>NC_089507.1:63642378-65102378 GCF_036850995.1 Saccopteryx leptura
ATATCCTCCATAACCACCGTAACCTTGGCTGTTATATCCATAGTTGCCATAGCCTTGATTCCAATAGTTACTATATCCCTGGTTCCAGTTTTGACTGGGGCCTGCAGCACATTAATAGGTTCACTAAAGTCAGAAGATCAGCAAAGATCTTTACTTCAGGATAATTAAAAAGCAGAAAAGCTTAAGATAGAGTAAACTTATGCTCTAGCTTACCACCACCTCTTCCACGAGCTCGTCCTGAAAATCCTCCTCTAGATCCCCACTGTTGCTGTTGTTGATACTGTTCCTTCGACATGGCTACTTTTATTTCACACTAAAAGAGAAAAGGTATACTAAATCAAGAAAATAAAGCTTATACTAACCAGAACAGCCAATACTGTCTAAAATACAGTTGGCTAATTTGATACTTTTCTTAAAATCTGTTTAATCAACTAAAACCATTAGTAATTAGATATAGTCACTTCTGATGATATAAAGGTATTTGTTTATGTTGTTACATCCTACTTCTCAAAAAAAATCTTCTGGTAAAGCCTAGCCAAAAAGAAAAAATCACTTCAACATTTCCCTCCTGCTGCCCAATAAAAGCAAAGAGGTGAACAATGACTTTGATGAACAAGGTGCCAATAAAACGTCTTTAAAGCACAAGCATGCCAAATGAAGTCTTTACAGAAAACTATGATTAAACTCTTTACAAAAGCTAGTTTTACAAGTCTACAATGAAATGGAAACTAACTTACTTTACTAAGACCAACATTGTGGTATTTCTTTTCCATTATCTTCTTTACTGGTTCCTCTTCCTTAAAGGTAATAAAGCAGAAACCACGCCTCTTATTGGTCTTGTTATCCATGGGGAGCTCTATGGATTCCACCTGATATCAAAAAATAAGTTTTCATACTTAGTTTGCATATTACTGACAATAAAAACACACATTTAGTGAGTAAAAGTGCACAAAGAAAACATATATTTGGTCTCAAGATCTAACTCTAATCTTTTAAAAGAATTCTAATTAGAATATGCACTCCACCTAAAATGTCTAAAACAAGCTTCACAGGATACTAGTATTTGCTGCCTAGTTCAAGGGTCACAAACTCAAATGCCTATCGAGAACAAGCAGAAGAAAACAATTTTAAAAAGAACAGTAACAGAGACTGCATCTAGGAGAAAATGGGGAGTGATGAGGACCAGGGAAAACTGGAGCCCAAATGTGGAAAATGCTGCTCATCTTAGAAGGCTGTAGCCACACAAGAAAGCAGTTCCAATGTTGCTAGTTCTTACAAATACTTAGGAAAGCTATTCAAATTTTCATAGGAAATATCTCCATTCCTAAATATTAACAACCAAACATGCATTCAGTTTGAATCAAGCAAAGTTATCTGCAGGCTATAATTGTGGCCCACCAGCACATATTTCACAGCTTAAAACCATTAATTCATAAAAGAACTTCTATTCTTAATTCATTCCTTTCCTATTCTCAACTGAACCATTTCCTTCTGTATCTCAAGTAATCCAATCTGGATTTCTTCCTCATGTTGTTTATATTTTTCTTTCTTCTATTAATCTGGTAAATTTCATAAGATAATGCTCTGTTTCATCTTTGTGTACTCTGTGCACAGCAGTATTATGCATATAGATCCTGAATAAATGAGAAAAAAAGCAATAATCTAACTTTCAAAGTTCTGCTAATAAAGTATTAACAATATCCTTACTGTAAAAAATAACTGCATAATCTGTCAAAAATACAAAGTTTTGTAAAACTCTTAATGTGACAATTATGTTTACACTAATTTGGGAAAAAAAACAAAACAAAACAAAAAACTGGGTCAAAACATTATCACATACCTCACCAAAACCACCAAAGTATTCCCTTATTTTCTCTTCAGGTGTATCTGGAGAAAGGCCACCAACAAAAATTTTTTTAACAGGCTCTTTTGTTTTCATGGCTTTGGCCCTTTTAGGATCAATCACCTTCCCATTCAACTTATGTTCTTTCTGATCCATGACCTAAGAAAATTGAAGTTTTTAATTTTAAATATGTATATCTTAAATTCAGAGACTATTAACTTACTTAAAAGTAATTAAATTCATATAGTGAAGGCTAGGCATATGCCAACTGGCTCATGATTCAACTAAACTGTCCAATTGTGGTGATGTGACACCAACTAACATACACCAGTATTTAAACATAAAGGTCAGTAAGAACCAGGAGATACAAATCAGTAACTAGAAACCATCACCTTAAATGTCAACAATATAGGCATGATTGCCACCTTCCCCTTAGTCCAAGACAAAATGCCTCAGTTCAAAGTTTTTTGCCTAGCAAATTTAAAAAATTTGTACTTCTATAAACTAGTCATAGCACATCCTTTTAAGTAGTCATCTTTGAGTCTCAATATTTAAATTTTAATTTAAATAAATATATTAGCTGGCACAGTAAACAATTCTTGAATCTGACTCTTCATAAACTGTATTGGCAAGAACTGTATCTCTTCATATTATTGCAAAAGGGGAAATCATACATTAATGGGCAAATTATTTTTATCAAACTATCCACATATTTTATATTATTAACCGATTGGAACATGTAACACACTACCTTATCTACACTCTCCGATTCTTTAAACAGCACAAAGCCAAAACCCCTTGATCGCCCTGTGATAGGATCTAACTTCAGAGTGCAGTCTACAACTTCACCAAATTTGGAGAAGTAGTCCTTCAGGTCTTTCTTTGTAGTGTCCCAGCTAAGGCCTCCTATAAACATTTTCCTGTAAAGACAAAAAGCAATATTAAAATGCTAAAAATAAATAAATAAAATTAAACTTTGCCTTAAGTATTCACAACAATCTTTTTTCATACTGCACCAATTTACTGGGCAGTCTATGAAAATGTCATTCCTCCTACATAACCACATTATCAAGACTACCCTACACTCCAGTTTTGGGAAGTTTTGCTTTAACACTGCTGCGCCTGCGTAATTACAAGATAGTGAACAAGCAGCAGGATTAAGTCTCTTGACTTGGCAAAGATCAACATATCCCCAAAATAAAAACTGTATATTAAGTCTTTCTTAAATTATTTTAGTTAAATATTGGTAACAGTAAAACAAAATTTTAATTTCAAATTTCTCTTCCAAATCTTCATTGTAATTGTAAAAAGGCTATGCAGCCTCCAGTGATCAGTGACAGCATATCTATGCTGAAGCTTTTTATTAAACAGTTTGCTCATTAAAACTCTTAGCATAAAACTCTTAGCACATAAAATGGAAGATTCTAAGTCTCACAATTAAGTTGTAAACCAGTTTTTTGATGTGCTAAGATTTCTTAATAAAAACAAAAGTAATCATGTAAACAATTCAGTGAACAAAAAGAATTATCCATTGAAGCACAATCTACTAATTAATCCAGATGATTTACAGTAGAACCTCAGTTAACCAGCAATAAATATTTAAACCTTCAAAATGCTGAAAGTGATCAGTGTTAAGTGGAAACTAAGATATTTTAAGACCAAAAATATATATTCCAAAAAAATAAAATTTAGGTGAATTATTTTTAAACAGCAAAAGGCCATTAATCGCAGATCTGGCAATTCTTGATCCTTTTTAGATCTGCACCCTACGCCCCGCACCCCCAAAGAGCTAATATATACCTTCTACCCTTTAAAGAGACAGGACTGGAGATTTTTATTTTAAGGGTAAACTGTCAGAATTTGTTATGTGAATGCTAAAAATTTCAGCATGGGAGTGTAACTATCCTTGCTCAATAATTTTTCATTTTTATAACTCAGGTAGGTTGGGCTAGGGACAGGAATGTGGTACTAACTTCCAGCTCTGGAAACAAATTAAAGCAGAAAACATCAATATCTTGGTGAGCTTTTATGATACTGCCACTAAAGCCAATTCTTGCAATAAAAAGCCAATTTTATCCCTAGAATAAGATCTTGATTCTGTTTCTCCCTAAAGATGCCAGATTAACTGAGGTGTTACTGATCTTATTTTACACCCATAAACTTGTTTTTACTTCTACTAAGTTAACTTTGAATGAAAAGAAATCGTTAGGCATACACTGTGCCTCCCACTTCAGATTAGGCTTTCATCTCACACATGTATTCTAAAGTTGGGTTATCTTTTATACACTGAACTTTCAGGACTTTCTCTGTTAAAATTTCCATCCTTTAAGTAACCCTTATTAACCTTTTTTCGTATTTTCTATCAAATGAACATAAAAACACCCATGGTATATAGGTATTGTTAATGTTTATTGCTAATTACATGGGGGAAAAAAAGTTGAGGTATTTCCAATTACATTTTCTTTCATTTAAATATACCTTGTAAAAATATCCAACTCTAGTCAATTAAGTTGCCTTAAACACCTTATTTTTTAAATTAAATATCCAAAGTACTTCCTTCACAGATTCAAGTTTATTACCAACCTTTTACCCTTTTCAAGGTGAGGATACAACTATTTTTTTAAAAATCAGAAAGAAAACTGACTGGTAAAGCAATGACCTCTTGCTCACCATAGCAAGTTCCAGAACAGAAACAAGTTCAAGTAGGTTGAAATTAAATGATCACTTCTGTTATTACAGAAATTTTCACGAATTTAAATTTGAAATTATTTCAGCCTGAAAAAACTGGAACATACCAGACACAGAATTTTGCCTTTCAACTTTAGCTTTTTAAAATAAGGCTTTTGTATGTGAGACACAACTATTTTTAATTTTATTTAACCAAGGCAATGTTTATACTGGGTTAAATGTCCTTAAATCATAAAACAGAAAACAATTACAAAGAATTTATAACACCAAGAACAAGGCATGTTCTATTATTATTCAGAAGCCATAAATGGCTTTTTTTATTTTTTTACAGAATAGGGATTGTTCTTAAGTAATTAGCCCTATAAAGTGCTCTCCCAAAACAGTTCCACCTTTAACAGTGTTTGGTAGACAAGTTAAATGTGTCTATCTTAGAACTGAAAAAGTCACTAAAGATGCTATCCATCCTAATCAATCAAATCATTTATTCAGAATATAAAGTATTCTGGACAACTATAATTACATATTCCCTAAGATCAATTACTATTTCTCAAAAATTTAGAGCAAATTATGTAGTGTAACTTCAGCCATCCCAGCACCTTTAAAGAAGGCAAGACAAATATTCCACCTTCCTTAAGACACTGCCAGCCTTCCCTAACACCTCTCCCCATTGTTGAACCTTCAGTTAATTATTTGGAATAAAGGCTGCTTTACATCATATCACCCTTCTCCCTTCTTAAATATAGTAATTACTATTTGATACTGTATGGGTCCAGTCATCCCTATTATGCTACTACAGCATGTCCATAGGCTCGGCTCTTCAGAAATTAAGAGAGCTATTTATTAATACACTTAGTGTATACCATGTCTTCACTATTTTAACAGGTTATTTTTCATTTTTGCCAGGTTAACCACCAGTTGCTGTTTTAAAATCACCCCCCCACACACACATTTTGTAGGGTAGGTGGCACTCAAATTTTCCAAATTTTGTGTAGCAATCTTCGAGTAAAAGCCTTAGTAGCTCTTCTGAGGCAAATATATTACCATTTGGTAGGCAAAAAAGAACTTCCTATTCTGTTCTAATCAAGGAAGGTTGCTATACAATGAACTACCAGACAGGTAAATATACTACAATGAACTTATAAACTGTACCAAATTCATTATGTCTGGAAAATATTAAATATATGCCATCACCAAAATGTCATAGTATGGTACAGTAAGGTATGTCATCTTAATTCTAGATAAATGGGAATGTCTTTGCCTCTATAGGACACCAGCTCTCTGATATGCTCTCCCTCAAATTATGATAGAAGATGATACTAATTTAAATTTTCTATGTTTTATATTATTGTATCTTGCTTAAAGCACAATACCTATTGTCCATCCAGATTACCTCTGCTGCCTTGAATACAAAGACTGACTTCCAAGTTGGTGTCACTCCTGCAGAGATGTGCAAACACTTTATGAAGTACAGGTAGAATGTCAAAAAATGCTAAGCAGCCAAGTTAAAACTACTATACATCAAAAGATTTGTTCAAGTAGCAACAAAAATGGGCCCCCAATGCTTCAATAGTTTAAAATCTGATCCTTAGTTGTAAATAAATCAATTATCCCAATTAAAATGTAGGACTTCACATACAGTATTAACAAAATTTAACTTTTTAATCCTACCTGTAAGCTATTTAGCATCCCAAAGGCAATACAGTCTTCATTTAAAACATCTACTCAACTGAAATCTCCTTGCTTTTACTGATACTGATTTTATACCATATTATAGCACTAAATGACAGGCATAAAGTTATATAACCCAGTATAAGTGACTTATCTAAATGCTATGCAGTGTCACTTAGGATTTAGGCTGTTATGTGGGACATATTTTATTTATTGATTTTTTTGGAGAGGAGAGGGAGAGGGGGAGAAGGGAGGGAGGGAGGGGGGAGACAGAGAGAAGAGGAGAGAAGAATGGGGAGAAGCTGGTAGCATCAACTCATAGTTGTTTCCTGTATGTGCCTCGACTGGACAAGCCCAGGGTTTTGAACCAAAGACCTCAGCATTCCAGGTCGACGCTTTATCCACTATGCCACCACAGGTCAGGCTGTGGGACATACTTTATAAAGAACATAAATTTAGAGACAGTAAATCAAAATACCTGGGTTTAAATATTGCCTCCACCACTCACTAACTGGGACCCCCAAGGGGAAAAAAAATTCTGATTGTTTCCACATCTGTAGAAGGAATAAAAAAGGACCAAGAGCCTACCTCACAAATCTGCAAGTGAGGTCTAAATGAACAGAATAAAGGGGCACAGAACATAGTCTGATGCATACTAAGTGCTCAATAAAAATAAGTTATTACTTAGAATTGGTAGAGTACAATCTATAATTTAATAAAGTAACTTATTTACTTAATGGCATAATTTAAATCTACTTGAGCTATATGAAGTTTCCAACATTAAGGGGAAAAGGGCAGGATGATTTTATATAAATGATCCTACGATTATTTTCAGACTTAACTCAGAAATTTATAAGTATTCCACATTAAAAAAATACAAACTGAAAATCAGGTTGTCTAAGACTCTAAAGTGTAGTTCCAAATCATATGATGATCTATCTGCATTTTAACATGAACACCACTTAATGTTAGTAAGGAATAATTTCAAAATATAAAAGGTAATACGTGTATGGAGCAGAGCTGGCGTGTAGGAAATGTTCTGATTTAATACCTTTTTCCCATCCAAGGAACTTATTCTCTGTACTTCTGAGGTCATTAGGGTTAAGATTCAAAAGCCAACGGTATTTTATTTCAAGGTACTTTCCCTAATAAGTCTTTACTGTGAAACACCTCATTTAAGGTAAAATAATAAGCACCATTATTTTGAGTACAGGGACTCCTCCCCCATTCTGTAACTTTCAGAAACTTTAGAACAAATCGTGATCTTCATACATGATTGCATAACAAGTTCTGACAGTTTATAAAATACAACAGAATGTAAATGTTATATTTCAAGTATGTAACATAGCTAGCCAATCACTGTCACCTTTTAGAGTAACACTACTCAAGCACACCACTAACCCTTCTTTAAATAAATTTCCTGGTATTTTATCATTGTAATTATTCTTTTAAAATCCTACAATGACATTTAAGTATAATGACATCTTCTCACCAAAGCATTAATGGTTTTCTCCTTAGAAGTTATAGATTTTAAAGCCACCAGTTACCTATAATAAAAGGGATGGGCTGGATTCTCCTTTTGTGACTAGACAGTTATCACATTAGGATAATCACATTTTAGATTCTGTGAAAAAAGTATCTTTGGAAATAGCCTGACAAACTTTTAACAAGTCATTAAAAAATATTAATTTCTTTAGCCCAGTATATTAAATCTCATGACTTTATACTTTAGAATGAACCCAAATGACTAAAAGATAACTAGGTTGAAAACAATAGTTAATAAACATAACAAACAGGTTCTGAATAAACTTTAAATGTTTAACCCCAAATCTCCCTTTTTGTTCATTCATTCCAAGGCAAAAATGACATCTTGTATCTTTACTTTTAAAATAAAACTCCCAGCTTTATAAGTTAAACTCCCATCTACCTAGCGGTTAAGGACTAGGGTTTCCTTAACATAGAGGTTAAAGTTCTGGTTAACTGAGATTGCTACACATTCACAATTCTATAAAGATTTCTATTGAAAATGAATTGAGATATCAACACTAAACTCAGAAAATGATTTTTACCTTTACTGATGAAATCTCAGAATCTTGCAATGTTTTGATTTTTTAATATAAGGGAAAAATTACAAAAGATTCATTCCATGACATTCTCTGTTGGTTACTTTTTGAGTATATTTGCTGATAATTTTTCATCTTCCTCACGAGACTAAAGGGGGATGAGGGGATTTCCCTAATTATTTGGGCTTTGTGATAGTTTCAAGTTTAGGTAAGCAGGAGTTTACAGAACATGACCCAATACTTAAAACTATCACCTCGATTATTGGCCAAACACTGCCACCGCCAGTAACAAGAGTCGCCCCGCCCCACCCCCAAAGTCTTAAATGTCTAGCTCCAATGTACAATATAATACTCCAGAAACTAAAACATGCTTACCTTTACTCCACAGGAGTAAACCACTGGTAAACTATTAAGACACAGGACAAATACACACAAGCTATGAAAGCAAGCTACGTAGTCAATCTTCCTGTGGTGAGCGTTGTTTCCAACACATAGATCAGCAAACCAAGTAACAAACAGGTTATATTACCTGAGACCACATTGTTGGAAGTGAAGTAACAGAAACAGATCCCACGCTTCCAGCATCCAGTTCAGTGCCCTATCTACTAAAACGTTGAAGCAGAACTAAAGTGAAATAAAACTTTGAACTAACAGAGTTGTTTCACTCCATTTGTGAACCTGTACACATTTGAGGTGCACATCTTTAAGTAGGATAGAAAAAAGTTATTCTATTCCTTTTCAAATGCTTTCAAGCATGGAATATATCACCCGAAGGTCAAAATAAGGCCTACATGTTGGCCATAAATCCCAATAGTAGACTCAAAACTTTCTTCTATTAGGGCAGTCTTAGAGATGACAGAATACTCAGGCAATATTAAAACTACACAGTAAATACAGTTTATAGATGTCACATGACTTGGAAATAAACTGGCTTAAGGCAAATACATATATTAATTTTAAAAATGAGCACTGAAACACTTCAATGATATTCTCCAATTCCAAATCCAAAAGGTCAGATTAATCACATAGCCCTATTCATAACAGATAAAAATTTGAAATGGAGAGAATTTAATATCCCTTCCTTATATGTTCATCACCTCAGATTTGGGGCATCAATTTCTGCAAATTTAACACCGGAAATCTGTCAAAGATTTCAAAGAATGCTAATTCAGACCCATCTACCCAGGCTCTCAACTTTCCAGTAAACCCACCTTTACTGAATCAAAGGCCAATCAAGTTGACGTGAGACTGCTTTAAAATTGTTTCACAAAGCAAAATGTGTCCAGAATGTCCCCAAAACACCAAGGTATAGACTACAATATCAAATATTTAAAACACATGTAGTCACATTTCTTAAAAATTAACAGGTGACAACCTACAGCAGGTCACAAAATTCCCCAACAGGCGAATTACATTTGAGCTTATACACTAATGAGAACAGTATTGATTTACTTCAATAACTAAATGAGCCTAGTATTTTGCTTCCTCCCCAATCCAATGCAGACCAGTCAATGTGCTATCTTGTAAAATTGTCTAACACCATACAGTATTACAATTTTCTGCTGATAATGACTTTTAAAAACTGACTCCAGGTAGCTACCTGGCATGTATATTTTGCGAGACATTAATTCTTAAGTATCTACCTAATAGAACTGCAGCCCTGTAGAAAACATGAGTTCATACAAAACAGGAAATTCCAGTGCAAATGCTTCTAAGTAAAAACTAAAGATATTAAAGCTGGAAAGATTAAAATGAGGTGAACTCAGGAAGGCATTTTAATATGGAAAAATTATTCTAAAAGTCCACAGTAAACTTTGGAAACATCCCAATAGACGTAACAGGCATTCGCTCCTTAAAGCAGCTGTTTATTCTTATATTCAGATTTTTAAAAAACTTTAAAATCTACAACAAATTTATTTTTAAAGTATTCTAGGATGAAACAAATCAATTCTTAAGTTAAAACTTAAAAGAAAAACATTCAGGAGTATGTTTAAGAAATTAAATTTAGATGCTTTTCTAGTAAGCAGTTTTATCCCCACTACTGAAACTATTATTATAAAACTGCTGCCCAATGTCCCTCAAACTGGGAGACAGAGAATAAACAGGGTAGCAAGTGCAGACACCAAACAGAAGTTTGTCTTGAGATTTTTTTTTTGTGTTCAGAAAGTTAAAAAAATATTAACAGGATGAGGCTGGGTGATTGGTAGTAATTTTAAAAAGCCAAATAACCGGTCAGAATCTAAAAATATTTGTAAACTATAAACTTAATTGCCCATTTTTCTTGAGGTCACTCAAAAAACTTATAAAGGTATGTATATAGTACCCTTTTTCCCTGAAAATGAGACCTAGTGCAATTTTTTCAACCTTAGAAATAACCTAGCGGGTCTTTAGGAGCAAAAATTAGTATAAGGTACTGTCTTATTTTGGGCGAAACAGGGTAGATTGTTGTACATGGAAACAGTCACAAGAAATTCTTGATGGAATTTTAAATGTTGATTTTTTGTTCAACAATGACTTGTTCATGGAAAAATAAGACATCCCCTGAAAATAAGACCTAGCACGTCTTTAGGAGCAAAAATTAATATAAGACACTGTCTTATTTTCAGGGAAACACGGTATTAGGTAGCAGAGTAAGTATAATTTCTGTAAGAGTAAAAACAGTGACCTTCAAATGTAAGTTTATGGTCCTTTCAAATTACTGAAAATAACTGCTTACATAAGATTTGAACTATAGAATGAAGTAAAAGTCAAGTAGTTATGGTTGAATCTCAGTTTGCCACTATTAGCCTTGAAAATAAGAGTACGAGAAGGTATTTTTCATCAGAAACATTTTTATTCTGTATGTCAAACCCTGACCCCAGTCTCTTCTCTCACTCTGCCCTTTAGACTTGCTGCCAATCTGCTTTATCGCCAATATAAAACTGGACAGTTTTCAGTGCATGAGAATACAGTAATAAAAACTCATATAAAACTTAAAGGTTATCCCAATTGGACTCTTAAAATGGAATGTAATTTGTACACACATAAGTCACCGTCTACAAATTGGCCCTCTATATTCTACTCGTAGTGGATACAAAACTCTTGGAAAACTCCAATATAATCCTAAAGACTGACACTTAGGGAAAAGGAATATAAAGAATACTCGATCTACCAGCCTTCCAAAAAGAAGCCATACAATTGTGAACACATGTCAACCAACTACAATTAACATTCCAGCCAAACCACACAAGTTAAAAATCTGATTTAAGAGCTGTAGTGGAAAGCCACATCAGCGCACCTCTGACCAGTACATGCCCAATTCTTCAAGTTATGTTTATAAATAAGTTTGGTGACAAAAGACATACATTTTTGCATAATACCTATCTATATACACAATGCCACTTTAAAAACTTTTGCATTTGCACCTGAAACCTGTATAATTGTTAACCTGTCACCCCAAAACATTCAATGAAAAGGAAAAAAAACAGCAAAAAGTAAAATAGGAAAAATTTTAATGTACTTTATTAAACTCAATATATGCAAAATATCATTTCAGCAGTCAATAAAAATTTTTAAATGGGAAAAATAAAAATTGCTTTACTTTTGATATCTCCAGAATATTTCAATATAACATGCAAGACATTTTAAACACCAAGATTTTGTATCAAGTAACCTTCACATTTAGCACTAAATAGAAAATTCCAAAAATATATCTTAAGAACAAATCAAATTTAAAATTACAGTATTTTTCTTGCATAGGTAAAAAATATCGTTACTAATTATATTAAGCTTTAATTAGCCAAGCCACAATTACATGCATTACCACAGACCAAAAACCATGTAATGGCATTAGTTTTGCCCAAAGATCACTCAAAGTGCCTAAAAAGGTTTTATATCCCAGGTACAAGATATCCTACTGTACTAATGTCGAGAATTTCCTGGGGAGTCAATGGGCAACCAACCAAAACACAGCCTCTGCAAGTTATGACTACTGAAACCTTTATAATACAGAAATAAAATTTAAAAGTTTTACCATTCTTCCCGCTGTGCCGTCGCTGCTTCAGTGTGTCGTGGGGAGGAGTTTGAATGGCTAGGGAATTAACAACCGGTACAGCAACCAATCAAAATTCTAGTTTTAGTTTTTGACATTGTTAGGGTTAAAAACTTTTAATTCATTTACACTTCAGTTCAACAGTAGATAACTACACAAAGGCAGCTGCTTTGTGATTTGAAAAATCGGGGCTAACAAAGACTGCCCCAAACAGCAAGTTATACAATTACTCATTTTGGTGCCTCTGCCCAAAGAACAGAATTCAGAAAACGAAAACCAAAATATTAAAGGCTTAAGTTTCCAAATATTTAACACATTCCTTTATTAAATTAAACTATACATCATTCAATATTAATTAAGAAAACCTAGTTTCCTATCCCACCTCCTCTCCCAAAGTCAGCACAATCAGCAGAACAGCCAGACAAATCTGTCTGGGCCAAGATTAAATCCTACACTCCAAAGTTCTTCTCTCTCCCCCCCTCTAAATCTTGTGCTCCTTCCCAACTGCTTTTACCTTCCAACACCTTCCTCCTTGTACAGTGAAATAAATTCACACACACACAACAAAAAGGATTGGAAGCTTAACACAAGGTCAGTAGTAACGGGAATAAGAAAACCCAACCAAGAACCCCGATTTAGTCCCTCCTGCTAACTCCTGTATTGTGGTCCCGCTCCCAAATGCTGCATTTCAATATATTAATTGCAGCTTTAAATAATGTATACAACCAATTCCAACTGGGGGACGCAAGTTACTACTTAAAAACCTGCAAAAAAAAAAAAAGTCACGCCAGAGTATAATAAAGAATTTGTCCAATTTTGAAAGGCTAGTGGGCCTCTTTTAACAGTGGATAAGAGCGGGAAGGAGAAATCAAGAGAGACTAAAAAAGGATCCTGGGCACTGGGTAGGGAAAAAAGGGTTTGGTAAAAATGGAAATTGCAGAGAAGAAGGAAAGTAGGTAAGAGTATAATCTGTACGAACAATTAGGGAACCCAATAGCTGAGAGCGAGAAAAGGGTGCGCGGTTAGTGTAACCCGGCGGGGTGGGGGGAAGGGCAGCCCGCAAGCAGAGGTAGAGGAGCTCCAGTCAAGTGCAGGCCCCGCGGACAAGGAACTTAACCAAAGCCCGTGGAGCAAAACCAGCGAACCAACAGGCGGCTTGGGAAATTTCATCTAGTTCAATTTGCTCCCTCGACTGAAAAGTAGGGACTGTAAGCAAGCCATTGAGTGACAGCGTACAGTGGAACACCGAAGAGGTCGAAAAGAAACTTACTTAAAATAGCAAAAAAAAAAAATCGGCCTGAAGCCAAAACGGGTGGAGCACAGGTGGAAGCCTACACGGTCCCTAAAGCATGTGCTTATAATACAATCGTATCGTCTCTCGGATGAAGTGACTCGAACCAAATAAACCTTAGTTTTTCAGGCAGAAAAGCTTTTTGTATGTTTGTGTTTTTATGCCCGGGACTTTAAAAAAAAAAGGGAACGGAAGCGATAGAGGGCAAAGAAAAAAAGGTACCCTCGACAGGCGGGAAAAAATCCTGGCGGCTAAGTCGGTGGGAGGAGACCCGTGGCAGGGAGGGAAGGAGGGCGGGCCGGGGAGCAGCGTGGTGATGGCTAAAGGTGGAAACGTGTGTGATGGGGGAGGGGGCCACAGCAGGCAGGAGAAAAGAAATAAAAGCCCCAGGGATCCCAACGTAAAGAAGGTGATAACAGTGCAAGGAGGCTGCATGGGAACCTGGAGGGCGGGCGGAGAGCGGGAACGAGGCCTAATGGCGGGGAATAGGGAGGGGGAGGGGGAACTAGTTGGGCCTGGCTATCCCGGGCCGCCCCTTACTCACCCTTCATCCTCCTCGTTCTTACTGGCATCGATCTTCGCCCCCTCCGATTCCGCGCTGCTCCCTTCAGTGCCTCCGGCCGCGGTTCCGCCCCCGGTCCCGGCTCCGCTTCCCGCCGCCGCCGCCGATGCTCCCTGCGCCGCCGCCACCATGGCTCCCTCCTGCTCGCCTGCCGAGCCGCCTACCGCCGCCGTTGCCGCCGCCGCCCCGTCTCCGCCGAACTGCTCCTCCGACATAGTGCTACTGCCTCCGCCGCCGAAGAGACTACACCCGCTGCGGCCGCGAACCGAAACTAGCAGCAAAGTAATCCCCGCCGCTGCCGCGCGCCCGCTCTACCGCGCGAGGCACACAACAAGACAGAGAAGGCGCGCGTGGCTGCTAAGGCTCCTGCGCCTCTCCCTGGCCTGCCCACCTCGCCTCCCACTCTCGCGCAGCGCGTACTCCCGCTCTCTTCGACTGCACTGAAAAAGAATACGAAACAGCGGCGACCGCTCTTGCCTTCTCCTCGCTTTAATGGCGCCGCCGCGGACCACCTAAAATGGCCGACGGAAGAACGGCGCGTCCCGGTCACGTGATACGCGAGCGCGCCCTTTGCACCTCCCCCGCCCCCTCTACCGCTATTTTTTTCCTTTTCCTCCTCGGTCCCGCCCTCTCGCTCCTTTTTATATTTTCCTTGCTCGCGCTGCGCCGCACAGCGTGGGGCCTTTAAACGGAACCGGAAGTGGCGTTCGATTAGACGGCCGCGCGGGGACCATCGAGAACAAGGAGCGCTATTTCGAAGGCGCGGCTAGAAGTGCCCCTTCCTCTGCCCCCTCCCTCCCGAGGGTTCCTGGATTCCGCTCACCCACCAGCGGCGGGCGGGGGTGTGGTAGTACCTCCCGGACGGCCACTGTGCCTTGTGCGCCTGCGGCGTTGCGCTGGGGCCGTGGAGCTCGCAGCAGCTGCTCCTTGTGTCCTAGAAGTGCCAGCCCGAGAAAGGAGGCCGCCCTGAGCTGCAGTCCCTTTGCCTCCGGTTCCGTCCTGAGCGGCGCCTGGGGACTCCCGGCTCACCCCACGCTGGGCGAGACCCCGCGACGGGCTGCGCGCGTGCACGGACTGCCGCAGCTCTTCCGCCCGCTTTAATCGCCCTCGACCCGGTGACATTGAGGTCCTCCGGCTGCCGCCGCCGCCGCGCTTTCCGACAATGGGCGGGCAGGCTGAGACCGCTGACGATTTAGGATCTTTTCTTTTAAGATTTGTTTTCCAAGTAAGATTTTTTTTTTGCTTGCTTTCTCCTGAAAGTTTTCGCCTAAAGAAACAGGTAACTTGTACATTTTAAGGAGCAGTGATTGTTTTGCTTTGCTTGTTTTATTTGAAGATCCTAAAACCTACCGCGATTCTTTAAAAATATTGAGTTGGAAAGTGTGTTAGATCAACCAAAGGTTCATTTAACTTAATGATTTCTAGTTCTTGTCCTACTTACTGTAATATATAAATACCGTGAATCATCTTTACAAGGTTTGAGTTTGTTATGTGTGGGGTGTGTGTGTGTGTGTGTTTAAACACCGCTAGGCGTTTCATGCAGGGTAACATTAAAATTCTTTAATAGACCTATTAGAAATCCCAAATGCGTTGGCTGAAAACTGGGTTATTTGGGCTTTGGGATTTGCAGCTTCCTGCAGTACACCCAGAAGAAAATATACTTTTTAGCTACTGCTTTAGTCAACAAATAATTATTTGCCTGTTTAGCATGTGCTCAGGCACTGGAGAAACAAAAACTAATGCAAAATACAGTAAAGAACTAAAGATTGTAAATATTTGGTTTGAGATCCCCTATGTAATTAAGTGAATTTGTTTGATTGGATGCCAATTAAAAATCTCAAAGGAAGATTGAAAATATCTAATTTTATTACTAAATTAGCAAAATTTGCATTACAGAATAATTAAAACTCAAGAGTACAGCTCAAATTCTTGAAAACGTCCTAAAAATAGAATCCTATTAGTACAGCATAGGGAATATAATCAATAATTCTGTAATAACTATGTATGATATCAGGTGGGTACTGGACTTATGGGGGGATCACTTCATAAATTATATAAATTTCTAACTGCTATTCTGTACACTCAAGACTAATATAAAATTGAATGTCAACTGCAATTGAAAACTAAAAAGTATATACATATACACACTGAATTCCTGTATTAAGCAGATCACACACAGGCAATGCCAAGAAGAAATATCTTAGATCAGCTGTTGGTGATTTCAGGTTTGTAGCCCTCAGTCAGAATACTAGCTAAGGAGAAAGGAGGTATTGCGCTCAAGCCAAATACTCCAATTTAGAGACAACCAAGAAAATCACCTGAAGAGAGGTATCTTGAATCTTTTCTGTCTTGCAGAGAGGATTCTTTTGCTCTTAAGACAGCTTTAGACATGCTTACCAAAGTAATAGACTTTCCCTAAAGATTTATTTTCACTCACATGTAGCCCAGTCATTTATAGACTTCTTGGAGTTTATGTAAAAATAGATTTATTTGCTTTGGTTGGATAGCTCAGTTGGTTGGAGCATCCTCCAATATGTAAAGGTTGCTGGTTTGATCCCCAGTCAGGGCACATACAGGAACAGATTGATGTTTCTGCCTCTCTCCCTTCCTCTCTCTGAAATCAATAAATAAAAAATATTTTAAAAAAATAGGAATCATTTTAAAGCTAACACCTTTACTATATGCTGCTGATGTATGGTGCGGTATCACTCCTATCTCTATATATTATGGTCCAAATCTCTGCACCCTTGACTCTTACATCCACCCAGCATTCCACTTACAACTCACTCAATTTCAATCCTAGTTCTTTTCACATTCTTCATCTGCCTAGTAAACCCCTATTCATCTTTGAAAACCCCAATCAAATGTTCCTTTTTTATAACTTAGACTGCCTGAGGCAGAATTAATCATCCATTCTCACAGCCCTTTATCCTGTTATTCTTAAGTATGTAATTGTACTGAATGAGTTCCTGGAGAGCCAAGACAATGTAGTCTTTGTATCTAAGGCATACTTACGAGCCTACACATAGTAGACTAGTTGTCAGTTATATTATAGAGCAGGGGTAGTCAACCTTTTTATACCTACTGCCCACTTTTGTATCTCTGTTAGTAAAATTTTATAACCGCCCACTGGTTCCAAAGTAATGGTGATTTATAAAGTATGGAAGTAACTTGACTTAATAAAATTTATAAAGCAGAGTTACAGCGAGTTAAAGCATACAATAATAATTACTTATTGCCTGACCAGGCGGTGGCGCAGTGGATAGTGCATTGGACTGGGATGCAGAGGACCCAGGTTCGAGACCCCGAGCTCGCCAGCTTGAGCGCAGGCTCATCTGGTTTGAGCAAAAGCTCACCAGCTTGAGCCCAAGGTCACTGGCTCGAGCAAGGGGTTACTCAGTCTGCTGAAGGCCCACGGTCAAAGCACATATGAGAAAGCAATCAATGAACAACTAAGGTGTTGCAACGCTCAATGAAAAACTAATGATAGATGCTTCTCATCTCTCTTCATTCCTGTCTGTCCCTGTCTATCTCTCTCTCTGACTGTCTCTGTAAAAAAAAGAAGAAAAAAAATTACTTATCAAGTAGTTTATATTGGATTTTCGCTAAGTTTAGCAGAATAAATCTTTATAAAACAACTTACTATAGTTAAATCTTTTTATTTATACTTTGGTTGCTCTGCTACCACCCACCATGAAAGCTGGAACGCCCACTAGTGGGCTGTAGTGACCAGGTTGACTGCCACTGTTATAGAGTGACAAAATACTAGATATTTCCAACCCGTTATGATTGAGGCCTTTGAGGCAAATTAGGTGTGCTTCCAATGGAATTAAAAGGATCCTCTCCCCACGATCCCATTTCATCTCTGGCATACAAACACTTCCTCACACCACTTGCTGATACATGACATTCCTTAAGAAGGAGAAAACCAAACCTTTATTCCCCAATCATATGTGAGAATTTAATGTTTAAGTGACTGAAGATTATTTATTGGCTCTGTATTAGACTGGCCCAAACCACTACAAGGAAGCAATATCCCCTCTTAAGGTCCATGACATCAAAAATTCCATTGTCACCCGACTGATGGTGGCACAATAGAAAGGGCATCAACCTGGAAAGCTGAGGACCCAGATTCAAAACCTGAAGTAGCCAGCTCTAACGCCGGCTCCTGGTTGCTGTCTTAAGCCCAGCTCTAGCGCTGGCTCCTGGTTGCTGCTCATCTAGAGCCAGCCTCACTCTCCATCCCCCACTGTCTGCCACTGTAAGGCACATGAGAAGCAAACAGTGAACAACTAAAGTGACAACTATGAGTTGACCTGGCAATCCTGAGGTTTGAAACCAGCAACCTCAGCATTCCAGGTCAACACCTTATCCACTGTGCCACCACAGTCAGCCTGTTTATTTTTTAATTGATTGTGTTGACATGGTTTCAAGTGTCCCACTCAGTATAACACCATCTACACATACATCGTGCACCATTTCTACCCTGTGCAAAGTTTCCACCCCCATTTCTCCCCCTTTGCCTCCCTTTTCCCTCTGCCTGTTGCCACTCTGTTGATATATATATATATGTTATATATACATATTTTTTTAAGTGGCAACCTAAAATAAACTGTCCAGAAGAAGCAAGGAAGAACCCATTTCCTATATGAGATACCCATACTTGAGCCTCTTTTTTTTCTTCTTCTTTTTTTTCTTTAAAAATTTGAAGCTGGAAATGGGGAGAGACAGACAGAGTCCCGCATGCGCGCGACCGGGATCCACCCGGCACGCCCACCAGGGGCGATGCTCTGCCCCTCCGCTGCGTTGCTCTGCTGAGACCAGAGTCGCTCTAGCGCCTGGGGCAGAGGCCAAGGAGCCATCCCCAGCGCCCGGGCCATCTTTGCTCCAGTGGAGCCTCAGCTGCGGGAGGGGAAGAGAGAGACAGAGAGGAAGGGGTGGGGTGGAGAAGCAAATGGACGCTTCTCCTATGTGCCCTGGCCGGGAATCAAACCGGGGTCCCCCGCACGCCAGGCCAACGCTCTACTGCTGAGCCAACCTCTTCTACAACCCTGCTTAATAGCCATTTGCTCACCTACAAAACACCCTCAGTAGGATTGAAGCATTTTGTTGAATTAGTTTGTGGTTTTAGGTAAAGTGATGAATTGCCCAAACTGAACAATCTCTAACATCATATCTCGTTGTCAGGAAGCTCCCACTTCACTAGATAAACAGAGGCCCCATCATTGTGAACTGTCAGATTTTATTTTGTCAAGTCTGTGGTAGAGTCTGAGTTTTGTTTAACCAGAGATGTCAGTACAGAATTTTAAATTCAATTAAAATCTAGTTCCACACAGCCTACTGAACATCTCCACTTGATGTCCCGCAAGCATCTCAGGCTTACATGTCCAAAACTGAACACCTTCTCAACAAATCCGATTCTTGTCTTCCTCTGCAGTAAATGAAACCTCCACTAACCCATGTGCTCCTGCCCAAAGTTAGGGAGTCCTTAATATTGCTCCATATGTTCCATCAATCAACTCCTACCTCCAAAATGCATCTTGATTTATTTAACTGCTTCTTAAACACAAATAGTGGGATTATTTCTGGTAAGATTTATTCACCTTTAACCATGCAACACAGCACAGGTACATTTCTGGTGTTAGGAATATGTGTTCAAAACAAAGTCTTTGATCTCAGCTGACATTCTGTGGGAGAGGCAACAATAGACAAAATAAGTAGATGTGTTATGTAATTTTAGGTAGTAGTAAGAAAAATAATAAGGTGCTAGAGACAGGTTATATACTCTTTTAGATAGGGTGGTCAGAGAAGACTGCAAGGAGGTAACTAATGGAGCCCTGAAAGAAGTTCTGGAGAAAGCTATAAATATAGTTTAAGGAAGAATACAAGATAAAAGCTAGAGTGAAGGGAAGAAAGCATATAGATCATATCGAAGAAGTGTCCAAGAATGAGGTCAGCCAGGGACTTGTAAGCTGCAGTTAGCACTTTGTTTTTATTACAAGTATGATAAACTGTGTGATGGTTTTGAGCAGAGGAAGGACATGATTTGACAAGCCTTAATTGTCCAGAAAACTCCAGATCATTATAATCTGGATTCTAATAATCCATATCATTCTGGATGTTGTGGAGGGAGGAGGGCATCAGGGAGATGAGTTAGGCCTCTCATGGTTGATTTCTTCTGACAAAAGGCAAATCTACAAATAGGATATTATTTAAAGATAGTCATTAAAATAATGACTACATTTTCTACAAAGAAAAACATCTAATAAAGGATTATTAAAAATAAAAACAATTAATATTGATAATACACTGTTCACAAAATTTAGGGGATCAGCGAACATGCAGGTACTCCAGTACTTTCAGCCTTTTGTACAGTGCATTTTCACCAATGAAATAAGTTGGTTTTGCATCTCATTTGCATAATTGGACAACTGTCTTTGACTTGTGTGCTTTTCTGATGTTCTTGTTTAATAAATGAAATGCGGCCTGACCTGTGGTGGCGCAGTGGATAAAGCGTCGACTTGGAAATGCTGAGGTCGCCGGTTCGAAACTGCGCTTGCCTGGTCAAGGCACATATGGGAGTTGATGCTTCCAGCTCCTCCCCTCCCTCTCTCTCTCTGTCTCTCCTTTCTCTCTCTCTCTCTGTCTCTCCCTCTCCTCTCTAAAATGAATAAAAAAAAAAAAAAATTAAAAAAAATAAATAAATAAATGAAATGCTTCTTTTTTCTATCGCTTCATATTCATTTTGAAATATCCCCTAATTTTTGTGAGCGGTATATTTTGAATAAAGAATAATAAGATTGTAATTTTCATTAAATTCAGAATTTTTTCCTTTTTCTTAGCCTTTTTGAAACTCTTGGATGAAATTTGTTTAGCTACTTCAGCTAGGGTTTGTACAGAGCCTATTCATAATTCTGCCTCAGGCGTTGCAATAAGTACAGTACAATATGTATATTGATTTGAACTAAGTTCCAGCATGCTGGATACTCCAGGTTTGTTTGTTTTTTTTCCCCAGGGAACAAGACTGAAGCCAAATAGTATCAGGTTTTGTGTCGTAATGTACTTTTAAGCTTCTTTTAGCTGTAATTTTATAACTGTCCTATTTAATTTGTAAGAGCTACAGTTCAAGGGAATAATTACAGAAAGAGAACACAATACAAAAAACTTGAGGTTTCCAGATTAGGGTTCAACTAACAAATATTGAAAGCCTCAAAAAAAGTTAGGAATATGTCTCTTGTCCTGGGGCTATTTGGAGCCTTGTCCTTTGTTGCAGTGGCTCTGAGTTATTTGATACTCCTTATCCTATACAAACTGCATGAGAATAATCACTTCTTTTTCGTGTGTGCCTCTGTGTGTGTTTTGTTTGTTTGTTTTGTTTTTAGTGAGGGTTGGACAAACAGACCGAAAAGGAGAGAGGTGAGAAGCCTCAGCTCATATTTGCAGCACCTTAGTTCATTGATTGCTTCTCATATGTACCTTGACACGGGGAAGGGTGGGGGCCTTCAGCCAAGCCAGTGACCCCTTGCTCGAGCCAGTGACCTTTGGGCTCAAGCCAGCAACCATGAGGTCATGTCTAGGATCCCGCGCTCAAGCTGGTGAGCCTTCTCGAACCTGGGTCCTCAGTGTCACAAGCTATCTACTGTGCTACCGCCTGGTCAGGTGAGAATGATCACTTCTTTACACCAAGACTGTGTGTTCTCAACACAGTTTCCTCAAAAGTCACTTTTAAATAAAAGTGAAACATAATCAGATAGTTCTTCTGGCCGTAGAGGAGGGCTTTATCTGTTCTAACAGGTTCGTGTCCTTGGTGTTTTGGCTGCTGTAGTAGACATTTGCTGTTTGGGGTTCCTTCTACACCATCAAGTTTCCCTTCTCTCAGTAATAACATAGGAGAGTCTGACCAGGCGGTGGCACAGTGGATAGAGCGTCAGACTAGGATGCAGAGGACCCAGGTTCGATACTCCGAGGTCGCCGGCTTGAGCACAGGCTCATCTGGTTTGAGCAAAAGCTCACCAGCTTGGACCCAAGGTTGCTGGCTTGAGCAAGGGGTTCCTTGTCGGTCTGCTGGAGTCCCGCCCCTGGTCAAGGCACATAGGAGAAAGCAATCAATGAACACCTAAGGTCTTGCAACGAAAAGCTGATGATTGATGCTTCTCATATCTCTCCGTTCCTGTCTATCCCTTTCTCTGACTCTCTGTCCCTATATAAAAAAAAAATAACATAGGAGAAGCTGGTTAGGCTGGCACAGGGTCTAAGGAACAGCAAGTCAGCTAATTAGAATGAACTCATCACCCTTGGTCACATCTTTTGGTTTGGGAAGGGCACTAGGCCTAAGTTGGCCAATCATATTGTAGAACTTCTCTTTGCCATGAGTGAAAAATATTGTGGACTGGTCATTCACAAACTGAGAAGCATGTGGCCGAGGGAACAACCCAACAGTGGCCATTTGGCGACAAAAAGATGCCTATGAAGTTAGGAATCAGCAGTGAGTTGTTACCAAAACATGAAGGACCAGAGGCCCTGGCCGGTTGGCTCAGCGGTAGAGTGTCGGCCTGGCGTGCGGGGGACCCGGGTTCGATTCCTGGCCAGGGCACATAGGAGAAGCGCCCATTTGCTTCTCCACCCCCCACCCCCCCTTCCTCTCTGTTTCTCTCTTCCCCTCCCGCAGCCAAGGCTCCATTGGAGCAAAGATGGCCCAGGCGCTGGGGATGGTTCCTTGGCCTCTGCCCCAGGCGCTAGAGAGGCTCTGGTCTCGGCAGAGCATCGCCCCCTGGTGAGCAGAGCGTCACCCACCACCGTGCCGGGTGGATCCCGGTCAGGCGCATGCGGGAGTCTGTCTGACGGTCTCTCCCCGTTTCCAGCTTATAAAAAAAAACAAAAACAAACCAAAACAAAAAGAAAACATGAAGGGCCGGATACCAGGTCCTGGTCACATTCTTTGAACTACCAAATGAGTTTCTGCCTACAGCTGTTTCTACCTGTAGACTTAGGTAACTCAATAAATTCCCTTTATCAGTTAAGCCAGTTTGCCTTGCCAGTTTATACCTCAAAATCAAAAGTGTTCTAACTATGCTGAATTGCTGGTCGTCAGCTTTGTATTACAACCACCCACTTGTACCCTTTCTGCTTTGCAGAGAAGCCAGGAACATTTCCCACAATCCCCTTCCTTTATGGTTCTGAGTTAGAGTTTGCCAATGACAGGTACTCACAGTAGATTGGGAAAATAGAGGAAAAAAACTTATTCTCAGGAAGTTGTGGCAGGGGCATAGACTTCTTCCAGGAGATTGTAGCAGTTTCTAGCTCCTCAGATCTCACCACAAACTCACATTGCAGTTGTGGCCGCCAAACATAATGGCTTTGCAGACTTCCTTGCAAACTCCTGGTTTGCGGTCAAGGTGACCATAATGGCAGCTTCTCTGACTCCACAAACTGGCTTCTTACCTTTCTCCATGAGTTCTGGCTTATTCAACCTGCTCCAGTGCTTCAAGTCAGTCATTAGTAAATGTTCTCTAATCCTTCTGCTGCAGCTCGCAGACCTTTTACTCCTTCAGCTTCTACTACATTCGCCTAATCCTCAGTCCCTGCATTAAATCTCTTTAAAGCCAGAGTACTTGCAGTGGCTTTGTTTCCTCACTACACCTAGTTATTAGAAGGAAGTAGTTATTAAAAGGCTCGGAATTTTAAAGATGGGAATTAGCTCTTTGATCCCATTTGATTTAATGAACCCCATTGCCACTGGTAATGGTATTAGTTCATGGCATACAATGGCAAATGGTTAATTATCACCCTGGACTACCAAGAAATAGCTGCAGTATGATAACATAGTAGAAAAAAAGGCACAAGGACTGGAGCGGAGCAACTATTTCAACTTACACTGGAGAATTTAGAGAAAGAAATGATCAGCTCAAGGTATAAATTCCTACTTTGAGGTCTGGATAAGTAGCCAGAAAGTTTCTTTCTTACCTGCCTGGGGGGTGGGGATGGATCCTTCGAGATGTAACCACGGTCAAGATTTCAGAAAAAGAGACTCAGAAAGTGATCATGAGGATGACTGAATTACAAAGCAAGTTGTCCTGGCTGATAGCTCAGCTGGCTGGACTGTCACCCCAATGGACTGATGTTGCGGGTTTGATCCCTAATCAGGGCACATAACAAATCCACTAGTGGGTGGAAAAATAAGTAGAACAGCAAATTGATGTCTCCCCACTCTTTCTCTCTCTAAATCAAGTAAAAAACTTGAATTCATTTGCATGAGCTATGTTAAGATTAAAGTATTGATCAGGAAAAAAATAAAACTGAAAATTACATGGGGACATTTGCATAGATTTCAATGAAGCTGAGTACTTTGACCCTCAAAATTTTGCTGAGCCTTCCTTGCCAGCAAAAACAGCTTTTCTTGTACTGTGGTAGGCAGCATAATGGCCCCCCAAAATATCCACATTCTAATCCCAAAAACCTGTGAATATATTACCTGATGTGCTAAAGCAGTGGTCCCCAACCCCCGGGCTGCGGACCGGTACCGGTCCGTGGGCCATTTGGTACTGGTCCACAGAGAAAGAATAAATAACTTACATTATTTCTGTTTTATTTATATTTAAGTCTGAACGATGTTTTATTTTTAAAAAATGACCAGGTTCCCTCTGTTACATCCAAGACTCACTCTTGACGCTTGTCTCGATCACATGATACATTTATCCATCCCACCCTAAAGGCCAGTCTGTGAAAATATTTTCTGACATTAAACCAGTCTGTGGCCTAAAAAAGGTTGGGGACCACTGTGCTTAAAGGGATTGTGCTGCTCTGATTAAATTACGGTTTTTGAAATGGGAAACTTATACTGGATTATCTGAGTGTGTTCACTGTCATCACAAGGATCCTTATATGAGGGAGGCAGGAGGGCTAAAGTCAGAGAGATTTGAAGGTGATATGCTGCTGGCTTTGAGAAGGAAGGAAGGGGGCCACATGCCAAGGAATGTAGGTGGCCTCTAGAGACTGGAAGAGACAAGGAAATAAATTCTCCCTTAAAACCTCCAGATGGGCTTGACCTGTGGTGGCGCAGTGGATAAAGCGTCGACCTGGAAATGCTGAGGTCGCCAGTTCGAAACCCTGGGCTTGCCTGGTGAAGGCACATATGGGAGTTGATGCTTCCAGCTCCTCCCCCTGTCTCTCTCTGTCTCTCTGTCTCTCTCTCTCTCTCTCTCCCTCTCTCTCTCTAAAATGAATAAATAAAATAAAATTAAAAATTAAAAAAAAAACAAACCTCCAGATGGGCCCTGGCTGGTTGGCTCAGCGGTAGAGCATCAGCCTGGCGTGCGGGGGACCCGGGTTCGATTTCCGGCCAGGGCATATAGGAGAAGCGCCCATTTGCTTCTCCACCCCACCCCTCCTTCCTCTGTCTCTCTCTTCCCCTCCCGCAGCCAAGGCTCCATTGGAGCAAAGATGGCCCAGGCGCTGGGGATGGCTCCTTGGCCTCTGCCCCAGGCGCTAGAGAGGCTCTGGTCGCGGCAGAGCATCGCCCCTGGTGGGCGTGCTGGGTGGATCCTGGTCGGGCGCATGCGGGAGTCTGTCTGACTGTCTCTCCCCGTTTCCAGCTTCAGAAAAATACAAAAAAAACCCCAAAAAACAAACAAAACCTACAGATGGCCCTGGCTGGGTAGCTCAGTTGGTTAGAGTGTCATCTTGTTACATCAAATTTGTGGGTGTGATCCTCAGTGGGAGCACATGCAAAAATCAGCCAATGAATGCATAAATAAGTGGAACAGAAGATTGATGTTTCTCTTCTCCCTTTCTCTCTCTCCTAAAAATCAATTAAAAAAAAACAACAAAAAACTGAAGGAACACAGGCCTGCAGACACCTTAAGTTAGCCCAGTGAGACCTCTGGAACTAGATAGTAACTTGTTTTAAACCTCTAAATTTATGGTAATTTGTCATAGCAGTAATAGGAATATGGTCCATCTACTATCTAGATTAGCCTCCCCTTGCCTGAAGAACCTGTAATGACCTATCCTGAGGTAGCTGCTTTGCAGAGGAATGTGGATTTTCCTCAAGACTCATACCTTTCACTTCTCATTTTGTAACTTCTAGACTAATAATAACTCAAATCCTGGAAGACCCCAACAGAACAAGTACATTGCATAATATTCTGGTGTTTACCATAGTTTAACAAATTTGGAAAGCTATTTGTAAAGATTGCTAAAACATTTCTCAAAAGTGATAGAGTATTTGTTCAAGAGGACTAGAACATAAACGGGTTTTTTTGGCTTGCTGATAGTTTAAATGTGTGGCTAACAGTCTGGGTGCCACCTGACCAGCGGTAACGAAGTGGATAGAGTGTCGGTCTGGGACGCAGAGGACCCAGGTTTGAAACCCTGAGGTTGCCAGCTTGATCGCGGGTTTATCCAGCTTGAGCACTGGGTCACTGGCTTGAGCCCAAAGGCTGCTGGCTTGAGCAAGGGGTCACTCACTCTGCTGTACCCCATCAAGGCACATATGAGAAAGCAATCAATGAACAACTAAGGAGATGCAATGAAGAATTGATGTTACTTATTTCTTTTCCCTTCCTGCCTTTCTGTCCCTATCTGTCCCTCTCTCTGTCTCTGTCACACACACCAAAAAAAAAAACCCAAAACAAAAAAAACGTCTGGGTGCCGTATAGCTCTATTTGTGGTTGCTAGTTTTTTTTCCCTCAGTGTTACACCATGGCTGTATGATGATGACAATGAGCCAGTGGAAAGGCAAACTGGTGATGTAGGTGGAAATGGGGGTATAAATGCAGAAGCCAGTTTCTTAAGTAGGTGAGAGGAGATGGGGTCCAATGTACAAGTAGAGTAGAAATGGTTCTTTCATTGTATAGGAAAGAAGGGAGATTATATGAATGCAGGTGTGGATTCATCGATAGGTTTGGTGATAAACAGATAATTCTGATTCCTTTTATTTTTCTTAGCTAGTTAAGAAGTCTGTCATTAGCTGAGAATGTGGATAGGGTAGAAATAGAGAAGATTTAAGTATATTAGGCAACATGAAAGCACAAAATTACTAGTTCTGGAAAATCCTTTTTTTTTTTAATTCCTTTTTTTATTATTAATTTTTAGGGAGAGAGAGAGAGAAAAAAACCCCATCAATTTATTGTTCCACTTTTTTATGCATTCATTGGTTGATTCTTGTATGTGCCCTGACCAGGGATCAAACTCACAACCTTGGCATGTTGGGATGATACTTGAACCAACTGAGCCACCAGGCCAGGGCCCGGGAAATCTTAACTTTAATAAAAAATGTTCATCAAGGCAGAGGCCACAAGGAGCTCACCTTTTGGATGCTACTGGAGATCTACTTATAAGATCTGAAAGCAACTCTCTCCAGAAACCTTCAGCACTATAGTATGTCACTGGTATGAGTGTGTGGTCATTTAACCAGTTACAGTTTATCATGTTGTCTATTCAACCAATTCCCATATCTGGACCTTAACTCTGAAGACGTATGAGAAGTCCAGGTAGTAAATACCTTTTTGAGTTGTCTGCCAGGCCATGACTTGCTCCTCTGAACGCTTCCCTGCAACCAAGGGTAACTCCTTTGCAGCCAAATTTATATTAGATGATTCTACCCCCACTTTTATTGCCAAAGCTAAATCCAGGGTGGACACTTGACCCAGCCAATCAACTAGAAATTGAAATTGGGATACTGGGTCTCTAAGCAGTTGGACAAAGGGCAGGAACTAGGGAGAAATTTGATGACAGGACTTTGCAGCCTTTTTGCACCTGGTGGATCAGAGATGCTAAGAACATAGGTTGGAGTGGGAAGTGAAGAGAGTGAAGCAGATGTGTAGAAATAACTAGGGATCAGAGGCCATGTGGTCCTGACAAGATGCAGATGGTACCTGCCTTTGTTCTTGATAACATACCAGCCTGACCAGGCGGTGGCACAGTGGATGGAGCGTTGGACTGGGATGTGGAGGACCCGGGTTAGAGACCCCGAGGTCGCCAGCTTGAGCGCAGGTTCATCTGGTTTGAGCAAAAGCTCACCAGCTTGGACCCAAGGTCGCTGGCTTGAGAAAGGGGTTACTTGGTCTGCTGAAGGCTCACGGTCAAGGCACATATGAGAAAGCAATTAATGAACAACTAAGGTGTCACAA
The DNA here is from genome assembly GCF_036850995.1 of Saccopteryx leptura. Classification (NCBI taxonomy): domain Eukaryota; kingdom Metazoa; phylum Chordata; class Mammalia; order Chiroptera; family Emballonuridae; genus Saccopteryx; species Saccopteryx leptura. The sequence goes on from NC_089507.1 coordinate 63,670,653, forward strand.
CGAAAAACTGATGATTGATGCTTCTCATCTCTGTCCATTCCAGTCTGTCTGTCCCTATCTATCCCTCTCTCTGACTCTCTCTCTGTCTCTGTAAAAAACAAAACAAAACAAAAAAACATACCAGTCACTTCTGTTCTCAGCTGAACTTACTCTTTGGGTTATTTGCAGTGCTCCGGGATGCCCTGGATTCACAATTTACATGAGAACAATCTAAGGAGATTTCTGTTACTGTAACTCAAAAAACCTTGATCAAGAACAAAGATCTATGTGGCCCTGGCTGGGTAGCTTAGTTGGTTAGAGCATCATCCCGATGTACAAAGGTTGTTGGTTCAATCCCCGTTCAGGGCACATACAGGAACAGATTGATGTTTCTCTTTCTCTTCCCCCTCTTGCTCTCCTCTTGCCCCCCTCCTTCCGTGTCTCTCTCCCTCTCCCTCACTCTGTAAAATCAGTCAAGAAAAAAGCAGTAGTCACTACACAGTCACAATCCCGCCCCCCCCCCTTTTTTTTTCCTGAGAGAGAGAGAGACAAACAGGGAGAGAGATGAGAAGCATCAACTTGTAATTGAGGCACTTTAGTTGTTCATTGATTACTTCTCATTCGTGGCTTAACAGGGGTGGGGAAGTGGGGGAGGCTCCAGCTGAGCCAGAGACCCCTTGCTAGCGACCTTTGGGCTCAAGCAAGTGACCGTGGTATCATGTCGATGATCCCACACTCAAGCCTGTGGCCCCACATTCAGGCTGGTGAGCCTGTGCTCAAGCTGGCAACCTCAGGGCTTCAAACCTGGGACCTCAGTGCCCCAGGTGGACACTCTGTCCACTGTGCCACGAATAAACCATTCTTACCTATTAGGGAATGGTGGCAATCTCCCCAAATTCAAGTTCCGAGATGCCAACCAAGTGCTAACCTTGCAAGCAGAACTTTCTTGGGCTTGCTGTGTTAACTTTTCTGCAAACCTTACAATGGAATATCATTCAGCAATAAAAAGGAGTGAGGTATTGCCTGACCTGAGGTGGCACAGTGGATAAAGTGTCGACCTGGAATACTGAAGTTGCCAGTTCAAAACCCTGGGCTTGCCGGGTCATGGCACATACAGCACGCAATCAGTGAACAGCTAAAGTGAAGCAAGTATGAGTTGAGTTGATACTTCTCTCTGTCTCTCTCTCTAAAGTCAATAAATAAAATCTTGAAGAAAACAAAAAAGGAGTCAGGTATTATTATACATTACAACATAACGAACCTGGAAAACATGCTAAGTGAAAGAGCCAGCAACAAAAAGCCACATATTGTATGATTCTGTGCATATGAAATGCCCAGGATAGGCACATCTATAAAGATAGAAAGAAGTATTCGTTGCCTAGGGCTGGGAAGTTGGAGGAAATGGAAAGTGATTGCTAATGGGTGTGGAGTTTCTTTTTGGCGTGATAAAAATGTTCTAAAATTGATTGTGGTAATGATTGCATGGCTTTGTGAATATACTAAAAATCATTGAGTTGTATGTACTCTTTGAATGAGTGAGTGGTATTGTATGTGAATTATATCTCAATAAAGCTATTGTATAAAAAATGAATAGAAGCATAAAGTATATAATTGTCTAACCACTAGACTATACACCTGACACCAATAGAAAATAAAATTGAAAGAAAAAAATGAATAGAAGTAGTTGCTAATTTTAGTATGTTTATATATTTTGTTTTGTTTCTAGGAATTAAATTTCAAAAATATTTGTGAGCAAAAAGAATAAAATTCCAAAGGAGAATGTAGTTAACTGAGGTATTATTTTTCTTGATTGAGCTTATTAAGATATTCAGTTTAATATAAATTTTTATTGATAAAGTTCACATTTCCAATTATTGAATCACAGGTTAATTTAAGCAGTGTGTGCCTGACCTGTGTTGGCACAGTGAGTAAAGTGACCTGGAACGCTGAGGTCGCCGGTTCAAAACCCTGGGCTTGCCTGGTCAAGGCAGTAGGAGAAGCAGCTACTATTACAAGTTGATGCTTTCTGCTCTTCCCCTCCTTCTCTCTCTCTTCTCTCTCTAAAATATCAATAAATAAAATCTTTAAGAAAAAAGTGTCTGGCACAACTGCTAATTGACAGGAGTTACATCTGTGCCACATTTGTACTCATGGCTTTTATGCATGCCTCTATCCCTTTTCTCTATAGCAGTGGTCCCCAACTCCCAGGCCGCGGAGCGGTACCGGTCCGTGGGCCATTTGGTACCGGTCCACAGAGAAAGAATAAATAACTTACATTATTTCCGTTTTATTTATATTTAAGTCTGAATGATGTTTTATTTTTAAAAAATGACCAGATTCCCTCTGTTACATCCATCTAAGACTCACTCTTGACGCTTGTCTCGATCACGTGATACATTTATCCGTCCCACCCTAAAGGCTGGTCCGTGAAAATATTTTCTGACATTAAACTGGTCCGTGGCCCAAAAAAGGTTGGGGACCACTGCTCTAGAGTGTACTACTATTTGAGATCAAAGGTCCTCTTTTAGAATAAAACAGTGTACATTTAAGAAGTCCCCAGGGACTTGAGTGATATTAAACACATCACTCTTCTAAACTCAGAATAAAAGTGGAAATTTGAGTTCTGAATAGGTAAAATGATCTGCTGACATTTCCAGCCCAGAATTCTCAGGGCTCTTCACTTCATAAAGAAAGACTTAGTCATCCCTGGTAAGGACACCCAGGAAAAGTGCTGGTTAAGTCACCCTACACACCAGCTTCCGGACATTGTTCTTCTCTTTCATCCCAGAAGTGGACTGTGTTCATTTGCTCTGTGTTGCCTCCAGAGCAGTTTTTCTGACTCATTTCCCGAAGAAAAATTAAATTTTCTGTCTTCTGTTTTTCCTAACATCCTTCACCTGCCCCAACCCAGAGTCCTCTTTGTGACTCCAGATTCCCATAGCCCCTCTTTGCTGCAGTCATTTCTCCATAGTTCAAAATCCTCCCTGCTGGCTGATTCTCATTTTCTCATTGATGCCTCCCTGCTGTTGGCTTAACAGGATAGGTTCAGACAAAGTCACTAAGTATGTGTTTGACTGATTGTCTTTAACTTTTCATTGAAAATGTCATACCTATTTTAAAATAATGTTTACACATTATAGAAAATTGATAAAGTATAGGGTTTTTTTTCTTTTCTGATTTTCTGTATTTATAGTATTTTTTATTTGGTTAAAAAGGAGAACATTCTTACCGTAGTTCAAGAAAAATTTGAAGAATACATAAACAATTATTTTCAATTATCCTTTCTTTTTAAACAGAATTTTTTTTTAATTTATTTATTTTTTACAGAGACAGAGAGTGAGTCAGAGAGAGGGATAGACAGGAACAGACAGACAGGAACGGAGAGAGATGAGAAGCATCAATCATTAGTTTTTCATTGCACGTTGCAACACCTTAGTTGTTCATTGATTGCTTTCTCATATATGCCTTGACCGCGGGCCTTCAGCAGACCGAGCAACCCCTTGTTGGAGCCAGCGACCTTGGGCTCAAGCTGGTGGGCTTTTGCTCAAACCAGATGAACTCAAGCTGGCAACCTCGGGGTTTTGAACCCGGGTCCTCTGCATCCCAGTCTGATGCTCTATCCACTGCGCCACCGCCCGGTCAGGCTCCTTTCTTTTTGTAAGTGAAGGAGAAAATCTTTGTGCTACCTGGTGGCCATTCCAGGAAGCCTCTGAGATTTTAAGCACAAAAGACATCTTAATGTTTTTAATTGTTCTGAATGTAGGGCCTAATATAGTAAAGACAAAATCTAGAAGAATTTTCAGAGGAGACTATGTATATATAATATATGAACATACTTATTATCCATGTTTTAAAACCACTGCAATAAAGAGCAGTGATTGCTAAGAACTTCAAAGTGAAGAATTTTTGGTCAGAATTGAATTTCAAGAATATTCCAGAAGTCCAGAGAATAGAATATTTTGGTAATTGAAAAGAACATCTGATATCTGTACATATACTAATTTGGTCATTTTCCAAAAAGAAGACCCAATTCTAATTTTACTCCTTTTTTGTTTTGTTTTTTAGAAAATGTCATCCGTGTACCAACTTGTAGTAAAGAATGTGTAAGGTTTTTTTAATGAATAAATCTGACATTGAATATACTTTAAATTTGTGTTTGTTTGTTTTTACCATTTATAGGTGATTCTTGAGTTAATAATCACAGTATTTATTTACAGTATATGTGTATTCTTAGACATGTAAGTACAAGTATATAAATATAAAATTAAAGCTTTTAACTTTAAGGTAAAAGACTTTATTAACTTTTTATTTCTTTGTAGATTTTTTTTTTTTTTTAGCGAGAGACAGGGACAAAGACAGACAGAGAGAGGAACAGACAGACAGGAAGAGAGAGATGAGAAGCATCAGTTCTTTGTTGTGGCACCTTAGTTCATTGATTGCTTTCTCATATGTACCTTGACTGGGGGGCTCAAGCCAGCGACCATGAAGTCATGTCTATAATCTCATGCTCAAACTAGCAACCCCATGCTCAAGGCAACCTCAGGGATTTGAACCTGAATCCTCTGTGTCCCAGCCTGATGCTCTATCCACTGCGCCACCACCTGGTCAGGCTCTTGTTGAAATTTTGATTGTTTATGTACACTGGATGTTTCTAGAATGCACACATGACAACAGAATTTTTTTTCTGGTCAAGTTTTAAAATTTCTCAAGTGAGGAGAAGGGGAAAAAAATTGAGTGAGAGCCAGCCTTAGAAAAATATAACATTATCATTGGAGAACGGTTAATAATCTTTCTGCTGTAAGGATAAAGAAAAAACTTAGATTTAGAAAAACCCATTTCAGCCTGACCTGTGGTGGCGCAGTGGATAAAGCGTGACCTGGAGTTATGAGGTCACTGGTTTGAAACCCCATATGAGAAGCAACTATGAATTGGTGTTTCCTGCTCCCCCCCTCCCGCCTTTCTATTTCTCTCTCTCTCCTTTCTAAAAATCAATAAATAAAATCTTTTTTAATTTATTTTTTATTTTTTACAGAGACAGAGAATGAGTCAGAGGGATAGACAGGGACAGACAGACAGGAACGGAGAGAGATGAGAAGCATCAATCATTAGTTTTTCATTGCGCGTTGCGACACCTTAGTTGTTCATTGATTGCTTTCTCATATGTGCCTTGACCATGGGCCTTCAGCAGACCGAGTAACCCCTTGCTGGAGCCAGCGACCTTGGGTTCAAGCTGGTGGGTTTTTGCTCAAGCCAGATGAGCCCACACTCAAGCTGGCGACCTCGGGGTCTCGAACCTGGGTCTTCTGCATCCCAGTCCGATGCTCCATCCACTGCGCCACCACCTGGTCAGGCAATAAATAAAATCTTTAAGAAAGAAAAATCCATTTCAAAACACATGATGATACATGAGTTGTTAGAGCTGGTTTAAACAGTAACTTGTAGGCTCTTGACAATTTTATTAGGTCACAAAATAAAACTATTTAATTCCTTGAGAACAAAACTGAATGATGTTTGAGGAGGGGGGATCTTTTATTAAACTAAATGATCTTTCTTTTAGACAGATAATACAGGCAATCTCTTCATGGAGGTTTCTGTTTTCTTTTTCATTCTTAGGTGTCTCTACAACAAACAGTCTTAGGTCAGAAATTTTCAGAGTAGTCATTACATTTTTTTTTTTTTCTTTTTTTTTTTTTTCATTTTTCTGAAGCTGGAAACAGGGAGAGACAGTCAGACAGACTCCCGCATGCGCCCGACCGGGATCCACCCGGCACGCCCACCAGGGGGCGATGCTCTGCCCATCCTGGGCGTCGCCATATTGCGACCAGAGCCACTCTAGCACCTGAGGCAGAGGCCACAGAGCCATCCCCAGCGCCCGGGCCATCTTTGCTCCAATGGAGCCTTGGCTGCGGGAGGGGAAGAGAGAGACAGAGAGGAAAGCGCGGCGGAGGGGTGGAGAAGCAAATGGGTGCTTCTCCTATGTGCCCTGGCCGGGAATCGAACCCGGGTCCTCCGCACGCTAGGCCGACGCTCTACCGCTGAGCCAACCGGCCAGGGGTCATTACATTTTTAAACCATCTGAAAAGTTATGGCAGGAAGTTGTGCAAGTTTGTGGGGGGTTTTTAAAGTGAGAAGTGGGGAGGCAGAGAGGCTCCTGTGTGCACCCTGACCAGGATCCAATGGGCAAGCCCACCATGGGGTGATGCTCTACCCCTTGGGGGCATTGCTCCATTGCTTGGCAACCGAGCTATTCGAGGCCATGGTGCCATCCTCAGTGCCTGGGGCCAACTTGCTCCTACCGAGCCATGGCTGTAGGAGGGGAAGAGAGAGCTAGAGAGAGAGAAGAGAGAAGGGGAGGGGTGGAGAAGCAAATGGTCACTTTTGTGTGCCCTGACCAGGAATCAAACCCAGGATATCCACACACCAGGCTATCTCTACTGCTAAGCCAACGGGCCAGAGCCTGTGAAAGTTTATTCGCAGGCAACTGATGAGAAGTTGGTAGACATTTGGTCAAAAATTAAAATACAAGAGATTTGGGCCCTGGCCGAATAGCTTGGCTGGTTAGAGCATTGTTGCAATATGCAAAGGTTGCTGGTTCAATCCCTAGTCAGGTCATTTACAGGAACAGATCAATATTTGTCTCTCTCGCCCTCTCTCTAAAATCAATAAATAAAATAAAAAAAAAAAAGTTTGTGTTCTAACCCTAAGGATAAGTTGCCTTGCCTTCTTACTCAAAAGACAGCATGACTCTGGCCTGTGGTGGTCCAGTGAATGGAATGTCAACCTGGAACGCTGACATCGCTGGTTGGAGGCCCTGGGCTTGCCCGGTCAAGGCATGCATGAGAAGTAATCAATGAACAACTTAAGTGAAGCAACTGTGAGTTGATGCTTCTCACTACCCCCCACCAAATCAATAAGTCTTTTTTTTTTAATTTTTTTTTTTTTACTTATTTATTCATTTTAGAGAGGAGAGAGAGAGGGAGAAGGGGGAGGAGCTGGAAGCATCAACTCCCATATGTGCCTTGACCAGGCAAGCCCAGGGTTTCGAACCGGCGACCTCAGCATTTCCAGGTCAACACTTTATCCACTGCGCCACCACAGGTCAGGCAAGTCTTTTTTTTTTTAAGTGAGAAGAGGGGAGATAGACTCCCACATACACGCTGACTGGTATCCACTTGGCAACCCCCATCTGGGGTCAATGCTGGAATCAATCGAGTTATCCTCAGCACCTGAGGCTGACACTTGGACCCACCAAACTGTCCTCAGCACCCAGCTGATGCTTGGACCAAACAGGCCTCTGACTGCAGGAGGGGAAGGAGAGAAGCAGATGGTCATTTCTCATGTGTGCTCTGTCCAGGGATCGAACCTGAGATGTCCGCACACTGGGCTGACATTCTACTCACTGAGCCAACTGAGGAGGGCCAAATAAAATCTTTTTTTTTTTTTACTTTTATTTATTTATTTATTTATTACAGAGACAGAGAGTGAGTCAGAGAGAGGGATAGACAGGAACGAGTCAGAGAGAGGGATAGACAGGAACAGCAGACAGGAACAGAGAGAGATGAGAAGCATCAATCATCAGTTTTTCATTGTGCCTTGCAACACCTTAGTTGTTCAGTGATTGCTTTCTCACATGTGCCTTGACCGTGGGCCTTCAGCAGACCGAGTAACCCCTTGCTGGAGCCAGCGACCTTGGATCCAAGCTGGTGAGCCTTGCTCAAACCAGATGAGCCTGCACTCAAGCTGGCGACCTCGGGGTCTCGAACCTGGGTCCTTCCGCCTCCCAGTCCGATGCTCTATCCACTGCGCCACCGCCTGGTCAGGCAAAGTCTTTTTTAAAAAAAAAGAAAAAGCCCTGGCCAGATGACTAGGTTGGTTGGAACGTCGTCCTGAAGCACAGAGCTTGCCAGTTTGATCCCCAGTCAGGGCACACACAGGAACAAATATTCCTGTCTCCTGCTCTCTCCCTTCCTCTCTCTAAAATTAATAAACATTTAAAAAAATGATAGAAAAAAAAGTTGCATGACTCTGAAGGGCGAGAGATAAAAATCTAGCATCAGCACACCCGTACATACTCAAGGACAGAGTCCTCAAGCAAGAAAAACTCAAGGGGTCTTAGCTGTGCATATTATTTTGTTTTGTTTTGTTTTTACAGAGACAGTGAGAGAGTCAGAGAGAGAGATAAACAGGGACAGACAGACAGGAATGGAGAGAGATGAGAAGCATCATCATTAGTTTTTCATTGTGGCACTTTAGTTGTTCATTGATTACTTTCTCATATGTGCCTTGACCATGGGGCTACAGCAGACCAAGTAAACCCTTGCTCAAGCTAGCAACCTTGGGTCCCAGCTGATGAGCTTCGCTCAAGCCAGATGAGCCCGTGCTCAAGCTGGTGACCTCAGGGTCTTGAACCTGGGTCCTCCACATCCCAGTCAGACGCTCTACCCACTGCGCCTCCAGCTGGTCAGGCTGTGCATATTATTATTATTTTTTTTTTTTTTTTTTTTTTCATTTTTCTGAAGCTGGAAACAGAGACAGTCAGACAGACTCCCGCATGCGCCCGACCGGGATCCACCCGGCACGCCCACCATGGGGCGATGCTCTGCCCATCCTGGGCGTCGCCATGTTGCGACCAGAGCCACTCTAGCGCTTGAGGCAGAGGCCACAGAGCCATCCCCAGCGCCCGGGCTATCTTTGCTCCAATGGAGCCTTGGCTGCGGGAGGGGAAGAGAGAGACAGAGAGGAAAGCGCGGCGGAGGGGTGGAGAAGCAAATGGGCGCTTCTCCTGTGTGCCCTGGCCGGGAATCGAACCCGGGTCCTCCGCACGCTAGGCCGACGCTCTACCGCTGAGCCAACCGGCCAGGGCTGTGCATATTATTATTGAGTCGAGGTCCTGGTTCATTATTACCGAGCAAGGGTGTTGGCCATACCTGGATGGGAACCACTCTAACTCAATCAGCCAAAGACCATCAGGCACAGTAGTCATAGTGGGATTTACACTCTTTGCAACAACAGAGACTGCTTACCAGAAGAACTATGTATGGGATGTCTCACTAAATAAAGGAAAAGAGAAGAATTACAGGATTTGGGGGAAGGGTGGCATTTGGATAAAATATAAATGAACCACTGTTTTGACAGGATCAAAGCAAAGTGGGGTCGTATGTAAAGGGGCCATATCAGATCTGGACTATAAAATTGAACAAGCCCATGTTTCCTTGAAAACGACAAAGTTCAGGTACAGGTAGAATGTGTTCAGAAACCTGTTTTCTGAAGCTGTACACCTGGATTGGAAATGAAGGTCGCTTCCTTGTACCTTAGATTCTCTGGGACAAACTAATGTCCTTTCTGATATCATTTCATTTTTTAAAAATAATTTAATATTTTTAAAAATTTATTCATTTTAGAGAGGAGAGGCGGGGGGGGGGGGGGGAGGGAGAAGCAGGAAGCGTCAACTCCCATATGTGCCTTGACCGGGCAAGCCCAGGGTTTCGAACCAGCAACCTCAGCATTCCAGGTCAACACGTTATCCACTGGGCCACCACAGGTCAGGCCCTAAATATCATTTCAAACAGCTAAGTTTCTAGTCTATGACTAGAGAACCAGTAGCCACTCAATGAAGGGAGTTCTTTTGATGCTTTATAACTGCACCATGTCCTTGGAGAAAACATTATTTCTTGTTAAATTTGCAACTGACTTTATCTGTTTTCCTAGATGGATGCATAGCAGGGCATGTTTTTACTTTCTCAGATTTTAAGGCTGAGATGGTGCTCTTTCTAACACTATTCAGGACAGAAATAACATTGAGATTTTATACATCAATTCTTACTGATTTGGTATATTTAAGGAGTATAGACTGATAAATAGCTGGTCTTGATAAACTTTTCCATGGGGATCCAAGCTAGGGAAAATACCTGAACACGACACTGCAATGTTGCCTACATACAAGGAGACAGGCTTTTAAGCCAGACAGGTTTGAATCCTGGCTGTAACAGGAGAAGACAGTGGAGGAGTTCTCTGCCCTTGCTGAGGTTGTCATCAACAGATGTTCATTGAACAAGTTATTCCACACTCTCTAAACTAGATTTCTCTTATCAGGGTTATTCTGAGAATTAAATAAGTTAACAGGTGTATATTTAGCACTGTTTCTGTCCTCCAAAACATGCAACACAGAGCCTTAAAATGTAAAGGGAAGTCTGGAAGAGGGATATGGAGTAATTGACGTAGAGTTCTAGTGGATGGGTGAAGACATAATTGCAACTTACACAAGAGGTCCAGGGGTCTGAAGGGATAGTCCAGTGGTTCTCAGTGTTCGCCAGGGCGCACTGGTGCAGCCTAGAAAATCTCCAGGTGCGCCCTGTTCCAGAGAAATATGTGCCTGTTGGGGACAAAAAAACAACAGGGTTTTTGGAGTTTAGAATTTGGGGGGACAGAGTGTGGGGAATTGGCTATAAGCTGACAGTCTGCCCAACCCCCCACCTCACTGATTAGGTTGCAAAAGGCTGTTAAACTGTGGTGCTGGATTGATGGGGGCTCCAGCTGAGCCAGTGACTCCTTGCTCAAGCCCCTGACTATAGGTTCATGTCTGTGATCCCACAATGAAGCCTATGAGCCTGCACTCACACTGGTGACCTCAGGGTTTCAAACTCAGGACCTTGTGTCCCAGGCCAATGCTTCATCCACTGGTGCCACCACTAGTCAAGCTAATGTGAAATTAAGAGTACTTTCCATACTGTGGTTTTGAGATTAGGAAATTTTTTATTACATTTTTTATCAATAAAAATATTTTAATAGAGCCTGACCGGGCAATGGCGCAGTGGATAGAGCGTCGGACTGGGATGCGGAAGACCCAGGTTCGAGACCCCGAGGTCGCCAGCTTGAGAGCGGGCTCATCTGTTTTGAGCAAAGCTCACCAGCTTGGACCCAAGGTTGCTGGCTTGAGCAAGGGGTCACTTGGTCTGCTGAAGGCCCGCGGTCAAGGCACATACGAGAAAGCAGTCAATGAACAACTAAGGTGTCGCAATGCGCAATGAAAAACTAATGATTGATGCTTCTCATCTCTCAGTTCCTGTCTGTTTATCCCTCTCTCTGACTCTCTCTCTGTCTCTCTATAAAAAAAAAAAATTAATAGAATGATACATTGAAGAATCAATTATCAATTTTATATAGCTAAATATAATGTAAATTTAAGTCTGATTAATTTTATATGGAGAGCAGTAAACCTGTTTCCAATGTTTTTCATTTTCTTTTTATTTCTCTGAAATTATTTAATCAGAATCAATGCTTTGAAGATTTAGTCCCATCTTGCCCATATCTAATTTTACCATTGAAGATTTCCTGCTATATTTTCTTTTTTATTTATTTTATTTTATTTATTGATTTGAGAGAAAGAGAGAGACAGGAATACTGATCTGTTTTTGTATGTGCCCTTACCAGGGATTGAACTGGCAACGTCTGTGATTCAGGATGATACTCTAACCAACTGAGCTACCCAGCTAGGACATAATTTCTTTTTATGATCATAATTTATACCTAATCAAATTTTCCCAGCTCTAATTTTGCATATCTAAACTTTATCATCCTCCTCTCTCTGTAAGATCAGTAAGTAAAATTAAAATACATATATATTAATTCTTATGGATATTTTTCAATTACAGTTTACATTAGATATTATTTTGAATAGCTTCAGATGTACAACATAGTGGTTAGAAAATTATGTACTTTACAAAGTGGTCCCCCTGATGTTTCAAGTACCTAACTGTTCTCATACATAGTTATGGTATTATTGTCTATATTCCCTATGCTGTAATATACATATTTCCATAAGAACTTTAAGGTCAGCTTGTCAATATTAGCAGTGTGTCCAGCTGAGGGTTTGACAGTCATTGCATTGACTCTGTATTTCAGCAGTTCTCAACCTGTGGGTCGCAACCCCGGCGGGGGTCAAACGACCAAAACACAGGGGTCTCCTAAAGCCATCGGAAATACATATTTTATTTAAAAATGTATAATAAATATGTATTTTCCGATGGCTTTAGGTGACCCCTGTGTTTTGGTCATTCGACCCCCGCCGGGGTCGCGACCCACAGGTTGACAACCACTGCTGTATATGAAGTTAGGGAGTACTGTATTGCCATTTTAACAGTATTAGGCCCATCCCATGAACATGAGCTATATTTCCACTTACATAGAACTTTTTAAATTTCTTTCAATAATATGTATTTAATATTTTAAAGTCTTACATTTCTCTTGTTAAATTTATTCCTAAGTATTTCATTACTTCTGAGACTATTGTAAAAAGAATCATTTTCTTAATTTTATTTTTGGATTGCTCATTGTTAGATTATAGAAATAAAATAGATTTTTGTATATTGATCTTATACCCTGCAGCCTTACTGAACTCAATTATTCTAATATTTTTTGGATTCTTTAGTATTTTCTATTTATATATACATGATCATGTCATCTGCAAATAGAGATAGTTTTACTTCTTTTTAAATCTGAATACCTTTCATTTCTCTTCCTGCCTAACTGGCCTGCTAGAACCCTCAGTACCACGTTCAGTAGAAAAAACAAGAGTTGACATCCTTATCATGTTTCTCATCTTAGTTGCAAAGCATTCAATCGTTCACCGTTAAGTATGATATTAGTTATGGGGGATTATTTTATTTGTTTTTTGGCTTTTTTTTTTCTTTTTAGTGATAGAGATAGAGAGGCAGGAAGGAAGAGAGAGAAGAAGCAGTAACTCGTAGTTGCAGCACATGAGTTGTTCATTGATTACTTCTCATATGTGCCTTGACGGGGGGGGGGGGGGAGAGTCCAGCCAAGCCAGTGACCCCTTGCTAAAGCCAGTGACCTTGGGTTCAAACCAGCAACCTTAGGTTTCAAGCCAATGACCTTTGGACTCAAGCCAATGACCATGGGGCCATGTCTGTGATCCCACACTCAAGCTCGCGACTGTGCATCCAAGCTGGCAACCTTGGGGTTTTGAAACTGGGACCTTAGCGATCTCTATCAATGCTATATTCACTGTGCCACCGCCAGTCAGGTGGTGCAAATTCTTTAAATGTTTTAGTGAAATTCATCGCTGGAGCATCTGGTCCTGGGTTTTCAAAATGGAAAGTTTTTTAAAAACTTAATTCATGCCTGGCCAGTCGGTGGCGCAGTGGATAGAGCGTCATTCTGGGATGCCAAGGACCCAGGTTCGAGACCCCGAGGTCACCTGCTTGAGCGCGGGTTCATCTGGTTTGAGCAAAAGCTCACCTTCTTGGACCCAAGGTCGCTGGCTCGAGCAAGGGGTCACTCGGTCTGCTGAAGGCCCGTGGTCAAGGCACATATGAGAAAGCAATCAATGAACAACTAAGGTGTCGCAATGCGGAACGAAAAACTAATGATTGATGCTTCTCATCTCTCCGTTCCTGTCTGTCTGTCCCTGTCTATCCCTCTCTCTGACTCTCTCTCTCTCTCTCTCTCTCTGTAAAAAAAAAAAAAAGAGAAAACTTAATTCAGTCTGGTCAGGCTGTGGTGCAGTGGACAGAGCAGGTGTGGCCAACAGTTTTTGCCCCCGGGTCAGATTAGAAAGAAAACTTTTTTCACGGGCCGGACAAAATATTAAAATTAAAAAATGTTAAATACAAAAACGATTAGTTTACGTAAACAAAATTTTATTATGTAATTTGTTTATGAATGTAAGTAATTTAGTACAACAAATTAACAAAAAACTAATGGACGTGTTGAGGCGCTTTGCATCACCTATTATTATTTTAATATCTGGCTCTATACTTGTAGTAGCTATTCTTAACAGCCTCCAAATATAAATCATTCAATCTTGATCTTGTACTTTTATTTAGATTCATTAAAGAAAAAGTTTGTTCACAAATATAAGTTGAGCTGAAGATTACTGAAGATATCGTAGTTTATGTATAACGATTTAAAGCTACCATTTATTTCATTTACACAGTGCGTTGTGCGGAGAATATTAAAAATTTAATCACGGGCTGCAAAAACTCATTACGTGGGCTGGATCCGGCTCGTGGGCCATATGTTGGCCATGCCTGGGATAGAGCATCAGACTGGGATGCAGAGGACCCAGGTTCAAAACCCCAAGGTCGCCAACTGAGCATAGGCTCACCAGTATGAGCACGGGGTTGCTGGCTTGAGCATGGGATCATAGATGTGACCCTATGGTCGCTGGCTTGTGCAAGGGGTTACTTGCTTTACTGTAGCCCCCTCCACAACCACCCCCACCCCTGCCGTCAAGGCACATATGAGAAAGCAATCAATGAACAACTAAGGTGCCGCAACGAAGAATTGATGCTTCTCATCTCTCTCCCTGCCTGTCCCTCTCTCTCTTTCTCTGTCTCTGCCACACACACACACAAACACACAACCCAAAAATACTTAATTCAATCTCTTAGTTTTTTAATTTACTTACAGATTTTAGCTATAGAGGAAGAGAAGGAGAGAGAGATAGAGACGGACATCCATGTGTTCCAGTGTGTGTCCTGACTGGGGATCGAATCGGCACTTCTGTGCTTCCAGACAGTGCTCTAACCAACAGAGCTATCTAGGCAGGGCTGTTTTTGTTTCTTGTTGAGATAATTTCAATAGTTTTATCTTTCTAGGACTTTATCCATTTTTTACGTTATCTAATTTGTTGGTATACAATTATTTGTTATATTTCCTTATAGGGAAGTTACAGTGTCACAAAGCTCACTGGTTCTGAGAGGTTGTGTTTAAAAAAATGATCCTTGGATCATTGCAAAGATTTTATTTCCAGAGTTCTGAAAACAATTATTTTGACAATTTTTGCCACTGTTCTCATTGCTTTTATGGAGAAGTGAAATTTTGGATGCCCTCTGCTTTTCTGGAAGTACTTCTGATTAATATGCCTGTTATATATCCATTCCATACTTTTTTTTTTTTCATTGCGTGTTGCAACACCTTAGTTGTTCATTGATTGCTTTCTCATATGTGCCTTGACCGCGGGCCTTCAGCAGACTGAGTAACCCCTTGCTGGAGCCAGCGACCTTGGGTTCAAGCTGGTGAGCTTTTTGCTCAAACCAGATGAGCAAAGTTGGCAACCTCGGGGTCTCGAACCTGGGTCCTCTGCATCCCAGTCCAACGCTCTATCCACTGTGCCACCACCTGGTCAGGCTTTTTTTTTTTTTTTTTTTTTTAACTAAAAATATATTTTAGCTACCTCAGACTCTCCAGGAAAGTTGAAAGCCATACTTGGGAACTTTCATCCAGGAGCTATTTCGAAAATCACAGAACTGGCTCCATGAGACACCTGTTTCTACTGCTGGTGATTCCTGCTGTTCACAAATACTGCTGCTTTCAACACTGACCTTACTAATGTGACATACTGGATGTCACTGCTGGAACCACTGCTCCCTTAGTAAAGTACTTGCCACTGTGGCTGCCACCTGTTCTAGCATCAATTCCACTAAACCAATTTGATTTACTAACTCCTGTCTCAAAGTCTAACGTTGCCTGATCTGTGGTGGTGCAGTGGGTGGAGTTGATCCATCCGGAATGCTGTGGTTGCCAGTTCGAAACCCTGGGCTTGCCCAGTCAAGGTGTTTATGAGAAGCAATCAGTGAACAACTAAAGTGAAGCAACTACGATCTCACTCCTTCTCTTTCTCCCTCTATTTCTTAAAAAAAAAAAAAATCAAAAATCTAATGTAGGAGAATTTCAATTGATAATAGCTGAGATCACATATTTGTGCTCTGGCACTAAGGGAGCCTGGGAAAGTAAGTTTTTACATTTTTATATGTTAGAAAACAATATTTGAGCCTGACCTGTGGTGGTGCAGTGGATAAAGTGTTGACCTGGAACACTGAGGTCGCTGATTCAAAAAAATCTGGGCTTGCCTGGTCAAGGCACATATGGGAGTTGATGCTTCCTAATTCTCCCACCCCTTCTCTCTGTCTCTAAAAATGAATAAATAAAATCTAAAAAGAACTGTAAAAAATTATAAATTAAAAAAAAAGAAAATCTTTGTCAAAACAATCAAATCAAGTGAAGAAATGATTTTTATTTGTTTTATTTCAGGTACTTGAGGCTCCTTACCTTTCTAGGACTTTTAAATTCTGAGGTTGAGGTTTCCTTAACCACCCAGTTGAGGACCCGGATTACATCTTGTCTGGAGAATGTAGCCCTGTGGAAGCTTTTTGATGGAGTAATCAGAGTCTTCAGTTGGTTTTAAGCTTTGACTTCTGCCTGACCGGGCAGTGGCACAGTTGATAGAGCATCAGACTGGGATGCAGAAAACCCAGGTTAGAGACCCTGAGGTCACCAGCTTGAGCCCAAGCTTGCTGGCTCGAGCAAGGGGTTACTCGGTCTGCTGAAGGCCCATGGTCAAGGCACGTATGAGAAAGCAATCAATGAACAACTAAAGTGTCGCAACGTGCAACAAAAAACTAATGATTGATGCTTCTCATCTCTCCCTGTCTGTCTATCCCTCTCTCTGACTCACTCTCTGTAAAAAAAAAACACACAAAAACTTTGACTTCTGTGTCCTTTGTCCCATAAGGCCGTCAAAATCCAGTTTGAGTACCAGTTTTAGGTTTTGACCTTTTAGGTTTTAGCCACGTGAATTTCTCTCTCTTTCAGTGTTTTATTTATTTACTTATTTATTTATTTATTATTATTTTTTTTTTTTTGCATTTTCTTTTGCATTTTTCTGAAGCTGGAAACAGGGAGAGACAGACAGACTCCCGCATGCGCCCGACCGGGATCCACCCGGCACGCCCACCATGGGGCGACGCTCTGCCCACCAGGGGGCGATGCTCTGCCCATCCTGGGCATCGCCATGTTGCGACCAGAGCCACTCTAGCGCCTGAGGCAGAAGCCACAGAGCCATCCCCAGCGCCCGGGCCATCTTTGCTTCAATGGAGCCTTGGCTGCGGGAGGGGAAGAGAGAGACAGAGAGGAAGGAGGGGGGGTGGAGAAGCAAATGGGCGCTTCTCCTGTGTGCCCTGGCTAGGAATCGAACCCGGGTCCTCCGCACGCTAGGCCGACGCTCTACCGCTGAGCCAACCGGCCAGGGCCTTTATTTTTATTTTTTACAGAGACAGAGAGAGTCAGAGAGAGGGATAGACAGGGACAGACAGACAGGAATGGAGAGATGAGAAGCATCAATCATTAGTTTTTTGTTCCGCATTGCAACACCTTAGTTTTTCACTGATTGCTTTCTCATATGTGCCTTGACCATGGGCCTACAGCAGACCGAGCAACCCCTTGCTTGAGCCAGTGACCCGGGGTCCAAGCTGGTGAGCTTTTTGCTCAAACCAGATGAGCCCGCGCTCAAGCTTAAAATTTTATATTTCAGTTACGGTTTACATTCAATATTATTTTGTATTTGTTGCTGCAAGTAGAAGCAGTCTTTTTTTTTTTTTTTTTTTTCCTCTTAAGAGAGACAGGAAGAGAGAGATGAGAAGCATCAATGCATATGATTGCTACTCATATGTGCTTTGCCTGAGGTGGGAGGGTGGGGGGCACTCCAGCAGAACCAGCAACCATGGGATTATGTCGATGATCCCATGGACAAGCTGGTAATCCTGTGCTCAAGGCAGATGAGCTGGCACTCAAGCCAGCAATCTTGGGGGTTTCAAATTGGGACTTCAGTGTCCCAGATCAACACTATCCACTGCACCACCACCGGTCAGGCGGAAGCAATACTTTTTGAAAACGTATCTACCTTTTATATGCATATATTTATACACCTGAGTGTATACTTTTACACTATATGTAAGACTGCTAACACATGGAAATGTGATGTAATGCGACATAAAAAAGAACAGGACATGATCTTGGGAGCAATTTATGAACTAGTGAATCTGAGAACCTTTGACGTCTTCATTTAATGTCTTTTTTTTCTTTCTCATGGCAGCAAATGGAGTTAATAAAGTGACCACTGTTCTTAAGTTATACTGAATTTGTTTGCCGTTCCTAGGAGAACTGTCAAGAGAACAGTAATTAATGCCTGTACATCTCCTGGTTAGGAGTGCTTGATTGTTTCTGTTACAGGCAGAGAGAAATTTGCCCCTTGGTATACTTAATGAAGAAAAGAATGACTTCATTTCATCAAGAGCATGTTTTACACCCAGAACTTAAAAAGATTCAGATTTAAAAAATCAAGTACTAGTTTGGTAGTACTGTGGTTCTTGAGTGTGAATCAATGGAAAATCTCTCTGTATCTGTCACCAACACCAAGAAGACCTTCCCTTCTTGGGAATGATATTAAAAAAAATAATAATCCTACTTTCAGCAGAGAATCAGAAATGAAATGGTGTGTTTGCATTTGGCATTGTCTCAGATGGGAAATTCAGGGGAAATAACACTTTTGCTAGTGTGTATCTTCATGTCTAAAACATCATGCTAATAGCAACTAAAATAACTTTAAAGTAAAAGAATAGGGGAAATCATAGACCAGAGTGGAGTTATTCTTAGTTTTCATAGGGTCTAAACCCTATGTTTACATGGATTAAAACTAAAATATAAATATATGAAAAATAGTATATGTTTTAAATGAAATCAAAAGTACAATTTGGGGGACTTTTTATTTCACATGCAAAATTTAAAAAATTTTAATTATATCCATACCACAAGTATTTTTAAATCCTTTTTTTCCAGATTATGAAAGCAATGCATACTCCCTCTTATCTGAGGTGTATGCATTCCAAGACCCCAGTGGAGCCTGAAACGTGGATAGTACCTAACCTGATATTTCCTGTTTTTCTATACATGCATACCTATGATATAGTCGAATGTATAAATTAAGCGTGGTAAGAGATTAACTACAACTAATGATAATCTACTGTAACAAAAATAACTAATGATAACCTATAACTGGCAAGAAGTTTTTTTACTTCACACTTCAATAGATTTGTTTTCACTACATTTAGGCAAGCACAGCATACAATTTTTTCTTTCCTTAGTAAGTCCAGACCTTTCACCTTTTCAGTTAAAGGAAGTACTGTATGCCAAAGGCTTCTCTTTGGCAGATCTGAATTCCCAGCTTCACTACTCTTGAACTTTGGGGTGATTATTAAGTAAAAAAGTTACTTCAACACAAGCACTGCAGTACCACAACAGTTGATCCAGTAACTGAGACAGCGACTAAGTGACTAACGGGTGGGAAGCATATACAGTGTGGACACACTGGACAAGGGGATGATTCACGTCCCCGGTGGGACAGAGCAGGATAGTACAAGATTTAATTATGGCCTGACCTGTGGTGGTGCAGTGGATAAAGCGTCGACCTGGAAATGCTGAGGTCGCCGGTTCGAAACCTTGGGCTTGCCTGGTCAAGGCACATATGGGAGTTGATGCTTCCAGCTCCTCCCCCCTTCTCTCTCTCTGTCTCTCCTCTCTCTCTCTCTGTCTCTCCCTCCCCTCTCTAAAATGAATAAATAAATTTTAAAAAAGATTTAATTATGCTACTCAGAATGGTGCGATTTAACACTGATGAATTGTCAGCCTTGGCCGGGTAGCTTAGTTGGTTAGAGCATCATTCCAATACACCAAAATTGTGGGTATGATCCCTGGTCAGGACACATAAAGAATTAACCAGTGAATGCATGAATGGCGGAGCAACAAACAAGTCAATGTTTCTCTCCCTTTCTCTCTAAAATCAATAAAATAAATTAAAAAAATAAAACTTATGAATTGTTTATTTCTGGAATTTCCCATTTAATATTTTTGGACCTTGGTCGACTGTGGGTAACAAACTGTGGAAAGCAAAACCATGGATAAGGGGGCTACTATAGTAAATTCTTGGGAGTGATTATCAATATGTTTAAAGTGATAGAAACACGTATCATTAAAAAAAATCAGCACAAGCTAACAAAAATGGTTCCTGTGATTTTAGCTGGCATTGTATTAACTTGGTGGTATGATGCTGATTATCACATACTGTATAGTTCTGGCAGCTATATGCCTTTAATAGAAATGACACTGCATAATGAGAGCAATATACAATTTGACAAGTAAAGTTATTCAAAACATAGAGTCCACAGGGAGAAAATAAAAGATTTCCTAGTAATGAAAAATGTTCAAACTACCCTAATACCACATAGCCCCCACTATCCCTCCTGCTTTTTCTCCCTCTGCTTGTGTGGTCTATTGCAGTGGTTTTCAACCGCTGGTCTGCTGACCAGTCTGCTAGAAATTTCATGCCGGTCCATGAAAGTATTAATCACCCTGATGTACTCAGTGATCTTATGCTCAGGGTGATTTGCACCTTAGCGGTCCCCGAAATAATCCTATTTTCACCAGCCCCAAAGTGTAAAAAGGTTGAGAACCACTAGTCTATAGAAAACTAACTTTGTCCCAAATGTGTGATGGTGTAGGACTACCTGAAATAGTCGCTGTCAATTCCATAGGACATACCTATCATGGGAACAAGCGGTGGCTCCAGTTTATCAGAGGAACAGAATGAAATCAATTATTAAGTCCTACTTCAGGCCCTGGCCGGTTGGCTCAGTGGTAGAGCATCAGCCTGGCGTGTAGGAGTCCCAGGTTCGATTCCTGGCCAGGGCACACAGGAGAAGCGCCCACTGTTTCTCCACCCCTCCCCCTCTCCTTCCTCTGTCTCTTCCCCTCCCGCAGGCAAGGCTCCACTGGAACAAAATTGGCCCGGGTGCTAAGGACGCCTCCATGGCCTCTGCCTCAGGTGCTAGAATGGCTCTGGATGCAACAGAGCCATGCCCCAGAGGGGCAGAGCATTGCCCCCTGGTGGGCATGCCGGGTGGATCCCGGTCGGGCGCATGTGGGAGTCTGTCTGACTGCCTCCCCATTTCCAGCTTTGGAAAAATGGAAAAAAAAAAAAATCCCACTTCAAAAGATCTCAGCACTCAGAAATTAACTAAAAGACTGCTGACCAGTCTTAATGCTTAAAATTTATTTCCAGAATACTTTTCAAAATCTAGGCCTCAGAAATGCTTGACAGTTTTATAGAAGCTTGATAGAAATGTAGGTTTACTAAATTTAATAAATGGGCATTTCCAACTAATTGGCTAACTTCTCCAACCTGAAAAATCAGAATTAATCAAGGTTTTGCATAGGACCTTTTGTGGGATTGGCCATTACTGTCTCATCAATATAACAGTCACCCTATGAGTATTCACCAGCCAATACACAAATATCCAAGTACCACCTGAAGCTCTGTGCAACTCATCAATGATAGCAAATTCAATAAATTTTAGTCATTCTACCATAAAAGCAAACAATTTCAAGAGCCACTTAAGCTACGTGGCTTTCAAAGTTTAATTTCGCTGGAACTACATTTACTTGTGTATAGATATGTTTTAAGTTTTCCTTTCATCTGAAGAGTTCTGCTGGATAAGGATAGTGTTTCTCAGATATTTCAAACTTCTGCTGATTTTTGTTAAATCACAACTTATGTAATCATTTTTATCTTACTAAATTTTAAGTAACAAATCTGGAGATTATGTTGAATATCTTTTTAAACTGTCCCTCAGTCCCACCACCAAGATGATATGCCTTCCCAAGTGGCACACCTCTTAAATGAATACTGATAGGAGGAAAACTGGAGATTTTTTAAGAGGTGGGGAGGTGGGGAGGCAGACTCCAGCATGCACCCCAACTGACTGGGTCCACTTGGCAAACCCCCTACAGGGTGATGCTCGGCCCATCTGGGGCCACTGCTCTGTTGCTCAGCAACCAAGCCTTTTCAGCATCCAAGGCAAAGCCATGGTACCTTTCTTAGGACCCAGGACCAAATTGCTCAAATCATGCCAACGAGCCATGGCTGCGGGACTAAGAGAAAGGGGGGAGGGGTGGAGAAGCAGATGGTCGCTTCTCCTGTGTGCCCTGACCAAGAATTGAACCCTGGACTTCCACACACTGGGCCGATGCTCTACCACTGAGCTAACCAGCCAAGGCTAAAACGAGCTTGAACTGCCATTTAAAGTAACAAATCTTCAGAATGTTCAGCATAACCCTTTAGCCTCCAGACCACTGTATTCTTTCCTACCATTTATAAAAAAAGTGGTTGAGAAGTCCTATGTGAATTTCTGTTATTCAACCAAAACTTGTATTCCACATCCAGTTGGACTGTTTCAAGACAAAAATATATAAAACTAACCAATCCTAAAAGAACAGCCCATATTTTTATGACTAATACACTTTTGAATGACAGTATAAAAGATAAAGTTGCATTATTTTTGCTCCAAAAGTTGAGACCTCAGTAAATGGCAGTGACTAGGTTGGAAAGTTGGGAGGAATTAGTTTTGTTTTTTTTTTGTTTTGTTTTTTTTTAGCAAGGGGTGCAGGGAGACAGGGAGAGAGATAAGCACCAACTCGTAGTTGCAGCACCTTAGTTGTTCATTGATTGCTTTCTCATGTGTCTTGACCCTGGGGCTCCAGCTATCATGGGGTCAAGCCAGCGACGCTGCACTCAAGCCTGTGAGATTGTGCGCAAACCAATGACCTTGGGGTTTCAAACCTGGGTCCTCAGTATTCCAGGCCAATGCTCTATCCACTGCGCCACTTGCCTAGTCAGACTGCAGTGATTTTTACAGAATGGTATGATTTTGCTTAATGGTGAAGCAATTCAAATTATATAACATTCATTTCCTACAACTAAAAATTAATTTATCATACCTGCAGTGTTCTGAATTACCTTTTCAGTTAAGTGAGTTATCACATCGTAACCTTAGTAGTGAATATTTCTATTACAATTACTGGAGATAAGCAAAGGGTTTTTGGTCTCTCACCATGACGAAAATATCAAACAATGAAATTAAAGCTCTGCTCATCCATGTTTAGTTTCCCAATAGACTTTTTTTCCTTCTTTTTCTAAGTGACAGGGAGATGATAGACTCCCACATGCGCCCCGATCAGGATCCACCTGGCACCAATGCTCGGCCCAACTGGGGCCATGCTTGCAACCAAGCTATTTTTAGCACTGGAAGTAAAGGTTCCATGCAGCCATCTTCAGCACCCAGGGCCAATGCACTTGAACCAATCAAGCCAAACACACATCTGAATTTTTTTTTTTTTTTTTTTTTGTATTTTTCTGAAGCTGGAAATGGGGACAGTCAGACAGACTCCCGCATGCGCCCGACCAGGATCCACCCGGCACGCCCACCAGGGGGCGATGCTCTGCCCCTCCGGGGCGTCGCTCTGTTGCGACCAGAGCCACTCTAGCGCCTGGGGCAGAGGCCAAGGAGCCATCCCCAGCGCCCGGGCCATCTTTGCTCCAGTGGAGCCTGCGGGAGGGGAAGAGACAGAGAGGAAGGAGAGGGGGAGGGGTGGAGAAGCAGATGGGTGCTTCTCCTGTGTGCCCTGGCTGGGAATCGAACCCAGGACTTCTGCACACCAGGCCGACGCTCTACCACAGAGCCAACCAGCCAGGGCTGAATATTCTTAATCTTATAAACATAGCTATGAGACTTGCTAGCCTGGCCTGTGGTGATGCAGTGGATAAAGCAACAACCTGAAATGCTGAGGTCGCCAGTTCAAAACTGGACTTGCTTGGTCAAGGCACATAAGGGAGCTGATGCTTCCTGCTCCTCCCCTCGCCTCTAAAAATCTTGCTGAGTGTTTATTACAGGTACTTCAGAATTTCTACTTCCCCTTCAATTGTCAAATCACTTTGCTTAGTTCTAGGTACTTCATAGTGAAACCTTGATACTAACTTTACCATTCATCCTTACAGAATTGTCTATAGCACTTAGCCTTGGGATATTTATTTCAAATTTTCATGCTGGTACTAGAGCCTAAAATCACAATTGAGTCCGAAGTACCTCAGACAAGTGCAAAACACGAGCATATTCATTCCCGCTCCAAATCTTTGTAAAAGATCTCAATCTCTAGATGTAGTGTATTTCTTAAGTCATATATATCAAGACTTGATTGAAGAGTTTGGATTTTGTTTAAAAAGCC
Source organism: Saccopteryx leptura (assembly GCF_036850995.1). Taxonomy (NCBI): domain Eukaryota; kingdom Metazoa; phylum Chordata; class Mammalia; order Chiroptera; family Emballonuridae; genus Saccopteryx; species Saccopteryx leptura. The sequence continues at coordinate 63,694,545 of NC_089507.1, forward strand.
TTTATTCAATTTTGATCAGGGAAAGGACAATCTCAATGTCAGCCTGTCACCTAATCATAAACTTGAACTACAGAATTCACTACCCTAAAGACACTGCACCTACTGACTTTGACAACATAAAGTGAAAAATATTCCCCCCAAAGCAAAACCAACCCTTCTGTTCCCTAGCGTTGTATAAAGAATCAACAGCACCCCTTGTAATAGCCAAAACTGGTACTTGGCCTAGGTATTAGATTAAAGGAAAACCGGAGCAAAACAAAGCCAAGAGCGTTGCAACTTAATACTCCAGCAAGTACAGACATCATCGGAACAAAGTTGCAGGCACCAAATAAGAGGGCAGGTTCATCAGCATAAAATTTACACTTTAAGATGAGGTCAGCTATTTACACGTGAACACATATGTCAATCCTAGTGACTAACATGGATCCATAAAAACAAAACTTTAAAAACCTTAATTCTATTAACTTCACTTACTGTAAAATTCAAAGCTTGGATTTACCTAGGAAATCCTTTAAAATCTAGTTAAAATTGCTTTTTAGTGTACCAGGAAGATCTGCTGTAATGACACGACTTTGTCACCCTTAGATCTGCATTAACATAAGACTTCAAGCATATCATTTCCCAGTATTCCTTCTATGTACAAATATGGATATGCTTACCTACACAGCTCATGCACTAATTGGATTAAAAACAAATCTATTAGCACGGCTTTTTCTAAGAGATCATATCACCTTGCTCACACTCAATAAAGCTCCGTAATAACCCAGTAGTAAACTGTTCAGTTTGGTGCTTGCTATGACATACTAACAGAATACAACTAATTTACTCAGGCACTACTTCAAATACCTTAATCTCACTTTTGCTCTAATTTTAATAACCTCAGGCTTATCTACCAAATTCCTGTGTGATGTGACTATTTTTGATACTCTCAAACTGTAGGTCTTACCAGTTTAACAGTGCCCTTTCCCTGGGCTTCTTTAATTTACCAAAAGTTAAATTCATGGAACTATGATTATTCAAAGGCCCACCCAAACAGGCTACTGATTAAGTTAAGAGATATTTAGCAAATTGTAACAAATGTCTTTCCATTGACAGGAACAAAGCAAAACCTTTTCTATTCATAAAAGGAGCTAACATGCTTTGTGCCATTAAAGGGTTACTTATCTTCAGAATATAATCCTTAGAAGACTCACAGCCTACTACAAAGCTTCCACTAATCACACCACAACAACATGGAGATTTCCATGACAACATCTCCAGATACAGAGAGGAAATTACATTATTTAGAAGTGTAGTGAAAGCCTCTATTAACAAGGAGATGAAGACTGGGAGTGTAGAATACATCTAAAAAGGAGGAACAGGGTGACACTATAGCTGGCTATTCATGAAGACCAGTTTCTGCTTATGTACCAACACTCCTTACAAAACAAACTGTGCCTTAATTATTGCTTATTTAAAAATCACACTTTTACAGATCTATTTAGTACCTGACACAGAAAAACAATCACATAAGGAAGCATTTATTTGAGGTTTAACATGAAATCATACAAATAAAGTTTGTATAAACACAAATCCACATTGAATCATAACACAGATAGCAAAAGACAAAGTAAAAACAAAGAAAACTAATTGGCAGCTATATACAGTTGGACACAGTTGTGTCTGTACACTAGAAAGTCTTTTACAAAATAATCATCTTAGAGCAACAGAAGATCAATCTTCAATGTCATCCTGCGAGATGCGTTACTTTAACAATCTCCTCCTAAAAACAAAAACAAAATAGTAATTAGATTTGTGCAAAGCTGACAAGCTTTCAGGTCCACTTTCATGAATTGTTTTAAGTCCTCACTTTATTTTCTTCAATAATTAAAGATCACATGCATATTCATTGGCAAAATGCAATTTGAGTACATAATAAATTCACCCTGAAGTTCCCAAATGATATCAATTTAAATCTATTTAGAAAAGAATTGGGGAATGCAACCTTCCCATATCCACAGGTTGAACTGTGCTAGATTAGTCTACTAGAAGCATCTCTAGTAAACCAAGTAAAATGCTTCTACAAATATTAATTTCTAATGAGGTTATTATGTCACAAGAAAAATTGCTGTGTGCATATGATCTTTAATTAATATCCCAGATTTTAAAGTTCTTGTTTTGGTTTGTAGATTTCACTATTAGCTATAAAAAGAAAAAGCAAGCATTAAATCTTAAAGAATGAACACTTAAAATGAGGCTCCACAATTGAAATACAACACTAAACAGAAGACCAAAATGATTAAGCTGTAAAAAGGCATTTATGTACTTTAACTCCTGTAAAAAACCATTTAAGTTAAGTTTAGACACTTAATCTCCAAAAAGATTAAAAAAGAAGCCAAAGTCTGAAGTTTTCCACTTTAATCTTTACGCTGGTACATGAAGTTGGAAGAGACCATACCACAGGACAGCGTTTTCTGGTGTATGCCTTGCGCTCTGCCCGCAACGTGCGACCCCCAGAGATAGACGTGGTCAGGGTGACACACGGCCTGCAATGAAGTTCCCGCTGGCGGGTACAAACAAGGTATAATGTCAGAGTTAGAAGACAACATTCGTGTTTTCCTTAAGTTGTACCCATTTCAGTACTTTACCTGTTAATAGTTCTAAAAAAGTTTAATTATTCCTCTAGACCACCTGGTACACAAAGCAAACAGAAAAACTTTTAAGTTTTTCTGTAATACTAAAGAAAGTGAGGTAAAACTTTAAAGTTAAAGATCTATAGACACTTTAGGCAAAAAGCAATTAAAATTAACAATTTAGTAAAAACAGGCTACGCAATATGTTTTTACTTGTTTTTCATTTGTCTATTGATCTTTAAATTAAATTAGGTAATTTTACTGGTGGCTTGTGCTCTTATACACACCTGTTTTCTCCAATGTCCGCCTTTTAGTATGGCTGATAATTGTTTTGGTGATTGCCACCCCCTCGAGACGCCTTGCCATAAGTGCTCTGCTGGCCTATTTTGACAATACAAAAATGTTTATTAAGAGACTTTACAACATGGTTTTATTATATATATTTTAGAAAACTATTAGATGTATAGAACTGTGCATGACAAATATGAAAACAATCATTTCAACAGCCTACAAACTAGTCACACAATCTTGAAAATCTGTAACCTGAGCTTCACATCACCCTATGACTATCAATTGCCTTAAAAATATAACTTCAAATACTTCAATGAAAAGTCACACAATTTCAGAATGGATTATAATTTAACACTGAATTTTAATACCAATGGTTAGGAAATTAAGTTAAATATTCTTACCACTGTAGTCTGCATATCCCTGTCCATATCCATAGTTCCCATAGTTATACCCAGTATAATCATAGCCGCCATAGCCACTATAGTTTTGATCACCACCATAGGCACTATTGTAATTTCCATATCCTTGATCATAATAGTTATTAAATCCTTGGTTCCAGTTTTGGCCCTGACCTGAAACAATGCACAATGTTAGGAAACAATTTTGACCCCCATTCCTAACATAAAATGATATGTTCCTATCTCTCACTCTGCAAATCTTAACAAGGCAGAATGGACCATCTGACTGAAAAAGTATTACTCCAGCTGCCATAAGGGGGGGGGGGGGCAGGGGCAGGGGCAGAAAGTCCAATCATGCCAGTATCAGGCTTCCTAAATTTAATGGAAAATCAGGATAAAGGTGAAGACAGGCAGACTAATTATAAAGCAAGAACTCATGCCCAAGAAAAACTATCGTGCCCTGGTGTTTTATGTAATCTTTACTACATTTAATGGGTATGATTCCCCTATCATTGATGACAGTGTTACAGTGGCCAATCTTTAAAATGAAAAACCAACCCACTCAACTGAGCATTTTCCATGTTGAAACATTTAAAACCTGGCTTTACTTTCTTATGGGCTTACTCATATTTAGTAGTTTACAGCTCAAACCAGTAAGTCATGACCCTACAATTAAACCTCACCTCGGCCACGACCCCTAGTACCACCTCGTCCACCAGTTGCAGCACCTCTTCCTCCTTTTTGTTGTTGCTGTTGCTGCCTATATACCTCTTTGGGTTGGGCAACTTTGATTTCACACTATAGACAAATTTTAAAAAGCAAACAATATTGTTACTTAAGTTCTGTTATGAGATTTTATTCTCAAAACAAACTATTTCATTAGTGAAAAGATATTCAAAACCTTTCATTCAATATAACTAAAATAGCTTTACCTTCCCAGAACCAATTTGATGGTATCTGCTTTCTAACAATTTCTTTACTGGCTCCTCATCTGTATATGTGATAAAACAAAAACCTCTTCTTTCATTTGTTTTTGTATCCATGGGAAGTTCAATGTTTTCAATCTGAAATCAAGAAGCACACTCAAGATCAGCCAGCAAAGGTTTCAGAACATCACAGGCCCTTTGCAAGCTTCAACATAACACGTTACTCTAACAAGATCACTTCTGTAGACTACTGCGACTTAATATCGACATCAAACTAAATGTGATTCACTTCATCCATTAAGTATTTCTGGTGACCTGGAGAAAAAAACCTTTTTTTCCCCCAGTATCATTTCATAATCAACAGAGTCCAATAGTTACAAGTTCAAACAATGACCACACCAGAGCATCCAAGTTTTCACCAAAATTAGAAACTGATTGCCATTGCAGCACAAAAGACAGTGATCCAACTATGGTGTGACTGGAAGCAGTAATTTAACCCCTCACCTGACATGAATTTGTTCTGTAAGAAGTAGGCCAAGGATAAATATTACATAAAGGAATCAAATATAAGACACATATTAGCAACAACACAGCCCACCTCTCCAAAGGCTCCAAAATATTCTTTAATTTGTTCTTCAGAAGTATCTGGGCTCAATCCACCCACAAAGACCTTTTTTGGGGGTTCCTTCCCTTTTAAAGCTTTGGCCCTTTTAGGGTCTATCAATTTGCCATCCAGTTTGTGTTCCTTCAGTTCCAAAACCTAAAAGACACATTTATTTAATCTGACAGCAGTATACAACCAACCCTCCTAACAACTGGCAAGAAGCACACAAGAGCAGCATCATGCAAAACACATTCCTACCTTATCAACACTAGCGGCATCTTTGAAAAGCACAAATCCAAATCCTCTTGATCTTCCGGTGACTGGATCGGTTTTAATTGTGCAGTCTACCACTTCCCCAAATCGAGACAAATACTCAGTCAGATCTTTCTTACTTGTATCCCAGCTCAAGCCTCCAATAAACATTTTACTAGAAATAAAATTTTTTTAAAGGTTAAAAACTAAAATGATCAAATTTTGGGATTAGGTTTATGAAACAAGTACAGTAAATGTAATTAATCTCTATGCACAAATAATTTAATCCATGTTTTCAGAGTACATTATCAATAGACCACAAAAAACTCCAAAATCCCACTGAGGTCATTACAGCTTGCTCTTCCACACTGCATAAACGCAAAGTTTAAACCAGGCCAAGGCCAACAAAATGTTAAGCACTGTTTTACTTCAGAAAGTCCAGCTTGCTTTCTTTCTAATCCCTCAAAATTTAGGTCCACCCTCTCCCTCAGCTGTCAAGCTGAAGTTCCACCTAAGAAACTCATAGTAACGCGTTTTAGGGACCTGGGGACCACTGCACACTGGTTCCCAAATTAAGAGTTCTCTAAACTCTTTCCAGGAAAACTGCGGAGCCACACACACACACATACAATGAAGAGGCGGCCGCAGCTGCAGCATGTGGTGCAGCGAGACCGGCCCCTCCCCCTTGGGCCCCAAGCGACGCCTGCGCACTCGGGACACAGACGCCGTCTCCGCCCTCCGCCTCCAACCCCTCCGCCCTTCCCCCACCTTCCGCGGGCCTCTCGAGTCAAACCCTCCGTCTCCTACTTTTCTCTCCCCTTCAAGCTAGTAGGGCACAGCGGGCACGCGGGGCATCGACTCCGGGCAAGGATGTGGGCAGCGCGCGGCTCTCGAGAGACGAAGGGCGCGTGCGGCGCGCTGGGGGAGAGGGGAGAAGCGTGCGGTACCCGTCATCCTGCTGATTCTTGCTCGCGTTGATCTTGGATCCCTCTGCGAATTCCTCTATGTTGCTGTACTCGTTCATGTCCTCCATGGTGGCGGAGCTGTCTGCTAGGGGGTGCTGGCGCGTAGATCGAGTCCCGGCAGCAGCGGCGGCGGAGCGTTGTATGGAACTAGATTTAAAATGGCGGCGGAAGAGATCCGGGCGCCGCCTGCGCCCTCCCTTTATAGCCGCCCCGCCCGCCAATCGGGAGGGCTGCTGGGCGGTGACGTGGCGCTGGGCACGGCGCGCCCCCTGTCGGGCAGAGCTGGGAGCGAGCGAAGGGAGGAGCGGGGCGAGCTGCCGCGGTGCCCGTGGCCGCCAATGGGAGAGGCTGCGGGAGGCTAAAGTAGCGGGAGCGGAGGGAAACAATGGCGGCGGCACATGGGAAAGCCGGGGCGGGACCTCCATCGCGGCCCTCCGGTGAGGAGCGAGGTCGCGGATGAGAGGACGCAGGCTTGGGAGAGAAGCGTCCGAAGAGAAAACGAAGGGGCGAAAATTCCTGGGTTCAAAAATCCCGAGCAGCGCGGTCACAGGGCCAAGTCTTTCTTGCCTTGAGAGCCTTTGTCTCTGGCGTCCGGTCCAGCCCACTCTTAGCAACAGCCGTCAACCCTGCCTTCCTCCGCCCTCGGTTCCCAGTGCGGAACTGCTGCGGCTGCCGCTATCGATTAGCACCCTGGCCGGCCTGCTCCAGAAAAAGGCGGACTGCACCCGGCACCGACGGATGAGGCGGCGAGCGCGCCTGCCCGTCCGCCGCGCGCACGCGTGTTTTGTCCTCGAGCTGGCTGGAACCAGCCGAACAGGAAACGGGCGCGCGGCGGCCCCTACGGCCCGCGGCGCCGGCGCCTCTTCCCCTACCGCTACTAGTACGCCAGGCGAGAGGGGCGGCGGGTCTCCCTGCGGCCGATAGGCCGGACCCGCGCCACCGCAGTCAAACCAGCCAGGACGTCCGTACGGCCTCTTTTGCTGGCTGAGGACGGGAGGAGGGGCGCAGGGCCGGCCCGATTACTGTATATATGCAAAAACGGAGACAGTGGGCGGGGTGGGGGCCAGGTGCTGTAGAGGGCAGGGGGCACTCACATCCCCGGCGCGCCACTCGCGGGGCTCCCGCTCGCTCAACCAGTCTGCGGAGAGAGCGCGCCCGCGCACTCCGCTCCCGCGTTCGCTTTGTTCCCGCCCATGCGAGGTCTATTTTGACGGATCAGTTCGAGGCTCTCTAGCGGCCAACCGGTGTCGACGCTTTTACTTCCCCCCACCCCTTCGCCCCGCCAGGCCCGCCTTTTTCCTGCCCACGTGGTCTCGGCCTCCGGCTCTGGGCAGCTGCAGAGCTCAGGTGCCTTGCGCGCTCCCTTCTCCATTTTCGGGGGCGTGGAGGTGGCTTCTTCCCCTCGTGCTTCCGGCTGCTGGCGGTTGACCACTGCGAGATCCCTGCGGAGCTGTCAGAAGCCCAGGATAGTGCAGGGGGCGCGCTCGGCACCGCCCTCCTTACCAGTAGGCCCGTGGTAATAATTCGGTGTTGAAATGGTCGTGCTTTCAGTGCCCGCCGAAGTCACAGTGATCCTGTTAGATATCGAAGGTACCACTACCCCGATTGCTTTCGTGAAGGTGAGGGGAGGAAGGGAGCGGGGAAGTTACTTGTGCTTAAAATCAATTTAAAATATTTTGAGTATTGTAGACCTTGCAGTAGAGACACGAGAGGTAGAAAAGGCGGTGTGGCTTTGCACCCGCTGTGGGGGAGAAGTAGAAAGGCTGCGGCGGCTTGCGGGGATGCTTTTTCTCCCGGCACCATCTCACCCTCTCCCATCCCAGTGTTTGGTTACAAGCAGATGGGTGGGAAAGGATGGAGGTGGTGGTGGAAGAGGGTGGAGGAGGGAATTGTCTGCAGCATCAGGATGAGGCGAAGTGTGCGCCGCCCGCGGCGTAGTTGAACCCCCGCCTTCTGTCTGGTTGACTTGGCGATGTGGTGGCCGCGATCTAGTGGTCCTTGAGGCTTCTAGTCCTGCGAAAGGAAAGACTTAAGTGTTAGGCCCTGGCTGGTTGGCTCAGTGGTAGAGCGTCGGCCTGGCGTGCAGGAGTCCCGGGTTCAATTCCCAGCCAGGGCACACAGGAGAAGCGACCATCTTCTCCACCCCTCCCCCTCTCCTTTCTCTCTTCTCCTCCTGCTGCCAAGGCTCCATTGGAGCAAAGTTGGCCCGGGACTGAGGATGGCTCCGTGGCCTCTGCCTCAGGCGCTAGAATGGCCCTGGTTGCAATAGAGCATCGCCCCCTGGTGGGCATGCCGGGTGGATCCCGGTCTGGCGCATGCGAGAGTCAGTCTGACTGCCTCCCCGTTTCCAACTTCAGAAAAATACAAAAAAAAAAAAAAGACTTAAGTGTTAGGATGATTTTTCAGGTATCCCTGGTTTCTTGTGTCTTGTTCTACAATCTGTTAATCATTTTATTAATATTAACTACCCTAATATAATTATGTCAATTTGCTATACACTGATTTATCTAAACCGATGTTTATTTTTTAACTTTTTAAAATGATTTTTAGAGAGAGAGGGAGAGACAGAGAAAAACATTGACTTCTTGTTCCAATTATTCATGCCATCATTGGTTGATTGTTGTATGTACCCTGACAGGGATGAACCTGCAATGTGTATATGTCCTGCCATGCTCTAACCAACTGAGCTATCCGGCCAGGGCCTCAAAACCAACGTTTCTAAAAAAGTAGGTTCACCTGACAGTACTATATGTTCATAAGAAGTCTAGGTCTGTGTGCTTGTTTATAGTAATTATGCAAAAAGGGATTCCATTATTTTTTAAAATATATTTATTGATTTTATTTTTTTTTATTTATTCATTTTTATCCCTAGAGAGAGAGGAGAGAGAGAGAGAGGAAAGAGATAGAACAGAGGGAGTAGCAGGAAGCATCAACTCCCATATGTGCCTTGACCAGGCAAGCCTGGGGTTTCGAACGAGCAACTTCATTCCAGGTCAGTGCTTTACCCAGTGCGCCACCACAGGTCAGGCGGGATTCCATTATTAAATGTACTTTTGGGAAATGTGTACATGATGAGCCAGCTTTATATAAAAACAATTATAGAGACTTTGTATTATACACACCTGCACAAACATACCCTTTTTGAGTCTTCAAGAGAGCATTTCACAAATTTACTTGAACCAAAACATTTCGCGGAGTAGTTCGTTTTGTTTTTAAATGAGAGGAGAGGAGAGAGAGAGAGAGACAGATTCCTGCATGCACCGCAACCAGGATCCACCTGGCAGATGCCAGCAACCTAGCTATTTTTAGGGCCAGGGGGCCTAATGCTGGAACCTATCCAGCCGTGGCTGCAAGAGGGGAAGAGAGAGAAAAAGGGAGGGAGGGGAGAAGGGGAGGGGTGTAGAAGCTGATGGGCACTTCTATGTGCCCTGAGCAGGAATCAGTGTGGAACTTCCACATGCTGGGTGGACGCTACTGCTGAGCCAACTGGCCAGGGCCTAGTTCTATCTTTTGAACATCTTTTTAAAAGATGCTAGGTTATATTCTTTGTTTTTTGAGCAAGAGAGTGAGAAACAGGAATTGAGAGAGGGTGAGAGGCATCAACTTGTAGTTGCTTTCACTTTAGTTGTGCATTGATTGCTTCTTGTCTGTGCCATGACTGGGGCCAAACCCTTGCTCAAACCAGCGACTTTGGGCTTTTCATGCCAGCGACCTCTGGGCTCCAGTTGGCGAGCTTTGGGATCATGTGGAACATTCTCCCACTCAAGCCAGCAACCCTATGCTGATGAGCCCCACACTCAGAGCCAGGGACCCCAGGGCTTCAACCTGTGACCTGTGTTCTGGGTCCACACTATCCACTGTACCACCACCAGTCAGTCTGTTAAATTTTTCTTGAATCTCTGAACAGGGAGCTGATGGAGCTGAGAATTAGGGATTAGTCACATTAGGTGTGTGAACTTGAAGCACTATTTTCTGTGGAATGATGAAAGAACTGTATACATGCAATTTGTATACTTGACTCATCCTCAAAAACTCGGTGAGGTGTGAAAATGATAGGAAACTAAAGCTCTGAAAATTTGAACAGTATGGAATTTGAACTCTAATTGTCTGGCTCAAAATCTTTTTCATTATTGCATTTGATCTCTGAGTTGGGAACCACAGTTCTTGTTCTGTCTTTGCATTAAATGACTCAGTTAATATGAGAGCACTTTAAACAATGTGAGGTACCATAAAGGCATATTGTAACAAAATTCACTTTACACTACCTCTTGGTGATAGGTTCAGGAGTGAGCTCTTAGACTAGAATAAATTGTAATGAGTATTACTTTATTTGGGGGTTGATTCTATAGTCAGTGTATACTGTGAAAATTGAATATTGTCAATTATTCTGAGGAGGTCAGTCCTCTATGGCTGATTTCCATCTTTTAGTAAGTCAGATGCAGCCATTTTTCCTTTAAGGTTGAAACAATACCTGTTTCTCCACTTGGGCACCAAAGAAAGTAGTTGATTAATGGTCAGGTGATATAAATGAATAATACATTGTATTAGATATGAACCTCACATTGTTAGAGCCTGGTGAATTGACCCAGGGAACAGAAAACCCTCATTTGGTGGAATGACAGACAGATTGCCAGCACTGGTTATGGTTAGGATTAGTTTTTCCTTCCCTCCCCAACTCTCTCTTTTTTGCCGAGCACTTACAGTCGATTAGTTGAACTATGTAATACAACACTAACAGAGTCTCTTGAAGGATTCCATAGACTCTTCCCATTCGGGAAGTAGTGTTCTGTGGACAGCCTGTCACTCTATCAAGGGCATGCCTCAACCATTGGGGACTCCAGGCGACAGCACACAGTGGTTTTACTTACCAGCTATTGTGTCTTTTTCTCCGAGTCATAGAATTGTCAAATTTTTGCAGCAAGAAGGGCTCCTGGCTTAGTTTGGTGAGTGTTACAATCTGTGAATTAATTTTTCATGAGACAATTGATTCCTGTAGGAATGTCCGGTGTGAGGATCATCACAGCTTTGTAAAGATCATCACAACTTGGGGGCAGAGCAGCAGTAGAACCTAGATTTCCTCACATGTTCCCAGTGCATCTGACTCCTCAAAACCACCAGCCCTGTCCCTCACTGAACGACAGGTGCCCTTGGTGTTTATTTGCAGATACTGACTGATCCTCTGTAGTGGTGATCTCCCAACTTTTTTCAGTCCTGTACACCATCAGCAGAATTGCAGCAGGCAGTACCAATAGAATTTATAAACTGTGTACACATATTGTACCATTATTAAATTATAAAGTAAATTGAAATTTAAAGACAAAATTAATAAGTATAGATAAATGTTATATTCTCTTCCCTTACCCCCATGCAGCCACCTCTTGATTTTTGAACTTGGTGATCTATTTTTCATTTTCTGACTTTGTGCGTTGCGTTCTTCTAATGTCTTTATTATGTATGCTATGAAATAACACTATCATCAGCCCCAGTAGTTATCCTGTCAGGAACCTTCAACTAATGTTTGAGTTTGGAGAAAATGACCTCTTGTCCCTGAAAATGCTCTATAATTCGGTGGCTTTCCTGTTGCTACATGTTGAGTTACTACATGTAACAACAGTTGCAGTAGTTATGTTCTGTAAAGTCACTGAGAACATCATGTTAGCAAATACTGAATTATCTCCCCTAGAGAAAATACAGGGTTAGGTTCCTGTGAGCCTCTGGTCACAACATTTTCATCCACGGATCAATATATAAACTTGCTTTATGTGTTTCTGTTTACCTTGTTTAATATATATTATTGATTCGTTACCATTGAACTCCTGGCCAATGGCAGTGTAACTCATGCTTTAATAAAGCTTGTCTAACACAATTTTCTGCATAAGGCACATCAAAGCTTTCTTGCCCAACGGAACATTAGACAGTACTTGGCCAATTTTAAGCTGCAAAATCACCAACAAAGAGAATAAAATGAGAAAAAATGTGCCACTAAATAGACTCTGAAAAGGATGCTTATTTAAAATATGGGAGGTGAAATGAGGCAAGCATCACCTTTTGCTTGGAATGTGTACATCTGTTTTTTCAAAAAAATTTTTTAATTTCTACTTTTTATTTTTCAATTGAATTTATTGGCATGTCAGTGGTTACTAAATTTATATAGGTTTCAGGTGTACAGTTCTGTAATGCATCATTCATATATTGCAGGAGTAGGGAACCTATGGCTCGCGAGTCAGATGTGGCTGTTTTGATGGCTGCATCTGGCTCGCAGACAAATCTTTAATAAAAAAAATAATGATAAAAATATAAAACATTTTCATGTATTACAATCCATTCATTTTCTACCATTCATGTTCATGGTTGCGGGTGGCTGGAGCCAATCACAGCTGTCCTCTGGGACAACACCAAATTTTTATTGGATAATGCATAACGTACACAGGTCGTTGTGAGATCAGGATGTAAACTTCCCTCCTTTTAATGAAGTAGTCAGCTAGCTAACTGCAGAAACCCTTTTGATGAAGAAGATGGCTAAAAGAAAAAGAGATGAGGAATATCGTACTTTACAGCAGGAATGGACAGAGGAATTCACCTTTGTGGAGAGAGCAGATTCTGCTGTGTGTCTAATATGCAATGATAAAATTGCATCGATGAAATGGTCAAATATAAAGCCGCACCTCGACACACGCCGTATTACATTTGTATCGAAATATCCAGCGGGGACAGCAGGAAGAAAGCATGTCAAGAGCTACTGTGCAGAGTGCAAGCTAGTCAGCAGCAACTCCATATTTGGACTCAGTAGGGTGACTGGAATTTGGCTAGGTTTGCTGGTGCTTTAGCAATTGTGAGAAATGGAAAGCCATTCACAGATGGGGAGTATGCCAAAATGTCCATGCTTGATGTTGCCAATGAACTTTTTGACGATTTTTCAGATAAAGACAAGATAATCAAAACGAATAAAAGACATGCCTCTGTCTGCAAGAACTGTTCACGATTGTACCATCATGATGGCAAATCAAATTGTGGCAACACAAATGAAGGACATAAATGCAGCACCATTCTTTTCTCTCGCTTTGTATGAGTCAACAGACGTAAGCCATTTATTCCAGTTCAGCGTGATTGCAAGGTATGCTGTCGGTGACACACTACGTGAGGAAAGTCTTCCTGTTTTGCCTATGAAAGAGACAACAGAGGGGAGGATTTATTCAAGTCTTTCACTGAGTTCGCTAAGAAAAAAATCTACCAATGGATAAACTTATTTCGGTGTGTACTGATGGTGCTCCGTGTATGGTGGGGAAAAACAGGATTCGTAGCACTTCTTCGTGAACATGAAAAGAGACCCATCCTAAGTTCTTACTGCATCCAACATCAGGAGGTGCTTTGTGCTCAGCTGTGTGGCAAGCAGCTTGGTGAGGTGATATTGCTGGTCATTTGGGTGGTCAACTGTATTGTTGTCTGAGCTTTAAATGATCGCTAGTTTAAAACACTGCTGGATGAAGTTGGGAATAATTATCCTGGTCTGCTTCTGCACAGCAATGTGCATTGGTTGTCAAGAGGGAAGGTGCTCAGCCGTTTTGTGGCTTGTCTGAGCGAAATCCGGACTTTTCTTGAAATGAAAAACGTCAAGCATCCTGAGTTAGCTAACACTGAGTGGCTCCTGAAGTTCTACTATCTCGTGGACATGACTGAACATCTGAACCAGCTCAATGTGAAAATGCAAGGTGTTGAAGATACCGTCTTATCCCTTCAACAAGCAGTGTTTGCATTTGAAAACAAGCTGGAACTCTTCATCTCCAACATTGAAACAGGTTGTTTACTACACTTTGAAAAACTGGGAGAGTTTAAAGATGCATGCACAGCAAATGACCCTGCTCAACATCTTGATCTCCAGCACCTAGTGGGCTTCACATCTAATCTCCTGCAGTCATTCAAAGCGCACTCGTCTTTTTAAGTTCAGCACCCATCCACACAAGTGTGCAGTGGACAGTGCCGGCCTGAGTTACATCCCCGGTGTCTCCGTTAGAGATTTTGAGCTACAAGCTGCTGACCTGAAGGCCTCAGACATGTGGGTGAATAAGTTCAAATCATTGAATGAAGATTTGGAAAGACTTGCACGACAGCAAGCAGAGTTGGCGAGCAAACACAAGTGGGGAGAGATGAAAACACTTCAACCCGCGGACCAGCTGATTGTCAAAACTTAGAATGCATCGCCTGACCAGGCGGTGGAGCAGTGGATAGAGCATCGGACTGGGGTGCCGAGGACCCAGGTTCGAGACCCCGAGGTCGCCAGCTTGAGCTCGGGCTCATCTGGTTTGAGCAAAACTCACCAGCTTGGACCCAAAGTCTCTGGCTCAAGCAAGGGGTTACTCGGTCTGCTGAAGGCCCACGGTCAAGGCACATATGAGAAAGCAATCAATGAACAATTAAGGTGTCGCAACAAAAACCTGATGATTGGCCCTGGCCGGTTGGCTCAGCGGTAGAGCGGCGGCCTGGCGTGCGGGGGACCTGGGTTCGATTCCCGGCCAGGCACATAGGAGAAGCGCCCATTTGCTTCTTCACCCCCCCCCCCTCCTTCCTCTCTGTCTCTCTCTTCCCCTCCCGCAGCCAAGGCTCCATTGGAGCAAAGATGGCCCTGGCGCTGGGGATGGCTCCTTGGCCTCTGCCCAGGCACTAGAGTGGCTCTGGTCGTGGCAGAGCGACGCCCCGGAGGGGCAGAGCGTCGCCCCCTGGTGGGCAGAGCGTTGCCCCTGGTGGGCGTGCAGGGTGGATCCCGGTCGGGTGCATGTGGGAGTCTGTCTGACTCCCAGTTTCCAGCTTCAGAAAAATACAAAAAAAAACAAAAACAAAAAAAAACCCCTGATGATTGATGCTTCTCATTTCTCTCTGTTCCTGTCTGTCCCTATCTATCCCTGTCTCTGACTCTCTCTCTGTCTCTGTAAAAAAAAAACAAAAACAAAGATAAAATGCTGCCTGACCAGATAGTGGCACAGTGGATAGAGCATTGGACTGGGATGCGGAAGGACCCAGGTTCAAGACCCTGAGGTCGCCAGCTTCAGCGCGGGCTCATCTGGTTTGAGCAAAAGCTCACCAGCTTGGACCCAAGGTTGCTGGTTCGAGCAAGGGATTACTCAGTCTGCTGAAGGCCTGCCGTCAAGGCACAAATGAGAAAGCAATCAATGAACAACTAAGGTGTCGCAACACGCAACGAAAAACTAATTGATGCATCTCGTCTTTCCATTCCTGTCTGTCTGTCCCTGTCTATCCCTCTCTCCGACTCTCTCTCTGTCTCTGTAAAAAAACAAACAAACAAACAAACTTGGAACGCGCTTCTTGTCACATACCTCACACTGCAGTGTGTGAGTATTGCTGTACTGACAATGTTTGGCTCTATGTATGCATGTGAGCAGTCTTTCTCACATCTAAAGAACGTTAAGACCAACCTACGATCACGTTTAATGGATGAAAGTCTCAACACCTGCATGAAGCTTAACCTCACCACGTATCAACCAGACTACAAAGCCATCAGCAAAACCATGCAGCACCAGAAGTTGCATTAATGGTAAGAAGTACTTTATTCATCATTGATTAGTAACAGCATAACAATGTTATTAAAAAGAATTCAGAGACTTACTGTACTTTAAAAGTGTTGGTCTTACATAAAATGTACACATTTACTTGTATTTAGTGTTAAACATATTGTATGGCTCTCATGGAATTACATTTTAAAATATGTGGCGTTCATGGCTCTCTTAGCCAAAAAGGTTCCAGACCCCTGATATATTGCATTGTGTGTTCACCACCCCAAGTCAAGTCTCCTTTTATCACCATTTATCCCTCCTTTACCCTCTTCTATTACCTCACCCCCTTTTCCATCTGATAATCACCATACTCTTGTCTATCTCTGTGAGTTGTTTTTTTATTAATTTCTTCTCCTTTTCACTCAGCTCTCCAACCGTCCTCCCTTCCAACAGCTGTCAGTCCTTTCTCTTTGTCAGTCTGTTTCTGTTTTGCTCTTTAGGTTTATTGTGTTCATTAGATTCCATCTATATGTGAAATAATACAATACTTGTCTTCCTCTTACTGGCTTATTTCACTTATAATACTCTCCAGATCCGTCCATGTAGTCACAAATGGTAAGTTTTTCTTTTTTATGGCCGCATGGTATTCCATTGATTATATGTACAACAGCTTTTAAAAATTTTTTAAGGATTTTATTTATTCATTTTAGAGAGGGAGAGAAAGAGAGAAAGGGGTGGAGGGAGGAGCAGGAAGCATAAACTTGTGGTTGCTTCCTTGTATGTGCCTTGACTGGGCAAGCCCAGGGATTTGAACCTGCGACCTCAGCATTCCAGGTAGACGCTTTAACCACTGTGCCACCACAGGTCAGGCAGCTTCTTTTTTTTTTTTTTAATCTGCTTTTCTACTGATGGACACTTGTGCTGCTTCCAAATCTTGGATATTGTAAATAATGCTGCAGGGAACACTGGGGTGCATATGTTCTTTTGACTTACTGTTTTGGATTTCTTTGGATATGTTCCCAAAAGTAGACTTGCTAGATCATAAGGAGTTCTATTTTTAATTTTTTGAGGTAACTATACTGCTTTCCACCGTGGCTGTACTAAAATCTGCATTCCCAACAACAGTGCACAAGGGTTTGTTTCTTTTTTTCCACACCCTCGCCAATACTAGTTTATTGATTTCTTGATGATAGCCATTTTGACAGGTGTGAGATGATGTCTCATTATGCTTGTTTTTTTTTTCTTTCCAAATGAGAAGATGGGAAATGGACAGACTCCAACATGTGCCGTGAACAGGATCTATCTGGCAACCCCCATTTGGGGCCAGTGGTCTGCCCATCTGGGGCCATGCTTGCAACCTAGCTATTTTTAATGCCTGAGGCGGAGGCTCCTTGGAGTCATCCTCAGCACCTGGGGCACCATGTGCTTAAACCAATCAAGTCATGGCTTTGGAATAGAAAGAGAGAGATAGAAGGGAGGAGTGGAGAAGCAGATGGTGGCTTCTCCTGTGTGCCCTGACTGGGAATCAAAGTCAGGACATTCACATGCTGGGCCAACACTCTACCATTGAGCCAACCGGCCAGGGCCTTGTTATGGTTTTAACTTGCATTTTTTTTATGATTAGTGACGTTGAGCATCTTTTCATATCTGTATTTCTGTTCAGGTCCTTTACCCATCTTTTTTTTTCTTTTTTTAAGCAAGAAATACAGACAAGAAGGGAGAGATGAGAAGCATCAACTTTAATTATGTCACTTTAGTTGTTCATGATTGCTTCTCATGCGTGTCTTGATGGGGGTGGGGGAGCTCAAGCCGAGCCAGTGACCCCTTACCCAAGCCAGCGACCTTTGGGCTCAGGCCAGAGACAATGGGATCATTTCGATAATCCCATGCTCAAGCTGATGAGCCTGTGCTCAAGCCGACAACCTCGGTTGCCAACCTGGAACCTCAGTGTCCCAAGTCAACACTTTTATCCACTGTGCCATCACCGGTCAGGTGAATTGTCTACATTTTGTTGATGGTTTCCTTGGCTGTGCAAAAACTTCTTAATTGGTGAACTCCTATTTATTTCTTCTTTTGTTTTTTTCTCCAGAGGAGATACATCAGAAAAAATATCCCTATAACCAGTGTCCAAGATTTTACTGCTTCTATTTTTTTTTTTTTTTTAATATTTTATTTATTGATTTTTTAGAGAGAGAGGAGTGAGAGAGAGAGAGACAGAGAGAGAGAGAAGGGGGAGGAACAGGAAGCATCAACTCCCATATGTGCCTTGACCAGGCAAGCCCAAGGTTTCGAACCGGCGACCTCAGTGTTCCAGGTCAACGCTTTATCCCACTGCGCCACCACAGGTCAGGCCACTGCTTCTATTTTCCTCTAGGATTTTTATGGTTTCAAGTCTAACATTTAAGTTTATAATTCATTTTGAGCTTATTCTTTTGTATGCTGTAAGACGGTGGTCTAATTTCACTTTTTTCACATACCTGTTCAATTTTCCCAACACTGTTTATTGAATAGACTATCTT
Organism: Saccopteryx leptura; assembly: GCF_036850995.1. Classification (NCBI taxonomy): domain Eukaryota; kingdom Metazoa; phylum Chordata; class Mammalia; order Chiroptera; family Emballonuridae; genus Saccopteryx; species Saccopteryx leptura. The sequence continues at coordinate 63,712,618 of NC_089507.1, forward strand.
ACCCCTTTGTATGTTTTTGTCCCTTTGTCAAATATTAATTGACCATAAAGACGTAGATTTATTTCTGGGCTCTCTGTTTTCTGTTCCATTGATCGATATGTCTGTTTCTATGCCAGTACCATGCTGTTTTGATTTAGTATAGTGTTGTAGTATAGGCAGCGTGATTACTCCAAATTTGTTCTTTTTCAAGATTGTTGGGGCTATTTGGGGTCTTTTGTGGTTCTGTATAAACTTTTGGAATATTTGTTCTAGTTTTTTTTTTCTTTTTAATTTATTTATTCATTTTTAGAGAAGAGAGACAGAGAGAGATAGAGAGAGAGAGAGAAGAGGGGGAGGAGCAGGAAGCACCAACTCCCATATGTGCCTTGACTGGGCAAGCCTAGGGTTTTGAACCGGCGACCTCAGCATTCCAGGTCGTCACTTGATCCACTGCACCACCACAGGTCAGGCTGTTCTAGTTTTATGAAATACACCATTGGTATCTTGATACCAATTGGCATTGAATCTATAGATTGCTTTGGGTAGTATGATAGGTAATATGACATTTTTATTTTATTTATTTTTTTATTTTTTCAGAGACAGAGTCAGAGAGAGGGATAGATAGGGACAGACAGACAGGAATGGAGAGAGATGAGAAGCATCAATCATTAGTTTTTCATTGTGACACCTTAGTTGTTCATTGATTGCTTTCTCATATGTACCTTGACCGTGGGCCTTCAGCAGACCAAGTAACCCCTTGCTTAAGCCAGCAACCTTGGGTCCAAGCTGGTGAGCTTTGCTCAAACCAGATGAGCCTGCGCTCAAGCTGGTGACCTCGGGGTCTCGAACCTGGGTCCTCCGCATCCCAGTCCGACGCTCTATCCACTGCGCCACCACCTGGTCAGGCGGTAGTATGACATTTTAATGATGTTAATTCTTCATGAGCATGGTAGATACTTCCATTTATGTGTCTCCTTGTTTCTTTCTTCAATGTCTTATATTTTTTAAGTATGAGTCTTACATTCTTGATAAATTTATTTCTAGGTATTTTAATTTTTTTGATGCAGTCATAAATGGAATTGTTTTCTTAGTTTCCCTTTATGATAATTCATTGTTGGTATATAAATATACAACTGAGTTCTCAATATTTATTTTGTACCCTGCTACTTTACTGAATTCATTTATTAGTTTTAGTAGTGTTTTGGTGGAATCTTTAGGGTTCTATATATACATTATCATGTCATCTGAAAATAATGACAGATTTATTTCCTCCTTTCCAATTTGGATGCCTTTTATTTCTTTTTCTTGTCTTATTGCATTGTCTAGGACTTCCAGTACTGTGCTGAATACGAGTGGTGATAGTGCACATCTCTGTCTTGTTCCTGATCTTAAGGAAAACACATAGTTTTTGCCCATTGAGTATGATGTTGGTTGTGGGTTTGTTATATATGGCCTTTAACATTCCCTCTATTTCCATTTGTTGAGAGTTTTTATCACAAATGAGTGCTGGATTTTATCAAATGTTTTTTCTGCACCTATTGATATGATCATGTGGTTTTTGTCTTTTATTTGTGTGTTGTATCATGTTTATTGATTTGTGGATATTGTATCAACCTTGCATACCCCCAAAAAAGCCCACTTGATCATGGTGTATGATCTTTTTAATGTATATATTATCTTTATCTGATTTTGGAATTAGGATAATGCTGGACTTGTACAATGAGCTTGGTAGTTTTCCCTCCTCGTGAAATTTTTGGAATAGTTTGAGAAGCATAGGTGTTAGTTCTTCTTTGAGTGTTTGATAAAATTCACCTGTGAAGCCATCTAGTCCAGGACTTATTGTTTGTTGGAGTTTTGGGGTTTTTTTTACTGTTTCAATTTCAGTAGTTATAATCTGTTCAGATTTTCTGATTCTTCCTGATTCAGTTTTGGAAGATCATATGTTTCTAGGAATTCATCTATTTTGTCCAAATTGTTCAATTTGTTGGCATATGCTTGTTTGGAATATTTTCTTACAATCCTTTGTGTTTCCTTTGGTGTCAGTTGTTACTTCTCTTTTATTTCTGATTTTATTAATTTGAGCCTTCTCTCCTTTTTTTCTTGATGAGCCTGGTTAAAGGTTTGTCAGTCTTGTTTATCCTTTTTTATTTATTTTTTAAATGAGAGAGACAGACAGGGAGGAGAGAGATGAGAAGCATCTACTCATAGTTCTGGCACCTTAGTTGTTCATACGTGCCTTGATGGGGGTGGGCCACTGATCCCTTGCTCAAGCCAGTGATCATGGGATCATGTCTATGATCCCACACTCAAGCTGGTGAGCCTGCGCTCAAGCCAGATGAGCCTGCAACCTCAGGTTTTCGAACCTGGGTCCTTGGTGTCCCATGCTGATGCTCTGTCCACTGCACTACCACCTGGTCAGGCAGTCTTGTTTATCTTTTCAAAGAACCAGTTCTTGGCCTGACCTGTGGTGGCGCAGTGGATAAAGTGTCGACCTGGAAATGCTGAGGTTGCCGGTTCGAAACCCTGGGCTTGCCTGGTCAAGGCACATGTGGGAGTTGATGCTTCCAGCTCCTCCCCCCTTCTCTCTCTCTGTCTCTCCTCTCTCTCTCTCTCTCTCTCTCTCTCTCTCTCTCTCTGTATCTGTCTCTCCCTCTCCTCTAAAATGAATAAATAAATAAAAATTAAAAGAAAGGTACATTAAAAAAAAAAAAAAAGAACCAGTTCTTGGTTCTATTGATCTTTTGTGTTGTTTTTATGGACTCCATTTTATTTGCTTCTGCTCTGATCTTATTTACTTTTTGCTACTAACTTTGGGCTTTGTTGTTTTTTTCAAGGGTTTTTTTTGGGGGGGGGGTTTACAGAGACAGAGAGAGTCAGAGGGACAGATAGGGACAGACAGACAGGAAGGGAGAGAGGTGAGAAGCATCAATTCTTCGTTGAGGCTCCTTAGTTGTTCATTGATTGCTTTTTCATATGTGCCTTGACTGGGGGGCTCTAGCAGAGCGAGTAACCCCTTGCTCAAGCCAGCAACCTTTGGGCTCAAGCCAGTGACCATGGGGTCATGTCTATGACCCCACGCTCAAGCTGAGTGAGCCTGCACTCAAGCCGGTGACCTCGGAGTTTTGAACCTGGGTTCTCCGCATCCACAGTCCAATCCTCTATCTACTGTGCCACCACCTGGTCAGGCTTTTTTTAAGTTTTAAGTGTAAAGTTAGATTGTTTATTTGAGATTTTTCTTGTTTCTTGAGATTAGCCTGCAGTGCTGTGACTCTCCTTCTGAGGACTGCTTTCACTATGTACCATATATTTTGGGTTGTTGTATTCTCATTTTCATTTGTTTTATGGTATCTTTTGATTTCTTCCTTGATCTCATTGCTAACCCATTTATTGTTCAGTAATATGTTATTTAGCTTCCATGTTTTTGTGTGTTTCAGTTTTTTTCTTGTGATTGATTTGTAGTTTCATACCATATAGTCAGAGAATGTGCTTGACATATGATTTCAGTCTTCTTAAATTTGTTGAAACTTTTGTTTGTTTGGTTATTTGTTGACAGGAAGGGAGAAGGATGAGAAGAATCAACTTGCAGTTGCGGCACTTTAATTGTTCATTGATTCTTTTTTTTTATTTTTTTCATTTTATTCAATTATTTATTTATTCATTCATTTTAGGGAAGAGAGAGAAGGGGGGAGGAGCAGGAAGCATCAACTCCCATATGTGCCTTGACCAGGCAAGCCCAGGATTTTGAACCGGCAACCTCAGCATTTCCAGGTCAACACTTTATCCACTGCGCCACCACAGGTCAGGCTGTTCATTGATTCTTGTTTGTGCCATTACTGGGGAGCTCCAGCTGAGCCATTGACTCCTTGCTGTAGTGGTTCTTTTTTTTTTTTTTTTTTTTTTTTTTTTTACAGAGACAGAGAGTCAGAGAGAGGGATAGACAGGGACAGACAGACAGGAATGGAGAGATGAGAGGCATCAATCATTAGTTTTTCGTTGCATGTTGCAACACCTTAGCTGTTCATTGATTGCTTTCTCATATGTGCCTTATCCGCGGGCCTTCAGCAGACCGAGTAACCCCTTGCTCAAGCCAGCGACCTTGGGCTCAAGCCAATGAGCTTTTTGCGCCAACCAGATGAGCCTGCGCTCAAGTTGGAGACCTCGGGGTCTCGAACCTGGGTCTTCTGCATCCCAGTTCGACACTCTATCCACTGCGCCAGCCATCGCCTGGTCAGGCCTTTTTTTTTAATTTTTATTTATTGATATTAGAGAGAGAAGGGGGGGAGACAGATACAGAAGCATCACTCTGTTCCTGTATGTACCCTGACTGGGGATCTAACCCACAACCTTTGTGTATAGGGATGATGCTTAACCAATGGAGCTATCTGGTCAGGACTTGATTTTAGAGAGACAGAAGGAGCAAGGGCGTGGGAAGAAAGAGAGAGAAGCATTCATTCTGTTGTTCCACTTAGTTGTGTATCTGTTGGTTGCTTCACCTTTGTGCCCTGACCTGGAATCAAACCTGTAACCTTGGCGTTTGAGGATGGCACACTTATCGACTGAGCTAACCAGCCGCGGCCTGTTGTATTTCTCACTAAGTTCCTTGGGCATTTTTATAACCATTTTTCTGAACTCTGCTTGATAATTGCTTGCTTCCATTTCATTTAGCTCTCTTTTTCTCAAGATTTCTCCTATTCTTTCATTTAGGGCTTGTTTCTTTATCTCCTCTTTTGGTTGCCTCTTTGTGCTTGTTTCTGTGTATGAGGTAGAGCTACTGTGACTCCCAGTCTTGGTAAGGTGGCCTTATGTAGTAGGTGTGCTGCCCAGGGACCCAGTGCCCAGTGGCATAGTCTCCTTGATCACCTGAGCTATGTGTTCCAGGAGTGTCCCTTGTGGGTGTTATGTGGGCCCTCTTGTTGTAATTGAGTCTTGATTGCTGTTAACCCTTTTCATATATGGGGTCAACCCTTAGGTTGTATGAGCTGTTGTCTAGGTGTTGATCACATGAAGTAGAATACACCTCAGCAGGGTCTGGGGCCTGCTGATATTTCCCTTTGGATATGCTACTTGTGAAGCTTATTGGGTCCTGCTATGTTGTTGTGTGAAGCTGACCAGTGGATGTGTTGGTTCTGGGGGCACTTGGGAAGGACTCTGGTGCAAGCCAGTGTCAGATGCTGCCTGTAATTGGCCCTGGGCAGCCTGTTTGGAGCTACAAAGGGATCTATAGTTTGTGGCTGCTTCTGTGGGGCCTGGGTGTGCATGGGAAGTTCTAAGCTGTGCACCAAGGCTGGCATTTGCCAGCGCCAGGCCCCAGAGGCAGGGTCAGCAATAGTCTCAAGGCACCCCAGATCTGCCTCAGCCAGCTAGCTGCCTGTTATGCTCGGTAACTGAAAGAGTCTCTGGTGGCACTTGAGTTGCATGAGGTAGATTCTTGGTGAGTCACCAGGCAGAGGGGTGAATGGTGTTCACCAGACTAATACAGATTCAAACTGTGTGCCAGTGCTGGGTCTGACGCTACTCAGCAAATGTCCCAAGGTATACCAAGTCTAGCTCCCCCTCCTGGGGGCTTGCACACCATTTTGGTGAGGCAGGATCCCAGGGAGTCATCAGGGTAAGGCCTGCAGTCTTATCAGGTTCCAACAGACCAAGATTTGACTGTGTGAAGGGAGGGATCTGTTCCGCTCGGGTGTGCGAAGAAAAAATGTCCTCCATCTTAGAGCCACACAACTCAGTCTTTCCCAGATTCTGCCCAGGAGCCAATCTCAGCTGGGCAGGCTACTGGGAGTTGGGGAGGGGAGGGCTGGTGGATCTCCTGTGTAAGAGATGGTGCTGGCAGGCTTAAGGGAAGGTGAGGGGGGCCTCCAACCCAGACTCACACAACTCAGTTCTGTCCCAGATCCTGCCCAGCCCTTGGCAGGATGGAGCCACCAGGATTCAGGAGGGTGTGGCCACCAGGATATCAGAGAGTGAGTTTTGCCAATCTCCATGAGGAAGTAGCACCAGCCAGGTTCACAGGAAAGTGGGCATATGCCCTCTAACTCAAAGCCACACAACTCAGTCACTGACACCCCTAATTCTGCCCAGAACTCTATACCTAGCCCAGGCAGCTGACTCCTCAGCAGGGCACAAGCTCTGCAGAATAAGGTGGCAGGGAGTCCCAGAGGGTGGAGCTATTGCTTTCCTTCAGGCTGATGCCAAATGGAGGGGACTGCCCCACCCAGGAAAATGCCATCTGCAGTATGGGAGAAGGTCTTAGGGACCCTGGTGGCTGTCTCTAGGAGCTTAGGAGTAGCTGTGAACAAGAGTTTGTGCATGATAAGGCAGACCAAGCAAGAGAAGTAGATAAATTGGAGGAACCCAAATTTACAGAACCCAAATCTCTCAGTAAATTGATTATGGATGAGTAAGGCTCTTTACAAAAGAAAGCAAGATAATGAAATAAACCTGGTAGACCAAAGCATTAAGCAAGTGGCCACTTGCCCAGCTTTTACAAAGTCTTCCATAACTGAACTATAAATAAAGCAAAAGCACATTTCTTAAAGGACAATTAGGAGTGAGATGTATTTGTAGGAAAGCGGCTAAGAGGCCTAAAAATTCCTGACATATCCAAAATTCTTTTGTGAATCTCTCCATTCCTCGACTAGCACCATCTTGTGTTGATTTGTAGATAATTTGTTGGTACTAAATATCTGTACTAAAGGGACCTGCATAATAGGCCTTGGCAGGTGGACAGGTAAATAGTCCCTTGCTAAACCTGTTGTATTAGTGTCCTATGATTGCTATAAAAAATTACCACAAAACAATACACGTTTATCATCTTACAGTTCTGGAGGGTCAGAACTCTGAAATGAGTCTCACTGAGCTAAAATCAAGTTATTGACAGGCTATGTCCTTTCTGGAGACTAGAGGAAAATTCTATTCCTTGCTTTCCCAGCTTCTAGACCAGGGGTCCCCAAACCCTTTTACACAGGGGTCCAGTTCACTGTCCCTCAGACCTTTGGAGGGCTGGACTATAAAAAAAACTATGAACAAATTCCTATGCACACTGCACATATCTTATTTTAAAGTAAAAAAACAAAACGGGAACAAATACAATATTTAAAATAAAGAACAAGTAAATTTAAATCAACAAACTGACCAATATTTCAATAGGAACTATGCTCCTCTCACTGACCACCAATGAAAGAGGTGCCCTTCCAGAAGTGCGGCCTCCGGGGGCCGCATGTGGCCCACAAGCCGTAGTTTGGGGACCCCTGTTCTAGACACTGGCTACTTTCCCTGGCTCTTTGGCCCTTTCTCTGTCTTCAAAGTCAGTAGTGTAACTTCTGCAGATCCGTACTTCACTCCCTGACTTTGACTCTGACTGTTCTGCTTTCTCCTCTTTCACCTAGAACAGGGGTCTCAAACTCGCGGCCCACGGGCCGATGCGGCCCGCCGAACAATTTTGTGCGGCCCGCAGACTAATCCACGAAGTTCAAAATATTTTGGATAAAATTAAGTAAGCCTAGGGGCCTATTTGTATTTTTCATTTCTCTAGCATCCTAGCTAGATATTAGCTTAGTTAACAGCAGTTGTGATGCGAACTACAGTTTCTGGTCGTTTTGTGACACTAAGTAAACTGCATGTACGATTGTGCTTGTTGTACTGATTTTTTTTTGTTTTCAACTGCAGTGAGAAAAGTGTTGCGTAACAGTTGCCTTTTGTAGACCTAGTGCGGCCTGCCAAAGGGCTGTGATCTTGCTCTGCGGCCCACATGCTGAGTTGAGTTTGAGACCCCTGACCTAGAAGGACCCTGGAATTGTATTAAACCCAACCAGATAAGCCAGGATACTCTGCCGTTTTTTGAGATCTTTAATTTATTCATATCTGCAAAGCTCTTTTTGCTATGTAAAGTAACATTCACAGAATTTAGGAAGTAGGATGTGGCTATTTAACATTCACAGATTTTGGGAAGTAGGATGTGGCTATTAAGGGTAAGGAACATTGTCTTCTCTAACACACTTGGTTAACTCAAACATTTCTGACTGTAGGTGTCTTTTTTTTTTTTTTAATTTATTCATTTTTAGAGAGGAGAGAGAGAGACAGAGATAGAGAGGAGAGAGAGACACAGAGAGAGAGAAGGGGGGAGGAGCTGGAAGCATCAACTCCCATATATGCCTTGACTAGGCAAGCCCAGGGTTTCGAACCAGTGACCTCAGCATTTCCAGGTCGATGCTTTATCCACTGCGCCACCACAGGTCAGGCCTGACTGTAGGTGTCTTTACAGGTTCTTAGCTACATAGGAGTTAGACTTTATAATGGCTATAATTTTGTTTTGAAATTTATTTTATTTTATTTATTTATTTATTTATTTATTTTTTCCTGAAGTTGGAAACAGGAAGGCAGTCAGACAGACTCCCGCATGCACCCGACCGGGATCCACCCGGCATGCCCACCAGGGGGCGATGCTCTGCCCATCTGGGGCGTCGCTCTGTTGCAACCAGAGCCATTCTAGCGCCTGAGGCAGAGGCCATGGAGCCATCCTCAGTGCCTGGGCCAACTTTGCTCCAATGGAGCCTTGGCTGCGGGAGGGGAAGAGAGAGACAGAGAGGAAGGAGATGGGGAGGGGTGGAGAAGCAGATGAGCGCTTCTCCTGTGTGCCCTGGCTGGGAATCGAACCCGGGACTCCTGCACGCCGGGCCAATGCTCTACCACTGAGCCAACTGGCCAGGGCCAAAATTTATTATTTATGGTGTTGGATATAATCTATAATTTAAATTTTTTTATTTAAAAATTATTTAATTTTAAAATTGTGTAAATATTCATTTTGAGCCAAACTGACAATAGTGTCAGAAAGCAAGATCTCAAATGCTCCTTGACTTTTTTTTTTTTTTTTTTTTTTTAGATTATGTTGGTGTTTGAGGATTTTGGTGGTATAGAGGTTAGTAAAGACAGTATTTAGAGACTGGAGTTTTACTTTAGAAAAAGAGGTATTTGGCAAGGTTTTGAACAAGACTAAAGGAAAAGAAGAAATCTCGTACCAAACTATGTTAGAAAATTTTAACTAAGCAAATAAATCCTTTATCTTATAAATATAATTTGAGCCTGGCCAGTGGTGGCACAGTGGACAGAGTGTTGACCCAGAGTGCAGAGGTTGCTGGTTCAATCCTGCAGCTTGAGCCCAAGGTCACTGGCTTGAGCCCATGGTTGCTGGCTCCAGCCTGTGATCGCCAGCCTGTATCTCCAGTTTTATCTCCAGTCAAGACACTGTGAGAACCAGTCAGTGGATTCACAACTAAAAGTGGAGCAACAAGTTGATGCTTCTCTCTCACCCTTCCTCCCTCCCTCTCTCTCTCTCTTTCTCTCTCTCTCTCTCTCTCTCTCCCCACACTTTCCCTCTCTCCTCCCCCTTTTCCCTGCCTTTCTCCCCCCTTTCCCTACCTTTCTCCCCACTTTCCCTCCCTCCCTTTCCCCTTTCCTTCTCTCCCTTCCTCTCTTCTCAATAATAATAATAATATTTGAAATAGCAGATACCTATTTAATTGAAAGTCAAAATGATAAATATTTTGATTCCCTTTAAAAACAAACCTGCTTGTTTACTTTTTCTGGTGTTTAATAAATATATTTTGTGTTAATAGCCAATATATTCCTGATTGTTTATTAATGTATATAATTTACCCTTATGTTTTATATTCTAACTATATTTTAGAAGATAATAGGGTATGTTGTAGTTGTCATTTTATTCTCATGAGAACAGCTATGTTAATTTTAATGGTCCTTCTAGGAAGAGAGTTTGTGTTGTTTGATATTATCTCCCAACTTTGTTGTTAAACAGTTATTTGAAAAGTATTATCACTTCTGATGTTCTCAGCTCTGAGAAGTATAGGATACCCACTCTGCTCTCAATATGAAACTTAGCAGACTGTCCACAGGGGGCAGCAACCGGAAGCTTGCTTTCACCTGTGTTTTCATTGACACTGGTAACTGTAATTGAGTAACTTCCCTGTCTTCATTCAATCTATGGATTTAGGTTTTTTCACCTGCAAGAATGAGGTACTAGGTAGGATTTGTCATGCTTGTAAGGTGCTGATGAAGATCAAATGAGATGGAATGCAAAAGCTTTTGAAAATTATAAAGCCCTGCCCTGACCAGATAGCTGGGTTGGTTAGAGCATCATCTTGAAGGACAGAGGTTTCTGGTTCGATCCCTGGTCAGGGCACATACAGAAACAGATTGATGTTCTATCTCTTTTTCTCTCTCTCTCTCCCAGCCTCTCTCTAAAATCAATAAAATAAACATTTAAAAAGAAAGAAAAAAATTACAGAGCTCTGTAGAAACACTGATATAGTACAGTAGATATCAGACTGGTAGAGACAGAAAGTACTTGTGAAGGATCAGTAAGGAAAAGGGGAACTAACATTTACTGAAACCCTCCATGTTCCCAGTTGTTTCCCACTGTTGGGCAGATAAAATGTATTATGCTCACTTTGTTAAAGAGGCCGTTGCCCAGGTGGTATTAATGTGTGTTGGGGTGGGCTAAAGGCAGGCAGAATCCTTGTAGCCTGGGGCTTGGTTTTGGGATTAAGCCTTTCCTACCCTTTTTGATGTGGGGTGGTACAATCCTATCATGCCTCAGAGAAGTGACTTTGTATTAGAGACTTCCCTATTATGTATATTGGATTAAGGGTTTGGATTTCTACACTATAAAATGGGGACGGAACGAGAGTTTGGGCGCTTGGTTCCTGAGGTTAACATGAGAGAGCAGAGAGAATAGAGCCAGCAGCGGGAGGAAGCCACGTGGAGAAGGCCAGGAAAAGCAGCCAAGATGGCGGAGTGCTGAGTGAGATGCCAGTTTGTGTAGAGTTTGTATCTGGGATAAGGAAGGAAATGGGGAACTGAGGAGAATAAGGTTGGTGAGCTAGAAACCTTTGATTCTAGGAAACTCGGATAAGTCAGTGGCTTTGTGAGCACTGAGTGTGACTGGGTTTTGGAGCCCAGTGTGTATTTTTACTTGCCCACCGGGTGCAAGGTAGGATTAAAGGTTATGGCCCACCAGTTTTTGGCTCCGCTGTTTCTTTACCGACTGTCCGAATCAAATGCGAACCTGCATGGGCCAGAAGGCTGCTGTGATGGTGGCCCTGGCCTTGCCTCCTGGCTTTACATTTGGCGTAGTCTGTGGCAGGATTCGATACAGATCGGCAAGGAGCCTTTGAGTGGTGGAGTAGAGGACTGGCTAGTGTTAGGGTTCCCCATGGCTGTCCTTTTGGGGATTGTAGGCTGGCTGACTTTTACAGCCATGTGTGAGGAAACTGAGAGCTCTGTGGGAGAGGCTGCCCGGGACCTGCACACCGAGCAGCAGAAGGAGCTGGAGCAAACGCAGGAGAAACAGATGCTGACCCTGGAGCTGGAGGAAATGCTGGAGGAGGAGGCCGACCAGGTGTTCGAGATTCGCCTGGAAATGGAGCAAACGCTGGAGGAGGATTCAGAGGTTCGTGAGTTGCAGCTTGCCCTGGATGTTGCGGAGAGCCAGCAGCGGCAGGAGGCTGGGGCTGAGGCTGAGGCTGAGGCTGAAGCTGAAGCTGAAGCTGAGGCCGGGTCCGGAGCTGCAAGGTCTGTGGAGCAGAAGGCTGCGGCAGACGGAGGCTCGAGCCCGGCAGCCGGAGCTGGTGTTTTCAGTCCCTCTTTGGAGGATGAGGAGAATTGGACTGGAGTTGCAATCCGCAGTCTCCAGAAGGTGAAAACGCAGCTGAAAGGAGCACCTACTACGGCCCTGGTAGGTCTGCGATTTGGGGACATAGGGCTGGACATGCTTTCCGGAGCAGAGATGGAAATGCTGACTGCCATTGCCACGTGCCCCTCTTTGGGACAGTGTGAAACCTGCCAGGACGGCAGGAATGAGGGGGGTGGCTGATGACCCACGTGCGTGGACTGATTTCCTGGACTACGACCGGAGTGGGCATTGGCTCCTTTGTTGGATGGACTTTCGGATTACGGATTTTGGACAATGTAAAATACCCTGATGGGGGTGGGGGGTGGCTTTGCTGGAAGCACTCCCCTACCCCGGGAAGCTTTTCCCATGGCTAGAAAGAAGACCGAGGACATTTTGCGCTTTGGGCTAAGTGCTCAGAGACTGGTGAAATGTACCTTTGTAATTGTTGAAACTGTATGATTTTTGCTGTTGTAATCTGTGTAATGTTCTAATTTCCTTGCACAGGAATGCTGGTGATGTAAATTGTGGGTAGTAAAGTGAGCATAGGGGTGGATTGTTGGGCAGATAAAATGTATTATGCTCACTTTGTTAAAGAGGCCGTTGCCCAGGTGGTATTAATGTGTGTTGGGGTGGGCTAAAGGCAGGCAGAATCCTTGTAGCCTGGGGCTTGGTTTTGGGATTAAGCCTTTCCTACCCTTTTTGGTGTAAGGTGGTACAATCCTATCATGCCTCAGAGAAGTGACTTTGTATTAAAGACTTCCCTATTATGTATATTGGATTAAGGGTTTGGATTTCTACACTATAAAATGGGGACGGAACGAGAGTTTGGGCGCTTGGTTCCTGAGGTTAGCATGAGAGAGCAGAGAGAATAGAGCCAGCAGCGGGAGGAAGCCACGTGGAGAAGGCCAGGAAAAGCAGCCAAGATGGCGGAGTGCTGAGTGAGATGCCAGTTTGTGTAGAGTTTGTATCTGGGATAAGGAAGGAAATGGGGAACTGAGGAGAATAAGGTTGGTGAGCTAGAAACCTTTGATTCTAGGAAACTCGGATAAGTCAGTGGCTTTGTGAGCACTGAGTGTGACTGGGTTTTGGAGCCCAGTGTGTATTTTTACTTGCCCGCCGGGTGCAAGGTAGGATTAAAGGTTATGGCCCACCAGTTTTTGGCTCCGCTGTTTCTTTACCGACTGTCCGAATCAAATGCGAACCTGCATGGGCCAGAAGGCTGCTGTGATGGTGGCCCTGGCCTTGCCTCCTGGCTTTACACCCACCATGATTGCCTCCACTTCTGCTCCTTATGGCCCTAGCCAAAAATATGTTAAGAAAGAGCCTGACCTGTGGTGGCGCAGTGGATCAAGCATCAACCTGAAATATTGAGGTCACCAGTTCAAAACCCTGGGCTTGCCTGGCTAAGGCATGTATGGGAGTTGATGCTTCCTGCTCCTCCCCCCTTCTTTCTCTCTGTCTCTCTCTCTCTCTCTGTCTCTCTTCTCTAAAATAAATAAATAAATAAAAATAGTTTAAAAAAAAAAGGAAGACCCAGAACATTGCTAATCTCAGAATTTGTGGAAAAACTGGAATGGCAGAACTTTGACAAGTAGTTAATTAACATTCCTCTGAAACTTCCCAATTGCTTGGGGTAATGATTCCTATAGGGATATATACCCTTGGTGGTATGAGAGAGGATTTTTGTTGATTCAGTTTGCAATAAGGGGGGGAACCTTTGGAGAATTACCAATTGGGTCTGTGTATATCCAGAGGGACATCATGAAAGCACCTTTGGCTTTCATTTCTGATCTCTTTTTCTAGAAGATTCTGTATTATGGCACTTGTATAATCTTTCCAGCCTAATTAATCCTTTCTTTCACATTTATTTGAATACTTATTATGTGTTAGGGTCTGTTAGTGAGCCAAAATCCTTAAGACCCAGTTACAACACTGAAGGACCTAATAAGAAAGACAGGTTCATAAACAGGTTGTCTTTGTACCATAAAATCCTTTATGGCCTGACCTGTGGTGGCACAGTGGATAAAGCATGACCTGGAATAATGAGGTTGCTGGTTCACAGCCCTGGGCTTGCCTGGTCAAGGCACAAATGGGAGTTGATGCTTCCTGCTCCTCTCGTCTCTCTCTCTCCCCCTTCTTCCCCCCTCCTCCTTCTTCCTTTCCTCTCTAAAATGAATACATAAAAGATATTTTTTTTTAATCCTTTATGGTTTCCTAATGGCTAAGAGGTTGTTTCAGCTTCTAACTTCAATGAATTGGGTTTTCCAACTTGCTGTCCTTCTATTTCTTTATACTTTTTATAGCTGGAAAAACCCGTTAGGGTCATGCTGTTTCATGCCACCGCCATTACTCCATCTTGGAATGTTCTACTTTTTCCTCTTCAAGTGCAAAGTGGTCCCATGCACTCATTAACTTAAAACTTTTTTTGTGTGTGTGGGAGAGACAGAGTCACAGAGAGGGACAGATAAGGACAGACAGATAGGAAGGGAGAGAGATGAGAAACATCAATTCTTTATTGCAGTTCCTTAGTTGTTCATTGATTGATTTCTCATATGTGCCTTGACCATGGGGCTACAACAGACCGAGTCGCTTGCTCGAGCCAGCGACTTTGGGCTCAAGCTGGTGAGCCTTGCCCAAACCAGATGGGCTCGTGCTGAAGCTGGCAACCTCGGGGTCTCAAACCTGGGTCCTCCACATCCCAGTCTGACACTCCATCCACTGCACCACTGCCTGGTCAGGCTTAAAAATATTTCTTTTACTAGGCTGTGGCAATACAGAGGTGAGACCAGCTTCCGCTCTCAAAGGACTTTTGTTTAACTAGAAATTTAAAAGTCTTCTCCCTCCTCTTAATGGTCCTGTGTTTGCCACTGTCGGAGATGCTGCCATGTGTTGTATATGTTTTTTCTTTCCAGCAATGCTGAGAGCGCTCAAGGGCAGGTACCAGAGTCTTGCACAGTGCTTACACAATAAGGCAGGGGTCAGGAACTTTTTGGCTGAGAGAGCCATGAACGCCACATATTTTAAAATGTAATTCTGTGAGAGCCATACAATATGTTTAACACTAAATACAAGTAAATGTGTGCATTTTATGTAAGACCAACACTTTTAAAGTACAGTAAGTCTCTGAATTCTTTTTAATAACATTGTTATGCTGTTACTAATCAATGATGAGTAAAGTACTTCTCACCATTAATGCGACTTCTGGTGCTGCAGTGTGTGGTATGTGATGGGAAGCGCGTTCCAAGTTTTTGTTTTTTTTTACAGAGACAGAGAGAGAGTCAGAGAGAGGGATAGACAGGGACAGACAGACAGGAACGGAGAGACGAGATGCATCAATTATTAGTTTTTCATTGCGTGTTGCGACACCTTAGTTGTTCATTGATTGCTTTCTCATATGTGCCTTGACCACGGGCCTTCAGCAGACCGAGTAGCCCCTTGCTCGAGCCAGCAACCTTGGGTCCAAGCTGGTGAGCTTTTGCTCAAACCAGATGAGCCCGCACTGAAGCTGGCGACCTCAGGGTCTCGAACCTGGGTCCTTCCGCATCCCAGTCCAATGCTCTATCCACTGCGCCACTACCTGGTCAGGCAGCTTTTTTTTTTTTTTTTTTTTTTTTTTTTTTGAGACAGTCAGAGAGAGGGATAGATAGGGACAGACAGGAACAGAGAGAAATGAGAAGCATCAATCATCAGGTTTTTGTTGCAACACCTTAGTTGTTCATTGGTTGTTTTCTCATATGTGCCTTGACCGTGGGGCTACAGCAGACCGAGTAACCCCTTGCTTGAGCCAGAGACCTCGGGTCCAAGCTGGTGAGCTTTGCTCAAACCAGATGAGCCCGCGCTCAAGCTGGTGACTTCGGGATCTCGAACCTGAGTCCTCGGCACCCCAGTCCAATGCTCTATCCACTGCGCCACCGCCTGGTCAGGCAGCACGTTCCAAGTTTTGACAATCAGCTGGTCCGCGGGTTAAAGTGTTTTCATCTCTCCCCACTTGTGTTTGCTCGCCAACTCTGCTTGCTGTCATGCAAGTCTTTCCAAATCTTCATTCAATGACTTGAACTTATTCACCCACATGTCTGAGGCCTTCAGGTCAGCAGCTTGTAGCTCAAAATCTCTAACGGAGACACAGAGATGTAACTCAGGCCGGCACTGTCCACAGCACACGTGTGGGTGGGTGCTGAACTTAAAAAGACGAGTGCACTTTGACTCTCCCAGTTTTTCAAAGTGTAGTAAATGACCTGTTTCAGTGTCTGCGATGAAGAGTTCCAGCTTGTTTTCAAATGCAAACACTACTTGTTGAAGGGATAAGACTGTATTTCCATTGCCTTGTGTTTTCACATTGAGCTGGTTCAGATGTTCAGTCATGTCCACGAGATAGTAGAACTTTAGGAGCCACTCAGTGTTAGCTAACTTGGGATGCTTGACGTTTTTCATTTTAAGAAAAGTTCGGCCTGACCAGGTGCTGGCGCAGTGGATAGAACGTCGGACTGGGATGCGGAGGACCCAGGTTCGAGACCCTGAGGTCGCCAGCTTGAGTGCAGGCTCATCTGGCTTGAGCAAAAAGCTCACTAACTTGGACCCAAGGTCACTGGCTTGAGCAAGAGGTTACTTGGTCTGCTGAAGGCCTGCAGTCAAGGCACATATGAGAAAGTAATCAATGAACAACTAAAGTGTTACAATGAAAACTGGTGATTGATGCTTCTCATCTCTCTCCATTCTTGTTTGTCTGTCTCTATCTATCTCTCTCTCTGACTCTCTCTCTGTCGCTGAAAAAAAAAAGAAAAGTCCGAATTTAGTTCAGACAAGCCACGAAACGGCTGAGCACCTTCCCTCTTGACAACCAACGCACATTGCTGTGCAGAAGCAGACCAGGATAATTATTCCCAACTTCATCCAGTAGTGTTTTAAACTGGTGATCATTTAAAGCTCAGACAACAATACAGTTGACCACCCAAATGACCAGCGACATCACCTCACCAAGCTGCTTGCCACACAGCTGAGCACAAAGCGCCTTCTAATGTAGGATGCAGTGAAAACTTAGGATGGGTCTCTTTTCATGTTCACAAAGAGGCGCTACAAATCCTCTGTTTTTCCCCACCATACACGGAGCACCATCAGTACACATCGAAATAAGTTTATCCATCGGTAGATTTTTTTCTTAGCGAACTCAGTGAAAGACTTGAATAAATCCTCCCCTCTGTTGTCTCTTTCATAGGCAAAACAGGAAGACTTTCCTCATGTAGTGTGTCACCGACAGCATACCTTGCAATCACGCTGAACTGGGATAAATGGCTTACATCTGTTGACTCATCTAAAGCGAGAGAAAAGAATGGTGCTGCATTTATGTCCTTCATTTGTGTTGCCACAATTTGATTTGCCATCATGATGGTACTATCGTGAACAGTTCTTGCAGAGGCATGTCTTTTATTCGTTTTGATTATCTTGTCTTTATCTGAAAAGTCGTCAAAAAGTTCATTGGCAACATCAAGCATGAATGTTTTGGCATACTCCCCATCTGTGAATGGCTTTCCACTTCTCACAATTGCTAAAGCTCCAGCAAAGCTAGCCGAATTCTAGTCACCTTGTTGGGTCCAAACACGGAGTTGCTGCTGACTAGCGTGCACTCTGCACGGTAGCTCTTGACATGCTTTCTTCCTGCTGTCCCCGCTGGATATTTTGATGCAAATGTAGTATGGCGTGTGTTGAAGTGCCGCTTTTTTTTTTTTTTTTTTTTTACTACAGTAACAGAGAGAGAGGCATAGATAGGGACAGACAGACAGGAACGGAGAGAGATGAGAAGCATCAATCATTACTTTTTTGTTGCGAAACCTTAGTTGTTCATTGATTGCTTTCTCATATGTGCCTTGACCATGGGGCTGCAGCAGACTAACTTCCGGGTTCCAGCCCCGGGGGGAATCCAGGGGTCCCACAGGAAGAGACGGCGTCAGCACGAAACTAGTGAGAGAGCCGAATTCTTTTTTAGCATTCACTGCCAGGCATCTCTGCCAATGGCTAGTCTAGCTTTATCTTTATACACACACACTAAGTTACAATCATATGGTATTCAGAATACATTGATTAATAATTGTTTTTGTTTCACCATGGTTACATATTTCTAGGCAACAGTTAATTCATTTCTATAAGCTATAAATCAGGTGGTAAGTCATTCTAAGTATAGTTATACAATAACTGGAGTAGCAACAATAATATTGGCACAAACTTCTAAAAGGTCAGTATTGATTAATAACTATTTTATCTAAGGGTCTATTGTCCAGTCAAATTTTATGTGTCTACTATATTTATATACTAGTTAAGTTCTAACTTTATTTTTCTCAGAGTGTTCTACCATCTGCAGGTCAGGTATGCAAGAGGAAAGGAAAGTTTTCTCTACCACATGAAAAGGCTAGGGAGGTAAAGTAATGAATTAAGTGAAGGCTGAAAGGTACTTCTTTGTATGGTTACTGTTTCCTACCTATTCATAAGTCACAATCTATTTTTTCTAACATGATTAATAGGAAGGAATTCTCCTACAAACTTAACCCTTTTTGAGGGATATCATAGCCAGCCTCTTATGTCTATGAGGCCAGGCAAAGGGACTTACAGGCTTTTCTGTGGAACTCACACCCTCTGTCTCATTTCCAAAGAAATTACTACAAACTCAGGGAAAGCACGGTGCTATTATCCCTGTGCCATAAATGATAGCACACACACCCAGAAAAAGGGGGGATAAAAGGTCAAATTAATTCAAAAAGTTAAAGGGGGCAGTATCACGCCTTTTCTCTGCTGTTACTGTGTCAACCAGCAGCCATTGATCTTCTCTGCTGTGACTTTGTCAACCAGCAGCTGTTGATCAGCTTCTGACAAGTAACCCCTTGCTCAAGCCAGCGACCTTGGGTCCAAGCTGGTGAGCTTTGCTCAAACCAGATGAGCCCGCACTCAAGCTGGCGACCTCAGGGTCTCAATCCTGGGTCCTCCGCATTCCAGTCCGATGCCCTATCCACTGCATCACCGCCCAGTCAGGTGAAGTGCCACTTTATATTTGACCGTGTTTCATTGATGCAATTTTATCTTTGCATATTAGACAATGCAGAACCTGCTCTCTCCACAAAGGCGAATTCCTCTGTCCATTCCTGCTGAAAAGTATGATACTCCTCATCTTTTTTTATTTTAGCCATCTTCTTTGTCAAAAGGGTTTCTGCAGTTAGCTAGCTGACTACTTGATTAAAAGGAGGGAAGTTTACTTCCTGACCTCACAACGCCCCGTGTACATTATGCATTATCCAATAAAAATTTGGTGTTGTCCCAGAGGACAGCTGTGATTGGCTCCAGCCACCTGCAACCATGAACATGAGTGGTAGGAAATGAATGGATTGTAATACATAAGAATTTTTTATATTTTTATCATTATTATTTTTTTATTAAAGATTTGTCTGCGAGCCAGATGCAGCCATCAAAAGAGCCACATCTGGCTCGTGAGCCCTAGGTTCCCGACCTTTGCAATAAGGCATTCAGTAAATGCTTAGTGTTGGTGATGTGATGCATTCCAGAATGGGCCTGGGAGAGGCTGGAATCAGGTTTCTCCCACACTCTGCTATTCTTGCTATTTCAGATTTCATTAAAATGCTACTTGATCCCATTTGAACAGCATGCAATTTAATGAAAGTGTTTCTAGGGAAGCATAGAATTTTCACTGATTCAACATTTCTAAAACTCTAAAACCTACACATTTTAGAAGAAGAAATCAGCTAACAATGGAAATTTAAAACCATAAAAGGAAGAAATTTATTAATTAAAATTAAGTTGAAAAGTTAATTATTCTGTGGAAACTTGTATCTATTAATGTGAGGTAGAGGAAAGTATTTTTTTTCCAAATTCATTTTCTCAAAAATTAATTTTATACTTGTTTAAAAATCGCAAACACTGTAGAAGAGTATAATGAGAGTGAAGCCCCCTTCTCATATGTTCCTTCCACCCAGAGATGACCATCAGGAGTTTGGTTAACATTCCTTCTGATTTTTTTTCCCCTTATACATAAAGTCATTTAGATCCTTGAAAGAAATGTAATCAGGTCAACCCCAAATTAGGCACAGTTGGAATATATGACCCCTTTTTAAATACATAGGTAGACTTTTGTCTTGTTCAGATAAACATCTTAAGGATACCCCGTGTTTAGGTCAATAAAGGCCTACTTTGTCTGATGGTTCTTAAAACTTTCCATTTTTACAGCTCACCCTATGCCACCCTTTCACTAAAAGGAAAGGAAAAAAAGGTCTTCTTTTTTCAGTAAAAGCTTCTTTTTTAAGAAAGCTCATTTTTAAATAAAACTTGATTTTCATGTTTATTAACTCATTTAATTTCCAAATTGGTTTGGTGAAGGTAGGAGTCAGAGGAGGGGTGAGAGGCAACCCACCCTTCTCCTGTTGCACCAGGTTCTCCATCACCTCTCTGAAGAATTGTGTGGAAAGTCACTAGCCTTGTCCTAAGAAGCCCTCCTGGAATATCTCTGATAGTTCCCAGGGTACTCCATTTTAGAAACACAGATTTCATACAAAGACAAGTCTTTTATTTTTTTTTATTCATCTTTAGAGATGAGAGGGAGAGACAGAGAGAAAGAAGGGGGGGAGGAGCTGGAAGCATCAACTCCCATATGTGCCTTGACCAGGCAAGCCCAGGGTTTCGAACCGGCGACCTCAGCATTTCCAGGTCGACGCTTTATCCACTGCACCACCACAGGTCAGGCCTGGAGAGAGGTTCATTTCTTGATTTGCTTTTCAATGATTCATTTTGTCACCTTTTAACAGGTTCTCTTAAGTCATTTTTTTCCAAAATGAGAAGCCGGGCGGAGGGGAGCACACATAGACAGACTCCCGCATGCGCCCGATCAGAATCCATCTGGCACGCCCACCAGGGGATGATGCTCTGCCCATCTGTGGTGTTGCTCCACTGCTACCAGAGCCATTCTAGCACCTGAGGCAGATGCCATGGAGCCATCCTCAGCACCCAGGCCAACCTTTTGCTCCAACGGAGCCTTGGCTGCAGGAGGAGAAGAGAAAGACAGAGAGAAAGGAGAGGGGGAAGGGTGGAGAAGCAGATGGGCACTTCTCCTATGTGCCCTGGCCAGGAATCGAACCTGGGGCTTCCACACACCAGGCAGACGCTCTACTGCTGAGCCAACCAGCCAGGGCCAGGTTCTTTTAAGTCTTAAAAGTGTGGTGCTGACACCTTTTACTGAGTGAAGAGAGACTAAAACACAAAGTTTGAAAACTAGTAGTAATCCCAGCAGTGGGACTTGGGTTTGGATTTTGAAGAGGAGCTCCTGGTCAGACCAGTGTTTTTTTTTTTTCAGAGATTTTATTTATTCATTATAGAGAGGGGAGAGAGAGAGAGAGAGAGAGAGAGAGAGAGAGAAGGGAGGGAGGAGCTGGAAGCATCAACTCCCATATGTGCCTTGACCCATATGGGAGCAAGCCCAGGGTTTTGAACCAGCAACCTCAGCATTTCCAGATTGACGCTTTATCCACTGTGGTGGCTTTAGCCACCAGAGATCAGGCAAGACCAGTGTTTGACATCTGGTGCGCTCCCAGAGACTAAGTGGGCTGGACTTTCTTAGTAAGCTAAATAGATCTCTTCAATGGGGATAATAAGGCATGGGGATCTGACTCTTCAAACTTAAAAGAAAGAGACTTGACTAATAAACTGTAATCATACTTCATTGATTTCCTCGTAACCTTTACCTCTATAAAATGGAGACAATAATAGCACTTGTTTCATAGGGTTATTGTGAGAATTGAAATGCGGTCATTCAAGCCATTCTTTACTCGATTAATTCTTTGAGTAATTTGAAGTGCTTGGTAGCAGGAGCAGTGGTGAGAAGTGATTAGAATCTGGATAGTTGCTGGTAGGACTGACAGAGTTTGCTGATGGATTGCTTGGACCCGGAGTGTGAAGGAGAGGAGTCAGAGATGGCTGCCTCCAAGGCTTCGGCCTGGGCACACGGATAGGTGGGGCTGCTCCACACTGCGATGGGGAGACATGGGAGGGGTAGGATTTAGGAGCAGAAGCAGCAATTTGGTTTCAGACATGCAAGTGGAGATTTGGGATAGACAGAGAAAATCAGTCTGGAATTTAGGGAAGGAGGTCTGGACTAAAGCTATGGATTTGGAGGTCATTAGCAATAATAGATGGTGTTTAAAATCATGGGATTAGATGAGCTCATTAAGGATTGTCTGTAAATAGAGGTGCCTGCAATAGTAGGGGCTTAGTAAATGCTGGCATTACTCCCCCCATTACTATAACTGCTCGTATTACTATTATTATTGTTTTAGATTGGGAGACAATTGAGGTTTTAGAGTGAGAGATATAGACAAGAAGAAAAAGAGAGATGAGAAAAATCAACTCATTGTGTGGCACTTTAGTTGTTCATTGGTTGTTTCTCATGTGTGCCTTGACTGGGGGGCTCTAGCCAAGCCAATGACCCCTTGCTCAAGCCGGTGACCTTGGGCTCAAGTCAGCGACCATGGAATCAAGCTAGTGACCATGGGATCATGTTGATCCTGCACTCAAGCCAGCAACCTTGGGGTTTCAAACGTGGGACCTCAGTGTCCCAGATCAATGCTCTATCCTCTGTGCCACTGCTGGCCAGGCTACTCATATTATCACTGTTTATTGGGTATCTTACAGAACTGCCAGGTGAACGCAAATCTCTCATTTTCTTAGTAGACTCTCTTTCAGAAACCAAAAGTACATTAGGAATGCCTACAGAGAATATAGTATTAGGAGTTAGGTGATCCTAATAAGTTGTGCTGCCCAGTCATCCACCTATAAGCTGGATGGGCTCAGGCATAGGGTTTGCGTCCTAGCTTTACTTTGTATCAGCAGTGAAACCTTTTTGAACTTCGTCTTCATCTGTAAAAGGTCACCTTGCAGGGCTGATAGATGGGTTCAGGGAGATAAATGTCCTTTCCCTTTCCCTTTCCTTTCCTTTCCCCTCTTTTAGGGACTAGGACTCTGGGCCAAATTTTCTTCTCCAGAACATGAGATATTCTCTGATTTCTGCTTTTTAAAAACCTATCCCAACTTATTAGCCCCTTATAATGATAATCTTCCCTTGTGTGATGTGGTTCATTGCATTAATTAAATAATAGTTTGTCTTTCTTTAATTACAGCTTAATATCCTTAATGGGGTGTAGAAGACACTATTGTGTCATCAGCAACACATTTATTAATTCATTTTGAATGTAAATAGTGAAATCTAATGGTTTTTCCTAAAGACTTCAGCTTTCAGAAGAGAATGGTTATGTTCCTACTTAACCCCTGAAGATAGGGACAACATGTAGCCCTGTGTAATACTTTTCTTGGTAGGTTCTAGAGTGGTCTTCAGGAAGTATATTCACGGAGCAGTTCTAATACCACAACTACTAAGGCTGTCTGATGAACAGCATGGACCACTCATTCTAAAAGGGAGTAAATTCCCAGCATTAGAAATGTCCAAGCAGTTACAAACTTCTAGTAATAAAATAAGTCAGTCCTGGGAATGTAATGTACAGCATGGTGACTCTAGTTAATTATATTATGTTGTATATTGGAAAGTCATTAAGAGTAGATCTTAAAAACTTCTCATTAAAAAAATTTATGATGACAGATGTTAAAAAGACTTATTGTGTTGAATCATTGTGTTTAAAAAAGGATTATACACTTTTATTGTAAAAGATAGATATGCCCCCCCAAAAGGGTTTTTTTAAACCCCTTTTGGCTGTAATCTCATGACCCAGAGAGAACCTTTGTAAACTATGTCCATGTTCTCTTAGATTTTGTTCTGTGGATTGTCCCTCAAATAGGGTTGTGCTCTATATACTGTTGGTAATCTGTTTTATTTCTTTTTTAGAGAATGTGATTTAAGACCCATCAAACCATGTAATTTTTCTATGCTTGTTAGGCTCTCAGATTAATAGAGAAATACTGTAGTAGCCCATCAATATTGTCTTTGTGTTGTTTAATTTTCTGGCTAAAAAGTTTTAAATTCTCAAATACTAGAGATCATTTGCACTATGTGGTTTCTTTGGAATACTTTTCAAGTAGTTTCTTTAAGTAGTTATACCCACTCTAAGTATTACCTATTACCTTTTTTTAATTGTTGAATTTATTGGGGTGACATTGGTTAATAAAATTATATAGGTTTCAAAAGTACCATTGTATACAATACATCATCTATATATTGTGTGTTCACCACCCCAAGTCAAGTCTCTCTCCATCACCATTTATTCCCCCTATACCAACTCTTCTACCTCCCCTAACCCCTTTCCCTCTGATAATCACCATACTGTTGTCTGTGCCTATGAGTGTTTGTTTTGTTTTATTTTGTTTCTGCTTAAGCTTTTCACCTTTTTCACCAAGCTCCCCAACTACCCTCTTTTCTGACAGCTGTCAGTGTGTTCTCTGTATCTATGAGTCTGGTTTTTTTTTTTGTTAGTTTATTTTGTTCATTAGATTCCACATATAAGTGATTTCATATGGTACCTATCTTTCTCTGACTGGCTTATTTCGCTTAGCATAATGCTCTCCAGGTCTATTCATGCTGTCGGGAAAGGTAAGATTTCCATCTCCTTTTTTATGGCTGAGTAGTATTCCATTGTGTAAATGTACCTACCACAGCTTTTTTTGTTTGTTTGTTATTGCTTTTAGAGAGACAGGGAGAGAGAGAGAGAGAGAGAGGGAGGGAGAGAAGCATTCATTTGTGTTTTCACTTAGTTGTATTGTACGTACATTCATCAGGTTGCTTCCTCTATGTGCCATAACCAGGGATCAAACCCACAACCTTGGCAGTTGGGACAGTGCTCTATCTCAGTGGTTGGCAAAGTGTGGCTCATCCACAAAATACCATGTGCAAGTGCTACCTCGATAAGGAATGTACCTACCTATATAGTTTAAGTTTAAAAAATTTGGCTCTCAAAAGAAATTTCAATCGTTGTACTGTTGATATTTGGCTCTGTGAACCACTGCTCGGACTGATCTAACTGGCCAGGACCTACCATAGCTTTTTTATCCACTCACCTACTGATGGATGGTGAGCTACTTCCAGATCTTGGCTATTGTAAATAACACTGCACTGAACATAGGGCCCATTACCTTTTTATATACACAATTTCTTCACAGGAGACGAAAATATTATAACAATTTTATTTTTATTGATTCTATGACTTTCCCACTAAAATAACTGCTTAATCATAAAACAGATCCATATTTGGACTTCTAAGCATTTATGAGGCAACTTCTTTAATTAGATCTTCAGAAGTTCTGTGGCCCTAAATGGAGTGCTTTCAGAAAGCTGCCATAGAACTGTACAGAGTAGAATAGATTGCTGCTTGCATCATCTCTTCTGGCATTTAGCAGAATTTAATCATAGTGCCCTGGAAGACAAATACTCTCATTTATTTCTTTATGTTTTATTTTTTATTTTTTTACCCCCCTTCCCTAGTGTCTATGTGGCTGTGTCTGGAAACATGGTTGTTACAAATGGAGTAAGGTGGGGTTCTACTGGCATCTAATGGGGTAATGGTGAGGAATGCTGCTAAATATCTTACAATGCACAGGAAAGCCTGTGTGCCCTATCCCTCCCTAAGAATTATCCAGGTCAAAATGTCAGTGTTGCTAAGATTGAGACTCCCTGCTTTGGAAGCATTTTAAAGACTTGTGTCCAACAACAACAGAACCATGAAGGCAAAGTTAGAAATTTAATGCTGATGAAGTATGTCATACATTTCTCTAAATATATTTTTATTGATTGATTTTAGAGAAAGAGAAAGGGGGGAGAGGAAGAGAAAGATAGAAATAAACATTGATTTTTTTTCTACCCACTCATGCATTCATTGGGAGATTTTTTTTTTAATTTTAATGGAGTGACATTGATAAATCAGGGTACATATGTTCAGAAAGAACATCTCTACGTTATTTTGACATTTGATTATGCTGCATTCCCATCACCCAAAGTCCAATTGTTTTCTGTCACCTTCTAACTGGTTTTCTTTGTGCCCCTCTCCTCCCCCAACCCCCTCCCTCTCCTCCCCCCCTCCCCATAACCCCCACACTCTTGTCCATGTCTCTGAGTCTCATTTTTATATCCCACCTTTGTATGGAATCATACAGTTCTTAGTTTTTTTCTGATTTACTTATTTCGCTCAGTATAATGTTATCAAGGTCCATCCATGTTGTTGTAAATGATCTGATGTCATCGTTTCTTATGGCTGAGTAGTATTCCATAGTATATATGTACCAAAGCTTCTTAATCCACTCATCCACTGACGGATACTTGGGCTGTATCCATATCTTCGCTATTGTGAACAATGCTGCTGGGGGTGCATTTCTTCTTTTCAAACAGTGCTATGGTGTTCTTGGGGTATATTCCTAAAAGTGGGATAGCTGGGTCAAAAGGCAGTTCGATTTTTAATTTCTTGAGAAATCTCCATATTGTTTTCCACAGTGGCTGCACCAGTCTGCATTCCCACCAGCAGTGCAGGAGGGTTCCCTTTTCTCCACATCCTCTCCAGCACTTACTCTGTGTTGTTTTGTTGATGAGCGCCATTCTGACTGGTGTGAGGTGATATCTCATTGTGGTTTTAATTTGCACTTCTCTAATGATTAGTGATGTTGAGCATTTTTTCATATGCCTATTGGCCATCTGTATGTCCTCTTTGGAGAAGTGTCTATTCATTTCTTTTTCACATTTTTGATTGGATTGTTTGTCTTCCTGATATTGAGTTTTACAAGTTCTTTATAAATTTTGGTTATTAACCCCTTATCAGATGTATTGTCAAATATATTCTCCCATCGTGTAGTTTTTCTTTTTATTCTGTTCGTATTGTCTTTAGCTGTGCAGAAGCTTTTTAGTTTGATATAGTCCCATTTGTTTATCCTGTCTTTTATTTCACTAGCCCGTGGAGATAAATCGGCAAATATATTGCGAGAGATGTCGGAGAGCTTACTGCCTATGTTTTCTTCTAAGATACTTATGGTTTCACGGCTTACATTCAAGTCTTTTATCCATTTTGAGTTTATTTTTGTGAATGGTGTAAGTTGGTCTAGTTTCATTTTTTTTGCAGGTAGCTGTCCAATTTTCCCAACACCATTTGTTAAAGAGGCTGTCTTTGCTCCATTGTATGCTCTTACCTCCTTTGTCAAATATCAGTTGTCCATAGATCTATGGGTTTATTTCTGGGTTCTCTGTTCTGTTCCATTTATCTATATGCCTGTTCTTATGCCAGTATAAGGCTGTTTTGAGTACAATGGCCTTGTAGTAAAACTTGATATCTGGAAGTGTGATACCTCCCACTTTATTCTTCCTTTTCAAGATTGCTGTGGCTATTCGTGTTCTCTTTTGGTTCCATATAAAGTTTTGGAATATGTGTTCTATATCTTTGAAGTAAGTCATTGGTATTTTAATCGGTATTGCATTGAATTTATATGATAAATTGCTTTGGGTAATATAGACATTTTAATGATGTTTATTCTTCCTAACCATGAGCACAGTATATGCTTCCACTTGTTTGTATCTTCCCTGATTTCTTTTATCAATGTTTTATAATTTTCCAAGTACAAGTCTTTAATCTCACTCGTTAAATTTATACCTAGGTACTTTATTTTTTTGGTTGCAATGGTAAAGGGGATTGCTTCCTTAATTTCTCTTTCTGACAGTTCATTGTTAGTGTATAAAAATGCCTCTGATTTCTGAGTATTAATTTTATATCCTGCCACCTTGCTGAATTCATTTATCAGGTCTAGTAGTTTTCTGACTGAGACTTTAGGGTTTTATATATACATTATCATATCATCTGCAAATAATGATAGTTTTACTTCTTCTTTTCCAATTTGGATGCCTTTTATTTGTTTTTCTTGTCTGATTGCTGTGGCTAGGACTTCCAGAACTATGTTGAATAAGAGTGGTGAAAGGGGGCACCACTGCCTTGTTCCTGATCTTAAGGGGATTGCTTTTAACTTTTGCCCATTGAGCATGATGTTGGCTGTGGGTTTTTCATAGATGGCCTTTATCATGTTGAGGTATGTTCCTTATATTCCCACTTTGCTGAGAGTTTTGATCATGAATCGGTGCTGGATTTTATCAAATGCTTTTTCTACATCTATTGATATTATCATGTGGCTTTTCTCCTTCCTTTTGTTTATGTGATGAATCACATTGATTGATTTGTGAATATTGTACCAGCCTTGTCTCCCAAGAATAAATCCCACTTGATCATGGTGTATGATTTTTTTCATATATTGCTGGATCTGGTTTGCTAATATTTTGTTGAGGATTTTAGCATCTAAATTCATCAGGGATATTGGCCTATAATTTTCTTTCTTTGTGTTGTCTTTGCCCGGTTTTGGATTCAGAATTATACTCGCCTCATAAAAGGAGCTTGGAAGTCTTCCTCTTGAATTTTTTGAAATAGCTTGAGAAGGATGGGAGTTAGTTCTTCTTTGAACATTTGGTAGAATTCACTTGTGAAGCCATCAGTCCCAGGACTTTTCTTTTTTGGGAGTTTTTTGATAACTGTTTCAATCTCATTTGTTGTAATTGGTCTGTTTAGGTTTTCTGATTCTTCCAGATTAATTTTTGGAAGATTATATGATTCAAGGAATTTGTCCATTTCATCTAGGTTGTCTAGTTTTTTGGCATACAGTTCTTCATAGTATTTTCTTAAAATATTTTGTATTTATGTTGTGTCAGTTGTTACTTCTCCATTCTCATTTCTAATTTTATTTATTTGAGTCCTCTCTCTTTTTTTCTTGGTGAGTCTGGTTAAAGGTTCATCAATCTAGTTTATCTTTTCAAAGAACCAGCTCCTGGTTTCATTGATCCTCTGTATTGTTTCTTTAGCTTCTATGTCATTTATTTCTGCTCTGATCTTTATTATTTCCTTCCTTCTACTAGCTCTGGGCTTTACTAGTTCTTTTTCTAGTTCTTTTAGATGCAGGGTCAAATTTTTTATTTGAGCTTTTTCTAGCTTCTTGAGGTATGCCTGTAATGCTATGAACTTCCCTCTCAGGACTGCTTTTGCTGTGTCCCATAAATTTTGAGTTGATGTATACTTGTTATCATTTATTTCTAGGAATTTTTCAATTTCTTTGATCTCATTGTTAACCCATTCATTATTTAACAACATGCTGTTTAGTTTCCAAGTGTTTGAGTATTTTTCAGTTTTTCTGTTGTGGTTGATTTCTAGTTTCATGCCATTGTGATCAGAGAAAGTGTTCGATAACGATTTCAATCTTCTTAAATTTGTAGAAGTCGCTTTTGTGCCCTAACATGTGGTCTATCCTAGAGAATGTACCATGAGCACTTGAAAAAAATGTATATACTGCTGCTTTAGGGTAAAAGGTTCTGAAGATATCTATTAAATTAAGTTGATCTAGTATGTCCTTTAAGTCTGCTGTTTCTTTGTTAATTTTCTTTCTTGAGGATCTATCTCATGATGTTAGTGGGGTATTGAAATCCCCTACTATTATAGTATTGCTGTTGATCTCGCCCTTTAAATCCACCAAAGTCTGCTTTATATACGATATATTTAGGTGCTCCTATATTAGGTGTGTAGATATTTATAACGGTTATATTTTCCTGTTGGATTGCTCCCTTTATCATTATGTATTGACCTTCTTTATCTCTAACTATAGTCTTTGTTTTAAAGTCCATTTTGTCTGATATAAGTATTGCTACCCCAGCTTTTTTTTCATTTCCATTTGCTTGAAATATTTTTTTCCATCCTTTTATCTTCAGTCTATGTGCATCTTTTGTTTTAAGGTGTGACTCTTATAGACAGTATATGTATGGGTCCTGTTTTCTTATTCACGCAGCTACCCTATGTCTTTTGATCGGATCAATTTAATCCATTTACATTTAAGGTTATTATTGATATGTAATTGTTTATTGCCATTTTATTCTTTAAAACTGTATTCCTCTTTTGCTATATTCTTTTTCTCCTTTGAACTGTTTACAACAGGCCCCTTAATATTTCTTGCAGCCTTGGTTTGGTTGTAGTGAATTCCTTGAGTTTTTTTTTGTCTGTAAAGCTTTTTATTTCTCCTTCAATTTTAAACAATAGCCTTGCTGGATAAAGTAGTCTTGATTGTAGGCTCTTGTTTTGCATTACTTTGAATATTTCTTGCCATTCCCTTCTGGCCTCAAGTGTTTCTGTTGAGAAGTCGGAAGTCATCCTTATGGGGGCTCCTTTGTAGATGACAGTCTTTTCTTCTCTACCAGCTTTTAATATTTTCTCTTTATCACTTTGCTTTGGTATTTTAATTATGATATGTCTTGGTGTAGATTTCTTCGGGTTTCTCTTTAATGGAGTTCTCTGTGCTTCTTGAACTTGTGAGATGTTTTCCTGCCTTAATTGATGGAAGTTTTCAGCTATGATATGTTTGAACAAAGTCTTTATCCCTTGTTCTTTCTCTTCTTCTTCAGGAACCCCTATGATGCGGATGTTATTTCTCTTCATGTTGTCACAGAGCTCTCTTAGAGTTTCCTCAGACTTTTTGAGTCTCTTTTCTTTTTTCTGCTCTGCTTCCATGCCTTTATTTATCTTGTCCTCTAACTCGCTGATTCGATTCGCAGCTTCATCCATCTGCTTTTAATTCCTTCCATTGTGTTCTTCATTTCTGATATTGTATTTGTCATTTCTGACTGATTCTTTTTTATTATTTCAATGTCCTTTTTTATATTTGCTATCTATTTAGGTGTTCGTAATGACTATCTATTGTTGTTCTAATATCTTTGGGCATCCTAACAATTGTTATTTTAAACTCTGCATCTGGTAATTTGGTTATATCTTACTCATTCAGGTTCTTTTCTAGGGATTTCTCTTGATTCATTTGTGTTGCATTTCGCTGTCATTTCATTTTGTCTGTGTAAAAGAAGGTTTTGGTCACTGGAATCCACTGGGTGTATCCTCTGTGTTCCCTATGTGTGGTCTGTCTGCAGTCCCACCACCCCCTCTGCTGTTGCTGCCTGGGGCGTTCAGGTATGGGCGTTGCCGGTGCCTGCCCACTGGGGCTGTTGCTGTGGTTTCCACCTCTCCTTCACGGGAGTGGCTGTGATCACATGATCGGTATACAAGCCTAGGTGGACTTGGCCTTCGCCCCATCCCCGCGGGTGGCGTCATGCTGGGCCCTGAGGGCAGGGGTGAGCACCTTTGCTCAGCTGCGGGTCTCCACCTGATTCCAGGCTTTCGCTCGCCCTTGCAGGAGGAGCCTGCTCGTGGGACGACTGCAAGCCTTGGCTCCACAGGCCCGTGGGACTGCGTGCCCACGCTCAGCGGGACTCCGCCTGTTCTGGGCTTTTGGCTCCACCACCCGCCGGAAGGAGCTGGCTCCCAAGTCAGGCCACAAGCCTCGGTTCCGTGGGCAGGGCGGGGCTGGGCTGGGCTTCTACGCCGTTGCTTTAGGGCGGGTCTCCATCTCTTCCGGGGTTCCTGCTCTTCCCCCCTCTCCAGGCTGGATTGAAGGCGGCCCACAGCTGGGCTTGACCACTTTCCAACGTCCCCTCCTCTCCAACTGGGCAAGACTGAGCTCACACCTGGGCCTCAGTGGAGGCCAGTCAGCTTCCGCCCTCTCCGACAGAACTGGACTTCTGCGTCCCGCCGCCGCCCGCCCTCAGGCTAGCCCTCAGCCATGTGGGTGGGGGCGCTGCAGCTCAGACCCTAAGACTACTGTAGTCCCGAAAGCTCCCTCCTTCTAAGCAACTCTGTGCTGAGTGCCACAGGAGACCTTGTTTGGCTGGTGTCCTGCTTCCCTTTGCTGGTATTGCTGTTTCCAGGGGAAATATTCACTTCAGGTTTGGGGAGTGACTTGTCCCAGGGGTTAGGGTGGCTGTCTCTCAAAATGTTTCTCCCTGTGCCTCCTAGATTACACTCTCTTCCTGCTACTCAAGTCCTCTCCTCATCCCCTGTAGCCCCAGGTGAGTGGTTGTGAGAGAGGTTTTCTGTGCGGTCCCTTTAAGAAGAATCCTCGGTCTGAGAAGTCAGTCTTTCTCACAAACAGTATCCTGCCTTATTTCCAGCTAAATACTGTCCATACACCTCTTCTAGGCTCTGGAGCTGCAGGCTGGGGCTTTGTTCCTGGGGCTTAGGACCCTCCCCTCTCTGCTAAACTCACTTCCTGCCACGCAAGTCTCTCCCAGCTGCCGTTCGCTCGGAGGAGCTGGGCAGCCCTCTCCGCGTTTCCGCTTTTCCTACCAGTCTCAGTGTGGCTTCTTCTGTGTTCCTTGGTTGAAGAGTCCTCTTAGTTTAGTCCAAAGTTGGTTTTTCCAGATGATGGTTCTTAAAATTAGTTTGTAATCCACTTTGGTTTTGGGAGGTAGAAGTTGGTATGTCCGCCTACTCCATCGCCATCTTGTCTTCTACTCTCATTTATTTCTATAGCCTTTTGCTATATGTACTACTAAACCACAACAACCCCTCAGGTATCTGATGAACTAAAAATAGGCACACAATTGTAATCATAGGTTCATAGCTGCATTTTTTGTACTATATATAG
The DNA here is from genome assembly GCF_036850995.1 of Saccopteryx leptura. NCBI lineage: Eukaryota > Metazoa > Chordata > Mammalia > Chiroptera > Emballonuridae > Saccopteryx > Saccopteryx leptura. Next base: position 63,744,803 of record NC_089507.1, read on the forward strand.
AATTCTGAAATTATCTATAAATGGATTATAACTGAAGTTAAAATGTTTACCATCACAGTTATTTGTGGAATTACTTTTAAAGCCTGAACATTTTCAGTGCGGCAGGGTTGGGCAATAAACACCAGCTTTAAAAAGTTTATTTTTAGAGCTTCCCTATATGGTATCATAGCACATTCAGACCATGATATAATTACTGGCTTTTTAAAATAAGCAACGTGAAGGAATTTTACTTAATTTACATAATATATGCTCAATATGTATATTGAAAGGCTGGACAAATCTTTACAATGTAGTTAACTATACTTTTATGTTATGCAGTAATACTTTGGCACTAAAATAGAACAGTCTGCTAACATGCCACCCCCAGGTGATATTGATATTCTAGGTGTAAGTAAGTTCTAGCTTCATTGCCTAGTTTGGGGTTTACTCAGTGCAGAAGAGAAGTTTACTTATAGAGGAAAGGGGCAAATTGGATGAACAGGAATTCCAAAGTAATCTCTAACTTCTCAAGTTTTTCCTAAAAGTTTGGAATTGTTAGGAACCTTGCACCTTTTGTTTCTGCACGTTCTCTGAGGAGCGGGGTTATGGTTTATAACTACCATTATCAGAATTATCTGGCATTAAATAGATCTTCAGTAAATATCTGGTAAATGAGTTGGTTCGCTTTATCCCCTGGGAACTTTTTTGCTATTATTTACCAATAAACTCAGGTCAAAGGTGATCCTTGCCCAGTGTATATATTTGTCTGTGTTGGAGAATATAATAAGTGATAGAAGGTGCTTTCTATTTGTCTTGAATTACTACAGTGTCTTTGCTTGATATTATTTACATATAGCAGATGAGAAAACTGAGACTCAGAAAGGTAAGTTACTTGAACACAGCTAGTAAAAGATAGGGGCCTGCCCTGGCCTGCCGCCTAGAATCTGTATTCATCTCCTGTCCCACAGAGCACAGGAAACTGGGATCTCAGCATTTACAGTTCATCTCACGAATTATTCTTGGTACCAATAGAGGTGTACGTAGGAAATTAGTCTTTGTGAAGCACAAAGCAGTCTAGAACCTGCGTGCATTTTTATAACTTCTGGTTAGTACTTTAGCTCTTCAGTTACTAGGAGGTCCTGAATCTAACCAACAGTTTTCCCCCAGGAGTATTTCTGGTTGCTTGGAAATTGGGAATGGAGGCAGGACACTGGAGGAGGATGACCAAGAGAAAAAGGCAAGTAAGTGTAGGTAGGATAAGGGAACAAAGTTAGCTTGCTTGTTTTTTAATTGTGAAACAATTAAAATATCAAGAAGAAAAAGTATTGTAATGACCATGCACCCACCATAAAGCTAACTTTTGATACTATGTTTGTTTCAGATCTCAGAGATAAAACATTACAGATAAAACTGAGGCCCGAGTATAAGCCATTTTGTATTAGAGTTTTATTTATATGTTAGCATTTATATTTATATTGACAAATATAATTTTGGTACATTCATGTTTAACTGTTTTATAATGTTTAGAGTATGAATATCCCCCAGTTTATTTTCTAGCTGATAATTATGTGTTTCTGGTTACTTTGTGCTTATACCCAGTGCTACAATAAACATTTTCTTACTTTGCCCTTTGTGCATGTGTTAGTTACTCTGTGGTATATGCCTAGAAAGGAATGGCTAGTGCGCCTTCCCTTTTACAACATCTTCTCAGGTAGCAATCTCAAGTAGGGGCCAGTTTGCCGCAGATGACAGTGCGCAAGTGGGGAGGGGCGCGATGTTGGGCATGATGGGAAAACTCAAAGAAAATCAGAAGTATATCAGTAGGGTAAAAGGATTTTCATGCAGAAAAAGGAAGCTGTCAATCTTAACTCTTCATTTTTCTTGTTTTAGATCAAGAATGAGTTTTTATTGAGCTTAAAGGAGGCTCTTCTGTCAAGTACGCTGAAAAATATGCCCGATCTGTTTGTATGCTTCACAATCCGCTGAATGATCTATTACTTGCTGGAATGCTACATAAGAACAAGCAAAATTGAATGACTTCTTTCTGTTTTCTAGGGCTGGTGAAATTTGAATAACATATTATGAGGGAGATAAATACTTAAGTCCTACCATTTAAAAAAAAAAAAAGCCATAGTAACTTTCTTGTATATTTTCATTTGTGAGTGCAGTTTAAGTTGAACTTAGACTTGGGTCTTCTGAGATATTAACAGATTCTAATTATGATTCCAAACCTTTGTGTCAGTTAGGGAAACACTCTACACACTAAAACAGCACATATACTACTCACAAAAATTAGCAGACATTTCAAAATGAACATGAAGCAATAAAAAATCTCCTAATTTTTGTGAGCAGTGTAGTTGTGTTTATATGGGTCTATTAACTGTGTCCTAACCATATTCTCTCTCAGCTTTCTGCCAGCTTCTTACACCTCTTTTTGCCCTTGTTCACTCTTGTACTAGTATTTAGGAAAATGTAATGGTCTAGAAGCTTGTAACGAGGAGGACGTCAAAAGGGAAGAGAGGGAGAAAGCTTGGATCTGTGGTTGTAATATGTTCCCTACACCCCACAAAGCTGAGCTGAAGGCAGGTTCTGGTTAATACTAATCAGAAAAGGTGGGTGCTCTGTTTGGCACATGCTGGAGCTTCAGGAATTGGACCCCATTCTTATTATTACATTTAGTGAGCCCTCTTTGCAAGAAGTAGGATTGCTTACCTTCAGGGCCTTTTGTACACCTCAAGGTGGTATGGGAATATTTGGAAACCTGTGTCTTATATCTCTGATTTAAATGCTTCATAGATCAGGTGACTACTTAGAACCGTTCCCTCCCACAGGGTTTTCTCTGTGTGGAACGTTCTCTCCTCTGGTCCTCTCTGTGTTAATCCTGTTCACTTTGTGGTTCTCAGACTTTTTGTTTTCAGGATTCCTTTACACCCTTGTTCTTGTTTGTTTATTTTTTTAGGTGACAGCAGGGGAGATGGTGAGGCAGACTCTCATAGGCACCCCTACCAGGATCTACCTGGCACCCAATCTGGGGCTAATGCTGGAGTACTGAGCTATTTTTAGTGCCTGAGGCTATCCAGTGGAGCTATCCTGAGCACCTGGGGCCGTGCTCAAACTAATCCAGCCGCTGGCTGCAGGGGGAGGGGTAGAGAAGCTGATGGTTGCTTTTTCTGTGTGATTGACTGGGAATCGACCCTGGGACGTCCATACACTGGGCCAATACTTGATCCACTGAGCCACCTGCCAGGGCCTCCATTACACTCTTAAAAATGACTGAGGAACCAAAGAACTTTTATTTATGTGGATTACACTGACCAATATTTACCTTATTAGAAGTTAAAACAGTAATTTTAAAATACTCATTTATTTTAAACAACAATAAATCTCATTACTTTAACGTAAATTATGTTTTCACAAAACAAGTTTTTTGTTTTGGAAAACATGGTTAGAAGAGTGGCGTTGTTTCATATGTTCTGTATTCCTCTTCACTGTCTAGCTATTGAAGACATCTGGATTCTCTTGTCTGCATTGGATCTCTTGTGATATCACACATTGTATAGGCTCTGAAAAACTATTACATAGTCCTGAAGAGATGGAACTGAAAAAGGCAAATAACTTAGTGTCCTTATAAAAATAGTTTGCCCTTACGGGACCCCCTAAAAGGGTCCGATTCTACTCCTTGAGATTAGTGGTCCGGTGCGGTTTTTGTTCATAGTTATATTTCCAGTTCTTAGCACAGGGCCTGCCCTGTATCGGACATTAGGTAAATATTTGGATAAATAAATGAGTGAATGAATTCTAGTTGACTTCTTGAGTTCAACTTCATTGTGGAATTTCTCTTATAATGTAAGAAGACCTACTCTGAATTATATACTTGGGATCTACATTCACAGCATGTTTTTTAGACTCACTATTCCTAAGACTGTGGCAGAGCCGTTATACCCTGAGTTCACACAGTGTTCTGTTCATACTCTGTTAGTCTTCCCCATTGTACCCCAGTATAAGTCTTTGTTTACCTGTGTAAGGCCAGTGGCCATGGCCACGCAGATGCAGGTTCATATTGGATTTGGGCAGACGGTAAAGGAACTGTGGAGCCAGAAAATGGCGGGCCATTCTGTTTATTAGAGCCTTGTAATGGCGGACAAGCACACAGGCAGGGAAAACTGCTTCCCTTTTTCTCAGGGCTCCCAAGCCCCGACTCTACTCAAGTCTTCAGTTCCACAACACAGACTCATTCTCTGGACCCACAGGCCCCCACCAGCCTCAGCACTCTCCAGCAAAACAGGTGGGGTGGAAATAGCCCCTCTCTGGCAAACAGCCGCCCCTCCCCACTGCAGCAGGCAGTCGGCAATTTGTGGCCTGCCACCCTGAGGGCAGGCACCCGCAGCCTTCCATAGACTACACACACGTGGTGCTGCCCCAGTACAAGCAAGCAAACCTAAACACACTTGAAACACATTGGTTTGCCCAACAACCTGCCACCTCAACGTTAAACTTATTGAGAATAGGGACTGTGATTTATTTATCTTTTCAGTCCATTTCTCCATGCCCCACTCTAGGACTCGCATATCTTGGTATATAGTAGACACTGAAATAATTGTTGAGAGTGCCACATTTCACTTGAAAAGATACATATGTTACAATTGCAAGTGAATGTAAAACTTTTTAACCTAAGAGAAATCATCTTCCCATTGCATGGATTACTGACAGTTTCTGACTTGTTTTGCATATCACTTTTTGAGGGGGGGGCAGAGACAGAGAGAGTCAGAGAGAGGGACAGATAGGGACAGACAGACAGGAAGAGAGAGATGAGAAACATCAGTTCTTCATTGCAGCTCCTTAGTTCATTGATTGATTTCTCATATGTGCCTTGACGGGAGGGGGGGGCTGCAGCAGACTGAGTGACTCCTTGTTCAAGCCAGTGCCCTTGGGCTCAAGCTGATGAGCCTTGCTCAAACCAGATGAGCCTGCGCTCAAGCTGGCGACCTTGAGGTCTCGAACCTGGGTCCTCCACATCCCAGTCCAACGCTCTATCTACTGTGCCACCACCTGGTCAGGCACATATCACTTTCTTATAGAGTTGTTGGGTAAACAAGTGTTAAGTTTGCTTGCTTGTATTTGGATAGTGCACTATGTGTATAGTCTATGGAAGGCTGCAGGTGCTTGCCCTCAGGGCAGCATACTGCAGATTGCCTTCTCCATGGGGAGGGGTGATTGTTTGCAATTGTTTGCCTGAGAAGGGGTATTTAGACCTGGCTTGTTTTGCTGGGAAGTCTAGAAAAAAAGAGGGAGTGCTGAGGGGTTTGGGAACCCTGCTGAGGCTGATGGTGTTTGTTGGGCAGATAAAATGTATTATGCTCACTTTGTAAAAGATAACTGTTGCCCACGTGGAGGCCGTTGCCCAGGTGATATTAATGTGTGTCTCTGGGCAGGCAGAATCCTTGTAGCCTGGGGCTTGGTTTTGGGATTAAGCCTTTCCCACCCTTTTTGATGTGGGGTGGTACAATCCAATCATGCCTCAGAGAAGTGACTTTGTATTAGAGACTTCCCTATTTTGTTTATTGGATTAGAGGTTGTGAATCTACACTATAAAATAGGGGTAGAACGGGAACTTGCGCTCTTGGTTCCTGAAATTATCATTAGAAGAGAGAGCAGAGGAGAGCAGAGAAAGGCCACGTGGAGGAGGCCAGGAGAAGCAGCCAAGATGGCGGAGTGCTGAGTGAGATGCCAGTTTGTGTAGAGTTTGTATATGGGATAAGGAAGGAGATGGGGAACAGAGGTGAATAAGTCTGGTGAGCTAGAAACCTTTGATTCTAGGAAACTCGGATAAGTCAGTAGCTTTGTGAGCACTGAATGTGACTGGGTTTTGGAGCCCAGTGTGTATTTTTACTTGCCCGCCGGGTGCGAGCTAGAATTAAAGACTATGGCCCACCAGTTTTTGGCTCCGCTGTTTCTTTACCGACTGTCCGAATCCAGTGGGAACCTGCATGTGAATGGCCATGATGGCGGCTCCTGGCTTTACACTTGGATAAGTCAGTGGCTTTGTGAGCACTGAATGTGATTGGGTTTTGGAGCCCAGTGTGTATTTTTTACTTGCCCGCCGGGTGCAACCTAGAATTAAAGACTATGGCTCATCAGTTTGTGGCTCTGTTGTTTCTTTACCAACTGTCCGAATCCAATGCGAACCTGCATGGGCCAGAGGGCTGCTCTGACAGTGGCCCTGGCTGTAGCTCCTGGCTTTACAGACGGATAAATGTATCACGTGACTGAGACAAGCGTCAAGAGTGAGTCTTAGACGGATGTAACAGGGAATCTGGTCATTTTTTTAAAATAAAACATTGTTCAGACTTAAATATAAATAAAATGGAAATAATGTAAGTTATTTATTCTTTCTCTGCGGACGGTACCAAATGGCCCACGGACCGCTACCGGTCTGCGTGGCCCGGGGGTTGGGGACCACTGTTGTAAAGTACTCGTACCTCACTTCTGCAGGTTTACGTAGAGACACAAAGTCCAGATGAATTTTGAAGGGTTTTATTGAAAGGAGATTTATTAAATATGCCAGCCGCATATGGCTAACACAGGGCATTGCAGATCCAAATCATGCGCACTAAATGCATTTCAGAGGCTGGTTATATACCCTTGATCACATAACAGTCTGGGGGGAGCATGACATCATGACACGAGCTTATAACATTTGTTTAGGGGCTTCATAAGAACATTAAAACTTTCAAAGTAATACAATCAAAGACATTTACAAATCTTTTAGTGTCTATTTTCCCTCTTTTTCCTGGAGGTATGTTACTCTCAGGATTCCAGGAAGGGAGAAAGAGCCAAAATCAATGTAGGATAGTATGTAAATTCTGTCTCTTACTGAGAGGGAAAAGAAGCTCCTCAGACAACCTTTATTCTATAGTTAAAACTAAATGACCCATTGTCCTTGTAGGTCAGGAAGCTTCCACATTCTTCTCCCTCCCCTCCCCAAGGAAAGGACGGAACAGAAAGCCTGACCTTTCCTCCTAAAATATCAGTATTAATTTTGCAACTTTTTGGTGCCTTACCACACTTTTACCATCTACCCAAATCCAGTGTAAACCTGCATGGCCATGACAGTGATGGCCACCAGCCTTACAAGAGTATTCTAATAAGTGGAATCATAGTGATCAAGTGTTTTTTTAAAAAACATTTGTCATGCATTGTGGAAGAACAGTATATAAAAAGTATATGGGCCCTGGCCAGTTGGCTCAGTGGTAGAGCGTCAGCCTGGTGTGTGGATGTCCTGGGTTTGATTCGTGGCCAGGGCACACAGGAGAAGTGCCCATCTGCTTCTCTATCTTACCCCTCTTGTTTCTCTCTCTCTCTCTCTCTCTCTCTTCCCCTCTCCCCTCCTGCAGCCATGGCTCAATTGGAGCAAGTTGGCCCCTGGTGCTAAGGATGGCTCCATGGCCTCTGCCTCAGGTGCTAAAAAATGGTTCCGGTTGCAGTGGAGCAAGGGCCCCAGCTGGGCATGGCATCACCTCCTAGTGGGCTTGCAGAGTGTATCCTGGTCGGGGCACATGCGGAAGTCTGTCTCTGCCTCCCCTCGTCTCACTAAAATTAAAAAAAAAAAATATATATATATATATATATATGAATTTGAATGCAGTTGAACATGAACAATAAGAGTCAGAAAAAAATGGCTGCAGGAATGACTGAGTCATTTACTGAGGGTGGGATGAGACTCCTGCAGTAGTTCTTCTGGAAACCAGGGAGGATGTTCTCATCACTTGACTGCTGGCCTAGTTAATTATTCCAGAATGTGGTGACCTTTCTTTGTTCCTAGAGGTTATGCAGCCTCCAGCCAAAATTTTCCCATAAAATAGGTAGAGTTTTAGACCACCCCTGAGGTGCTAGAGAATTCTTCCTGTGGATGTGCAAGGCCTGTGGCCGACTTTGGAGCCCAGGCTGTTGCTTCCCAGTGTGGTGTTGTGTTCCTCCAGGGTTTGGTGGGATTTGTACGTACTCGTAATTCTCTTCTTAGTCTGTTGCTTTAACTAGCTATTTACTACTCTAGAGCAGGGGTCTGGAACCTATGGCTTGCGAGCCAGATGTGGCTCTTTTGATGGCTACATCTGGCTCGCAGACAAATTTTTAATAAAATAATGTTAAAAATATAAAACATTCTCATGTATTACAATCCATTCATTTCCTACTGCTCATGTTCATGGTTGTGGGTGGCTAGAGTCAATCACAGCTGTCCTCCGGGACAACACCAAATTTTTATTGGATAATGCATAAGGTACACGGGTTGTTGTATGGCTCTCACGGAATTACATTTTAAAATATGTGGCGTTCATGGCTCTCTCAGCCAGAAAGGTTCCCGACCCCTGCTCTGGAGCTTAGGCTGATGTGTTTTCATCTGGTGATGTTGTGTAGCTTACTGTTGCATTGATTCTTTTTCTTTATTCTACTTTAGGTTACCCATAAAAGTTCAAACCACTTTTGATTTTGCCTTGATTATTTTTTATTGTTATTAATCATAATAAATTTCCCGAAATCCATCCGTGAGTAATTGCAACTCTGTACCGCGCCTCCTGCACAGCACTCGCATGGACACCATCCTTTTAGTGGATATTTGAGTGAGGTACATGTGCCGAGTGCTGTGGGGTGCATTGTGGTTACAGCTGCAAGCAACATAGCAGCATATCCTTGGTCCCAGCCCTCAAGGACCTGTGGTCTAGCAATCTCGTTCTGGAGTCAGCGGACTTTCTGTAAAGGGCTGAATAGTAAATTTTTGGACTTTGTGGCCATATGGTCTTGGTTATAAATACTCAGCTCTGCTGTTGTATCCCCAAAGTAGCCATCAATACTATGTAATTATGATGGTGGCTGTGCTCCAATAAACTTCATTTACAAAAAGAAAAGGTAGAACAGGTATGTTCCAGGGGCCATAGTTTACTGATTCTTATCTACTTCATTTATTTCTTGGTTTCTGTTTGTCTCACTCATATATCTGCAGCTGCAATTTTCATATTTTCAGTGGCTAATTTGCTACAATTAGCTAAGGTGAGATTGTTGAAGAACTTGATCTCATGCAGATGACTAAAGCTAATTCTTGGTTTTTTCTTCTACCCTTTTACCAGGACATTTTATTTCCTTATATCAAAGAAAATGTTAAAGATTATCTGCAGACACATTGGGAAGAAGAGGAGTGCCAGCAGGACGTCAGTCTCCTGAGAAAACAGGTCGGGACAGTACTGTGCCATTGCTTCTATATTCCCAAGTGTCTTAGAAATAAAGGTGCTAGAGCCTTATGCTTAGGCCCTTGCAAAAGGTTCTGTGCTGTCTTTTTGCATTTTTCATTAATGGCTCCAAGTGATAGCACCTCATCACTTCATTCTCCACTCTCTTCTGCCTCCTGGCATGAGCGCCGGCTGAGCCCAGCCTGGAGCTCCTACCCCTCACACCCGCACCTCGCCTCCAGACCCCTTCCCCAGCTCAAACGAGGCTCAGCCCTCCTACCCATCCAACTCTCACATGCTCTATTCTGCTCTGTCGAGTGCCGTTTTCAGTCTCTTTTTTCCCCCTTCCATTCTGTGTGCTACGGAACTCCTCTTTTGTATTTTTTCCTATTACAATTGCTTCAGTGGCATAGATCTTACATGCTGTGCGGAGCTCACTCTGTGGCGGTAATCTTCTAGTTAATTTTCTACATTGGACAATGTGGAATGCTCTCTGGATTTTTTAATGTTAGTCATATCCGTTATGGGCGTGTGATATTTAGGTTTCTTGGATTTTCTAGATAACTCTGGTTAGTTTGAAACACTCCCCTCCCTTACCATTTTTGTTGTCTCAAATGTCTTGTGAAAACATGCCTGCATACTCCCTCATTGTAGGATATAAATCATTGGGTCTTTAGAGGTTGAAATAGGTGCTGTCACATTGTGGTTGTTCCAGTAGCTGTTAAGAGTTTTTGTAAGATGTGGGAGATGGCAAGAGACTGAATGTGAACCAGCTGAAGGCTTTACTTCACTGGCTTCTTTTCATTGAATTCCAGGCATGAACTAATTTTAAAGGCTTTCTTTGTTTTTTCCTCAGTTAGAACATGCAGAGGAAATGATCACATTTAATTGAAGTCCTGGTTTATCAATCCTAGTAAGTGAATCAACAAACCAGGTCTTACTGTGTCATTTTATCATGTGCCACCTCTCTTCACACATACCTCTCATTGTAAATTTCAGTGTTAGTTATATAGTAAGTTATTAATTATACTCTGGTTTCTTTTAGGAATCATTCAGATCAGCCCCAAAGTGTAGGATACTTTTAATTTGTAACAGTGCTTGGTGCTAATGATAGTTGGAGAAAGCTGGTCACCTTGGTTTTCAGGTCTTGTTTTCAATATTCTTTTTTTCAAATAACTAAGAAACAATCTTCATGTTGTTTATGACTTGAAGGCTGAAGAAGACTCCCTCCTGGATGGGGCTGTTCCGATCCCTGCTGCATCTGAGAATGGGGCAGATGACCTGCAACAGACAATCCAGGCCGTGGTAGATAATGTGTGCTGGCAGATGGCTCTGGACCGAAAGACCACGGCACTGAAACAGCTGCAGGGCCACATGTGGAGGGCAGCGTTCACAGCGGGGCGCGTGAAAGCCGAGTATGTAGCTGCTCCTGTGGCTCTGAACGTTTCACTCGCTTCAAAACCGAATACATTTAAAAAAAAAACCGAATACATTTTCCACTAGTACTCTCCCTCCAGTGTTGCATGATTAGTAAAATAGATACAGTCAACATTCTTTTCATTCTAACAAGTAAGTGTTTTGCTTTTTCAAAGCTAGGAATAAAAACATTTCACCCAGCCAAATTCCCCGAACCTGATGTTTGGCTTTGTGGGATGGCTGAAGATCTTTTTTTGTGTGTGTGTGTGACAGAGAGAGAGCGGGACAAACGGGAAGGAAGAGAGATGAGAAGCATCAATCCTTTGTTGCAGCTCTTTAGGCTCTTTAGTTGTTCATTGGTTACTTTCTTATATGTGCCTTGACCAGGGGCTGCAGCAGTGCAAGTGACCCCTTGCTCAAGCCAGCAACCTTGGGCTCAAGCCAGCGACCATGGGGTCATGTCTGTGATCCAGCTCTCAAGCCAGCGACCCTGTGCTCAAGCCAGATGAACCCATGCTCAAGTTGGCAACCTTGGGGTTTCAAACCTGGGTCCTCCGTGTCTCAGACCGACACTCTCCACTGAGCCACCACCTGGTCAGGCTGGTTGAAGAACTTTTAATCCCAATTTGAAAATAGCTTCTAAGACAATGATAACTTTTCTTGAACTAAGTCATATTTGAGCCTTTGCATAAGAGTAATAGCCCTATTGGGCTGCTTCCCAGAACCATTAGATGACCTGTTTTCTCTTGTGTTAGAGAAATGAGAACTCTATAAAATTATGCACCTGTCACTTTGGGGGTACTCACAGTATCAGCAGTGCCACTCTTTTCTGTGCTCTTTTGAGCAACTTCCACAGACCCTTTGTCTTGGTGTGGATTTCCTGAGAGTACTCCTGCTAAAGGAGACTTCTAAGTCACGTGCTGCTAAGAAACTCTTAAGACACTGCTACTAAGGATTTTAGGCCATTGGCTGATGTAAACCCTAAGGCCCGAGACTGTTTCCAGCTGCCGTTGTTTCCTTTGTTTTTTGCAAATGAGATGCCAGTTTCTTTATGTACCTTATAAGGGGCTTCCACCGTTTGAAGGATGCACTGGAATTGTAGTATAGTCCAGTGATCTGGGAAAATCAGCTAGATAGCTTTGTAAAACACTCAAGAGTGGAGGTAGGAGACTATGTTCCAAGTACTTAGCCCTTCCTTCTCTTGGTCTTGATTCCTCAGTAAAACCAGGGACCTGAAATAAGTTGTCTTACGCTTCTAAGCCCTGCTTTGGTGCAGTAACAATCTGCATATTCAACATGGAAAAATTGTGTCTCCTTGGGTACAAAATAACACAGAGTAACTCACAATTATGTGTGCTGGTTTCTTCAGTTAGTGCACCATATTAAGCTGTTTTACCCAGTAGAGGACCTCTCCGACATTTTTCAGTTAATCTTTGAAGGATGGCGAGCTCCACGTCCCAACTTCCTTGTGCTTCACTTTTCACCCATCTCCTGCGATATTTTCACCACTGAATATGCCATAAAATTGTAAACAGGACAATGTCAGGAATCAGAAAACCAGACACTGTTTTCTGATTAGTGAGATGGTATAAGTCTCTTATCTGATTTGTTACATAGTTTTCTTTCCTGTATAGTAAAACCTTAGGTTATCTTAGTTCTCAAGAAATATAGTTCCATTTTCTAGCTAACCAAAGATTAGTAGCTTTGAGCCCCTAAACATTTTTTCTTTTGTTTGGGTGCAAATCTCTCTTAATGCATTCCCATGCTTTCTTAAGGCACACTGGACATAAATTAACCTTTTCTTATACATTACATCAATGATTAAATAATAATAGAATATTATTGTTTGCTTTTCTGAGTTACTTGGGAATTTAAAACGTCACTTTCTCATTTCTCCCTTTATCTGTAATCACTTTTGACTATCATTAGCAGGGCTATCAAAAACTGTCCTCCTCTCCAGCCAAGCTGTTCTGCTCTGCGGTGATCCTGGAACTCCGCCGACACCCTTCTCAGATCTGCAGATACAGTCTCATGGAGTTACTTCTGATGGCGATCATTTGGGCACAAATAGAGAAACTGCGACAACAATTTTGACTGACTTTTATCCTGCTAGATAATATGTTTCTGCATTTAACTTGGTTTTCCCTATAGGTTCTTTGAAGATGTAGTTCCAGCAGTCAGGAAGTGGCGAGAGGCTGGGATGAAGGTGTATATTTATTCTTCAGGGAGTGTAGAGGCGCAGAAACTATTGTTTGGTCATTCTACTGAGGGAGACATCCTTGAGGTAGGTTACATGATTACTTTGTCTTTGACACTGTTAAAGCATAAAATAATGAATGTTAAAGGAATACGCTACAGTTTCAGCTAAATCAGCATTCAGATAATTGTACTTATATATGCTAAGCATGTTGTAAGGGGAAGTAGAAAAACTGGGGAACATGTTACAGGCAAGGGCGAAATGTTTCTGTTATCAGCCTTTGCAGCAAGGTTCTTAAACTTTGTCAAGCATAAGGGTCACCTGGGGAGTGGTTAAAAATGTGGAGCCCTGAGCCCTGCCTTCCAGCAAATCTGAATTGGCAGGGCTGGGGTGGGGAGTCGGGAACCTGCATTTTTAAACATTCACCCTAAGTGATTCTGGTGATGGTAGTACTAGAACAATATATAAAATACAGTTAACAAAGACATTTAAGTAGCAGGTAAAATGTAAAATAATGATAGGTGCCACTATATGAAAAAAAAATAGATTTCTTGAATGCAGCAGAGTACAACAAGGATTGATTGTTTTCTGGTACTTTGGAGAGATATAGATTTTTATTTTAGCAGAACCAGCATTCTTGTGTAAGAGAACTGGGTACATTATTAAACATTATAAGTTAAGACCACCTGTTAAATTTGTTCATGAGAAATTCTTGTTCATTCCTCTACCCTGCCATCCCCACGGCCCCTGGAAGAGGAGTGGTCATTGGAGGAAGGGAATACCTGTAGGGCTTCAAACAGAAACGCTCACTCAGTACACACTGAACTTGGTGCTGTCACTCAGCCAACTATTTTTAAAAATAAATACTTATTGAATTACTTCTGTATACAGAGAACACTGGCTTTGGAGATTGTCGAGTTCTCATTTTAGTACTTTCATGCTTTTTATTCTAAATCAAAAATTAAATCAGTAATAACATTTTAAAATTATTAGTAGCTGTTGTCCTCTGAATAGATGCAAACGTCTTTTATACTCTCTGGTATAAGAGACCATAATTATGTACTGAGTTCAATAATAAAAACTTTATTCTCCAGTTACTAAGTGTGGCAGACTTGAGAGAAAAAATATACAAAACCAATCTTTTTAGAATTTAAAAAGTCATAATATTTATATTACCTTAATTTGTCTTTGAGTGCTTGTTAGGCTTGTTTTTTAGTTTGTGAAAAGTTCTGAGCCTGACCAGGCGGTGGCGCAGTGGATAGAGCATCGAACTGGGACGCAGAGGACCCAGGTTCGAGATCCCGAGGTCGTCAGCTTCAGCCCAAGGTTGCTGACTCGAGCAAGGGGTCACTCGGTCTGCTGTAGCCCCTCCCCCCCCCAGTCAAGGCACATATGAGAAACCAATCTACTAAGGAACCACAGCAAAGAATCGTTGTTTCTCATCTCTCTCCCCTTCTGTCTGTCTGTCCCTCTGTCTGACTCTATCTCTGCCACAAAAAAAAAAAAACTTCTGAAAGTACATATTTAAAAGATCACATTATAAAATCTGATCTTTAGTATGGATTTATTTTAATCACTGTTGGTTGATTTGCAGGGTACACATTTGGCCCAATTATTTCTAAGACAGCAAGGGTATATACTAGCTCTTGGGTAGAATTTCAGAACGTTTTAATCAAAAAATGAAAGTTCCTGGAAAGTCAAGTAACAGCTTATTAATGAGGCAGGTTAGAGAAATCTAGTTCAGTAACTAGTTTGAGTGCAAATGTTATATATTTTAAGGGTACAAAGTAGGGCATGTACTTTTATCCAAAAGAGTTTGGATAAAAAAGTAATGCTGATGAAAGAAAAGCAGTTTATAAAATGATCTTATATATGTTGAATTAGTTGCAATAGTTTTCTCCTTTTGAATGTTTATTGCTATAAAACCTTGGTACTTCACAAAGCCTCACTAAGATCTCCATTGAGTAGGTTTTCAGGCCCTGGCCAGTTGGCTCAGTGGATAGAGCAACGGCCCAGTGTGCAGATGTCCTGGGTTTGATCACCAGTCAGGGCACACTTAAGAAGCGACCATCTGCTTCTCTTCCCCTCCCTTTCCCTTCTCTCTTTCCCTTCCCGCAGCCAGTGGCTTGATTGGTTTGAGCTGCATGGTTTAAGCTTCAGCCCTGGACACTGAGGATAGCTCTAGCATCAACCTCAAGTGCTGAGGATAACCCGGTTGGTTATAGCATCAGCCCCAGACAAGGGTTGCTGGGTAGACCCGGTCAGGGTACATGCGAGAGTCTTATCTCCTCTCCTCTCACTTAAAGAAAAAAAGGTAAAAAAAAATAAAGGAAGATTGTCAGTTACGTATTGAGTGAGCTTACTCTGATTGTTGTGTGTGTCAGAGATAAGGGATGAGAGACAAGGGGGCCAGATCACAAGTGTATTGAGAGAGTCATTCTTCCCCTTCTCTGTGTTCAGCTCGTTGATGGTCATTTTGATACCAAGATTGGACACAAAGTAGAGAGTGAGAGTTACCGAAAGATTGCGAGCAGCATTGGGTGCTCAACCAACAACATCTTGTTTCTGACAGACGTTACTCGAGGTGAGTAATCTGACTTCTTACTCCATGAGGGGAGTTGAGCCTGGCACTGCAAACACATCGCCTCTTTAAAGAAAGTTTATGTCTGGACCCTTGAAAAATAAGAGATTTATAAAAGAAGCAGTGAACTAGCCAACTCAACTCCCTCTCCATTTACCCATCCTTGGGGGTTGGGTGTGGGGAAATGGCATTGGAAAGACTAATTCTTCTCATCTTAACTCCTTATCCTTGGTCCCCTACCATTCCTCTGTACCTATGCACACAGATGAAATAAGCGGGATAACTTAAAAGCGATATTGTGGGAATGAGCATGCAAGCAAAAATATGACAGTAGGTGCATGTCTAGTTAAGGACAATAAAGTCACAGTGGACCTGCATCAAATATATTTAGTACAGTGAGATCACATATACACACTCAGCCAATAAAGAGAGAAAGAAGACTCTGTAGTTTGAAATGACTCTGCCTCGTTGTCATTCCGATTGATGCACACTGCCCAGCGGAGACTGGGAGCCTCATCCCTGCCTTCCCGAGGACAGTCTCAGTCCCCTAGGCACCTCTCATGATTCACCTGTTCAAAGATAGAGTCTTTTTTACCCAACTTGGCCCACTTTATTTTATATGGTACATTAGCAGATACATTATTACTTTACAGATTGCGTGCACAAAACAATATATACTGTTGGTAATCTAAGTAATTTCAAGAGTGGTTTGACCAAATGTAAAACATGCACTCAAGAGTCTGTATAAGACTAGGTCCTCTACAGAATTCTAGCAGGAGAGTGGTGAAGAAGGAAAACAGGAAGCCGCAGGCACAGAGATAGAGGGGGCTGGGGAAGGTGATCTCTGCCCTTCTTACCTGAAAGCCCCTAGTTGGTACGGCTTTCCCACACTTCCCAGCCTGACCCCGGGTTTTGATTGCATGGTCGTTTTCCTTAGAGCTGTGCATCTCCCAGAGGCCTCCTTTTGGTGTGTTTATAATTGCACTTGTATTTGAGTGTAGGTCTATGTATTTGTTTCTTCCACTCCCCTTGGATTTTAAATTTCACCCTCCATTACCCCCCAAACAGCTCTGTGTACTGTTGCTCCAGCACCCTGTCAGTGCGGCAGGCTGGGGAAGGGTGTTGGGGAAGAGGCCGAGGGCCAGGGGTACCTAGTCAGCTCCACGTGGCTCCTGGGCCCCTTGGAGGCAGCGTCAGTACCTGTAAACACTGCTTCTCCCTTCAGCCCTCTGTCTGTTGTCACAGAGCTAAAGTCACCCTCATTCACTAGGACATTCAGAGCTAGGATCCAGGCTGCTGGCAGAGGCGTCTTACCTGTGTTCGTGTGTATGAGTATACTTTTTTACTGCTGACCCTTGACCTTTGGGTCTGTTAGGGGAAAATTGTAGGTATACGGAAGCGACTACTAATCTGCTAAGTGGTTTTGAAAAAGAAATCATAATCAGCACAGGTCATCTGATGCCTTTGAGAAGTTACATGTTTTTCACAGTAAAAGTAGTAAAAGAGGCTTAATTTCGCCTGGTACACAGTAGACATTCAGTAATTCTTAATACCTTTGTTAAATCTCGGAGCCTGGTGAATCTAGACTGGAATTTTTGACCTAGGTAGACAGTGTTTCGTGGGGATCAGTCCCTGCCCTGCACTCCCTGGCTTGCGTCAGCTTCAAGAGTCTAAAGGTTTCTGCAAATCGTATCTCATTTTTCTGCATCTCGTAAAGCGCTCTGTTTGCACGTCTGACTGCATTGAAGGTGAGTGGCAGACAGATGCACAGACACACTGCTTCAGGTTCATTGTGTAACTAGGTACCAAGCCACCTAACTGTACTGTCAGCAAATGTTAGCCGTAACAGCAAGGGTTTCACCTGGTCTCTACTTTGAACTGTAAATGTTCGCCTATCAAAAAAAAGCCTTTTACTGATTCAGAGCCACAATATACAGTAACGATTTTGGGGGGGTTTAGAGTGGTGGGGTAGGGAGGGTGCTTTACTGTCTGTATAGGTTAGGGATGTGCCAGCAGTTTCTGTGAGTAATGATAATTTTGCTCTTTATGGAGACAGGCCTTGTTCTGGTAAGTTAGTCTGGTTTCATCTGTGAATGGCTTTTCTTTAATCATTCACATAAAGGGAGCTGCTGGAGATGAAAATCTTGTGGTTTGTCCTATATTTAATTTCCTTAGCATTTTGAGTGGTAAATTTCTGCAGCTTAGTGTTAAGGATTTGCCTGTGGCAGGACCCCCCCCCCCCCAGTCATCCTGTCCTGAGCATTCTGTGATCCCCAGACACTCGTCCTATCCCCCACCTAAGACCCCTTAAAGTTTCTTCACAGTCTTGTTTTTAACCACATTTTTTGTCTTAATTGCCATCATAGCACATCTATACTTCCAGATCTTTCTTTTTTCCCTTAAGCCATTTTCTTAGGTTGCAGTCCCAGAAATTATTCCTATTCTTTTTAGAGAGTAGAGATGATTCCCAAGTTGCCTCACAATGAAATTGGCTCCGAGTTCTCCACAAAAAGGTTTTATTCCTGCCCCTAGACTTCTGCCAGACCCCGCCCCGTAGTAGAGCCAGAACTGGGCCCATCTGCAGCTGGGCCAGGGCCAGGCAGCTGGCTGCCTGCCTCACTCTTGTCTGTTATCTCTGATCCTGTGTTTTGGTACCATGTGCCCAGACTTCCATTGCCAAGGCAGAATGGAAGACTAAGTGATATCCCAAATAATACCCAAGTATATTGGGAGAACTGAAAGACTTTCTCCCTTTGGGGAAAGAAAAGAGATCCAGAGTTGGGGTTTTTTTGTTTTGTTTTTTTGTTTTTTGTTTTTTTTTTGGGGGGGGGGGTTTAGAGATCCAGGGTTTTAAGTCAACAAATATTAGTGAAGTGTCTTGACTTTATATGAATAGAGCAAATTAGATGCTTAGGAACAAAACTTGTCTGGTGGTTATCTAGGTAAGATGTTGAGTGTGGAACAATCATTAGCTAGTGTCAAGTCCCCTGTTGGATTGTGGATCGTGCATCATGCATAGATCATGATGGCTTAGCTGAGTGAAGATCCCCGATTGCTAGATAGGAGGAAAGCTTTGCTTGAGGCATTTGAGCTGGAAACTGGCAAGGGAGCAGGAGGCAGCGGCCTCTTCTGCTGGACGGAATGGCATGTGCAGTGTTTGACCAAGGACGGGATTGGTTAGCACTTTTTTGCCCTGGGAAGGTGACAGCTCTTTCCCAGGAAGAGCAGAAGATAGACACTTGAGGTGAGTAGAAGGAAGGCAGCTCTGTCCCATTTACTCTCTCTGGAAACTTACTATCTCTCTTAACACTGCTGTCCTTTAGTCCATTCAGATGCTGCAACTGTTTTCCAAAGGTTTCGAAACCACTGAAGTTTTTTTTATACCACATCTAAATTCTGTAGCATGCATTTCAGGTTATTCCTCAGTTTTGCTCTCTATCCAAATATGCACACTCTCTGACCTGTGTCCTGTCTCCTACACTGACTTGTTCCATTCTTCCAATAGTCACACATATATTTTATGTCTGCCTAGAATGCCTCCTCTCTTGCCAGTTTTCTTTCCTTGAAATTTCCGATCAAAACTCACCCTCGGCAGAGGTGTCGTTTGTTAAATTGCAGATCCTAACGCAGCAATTCCACCCTGGGGACCTGAGCTTCTTCAGTTTTTACAAGCTGCCAGGTGGCTCCCACACTGCTGGTCCATGGATCAACTAAGGCTGGTAGTACTCTAGAACAGGAGTTGGCAAATGTGTTCCACAAAGGGCCGAGAGTACATATTTTAGGCTTTGCAGGCCATGCAGCCTTCGTCATAACTATTCAACTCTGTCCTTAGAGTGCAAAAGCAGCCATAAATAGAACACAACTGAATGGTCATGGTTGTGTTCCAATAAAATTATATTTACAAAAACAAGTGGCAGGCCATAATTTGCTGACCCTTCTTCTAGAGCACAGATCACAGAGTCAGATGAACAATTTCCAACTTTAGTTTTACCACTTGCTAGCGCTCAGTTTCCATAGCTGTAGGTGGGGATAGTGATACTAACTACCTTGGGGTTGTGAAGATTTAGATGAGAAGGGGAGCTCCATGAAGGAGGAGCTTTGTTTTGTTCTCTGCTCCTGGAACAGTACCTGGTCCATAGTAGGTGCTAAATTAATATATTAGCTGTTACTCTTTCAGATGGAATCAAAATGGAGAGAAATGTAACCCAGTAATTTTAGAGATATTTCCTGTAATATCTAGTTTACCTAGTTTTATTAGTTCTATTTTTATTTCTATCTATCATGCAGTCCTTGAGGGAGGAGACAGACCACAGATAATAACTGTCCATTAATGCTGTCACAATAGAACTAAATATAGGATGTCAGAGGAGCACATAGGATGCTGTAATAGTGGAAGGTGAGATATTTGAGTTGAATTTTAAAGAGTAGGAATTTACCAGGAAAAAAGATGGGCAGTCTAGTCATGACACGTTTGGGCTCTGGAAGTGAGAGCAGGTATTTCAGCCTGTTTGGGCCCTAAGATTCCACTTGTCTCGTATCTGCCTAATTGGTGTTTTTCCTGCCAGGCTGCCCTTTGGGAAACAGCTCAGTTCTTTGTAGGACTAGTGGAAGGGAATAGAGGAAAGTCATGGACAGAGCATGGCTCTGCCCTTCTGCCATGTGTACTTAATAAAACTTTGCAGTCTGGATACATTGGCATTCTAGTCTGTCAAGTACAATTGTATATTGAAATTTTTTTATTACAGAAAAATTAAAGTTATGTAAAAGAGAATAATAGAGTAACCGTCCATGTGCCAATCTTCTAGCTTCAGCAATTATCAGATCAGGGCCAGACTTGTTTCTTACATTCCCACATTCCTCTGATTACTTGAAGCAAATCTCAGGTCATATTTTAATGTTTCTGACACATCTTCTGATTTTCACAGAGGCCAGTGCTGCTGAGGAAGCAGATGTGCATGTAGCCGTGGTGGTGAGGCCTGGCAACGCAGGACTGACGGATGATGAAAAGACTTACTACAGCCTCATCACATCCTTCAGCGAACTGTCCCTGCCCTCCTCTGCCTAGGGGAGGGTTTCCAAGGGAGACCATTGTCTTCTCAGAGTTATCCCAGTAGTCTAGTTTTATTCTAATGGTAAGAGGAATGAACTTTAAGCATACATGTAAACTGGAAGTATTTCAATGACTTATTCTAATAATAATTCATCTCCCCTTTTAATGATGAGTTAGAAGATTACAGCAGCTGCTCTGGCTGGTTGGCTCAGTGGTAGAGTGTCAGCCTGGCATGTGGATATCCTGGGTTCGATTCCTGGTCAGGCACATAGGAGAAGCACCCATCTGCTTCTCCACTCCTCCACTCTCCCTTCTCTCTCTCGCTCTTTCTCTCTTTCCCTCCTACAGCCATGGTATGATTGGATCAAATTGGCCTCAGGCACTGAGGATGGCTCCATGGCCTCTGCCTCAGGCACTAAGAAGAGCTCAGTTATTGAGCAATGGAGCAACGCCCCTTGAGGGCTTGCAGGGTGGACCCCAGTTAGGGCGCATGCGGGTGTCTGACTCTGCCTCCCCTCCTCTCACTGAATTAAAAAAGAAAAGAAAAAAAAGATTACAACAGCTGAATTTCAAAATATTAGCAACCTTATGTACAAAAGACAGTTATTTATTTCTGCTCCAAAAGTGACAAAATTAGGAAAAGAAGCTTATTTGAGTCCTGATTAATCAAATGTCTATTATTTAAGAAACTTGCTAATCATTATGGCACCCTCAGCAGGCAGCTGCCTTGTCACTGAAAAGGGTGCACTGATGTATCAGGTAACACAGAAACATGAGTGTCAACATCTTAATAGTCTTAACAAAACAGTTCTGATCCTGTCAGTTATTATCACTGCAGATATTATAGTTGCCTTTCTAACTCCTTCTTAGCACAGTTTGAGAATATTTATTAATACTGTTTATTATTTTTTTTAGTTTACTGAAATCAGTTTATAAGACCTGGAAGAGCACTACCGTGTGCTATTTTCCTTAAAATGAATGTGAGAAATGTAAATTTTATAGCAGCATTACTTCTACTTGCTCAATTCTAAAGGGATGTCATGTTAGTTTCATGTTGTGGTTAATAAACACATTTTCTTCTTTGCTTGGTTTTATGTAGGTCCCTGAACTACACCACATACTGCTGTAATCAAAAGAGAAACTGTAAAGATTGAGAAAAATAGGATTTTATTTTTGTTTTTGTCTTAATTGTTTTTGTTTTAATAGAATGCTATTGGAAAATTATTGACTATTATTTGAGGTAGGTATACATATATGGCTAATTTCATTAGTTATTTCATTTTGATAGTAAACATTCAGAATATGAGACATATTTGAGGTATATAGGATAATGCTTGAAGGAGGCAGTTATTCTAA
Organism: Saccopteryx leptura; assembly: GCF_036850995.1. Lineage (NCBI taxonomy): Eukaryota > Metazoa > Chordata > Mammalia > Chiroptera > Emballonuridae > Saccopteryx > Saccopteryx leptura. Next base: position 63,766,603 of record NC_089507.1, read on the forward strand.
TTAATCAAGAAAAACTAATGAATTCTGGAGTAATACTTTTGGAAATGCTTTGAATAAGAAGGAAGTAGCCTTTCAAATATGAAAGGACAGGGAATATAAAAAATTTTATGTTAATAATTTTTATCTTCTAGTAGCTAATTAAAAAATCTAAGAACTGGAAATACGGAAGAGTAGTAAAAGGGAAATTCTTTTTATTTTAAGTGAGAAGAGGGGAGATAGTGAAATGGACTCCTGCATGTGCCCTGACCAAGATCTGCCCGGCAACCCTGTCTGGGCTGATGCTCAAATACTGAGCTATTTTTAGCACTTGAGGCTGACACACTCAGACCAACCAAGCTATCCTCAGCACCTGGGGCCATGCTTGAATCAGTGGAGCCAGTGGCTGCAAGAGGGGAAAAGCACGAGGAGAGAGGGAAAGAGAGAGAAGGAAATGGTCACTTCTCCTGTGTGCCCTGACCAGGAACCAAACCTGGGACATCCATATGCCCAGCAGACCCTCTATCCACTGAGCCACTGGTCGTGGTTGGGAATGAATTAGAATAATCTTAGAAACGGGAGTGAGTTGTAAATGATAATAAAACCACAAATGATAATAAAAGGTTCAATTTCATACAATTTCTGAAAAAGCTCACAAGATGACAGAAAAAGGTGTCTCAATAAAAGTAAAGGAATAATTGGAAAACTAAGGAAGAAATGAGAAAAGTACACATCAGAGTCTGGATTAGAAAAGAATTTAAGAAAAAGCAATGGTACTCAATATCTTGCCAATGGAGAACTGAGGTAGAGCAGTGTCTTAGTGGATTCAGGCTGCTGTAGCAAAATACCAGAGACAAGTGGCTTATAAACAACAAAATGTTATTACAGTTCTGAAGGCTGGGAAGTTCAAGATCATGTTGTTGCACACTTAAAGTCTGATGAGAGCCGGTTTCTTCATAGACCAGTTTTCTCTTTGTAATCTCACATGGTGAAAGGGACGAAGAGCTCTCTTGGGCTTCTTTTAAAAGGACTTGTTTTAAAATCCCACTCCTGAGGGCTCTGTCAAGGCCCCCAAAGGCCCCATTTCCAGATACATCCCTTTGGGTGTTAAGTTTCAATATATGCATTTGTTGGGGGCAGAAACATGTAGTCGTCTATAGCAACAGGCATGTACTGTCCATGATTTTTTAAAAAAGGTACTAGAAAAACGAGTTTATATTGAGTAACTGAAGATAGAAATAAATTCAAAAATTAAAGAGAAGGTGACGATATCAAGTTGGCCAAAGAGGGGTGTGAAAGGAAGGAGGAAGGGGAAAAGGTGAGGGGACTATTTCTTAGATCCTAAGAAACTCATTCACAGTGTGATAGACAGGATTTTAGGAAGATTCTTGAGTCTTCAAGGAGACTGGCCACGAGGGAAGAAGTTGCCTAGAAAGTGGGTAGCGAGCAGCTAGGAGGAAAATCCAGATAAACTCATGGCCCTTAGTATGGAAAGACAAATCTCACTTCTGGAGTTTTCAGAAGGAGAACAAAGGCACTAAATTTTCTCAGCATCCTGCGGCCCCTTGAGGTGTGGCCCTTTTCATTTCTGTTTGTTAATCCAGATTGCTCTTTCCCACAATGGCAGATTTTTAATCCTGAGTCAAAACCCAAGTTGGTTTCTTAAAAGAAAAGCCTCAGACAGATTGGCTTCTCTAATCTTCCTAGTAGTTTTGGAGTGGTAAGCTTCTTGTTTGGCCTTCTGAAAGGCTGGCCTTGGTTGCTAAGCCTAACTGGGATCCAGTGTAGCATTTTGTACAAGGAAAGGTTGAGAACTACTGGTCTGGTATCAAGACAGTTGCACAGAGCCTTTGCCCAGCAGATGGTGCTGTTTCTCCAGAGACCTTACCAAGCCTGAGGCCGCCAGCTACAGCAGATGGAGCAGAGCATTAAGAGAAAGTACATATAGTTCATTTATCTTTAAAAGGAAATAGCATGATATTTTAAGAGTCAGAGTACTTTTGAAAAAATGGCAGTAATCGAATGAAATTCATCCACTAATATTCTTCCCTCTTGTTCCCTGCCATATGTTTTTTTTTTTAATTTATAATTAATTATAATTTGTGTTTACATAGATTCAAGTGTCCCACCGAATATATCTCCACCTATCCCTTATTCCCCTCGGCTCCCCCATGCCGCTTCCCCCTAATGCATTCCCCCCTTCCCTCCAGGATTTGCTGTCCTATTCCCTATAATGCTGTGTTATGTATATATAATTTCATTCATCTCTTTCCCTTCTCTGATCCCATCCTCTCATCCCCTTTTCCTCTGGTCCCTTTGATCCCACCTCTGCCTCTATTCCGTTCCTCAGTTCACATTGTTCATTGGATTCCTCCAGTGAGTGAGGTCATATATTTTTCTTTCTCTGCCTGGCTTATTTCACTTAACATAATAGTTTCCAGGTCCATCCATATTGTTGCAAAAGTTAAGATTTCCTTCTTTTTTGTAGCCCCATAGTATTCCATTGTATATATGTACCACTGCTTTTTAATCCACTTGTCCACTGACGGACACTTGGGCTGTTTCCAGATCTTGGCTATTATAAACAATGCCACCATAAACATGGGGGTGCATTTCTTCTTTTGAGTCAGTGATATGGTGTGTTCTTAGGATATATCCTAAAAGTGGGATGGCTGGGTCAAAAGGCAGTTCCATTTTTAATTTTTTGAAGAATCTCCATACTGTTTTCCACAGTGGCTGCACAAGTCTGCATTTCCACCAGCAGTGCAGGAGGGTTCCCTTTTCTCTACATCTTCGCCAGCACTATTATGTGTTGTTTTGTTGATGAGCTCCATTCTGACTGGTGTGAAGTGATATCTCATTGTGGTTTTAATTTGCATTTCTCTAATATTAGTGGTCTAGAACATTTTTTCATCTACCTATTGGCCATCTGTATGTCCTCTTTGGAGAAGTGTCTATTCATTTTTTTTTTTTTTTTTTCCCATTTTTTGATTGGTTTATCTTCCTGGTATTGAGTTTTACAAGTTCTTTTTAAATTTGGTTGTAGAATATGTTCTCCCATTGTGTAGTTTGTCTTTTTATTCTGTTCTTATTGTCTTTAGCTGTGCAAAACCTTTTTAGTTTGATATAGTCCCATTTGTTCATCCTGTCCTTTATTTCACTTGCCTGTGGAGATAAATCAGCAAATACATTGCTGCGATATACATAGAAAACCCTAACGTCTCAGTCAAAAAACTATTGGACCTGATAAATGAATTCAGCAAGGTGGCAGGATATAAAATTAATATTCAGAAATCAGAGGCATTTTTATACACTAACAATGAACTGTAAGAAAAAGAAATTAAGAAAACAATCCCCTTTACTATTGCAACACAAAAGTAAAGTACCTAGGAGTAAATTTAACCAAGGAGGTTAAAGACTTGTACTCAGAAAATTATAAAACATTGATAAAAGAAATCAAGGAAGATACAAACAAGTGGAAGCGTATACCGTGCTCATGGATAGGAAGAATAAGCATCATTAAAATGTCTATAATACCTAAAGCAATTTATAAATTCAGTGTAATTCCTATTAAAATACCAATGACATACTTCAAAGATATAGAACAAATATTCCAAAAATTTATAAGGAACCAAAAAAGAACACGAATAGCCTCAGCAATCTTGAAAAGGAAGAATAAAGTGGGAGGTATCACACTTCCTGATATCAAGTTATACTACAAGGTCATTGTACTCAAAACAGCTTGGTACTGGCATAAGAACAAGCACACAGATCGATGGAACAGAACAGAGAACCCAGAAATAAACCCACACCTTTATGGACAACTGATATTTGACAAAGGAGATAAGAGCATACAATGGAGTAAAGACAGTCTCTTTTACAAATGGTGTTGGGGAAATTGGTCAGCTACCTACAAAAAAATGAAACTAGACCACCAACTTACCCCATTCACAAAATAAACTCAAAATGGATAAAAGACTTAAACGTAAGTCGTGAAACCATAAGCATCTTAGAAGTAAACATAGAAGCTCTGTGATTGCTGTGTTGACTGTCTGAAAGGGGAATAATGGAAGCAGATCAGTACTTGTAGACTTTTGTAAAAGTCCAGGAGAGATGGAAGTGGCTTGTACCAGATGGGTAGCAGTAGACAAATTCTAGTATAATTTAAAGATAGAGCAAACTGCATTTGCTGACAAATGCGAGGTGTGAGAAAGAAAAAAAGAGATAAGGATTGTGAGTTGTCCCTAACTTAGATGGGAAGACTCTAGGAAGAATGACTTTTTTAAAGGGATAAGATCAGGATGTGTTAAAATTGAGATGTCCTTGAAGTGAAGATGTCACAAAGGTCCAATGTACAGGTCTGGCATTTAGGATAGAGGTCTGAGCTGGAGAAGTTGAGAGGTCAGGATATGGCAGTATTTAAAACTAGACTGGATGAAGCCACACAGAGAGTGAGCGTAGATAGGAAGGAAGAGCTCAAGGATTGGGTCGTCGGCACACTGACTTTAGGATGTCGGGGACATGGCCCAGCAAAGGAGACTGAGGAGTGGACAGTGAAGCAGGAGGCAGAATAAGAGTGCACGATACTGTGGAAGCCAAGTGGAGATGTTTTAAGCAGGGTGATGGGGAGGGGGTGATCAAATTATAAAGTGTTGCTTACGGGTCTAGGTAAAGTATGAAAAAAACTGATCTCTGTACTTAACTTTACAAGATCTGTGGAGAACTTAAGGAAGGCAGTTCCAGGGAAGTGGTAGGAGCAAGAGCGTGACTGGAGTGGGGTCGAGGGAGAATTCGGAGAGGGGTTGGTGACAGCCAGTTGGGGCTTCTCCTTTCTAAAGATGGAAATAAAAGCAAGTTTTATGCTGATAAGATCTTCGCTTTCCAGCAGGGACATTGCCTTTTCTTACCCACACTCTGTCCATTGGACTTCAAATTTGAATATTTGCTGTTTCTTGGAACCCTAACTTTGAGGAGTGTTAATAGGAAATCTGAACTCATGTGGAACTTAGGATTGTGAAAATAAACTTATTGCCTATGTGGAATTCTCTTCTCCCAAACTGTTGGTTCCCACTACTGCCACATTTTAGAAATGGCTGAGTCCTTCGGCTCAATGGAATAACATTTCTCTAATTTAATTATGATTTGGATGGCTCTGGATACTTATAATTTGGTGCTCTGCCCTATCCCCATAGATTGCTACCTTCCTCGGTTTCTGTATGACGATGGGTGGTTCCTCGCCGATTTTTTGGAACTCCCACTTCAAGGAAATGACAATCAACGACCAAGGAAGTCTGAAAAACTTAAATGTGAAGCCTGTGGTAGTCACTAGGTTGTTCGCAAATGTTTCTCCCATTCTAGGCAGATGATAGGAGTGTCACTCTCAGATACAGCCATGTGATTTGCCCTAGCCAATGAAATGTAAGCTAAATGATGTGTCATTTCCCAGCAGAAGCTTGTAGGACCAGTGAGCAGTCTGCCGCATTTTCTTGGCTGTCGGAAATTAGGAAGCGTGTGTTGAAGCCTCTACAAGCCAGGGCCCAAGTCAGCAATGAGCAGGGCCCCTTTGTGAACCCTGGATAGACATCTAGTTTGAAAAATGAACTTTCATTTTATAAGGTTTACTTGGAATAGCAAAACCCATGCTATCCTGACAATGCCTAAGGACAAAAATAAAACAAACAGTGGCTGTCCAGCTCCTTTATAATAGATAGATTACATTTCAGGACACAAAGGTTTTTACTTTCCCATACCAGGGGCAAAGAAAATTCAATAAATGACACAGGTAATAAAACTACCTCATTGTCAGTTCTCCATTAAATAAAAAACGATTGAACCTTTAAAATGTTAACATTAAAAACACCAAAAAAAATTTTTTTTCTCTCAACCACGCAAGGAACTTTCTTCTTTAGGAGGCTTATCTAGACTACTAAAAACAGTTTAGTGTGTTTCACACTTCGTTCTCTGGGCCATCTGCATTAGATCCTCCAGGGCTGCTCATTCTAAATGCAGATTCCCTGGTCTTGGCCTCATAGCAGAAAGCTGTGGTACCTAACTCCCAGGAAGCTCTGCATGCACCCACACTGGAATCCACCCGGCAAGCACCCTATAGGGCAGTGCTCTGCCCATCTGGCCCTTGCTCTGTTGCTTGGCAACCAAGCTATTTTAGCACTTGAGGCAGAGGCCACGGAGGCATCCTCAGTGTCCTCCCCCTCCCCCTCCCACCAACTCGTGAACCAATCGAGTCATGGCTGTGGGAGGGGGAGAGAGAAAGAAGGGGAAGGGAGGGGTTGGGAAGCATGAATTCATAGTTGCATCACTTAAGTTGTTCATTAATTGTCTCTCATATGTTCCTTGATGGGTGAGGGGAGGCAGTGACACTGCTCAAGCCAGTGACCTTGGGGCTCAAGCCAGCAATTACGGGTCATGTCAATAATCTGACACTCAGGCTGGTGACTCTGGGTTTTGAACCTGAGTCCTCAGTGTCCAGGTCAATGGTCTATCCATTGCACTACCACCTGCTTAGGCTTGGAATTTCTTGATAAGAGTGTATTTTATTCATAATAAGCCCATGCTTATGCTAATAAAGAGGGTGGGGCTCCTAGCTAGCCTGAGGATGCCGCTGGTCAACAGAAAGGCCAAGTGATTAGACCTGACCAACCTCCAGAAAGGGGGTCTGAGAGTGTTGGAGATTGAGACCTATGAACTATTGAACAGTGAGATTCAGAGAGCTTCTGGGTCAGTGAATACATCAAAATGTTGGGAGGATGGCCTGCCCCTGAGTGCCTCCCCACCCTCCCATGCCCTATTCATCTCCTCCATTTGGTTGTTCTCTAGTTATACCTTTATAATAAATAGGCAAACGGCAGTAAAGTGTTCTTTAGTTCTGTGAGCCATTCTAGCAAATTATCAACAGTGAAGGGAGTGGTGGGAACTCCCTAATTTGATAACCAAGTGTGGGTAACCTGGAACTCAATACTTGTATCTGGCATCTGAAGTGAGAGTGGTCTTATGGGACCTCCTTAAACCTGTGGGGTCTGACAGCAACCCCGGGTACTTAGTGTCAGAATTGAAGTGAATTGTAGTTGGGTGTCCAACAGATCAGAATTGGTTGTTACTGCTGGAAAACACAGCATACTGTCTTACAGAATTTACACGTGCTTCAATATTAAGGATATTAGAGTAGGAGACAAATCACAACTCTGCATAAAAGAATTTTATTTAGTGGTCAGATCCCAATGAATAATGCCAGTCATTGCTTGATTCTGCTAACATGTGCTATCATAAGATATGCTCTTAAGAAAGTGTACAGTGCATCACCAAAAGCTGTTTAATTTGGATCATATAGAGTAACAGAGAACTTCATAAATCTTTGTTCTCTGATCGAAATTTTAAAATATAAAAATGAAAAAACCCCAAAAACAGTATTCCAAGATAATAAATGTCACCTTGGACTATTTACAGTAAGATACCTTTTTAACAGAATAGTCTCTGCTTGATTATTTTCTTCACAAATTGACTTCTAACTATTCTCACTTCCCCACGGGACCTTCATTCATGATTTCTTCCATTCATGTCTTAAAACAGTCATCTTCCATTCTCTGTCTCTCTCTCTCTCTCTCTCTCTTTTTTTTGAGTCTTTCTCTGATGCTCCTTTTCCTACTCTCCAATGACCAATAATTCTACTCAACAGACATTTGTTGAGCACCTATTATGTGCCAGGCACAGCGTAGGAGGTGGAGATAACTACAGAGATTTCCCCCTTAAGAAGCTGACTTTGGGTTGAATAAAAGAGCAGTGTTTTCCACATTGTATACTATGAATCCCAGTTTCCTACAAAATAGATTTGGGGATTTCTTGAAACAAACTGCACTCATGGAGGGTCTGTCAGCGTGGCCTACGTACGCCAGCACGTTGGATTTAGGATTCGGCTCCTCTATGAAGCACAACCTCAAAAGCCCAGGCCTATAGCTTGAGTTCTATACTCTTAGCCAGTGGGACTGTAGGCAGGAGGGGACAGCTGTGTCATTTTGGTTTGGGGGGATGGTAATCTTTTAATTGGCTTCTACAAATTCCAAATATGAAAAGCCCTTAAGCCATCGCCTCCCCCCCCCAATATTAAATTTGAGCTATCAATACATAGTAAGAAACTCTCCCCTGACTTGAACTTGCAGCAAGATCTTGCTTGAAATCTCCTATCTTTAATAAATGTCCCGCAGGGGCTCTTTTTATTACCTCCACACGTTTCTTTGTGCTTTTCTGTGAACATTTTCTTAACTTCAAACATAAAAGCAAATTAAGCCTGCAGGTCACCTTTTTTTTTTATCATAGTTGAACCCAAAACAAGCTGATCTCTTGTATTTGGCCTCCATCTTTGTCCTTGAAGCCTCCAGAGACCCTTGCTACTTTTAAAAAAGAAGGCAAGCCATGAAATATAAAACAAAAACTATATATTGCCTACTAAAAAGCAACAATGAAACCACACCCTCACTGCCCCCATCTTGTTCCATGCCTAGCAGATCACAAATATTCACATTTGGAAGTATTTCTGTCACAGTAAAGTCCAAATCCTGGTGGTGGGCTTCACTTTCCCAGTCTGTAGCGTATTCCACTGAATCCTTACAGCCAACCACTGAGCAGTGTAGTGATAGGAGTATTGTGCAAAAGTTCTCTCCTTGATCCCGTGCCTTTCCACGGGTCACATCTACACAGTTTCCATCCAATTAGATGATAGGCTATACATTCAAGAGTATCAGTGCTAGATTCAGAACTTCCTTGTGAGCTGGTTCCAAGCCCTTTGGATCTGAAGGCAACTTCGGGAGTTGGCATTATTCCCATGTCACACTTGGCCTGCTCTACCGTATGGCAGGGTCATCGCAATGTCTGGAATATGTGAAGAGAATGAGAAGAGCAGGGAGTGTTGGGGGAGAGGGAAAAGAGAGGTGATCATGCACAAGCTTCTTGCTTTGTCGTGCATATATTTTCAGTGTAACAGCGTGTATTTTGACACATAGGGCTTGTGCTTTTTTGTTAAATAACTCGCCCTGGAAAGCTCATTTGGCAAATGTGGCCGTGAACATGTGTGTAGACTGTGTCATGAGGTTATGTGTCAAGTCCAGTGGGTGTGTCCTTCTGGCCCCTCCCCCACTGCCACACCCATGTCACCAGCAAGGAAAATCTGATAGGTTACACCTGGTCAGTTTGATATTCAGAAGCTTCAGACAGGCTCTCTGAGAAGCTGAGGAAATTCTCCTGGTACTCAGAACAAACAATCTCGTAACGGTAATGCCGGAACTCCACAGCAAAGGTGCCAAAGTAAGACAGGAAGCACATGACCAGGCCCCACTGGACCCTGGCTGCATACATGTGGATGCCTTGGGCCATGAGGATGAAGTCTGGAGAGGAGCAGTCAAGGAAAGTACCCCTGTCAGCCTCATGAAAACTGGGCAGAGACAGGTAACAGGAAAAGTCTGGCCCTGTTCCTCGCTAGCAAAAGTTAGCTTGATGGAGCTTGCTAAACTTGAACAGCTACATGAATATACTTGATAACATCATCGAGCTCTTACTTTGTGCCAGACATGCTTCCAGGTGCTTTCATGGAAAATATAACTTAATCCTCATGACAGTCCTATGATCATCATCAGTTCATTTTAAAATAGGGGAACAGGCCAAATGGGTAAGTAACTTGCCTGAGGTCACACAGGAGCTACCTGGTGGACCTGGGATTCAAGCGCTCCGACTCCCAGGCCTTGCACTCAACCACTAGACCCTATGGGTGCCTAATAAACTGTGAGATGAGCAAGAGTCACAATTCCAAAGTAAGGAGTTGGCCAGAAAAATAAGGTTGTCTTTTTAAAAATCACTGCCAATGACTGTGGATTCAGTCATCATTCTATCTGCAGAAACAATTTTGAACATAAGCAAACCACCTCCATATAAGCTGCCTTTGTCTCTGCAGTGCTACTAATAATGTCTAAGTGGGCCCTCTTTCTTTTCTGTCTAGTTTTCACTACCGTGGTTCAGACAATAAGATAGGTTAGTTTCATTCCTGGTGTTACATTTAAACTTGTGCCTCAGTGAAAGTATGAAATTAAAAAAAAAAAAAAAAAAAACTCCTTAGCCAGAATATGTATGGAGTGTGTATGTTGAGAAAGGTTCATAGCATGCTTTAGTGAAAGGACAAGAGGTCAAGGATATATTTATTTAGGAAAATCTGAAATGCCCCCTTAAAATTAGTTCTATCTTCAGAACTGAGCCCTAATATTTTGGGAAATTTTCAGAGAGTATGTGAAACTACTTCAGCCAGACTTTGCTCTCCAGATTAGACTTATCCATTCATCTGGGAACCAAGGAGTGGTTCCAAGTATTCAGAAATAATATGGATCACAATTGCTTGGAATAAGCTCAAAACTCAGAATAATTTGAAGTCTGCACATACTCTTCTAACTGAGGGTTCAAAATATTGCCAAAGTAATATTATTACTTATGGTAATGGGGAAGGGATGAATCTTCAAACCTCATACTGGCAGAGTTCTGACCTTTTCACTCAAAATATTTTATCAGGTTACTAGCAATAGTTTTTTGGCTCAATGTTCAAGTCCTTAAATGTTCTCTAATACAACTACAGAACTTTATAAAAAACAAACAAAAAAATGATTTAATGGCAGTTTGTGCAGGAAGAAGAACTATGAGACTGCAAATATTCCATTCACTAGAAAACATCACTAAATGCTTAATCTTTTTGTATTTTAAAGCCATGTTCTCTAATGTAAGATCATGTACTGATGAAGAGTGCAAGAACTGAGCTGACTATAAATCAAGATCTCTACATACTGTGTGTGTGATCCTTGGTAAATTAACCTCTGTGCTTCACTAGTCTTGCCTGTAAAATGAAGATGAAGGGAGTTGATATGTCTAAAGAGCTTAGGATAACACGTAGCACATTATAAGTGCCCAATAAATACTGGCTATTACATGATTGAAGATGTCTAGTGTTACCTATGCAGTCTATCATCTAGGAACCTGATGCTTCTTCTCTGGTTTCCTTAGGGAGACTTATGGAGGTGAACATTTATGATCACTCCGCCCCATGGGATGAGTGAGCAATCTGGTGGGATTGGAACTGTCCAGCTTTCATTGACCACGCCACCAGTAGGCGAAGTTACTGTGCTCTATCCTAGGAGCCTCTCTCTCTGGGATCTGTTTGGGGTTAAGCTGAGTGAAGCCCTGATCTCTTCCTTTCCCTGATTTCTCTTGTTACTGGGTGGATAAGTTGAATTCCATGGTGTGAGATAGGAGGCCTCTGGGCATTTTCCTTTCCAAATTTACCAGGAATAAAGACTGATTTCTTTATCACCATCTGGCTCCTTGTGTCTATTCTCCATTGGTTTAAACTCTGAGGGAGGAGGTGAAATAAATAGCATTTCAAAACCTTAAAAAACTTTTAAGGAAAACTATACATGCTGTGGTAATCTAATTCTTGAATTTGTTTTCCAGAAAAGATGTTCCTAAAAGACATAAATGTATTTGTCCCTTGAAATTCATTAATTAGAATTAATAAGTAATAGGGCCATTAATAAAATCACAAATGAAAAATTAAAAAAAAATTTTAAGATGGAGGGGGAAAAATCACAATTCTGTTTTGGTTTTGCATTCTATATTTTTCATAAAGGAAAACTTTTACTTCATTAGTGATTGGGAGAATGCATGACACCATTTCTACAGATTGAAACCATCTTGAGAAGGCACACTTTTATTTTTAGATCTCCTCTTTGGCATGAAAAATAGTCTGAGAGTTTTTGTTTTATACGTATTTACTTTTGCATTTTATCGAAGATTCTGAAATGATCTATCTATATCTGAACCAATCCAGAATGGCAATTTTCTCATCTTCTACAATTAGACAAGTTCTTGGTGTTTTAATCTCATTGGCAAAAAACCTTTTCACATTCAAAGGATACAGAGGACCACACAGAGAGTGATCAATGCTGAGAGAACAACTCGTGGAATCCCAACTTTCCGTCCTTCATTCTTGATGTTGACTTTGAGTGTCAGTGCAGCCTGGATCCAACACGTCAATGTGCCAAATCCAAAGGTCATGAACGTTCCAACATTATGGATTTCTTCATCATTTGTGAGCTAAGAGATGAACATATAAGGGCACATGGAGGGACATTTAGAAAACACATAGAAGCCTATGGAATATGTGAGGGAGAAAAAAAAATAGGTAAAGTGATACCCCAATAATGAAATGATAAATTTTAACAAGATTAGGGAGTCCTTTGTCTCCACTGGCCCCTTGGATCAATTCTCAGTTGGTTTGAACTCTGAAGGGAGGAAGGGAAATAAATAATACCCCCAAGCCTCAAAACTTTTGTTTAGAAAAACTACAAGGCAATGGTAATCTATTTCTTGAATTTATTTTCCAGAAAAGATTTGTAAAAAAGTAAAAGAAAAAAGCATAAAAGTTACAAAGAGAGAGAGAGAAATGTCAAAGTTTCTACAAACATACACTTCAAAATTTGTTTTCTAAACTAAGAAATGAGCCTGACCTGTGGTGGCGCAGTGGATAAAGCGTCAACCTCGAACGCTGAGGAGACGGTTTGAAACCCTGGGCTTGCCTGGTCAAGGCACATATGGGGGTTGATGTTTCCTGCTCTTCCCCCCTTCTCTCTTCTCTCTCTCTCTCTCTCTCTCTCCTCTTTAAAATGAATAAATAAAATTAAATAAGAAATGAGACTTGGGATCTGGCTGTGTATTTACTGATTGAGGAGGACCAGTTCTAAATAGGTCAAAGTTCATTGGCATAGACAACTAATACTTGGACTGTTCATTACTCCTACAAAACTGGCCTGTCCATACCGTGTGACCAAGTCGTTGTTAATGGGATTTTGTTTTGTTCTCCTGTTATGATAAAACCACCACCAAGGGGCTTTTGCCAGAGCTGTAGACCCATTAAAGGACAACAGTGTTTGAAGATTCCTGGTCAGAGCCTTTTCACAGTTAATGGGTTAAAGGAGAGCCATTTGGGTTATTTCAATTGGGTGTTAGAGATGTAAATTCCTCAAATCATTACCCACTGGTTTAAAAAAGTTGTCACTTAAAGCACCGTTAGGAATTACATATATATTTTAAATACATATTCAAGAAAATAAAATCTATTTTGAAGACATAGCTTCTCAAACATAGTGGAATATTCTTTTGAATTGCCAGTGCTTTCAATGTTTTCTTTTTATTTATTTATTTATTTATTTATTTATTTATTTTACAGACAGAGAGAAAGGGATAGATGGGGACAGACAGACAGGAACGGAGAGAAATGAGAAGCATCAATCATCAGTTTTTCGTTGCAACATCTAAATTGTTCATTGATTGCTTTCTCATATGTGCCTTGACCGTGGGCCTTCAGCAGACCGAGCAACCCCTTGCTTGAGCCAGAGATCTCGAGTCCAAGCTGGTGAGCTTTTTTGCTCAAACCAGATGAGCCTGTGCTCAAACCAGCAACCTCGGGGTCTCGAACCTGGGTCCTCGGCATCCCAGTCCGATGCTCTATCCACTGCGCCACCACCTGGTCAGGCCAGATGTTTTATTCTTGACATTGCTATGAGTAATGCTCGTATCAAATCAATGTTACTTACTTTTTACGATCTTCTCCCCTCTTTGGAAAAGCTGCCTTTTTCTCTCATAGTTCAAAAGACATTTTGAAACATTTTCAATAAAGATTTCTCAAGACAAATTTTACTTCTAGGAAATTGGTGTCCTAAACTCTCTTTGTTTAATTATTTTTAACCTAATTTTTAAAATAGATAATATAGCCCTGGCAGGTTGGCTCAGCGGTAGAGCGTCGGCCTGGCGTGCAGGAGTCCCGGGTTCAATTCCCGGCCAGGGCACACAGGAGAAGCGCCCATCTGCTTCTCCACCCCTCCCCCTCTCCTTCCTCTCTGTCTCTCTTCCCCTCCCGCAGCCGAGGCTCCATTGGAGCAAAGATGGCCGGGGCGCCGAGGATGGCTCTGTGGCCTCTGCCTCAGGTGCTAGAATGGCTCTGGATGCGACAGAGCGACGCCCCAGATGGGCAGAGCATCGCCCCCTGCTGGGCATGCCGGGTGGATCCCGGTCGGGCGCATGCGGGAGTCTGACTGACTGCCTCCCCGTTTCCAGCTTTGGAAAAATGAAAAAAAAAAAAAAAGATAATATAGTTATATGGTTCAAACTTTAAAAATTATAAAAAGTATAGATTGAAAAGTCTGTCTCCCATCCCATATACTGGCCACCTGATTTCTCCATAGGCATCTCATTTGTTATTTGTTTCCTGTGTATTCTCTGCAGATCTTCCGGAAAGGGTTTTTTACAAGAAGTATCATCGTTCATGGCTTTGACTTCATGTAGTTCACAAAACAACCTAATCTCTGGGTTTCTTCTAGGACTTTAGTAAAGACAAACCATCTACTCATTAATCTCCATCCCAGTCCTGGTTGAGAGAAATGATGGTCACTGAGCACCTTACAACACGCCAGCGCCTTCAACACAGACAGGGAAGTGAGGGGAAGACTCCCACCAAAACTCAGTAAAAATGCTCTGGGCCCTAACATTTTGGAATTCAACAGGATAAACTCTCAGAATTTTTCCTGATAAGTCATTGTCATAGTCAACATGTTCTATGAATGCAGCTTTCTCGTCTTAACTTGATATGGGATGAGACTTAAAATAGAGGAATTGGTTGGACCGCCTATCTGTCAAATAACCCTGATTTAATGAATTCTCAGGACTGTGGGTTAAGAAAAGAGACACTCTGAGAATCTACTACCATATTTTCTTGAATGCCTATACTATTTGGACTTCACGCAACAGAAGGGAGAGAGGTGCTCAGGATCAGGTGTTTGATGACAAGAGGGAAGTTTCTGGCAGCCGTATACATCAGGCTGGAGGATGCTGGGGAGGGATGGAGGCAGGGAACCAGACAACCTACTGCTGCAGGGGTCTCCTGGTCTGGTGTACAGATGTCATTCAGATCAACAGCTGAGTGATGGTACTGGCAAGGGAAATTATTTGTAAATGCTGTGACCTTGAGTTTCTAAGTTTCTGGGAAGAAGACTGGGTGTATCTTTGCACAAGTCATAGGTATTCTAGAGAGATGCTGGCTTTTCAAACTTGAGCTTGCTAATCTGAAATGCAAGCTTTCATCCAAAAAGGATGTTCAGTGTTTAGTAATAGAAAGGCAATGATCCTATTAGTTTTCTAGAAAGGTACATTAGGACACAATTTGTTATGAAAAAAAAGCATTAAGCACTTTGAGACCCTTTGTAGAAAATACACAGTTATTTTCATAACTACTTTTCCCAGCAACCGTGCTGCTGCATTTCCAATGCATACTGTAGCGTGTGCAATGCAAACAGGCCGACCAGGCTGAGAGACCATAGGGCTGACTGCTGAAGAACCTGTACATATTAGAAGCCACCGTTAGCAATGTTTTTAAAGATCTGCGCAGAATTATATCAGCCATATAGTGACTGTCCCTCAGTGGCTATGATAATCCATTAGATGAAGTGTGAGACAAAGGTGAAAAAGGCCAAATGAAGTACCTGAAAATTACCAAGTAAGGTCATTCCAAAGGAAGCCAGACACAGCGCCACCAATCCACTGATATTCAGCCACGGATTTAACACCTTTGGTTTCAGTTGTATGAAGCGCAGAACAGCTACCACAAGAACTGGGGATAAGATAAAGCGTTAAAATGGGAACACTGAAATCATACACTCAGACTATGAAGCAGAGTTCTAAAACTACAATGTGCAAAATTAAACTTTTCACCATAGGACATTTAAAAATCTCTGAAATGACAATTTTTAAAAGAAACTTTTTATGTGATGTTTATTATTTAGAGGTTTTATGGTACCTAACCTGTGGGAAGCAGAGGAGTTGGAGCAGCAGTGTTATATGTTTCTTGGGTGATGCTAGGATGATGGAACTGTTAATAGTGTTCTCAGAGTTTTCAAAAACGAGGTCAGCACAGAACAGCCTGGCTTAGGAGAACACTGCGGAAGCTGGACACACGACAAACAAGATGGGGAAAGACAGCCCATGGCACAGACAGTCACCACTCAGTCATCCAGTAGTTTAGAACAGTGTTACAACAGACTGGGCAGGAAAACACGGGGAAGAAGACAAGTTTCCACATCCAGACAAACCTGTGGGTCCCTGGGCCAGAAATCACGCCTGGGGAAGGGAAGGAAGACAAAGGCAGTGTACACATCCCTTTATTGCTGGTTTACTCCTATTTCCCTGTGGTTCTACCTGGAGATGTTCATTGTCAAAGGAGAGCAGCTGTAGTAACCAAATTATTAAATAGGGATTTTCACATAACAGATTTTAGGGTCTGGTATGTACTAAAAATCACATTAATTATATTAGGAAAGTTCAGTTCTTCCAAATGATGTTAATTTTTTTATTTTTTTTTTTTGTATTTTTCTGAAGTTGGAAATGGGGAGGCAGTCAGACTCCTGAATGCGCCCGACCGGGATCCACCTGGCATGTCCACCAGGGGGCGATGCTCTGCCCATCTGGGGCATTGCTCTGTTGCAACTAGAGCCATTCTAGCGCCTGAGGCGGAGGCCATGGAGCCATCCTCAGCACCTGGGCCATCTTTTGCTCCAATGGAGCCTTGGCTGTGGGAGGGGAAGAGAGAGACAGAGAGGAAGGAGAGGGGGAGGGGTGGAGAAGCAGATGAGCGCTTCTCCTGTGTGCCCTGGCCGGGAATTGAACCTGGGACTCCTGCATGCCAGGCCGACGCTCTACCACTGAGCCAACTGGCCAGGGCCTTTATTTTATTTTTTATTTTTTAGGTGAGAGGTGGGGAGACAGTGACGCAGACTTTTGCATGTGCCTGACCAGGGTCCACCTGGCAGTTCCATCTGGGGCTAATGCTCCAGTACCAAGCTATTTTTAGCATCTGAGGCTGATGCGCTGGGACCAACCAAACTATCCTAAGCGCCCAGGGCCACGCCCAAACCAATGCATTGGCTGAGGGAGGGGAATAGGAAGAGAAAGAGGTGGAGAAGTAAATGGTCACTTTTCCTGTATGCCCTGACATGGGATCACACGTGGGATGTTTATATACCAGGCCGATGCTCTAGCCACTGAGCTGCCAGCCAGGGCCTGATGTTAATTACTTTAAAAGATTAGCCTTGCTAGTGGTGGAACAGTGGTTAGAGCATTGACCTGGGACGCTGAGGTCCCTGGTTTGAAGCCTCAAGGTCGCCAGCTTGAGTGCAGGTTCCTCCTGCCTGAGAACAGGCTCACCAGCTTGTGCATGGGGTCGCTGACTTGAGCGTGGGATCATCGACATGATCCTGTCGCTGGCTTGAACCCCAGGTCACTGGCTTGAGCAAGGGGTCACTGGCTCAGCTGGAGCACCCCCCCATCAAGGCACGTATAGGAAGCAATCAATTAACAACTAAAGTGACACAACTATGAGTTGATTTTTCTCTCTCTCCCTTCCTGTCCCTCTCTTGCAACAAACAAACAAACAAACAAAAACCCAACCTTTTATTAACTGCTTAGTTCAGGGAAAGTTATACAAAAAGCTGAGAGAGGTTAGTTTACAAGTGATAAAAAGACACTTGCAATTAATGTAAATTATATCCAAATGAAGGAAATGCACTTACTATTTCCCAAAACAATTTATTTTGACATTAAACTTTAGCAGGGAAGACATTTAGAAATTCAAGAACTACCTTATTTATATAGCAATTAAGTAGGTAATTATGTGCTAAAGATTTTATCTTGATCACAGGCCACTATTAGTAGCCATTAATAAAAAAAAAAAACCCTAAATTTGCATTTCCAAGTATGCTGAATGTCAGTTTCAAGCTACAAAGTTAAGCTCAGTGAGTTGATATTCACTTTCAAGTACCTCTGATCAGAGTGGTATACATCTGGTTAATACATATTTGGATTTTGGAAACAAAATAGAAACAAACCATAACTTATGCAATCTCAAATTTCTGTTCTGATTTAGCTTTTGGTATATTTATATGTCAGCTAATGCCCACTATTGATCAGAAAATTAGTAAATTATACTTGAATTGACAACAGTTTTCCAACCCACTTGTTTGAGGAACCTAGTTAGGAGTTATAATATATTAGCAATCTATCAATAATGACAATAACCATCTTAGAGGATGAAAAAGCAGCACAACTATTAGTTTTTCAAATGGGACTGGAGGAGGAAATGGGGACAGAAGAAATTCAACAGAAACACTCTGACACCAACCAAGTGATCCTGAGATACAGAAGCCATTAGGTTAAATCCAGAAACCCAAACAAACACAGGGCACCACGGGAGACACATGCTGACTGACTGTGCACATTATTCAGGGCGTATTGACAAAGACCAAGATGGTGCATTTCATTTCTTCTAAAAATGACTAGTGAATTACACTCTGGGGATTCTCTGATTGTCACATAGTTTGGAAGGAGAGGATGGCGCTGGAACTTTGGCCTAAGGGCTAAGCCACTGCTGGAGCAGTCACTGAACTGGCTCTGGACGTCGACCTGCCCACTCAGTTCCACGATGTTCAGAAGAAGAGAGGTGAATGCGGTCCTCTGCATTACCCACTTCTCTCCAATGAAAACCCGATGTGTATCAGTCTCTTGGTCCCAGCATTGCTAGCCTTCCCATTTGTAATGGGGATGATGAAAATCATTTTATCATGAACAGATGATGAAAGCAAGCAGGAAACAAACCTACTTGAAGACAGGAATTTAACCCAACACTCAAACTTCCATGTTGCATCTCAACCCACAGTTTGCCCTTTCAACCTATTCATTCATTAATCCACTCAGACTAGGCATATATATATATATATATATATATATATATATATATATACATACATATATATATATACATACATATATATATTCTAGTTGAATTTTTAGGGTGGTGGAAATAATAAGGATTCTGGCCTTTTAACAGTTTGTTAAGAATTAGGTGTAATTGGAAGGTGATTCAGACTGTTACAAAGTCCATTTTCAATCAAGCAGTGCTTTAATTATAGCTTCTTGAAAAAGACTTCTGGGCACTGGGGCAGTTTCACAGTCATCTTTAAATATGCTAACTGATTTTTAGTTTCATTAAAAATTTTAGATATTTTTATCAACAGTTTTAGACAAGATTTAAAAAAAACCCGCCATCCTGTTGTTTTTGCTGTTCAGACTAGTCCTTTGCTCTACAGGTGTCCCTATTTAATTTATCTATTTAGAAGAACACAAATATGTTTTACATTGCTTATTTTCTTTATTAAATTGTTTTTACTTTGAGGCTGATGGGGTTTTTTAAGTTCAGCTCAAGATAGCAGCTCTTCATTACAGTTCTAAACTGGTGCCTGGCCAAATTCTTTTTTGTTTTGTTTAGTTTTATTGTTTATGCATCAATAATTCCTACTTATGACTGCAGCAGAAGACGACAATCAATATGTTTTGGCTGAAGGAGGGAGCGTGGCTGCTTTTAGGTGACTGAAATCATTCAGCAATTTGCTTTATTCTTGCAACCTCTCCAGAAAAATAATATTCCCTTTAAGAAATTTGTCTTAGGTCTCCTCCACCTCAACTGACTGGGACAAAGAGCATAACTAATTCTGTAAAGAAAATAATTGAGCATTTGATCTTCGATTAGGCCATCAAAAAGATAAAAGACCTTTGGTAACTAATTTTAATCAAGGCTACACCAATTCCTTTGTAGACTGTAAATTATAATCTATACAGCGGCCAAAAAGCAGTGACTTATCGGCTGTGCAGGTTATTTCTAAAAGTCATTTATGTTGTCTGAAGTAACAGTCTCAGGTCAAACAGGGCAAATCTGGGGAGATGGGGACGTCCACAGTTCAGAGCGAGAATCATTAGTGAACTGACTTCTCACCCCCACAGTTGATAAATAAATCATTGTTGGTTCACTCCCACTGAATCCTAATCTGAATCAGTTTTGTGTCTACCAGATGGCACTCAAAATGATGAAAGATAATGAAGAATAAACACTGACTGCTGCAATACTTTAGAGCGGGAAAGCTAGTAAAAACTTAATGTCTTCTTGGTGGAACAGGGAAGGCCTGGCTGATGACGAGTGTCATCTGGAAGAGGGGGACTTGTTTTCATTACTTTGCTTTTGGAAATGCTTTTACAATTAGTTAATCATAAGCTTTATAACCAGATAACTATGTGAGCTGTGCAAATTGGTATTTTTTAAGTTATACAGTAAGGACTACTGGGAAATATCAATTTTTCTTTTTTTGTGTGTGGCAGAGTCAGGGAGAGGGACAGATAGGGACAGACAGACAGGAAGGGAGATGAGAAACATGAATTCTTCATTGCGGTTCCTTAGTTGTTCGTTGATTGATTTCTCATATGTGCCTCGATGGGGGGGGGGGGCTACAGCAGACCGAGTGACCCCTTGCTCGAGCCAGCGACCTTGGGCTCAAGCTGGTGAGCCTTGCTCAAAGCAGATGAGCCTGCATTCAAGCTGGAGACCTCGGGGTCTCGAACCTGGGTCCTCCACATCCCAGTCCAACACTCTATCCACTGTGCCACTGCCTGGTCAGGCTCAATTTTTCTTAAGAATGTGAAGGCAACAATATGTGGCTTCCAACATGGTCACTGGTTTCTTTAGAGCCCAATGGAGGACACAGTTTGTAGCAGTTTTTTTTATAAGGGCACTCTCTTCTGTATCAAGATTAGGTGAGGTAGCATTTGTAAAGCTCTTAGCATTATGCCTGGAATATAAATGACTCTCATTAATTATTGCTATTAATGCGCCCTGTGAGGATCATACGAGTAGGTACCAATCTGCAAGTGTATGTGGTGTGATAGCCAAGGGGTTGGGAAAGGTCTCCTGTGACTGAAGATTCAATCTCGGGGCTTTGTGCTCTGTTAAATGCAAATCTCTCCTTATCAGTCCTGTATGCCTTGGTATGACTAAGTTTATTAGATCTTCTCAGAAGAGTTGTGTCAAGAGTAGAAAAAAAAAAGGCAAGTATAAAGCCCCTGGCAGCTCTGAGGCGGCAGGCACTGAAGATAAAACCTGAGTGACAAGGATGGGCCCTGGTGGCCACGGGGGCACCAGCTGCTGAAAACACCGCCTCTTTCAGAGCTTGGGAATATCTGGGACATGAAAATACTGCCTGCTAAGGGCACGACGAGAAGAGCATCATTACAGATTCAGCAATGCCAGGGGCAGGATGTGTCCACCCTTGTCTGCCGCACTCGCGTGCAGTCCCTGCCTCCCAAACGTCCTCTGCGCAGGTGAGTGCAGGGTGCTCGGGAAGCCTGGGTAGTGAAGGTTAGCTCCAGGGACCAACCTTAGTAACCGCAGAGAAGCCCCCCAGAGTGCTCCTCTTTAAACCTTACAGGTTAGCGAGGCCTTGCGGGCCTTACAGGGAATGTTCACCATGCTTCCCACTTTTTGAACCCTCAGAACTAAGATTCTGCCTGTGTTGCATGTTGGACCAGCCATCTCCCTTGATTTTCCAATAATATCTACAGGTCATCCCTTTTCCTACAGCAAACATTAAAAAAGAACATGTTAAGAGTGAGTATAGGCCCTGGCCAGTTAGCTCAGAGGTAGAGCATTGGCCAGGCATGTGGATGTCCTAGGTTCAATTTCTGGTCAGGACACACAGTAAAGTGTCCATTTGCTTCTCCATCCCTCCCTCTCTTGCTTCTCTCGCTCTCTCTTCCCCTCCTGCAACCATGGCTTTACTGGAGCAAGTTGGCCCTAGGCACAGAGGATGGCTCCATGGCCTCCACCTCAGGTGTTAAGAAAAACTCGGTTGCTGAGCATCAGAGCAACACCCCAGATGGGTAGAGCATCGCCCCCTAGTGGGCAAGCCGAGTGAATCCTGATCAGGCGCATGTAGGAGTCTGTCTCTCTGACTCCCGTTCTCTCACTGACATTAAAAAGAGAGAGAGAGAGTAGAAATTTTGGTGGGGGGAGGGAATTATACACAATAGGGCACCTCTTGGGAAGACATGTTAAAAGGGCCAATACACCCTCCGGAATAAGATCATCTTTATTTCTTACTTGCAGTAAAAAGTCTCACCTTCCACAAGAACCATTTCCAGAAAACCAGTGTTGAAATATTTAGTTGTCATTGGCCCATCCCCCGCAGCATGCTACGATGATGCAGCTGGCTGACCCTTTGACAGACAGGGGAAGGCCTGGCCTTGAGCAGAAGGTATGTGAGGCTGGCTGGAAAAGGAAAGAGGGCGTGGCTGGTTCCCACACTCTCTGGGGGACCACCCGGCCATAGAAGCACTCACAGGACAAAGGGGACAGGATACTGACTGAGGGCTTGGGCCCTGAAAAAAAATTGGGGCATTGGGGCCAGACATGAGGATATAAGTTTTTTTTCTTCTTTTTTAACCTATGTCTCCACTTGGCAGCTTGATATGTGTACAGAATAGGCACCGGAAGGTGAACAGCACCTTCATATTTAAAAAACGGTATCTACACACGTGAATATTTATCACAGAGCCTAGCCATTTTTTTTTATCTTTGCCAGTGAAGAAATAAATAAGGCATTCTTTTTAAAGCAAACATATGGGCTGGCTTTAGCTCAGCAGTTCCTCTGAGTCAAGTTCACTTGCTAGAGCAAGCATATTATACAATATTATGTTCTCATGCGGCACTTTATGGTATGTGAAATACATTATTCCATGTAGCAAAAGAAATCAAGAATGCACTGAAATGATAAAGATGGTAAAGGGAAGAGAAAATGTAAGGTAAGCAGGGTGACTATAAAAGGATTTAAGAGGAAAAAGGCCCTCAAAACAAAAAATTAGCTTCACCATGATATCCCAAATTATCAACTAAGCCCACCATGCTTTGATATGGGTTTGGGAAAAGTGAAAATAAATAGAAATGTGCCAAAGCACGTAAAGCACTCTTTATTATCTTCTTACCTAAGAATGCTGCCATGTTCATAACTTGACTAAACACACAGCTTGCAGGAGGTTCAGTACCTGCAATACTTGAAAAATATAAAATGTTTCATTATTACTACATTAAAATCTATAACCCTCAGCAAAGGGCTGAATGTTTGTGTCTCCTCAAAATTCATATGTTGAAAATTCTAACCCCCAATATGACAGTATTAGGACATAGGACCTTTGGAGGTAATTAGATCATAAAGGTGGAGCCCTCATGAATGGGATTAGTGCCTTAATAAAGGGGACCTTGTCCTCTTTCCACCATGTAGTGATACAGTGAGAAGATGGCAGTCTGTAACCCAGAAGAGGGCTGTGATCAGAACCTTGACCGTGCTGGCACCCTCACTGTGGGCTTCTAGCTTCCAGACTGTGTGAAGTAAATTTCTGTTGTTTATAAGCCACCCAGTCTATGCTACTTCGTTATAGTAGCCTGACTGAAGGACCCCTTCCCAACTTTTTCTAAAATCCAGTAGATCAGAAGAGAATGATCACATGAACAACAGTGTGGTGACCGCCAAGGGGAGGTGGGTGGGGAAGGTGGAGGAGGACACAGTGGGAGGATAAATGGTGATGGAGGAGAGGACTTGGGTGGTGAGCACACAATGCAGTGTACAGATGATGTGCTGTAGAATCTGGCACCTGAAACCTGTATAGTTTTGTTAACCAGTGTCACCCCAATAAATTCAATAAAAATAAAATAAAATATTTTAAGGGAACATTACAAAAAAGAAAAGAATAATCAAATTACCTTATATATGGTGCACGCTTCACACCAGGTATCCTGGATAACAGAAAACACAGGTGCTGAGGTTAAAGCACAGTCACTTTTGCAGTTTAACCTCACCAGTGGCAAAGTTTTTGTTCGGTCTATTAATGAAAAACGAATTACCCAGAGGTCAACTTTACCTTTCATCTGAATTTAATGGGAAAATTTTGTCATCTTCCACAGCTATAAAGTATCTATGAAAAAAGAACAATAAAAGTTTATAAAACAAAGAATTTTTTTTAAAAAAGAACCATTTGTTTCTCAGTTTTATTAAACTAACCACATTAAGTCATATTCATTTTATTTCCTAAGAAAATATTCTTTTTCAACAGTAGATCATCTAACTCTTTGAAGCTCAACTGTCATTATTAATAGTATTTCTTTAATTTTCAAAATATCCCCAAATTAATGGAAATCATTATAATCTGAAAACTGGAAAACAAAGAAATAAGACCTTACTTACAACTTTAGGCAAACTAAAATTCAAATTTTCTAACTTCTTGGTCCACCTTTCTTAATGAACTGCAAGGAACGAAAATAATTTTCTACCAGTGAACAGTATTTGAAATAAGCAAGAATGGGGATGTTTTGTGATAAGCCAAGATTTCTAATGTAATCATGCCCATTTTATAAAGATACCAGACACAGTCACAGGAAAAAGAAAAACCCGTGGACTACGAACTATATTGTAGTGGAATCCTAAAGATGTTACAAGTGTCAAATCAACACATCTTGCAAATAATGAATCCATATCACCAGTTTAAAGAATGTTCATTATTGGAAGAACACAGGAACACAAAATAAGTCTAGTATTCTTCACTACCCGCTTTGCACAATTTATTACTCGCTCCTGTTATTTACTTTGGGTAATGAAGAAGGGAAGAGAAATGGTGACTTTAGTAAGGCTACATTCATAAACGTTGAAGTATTTATAAGTACATTCATATAGCCATGCCATATACTACCAAAACCACATTTTTATCTACGCTGCACCTCAGTCCTTAAATAAATAAGAGATACTCACACTATCCACAATCCAGCTGAAGTAAACAAAGTAAATACAAGAGGTAAAAACATCCATACGCTGCATTTCTTCCCATCCATGCCTGCACCACTGAAATCAAATGAACAGGTATTAATAACTAAGGCAAACATTTAATCTTCTTCTTTCAAGAGAAACAGGAAGTTGTCTTTAACTGTAAAAGAGTGCATTTTAAGAAACCATGGTTCAAATCAGTATCATTATGGCCACCTACCCATGCAGTAAATCCTTGAGCATATAACATAATGACTGGTAACTAGCATTAGCTCAGATATTCCAGTCTTAGTTGAGAACTGATGGAAATTTTCTCATAATGACATTTATCCTTATACAAGCATTGATGTATTTAAGATAGTACAAAAGGGTTTGCGTTAGGACATGAAGAAGGTTTTGGGTGAGGACTAGGCACCAATGGCAAATTTTAACCTACTGTTAGTGCTGTTAACATTTATGGATTTATGGATCCAACATGTCCATATGTCTCCAGCTTAGCTAACAGGAATGTCAGAAACAAATGGTTACTAAATAAATTAGCACTGCAGGAGGAAATAACAAATGCTTTATAAATCTGAATTTTTCTCACGATATGTTATTGAGCAACTATTTCAGAAGACTCTGAAATGAATGCTCTAAAAACCATGTTGTATATAAGTTTAAATTAGCTCCTACAAAACAATGGAAAAAAACAAACCAGATGCCAGGCATTTTTGATGTTATATTTTAAAACAAAAGTATATAGAAATGTACAACCTTCACTCTATTTCCCCAGTAGTAACATCTATATAACTATAGTACAGTCGATATCAACAACCAAGATCCTGACATTTGACATTGATTCAATCATTTGGATTCATTTAGATTTCACCAGTTTTACATGTACTCCTTTCTGTATGTGTGTGTTTAATCTTTTTTTAAATCTTTTTATTTATTTATTTATTTTTTTTTTTTTCTGAAGTAAGAAACAGGGAGGCAGAGACACAGACTCCCTCATGTGCCCAACAGGGATCCACCTGTCAAGTCCACGAGGGGGCGATGCTGTGCCCATCTGGGCCGTTGCTCCATTACGCTGGAGCCATTCTAGCACCTGAGGCAGAGGCCATGGAGCCATCCTTGGTGCCCGGGCCAACTTTGCTCCAATGGAGTCTTGGCTGTGGGAGGGAAGAGAGAGATAGGGAGAAAAGAGAGGGGGCAGGGTAGAGAAGCAGATGGGCGCCTCTCCTGTGTGTCTTGGCCAGGAGACAAACCTGGGACTTCCACACGCCAGGCCGACACTCTACCACTGAGCCAACCGGCCAGGGCCTTGTGTGTGTTTAGTTTTATACAATTTTACCATATGTGTAGATTTGTGTGATCACCAGCACAGTCAAGCCACAGACCATACAGACATTCCTGAAAGGGGAGCCAAACTTCTCTCATTGCCGTTTCATAACCACGCTACTTCCTTCCCCCAAACTCTCCTTTCTAATCTCTGACAACCGCTAATCCTTTCACCACTTCTATAATTTTATCATCTCAAAAATGTTACACAAATGAAATCGGAGCATGTAACGTTTGGGATTGACTTTTTTTTCACTGAGACTTCATCTATGAATTCCCTAGAGAATCATCTGAATTTGTGCTCATCAATAATTTGGTACCTTTTATTCTTCGGTAGTATTCCATGGTATGGATGTACCCAGTCTGATCCACTTTGAGTCCATTTTAATATACGGTACAGGGTAATTTTGCTTGCATGTTAATATCCAGAACCATTTGTTTAAAAGACTACCTTTCCCCCCTTTGAATGGTTTTGGTACTTAACAGGGTCTTTTGCAGAGCAAAAGTTTTAAACATTTTTAAAAATTGATTTTAGACAGAGAGGAAGGAATTGAGGGAGAGAAGAAGGAGGGCAGAGAGAGGGAAAGAGGGAGAGAGAGAGGAATTGACCTGTTCCTGTATATGCCCTGTCCAGGAAACAGCAGCCTCTGCTCTTCGGGACGATACTTCAATCAACTGAGCTATCAAGCCAGGACTAAGCGTTTGGTGTTTTTTTTTAACATGTAAGATTTTTAAATTTTTGATAAGATCCAATTTATCATGTTTTTCTTTTATGGACTGAGTTTTTTTATGTCAAGCCCAAGGACTTTTTGCCTAGCCTTTAATCTTGAAGAGTTTCTCCTATATTTTTTCTGACTTTACATTTAAACTCATGATCTAGTTATGTCTTTTTTTTTATTTTATTTTTTATTTTTTTATTTTTGGCAGAGACAGAGAGAGGGACAGACAGGGACAGACAGACAGGAAGGGAGAGAGATGAGAAACATCAATTCTTCGTTGCGGTTTCCCAGCCGCTCATTGACTGATTTCTCATATGTGCCTTGACCACTGACTGATTTCTCATATGTGCCTTGACCACGTGGGCTACAGCAGACCGAGCGACCCCTTGCTCGAGCCAGCGACCTTGGGCTCAAGCTGGTGAGCCTTGCTCAAACCAGATGAGCCCGTGTTCAAGCTGGCGACCTCGGGGTCTCGAACCTGGGTCCTCCACATCCCAGTCTGACGCTCTATCCACTGCGCCACCGCCTGGCCAGGCTAGTTATGTCTTTTTAAACTATGGGTCTGTATTATCTTATTGAACTGCGTTAGACCCTAAACAATTTGTAAATCATTTTGACAAGGATCAGGAAATGTGTGACACTCCAAGTCAGTCTTCTGAGGTAGTAAAGGAATATTGTTATAGTGAAGAATATATACTTTATCCATAATATATCCTAGCGTGTCAGGTTCTTTTGTCATCTGACCATTATGAGTCTAAAAGAACAATGAGGTGTGCGTGTGTGTAGACGGGAGAGCTCCCTTACCTACTTCACTTCCCCACCCCTCTCTGAATTATCATGAGGACCGGAAGAACGAAGTGTCTGGCTTGTTAACCTACCAATATCCCATCTGACATATCTTGGTCTTTTTGTATACTTTTTTCTCCCACCCTGATGGGACTATGTTAACCAAAGAAGGGGACTCTATTACATGTACTTTTCTTGTCTAAACTAATCTATTCATTCTTCTTTCACCCACACTATCTTTTAATGTGACAAAGAACCTGCAGCAGAGAAATGACACCCATGTGCTTCCTACTTTCTGTCCTAGAAGAGGACTCCTAGAGGCGCCAGGAGCTGACCATTTGATTAGGTTCATAAGCCTCTCTGAGTTTTCTGGCTTGAGAAGCTACTTGCTTGGAAATACCTCTGCAAAGAATAAATTAATAGAACTACTGAATTAACTCTCTTCACTGCCTCAGTGTTACCTGAGAATTAAAAATTAAAACCAAGAGATGGTTCTCTCTCTTCCATCCTTCCAGACACCATTAAAATAAACTGGTCCACTGGTTCCAGTCACATTAGAAAGTGTCACCCAAACTTGACTTACATTTCCTAACAAGGACAAGTTCTACACTTTCCCTGAGCTACATCAGTACGGTGCCTACCAGCTAGCAGAGTACATTTTTCCTTGCCTTTTTAAAGAAAGACGGGGAGAAGGAAGGAATACTCCATACTTCTAAGGTAGTTCTATCTTTGCATTCTAAGCTATACTTCCTTTTTATTCTGTGTAATATTTACTCCATTGACGTTAACCTTCAATAATATCTCACAGTGAAATACTTAGGGTAATTGTTCCCACGTCCCAAATAGTAAATTATATCTGGAACAATGTCACCCAATGAGTTTCTGACAAAAGAAGGAAAAGAGCCAGAATTGCATAAACCTTCTCGATAGGATTCTGGCATTTAGATGTGGTTTGGAAGACTCTCCTCCAAATGGTATCATTTATCCAAATGACTTGCAAAACTGTTATCCAGATGGTCAAATCCGCCCACAGAGCCAATACTGCTAACTCTTTGTACAATCCTATCGCATGTTCTTTTCTTCTAATAAATATCACACTTTGAGTGATTTTCACTCTTTCGCCCAACTTTGTAGGAGTGTGACTGCATAGTGTGAACTCAACATGGAGTCAGAGCCTGAAAACCCCCGTGTGTTCGCTGCTCCCTTTGTGACCTGCATCCCTGAGGCTCTCGTTCTTTTTCAGAGAGAAAATGGACCATATCAAGGGTTTGTGGTGGCCCCCACTGTTGGCATTTTGTTCCTCTGGAAGTCTTCTAGCTGCAAATTCCCAAGAGAATACCTAGTCACTTAAAAACTTACAATCTCATGAACGCAAACGAAGTATTACTATGATATAAACTCACATTAGCTCAGCACCTACGACTCCAATTACTTTAACTGATTGGAAAAAGGGCCTGTGATCAAGTTAAGGTCATACAATTAGTCATAATTTTATCATCAAGTTCCAAACAGTTCTTCCAGGACAGGCTACTGAAGTCTAAGACTATAGCATATCATTACCAATGATAATCCTTACAGACAAACTCTCAATTCTTACTAGGCAATGGTTAAACCTCCTCCAACTTACAAATGGAAAAGTAAGCCCCATTGATCATCTTCTTTTACATCTTTTATAACTTTATTAGTGAGGAACCACTTATAATAATGACTGTGAAACATCATGCAAGTTAAGATAATATTTTGTAGGGCTGGAAAGAATTTGCTCGTTAGGAATTAGAAGGAGTTTGTACTCATGGTGAGAGAAAGCAATAGTTCATGGACTCCGGAGCCAGATTACCAGGGATCGGAACACCAGCTTTGCCACTTACTAGGTATGTGTCCTGGGTTAAGTTCCTGAGCTTCAGTTTCTTCACCAGTAAAGTGGGAATAATAATGGTACCTACCTCACAGGATTTTTATAAGAGTTAAAAATATATACATCTAAAGCACTGGTAGTGTTTAACATTTGATGGCTTTTCAATAAATGCTAACTATATTCCACTGCAAGTGATGTTTGGGGTCTTGAGATACCTTTTGTTCATTTTGTAATTTATCAGGAAATGAGCTCCCAGCACAGCCGCCCTTCACGCTGCTGTCAGGGCCAGCTGGAATGGAGCGGGAAGATGGACGAGCCGCTCACTAATGACTGACTGTGACAGTGTCTGCGAACCAACTGCAGCCAGCCTTTTTCTTTTTTTTAACCTCTGGGAATCTTAAGTTATTTTCCATGTGTGTCATGGGCAAATATGAAGGGCTTGTATTATTTTGTAATTCATTTACAATTATAAGTGGTAATGACAAGGACTATTTGTTTTGTTCCTAAAATGTTTACAGACTCTCAGATATAAATCAGCATGGAGAGAGCTGCACAAAACCACTCATTATGTTGCTAGTTAGCATTTTGCTTTCACTGAACCCCAAGCATGGGAGAGCATGATAGTTTGAGTGACCCGGTGTTACACTTAGACTATCTGACTTCCTCTAACCAGACAGATATACATAATACTATTTAATCTCAGAGGTCAATTTTGCCCCAGAATAATTATTGTGAGCACTGGCAAGAACCAATATATTAATTAATAAAAATTTTCTGTACAACATTACCATTTTAAAAAGAATTTGAAGATTTTTAGAAAATATTTTTTATTTAGACAATTAAATTTGACAGGGTGACAATGGTCAAATATGAAGATTTTTAAGAGCCGATGGCGACTGGGTTTTCCCCAAAGTCTTTTTGTTTTTTTTAAGATTTTTATTCAGCCTTACAGTGGTGGCGCAGTAGATAAAGTGGTGACCTGGAATGCTGAGATCACTGGTCAAGGTACATACGGGAAGCAACTATTACAACTTAATGCTTCCCGCTTTCCCCCCTTCTTTCTCTCTCTCTCTCTCTCTTTCCTCTAGCTAAGAATCAATAAATAATAATAATAAAAAGATTTTTATTTATTCATTTTAGAGAGGGGGAAGAGAGAGAGAGAGACAGAAGAACAGAAGGGGGAGGAGCAGGAAGCATCAACTCCCATATGTGCCTTGACCAGGCAAGCCCAGGGTTTTGAACCGGCGACCTCAGCGTTCCAGGTCGACGCTTTATCCACTGCGCCACCACAGGTCAGGCTCCCCAGTGTTTTCTTGATTTCTAAACTCAATCACCTTCAACTGACAGATGATTTATAGGGATACTTTCAGCTAATGGCCTAAAGGATTCTTTTTCTTTTTAAAAAAAATTATTTTAGCCTGACCAGGTGGTGGTGCAGTGGATAGAGCGTCGGACTGGGATGCAGAGGACCCAGGTTGGAGACCCCGAGGTCGCCAACTTGAGCGCGGGCTCATCTGGTTTGAGCAAAAGCTCACCAACTTGAGCCCAAGGTCACTGGCTCCAGCAAGGGGTTACTCGGTCTGCTGAAGGCCCGCGGTCAAGGCACATATGAGAAAGCAATCAATGAACAACTAAGGTATTACAGTGCACAATGTAAAGCTAATGATTGATGCTTCTCATCTCTCTCCGTTCCTGTCTGTCCCTGTCTATCCCTCTCTCTGACTCACTGTCTCTGTAAAAAATAAATAAATAAAAAATAAAAAATTTAAGATTAAAAAAAAAAAAATTATTTTAGGCCCTGGCGGTTTGGCTCAGCGGTAGAGCGTCGGCCTGGCGTGCGGGGGACCCGGGTTCGATTCCCGGCCAGGACACATAGGAGAAGCGCCCATTTGCTTCTCCACCCCCCCTTCCTTCCTTTCTGTCTCTCTCTTCCCCTCCCGCAGCCAAGGCTCCATTGGAGCAAAGATGGCCTGGGCGCTGGGGATGGCTCCTTGACCTCTGCCCCAGGCGCTAGAGTGGCTCTGGTCGCGGCAGAGCGTTGCCCCCTGGTGGGCAGAGCGTCGCCCCCTGGTGGGCAGAGCTTCGCCCCTGGTGGGCCTGCCGGATGGATCCCGGTCGGGCGCATGCGGGAGTCTGTCTGACTGTCTCTCCCTGTTTCCAGCTTCAGAAAAATACAAAAATAAATAAAAAATAAAAAAATTATTTTATCTTTTTAAACTTGATTGATTTAGAGAGAAAGAGGAAGAGAGAGAGAGAGAAACATCGATTTGTTGTTCCACTTATTTATGTACTCACTGGTTGATTCTTGTATGTGCCCAAACCAACGATCAAACCTGCAACCGTGGTGTATCAGGACAACGCTCTAACCAACTGAACTACCCAGCCAGGGCCCAAAGGATTCTTTTTCTCAGAAATAGATGAAATATACTGTCCTCACCCATTCACGGATTATCCCAAGAAAAAGTCCCTTCTATCAGTACTTCAATTTGATAATATCTTCTTAGAGTTGTTATGCCAAGATCCTCCTCAGAGTCTATTTATATCTCAAGAATAATAAAAAATATTCCCTATATTTGTGGCAGATATAATTGCCAATCCAACAGTCATTTTTCCTCTTCTTCTTAGCTAACAGAATATAGTTTCATTCAGAACAGCAATGTATTTAGCACAAGGATATATGGCACGGTTGTTTTAAACCAATCATGGCTCTTTCATTTTCCTTTGTTGAGTATCTTTCCAGACTCGTTTGCGCCTGGCCAGTGAGATGCATGGGGAAGTCTACTGGGTCACAAGAGAAGGGTTTACATCCCTGATAATGGAAAACCTCATGTCTTCCCACTCTCCTCCTTTTCCACTTGGGATGCTGTTCTGAAAATACGATACCTAGTATTTTTTATGGCAGCCATTGTATAACCATGGGACAGCAAATGCCAAGATTCAAAACCAACATACTGAGGATGGCATAGCTGGAGGAGGAAAGAACTGACTCCTTGATAACACTGAGAAACTATACTAACCTCCCAATATCACGAGCCCCAAACTTCTTGTAATGTGAGTCAATTAAGTCTTTATTGCTTTATTACTGTAGGTGAGTATAGCATCAAACTCCATTTTATATTCTTCTATTACAGCTGAGCAAGTGGCTACGCAACTCCACCATAATTAGCAGCCTCCCTTTCAGGTAAATGAGGCACCGTAAGTTTTCTCCAATAAAATGTGAGTGGAGGCTCATATGGTAATACTACTGTATATTATATAGGGCAAGGTCTCTATTTTCTAGAGATGCATACTGAAGCATTTAGGGATCAACTGTCACAATGTCTAAAATTTACTTTTAAAAACTTCATCAGTGGGGTGGAGAGTGGTGATGATTGCACAACATTGTGAATACAATTAATGCTAGTGAACTGTACATTTAAAATGGTTAAAATGGCAATTTTTATGTTATACGTATTTTACCATAATAAAAAAAGTAATTAAAAAATCAACATGTCATCAAAAAAGAAGTATTGCATCACATCCATTAGGATGTCTGTTATCAAAAACAAAAATAATGAAACCCACACCTGACCAAGCAGTGGTGCAGTGGATAGAGCGCTGGCCTGGGACGGTAAAGACTCAGGTTCAAAACCTTGAGGTCACCGACTTAAGCATGAGCTCATCTGGCTTAAGCGCAGGCTCACCAGCTTGAGTGCGGGGTTGCCAGCTTGAGCTCAAGGTTGCCAGCTTGAGTGTGGGGTCACAGACATGTCCCCGTGGTCGCTAACTTGAGCCGCCCAGAGGTCTCTGGTTTGAGCAAGGGGTCACTGGCTTGGCTGGAGCCCCCCAGTCAAGGCACATATGAGAAAGCAATCAACAAACAACCAAAGTGCCACAACTATGAGTTGAAGCTTCTCATCTTCCTTCTTGTCTTTTTGTCCCTATTTCTTTCTCTCTCTCTAAAAAAAAGATATTAAAAAAAACCCACAATAAAACCCAGAAAATAACAAGTTGGCAAGGATGTAGAGAAATTGGAACTCTTGTACTCTGTGGCTGAGAATGTAAAATGGTGCAGTTGCTGTGGAAAACAGTATGGTGTTTCCAAAAAAAATAAATTAAACACAGAATTACCATATGGTCCAGTAATTCAATTTTGGATATATACCCATAAAGATTAACAGCAGAGACTCATAGAGATAGTTGTACATCCATGTTCATAACAGCATTTTTTTTCTTTTTTTTTTTGTGGCAGAGACAGAGACAGTCAAAGAGAGGAACAGATAGGGACAGACAGACAGGAAGGGAGAAAGATGAGAAACAGCAATTCTTCATTGCAGCTCCTTAGTTGTTCATTGATTGATTTTTCATATGTGCCTTGACCGGGGGGCTACAGCAGACTGAGTGACCCCTAGCTTGAGCCAGCGACCTTGGGCTCAAGCTGCTGAGCCCTGCTCTAACCAGATGAGCCCGCATTCAAGCTGGCGACCTTGGGGTCTCGAACCTGGGTCCAGCGCATCCCAGTCTGACGCTCTATCCACTGCGCCACCGCCTGGTCAGACCATAACAGCATTTTTCACAATAGCCAAAAGGTGGAAGCAACCCCAAGTGTCCACTGATGGATGAAAGGATAAAGAAAATGTGGGATCTACATACAAAAAATATTGTTCAGCCTTAAAAAGGAAGGACATTCTGACACATGACACAACATAATTATTTTTGAGATGTTATGATAGATGAAGTAAGCCAGTCACCAAGAACAAATACTATAGGGTTCCACTTACATGAGGAACTTAGAGTAGTCAAATTCATAGAGACAGGAGCTGAGGGGTGGGTGAATGTGGAGTTCTATTTAACGGATACAGAGTTCCAGTTTTGCAAAATGAAGAGTTCTGGATATGTCTGGTGCTGGTGGTTGCAGATTATGTGAATGTACTTAATGCCGCTGAATTACTCACTTAAAATAATTAAACGGGTAAAAGTTATGTTATATTTTACCACAATTTAAAAAATAATAAACACAAGGAAAATGTCTTATAAAAATCTGATTTGTGCCCAGAAAGTCTCTTCATTATTTTAGAAAAACAAACAGAAACCAAAACAGTCACCTGATATGTCTGACTTAGAAGACCACATTCAAACTGAGCATATAACTATATAAATGATTTAAGAGAGACTGCATATTAGTGTGAATTAGCTGTTCTTTGCTGTTTTTACTACGTTGTTGTAAGAAAGAGACTAGCTCAGGTCAGAATAGACTGATTTGCAAAGAGAGATGCAAAAGAAGAGAGAGGGTTTAGAAATTTGGGGGCCTCGAAGGGTTGGAAAAGCCAGGGCTTCTACACCTCAAACAGCATGGGATTAGAGATGAGAAAAAGCACGTGGCCTTTCTTCCAAAGTCGGTGCTCTCCGAGGCCTCCACACAGCAGCCATTACACTGAGAAAGAGAAGCATGGAGTGCACGAGAGCAAAGAAACACAGCAGGCTCGAGACTCACATCTTGGAAAGAATTTTGGGAGAGACTATTGGCATGCGAGCTGTTCAGATGGTAACAGATCAGAAGCCAGCTGAGTTTCTGAGGGAATTGTATTAGCAAAGCCAAGCCAACAGAACCTCATGACTGCTGCAGTCTCAGATTTTCAAACCTGCACTAGTAGGCAGTGGGCTGCAAAAGCTGCCCAACCACTGAGGAGGGCACCCACCCCAGATGAGGCTAAAGAGGACACAATAGGAAAAACCAGCAACCCCCAAGGGCAAGTCCAAGGACCACACAGGCACTGGCAAGGGGGGTCCTTCTAAAGAGCAGACCCAGGGTCTAATCGGGGCACCCCCTCCTCTGCCAGGGCAGCTGGCCTTCCCATTCCCCTAGGACCCTAGCACTGCTATAGGCCCGGAGCTGCTGTGTGCATTTCTTTCTCTTTTCTGAATGGGAGTTTTAAACGCGGTTTTTTAGTTCCTGTTCCACCACTGTATATTGAGTGTGCGTGTGAGCACAGAAGGAGAGATAAATTGTTTTTTGGTTCACAGACTACCAGACCATTAGGAACCACATCCAAGCCGGATAGAGAGCGCTGTGCATTACCCAGAGACCACAGACTTGCAGGTGGTGCATTTACAGGATGGGCTTTTGTCTGTCTCCCTTGGGATGAAGTGAGTGTGCTCTGTGTGTTGAAAATAGGGAATTCACTGACTTTTTGTAGCCAGAAGGACCAACTGTGGCAAGACTGTTATCAGTTTATGAAGACCTGCTCTCCCCTTCTTCCATCGTGGTAGACATACAGCTCGGCCTTTGGCTGCCCAGCCTCTTCCGCCCTACGAAGTAGCCGTCAGTTCCTG
Organism: Saccopteryx leptura; assembly: GCF_036850995.1. Lineage (NCBI taxonomy): Eukaryota > Metazoa > Chordata > Mammalia > Chiroptera > Emballonuridae > Saccopteryx > Saccopteryx leptura. The sequence continues at coordinate 63,802,350 of NC_089507.1, forward strand.
CCAATGAAGTGTGAGCAGAAGAGATGTGTGCCGCCTCCTGGTCTGGCACACACACCTCTCAAGCACTCACTTCCTATGGGCTGAGACAGCAGTGACTAGAAGGAAGGAGCTACGCTGAGCATGGCTGGCTGCCATGAGCCCCTCCTCCCACACTAAGACTGGACACCCACCCTGGGCTGTTACATGAGGGAAAAAATAAACTTCATCTGTGAGCCCATTACTGTTGGGTTTCTTGATGCAGCAGCTGAACCTTCTATTCTTACTAATAGATTCAGATACTTTAAGCTGCAGCCCAAACATCTGATACATCACATTACTTCCTATAAAAATGACAAATGACCAAGAGGTATACAGATTCCTTTAAAAAAAATTTTTTTCAATTATAGTTTACGGTCAGTATTATTTTATAATAGTTTCAGGTGTACAGCGTAGTGGTTAGACTTTATATAATTTTTGAAGTGATTCCCCCCAGTAAATCTAGTACCCACACCTGGCACCATACACAGTTATTACAGTATTATTGGCTATATTTCCTATGCTGTCCTTTACATCCCTGTGACTACTTTGTAAATACCAACTGTTCTTAATCCTGTCATCTTTTTCACCCAGCCCCCCAAACCCCTTGTCATCTGGCAATCATCACTCTGTTCTCAGTATCAATAGGCAATAATTTACAGAATCTTGGCCTGGTGAATCAGACAATACCCAGGATTGACAGTGAGAAGGTGGCTTCTCCAAGTGCGCGGAAGAAGTAAGTCCAGGAAGTGGTTTCCTCACTTAGCAGTGACCAATCTTTTACATATAATTTTCACAAAGGTCTTATAAATATGTATACATAACTTTCCCCTAAAGAGCTAGCTGTATTTTATAGATATGAAACCAAATGAATACTCACAGAAAAAACAAAAAACAAACAAACACTCAACAGCATCCTAGGTGGTATAAAAATGTCGGGCAGCACGACCGATTTTATTTATAGATGACAGCGATGTGATTATTCTCAACAGGCCTGATTCAGCAGTTCTAAAGAATTTTTTCTAGACCTTTTGCTTTATGCAATTATTTCATGTGCTTTTCTATCCTAAGGCAAAGAACAAACACACAAAGAAACCGGTAAAGCAGCCTGACCACAAGCTAATTGAAAATGAAATCCTTGTGCCTGGAAGTCCCTTGTCCGCAGCTTGGAAATCAAATCACAGCAACCTTCCCTGGCCCAGAGTCCCGACTCTACGTGCCAAAACAAACAATGACTCACAGTGATGCTGGCGGTCTCTTGCTAGACTCTGCCACCAACACCTCAGGCCTCATTCCATGAAGGTAAACAACCCAACATGAAACCAACTAGAGCCAACTAGAAATCCCCAAGGCCAGATCAAACCAGTAAGTTCTGAGGAGGAAGTTCAGGAAGAATTGTATGTGGCTAATGGTAGGGCACTCAGGCTGAGGAACGCTGGGCTAATGACATAACCATCAAACACCAAGCCCTCACCTGGGATCTCCTCATCCAACACACTGGCAGCTGCTCAGTGGGCGCGTTAGACCCGAGGGGATGGCCACAATGGTCATTTCTTCACTCTCCATCATTGCAGAAACACAGACAGAGCTGGAATCATGAGCACATGTCCTGGATCCACAGTCTCTGGTTTCAGATCCAGGCTCTGCCACTTAGTTGCTGGATGACACTGTGCAAATTGCTTAACGTCACCAAGCCTCAATTTCCCCATCTACCACAGGGGGGTCATAATAGTACCTACTTCACAGGGCTTCCGTGAGGATCACAAAAGACCCTTTGAGAAACATATGGCAAGTGCTCAATAAGTGGAAGCCTATTATTATAAATGACTGTCTTTTTACTTTAAGTTTCAGATATTTATTCATCAGTATAAACCCCAGCACAATACACCAACATGATTTCATGCATTGGGAGGGGAAATATTTCCTGGTTAAGTGGAAAATTGTGCAGACGGCTTCTGGAAGTCTTTCATTCTAAGCAGCTTTATAATGAAATACAGTATTTCAATTTGCAGTCTGTACCTTCTTCCTCCAGTTTGTTGTAATCTACATGCATTGAGTAGAAACTATATTGATCATTGGGACTAGTTTGTTCCAGGGTTCTGGATTATTCTTTCTGTCCCAGCAGACATCAGGATTGAACAATGCCAGGCGCCAGATCCACAGCACTGCCCCCGTACCTCTGGTTCCAATAAATACAAAGAGGGGGGTCGAGAGTGGGTGCTGATTGGATTGATGAGTTAAATGATAGATGACAAAGATAAAGAGATGCTCTAGGTTTCTTTGGGGCACATAAAAAGTCTGGCATCCTACTCCATGAAACCAGAATATGGACTGTCCTGAGAGGCATCACATAGACAGCTGTAAGATCCTGAACATTCTACATAGTTTTAAAGAATAATAAGAAAGAATGGCTTGGGTCAAAATTACCTACTTTATTAAAAACACAGCTAAAACATAACCATAATTCAAAAGTAGGTTGCAGAAGCTAAAGTTATCTCAGAAGCACCATTTTATTCTTTGATGTGTGTGTGTGTGTGTGTGTGTGTTTTGTTTTGTTTTCTTTTTGCAAAAAGAAAATCTGGGTTTGCTTTCTCCAAAGACATTCCCTGTACATTTAGGTAGACACTGTACATTTCTAAAAAGAGAGAAATGTGTTTTGGGAGCTCTACACTTCATCCTTTAGCTATGAATGAATAGCCCATTTCTTTTAAATTGCACACAAGTTACTTGTAGCTTTCTCTTGGAATTTCTTCAGAAAAATATCCAAGTAATTGTCTTTGTTATTATATCTTTCCTTATTTACATGCCCTCTAAAAAAACTGTACTTCCATTCCCTCAGCAAGTATTTATCAAGTGCCTCCCTTGGTCAGGTACTGTACTGGGTACTGGGGAAGGCACCGTTACTAAGAAGGCAAGGATTCTGCCCTCAGGTGTCTAGAGGAGGAGACGGACACAATGAAATAATTACAAATGCCAGTGTAGTGACTTTCACAATACAAACAAGCTCTATCCAGCAGGCCAAAGGAAGGCATGCGTAATCCCACCCAAGGAATCTGGGAAGAGCTTACTGGAGGAGGTGACATTTAACACGGTCTCGAAGGAATTCACCAGGCAGACAAAGTAAAAGGGCATTCTGGGCAGAGGGACAGTTTGAACAAAGCCATGGAAACATGATTCAATGACGAACCTACGTCCCAGTGAAGAGCATTTCAGTATGGCGGTGGTTTTGGAAGGAGTGGGAAGCTATATGGTGTCCCTAGAGATAGATACTGCTATGTAGCAGTTGGGACATCATAGAGAAGATGAACTCAAGGGATATTATGAGGGTGGAAGGTGAAAGCAGAAAGAATTCTTGATACACGTCATTCTTTTTTTTTTTTTTTGTATTTTTTTTCCGAAGTGAGAAGCAGAAGGCAGTCAGACTCCCACATGCACCCGACCGGGATCCACCCAGCATGCCCACTACGGAGCAATGCTCTGCCCATTGGGGGCATTGCTCCATTACGCTGGAACCATTCTAGCACCTGAGGCGGAGGCCATGGAGCCATCCTCAGCACTCGGGCCAACTTTGCTCCAGTGGAGCCTTGGCTGCGGGAGGGGAAGAGAGAGATAGTAAGGAAAGAGAGGGGGAAGGATGGAGAAGCAGATGGGCGCTTCTCCTGTGTGCCCTGACTGGGAATCGAAAACGGGACTTCCACACGCCAGGCTGACGCTCTAGCGCTGAGTCAACCGGCCAGGGCCACATTTCACTCTTGAAACAGCTAATGTGAGGCTTGCAGTATGTACCTTTCAACAAATAGAAACCCTTCAATGTTTTCCAATGAGTAAATTATTGTATTTGAAGTAATGTCAGTTTGGGCTTGGTAAAGGAGAAAAAAAATCATTGCATTGGTAAGATACATAGATTTTGTTTTAAAAGAAGGTTATGCCAATGAAAGTACATTCTGGAGATCCAATCAATACTGAAATTGAGTAATAAAACCAGAAGGGACTGTATTATTTCTAAGTTCTAGTTCAGTGATTTTTCTCCGGTTAAAGTGGCGATAACCCAGAAAACCTAATTACAGACAGAGAAAATGAGATTGGAGATTTAGAGATAAAGATTCATGAAAACTCAAAGATAATCAGGATAAAGAAAATGATTAGAATGGCTCTTTAATGAAAGGATAACAATATTCTTTGTTTTTTCATTGTTTAACAAAAATAAAGAGATATCTAGTTCTTTCTCTCAGGCAATAAATGTTTTACAACTTTGGATTATAGTTATAAAATGACACCCGTACTGTGCGTCAACATCAGTCTGTTTTTTTCATGGCCCCATAAAACAAGTCCCTAAACTCTGTTACAGGAAAGCCACATATTCACTTTAACCTCAGCCCATTCCTTCCTGCTGGGACCTGAGAGCGGGCCAGGCGATCACCTTGCAAATGGGCAAGGAGGCTGGGTCTTCAGCTGCTGCACCCTGGGCTTTAAAACCATCTTTGCTCGCCCTGGCCGGTTGGCTCAGCGGTAGAGCGTCGGCCTGGTGTGCGGGGGACCCGGGTTCGATTCCTGGCCAGGGCACATAGGAGAAGCGCCCATTTGCTTCTCCACCCCCCCCTCCTTCCTCTCTGTCTCCCTCTTCCCCTCCCGCAGCCAAGGCTCCATCGGAGCAAAGATGGCCCAGGCGCTAGGGATGGCTCCTTGGCCTCTGCCCCAGGCGCTGGAGTGGCTCTGGTCGTGGCAGAGCGACGCCCCGGAGGGACAGAGCATCGCCCCCTGGTGGGCGTGCCGGGTGGATCCCGGTCGGGCGCATGCGGGAGTCTGTCTGACTGTCTCTCCCCGTTTCCAGCTTCAGAAAAATACAAAAAAACAACAACAAAAAAAAAACCCATCTTTGCTCAAGGTCTGTGGGGCAGGTAGTGGGAAAAAGCCGCAGAGCCCATATTTTAGATGAATGAAAGACAACTTTTACAGGAAAGTGCAGGAATGCATTTGGGGTTGGGGTTGAGAAGACAAAGGCAACTACGTTTTAATCCAAAGAAAGCATCAAAATAAGTAGAGCGAAGTTCTTCTGACAATCGATGCTGGATGCTATATGATGAATTATCTGGAGTGAGCAAAGGTATTATTGAGCCTTTGGAATTAACCTTCCTGGAAAGTATTTCCTAGAGAAATAATGGCAATAACAGAAAGAACAATAATGATAATGAGATATTGGCCGCAGTTAATATATTATGTACCCAATATTCTGCCAAGTCTTTTACATGAATTCTCTTATTAAGTCCTTACAACAACTCTATCAGATAAAGACTACTATTATTACCAATTTATAAATGAGAATACAAAGGCTTACAGATTTAATACTTTGCTCAAGGTCACATAGCTAGCAAGTGGTTGAGTCTAAGCTCTTGCCCACTACACTTTTCTAAACTCTATTCTTCTTTATTACACACTTACAAAAACACCCTCAATTAGTTATAATGCATGGACGATGCTCTAGTTAATTAAATGTAGATAGCTTTACTTTAAATTATGAATAATCTTTCTAAAATCTACCTTACCTCAGTAAAGACAATATATTCAGCATAATTATGCCTTTCACTGGTGACTGAGGGTCTTCTGTTGAGAATTGTGATTTTTTCTCCCCTGGGATATCCTAGTCTCCCCTGTGTAACTCTTATCCATCTTTCTCAAATCAATTCCATTGCCAGCCAACCCAGGAGAGGTGTTCCTTTATGTTTTGTGGCTCCCACACATGCTTGCTACGTGCTGGCTCCCACCTTGGTGTGGGGCAGCCACGGGCCTGAGCTACTCCCCCTTTCCCGGGTCCTCCTTCCGGTGCCCTGACTGCTGGGTCAGGGGTGTGTTTAGCTCCATGATGGAGGCACCTGCTTGACTGGTGGTGCACTACGTCATCCAGGTTGGAGACAGGAAAACTGACTCAGTTCTAGTCTGTCCCCATGGGTTCCAGTTGATGCTTGTGAGTTCCACTCTGTGCTTGTGGATCCAGTTTTCCTCTGCTCACCGCTCTCACCCCCTTTTCCTCTGCCTTTCTTCCCAAATGTCTGCCCACTGGAGTTTAAGCACCAGCATAAAAGTGAAAGCAATAGCTTTGCACAGAGAGTTTAACTAGTTCTATAACCACGTAAGTTCAAATCCTTGTAGTCAATCGTATATATGTATTTATACACCTATACATCTCCACTTATGGTTCCTTTTCTGTCTTTGAACCCTGAGTGATACATATGAAGAGGATGAAAGCTTGAATCCAGTGAAAACACGGCTTGAGGATGGTGAGATCTCATTTTGATGACTTATTCATACCCAGAAGCCAAGTTCAAGGAAGAAAAAGAAAGGGTAAGTAGGTAGTGAAAAGGGGTCATGGGAGCAGAAAAATAAAAGTAATTTGTGATAATGTAACATATGTCTACTTCATGCCAGGCACTGGTAATATCAAGATCAATAATAACTCTAGACCTTTATAATCTATGGGGGAAGAAGGACTCTTAAAGAGCCAACTATAATAGAATAAGTGCTATATAATTGGCATGAATAAAGCAGAAGAGGAAGTCATTAATTTTGTCTGAGGGTTTGGGGAGGGCTCTACAGATGAGATAATATTGTCCCTGGTTCATGGAGGAAATTGACTCGTGCAGGCATTCTCAAACTTCAGCAGACTTAGAATCACCTGGAGGGATTATTAAAACACAGATTGCTGGGCCCACCCCTGAGTTTCTGACTCAGTAGATCTGAGAATGTGTATTCCTAACATGTTCCAAGGCGATGCTGATGTTACTGGTTTGGGCACCACACTCTGAGAACCACAGCTTTAGTGAAGAAAAGTGGGGATAAGAGTGGTGAGTGCCCTAGACACAGCTGGGGAAAAGCGAGAGGCACACAAATTCATTTACAATTGTTTTTTTCCATTCCCACAGCCCTCCCTGTTATTCTCCTCTCTCTCTTACTATTTCTGCTTCCTTTGCCCTCTTTGTCCATCATCTTGAATGAATCAAAGTCTGTCGTGATTTGGGAGGACACAATTTAGGACTGGAGTTCAGGAAAACCATGAGGCTAGACATATTGATTTGTGAGTCTAAGCAAACTGGTGATAGAGGGAGCCATGGGAGTGCAGGGGAGACATCACTTAAGAAGAACCACAAAGAGAGGAGAGGAGTGAACAGGAGGGAAGGGGAACAGAGCAGAGCAGAAGAGAGCTCAGCAGGAAGAGGATGAGGAATACCAGAAGCGGGAAGACGAAGGAAATGATGCAAAGGACAGTGAGTGGGAATAACCAGCCAGGCAGGAGAAGAACAAGAGAGTCTTGTTGTGGAAGCCAGGGAAGGTTTTTGAGAAAAAGAGAGTGTTCAACCATCTCTAAGGCTGCAGGGAGGTCATGCTGAGGGCTGAAGAGAGGCTGGGGTTTTTCCCAATTAACAGATCAGTGGTCGCCTTTAGCAGAACCGTTTTAGTGGAATTGTGGAGGGAGAGTTCTCACTGCCGTGATGTAGAATGAAAGGATGATGTAGAATGAGGAAGTAGCTAAAATGAATATGGACCACTTTCAAGAAGGTCAACTCTGAAAGAAAAATATGCAATCATAAGTAAAGGAAGATCTAGATAAAGGTCAAGAGAGAAGTTCATTTTTCACAAAAATGGAAATTCGAGCATATGTCATAGCCAAAGAGAAAGAGGGGAGAGCTGGAAAACACAGATAGAGGGAGGGCGTCCAAATGGTGCCAGATCCTGCAAGAGGAAGGGAAATGGCTCTAGAGTGCAGGGAGGATTATTCGTCATAGGAGGGAAGAGGCAAAGTCAGGAGAGTGAAAATCTCCATCAGTTCCTGCCTGATAATCCCTATTTCTCCTGTGAAAGCAAGCAAGGGCAGAGAGAGTGACAGAGAGATAGAGACAGAGACACAGATAGAGACATAGATGGAGATAGAGATCATATATCCTATATAATCTCATGTTTAGGAAGCAAGGGAGGGAAGGGAGCTGAAAAAGTGGTCATGTAGGCCAAGTAATGGAGGAAAGAATATTGTCACAAAAGCCAAGAAAAGAAAAAGCTTCAAGATGAAAGAGATGGTCAACATCAAATGTTCTGAGAGCTCAGCAAAGACCAGCAGGATGAGATCATTGGATCTGGCATTTCAGAGGTCATTACCAACACTGGTGATGAACGCTGGTTTTCAGTCCTGGGCCAGAAGCCAGAGTCAACTGGGTTGAGAAAGGAATGGGAGGTACTCTTTTAAGAGGTTTAGCTGTAAACAGACAGGAAGCAGTAGTTCCAAGAAGTGTCAGAATGAAAAAAAAAGACCTTTTGGTTGGAAATGATAGCAAAATTGAGCATAATAATTTATACCAGCTGATGATAAGAAGCCAGTGGAGAATCTTCAAAAGAGTATGAAGAAAACAATAACATGTTTGCTTATCAAGTCAGCAAAATTTTTACTAAAAATGACAATACTCTGCAGGTAATATTGCACATCAGTGTAATCTTTTTGGATTTTTCAGATAGGTAGGAAGGTGCAACCTAGGCTATAAATTGGCCTTCTTAAAAAATTTCATTACAATAAAGACAGGAAGGAAGGAATTTTTAAAAAGAACTTTCTTCATGAATTTAGGGGAAAAAACAAACATAAGAAAACTAAGACAGAAGAAATAATAAAGTTAAAAATGAATTTTTTTATTTTATTTATTTATTTTTGTATTTTTCTGAAGTGAGAAGCGGGGAGGCAGAGAGACATCACATACGGCTGACCGGGATCCACCCGGCATGCCCACTAGGAGGTGATGCTCTGCCCATCTGAGGCGTTGCTCCACTGTAACCGGAGTCATTCTAGCACCTGAGGCAGAGGCCATGGAGCCATCCTCAGTGCCCAGGCCAACTTTGCTCCAATGGAGCCTTGACTGCGAGAGGGAGAGAGATAGAGAGAAAGGAGAGGGAGAAGGGTGAAGAAGCAGATGGGTGTTTCTCCTGTGTGCCCCTGACTGGGAATTGAACCCAGGACATCCACACACCGGGCCGATGCTCTACCACTGAGCCCACTGGCCAGGGCATGAAAAGTAACAATGAATTTTTAAAAAGAGCAAATTAACATAAAGAAATTTAAAATCTGGTTTCCAAACCACTTCCACTGCAAAAAATTTGACAAATCAAACATCTAAAAAATAAAAATATGCAAATATGCTGTTACAAAATATCCATATGTAATTACACTGATTGGTGTATATATGTGTGTGTGTGTGTGTGTGTGTGTGTGTGTGTGTGTGTGTGTGTATAGAGAAAGAAACACATAAAATAATATAGATGGCTATATGTGTGTGCACACATATAACTAAAACTGATAGTAGTTACTTGTTGGGAGAAGTTAGAATTAGATGAAGAAAAGTAAGATATATATTTATATATATATTTCACTAAATAACTTATAATTTTTGATATTTTAATCATATGAATTCAAAAGAAAGTTCCAGAAAATAAAAAAGGTTTTTTAAAAATTATAACAGAATATTATAATTGAATAATACATTTGAAAAGCAACATAATTAAAATGGCCATATTACCCAAAACAATACACAGATTTAATGCAATCCCCATCAAAATCCCACTGTCATTTTTTAAAGAACTAGAACCAAAAACATCAGATTTGTATAGAACCACAAAAGACCCCCAAATAGCCAAAGCAATGCTGAGAAAAAAGAATGAAGCTAGAGCTATCACACTACCTGACTTCAAATTGTACTACAGAGCTGCAATAATCAAAACAGCATGGTATTGACAGAAAAACAGACATACAGACAAATGGAACAGAATTGAGAGCCCAGAAATAAAACCATATGTATATGGGCAAATAATTTTTGACAAAGGAGCCAAAAATACACAACAGAGAAAGGAAAGCCTTTTCTATAAATGGTGCTGGGAAAGTTGGAAAACCACATGCAAAAGAATGAAACTAGATTACAGTTTGTCCCATTGTATAAAAATTAATTCAAAATGGATCAAAGACCTAAATATAAGATCTGAAACAAATTATGTAGGAGAAAACATAGGTACTAAGCGTATGAACCATTGTCTTAGAGAACATTTTATAAATTTGACCCCAAAGGCAGGGAAAGTAAAGGCAAAAATAAATGAATGGGACTATATCAAACTGAAAAGCTTATGCACAGCAAAAGAAACGAACAATAAAACAAAAAGACAATCACCCAAAAGGAAGATGATACAGTATATGCAAACAATAGCTCTAACAAGGTATTAATATCCAAAATATATAAAGAATCCATATGACTCAACACCAAACAAACAATCTAATTAACAAATGGGCAGAGGGCATGATCAGGTGGTAGAGCTGTGGAGAGAGCGTTGGACTGGGACGCAGAGGACCCAGGTTCAAAACCCCGGGGTCACAGGCTTGAGTGCGGGTTCATCCAGCTTGAGTGCGAGGTTGCTGGCTTGAGCGTGGAATCATAGACATGACCCCGTGGTCACTGGTTTGAAACCAAAGGTCGCTGGCTTGAAGCTCAAGGTCACTGGCTTGAGCCCAATGTCACTGGCTTGAGCAAAGTGTCACTTGCTCTGCTGTAGCTCCCCCCTCCCGTCAATGTACATAAGAGAAAGCAATCAATGAACAACTAAGGAGACTAAGGAGCTGCAATGAAGAATTAATGCTTCTAGTGCATAACCAGGCGGTGGCGCAGTGGATAGAGCGTCGGACTGGGATGCAGAGGACCCAGGTTCCAGACCCCGAGGTCGCCAGCTTGAGTGCAGGCTCATCTGGTTTGAGCAAAAAGCCCACCAGCTTGAACCCAAGGTCGCTGCTGCCAGCAAGGAGTTACTCAGTCTGCTGAAGGCCCGCGGTCAAGGCACATATGAGAAAGCAATCAATGAACAACTAAGGTGTCGCAACATGCAATGAAAAAAAAACTAATGATTGATGCTTCTCATCTCTCTCCGTTCCTGTCTGTGCCTGACTATCCCTCTCTCTGACTCACTCTCTCTGTAAAAAATAAATAAATAAAAAAATTAAAAAAAAAAAAAAAGAATTAATGCTTCTCAACTCTCTCCTTTCCTGTCTGTCCCTATCTGTCCCTCTCTTTGTCTGTCTCACACACACACACACACACACACACACACACACACACACACACAAATGGAAAGAAGACCTGAACAGAAACCTCTCCCAAGAAGACATAAAAATGGCCAACAGCTATATAAAAAGATGTTCAACTTCCCTAGCTATTAGGGAAATGCAAGTCAAAACTACAATGAGATACCACCTCACACCTGTTAGAATGGCTGTTATCAACATGACAGGTAATAACAAGTGTTGGAGAGGCTGTGGAGAAAAAGGAACCCTCATTTACTGCTGGTGGGAATGTAAACTGGCATAGCCACTATAGAAAACAGTATGGGTGGTTCTTCAAAAAAATTATAGAGTTATCATATGACCCAGCAATCCCTCTTCTGACTATCTACTCAAAAAATTTGAAAACATTTATTGCAAGGATATATGCACCTTTATGTTCATTGAAGCATTACAGCTAGTGCTCGACTTACAACCACGATTGGTTCTGACAGACCAGTCGTAACACAATTTGGTCGTAAGTTGAGTAGGCTATATGTATAGTACTGTGAAATGATGTTATAAAAATCTTTAAGTCAAAGACAAGACAATTTCCTCTTGGTAGACATCTTGGGAGGGGTTTGATGAAAAATATCCAAGATACAAAACATAAATTGCTGTACTGAGTCTGGGATAACAGTTGAAATGTTGCACACAGAGATGGTAGTCCTGCCCGAAGCTGGTCCGCACTGTCATATGCCCAGCTGGGCAACACTTGCACTGCCAGATTCGGAGCAGTCGTGGCTAGCGATTGTGGTCGTAAAGTCAAATGGTCGTAAGTTGCATAGGTCGTAAGTCGATCAATACCTGTACTTACAGTGGCCAAGACATAGAAACAACCAAAGCGTCCCTCAATAGAGGATTAGATAAAGAAGATGTAGTACATACATACTATGGAATACTACTCAGCTCAGCCATAAGAAAAGATGAAATACTGCCATTTTCGACAACATAGATGGACCTTGAGAATACTATGCTAAGCAAAATAAATCAGACAGGAAAAGCTAAGAACCATACGATTTCAAAACTAATATGCAGTCCTGACCAGTGGTGGTGCAGGTTCAAGCTTGAGCTTGGGGTCACTGGCTTGAGCAAGGGGTCACTGGCTCGGCTGGAGCCCAGGATCAAGGTACATATGGGATGCAATCAATGAACAACTAAAGTGCTGCTACTACAAGTTGATGCTTCTTTTCTCTCTCCATTCCTGTCTCTGTCTGTTTGTCTCTCTCTTGCTAAAAAAAACAAAGCAAACAAACAGAACACTCATATGCAGGATATAAAACTAAAACTCACAGACACAGACAATAATAGGGTGGTTACCAGAGGGAAGGAGACAAGGGGTAGAAAAGGATAAGAGGGGCCAAATATACGGTGACAGAAGACAGCTTGACTGTGGGTGGTGGGCACACAATGCAATATGCAGATCATGCATCATAGAAATGTGCTCTTGAAACCTATATGATCTCATTAACCAATGGCACTCCAATAAATTTAATAAAAGAAAAAGAAAATCTCAAAGAAATAGAGTGTATTCTGGAAAAATGTGAACATCCAAAACTGACTGTAAATGCAGGCATCCAAAAGGATCAGACTCAGGAAGACATTGAAAATTACTTGGCACTGAACAGAAATTCAAATGTTCATCACATGAATGAATGATTGCGTTAGCTTTCCTAATGTGTGATTTTGTAGAAAAAGGTTCTGCTCAATGGAAAACTATGTGTCATCTAAAGCAGTGGTCTCCAACCCCCGGGCCGCAGACCGGTACCGGTCCGTGGGCCATTTGGTACCAGGCTGCAGAGAAAGAATAAATAACTTACATTATTTCCATTTTATTTACATTTAAGTCTGAACGATGTTTTCTTTTTAAAAAATGACCAGATTCCCTCTGTTACATTCGTCTAAGACTCACTCTTGACGCTTGTCTTGGTCACGTGATACATTTATCCGTCCCACCCTAAAGGCCAGTCCGTGAAAATATTTTCTGACATTAAACCAGTCCGTGGCCCAAAAAAGGTTGGGAACCACTGGTCTAGAGAACAGCCTTCCAGGTTACCTGATTCTAGGGGAGCTACTGTATTTCATAACCGTAAGTTATAGGTAACTGAGAGCAATGCAAAATAACTCTTCTCCATAGACATGTAAATTTGGTGGAAGTTCAATTGATTTCCCCCTTCTTCCCTGAGAAAAAAACACCTTGCTTCAATTTGCCCATTTATTATTCATTTCAGTACTGCCTAACCATAATTCAATATTATTGATCTATGAATTTGTCCATTTAAAAATTTTTTCTCTTTGAATTGGTTATAACACCTGCCTGGTGCCTTCTCACTGATTAATGACTACAATAAAGTCTATAATACATGTTCATTTTTATATCTGTATGAGTCATAAATTTATTTTCTGAATATTATCCTTTAACAATTGCAAACTTTTAAGGAAAAACTAATTTTAAAGATAGCTATATTATACCAGAACATGGGGAAATATAGGAGTGCCCAAATTTTTTTGAAAATGAAATATTGATGCTACCAAAAACTCATAAGCATGTTTCCAAAAAAGAAACTCTAGACTAATTGTATTTCTGAATAAAAATAAAAGAGGTAAACTCTTGCAGTTTTGGATTGATGAAGTTTTATAATTCCTTACCAAAATATTATAAATTCTTGGTTTTAAATTTTTTGTATATCCACAGTCTGTGCCTTTAAACAAAACAAATAGATAAATAAAAAGACAACAATGATTGCTGTCCTTAATCTTCAGGGTAGACATTGAGTGGCTCAGAATGACCTCTCGCAGCTCCACCTTTTCAATACATGGATCGATCATCAGGCAGCCTCCCAACACATTGCAGTGAGTACTCTGATCATAAATGACCACAGTAGGTAGCCAAATTTGTAAATTAAACAAGGGAGGTTTCAAGTCCAAAGCACATTCAGTCTCTCAATGAATTATAAAAACAAAGAAATGTTTTCTGATAAATTAAAGAATGTGAATCCGGAAAAAGTTACCTATCAGCATGAAAGTTTTGTTTTTTTATTGATTTTACAGAGAAAGAGAGAGAGAAACATTGATTTGTTGTTCCATTTATATATGCATTCATTGGCTGATTCTTGTACGTGCCCTGATTGGGGATCAAACCTGCAACCTCGGTGTATTGGAATGACATTCTAACTGACTGAGCTACCCAGCCAGGGCAAGCACAGGTTTGTTTGTTGTTTGTTTGTTTTTGTATTTTTCCGAAGCAAGAAGCCGGGAGGGGGTGGAGGGCGGCAGACAGACTCCCACATGCGCCCGACCAGGATCCACCCAGCATGCCCACCAGGGGGCAATGCTCTGCTGCAACTGGAGCCATTCTAGCACCTGGGGCAGAGGCCATGGAGCCATCTTCAGCAACCGGGCCAACTTTGCTTCAATGGAGCCTTGGCTCCAAGAGGGGAAGAGGGAGAGAGAGAGAAAGGAGAGGGGAAACATGGAGAAGGAGATGGGCGCTTCTCCTATGTGCCCTGGCCGGGAATCAAACCCAGGACTTCCACATGCTGGACCAACACTCTACTGCTGAGCCAACCGTCCAGGACAGCACAGGCTTTTTGTTTTGTTTTTTTAATAAACATGGGCATTTTTATTTTTTATTTATTTATTTTTTTACAGAGACAGAGAGAGTCAGAGAGAGGGATAGATAGGGACAGACAGACAGGAATGGTGAGAGATGAGAAGCATCAATCATTAGTTTTTTGTTGTGACACCTAAGTTGTTTATTGATTGCTTTCTCATATGTGCCTTGACCGAGGAGCTTCAGCAGACCAAGTAACCCTTGCTCAAGCCAGTGACCTTGAGTCCAAGATGGTGAGCTTTGCTCAAACCAGATGAGCCCGCGCTCAAGCTGGCGACCTCGGGGTCTTGAATCTGGGCCCTCCGCATCCCAGTCCGATGCTCTATCCACTGCGCCACTGCCTGGTCAGGCAGGGCAGCACAGGTTTTAATATCAACAGATCCAGTTTGTTTCGGAAAATGTTAGAACCACCTAACTTTCCTGTTACTGAATTTAGTTACATATTCAAAACTGAAGTTGGTGACTTACCCAATCTCTTTTAAAAATCTTGGTTTTGACACCTGTTACTTTTGCCAGGTAAGCAACTTTTTAGAACTAAACCTCTCACAGTTGGAGACAGATTACTATTATAGGGAATAAAATTCACAGCACAACAAAAGAATAATCCATGACTAAGTACATATGAGTTATTTCAGAAGGGCGAGGATGCGTTAAAAATTTTATTAATAGGTTTTATTTTTGAATAGGAAAGTATCACTTCTTCTGTAGACAGTGAAAAGGCATTGAATATGATTGGAAGGAGATAAGGATATGCCACCCCAAAATATGCCTCTTTGACATAAGAATTATAAAAGTATAAAAATTATGTTAAGAAAAGAGTTCTCAGTCATGGCCAGTTGGTTCAGTGGATAGAATGTTGGCCCAGCGTTCGGATGTCCTTGGTTTGATCCCTGGGTTCCATCCCCGGTCAGGGCACACATTAGAACTGACCATCTACTTCTCTTCCCCTCCCTCTCTCCCTTCTCTCTTCCTCTCTTGCAGCCAGTGGCTCGATTGCTTTAAGTGTTGGCCTCAGGTGCTGAGGATGTCTTGGCTGATTTGAGCATTGGCCCCAGATGGGGTTGCCAGGTGGATCCTGGTTGGGGCACATGTGGGAGTCTGTCTTTCCCCCTCTCACTTAAAAAAAATAATAATAATAGAAGAAAAAAATAAGAGTTCTCTATTCCTAGTGTTAATATGATTTGAAGGAAATAAGGATATGCCACCCCAAAATATGCCTCTTTGACATAAGAATTATTTGGAGGTGAAGGCATTGGAGTTCCTGAAATCCCTTATGTGTCTAAAAGAAAAGCCTCCCAAAAGAACGCAATTGTCATAATTTCCTCCCCAGGAGCAACTCTA
Source organism: Saccopteryx leptura (assembly GCF_036850995.1). Lineage (NCBI taxonomy): Eukaryota > Metazoa > Chordata > Mammalia > Chiroptera > Emballonuridae > Saccopteryx > Saccopteryx leptura. Next base: position 63,818,426 of record NC_089507.1, read on the forward strand.
ATTAAATTCTCAGAGAATTCAGCGTCACACCGCAACAGCCGTCACACACTAGCATACCCCCCTCTATTTTCCCAAGGGCCCGTTAATCTTTCCAAAAAGTCTTTTGCTTCTCTATTAGGGCCCCTTCTCCCCTTCCCCTAGGAAGTTGGGTACACAGACCCCAAATTCTTTCTTTTTAAAATCAAGATATAACTAACATACCACATTGTATCAGTCCCAAATTCTAACCACCATTTTGAGTTTCTCATCTTTGGATGCTCCCAAGTGCAAGTGGGATACACATGCCAATAAACTTGTCTTCTCTGGTTCATCTGTCTTGTGTCAGTCCAATTTACAGGGCCCGGTGGAGAATGTAGGAGGGGAGAGGGAAGGGAATTTTCCTCCCTACACAGCCCATATCCATTCCTATTTAAATTAAAAAAAAACAACAAGGCTCTAGCTGGTTGGCTCAGTGGTAGAGCGTCGGCCTGGCGTGTAGAAGTCCCGGGTTCGATTCCCGGCCAGGGCACACAGGAGAAGCGCCCATCTGCTTCTCCACCCCTCCCCCTTTCCTTCCTCTCTGTCTCTCTCTTCCCCTCCCGCAGCCAAGGCTCCATTGGAGCAAAGATGGCCCGGGCGCTGGGGATGGCTCCTTGGCCTCTGCCCCAGGCGCTAGAGTGGCTCTGGTGCAACAGAGCATCGCCCCCTGGTGGGCAGAGCGTCGCCCCCTGGTGGGCGTGCCTGACTGTCTGGAGTCTGTCTGACTGTCTCTCCCCGTTTCCAGCTTCAGAAAAATACAAAAAAAAAAACAAAAACAAAAAACAAAACACCTTTTTTTAAGCAGCTTTAACACTAGGAATAGAGAACTCTTTTATTTTTTCTTCTATTATTTTGTTTTTTTTAAGTGAGGGGGAAAGATAGACTCCCGCATGTGCCCCAACCAGGATCCACCTGGCAACCCCATCTGGGGCCAACGCTTGAATCAATCGAGCCATCCTCAGCACCTGAGGCCAACACTTAAACCAATCAAGCCACTGGCTGCAAGAGAGGAAGAGAGAAGGGAGAGAGGGAGGGGAAGAGAAGTAGATGGTCAGTTCTAATGTGTGCCCTGACCGGGGATGGAACCCAGGGATCAAACCAAGGACATCCGAACGCAGGGCCAACATTCTATCCACTGAACCAACTGGCCACAACTGGGAACTCTTTTCTTAACATAATTTTTAAAATCTCTATTTAAAATACAACAACTGGAACCATTCTTAACCATGAAGGCTTAATAAAGGCATTCACTTTAAAATCAGGAACAAATGAAGGGTGGACCCTATGACTTTATTTAGCAATGTCCTGGAAGTTTTGGACAATGTAGTGACACATAAACTAGATATAAACGTATAAAAGGGGTAATGTAAAGGAGGAGGCAAAAATCAAGTGCTCCCATTGCTGGGCTGGTTTGATCAGTCTCTCTCCCATCTCACCCTTGCAAAAGGTTTATTTAAATGAAAAACTAATAGGTTTAACAAGGGAACTCAGCCAAGTGGCTGGATACAAAACAAACATCTAAAAATTAACAGCTTTCTTGTGTACTAGCAAAAACAATTAGGATATAATAGGGGGGAAATGCATTCACAATGTGCAAGATGTAACATCTGGAAGGAAGAAGACCTAAATAAATGGAAAGACAATAACAAGATGTCAACTCTGTGAAAATTACTCACAGCATGAATCTCTAAATGGGGTCTAGAGATTACTGCCTTAAAATCCCTTGGATGCTTATTAAAATGCACATTCCTGGGCTGGGCCTGAATTTAACAGTATCACAAGAGGGATAGGGTAGGTTTTAAGAAAACTGTCTTCTTACCACACTCCCCACGTGATTTTTAACAGATACGCATTAAAGTTTGCAACCACAGCTTTATGTAGGGTTCATAAAACTTCAGTAAGGTTCCAAGTCCATCTGGAATGAGAGCCAAGAAGGGGGCTACCCTAACATATGTTAAAAAATATAATAAACTTAAAGTATATGCATAAGATATACATAAACTTTCATGATAAAAATCATGTGGTCTTTTACCAAAACCAACAAATTAATCAACTGAACAGAACAGTCCCAAGAAAACTCCCACATTAAGTTACAGAAGTAAAACTGTTTTTGTGTGTCCATTATTGCATCACCAGAAAACTGCTGCATCTTTCTTCCCCTGACTGGGAGGGACGGTTCGGAAAGATCGGATGCTGTATGCTATTGAAGCAGTTTGGCTGGGGAGGCCACAGGTCACAGGGACCTGTGCTGTAAGGAGTCATTCTGTTGCCTATTTTTTCTCTTTTTTAGATGATCAGTCCAGTGAGAACGTGGACTGACACCACAGAGAGGCATATGAACGTGAGAGACTGATCTCAATCCCAGGTCCTAGAAGAAAGAGGCACGGCACACCTCTCGGGAGTCACAGGGGAGCAGGCCCAGGGGGTGGGCTCGACCAAGCGGGTGGGGGACACAGAGCGAGGAGAGAGAGAAAAGCCACATGCAAGTGCCTTTATTAGGGGACAGGGAGAGTACAAACAAAAGGTGCAAGGGGATTTCAGGGTGCTCACAGCCCGTCTGCGGGGATCCTGAGGCAGCAGAAAAACATGTTTTTAAAAAATGAATAACACAATCAACCCGGTGATGCCTCAACATCAGTAACAATACTAATTGGGACCTTGCCACTTGGGTTCTGGAGACGTGAAAGGTGAGCGGGACAGCTTGACTTAGTCACTGGAAAGCAAATGTTGAGAAAGGTGACCGCTAGGAAGAGTCCTAGTAGGACTATGACGAGAATATGAACAACCAGGCATTGTACTTTGTGGGCAATAGCCAAGAGAACAAGCCAGGCACCTCTGATGTTAAGGGAACCTGTGGGTTATGTTATGAGAGATCTTTACCTCTTGGCCCATTCCTCAGAGTCTGGCCTGTACCTGTGCAGAATTGAAAATGTCATACAGCAGGAGGGACCCTGTATGGACAAACCCCTCCCTCTCTGGCTTGTAAGTTGTCAAAAGCCAGTCTGTTGTCCATTTTGGGCTAAAGACTCATGGGCTGACTGCATACGGGACAGTGTTTTGTGCAGCTTCTGAATAATCTTTAAGGGCCAGAAAAAAGTGCTGGTTGGCAGTTATGATTTAATTTTGTTGGAAAAAGGACACCATACTGGTGCCAATGCTGGCTGCTGCAGCACTTATGGCAAGTTCTATTACGATAGCATTAAACACTGCCTGTTTTGCTGGCATCCTTGGGTTGGTGGAAACAGGGAAGTACCCAGCAGATAAAGTACAGTACTACAGGAATCCCCAGTATAACCACTGCACACTGGGTTATGGTTTCATTAGGGAAAACCTGTCAGGGAGTCAACAAGAACTACAGTGTGTCCGTAAAGTCATGGCGCACTTTTGACCGGTCACAGGAAAGCAACAAAAGACGATAGAAATGTGAAATCTGCACCAAATAAAAGGAAAACTCTCCCAGTTTCATACCTATTCAGTGCAGTTCGATGTGGGCTCATGCACAGATTTTTTAGGCTCCTTAGGTAGCTATCCCGTATAGCCTCTAGCAGGGGTCCCCAAACTTTTTACACAGGGGGCCAGTTCACTGTCCCTCAGGCCGTTGGAGGGCTGCCACATACAATGCTCCTCTCACTGACCACCAATGAAAGAGGTGCCCCTCTGGAAGTGCGGCAGGGGGCTAGATAAATGGCCTCAGGGGGCCGCATGCGGCCCGCTGGGGCCGTAGTTTGGGGATACCTGCTACAGACTCGTCACTGACTGATGGCCTACCAGAACAGGGTTTCTCCACCAAACTGCCGGTTTCCTTCAACTGCTTATCCCACCGAGTAATGTTATTCCTATGTGGTGGCGCTTCATTATGAACGCACCAATATTCACGTTGCACTTTGGTCACGGATTCGAATTTAGCGAGCCACAGAACACACTGAACTTTCCTCTGTACCGTCCACATCTCGACTGGCATGGCCGTGGGCTGCTCCGCTGTATACACGGTGTTACATCATCATCTGTGCATGCGCACATGCTGCCACACCATCCTACAGAAACTGGGAGGGTTTTCCTTTTATTTGGTGCAGATTTCACATTTCTATCATCTTTTGTTGCTTTCCTGTGACCGGTCAAAAGTGCACCATGACTTTACGGACACACTGTATATAAGGTGATGTGCCTATGAGTCTGGGTCACAACAGCTCCAGAAGGTGCCTTTGAGCATAATGAATTTGTGAGAAAGTGGCGTTGCATTTAGCCAAGGGCAAAGAGTGGTAATAGTGGTCATGGTAAAAGACACAAAGCAAGAGACAGTGGTGGAAAACTGGGGTGGGGAGGTGTTAAGAAAAGACACCAGGGAGTGGGTGGGTCTCTCTTCAGGGAGTCAAGGGGTTGACTGATAGAAGTCAGACACCCCCAGGGGAAAGCAATAATCTCCATTAATTTTGGTAACTTCTACCAGATTTACCTTTGGGCATGAAAGTGCAGGGTATACCTTTTAGCAGAGAACGAGGAGTAAACTGGAATTATGGGCTAAGCAGATAGCAAACTCAGATATAAAAGTGAAAATGTGCCTGACCAGTGGGTGCGCAGTGGAAAGAGCACGGACTGGGATGCTGAAGTCCTGGGATCAAAACCTCGCAGTCGCCAGCTTGAGTACAGGCTCATCTGCTTTGAGTGCAGGCTCACCAGTTCAAACACGGGGCCGCCAGTTTGAGCGTGGGATCATCAACAGGATCCCATGGTGCAGACTTGAGCCCAAAGGTAGCTGGTTGAGCAAGGGGTCACTGGCTTGGCTGGAGCCCCGCCCCCACCCAGTTTAAGGCACTAATGAGAACCAATCAATAAACAACTAAAGTGCCACAACTATGAGTTGATACTTCTCATCTCTCTCCCTTCCTCTCTCTCCCTAAAAAAGAAAAAGAAAGAAAGAAAGAAAGAAAGAGAGAGAGAGAGAAAGAAAGAGAAATAAAGAAAGGAAAGAAGTGAAAATGTCCTGTGTCCACTTTGTGCCACAGGAGAGGTGGTCCCTGGGTGTCCCTGGGGTGGAGATTGTAGTGTAAGGGGTGGTCATTTCCAATGGCGAGGTCTTGGGTTGAATGATGTCATCTGAGACAATGTCATCTCCAACCATGAGATTCTGAGTCAGGGCAATGTTGTCTGGAATGTGGGGTTGGTGTATCCTTTCCAAGAGGGTACTCCGTTGCTGTGAGTTTCCAGATTGTACACCAATGAAAGCACCCAGACCAGTAGTACTAAGAACAACAGTCAACAGAATGGTGTGCACTTTTGTTTTAAATGGGAAGTTGAGGTTCAAATGGGTCGCATATCAGTTGAGCAGTTGCCTGGCCTATGGAACAACCCAAGTTTAAATGAGTCTTCGGAGAGTATGTGCTCTTTTTTTTTCCTTTTTTTTATTTTATTAACTGATAGGTGGAGAGGCAGAGAGACAGACTCTGCATGCATCCTGACCGGGATCCACCAGGCAATCTTACTAGGGTACAATACTCTGCCCATCTAGGGGCCATTGCTTCATTGCTCAGCAACCAAGCCATTTTTTTAGCTCCTTAGGTGGAGGCCATGGAGCCATCCTTAGCACCCGAGGCCAACGTGCTAGAGCCAATCGAGCCATGGCTACAGGAGGAGAAGAGAGGGGAAGAGAGAGAAAGAGAAAGAGAGAGAGAAGAAGAGGAGGAAGGGTGGAGAAGCAGATAGTCGCTTCTCCTGTGTGCCCTGACTGGGAATCGAACCTGGGACTTCCACACGCCGGGCCAACGCTCTACCACTGAGCCAACTGGCCAGGGCCAGTATGTCCTCTTGGTCTGGCCTCCGGCTCTATGGCATGGGGGCAAGATTGAAAAGTTATAAAAGTAAATTAAGACCTGGGGCAAGCAGAGAACTTTATAGAGTTTGTTGTACTAGAATTTGAAAAAGAGCTGCTTGAGAAGAACATATACATCTCAATCAAATGAGTTATGTGGGACTTATCAGGGACATGAAAGTGAAAATGTGTGTCTTGGTTACCACCCATAATGTCTGTAACTCTGAAGGGAATAAGGAGTGTCCTTGCAAAATCTTGTATTGTAGCCTTAGTATATATATGCAGAGGCACGTGTGATTTTTATGTGGATGTTTGGTATCTGTGAGGCAAGAGATTTCTAAAATATTTTACCCTGAAGGGATCATTTTTAGGAAACATCCCAACCATTTATAATAAATGTGCAGATGGGGCCATTGTTGACCAGGGTACCCAGGCACTAAATGACTGCCTGAAGTTTGGCCAAGTATGTCGTTTCTTGGGTCCCGTCTTTTACCAGAGACATTTTAACCAGGCTAAGGGATGAAAAGCAGCAACGCTTCGTGGAGCTCCATCACATATGATGGTTGGTAATGCCACTCCCATTGTTGTTCAATAAACCCCAGGGAGGCAGGTGTCTGAGGGACTGGTGATTTCCTTGGTTCCTTGCCAGATGCAGGGACAAGGAAAGCTACCCCCTCCTACAGATGGAGTATGCCAGAAGGCCAAGGTTTGGCCCCAGCCTGCCTTCAGGAGGCCTTGGTAGCTGTGTTGAGCTGTGTTGAGGTTGTGGGGGATTGTTTTCACGATTCAAAGAATAAGGGGCAGTGGATATGAAGGGCCACAGGCTCAGGGTCTATGAGAGCCTCTTTTTCCAGGACAGACAGCCCCGTAGGTAGTTAGTCACTGTTACTTTAGTGGTGAGACCAACAGGCACAGGGTCTCCTATCAGAAGCCCTGGGTTTCAGAAGCCATCAGAAGTGGTTCTGAGACTCCAGGAGAAGAGGTGGCCAAAAGCTCACAGTGAAGGAATTTTTGAAGGTATTAATAGGAGTGCTGGTTCATTTTAATTTGTAAGTAAAATCATAAATGAGAACTATATTGCCAGCAGAACTCAAAAAGGACTAAATGATGTTGGAGTTATGTGTCATTAACAAATGTGTCATATGAATCACCAATGTAATGTCATATGTGTGCTCCTGGAGAGAGATGGATGTAGTCAAGGCCATGTCTGCAAAGAATGTGTGATAACAAAGCTGCTAAGGTATCCCGTGGGTGGCCTGGGAAGGTATATTGCGTCCCTTCAAAGGTGGAGGTAAACTGCAGCTGATTGTTGAAATAAGCACTGGATTGAAACAGGGAGACAAACCAATAAGAGCCAAGTATTTACTCATTGTTCTTTAAATAGAATCGTAATTTCAATAATATTGGTATTGAGTATGGTGGCCTTGACGTATGGGGCCATATAGCATTAAGGTTGTAGTAATCCATCTGAGGTGCCATTTATTTATTTGCTTTTCAGATTTAAGAACAGGCAAAACTAGACTGTCAAACGGAGAAGCAGTGGGGATAATCACTCTTTTACTTATTAGGTTTTATATAATAAGTTTTAATCTTTGAAAGTTCTATTTTAATCTTTTTGGGTCATATGAACTATGTTAACTGGGGTCCATGAGGTTCCATTTATCAAGCCAAAAATTTACATTCGCTTAAATTTATGACCCATTATTTTAGAGCATCTGTGGCAAGCACAGAATATTACAAAGCAGTGAGTACTATGACTATGGGAAATTTAGGCAAATCAAAGTGAGGCATTTCTATTTTTTTCTCTAGATAATATTTAATTACCTTTCTAAGATTATAGAGAGCACAATGTTTAAATTTAGTGGGATGCCCACTACAGCTCTAATCTGAGCCCCAGGAAGTTTTATATAAATATATGAAGAACGTTAACTTTTTTTCATATTGCTTGTAAATATTTTCACAATTTGTCACTTACCTTTTAATTTTATTGAAGTTTAGCGAGGTCAAAGCTATAAGTAGTTACTTTTGTTATTTCTTCCTTTGTTTCTAAACTTCAGGAAATGCTTCCCTATCCAGACATTAGCTAAATATTTACTTAAATTTCCTAGGCATGTCATAGTTTCAACTTTTACATTTTACTCTTTGTTAACCTGGAATTTATGTGTATGATTTAAGATAAGGATCTAAATAGATGGTTTTTTCCTCCATTTTAAATTTGATATTCCAGCACATTTATTAAATAATTTCTGTATTCCTCACAGATTCCTTTAAAACAGTGGTCTTAACTGAAAGTGATTTTTGCCACCTGGGAACATTTGACAATGTTAAGAGCCCTTTTTGGTTGTCATCACAGGGATGGGCATCTAAGGGGTATCTAGCAGGTAGAGGCAGGGATGATGCTAAACATCTTACATCTAAGTATCAGTCAGCCCCCACAACAAAGCTCAAAGTGTCCACAGTGAGCCACTGTGGAGCAACCTTATTTTAAAATTTATGTTAGACTAGCAGATCTTCCCCATATTAGATATTAGATGTTGTTAAAATATATAACCCACTGCTGCTAGTCACTCTAGAAGCTACCACCTAGAATATCAGTGCCCACAGTTCCTCCCCCACGCCCACGCCCCAAGTTAGAGACCCTTTTTGATGCTTTATGACATTTTTATATCTGGAGTGCACCTCCTGAATGGAAATGGCATGGCCCCACCTTGTTCTTGTTTTTATGGTACATCTGGGCTGTACTGCATTATAAAATTTTAAATATCCCCACAAACAGGCTGTTAGCAGCTTGCCCACGCAACCAGGTTAGTGTGATGAGGCTGCTCCCTGCCACAAGTTGCCCCTCTCACCCTCCTGACTATGACTTAGTGGCACTCAAATGCAGCACTGAAATCTCCTACCTTTTGCTTGGGACCCACCCTCTGGCCCCCACTAAAAGCACTTGCCCAGGGTTCTCACTCTCTGCTCCCACCTGCTTGGTTGAACCACTCTCTGGGTGTGCCTCCTCTGTGGCCCCTGCGTGTAGTGAGACCCTTCCTGTTAGAAGACCTGACCATTAATCAGTCGCTTTCACTTTCTTTTCTTTTCTTTTTTTACAGAGACAGAGAGAGAGAGAGTCAGAGAGAGAGAGATAGATAAGGACAGACAGGAACGGAGAGAGATGAGAAGCATCAATCATTAGTTTTTCGTTGCGACACCTTAGTTGTTCATTGATTGCTTTCTCATATGTGCCTTGACCGAGGGGCTACAGCAGACCAAGTAACCCCTTGCTCAAGCCAGCGACCTTGGGTCCAAGCTGGTGAGCTTTGCTCAAACCAGATGAGCCCGCGCTCAAGCTGGCGACCTCGGGGTCTCGACCTGGGTCCCCCACATCCCAGTCCGACACTCTATCCACTGCACCACTGCCTGGTCAGGCTCTTTCACTTTCATATGTCTCTTTGCGGTATTATTCCATGTCCACACACCTGACTGATCATCCAAAAAAACACCCCAAAAACCAACGACCTATTTGCAGTAATAATTACTCTTTACAACACAGTTGGCGAGGAGAACGGGATGATCTAAGTCACAGACGGAAAACCCCACGGAGACGCCCTTGGCTCGCCCATGACTGACGGCTGGCAGTGGGACTGAGCTCCGCCGTCCAGAAGGCTCTGTCTGGCTGACCGGCACCTGTGCTGCCCGTGTTGTCCCTTCCTGCCACCCACACTCCCATTTTAAAGTGAGGGCCCTGCCCTAACCCCAGGACAATGTCTCAGGATCCCACTCTCCAGCTGTGAGTCTGGGAACAGGGGAAAGTCATTTTGCGGCTTCTTGAAGCACAAAGCCGAGGAGCCGCTGAGCTGTCATTCCACACGCAGTTCCAGTGCCGCGCTGGGACTCTCGGAGGAGGAACCCTGCCGGTGACTTGGTGAAGGCACTGCAGAGTGCTGCCCAGGCCTGAGTGTCAGCCTGGGAAAACAGTGCACGTGGCCTAGAGTACTGGCTGCTGACCCGTCACCACACTCTGTGTCTGTGAGTGACGCTCATGAAGGCAAAGCACTGCTGCGTCCCATTCGGTGTCAGGTGATCTGCTCCGCAGAGAGCCTCTGGTGGGGGGCGGGGGCTGAGCTATCAGGGCCCGTGCTGCTGGGCTGGCGCTCCTTTCTGCTGTCCCTCTTCTGAGATTGCTACTCCCTAACCCCAGGGGGATCAGGGATTCCATTCATACAGACTGGTGGCTCAATGTAAAAAAAAAAAAAAAAAGTGAGGGTGGAGGTGAGAGGGAAGGAGCATTTTGATCCTGTTTCCCTAAAATACCCGAGGAGGTTTTTCAGCGCATTTGAGAGTCCACGTGATTGGGCACTTTCAGTGCTGCTCCCTATTGACATGCTAAGAGTCTCCTTAGAATCTAATTGTCACAAAACAAAGAATTTAAATCAAGTTGAAGCCACTATTGATTGCTCTCCTACTTGTCGATCCCCTTGAGGAGCCACTGAGCCATTTCACCCGCAGGTGTTGTAAAGTACCAAAGGCTACAGAATTAATATTAATATTTTAGGAGGCTTGGAGGACATTTTATTAATTTGGGTTAAGGTGTGAAGAGAAATTGTGAGAATAGTCTCTGTACTGTGTGATTGGCATAACCAGGATGGATCTTGCCATTGTATTGTAAATGAAAAGGGAAGGAAAGCATAGATTCCCTGACATTCCACCACACCTGTGGGGAAAGGAGTGAATGGCTAGCCAGGTGCAGGAAGGGAAAAGCCAAAATAAACCTTTTCTTATAACTATGAGCCATTTGCGGGCATTTGTCCCCACGGAAACTACCTCTCTTATGTAAATGCATGTAGTTAATACCTCTGACTCTGGACAGAGAGATGGCGGATGAACACTAGAAAATATAGGAAGGCCTTTTAATATGTAAAGAGATATCTTTTCTACCATTGTGTTGACTTGTAAATTTTGTTTTCTCCAAAATGATGTATGGTTTGCAAATTGAATGTGGTCCTATCATGTTAAAGGACATATGACTATAACCAATAGCGGTAAGGGGCTCCTAATTGCAATTTTTGCTTCTGTACTTCCCACTTACAAAACTATAAAAACTAAGTAGAACAAAGGGCCAGCGCACTCTCCGTCAGATTTCTGTCGGAGTTCCCGCCGCTTGGCCAAGCTAGACAATAAAACTTTAATGTGTAAACGACGGATTTTGCTCCTGTCTTCCATATTTCGGGTTCCTCCGAATTTGGATTAACACCCTCAAAGGTTGATTGGGGCCCCTTAGAAAGAGATCCCTCCCCACATCTCTCTCTCTCTGTCTCTCTGTCTCTCTCTGTCTCTCTCTCTCTCACACACACACACACACACACACACACACACACAGAGCAAGGGTCACCTAGGACCACCAGGAACTTGTCAGGTTGATATCCGAAGAGAGAGGGAAACAATTAGCTCCCCAGATATAAAACACCCTAAAAGATTTTGTTTAATAAGAAGGAGGAGACTGTTGGCGTGGTTGGTGGGGGGCTGTCCGGGAGAGAGGCCACAGCCTGGAGACGCCCGGTGCCTTCCTCTTTTCCCCTGTTCTCTTATCAACCAGAGACAGAAACTAACGTTCTGTTCTGGTGTCTAAAAGCCTAAGAGAAAAACCCGAGGGAGCAGGGTGGATACTGCCCCTGGAGGCATTGACAAGCCCAAGCCGAAAAAAGGAAAGAAAGGAACTTTGCACCTTGCATATGTAACAAACTCAGGTCCAGCAAACATAATGCTAGTCCTGGATTACTTATTGATTAAATAAACAAGAACAACAAAAAACCCTATGTATAGGAAAAAGTAAATAAAGATAATTAATTATACTATGTGTGTATATATATAACTCTGTTAAAGCAAAGATCCATAATTTGATCCAATTGGAAACCTGAAATGTATATACAATTTTTATATACTGAAGAACTTCTATAACAAAAAAGATTAAAAGAGTGCCGATTGGCTTTTGTGCCCTACAACCTGGGTTTTGCAGTAACTGTAACAAATGCTAAATTGTACCAATATATTTATATAAATATAATGGCATCAGCAATGAGACAACTAATGCATCAAAAGAAAAATGGGCAAAAGACGTGAACCGAGTTTTTACAATAATTACAAATGTCCATATTAAGTACATACATTTTTGTTAATGTCACCAACAATTAATGAAATTAAAATTTTTAAATGATCAGTTTTTATATTTGCCCTATTTCAGAGGCAAAGACTTATTTTAAATGGTAATACTTACTGCAGATGAAGACATGCATAATGGGTACTCTCTACACCAGTGGTTTCCAACCTTTTTTGGGCCACGGACCGGTTTAATGTCAAAAAATATTTTCACGGACCTGCCTTTAGGGTGGGAAGGATAAATGCACAAAATAAAATTATGTGACCAGCGTAAAAACTGTGGTATTTTAAAATATAATTGTTGAACTTACGAGACAAGTGTCAAGAGTGAGTCTTAGACGGATGTAACAGAAGGAATCTGGTCATTTTTTAAAAATAAAACATCATTCAGACTTAAATATAAATAAAACGGAAATAATGTAAGTTATTTATTCTTTCTCTGCGGACTGGTACCAAATGGCCCACGGACCGGTACCGGTTCGCGGCCCAGGGGTTGGGGACCACTGCTCTATACCACTGGTGATAAATGAGCCAGGCCCTCTTACACATTTTGGAAAGCAATTTAGTATTAAGTGTCAAGAGGCTTAAGAGGTTTTCTATCCTTTCACTTTGTATTTTTAGTTGTAGAACATAAGAGTTAAACTGTGTCCCCCTTCAAAAAAGAAACGTTCAAGTCCTAATCCTCCTATTGTGAATGTGACCTTATTTAGAAATAGGTCTTTGCAGATATATTTATAATTAGTTAAGTATCTGGAGAAGAATTATCATAGATTTAGGGTAGGCCCTAAATCCAATGATTGGTGCCCTTCAAAGGAAAGGACAGGGCCCCGACCGATTAGCTCTGGGGTAGTGTTGGCCCGGCCTATGAAAGTCCCGGGTTCCATTCCCAGTCAGGGCGCACAGGAGAAGCCACCTTCTGTTTCTCTACCTCTCCCTTGGCTTCCCCTCCTGCAGCCATGGCTCAAATGAGCAAGTTGGTCCTGGGCACTGAGGACGGCTCCATGGCCTCACCTCAGGTGTTAAAATAGCTTGGTTGCCGAGCAATAAAGCAGCAGCCCCAGATGGGCAGAACATCAGTCCCAGATGGGGGTTTCCGGGTAGATCCTGGTCGGAGTGCATGTGGGAGTCTGTCTCTCTGCCTCCCTACTTCTCACTTAATTAAAAAACAAACAAACGAAGAGGACACAGAAAGACATGTATCGAGAAGAAGGTCATGTGAACATGGGGGAGAGATTAGAATTACACTGCCATAACCTGAAGGATGGTGGTGCAGTGGATAAATAGACTGAGTATCGACCTGGGATGCTGAGGTCTCAGGTTTGAAACCTCAAGGTTGCTGGCTTGAGCGTGGACTCACTAGCTTGAGCACAGTGTTGCTGGCTTGAATGTGGAATCATCAATGTGAGCCCATGGTCGCTGGCTTAAGCCCAAGGTCTCTGGCTTAAGCAAGGGGTCACTGGCTCGGCTGGAGCTCCCCCCCTCCCCACCCTGCCGTTAAAGCACATATGAGAAGCAGTCAATGAACAACTAAAGTGACACAACTACAAATTGATGCTTCTCATCTCCCTTTCTGTCTCTCGCGCTAAAAAGAAAGAAAGAAGAAAGAAAGAAAGAAAGAAAGAAAGAAAGAAAGAAAGAAAGAAAGAAAGAAAGAAAGATTACACTGCCATAAACCACAGAATTCCAGCAGCCACCAGAACACCAGAATCTGGAAGCAGCAAGCAAAGATTCTCTTCCTAGAGCCTTCAAAGAAAACACAGCCCTGCCAACACCTTAGTTTTGGATTTCTGATCTCTAGAACAATGAGAGAGCAACTTTCTGCTGTTTTAAGCCATTAAGTGTGTGGTAATTCATGGCAATTAAGGCTGCGGTGGCCCTTGGAAACTACTACACTATAGAAGCAATCAGTGACAGAAATAAAAACTATATAAAGATATTCACCTTTGCATTATTTGTGACAGCTAAAAATTAGGAAAATTTAAAAGCAACAAAAATTAGAAGGATTAAGTTATAATGTGTACATAGTATATTATGCAGCCATTAAAATATGCTTTGAATATAATGCCATAGGAAAGGAAAATGCTTAATGGTACAGAGAACAGAAAATTCAGTATACAAATACAGTGTGTCCGTAAAGTCATGGTGCATTTTTTACTGGTCACAGGAAAGCAACAAAAGACGATAGAAATGTGTAATCTGCACCAAATAAAAGGAAAACCCTCCCCTTTTTCTGTAGGATGATGTGGCAGCATGTGCACGTGCGCAGATGATGATGTAACACCGTGTATACAGCAGAGCAGCCCACGGTCATGCCAGTCAAGATGTGGACAGTACAGAGGAAAGTTCAGTGTGTTCTGTGGCTCGCTAAATTTGAATCCGTGACCAAAGTGCAACGTGAATATTGGCGCGTTCATAATGAAGCACCACCACATAGGAATAACATTACTGGGTGGGATAAGCAGTTGAAGGAAACCGGCAGTTTGGTGGAGAAACCCCGTTCTGGTAGGCCATCAGTCAGTGACGAGTCTGTAGAGGCTATACGGGATGCTACCTAAGGAGCCCTAAAAAATCTGTGCATGAGCCCACATCGAACTGCACTGAATAGGTATGGAACTGGGAGATTTTTCCTTTTATTTGGTGCAGATTTCACATTTTTACCGTCTTTTGTTGCTTTCCTGTGACCAGTCAAAAGTGTACCATGACTTTACGGACACACTGTATATGTACAATGTGATCCCCAAGTGCAACTACATGGAATGCACATAGTTGTTGCCCTGATGGATGACATGAGTACAAAGTCTTAAGTAGGAACTACCTCATGAAGTCAACAGTAAACTAAAGGAAAAATAGCCTTGACATAGGAGAGTTTGTCCCAGAAAATACGTAATTATTATGAATATAACACTGTACATTAGTAAGTAACATAAGAGAAACTAAGAGGATGTTGAAAAGACATGTTATGCCTGACCAGGTGGTGACGCAGTGGATAGAGCGTTGGACTGGGATGTGCAGGACCCAGGTTTGAGACCCATAGGTCGCCAGCTTGAGCGCGGGCTCATCTGGCTTGAGAAAAAAAAAAAAAAAGCTCACCAGCTTGGACCCAAGGTCACTGGCTCAAGCAAGGGGTTACTCAGTCTGCTGTAGTCCCACGGTCAAGGCACATATGAGAAAGCAATCAATGAACAAATAAGGTGTCACAACAAAAAACTGATGATGCTTCTTATCTCTCTCCGTTCCTGTCTGTCTGTCCCTGTCTATCCCTCTCTCTGACTCTCTCTCTGTAAAAAAAATAAATATATAAAATAAAAAACTTTTTAAAAAAATAAAAGAAAAGACATGTCATAAAATTCAGTGCTCAGGGCCCTGGCCGGTTGGCTCAGCGGTAGAGCGTTGGCCTGGCGTGCGGGGGACCCGGGTTCGATTCCCGGCCAGGGCACATAGGAGAAGCGCCCATTTGCTTCTCCACCCCCACCCCCTCCTTCCTCTCTGTCTCTCTCTCTTCCCCTCCCGCAGCCGAGGCTCCATTGGAGCAAAGATGGCCCGGGCGCTGGGGATGGCTCCTTGGCCTCTGCCCCAGGTGCTAGAGTGGCTCTGGTCGTTGCAGAGCGACGGCCCCGGAGGGGCTGAGCATCGCCCCCTGGTGGGCAGAGCATCGCCCCTGGTGGGCGTGCCTGATGGATCCCGGTCGGGCGCATGCGGGAGTCTGTCTGACTGTCTCTCCCCGTTTCCAGCTTCAGAAAAATACAAAAAAATTCAGTGCTCAGCCCTTACAAAATACCTGGGAAAGCTAGCAATAGAAGGATTCTATGAGTGTATCCTGTAAACCATAAGCCAATATCACATTTTTCTGTGAAAAGACAGGTTTCCAATTAAATTAAACTAGGATGAATGAATAAATACTATGACCATGATTAACACTGTTCTGGCAGCCTTTACCAATTCCATAGGCAAGAAACAGAAATAAGAGGTCTAGTTACAAGAAACCAGAAGCAGAATTATTATCTGCATCAATAAGATCAGAAAATTGATGAAAATATTATTGAAATTAATAAGTGTTCATACAAAGGGTTAGATGAAAGATGAAAATTTAGTTTTTAATAATGCAGAAAAATGGAAACATAAGAGATTTACAATAGCAACCAAAAACATAAAATATCTAGGATTATCTGTAATACAAAATGCACATGAAAAAACTCCAGAAAGCTCTGAGAGATACAAAAACTTGAATCAATATTCCTGGAGGGTTAATTAAAATATTGTGAAAAACATTCCTCTTACAAAATTAATTTACAGATATCAATGAATTCAATAAAAAATACCTTAAGAGGATTAATTTGGGATTTGACAGTGTTTCTAACATTCATCAGGAGTTAACTGTTGACACATACAACTACATATAAAAATTTATGTCTAGGGCCCTGGCCTGTTGGCTTAGTGGTAGAGTGTCAGCCTGGTGGGCAGGAGTACCGGGTTCGATTCCCAGCCAAGGCACACAGGAGAAGCGCCCACCTGCTTCTCCACCCCTCCCCCTCTCCTTCCTCTCTGTCTCTCTCTTCCTTTCCCACAGCCAAGACTCCATTGGAGTAAAGTTGGCCCGGGCACTGAGGATGGCTCCATGGCCTTTGCCTCAGGTGCTAGAATGGCTCTGGTCACAACAGAGTGATGCCCCAGATGGGCAGAGCATCGCCCCCTGGTGGGCATGCCAGGTGGATCCTGGTCAGGCACATGCGGGAGTCTGTCTGACTGTCTCCCCGTTTCCAACTTAAGAAAAAAAAAATTGTGCCTATTTCTCTCTTTACAATCCACTTAACTCTGAAGAAAGTTAGTTTTATTGGAAATTCACAAGTCATTCAATGTCTCTACCTGTTCTTTTAGCAGTTAATAAAAGATTAGCATTCGTTACTTGGGAGGCTTCAAAACTGATGTGCATTTTCTTAAAAAGTTTATTTTCCCCAGTGCAGTATTACTTTTGTATTTCATTACTTTTTATCTTGACTCATTTCCTCTAGGGACATGTGAACTCCTGCAAAGCTCTGTGGTTATCTAAAAGTGCTCACTGAAACATTTTATTTACATTTAAAATTTTATTTTTATATTGGCATAAAGACAGATTGGTATAATAAAAGAGTGGTCCAGAGTTGAATCCCAGCTCTGCCTCTTTCTCAGTGTGTTCCAATTTCCTTTTTTTAAAAGTAGATCAATATGTCTACCTCAAATATTTGTTGAGAATACAGTCATATTATTATTACCTAGCACAGAGCTTGGCTCATATTATAAGTCAAGTATAGGCCCTGGCCGGTTGGCTCAGCGGTAGAGCGTCGGCCTGGTGTGCAGGGGACCCGGGTTCGATTCCCGGCCAGGGCACATAGGAGAAGCGCCCATTTGCTTCTCCACCCCCCCCCCCCCCTTCCTCTCTGTCTCTCTCTTCCCCTCCTGCAGCCAAGGCTCCATTGGAGCAAAGATGGCCCGGGCACTGGGGATGGCTCCTTGGCCTCTGCCCCAGGCGCTAGAGTGGCTCTGGTCACGGCAGAGCGACCCCCCGGAGGGGCAGAGCATCGCCCCCTGGTGGGCAGAGCATCACCCCTGGTGGGTGTGCCGGGTGGATCCCGGTCGGGCGCATGCGGGAGTCTGTCTGACTTTCTCTCCCCGTTTCCAGCTTAAGAAAAAGAAAAAAAAAAAAGAAGTCAAGTATAATTTGTTATAATTATATATTTTTCTAAGTTTGTTTTTCTTTCTTTTTATTTTCCCAATTTACTTATGTAACTACTACCCTGTTTTAATTCACTCTTGTGGTTAGAACATGGTGAGTTTGTTCACATGAGTGTCTCCTGTGCTAGGCTGTGATTCCTCGGAGAGAGAAGGAAATGTTTTGCTCATCTGCAAGTCCACACAGCCCCTCGTCTAATGCTTCCCACATTTTGAATGCCCCTCAGTGTGAAAGAAAAGAAGAAAAAGGAAGAGAAGGAGGAAGAAAGGAAAAGATGGTGTTGATTCTCATGATACATGTAAACATTTGTACTCTTGCAATAAAATTGTATTTCATTACGTGTTAAGTTTAATAAAATCTTAGTATTTCAGAAGATGTACTAAATTAGTGCAGAGAGGTGAATGGACATGTACAAATCTGATTAATTCAGTGAGGAGCCAAAAATAAACTAGAAACCAATCTGTCCACAACATTTATTGAATCCCCACTATGTACTTAAACGATTTCAGTGTCTGGCTCTTAATTCTACAGTCTATCCACGGTTTAATGGTGAAGAAATGTTGATATACTGAAGCAGTCAAAGTCTTATGTATTATAAAAATCAGAAAACAAAGACTGATGAGTCCCATAATAGCAACAGCAGCCCTGCCTAGCTCTGCAATACTATTTGGTTTTACCACATATGGGCTGGATGCCAGGGCTCTGTTTATGTGCATGGGGTGAAATTACAGCTGCCAAGAAGACAATGTTATTATTATTATTTTTTTTACTTATACATATAAAACCAGTACAATTTCCCTGAATGCCTAACTGGTAAGCTTAAAATAATACCAATAATGCCTGACCAGGCGATGGCGCAGTGGATAGAGCGTCAGACTGGGATGCAGAGGACCCAGGTTCGAGACCCCGAGCTTGCCAGCTTGAGCGTGGGCTCATCTGGTTTGAGCAAAAAAGCCCACCAACTTGAACCCAAGGTCTCTGACTCCAGCAAGGTGTTAGTCTGCTGAAGGCCTGCAGTCAAGGCACATATGAGAAAGCAATCAATGAACAACTAGGGTGTTGCAACGCGCAATGAAAAACTAATGATTGATGCTTCTCATCTCTCTCTGTTCCTGTCTGTCTGTCCCTATTTATCCTTCTCTCTGACTTACTCTCTGTCTCTGTAAAAAATAAATAAAATTAAACAATTCAACCTTTAAAATAATACCAATACTGTATTACCAAGTTAACAATCTGAGTCTTTCATAAGAAGATACTAATTTTAAAAAAGGGTACCTAATAAAGCTCGAAATTAAATATAATCACATGCAAACATATAGGCAGAAGCCAATCAATGTTCACAAAGAGATAGGGTTTATGAAAAGGTAGGCCAGCCCTGGCCAGTTGGCTCAATGAATAGAGCATACGCTCAGTGTATGGATGCCCTGGGTTTGATTCGTGGTCAGGGCACACAGGAGAAGCAACCATCTGCTTCTCTACCCCTCCCTCCCTCTTCCCCTCCCTCAGCCAGTGGCTAGATTGGTTTAAGCTTTGGCCGGCGTGCTGAGGATGGCTCCATTCGGCCAAGCATCGATCTCAAGGTGTTAAAAATAGCTCATTAAAAACGGCTCAGTTGATTCACACATCAGCCAGGTGGATTCCAGTCAGGGCACATGTGGGATTCTGTCTTACCATCTCCCCTCCTCTCAAAACAAAAAAGAGAGAAAGGAAGGAAGGAAGGAAGGAAGGAAGGAAGGAAGGGAGGGAGGGAGGGAGGGAGGGAGGGAGGGAGGGAGGGAGGGAGGGAGGGAGGGAGGAAGGAAGGAAGGAAGGAAGGAAGGGCATTTCAGTGTGGGAGACTGGATCCAGGTGAGTGGGCAATAAAAGTCCACATAAGAGCCTGACCAGGCGGTGGCGCAGTGAATGGAGCGTCAGACTGGGATGCAGAGGACCCAGGTTCGAGACCTCGAGGTCGCCAGCTTGAGCACAGGCTTATCTGGTTTGAGCAAAGCTCACCAGCTTGGACCCAAGGTCGCTGGCTCAAGCAAGGGGTTACTCGGTCTGCTGAAGCCCCTCGGTCAAGGCACATATGAAAAAGCAATCAATGAACAACTAAGGTGTCCCAACAAAAAACTAATGATTGATGCTTCTCATCTCTCTCCATTCCTGTCTGTCTGTCCCTATTTATCTGACTCTGTCTCTACTCTGTAAAAAAAAAAAAAAAAAGTCCACATAAGAGAGGAACTGGAAGGAAAACATGGATAGATAAAATGGGTTCAGATTTGTAAGGCCTTGAAAGCCAACACCAATACCTTGGATTTGGTCCTTAAATAAGACACTGTGTCAGGAGTGTTCCTGTTTCGGGAACACTTACAGAAGCAAAACACTGGAGATGGGCAGACACCACTGTGCACTCAAGTGGCCAAGAGGCAGGAGGCAAGAAAACTAGTGTGGAAACTACCACAGAGTTTTCATATATGAAATCATTATTATTAAACATAATCTTAAAATTTTGTAAAGTCTAGGAATTGACCAGTGCGCCCCATGCAAACAGTGGAGAAAGAAAGTAAGCTGCAATTCTAGGCCGGGGCAGCCCAAGGTCAGCTGTTCTCTGAACTTACACTTTGCTTCATGGTGACCATGGGTATCATTAAAAGGGTCCAGGTGAAAGACACCCTACCTGGGCTTTAGAAATTGTGGAATGGAATGGAATTACCACTGATTAAGATAGGGAAACACAGAGTCCTGAAAGTATTTCAGAGTCTGTCCAGGGCATAGCCAAACTAGCACCAGGCAAAGACCTTCCACATATTGTATTAACAACTGGTATGTATACCAGGCAGTTCTAATACTCACAACCCTAGGAGGCAGAGACAGTCGTCCACTTTCACAGATGTGCAGAGGACAGTAACTTGTCCAATATCACATTGCTGGGAACTGGAGTCAGGATTAGGACCCAGGGGGCTAACTCCAAGGCCTGTAGTCTGAACACTAGACTATGTGGCTGCTTTTCAAAATAACCTATCAACTATTAAGATGAATCAGATTTGTTCAACAAATATTTACTGTTTTCTTATTTGCCAGGCCTCATCCCATGTATTGTGTTTTCAGTGATGGATGAGTTACAACTTCTACTCTAAAGAAGTCTAGTGAACAAGACAGACAATCCAGATTTTACTGATGAATAACAGAAACTCTAAGCTTCTGAATATTAAATAACTCATCCAAGCACACAGCCAGCTTAGAGGGTGATTAGACCAGGACTTAAATGCTGACATTACCTCTCCAGGTCTAATGCTTATTCCAAGTAATTTTGGTACTTCCCCTTTCGGCCTACTGGGCAAAACCAAAAGAAAACAAAACAATATCATAACTAGGACTATCTAGTCTAGTCAAACTTCTACAAAAAGATTCTGATCTTGGTAAGAAGGAACATTAAATTAAGCCATTGTGGTTAGGAAGCAAACAGCGCAGGCTGTCTCTATACCAATATACCACACGTTGGTTCAACAGTTGAAAAATGTATCATTTTAAACATTAACTGTTCTACTATCAATCATTTTTTTCTTTTTCTTTTTTTGTGACAGAGACAGAGAGAGGGACAGATAGGGACAGACAGCCAGGAAGGGAGAGAAATGAGCAGCATCAATTCTTTGTTGCGGCTCTTAGTTGTTCATTGATTGCTTTCTCATATGTGCCCTGACTGGGGGGCTGCAGCAGACCAAGAGACCCCTTGCTCAGCCAGCGACCTTGGGCTCAAGCCAGCGACCATGGGGTCATATCTATGATCCCACGCTCAAGCAAGGGACCCCACGCTCAAGCTGGTGAGCTGATGCTCCAGCCGGATGAACCTGCGCTCAAGCTGGCGACCTCGGGGTTTCGAACCTGAGTCCTCTGCGTCCCAGTCCAATGCTGTATCTACTGAGCCACCGCCTGGTCAAGCAATCATTTTTTTTCTAAAACTATTTCAGGTGCTTTGGGTGAATCACTCACATTGAGCCACTTTACTCAAGGAAAACCAAGATATATCCTTGTGGACTGAGAAGCTAAAGATGGCCCCAACCACAGTAATTAAAACTATTTTTCATTTTTTCCTCCTGCCCTTCTAATGCCCGCTGAAGGAGGCCTAGAATCCTCCTTCTATAACGTTAAAAAATTGTCCCAAACTATCTAATCATACCAGGTTATGAAATTTTGATTGACCAAGTCTGCATGGCCCCTCCAGTTTTTCAGGGTGAGCGACAATCGCTCACGTCACTCAACCCCTGTCCGTACTGGCAGTATCAAGGGCAGCGGGGATTCATCAGCTGTCTTTGCACACCAGGTGCTTCGACACAGCGCTCAAGGCCATGTCAGTAGATCTTTTTACTCCTTTTTTACTTCTCAAAAGATGCTGATTGGAATCAAATCATACATGTAGTACAGGCAGCCAGTCACTATCTTATGATGTGAAGAGTGGTAATAAAGGTCTCCAGTGCCCCTAAATAAATCCTGACCCGGCCTGTCAAAGTACAGTAGTTGAATTTAAGGAAGAGAGATTGGATCATACAGTGTCACTAGCAATATTAAGCAGGCTAACAGTTATTTAACAAACATGCATTATGAGCCCGACCCGGCAGGAGACCAGGCATGGCCCACGTGACCAAAGACAGGGGTCAGAGCTCATCAGTCTCGTTAAGATAAAAATGTACTGTTTTTAATAAATTCTTAATTGAGTTTTATTGAGGTGACACGGGTTAAAATGATATACTGGTGCTACAGGTTTCAGGTGCCCAATTCTACAACAGTTTGCAACGATTTTAATATCTAATTTATTTTTGGTAAAAGGTAAAGTATTTTTAAATCTTTCCATGGTGCATACAAGAGGTACAGTGGAATGCAGGGTGTGGGGCAAGTCTTCCACCTCCTTTTCCAGCTTCCTTTCAGGGCAGCCCCGGCCCCGCCCCGCGGAAGGACCAGTGGCTCCCCTCGCTGCCCACACTGTGTGCTCGGCTCTGCTCGATGTGCAGCAAACACAAAGATGGCGGACTAGTCCCTATCCCCAAGCAGCTCACAGGTAATGAGGAGATAAGTACAGCAGCAGAGATCGGTACCGGGAATCGGGAGCTCCAAAGGGAGGATATATGATGTTTAGGACGCTCACTCCATAAAAACTTAAAAAAATGGAGAGTGAGTATTTCAGCTTACACCATTAGTATCATACTCATGGACTATGTGGGCAAACTAGTTTGGTTGCGCGTGGCAGAATACGCAGTAAGGCAGTGTAAAAGTGAAGGAGTTGGCATCCCCCAGCACGCTTACTTATTCCATTTTGGACTGTTAAAAGTACAAGTGTGGCCCTGGCCGGTTGGCTCAGTGGTGGAGCGTCGGCCTGGCGTGCAGGAGTCCCGGGTTCGATTCCCGGCCAGGGCACATAGGAGAAGCACCCATCTGCTTCTCCACCCCTCCCCCTCTCCTTCCTCTCTGTCTCTCTCTTCCCCTCCTGCAGCCAAGGCTCCATTGGAGCAAAGTTGGCCCGGGGGCTGAGGATGGCTCTGTGGCCTCTGCCTCAGGCGCTAGAATGGCTCTGATTGCGGCAGAGCGACGCCCCAAGATGGGCAGAGCATCGCCCCCTGGTGGGCGTGCCGGGTGGATCCCGGTTGGGCGCATGTCTGTCTGACTGCCTCCCTATTTCTGGCTTTGGAAAAGTACAAAATAATAATAATAATAATAATAATAATAATAATAATATATAAAAGAAAGAAAAAAAAAAGCACAAGTGTTCCGTTTGTGTTGCTTTGGCAGCTTTTTGGCCCTTATCATGACTCCTAAATGAAAGGCAGAGTCTTTAGATAGTAATGTTTAGAAGAAGAGGAAAGCCATTACGATGGAAGTTAGACATTGTAAAGATATCAGAAAAAGGAGAATCAGCGACAAACATCAGCCATGTGCTTGGCCTTAGCTGCTCTACTGTAGCAATAAAACTCAGCTACTGGCATCACATGGAGAGGAGCTGTCTGCTGAGGGCCTCATTCAGCTGGAGAAGCAGCTGATTGAAGAGGAAGAGTTAGAAACCCCAGAACCCAAGAGATTAACTACCAAGGGCTTGGCAGAAGGTTTTTCTATGGCAGAGGATGGGTTGGCAAAATTTGAGACTAAGGACCCCAGAGACGACAGATTCAGTAAGGTCTACAGAGTTATTATGGATGGCTTGCAATGCTATAGGCAGATTTTGTAAGAGAAGAAGACATCAACCTTCCACATTAGCCTGGAACAATTCTTTAAGAAGGTAGAGAGGCCTGCAACCGATCCTGTACCCTCTACATCAGCTGCTTCTCAAGATGAAACACCTGTAGTACAGGTAGAATCATCTCTAGTGTCTCCTGCATGTTCCTTAGGCAATCCTGATTCACCTGACCCAATGTCTCCAGCACCTTCTGCAGGTTCTCCTGCCTCTCCAGCTTCCTACTACCCATAGGTCACTCTCTCCCACCTTGCAATGCCCCTTCCAGTGTGCAAGCCAACCACAGGAATAAAGGTAAGGAATTTTTTTTACACTCATTTTTTGTCATTTTTTTCTGTTACTACAGTACAGTGTACAGTACAGTATATTTATGTCCTTTTCCTTTTTCTGTGGCTTAGTTGTGTTTTTATATTCTAGATTATGATTTTACAACTGTGTTAGGATAGGTAAGTGACTTAGGCTAGGGTGTGTTTCGACTTACACCAAAATTCGGGTTTTGTCACTGTTGTAAGGAACAGACCTGTGTTGTAACCCAAGGACTCCCCTGTATTTTCAAAAATGAAATCATTCAAAATGTGGTATACATATACAATTGAATATTATTCAACCTCACAAAAGGAAGTAAATTCTGACACATACTACAACATGGAGAAATCTTCAGGACATTGTGCTAGGCAAAGTATATGAATCATAAAAAGATAAGTACCAGGTGATGCCACTTATATGGGGTACCTAGAATAGTTAAGTGCATAGAGAAAGTAGAATGGTGGTTGGGGGAAGAGGGAGAAGTGGGGAGCTGTTCTTTAAAGGATATAGAACTTCAATTTTGCAAGATGGTAAGAGTTTTGGAAATTGAATGCACAACAATCTCAATATATTTAACAGCACTGAGCTGTAGGCTTAAAAATGGTTAAGATAGTGAATTTTATATGTATTTCACCACAATTAAAAATAAAAAATATATCTAAATTAATAAAATTTTGAAATAACTAATAGAGCTGTTTTAATACTCTTTTCACTTACTTCTGTGATCACCTTTCTATGTGAGACATATATATCTCCATCAATATTGCAGATGACTGCATAGTATGCTATTGTAGAGATCTACTTTAATTTATTTAACCAAGGAGAATTCTTTTTTAGGATGGAAGAAAATTATAAGCGCTTAGCGATAAGAAGGAGCCAGTAAAGAACAGAGAGATAGGAGATCACAGAAGAGAGAGGGATATTTATTAATAGAGCAATAGTTCTGAAGAAGGCACGAAAAGATGGTATTTAGGGTTAAAGTAACTGGCCAGCCTTAAACATGGGGAAACATGGGTACCACATCCTCTGAGGAAAGGAGATGAAGATGGGTATGAATATATTTGCATGTGTAAGGGAGAGTTCAGGTAGTTGAAGGAAGTCGAGAGACTGGGCATCGCAGTGAAGGTAAAGAAGTAGAGGAAGTGGGGTATGAAAGAGCTGGAAGGACCCACAGCTTTGTTCAGAAAATGGGATACGGGGGTTAAGATTTCTACGGTGAAAAAGTACCATCTGGATAAGAATTTGGGTAGAAGGTTGGGAGTGAGTAGCTGTGGTTTAGTGAAGGTGAACTCATTAAGAAGATCCAATGCCAATGAGTGCACAATTAAGTAGAAAGACAAATGAATGCTTCCCTCTCTCTCTCACTCTTCCTCTCTGTGAGAAAGGAGGAAGAAGAGGAGGAGGAGGAGGAAGAGGAAGAGGCTGAGGGGAAGAAGAGGAGGAGGAGGAAAAGGAGGAGGAGAAGAAGAAGGTGGTATAATGGCCCTGGCCAGATAGCGCCGTTGGTTAAGTGTTGTCCCGATAGACAACCAGAGGTTGCCAGTTCAATCCCAGGTCAGGGTACATACAGAAACGGATTGATGCTTCCATCTGTCTCTTCCTTCCTCTCTCTCTCAAATCAATAAAGATTTTAAAACATTAAAAAATACCGGTCCAATGGATTTTGAGACCAGATTCATGGTCACATCATTCAGGATGGTGCCACCGCCAAGGATTACAGCAAGAACCGGGGAGGAAAGGGAGATGTGAGAAGACATGCAGCCAGGTCTTCAGTTCCTCAAAAGATGAACAGAAGTGACTGTGAGCTAGATGACGAGCAGTGTGAGAAAAGGAGACAGGTAATTCACCACATTTAGCCTCAAGGTCAGGGATGAGAAGCCTTTCATAAAGTTACCCACAAAGGAGTTGAGAGAGCAACCAGCCAAAAGGCTGAGAACTTTAACCACAGATTCCCTGGGGTGAAGAAGAGAATGGGGGAAATCAACAGAGGACAAGAAGTAAATAAGAGGGAGTTAAAGTACAAGATATTATATAGGGAGTAGGGAGGTAGGTACGAGAGGCCGTGCTGGCACAAGTTACGGTCCTGTAGGAGGTAGGAGGACATGGGGTTATGGACACAGGTGGATGGCCAGGCTTGACCAAAGGAAAGAAAATGGCTGCACGACACAGGTCTAGTCTCAGAAAAGTGGTAAAAATCATTATTAAGTTTGCAAGAGATAGCAAGGAGACTTCTAGTTTTCACAGCACATTCTCTAGTACCCCCAAATTCTTTACCATGATTTCTCTCCATAGCACATTAGCCATATACTATACTAGTTTCTTTTTTTTTTTCTTAGTGAGAGGATGAGGAGGCAGAGACAGATTTCCACATGCGCTCCAATCAGGATCCACCCAGCCAGCCCACTAGGGGGCGATGCTCTGCCCATCTGGGCTGTTGCTCCGTTGCTCAGCAATGGAGCCAATTTTTAGCTCCTGAGGTGGAGGCCCCAGAGCCATGCTCAGGGCCTGAGGCCAACTCGCTCGAACTAATTGAGCCATGGCTGTAGGAGAGGAAAAAAGAGAGAGAGAGAGAGAGAGGGAGAGGGAGAGGGAGAGAGGGAGAGAGAGAGAGAGAGAGAGAGAAGGAGAGGGGGAGGGGTGGAGAAGCAAAAGGGTGCTTCTCCTGTGTGCCCTGACCAGGAATCAAGCCCGGGACATTCACACATCAGGCTGACACTCTACCACTGAGCCAACCAGCCAGGGCTGTATACTATACTAGTTTCTTGTTTATTTTTGATCAGTCTTCCCTGCTGGAATATAAAAGTCCCTGAGGGCGGGAACACCATCTGTTTTGTTCACTGCTCTGTCACCAGGATCTAGATCATATCTACACACAATGATGCCTCAATAAATCACACTTGTTGAATGAATAAATGAGTGGATGAGTAAATGATAAAAGCCAGTTAGAATAAGGATATCCCATGAGGTTTACTAAAATAACGCATAGGGTCTTCCCCAAGAGGAAGCTATCTTAGGATGTTCAGTCTTTTTTTTTTTTTTTACAGAGACAGAGAGAGAGAGTCAGAGAGAGGGATAGATAGGGACAGATAGATAGGGACAGAGAGAGATGAGAAGCATCAATCATCAGTTTTTCATTGTGACACCTTAGTTGTTCATTGATTGCTTTCTCATATGTGCCTTGACCGTGGGGCTACAGCAGACTGAGTAACCCCTTGCTCAAGCCAGTGACCTTGGGTCCAAGCTGGTGAGCTTTTGCTCAAACCAGATGAGCCGGCGCTCAAGCTGGCAACCTCAGGGTCTCGAACCTGGGTCTTCTGCATCCCAGTCCGATGCTCTATCCACTGCGCCACCACCTGGTCAGGCTTAGGGTGTTCAGTCTTTTTATTTTTAGGTGAAGTTTAAACATACTTTTTTATTTAATGAGTGATTTCTTTTAAAATAACATCTCTTGGTCTATTTTTCTAATTATAAAAGCAAAAACATTCACTGTGAAATATTTTAAAAACATTAAATACTTATAAAAAAAGTAAACATAATATCAATAGAAAGATAAAATCACCAGCAAACATAATTACATCTATAAACAGGCATTATTTATATGTACATACTTGTAACCATATTATATATCAATTTTATGTCTTGTTTTTTAACCTGGGTGTTCAGTCTTAAAGGGACAGAAAATGTCAGCCATGGCCTCCTCCCAGGTATCTGCTCTTCACGTGACTACTCCTTCTGATCCTCTAAGATTCAGCCTGAGTGTCACCACTTCTGGGAAGCCCCTCTTGATGTCTCTCCTCTATCCAGGACAGCTGTCCTGTCTTAGGTGCTCTCAAGGTACCCTATGATTCTTTTTCTTTTTTCAAAATTTTTTTCTCTTTTTTTTGTATTTCTCTGAAGTTGGAAACAGGGAGGCAGTCAGACAGACTCCCACATGCACCCAACTGGGATCCACCCGGCATGCCCACCAGGGGGCGATGCTCTGCCCATCTGGGGCGTTGCTCTGTTGCAACCAGAGCCATTCTAGCACCTGAGGCAGAAGCCATGGAGCCATCCTCAGCGCCCGGACCAATCTCGCTCCAATGAAGCCTTGGCTGCGGGAGGGGAAGAGAGAGACAGAGAGGAAGGAGAGGGGGAAGAGTGGAGAAGCAGATGGGTGCTTCTCCTGTGTGCCCTGGCCGGGAATCGAACCTGGGACTCCCGCACACCAGGCTGACATTCTACCACTGAGCCAACTGGCCAGGGCCATGATTCTTTTATTATTATGCTTGCCCTACTGTATTGTGGATGAAAAAAGGGTTCTATAAAAAGTAACCTCACAGGGTGATCTGATGAGACATTCCTAACTGGGCAGGTCATGGTGAGTAGCAATACCCCAGGAATATAACTTTTTAATAAAAGGGTTATCGTTGCCTTAAGCAAGCCCTGTTCATTGTTTCTGTGCATCTAGGTTAACACACCCATTTCCTCTTGGCTGTGGCACTGTCCAAACTCTCGTCCAGCACTTCTACACTTCAGTGTCTGCCAAAGCCAGCCATGGGTGAGGGTCAACGGTTGTTCAAACGACCCATGAAAAGATGCTGCTCCTTAGGACAGTCCCAGAAGCCAAACCATACAGTTAATTGTACTGAAGGAAACTATACCTTTGAGTTCAACCTAAAACTGTACTGGCCAATAGCCACAAAGAATACTGAAGTTCCAAGTAATCCAATTTAAAAAAAATTTAATTAAAATTTCAGTTCCTCAGTTGTACACTCAAGTGTTCAATAGCTAGTGACTAGTGTGTTGGACAGCGCAAAAACAGAACATTTTCATCACCATACATAGTTTTACTGGATAGTGCTAATATAAAAATAATCTTTCTTCAGAAGATAACCTGGCTATATTCATTTCCTGCTAATCATGGACTAAACGAGCCATGATGTATGCAGAGGAAACGGAATCTCTGGTCTTCTCTTCTCGGCAGCCACAACTGCATGAGTGACGGTGTTTCTTTATTCCTCTTTGTGGGAATGAGAACTAAGAAAAGAACAAAAGTTTTTCTGGACAGTTCCATATACATATTAGGGCAGCAGTGCCTTTCCAACTTTTTTGACTGTGACCAACAGTAAAAAATATCTATTTCATCACAATCCAGTATACAGATCTATATGTATATAACTGAAGCTAAAAGTTTTATAAATCAATGTTATCCTTATTACATATTTTGGACTTGATTTTTATTTATTATTCTATTATATTGTTTCCTGTCTCATTAAAAAATAAAAGTACTTGCCTGACCAGGAAGTGCACAGTGGATAGAGCATCAGACTGGGATGCAAAGGACCCAAGTTTGAAACCCCAAGGTCACCGGCTTGAGTGTGGGCTCATCAGCTTGAGTGCAGGCTCACCAGCTTGAGTGCAGGGTCGCTGGCTTGAGCATGGGATCATAGACATGACCCCATGGCCGATGGCTTGAGCCCAAAAGTCACTGGCTTAAAGCCCAAGGTCATTGACTTGAGCCCAAGGTCTCTGCCTTGAGCAAGGGGTCACACTCTGCTGTAGCCCCCCAATTAAGGCACATAGAAGAAAGCAATTAATGAATAACTACGGAGCCTCAACGAAGAATTGATGCTTCTCATCTCTCTCCCTTCCTGTCTGTCCCTATCTGTCCCTCCCTCTGTCTCTCCCTCTCTGTCTCTGTCTCACACACACAAAGAAAATAAATATAAAAATAAAATAAAATAAACCTACTTAACTGTTTTCATAGCCCTAGTGATCTACAGTTGGAAAAAAATCACTGTCTGAAAACGTTTCCACATAAAACTGGAACTCAACTTCACACTACAGGGTTAACAGAAAGCTAGATAATAATTAATAGCTAACAGTTTTGGGGTGTTTACTATATGCCAGCCTATGTTAAATGTTTCATATTCATTACCTTATTCCAGTCTCATAATAACCCCATACAATAGGTGTCCAAGAACTATGAAAGGGCTGAGATTTTGTGATATTTGCACAAGTTAGCCTGCCACAATTTTAGGGACACTAACAGAAAACACAAGACTCCTAGGTCAGAGGCAAAGGACTTTTTTTTTTTTTTACAGAGACAGAGAGAGAGTCAGAGTGAGGGATAGACAGGGACAGACAGACAGGAATGGAGAGATGAGAAGCATCAATCATTAGTTTTTCATTGCGCATTGGGACACCTTAGTTGTTCATTGATTGCTTTCTCATATGTGCCTTGACCATGGGCCTTCAGTGGACCGAGTAACCCCTTGCTTGAGCCAGTGACCTTGGGTCCAAGCTGGTGAATTTTTGCTCAAACCAGATGAGCCCGCGCTGAAGCTGGCGACCTCGGGGTCTCGAACCTGGGTCTTCCGCATTCCAGTCTGACGCTCTATCCACTGCGCCACTGCCTGGTCAGGCGACAAAGGACTTTATTACTCACAGAAACAGTGCTAACATTCATATCAGTATTTCTTTGCAGTTCCCCCAGCTCCAGTTCCCATAGGTGTCACAAAGAGCACCATGTGACACCTGCACACACAATGAGTAGTTAACTTACTGCAGAGGAAGTCTGACCCGGGGTAACACAAATCTACCGGATATAAGAGTACCTGCCCTTTGCTTCTGAGTGTGACACTATCTCTATCATCCAAGACTGTTCACTACAAACACCATTGAAAAGACAGCCCAGAACAAAAAGGCAGTGAGTGCCTCTCTTTGTAAGACCTGTGAAAACACACAGGACACGTGGAGAACTGTCTCCCGACAGTAGCTACCATACTAATCCTCATTCTGTACATGAGAAAACATAGCTTTAAAGGGATTAAGTAACATATTCAAAGTTACACAGACAATAACCCAGGTCTGTATGACACCTGAGCCTATGCTGATTACACCTTCTTTCACAGCCAATGGACGTGCAGAAACAGGAAGAGAGAAGATTCTTCTCATTCAGTCAGTCATGCAGATGTGAAATCTGACCCTACAGAAAGTGGTTAACTAGATATAATTTATAATAGGCTATTTTTTCAAGGACCCTATAAGAAGAGAATCATATAAGAAGAGAACCTATAGAAAGGTCTACAGACCCTTCCTATGAAAGGCCAGAGAGAGCTTTTCAGCTTTATGGACCAGGTGCACTCTGTTTTAACACTCACCTGTGGTAGTAGTGCAGGCAATAGTAACAAACGTGCACAGCTGTATGCCAATAAAACTTTATTTACAAAATAGTTTGTTCAGTGCTGTCCTCAGATAACTCAGTGGGATACAAAAATTATGTAATATAATTTCCACGCACAAACCAACAATGATTTAATTGGAAAGACAAGGTAAATAAATATCCAGTAAATAAGCAAACCAGGAGATATATGAAGCTGAAGTGAGCCTAGGTTTAACTTCAGAACTGTTAAGTCAGTTTGGATAAATAGTATGAAAGAATTAATGTTGCAGGAGGGAAAGAGGGTGGGGGAGGTGGAAAAAAGTAGAGGGGAGATAAGTGGTGATGGAAGGAGACTTGACTTGGGGGGGGTGAACACACAATACAGTGTACAGATGGTGTATTATAGAACTTCACACCTGAAACTTGTATAATTTTATTAACCAATGTCACCCCAACAAATTCAATAAACATTTTTTAAAAGAATGATTTTAAAAAAACTAGTGTAATATATCCATAGACTAAAAATAGAATGGAGTCTCTCTGTGATGAGTGTGGTCACGCCAAAGCTTTAAGAAATAAATGATGTGCCTTGCAAAGGCTTTAGATGATCAAAAGGGGAGCAGTTATTATTCAGAAAACCCTCTTTAATTTCTTATGTGATAAAATGAGTTAAAACCTGTGTTATAAATAAGGAAAAAGTAACAGTGGGGGAAAAAAAGTTACTCTGGCCTGGGATCATGCTAGAGATTTCACAAATATTGTCCAATAGCTAATTAAGAACCATTTCTAAATTATCAAATGTGTGGCTCTGTAATTGAACATTCATTTGGTTCGATGGCTTGGTTATAAAAAAGCACAATGTGTCCTTATTTGATCCCAATGGTATCCTTTAGTCAAATAAGTTAATGAAAAAATTTTGTCTTTATTTTTATACCATATACATAATTCAAAATTCTGGTAAACAAATGGCAACCCACTCCTTTTCATATAAATCAATTTTTATGCCACATAAAAGCTCAAATTAAAGTGGAAAAACATTAATCAAAATGTCGGAAAAGATAATCAGCTTTCTCAAGAAAAATTCTTTTAGCTGCTAAAATTACAGGGAGATAAATTTGAACATTGCGCTTTTATTGACAGACTAGAAAAAATTTCAAATTGACACATTTTTGAAGTCTAGGATATGAGGAAAGATAACATTGCAAGGAAGAAATACTGTCACCTCTAAATTAATATTCCTGCTATTGCATGTAGATATATTTTAGATGCTAGTGCTTCCATGCAAATATATGTTAAGTTTTAGTGAAAAGTAGAATTTAGAAAGTCCAGGACAATTACTTTACAGAATTCTAATTCTATTCATACACTCCAAGTTCAGTAAAATCTTTCTATTTTGACTGCTTTACAATGATCAACATCTATTAATACCTTTTAATTCATGGATCAATAGAATGAACAATAATTTGAAAGAGTATTTCATTAAGCAGCCTAGTTAAAAATATATATAACACCTTTTTAGTCATGTTCAGTTTTCATTTATGCTTTAAAACTTCCAATTATTACCATTGAAAAATATTTCCCTGGCAGGGCCCTGGCTGGTTGGCTCAGCAGTACAGCGTCAGCCCAGTGTGTAGAAGTCCCGGGTTTAATTCCCAGCCAGGGCACACAGGAGAAGTGCTCATCTGCTTCTCCACCCTTCCCCCTCTCCTTTCTCTCTGTCTCTCTCTTCCCCTCCTGCATTCAAGGCTCCATTGGAGCAAAGTTGGCCCGGGCGCTGAGGATGGCTCCATGGCCTCCGCCTCAGGCTCTATGGCTCTGGTTGCAACAAAGCAACGGCCCAGATGGGCAGATCATCGCCCCCTAGTGGGCATGCTGGGTGGATCCCTGTCGGGCGCATGCGGGAGTCTGTCTCCCTCCCCGCTTCTCACTTTGGAAAAATACAAAAATAAAATTTCCTTGCAGTTAAATTACATACGTGTAAAAAAATTAGGAAGAAGGCCCTGGCCGGTTGGCTCAGCAGTAGAGCGTCGGCCTGGTGTGCGGGGGACCCGGGTTCGATTCCTGGCCAGGGCACATAGGAGAGGCGCCCATTTGCTTCTCCACCCCCCCCCCTCCTTCCTCTCTGTTTCTCTCTTCCCCTCCCGCAGCTGGGGCTCCATTGGAGCAAAGATGGCCCCGGCGCTGGGGGTGGCTCCTTGGCCTCTGCCCTGGGCGCTGGGGTGGCTCTGGTCGCGGCGGAGCATCGCCCCCTGGTGGGCAGAGGTCGCCCCTGGTGGGCGTGCCGGGTGGATCCCGGTGGGGCGCATGCGGGAGTCTAACTGTCTCCCCCCGTTTCCAGCTTCAGAAAAGTACAAAAAAAAAAAAAATTAGGAAGAAGTCTACTTTATTAATAAATGAAATGTCTGATAAACAGTAAGGCTATGCCATTTTTGGAGACATTTATGTTTACATTCAGTTGAAAACCATTATAACTCATTATAATTACTTTTGAGCTAAATAACACCGTTTACACTAAAAGCTAATTTCCTCTACTGCCATAGTTAATCACAATTACTTCTTCAGCTTTGGCTACACTTGTCTAAAAGTATTACACGACTTTCAACGTTTTTTCAAAGACGCTTCATGTCACTTGGTATTCCACAGTCTGTCTCACCGTCCCCAGAGATGGACGATTCTGCAGCCTTGACCCAGAATCTGAATATCTTAAGGATTTTTAGTATGTCAGACACAGCCTCTGTACTTTTTAAAGAAAAGTAACCATGAGCCCTGGCCGGTTGGCTCAGCGGTAGAGCGTCAGCCTGGTGTGCAGGGGACCCGGGTTCGATTCCCGGCCAGGGCACATAGGAGAAGCGCCCATCTGCTTCTCCACCCCCCCCCCTTCCTCTCTGTCTCTCTCTTCCCCTCCCGCAGCCAAGGCTCCATTGGAGCAAAGATGGCCTGGGCGCTGGGGATGGCTCCTTGGCCTCTGCCCCAGGTGCTAGAGTGGCTCTGGTTGCGGCAGAGCCACGCCCCCTGGTGGGCAGAGCATCGCCCCTTGTGGGCATGCCGGGTGGATCCCGGTCGGGCGCATGCGGGAGTCTGTCTGACTGTCTCTTCCCGTTTCCAGCTTCAGAAAAATACAAAAAAAAAAAAAAGAAAAGTAACCATGATAAGCTGTTGCCTCTTCTATTCTACATTGCATAGACTTTATGAACAAGTGATTGCTTATATTTAGTTCGATCTCTTATATTTAGTTTGACATTGGAAATCTGAAAT
Organism: Saccopteryx leptura; assembly: GCF_036850995.1. Taxonomy (NCBI): domain Eukaryota; kingdom Metazoa; phylum Chordata; class Mammalia; order Chiroptera; family Emballonuridae; genus Saccopteryx; species Saccopteryx leptura. The sequence goes on from NC_089507.1 coordinate 63,853,005, forward strand.
CTACTTCCAAAATGAAATTAGTTTTACTTTCTAGGTTGCACTGGAAAAAAATAAGATTTTCAGCCTTGATTTAAAGTCATAGCCTTTTATATGAAATTCTTAAAACAATATTGGTTTCCACTTATTATATTAAAAATTAAATCAATAACTTCCCATTATAAAATAAATAAGACCTGGGGATGTAATGTATGGTATGGTGACTACAATTAATAATATTGTATCGTATATTTAAAAGTTGCTAAAAGAATAGATCTTGAAAGTTTTCATGACAAGAAAAAATTATTGTAACTGTGGTGAGGGACTTATTGTGGTGATCATTTTACAATATGTTAAAATATCAAATCTTTGTAATGTATACCTGAAACTAATATAATGCCATAGTGTCAAAAAGTTCATATATATACATATATATAAAATGAAGCACTACCAGGCAAACAGTAGCTTTGAAGAAAACACATAATCTAGAATGTAGTAAAAAGTGGAGAATTTATAGATGGGATGTACATACCTATTTAGACCATTTGTCACTATTTGCTACAAACCAGTGTGCAGACATTAGGAAGGGCTAGGAGAGAAAGACTGAGTTCTGGAGACACAATTTGTTGGGACATTCGGGTTTCTTTAGCACCAGGCTGCCTGTCCAAGGGCATTAACCTTCAGAGGCCACAGGCTGGCAGCAGTGAGGTCTCTTCCAGCCTACATGTGCATGGACTCTCCTCGCACCCATCAAGCCTTGTCTTACACAGAAAACAATTGTTGTCAGCTCATTTCTGCACTTGTGCAATGCTGTACAACATTTGAGTCTCACAGGTCTGCAGATGTCCATCTATGTTTCAACATCGCATTGCAATATGGGAAGTGATGTGGCCGAACTCATGGGCTCTGTCACCAGACTGACTAGGGTTCAGATTCTGCCTCTGTGACTTACTAGGATGTAGGTACTGTGGGATTATGGCAGTGCCTGCATCAAAGGACTGCTGTGAGAAACAGGACAATACATGTAAAGCATTCAGCATCGAGCCTTTGGTAACTATTTGATAATGCCACATGTTATTACCATCTATTACGTATGTCATAGATCAGTACTTCCCAAAGTGGGTCCCAAGATTGGTTTCAAAGGCAGTAGTTTACATCATGATCCAGTATATACACATACATTTTACAATAATAATATAAATAATGACCATGCTAATATAGTGCTTATAAGACACTTCAGTTGTTTCCATGTCTTGGCCACCATGAATAATGCTACAATGAACACAGGGATGCATATATATCTTTGCAAATAAATGTTTCAAAATTTTCAGGTTGATACCCAGAACAGGGATTGCTGGGTCACATGATAACTCTACTCTTGATTTTTAAAGGAGCCTCCATACTGTTTTCCATTGTAGCTGTACCAGTTTACATTTCAACCAGCAGTGAATGAGGGTTCCTTTTTCTCTGTAACCTTTCCAACATTGTTATTACCTGTCTTGTTGAAAATAGCCATCCTAACGGGTATTGAGGTGGTATCTCATTGTAGTTTTGATTTGCATTTCTCTAATAGCTAGGGAAGTTTACCATCTTTTCATATATCTGTTGCCATTTGTGGTACGTATATACAATGGACTATATTACTCAGCCATAAGAAAATATGGAATACTGCCATTTGTGACAACATGGATATATCTTAAGATTATTATGCTAAGCAAAATAATTCAGACAGAAAAAGTCACGAACCGTATGATTTCACGCATATGTGGAATATAAAACTGAAAGAAATGAACAAACAAGGAAACCAACAGAAAACCACAGACACAGACAACAATATGTTGATGACCAGAGGGAGGGGCAGTAAAGGGCAAAGGGGACCAAATATTTGGTGACAGAAGATGATCTGACTTTGGGTGGTGGGCACACAATGCAATGTACAGATGATGCATCACAGAATTGTACTCTTAAAACCTATATAATTTTTTTAACCAATGTCACTCCAATAAACTTAATCTAAAAAAATGCTGATACCAACCTGTTAAATTTATTTCATGACCCAAGATATGCAGTTTGAAAAGTACTATAAGTGTTGTATAAATATTTTTTGAAAACATTAATGATAAAAAAGTTCAATAAGTCTATGTACCTAATCTTACTGTGCTATTGTGCACTGTAAATCTACACACACACGAAAGGATTATATAGAGCAGTTTCCAAATTTATTCAAGCATCTCTATCCCCCTGTGGGATGAACACGAATTTGGAGGATGTCATCTTAGTGTGTTAACACCTTTAAGGCAGAGACAATCTGGGGGTAAATTCAATATATACTTTAGTTAGTATACACAAACACCTTTGAAAAACTTCTAAGTGAGCGACTAAGGAAAAGGGACTCTTCAGTGGGAGGGGTCCCACTGAAGCAGGACCACCAGGATCCTGAGCACTAGCCTACAGAGAGCTACCCCCGGTGCCAAGGCTAAGTGAGGGACGGTTAGCCGTTCACAAGAAATATGAGAGGCAGTGTTTTGTGAAAAGTCTAATAAAAAATATAGGCCCTGGCCAGTTGGCTCAGTGGTAGAGCGTCGGCCTGGTGTGCGGAAGTCCTGGGTTCGATTCCCAGCCAGGGCACACAGGAGAGGTGCCCATCTGCTTCTCCACCCCTCCCCCTCTCCTTCCTCTCTGTCTCTCTCTTCCCCTCCCACAGCCAAGGCTCCATTGGAGCAAAGATGGCCCTGGTGCTGGGGATGGCTCCATGGCCTCTGCCTCAGGCGCTAGAGTGGCTCTGGTCGCAACAGAGTGACGCCCCGGATGGGCAGAGCATCGCCCCCTGGAGGGGCAGAGCATCGCCCCCTGGTGGGCGTGCCGGGTGGATTCCGGTCGGGCGCATGCGGGAGTCTGTCTGACTGCTTCCCTGTTTCCAGCTTCAGAAAAATACAAAAAAAAAAAAACAACAACAAAAAAAAAACAAACAAACAAAAATATATATCCCTCTAAATGGTCAAAATTATGGCTTTCATCAGAACAAATTAGTCTGGAAACTGAAACAATATGGTAAATGCTAAATAAATCCCATTTTAATGATTTTACCAAAAATAATGGGCCCTGGCTGGTTGGCTCAGTGGTAGAGCATCAGCCCAGTGTGCGGATGTCCCAGGCTGGATTTCCAGTCAGGACACACAGGAGAAGCGCCCATCTGCTTCTTCACCCACCCCCCTTCTCTTTTCTTTTTTTTTTTTTTTAATTTTTTTTTGCATTTTTCTGAAGCTGGAAACAGGGAGAGACAGTCAGACAGACTCCCGCATGCACCCGACCGGGATCCACCCGGCACGCCCACCATGGGGCAATGCTCTGCCCACCAGGGGGCGATGCTCTGCCCCTCTGGGGCAACCCCCTGCTGGAGCCAGCAACTTTGGCTGAGTGAGATGACCTGGGTTTGAAACCCAAGGGACAGAAACCAGGCAAGAAGGACGTAGAGGAGCCTGACCAGGCAGTGGCGCATTGGATAGAGCGTCGGACTGGGATGCAGAGGACCCGGGTTCGAGACCCCAAGGTCGCCAGCTTGAGTGCGGGCTCATCTGGTTTGAGGAAAAGCCCACCAGCTTGAACCCAAAGTTGCTGGCTCCAGCAGGGGGTTGCTCAGTCTGCTGAAGGCCCACGGTCAAGGCACATATGAGAAAGCAATCAATGAACAACTAAGGTGTTGCAACATGCAATGAAAAACTAATGATTGATGCTTCTCATCTCTCTCCGTTCCTGTCTGTCTGTCCCTGTCTGTCCCTCTCTCTGACTCACTCTCTGTCTCTGTAAAAAATAAATAAATAAAAAATTAAAAATAAATAAATAAATAAATTTTAAAATAAATAAATTAATTAATTAAAAAAATAAATAAAAAAGAAGGACCTACAGGAGACAGAGCCTTCAGCCATTCCTTGATGTAGGGGAATCATATGTTGGACATGTCCCAGCATCTCTGTGACTGCAGGGGGTGCAGTCTCCACCCCATTGAAAAATTTAAAAAGTGAAGAAACCAACTGTCAGAATAAATGGTTCTGTAATGCTCAAGAGTGCAAATTCAAGCAAGTTCCAAGAACACAGACACATAGGGCCAAGCATCTAAACAACTCTGGGTGATGCTTAATTTTGTGTGAGCAAACATATGGAATTTAAAAGGTAAGCTTTATTTTTAGAGTTGAACTTCAGCATAAAACATATTCTTCAGAGTAAATACAAATGGTATTTTTTAGTAACAACAGGATTACAGAGTCAACTCTTCCTCATTCCTGGTCAATTAATGTCAACTTCCACTTTCTTCTAATTAAAGGAATATTGCCATCAAATGTTATCTCTGCACTGTCTAGCATGGTAGCCACTAGCCCCAGTGGCTATTTAAGTTAATTAAAATTAGATAAAAACAAAAATTCAGTTATTCAATTACACTGGATATTTTTTTCAAGTGCTTAATAGCCACATGAGGCTCTTGGCTATCATACTAAGCAGATTATACAACATTTCCATCACTGCAGAAAGTTTTATTGGACAGCACTGACCTAGAGCAGTGGTTCTCAAAGTGTGCACCAAGGCGTACTGGTGCACCCTAGATTTCCAGGTGCACCCTATGGTATTCCAGAAAAATATGTGCCTGTTGGGGACCAAAAAACCAACAGGGCCTGGCCAAGCGGTAGCACAGTGGATAGAGTGTCGGACTGGGATATGGAAGGACCCAGGTTCGAGACCCCAAGGTCGCCAGCTTGAGCGCAGGCTCATGTGATTTGAGCAAAGCTCATCAGCTTGGACCCAAGGTCACCAGCTCAAGCAAGGGTTACTCAGTCTGCTGTAGCCCCCTGGTCAAGGCACATATGAGAAAGCAATCAATGAACAACTAAGGTGTCACAAAAAAAACTGATGATTGATGCTTCTCATCTCTCTTTGTTCCTGTCTGTCTGTCCCTCTCTCTAACTCTCTCTCTGTCTCTGAAAAAAAAAAAAACCCAACAGGATTTTTGGAGTTTAGATTTTTGGGGGACAGAGGTGTGGGCAATCGGCTGTAAGCTTACAGTCTGCCCAAACCCCACCTCACTTGCCTGATTAGGTTGCAAAAGGCTGTTAAGCTGTGGTGCTGGATTGTTTACACTACCCCCCATGCTCCCCAGAAAGACTGGAGGCAAGTTTCTTCTATCCTTTGTTTGGTGTAAAGTTACGATGATATGTATGGTGGAGGTTTTCTGCACTCAACACAGAGTAAAAAGAGAGGAATTCTTCAATGTATTGACAAGGAAATGAGAGTTTGCCTTTCAAATATATGCCCAAACATTAAAGAAATCACACATCAGGCTCACGTTTCTCATAAACACAAAAATGAAAAAACACATTTGTGCTGGAACCTGCTGAACTTACTAAATCTTACTAAAAATATATATATAAAAAGATAACTTTTTTGTCATTTTTTTTATTTTTTAACCCGTTTTTTATGAATTCTCAAAATCAGCATAACTCAAAAAATGTAACATAAAAATGTTTTTTAATGTCAGAATAAATTTAATTTTGTCATTTTTATTTCATTTAGTTACTATAAAAGTACGCTTCGACTTTATATTGTTTTTCTTTAGTATTTGACTTAATTATTATAACATATTTCTCAGAAATTTGTATATAGTGCGCCTACAATTATTTGTAGGATTTTAAAAACGCCCCAACTTCAAAAAGTTTGAGAGCCACTGGCCTAGAAAAAGGCCGTTTTGGAGATGCTAAAGAAAATTGTTCATTTCTCATTTGGTAAAAGAGTTCCAAGCCTCAGGCAGCAGAACTGGGCTTGACTTTGAATACTGTGAAGATAAATTTAAAGGAAGGATTGAACAAAAATGACAAAAAAAAAAAAAGAGAGAGAGAGAAAATTCATGGACACGGACAACAACATGGTGATTGCTGGGAGGGAAGAGGGCAGTGGGGGAGGGCAGAAGGGTAGACGGGGAATGAATGGTGATGGACTTGACTTGGCAGGTGAACACACCACACAGTGCGGAAATGTGTTGTAGAATTGTGCACCTAAAACCTGGATAATTTTGGCCCTGGCCGGTTGGCTCAGTGGTAGAGTGTCGGCCTGGCATGCAGAAGTCCCGGTTCGATTCCCGGCCAGGGCACACAGGAGAAGCGCCCATCTGCTTCTCCACCCCTCCCCCTCTTCTTCCTCTCTGTCTCTCTTCCCCTCCCACAGCCAAGGCTCCACTGGAGCAAAGATGGCCCGGGCGCTGGGGATGGCTCCTCGGCCTCTGCCCCAGGCGCTAGAGTGGCTCTGGTCGCAACAGAGCGACGCCCCGGAGGGGCAGAGCATCGCCCCCTGGTGGGTGTGCCAGGTGGATCCCGGTCAGGCACATGTGAGAGTCTGTCTGACTGTCTCTCCCCGTTTCCAGCTTCAGAAAAATACAGGAAAAACAAACAAAAAAACCTGTTAAGTAGTGTTACCCCAATAAATTCAAAAGGCTACTGCCAAAGATTCCATTTTTCCCTCAAACATCATTTCAACCAGCCTACAATTTCTTCGCATTGACTTTCCATTGCCACAACTTGCCTTTCGAAATCCAAACATGCAAGAAATGATTATTAGATGATCACAATAACTTGTTAAAGTTCCACTAACTCAGTTTAAAAGCACTGAGAGCAATTTATCAAAAACCAACAATACATGGTACCATTAGCTCTAGGAATAAAAGTTTATGGTTAAAATAAGTAGGGACCCAATTCTGTTACCATCAGGATAAGGAAACTATTTCTTATACATCTGGCTATGTCCCTAGCCTTTTCATGAATTTGGACTCAGCTCCAACAACACCTGGTCCTTGTGTCACATTTTGAGAACGTTAGCACATATCTCATTTGAGCTGCACAGAACCTGAGCACCACTTAGTAGTGGATTCTGAGCACTGTAGATCCTTCTCATAAAGGGGAAGACTGAGAGGGAATACATTATCCTGTCTGTTTTGCTTAATTGGATACTGAACTGATCCCAAGCGACCAGATTATAGAGAAACCAAGAGGTTAAGATTGCAGGGCCAACTAGTTTTCCCTGTCATGATTCCAGGTGCCCTGCTAATCTGGCCACTGTACTGGTGTGCCTCCGTCACAAAGGAAACAAAGCAGACAGACGAGAGTGTAAAGCAAAGTGATCTCAAAGCAGGTAAAGTGAGCACAACAAAAATAATCCTGCAAAGTCACTGGAAGCATGACTGTTGATAGTTATAACAGCGATTTTCAATCTTTTTCATCTCATAACACACTTAAACTAATTGCTAAAATTCTGTGGCACACCAAAAAATATATATATTTTGCCAAGCTGACAAATGAAAGTAGGTATAATTTTGATTCATTCACACCAGATGGCTATTGTTGTGTTGGCTGTTGTCATTTTTTTATTTGACAATTTAAGAGGAAAGAGGTCAAATAGGTATTGCATGTTTTAAAAATTCTTGCAGCAGGCCCTGTCCAGCTGGTTCAGTGGCAGAGCGTTCAACCAGTATGTGGGTGTCCCTGTTCGATTCCCAGCCAGGGCACACAGTAGAAGCAACCATCTGCTTCTTCCCCTCTCCCCCTCTCGCTTCTCTCTCTCTCTCTCTCTCTCTCTCTCTCTCTCCTCTCTCTCTTCTCTCTTCTCCTTCCCTCCTGAAGCCAGGGCTCCATTGGAGCTAGTTGGTCTCAGGAGCTGAGGATGGCTCCATGGCCTCCACCTCAGGCGCTAAAAAAAATGGCTCCTGTTGCAACAGAGCAATGGCCCCAGATGGGCAGAGCATCGCCCTCTAGTGGGTTTGCTGGGTGTATCCCTATCGAGGTGCATGTGGGAGTCTGTCTCTGCCTCCCCTCCTCTCACTAAAGAATAAATAAATAAATAAATAAATAAATAAATAAATAAATAAATCTTGCAGCATACTGGTTGAAAATTGCTGTTCTATAACAGAGTCTAAACACCACGCAATATTACATTCATACAAAAAAAATTATGCCACGGAGCAAAGCAACCTGTGAAAGGCATTTGATGTGAATGAAATACATGAATTAAGCAATTGTTATAAAAACACTTTAATGTTGATCTAAACCCAAACAGATTGCCTTTGTCTAATGGGAGATATAATAAACATGAATTTTCCAAATACTTTGTTTTCTCAGTGTCATAACATCTGCCATCTAGTCATTATTGTTAGCAAAACTTCTCCATCTTTTTATTTATTTATTTATTTATTTATTTTTAATTTTTTTTAAACGGAGAGAGACAGTCAGACTCCCGCATGTGCCGACCGGGATCCACCCAGCACGCCCACCAGGGGCGATGCTCTGCCCCCTCCGGGGCGTAGCTCTGCCGCGACCAGAGCCACTCTAGCGCCTGGGGCAGAGGCCACGGAGCCATCCCCAGCGCCCGGGCCATCTTTGCTCCAATGGAGCCTCAGCTGCAGGAGGGGAAGAGAGAGACAGAGAGGAAGGAGAGGGGGAGGGGTGGAGAAGCAAATGGGCGCTTCTCCTATGTGCCCTGGCCGGGAATCGAACCCGGGTCCCCCCCGCACGCCAGGCCGACGCTCTACCGCTGAGCCAACCGGCCAGGGTCTTAAAATATTTTATTTATTGATTTTTTAGAGAGAGAGGAGAGAGAGAGAAGGGGGGGGAACAGGAAGCATCAACTCCCATATGTGCCTTGATCAGGCAAGCCCAAGGTTTCCAACCGGCAACCTCTTTTTATTTACCATACCCAGTTTTTGAGCCTCCAACTTGAGGAGTTTGCAAGGCAGTTATTAAATGTGTATAACTAAAGGACACACCATTAAGATTCCTATGCTTCTGCCCTGAAGATTAAACTCACATTTCTAGTTCATTAAGAGATGACAGCTATAGTTACTCTTGGAAACATGGTGTCTCTAGGACACATAGAAGAAAAAGTTTGGGACTTAGATTCTAAAATTCTTTGATCTGCAAATATCACATATATGAGCCAAGCAATTTTTCTTTGAATACTTTATGTAGGTCAACTCATTAACTGCTACCATTGAGTTTATATATCCACATTCGTCTATCCTTTTGAGGAACTGCAGCCTAGAATGGAAGTACAGCCTTACATTATTGAAAATCTGCCTTTGATTCAAGCAGAGAAATGAAGGAGCAGAAACTAACATTAATGCTTAGGCTTTGTTATTATAATAGATCCAAGAACTTTTTTTTCTTTTTGAAGCACTGACGATTTATTATCAGTGGAATAATAAGCAGCCATTCAAAGAGTTAGGAAACTCTTTAAGTATTAACATGGAAAATTCCCCAACGTATACTGAAAGTGAAAAGTGAGGTGCAAGATAGAACTGTAAAAAACAACAACAACAACACCATTCAGTATATTTGGTTTCCTAACAGGACCTCACATGTAGGAAGTTGGAGCGGGTTCAACTCAAGAAGATGGGTTTCCATTCCAACCGGGTTATATTTTCACACTCATTGTCACGATCCTGGCTCAGCCATGAAAGAAGGTCTGGCCAGAATAAACCTGACCACAAATATTAGTGGAGTGTTCAGTGTATATATAATAAAGTATAGTGTAGGTAAATGTGGCCAGAGGAGAAGGATGAGTACAGAAAAAAGAAATATGAATTAAAAACGGGATAACCCTCTCATCCTCTATTTGATTTATGTAAAAAAGAGAAAGCCACTACACAAGGGCTCTCCCCATAACCTAAGCAATCACTATGTATTGTAACAAATGCCCCCAAACCACCTCGGTAACCCCCCACCTCCGTCTCCCCAGAGAAACCGAAAAGCCCATTTCTTCCCCAGTGTGCGCTCAGGAACAGCAAGACTGTGCGCTTAGAGGGCAGTGCACCGGGCAAGGCAAGTTCTGCCTCGTCCCCGGATCCCAGCCTGACCTGGCTAACGGTAAAGTGAATCGCGAATGGCAGAGAGGCTGGGATGCCAAACTTGGGGTCGCTTCCGACCCGGGTCCACCCCACAACAAAAGGCCTGGGTTAAAAAAAAGAAAGAAAGAAAGAACCCCAAAAACAGGCCTGGGTAAACGGCTGGGGCGGCGGATGAGGACACCTGTCAAAGGACGGGACCCACAGCCGCAGCCGGCGGGCCGCGCAGGGGCTCAGCGGCCGGCACTGCGGCCGCGGCGGCTGGAGCCTGGGCGCTGGCTCGGCGCTTGGTCTGCGGGGCAGCGTCCGCGGGGATTCCGGGCCGCCGCCCGGCACCTGCGCCGCGCTCGGGGCGGGCGGTGGCGGGGACTCGGGGCGGGCGGCCGGCCCCGCGTGCGGGGCGCGCCGGGAAGGAGCGGGGCCAGAGCAGGGCCCCGCCGCCGAGAGGGCTCCGCCGCCCGATCCCCGCTGCAGCGCCCGCCGCCCCGAGTCCCCGCCTCCGGGCTGGGCGCGGAGCCGGGCCCGACGTCCCCTGGCTGCCCGGCGGGCCCGAGCGGAGGACCGGCGCCGCGCTGTGCGCCTACCTGCTCCGGGGCGGCGGGGCTGCGACCTGCGGCGGCGGCGGCGGCGGCTGCAGTCGCGGCGACGAGCGTGCTTCTTTCAGGAAGGGGTGGGATCCGCCCGCCCGCCCGCCGAGCCGCGGCCCGCCCCCGACTTATTCTGGGGCGCCTGCTGCGAGGCCTCCCAGCGAGAGCTGAACCCCCCGGGCGACCACTTCCACCACCCCTCGGGGTCCCTAATATCACCGGGGGCTGGAGCCGAGCGTGGACGGTCCGTCGCACCGCTTCTTTCCAAAGCCTTTGTGGACGCGCTTGCCCGGCGCTCCTCTCCCAACAAAAGGAAGGACGGAATCAGAGGGATCCTCCGCCTGCTGGTTATTTATTCCTGACCTGTTGTAACCTTCTGGCTGGCTCCCTCTGTCCACGCACCTAGGGTTTTTTCACAAAGCAGCTAAAATTCATTTTTATGCCCATTGGCTGAATGTAGCTCTCCGCCACTCGCCGCTCTCCGCGGTTTTCTTTCATCGTAAAGAACAAACACAGGGCCAACTTCTGACCCTGGCAATGAATAGCGGACTCCAGGGCCGCCCCCCAGCGCCTGCTTGCTCTTTTCCTCCCAGAGTCTCCTCCGGGTCTGTTGCAAAACTGTATTCATCAGCATTTAATAGCTTCTCCCACTCCAGACCCCAACCTACCAGTGGCACCCCGTAAATGACCCTACAGCAGCAGCTAGATTAGTGCCATTTTTATCACACACCCAGCATTAACTTCTATTCCGAACGGCCATAGAAGACTCCCACACCTGCTAGGTCCTCCTTTATCAACCAGGTTTAGTCAGACTGACCTCCGTTCTTTTGGAAGACCGCTGTACCACACTTGTCTCGTTAGCCTGTTGCCTCTCAAAGTACAGTATTCAAATTCTTAATTTAACATTCCAGAACTCTCCCTTCCCCCACACTCCTGCGAGTATTGCCTAGGTAAGTATACATTGATTTGTTGTTACTGTTTTCTCCTGGCTATTAGACTCTGAGCTTCTTGAGGCAAAGAACATGGCCTCTTCTGTTTTCTTTGCCTTAACAAATGAGACTGTTAACCATTTAGTTAAAATAGCAGAAACAAACAAACAAAAATGTTAATCCAGTCTTCCCTGAAAGTATGTACTACATTTTGTGGGAGTTAGCCTAATAGGCTAAAATACATTGTATTTTTCTGAGGAGATTAACTATAGCTTCCATCAGCTTCTCAAAGTGATCTGTGACTTTCTCAAAGTTAAGAATTGCTTGAGGCCCACCTGTGAATGAAGCCCAGCTCTGTTGTGACACCCCTCCCATCCCCACCACCTCATCTTCTCCATGTATAATTAATGTATCTCTGAAAGGAGCCCTCTAGTCAGACCTTCCAATCCATTCTTTTAAAACTTCTGGACCTGTCCAATTAGGGGTCCCTCTCAAATGTCTGCACATTAGAGTCACCAGAGTGGGGGGTTAAAGCAGTGCAAATGCCTGGGTCCACCTCAGACCCCCGAGTGAGAACCAGCAGTGGGGAGGCAAGGTGAGGCTGACACCTGGGTATTTCTGGAGAGAGCCCCAGGTATTCCGACATGCCCGTGACAAAGACACTGCCTTTCTGGAAATAGGGTCCCTGCTTGGTAAAATGCCCTTCTTTTTCCCTTTCTCTGTGGAAGGACTGAGAATCCCTTGTACTATGTTCAATTTGTTTGAACATTTTCATTTTCACTTAGAACCAGGCTTACTTTTACTTAAGAAGCCAACTTGAATTTGTGAGGAGAGCAAGCTCAGTGCCATTTGTCAGCAGCACTGAGTCACTGCCACCTTCATCTCCAAAATGTCTTTCTAAATAAACCTAAAGAGTGAAATAGAGTACATTTGTGACAGTGGTAGTGACAGCTGAAATATTCTGTTAGAACGCAGGCCATGAAGGGGAGGTGGTTTGCTGTACGCAGATTCTGTTCATGCCATAGGAGTTTTAGGGAAGCTTCAAGAAAACTGAACACAAAACATAAATTTGTGGCCCTGGCCAGTTGGCTCAGCAGTAGAGCGTCAGCCAGGGTGTGGAAGTCCTGGGTTTGATTCCTGGCCAGGGCACACAGGAGAAGTGCCCATCTGCTTCTCCACCCTTCCCCCTCTCCTTTCTTTCTGTCTCTCTCTTCCCCTCCTGCAGCCAAGGCTCCACTGGAACAAAGTTGGCCCCAGGCCCTGAGGATGGCTCCACAGCCTCTGCCTCAGGCACTAGAATGGCTCCAGTTGCAGAGCAGAGGAGCCAAGCAGGGGAGCCAAGCCCCCCTGGTGGGCATGCCAAGTGAATTCTGGTTGGGTGGATGCGGGAGTCTATCTGCCAACCCCCTTCTCACTTCAGAAAAATACAAAAAAAAAACCCAAACCCCATAAATTTGTGCTTTTATCTTTCTTTTATTGGTCTTGGTATCCCACCCTTTAAAATGTGTCCACCATATACTCAATATTACCTTAGATATTTTAAATCACATACGATGTAAAATTAAAATACCATCCCAGAGTTGGATCTCGGTTTTTTTAATTTATAGAAAGATTCATCCTATATTCTTAAATGACCTATTGACAATGTCCCAAAATGCTTCAGGCTTTGAGCATAGAACAAACTGGGTTTAAGGCCTGAAGATTAATATCAGCTACAAACTTACTGGGGTAGGGATGGAGATCAATACACAGGTCACAGGACCCCAATGAGGTACCATGATCTTGACACCATGTTATTCTACCACCTGACCTGTGGCGAGCTAACTCTGGTGAACATCCGAGGCATCCATCCATCCATCTGAGTAGGGGTGATAGTTTTCTGGTATAAGTGAGCATATCTAACTGAAACAACTACAGACCATTTAGAATTACAAAGAAATTCTATATTCTTTTTCATTTCCTTTCCCTTGGGCAGCCAATGCGTTGTTCTTGATTCAAATCACTTCTCTATTCTGTTGGAAAAACAGACTTGAGAGGCATAACTTATAAATAACTCTCCCAGGATTCTGAGAGCCCCTGCTGCTAGTCAGATTGCAATGAATCTAGTTATAATAAAGATCTCAGTATAACAAAGTTATTGCCAACCCTTCCCCAACCACTGATAATTCAAGTCTTCTCTGATAAACAGCAAAACCATACAAAGTTCATTGAAATGGCATTTGATCTCTACTAACATCTACCTATTAAAGATAACCTTGTAAGGGTAATTGGAAAGAGAACAAGACTACATTTGGTAACAAGATATTCCATGGGAGCTATTATTTTATTTCATTGTATCAGAGGCTCCACATAAAAGTTGTCCACCACTCTTACAGTCCAGGCAGGTGTAGGACTTGCAAAGGAGTAATTTCCTTAAACCCGCGCTTGCCTTGAAGGTACAAGGGTTTGAAGCGGAGGCTGGGAGACTGCTATGGAATAGAGAATGGTTTCTGTAGAGGAGTTGTAGGTATCCTAAGGGGTCCCCCCTACATTCTTCCCCCACCCATGGTGGGGCAGAGGGCAGAGGGGGCTTTACTCTCACTTTAAATTTAGTGAGAGGTGTGTCAGGCAGACCTTTCAGAGAGCTCTGCAGTTTGGGGGACACCGTGGACTGGTGTCTACCTCATGCCTGAGAAATCTAAAGGGCCAGAGTTGGCAATGTGGCCTAAATACAGGATAGGAACTATGGTGAGGAAGTCATTTACTCCCACGGAAGACAATCCTGATAGGGTGAGAGAAACAGTGTGGGCTTGACTTTGATCCTACCCAAGGGGACTGCTTAGTAAGTAAGGAAACCTCAGCAGAAAGAAGCCGGAGGTTTGCCTCCAGATGCCCAGGGCCCGGGGGAATCTAAGGCAACCAGTCAGAGGCAAAATGAACTCGCTTGCCTGTACCGTGCCTGTGCCGCAGAAATGGTGGCGAGAGATTCCCCAGCAGCAGTTTTGACAAACCTCTAAACGTGCCCATGAGAGAAAGTGTCAACTGGAAACATTTGCAGTGGCCAGAGGAAGCCATGCCAGCTGGAGCAGCCCAGGCTCTGTGCTTCCTCTTTCCCACTCCAGTCCCGGAGGAGTGGGGCAGCCTGGTGCGTGCGGAAGCAGGGGCAAGCTCCAGGCTGGGGAAACACAGAGGAAGCCTGCTGTGGCCCCTCTTTGCCGGGAAGGAAGGAGTGTTTTATTATTACACTGCTCTAGATGTATTAATTACTGACACAAGACTATTTTTTACTAAAAGTAACCAGGCCTTTATATTAATTAAGAGTGACCCAGAGAGTTATAGGGCCTATGCATTAATTCATCCAAAAGGCAGGAGAACAAGTAGCCCCACAGAGCAGGTTTGAAGAGGCAGGATAGAAGAGAATAAAGCCATGTTTTGATATGCCAGGAGTCCCACTGGATTGGTATATCAGCTGTACATTCAAATATAATGCATTCTATATCATATCTTACAACTTTGGAGGATGTCTCAACCTGTCATATTACCTGATTCGAAATAAGCGATATGTAGCAAGAAACCTCCTTCATGTGTATATAAACTATAACTTAAGCTTTCCAATAAGAAAGTTAGTGAATTCAGCAAGGTGGCAGGATATAAAATTAATACTCAGAAATCAGAGGCATTTTTATATACCAACAATGAACTGTCTGAAAGAGAAATTAAGAAAACAATCCCCTTCACTATTATAACAACAACAACAAAAATAAAGTACCTAGGAGTAAATTTAACCAAGGAGGTGAAATTTTCTTGTACTCAGAAAATTGTAAAACACTGATAAAAGTAATCAAGGAAGATACAAACAAGTAGAAGCATATACCATGTTCATGGTTAGGAAGAATAAACATCATTAAAATGTCTATATTACCTAAAGCATTTATAAATTCAATGCAATACCAATTAAAATACCAATGACATACTTCAAAGATATAGAACACATATTCCAAAAATTTATATGAAACCAAAAAAGAACACGAATAGCCTCAGCAATCTTGAAAAAGAAGAATAAAGTGGGAGGTATCACACTTTCTGATATCAAGTTATTCTACAAGGCCATTGTACTCAAAACAGCCTGGTAGTGGCATAAGAACGGGCATACAGATCAATGGAACAAAACAGAGAACCCAGAAATAAACCCACACCTTTATGGACAATAGATATTTGACAAAGGAGGTAAGAGCATATAATGGAGTAAAGACAGCCTCTTTAACAAATGGTGTCGGGAAAATTGGTCAGCTACCTGCAAAAAAATGAAACTAGACCACCAACTTATACCATTCACAAAAATAAACTCAAAATGGATAAAAGATTTAAATGTAAGTTGTGAAACCATAAGCATCTTAGAAGAAAACATAGTAAACTCTCCAACATCTCTCTCAGCAATATATTTGCTGATTTATCTCCACAGGCAAGTGAAATAAAGGACAGGATGAGAAAATGGGACTATATCAAACTAAAAAGGTTTTGCACAGCTAAAGACAATATGAACAAAATAAAAAGACAAACCACACAATGGGAGAATATATTTGACAATACGTCTGATAAGGGGTTAATAACCAAAAATTATAAAGAACTTGTAAAACTCAACACCAGAAAGATAAACAATCTAATCAAAAAATGGGCTAAAGAAACGAATAGACACTTCTCCAAAGAGGACACACAGATGGCCAATAAGCATATGAAAAAAATGCTCAACATCACTAATCATTAGAGAAATGCAAATTAAAACCACAATGAGATATCACCTCACACCAGTTAGAATGACGCTCGCTCATCAACAAATCAACACAGAATAAGGGCTGGCGAGGATGTGGAGAAAAGGAACCTTCCTGCACTGCTGGTGGGAATGCAGACTTGTGTAGCCACTGTGGAAAACAGTATGGATATTCCTCAAAAAATTAAAAATCAAACTGCCTTTTGACCCAGCCATCCCACTTTTAGGAATATATCCTAAGAACACCAAATCACTGATTCAAAAGAAGAAATGCATCCCCATGTTCACAGCAGTATTGTTTACAATAGCCAAGATCTGGAAACAGCCCAAGTGTTTGTCAGTGGACGAGTGGATTAAAAGCAGTGGTACAGGCCCTGGCCGGTTGGCTCAGTGGTAGAGCATCGGCCTGGTGTGCAGAAGTCCCGGGTTCGATTCCTGGCCAGGGCACACAGGAGAGGCGCCCATCTGATTCTCCACCCCTCCCCCTCTCCTTCCTCTCTGTCTTTCTCTTCCCCTCCCGCAGCTGAGGCTCCATTGGAGCAAAGATGGCCCGGGCGCTGGGGATGGCTCTATGGCCTTTGCCTCAGGCGCTAGAGTGGCTCTGGTCGCAACAGAGCAACGACCCAGATGGGCAGAGCATCGCCCCCTGGTGGGCGTGCCGGGTGGATCCCGGTCAGGTACATGCGGGAGTCTGTCTGACTGCCTCCCCATTTCCAGCTTCAGAAAAATACAAAAAAAAAAAAAAAAAAGCAGTGGTACATATATACAATGGAACACTATGCAGCCATGAAAAAGAAGGCAATCTTACCTTTTGTGACAACATGGATGGACCTGGAAACTATTATGTTAAGTGAAATAAGCCAGGTAGAGTAAGAAAAATATCATATGACCTCATTCATTTGAGGAATCCAATGAACAGTGTGAACTGAGAAACAGAACAGAGGCAGAGGAGGAATCAAAGGGACCAAAGGGAAAGCGGACAGAGGGAAAAGGGATGAGAGGATGGGATCAGAGAAGGAAAAGAGATTGGTGAAATTATATATACATAATACCGCGTTATAGAGAGCAGAAAAGCAAATCCTGGAGGGAAAGGGGGAGGGGAACAAGGGGGATGTTGAGGGGAACACGGGAGTAGGGGGGATGTATTTGGTGGGACACTTGAATCTATATAAACACAATAAATTTAAATCAATAAAAAAAAGAAAGTTGGAAGTGGCCCTGGCCAGTTGTCTCAGTGGATAGAGCATTGGCCCTATGTATGGATGTTCCAGGTTCAATTCCCAGTCAGGGCACACAGGAAAAGCAACCATCTACTTCTCCCCCTTTTCTCCCTCTTTCCCTTCCGATTTGTCCAAGCATGGGCCTTAGGCACTGAGGATAGTTCAGTTGGTCCCAACATGTCAGCCTTAGGTGCTAAAAGTAGCTCAGTTGACTGTGCATTGGACCCAGGCAGAGGTTGCTGGGTGAATCCTGGTTGGGGCACATGAGGAAGTCTGTCTCAATATCTACCCTCCTCTCATTTAAAAATAAAAAATTGGAAGTAAGCGTTCTGGATCCCGTAATGAAGATGATAGCAGCATCCCTATCTTCAGGTGATGTCACTGGGGAGAACAGAAAACAACTATATAGAGTGTTTGAGAACATTAATTACGATAATATTTGAAATCCTTAGCACAGAACCTGATACTTACACATGCTAAATAGGATTACTATTAATATGAAAAAATATATATAATAAAAGAAAAGATCCAAATGGATCTAAACATTGGTTTAACCTTCTATTAAATAGCTGCCACAGTTTCCTCATCTCTAAAAGGCTAGGATTAGATAAAAGATCTCTTTTAGTCAGAAAATTCTGTTTTGAAAATGCTACAGCCACATATAGCATGTTATAGATCAAGGACCTATTAATCCTTCAGAGTCTGCTCCACCAGGCCAGCAGCCCTCAGACCAGCATATCTCATGCTAGAGTACTGCAGTGCTTTGCAGTGATGAGGGAGAAATACGTATTACCAAAACACTGACTGACGAGGACAGTTGCCTTTCTTTGGAGGCCGACACGCGGCTGAGGTGGATACCATCACTTGGGTGACGGTTTCCATATTATGCACTTGGCAGTTGTGATCTGGACATCCCCAAGCACTTTCCTTATTCTCTTGAGGGCTAGGTGTGATCTGCTCTCCCTCCTCCTCCAGTGAGTGAGTAGAGTTCCAAAGAGGTTTGTGACTGGGGCTCAGAGGGAGAACCTCAAATAAACACCAGATTCCATGTTCTGAAATTCACTGGAACCCCATTTTCCCTACTTGAACTATGAGACTGTTGTTTGTTGCAAGAGAGTCAGCCAAAAAAGTGTGAACAGTTTTGATCTCAATCAATTTCCTCTCTTTGGACATTTTTCCAACTTGCATTAAGTTTATGGAAGACATTTATTATTTATTTGACTAAAAAAGAATTTTCTATATCAGAGAGCTGAAGAAGAATCATTTTATAGTATCATTCTTTTTTGTTACAAATAACAGTTGTGAGGAGTTTAGATCATTCCTAATCAGTCTTTTAAAGTTCCAGCTTCAGCCTTATAGTTTTCTAGCCCCACTCTGCAGTCTGCCCCCTCAGCTCCTGAGACATAGGCTGGTGCCCTCTGTTTGCTGGTTGTTAAGTATTTTAAATATCACCCTAAATAGAAGCTTAACTTCTCTCCACCAAAATATCTTTTTTATCTTTTGTAATTCGTATACACTTTGCTCTCTCTCCCTCTCCTCCAACCCCACCCTTACAAGATGAAGGTCCTCATTTTATTTCTAAGCCTCCTAACTCTACCAGTTGTCATTCTTCTCTCTGTCCTTTCCCAAGACTCTCTCTCTTAGAGTATCCAATCTCTCCCTCTCAAGTGGGTCTTCCCCTTACCCTGTAAACGTGGGCATATTTCCTCCATCCTTGTAAGGCCAGTAGCCACGGCCACCATCACAGCCGCCTGGCCCATGCAGGTTCGCATTGGATTCGGGTAGATGGTAATGAAACAGTGGAGCCAATAACTGGTGGGCCATTAGCTTTAATCCTAGCTTGCAACCGGCGAGCAAGCAATACACACAGTGGGAAAACACTTTCCTTTCCATTCAGGGCTCCTAAAGCCACTGACTTATCGAGTTTCCTAGAATCAAAGGTGTTGGTCAACTAAGTTTGTAAATATGATACATATGTTTGCTCGCTTATAGTTTGCATTGGGTGTGGAGACAGGCTGTAAGCAGGCAGGGTGGTTATAGCCTAAGATGGGTCGGAAACCTAATGGCTCGTGAGCCAGATGTGGCTCTTTGATGGCTGCATCTGGATCGCAGACAAATCTTTAATAAAAAAAATAATAACGTTAAAAATATAAAACATTCTCATGTATTACAATCCATTCATTTCCTACTGCTCTAGTTCATGGTTACGGGTGGCTGGAGCAAATCACAGCTGTCCTCTGGGACAGCACCAAATTTTTATTGGATAATGCGTAACGTACATGGGTTGTTGTATGTCTCTCATGGAATTACATTTTAAAATATGTGGCATTCATGGATCTGTCAGCCAAAAAGGTTCCCAACCCCTGACTTAAGACTTAGTTGGGTTTTTTTGTATTTTTCTGAAGTTGGAAACGGGGAGGCAGTCAGACAGACTCCCACATGTGCCCTACTGGGATCCACCTGACATACCCATCAGGGGGCGATGCTCTGCCCATCTAGGGCATTGCTCTGTTGCAACCAGAGCCATTCTAGCGCCTGAGGCAGAGGCCATGGAGCCACCCCCAGCGCCCGGGCCAACTTTGCTCCAATGAAGCCTTGGCTGCAGGAGGGGAAGAGAGAGACAGAGAGGAAGGAGAGGGGGAGGGGTGGAGAAGCAGATGGGTGCTTCTCCTGTGTGCCCTGGCCGGGAATCAAACCCGGGACTCCAGCACACCAGACCAACGCTCTACCACTGAGCCAACCGGCCAGAGCCAAGACTTAGTTTTAAGATTAAGCTTTTCCCCACACCCTTGACTGATTGCATGATGTGGGGTGGTACACTCTCATGAGGAATCCCATTATGCCTCAGATAAGTGACTTTGTATCAGAGACTTCCTTGTTTGTATATTGGATTAAAGGTTTTGATTTCTGCCTGACCAGGCAGTGGCACAGTGGATAGAGCGTCGGACTGGGATGCGAAAGGACCCAGGTTCGAGACCCTGAGGTTGCCAGCTTGAGCGTGGGCTTATTTGGTTTGAGCAAAAAGCTCACCAGCTTGGACCCAAGGTCACTGGCTTGAGCGGGGGGTTACTCAGTCTGCTGAAGGCCCGCGGTCATGGCACATATGAGAAAGCAATCAATGAACAACTATGGTGTCGCAACGAAAAACTGATGATTGATGCTTCTCATCTCTCTCCATTCCTGTCTGTCTGTCCCTGTCTATCCCTCTATCTGACTCTCTCTGTCCCTATAAAAGAATAAAAAATAAAAAAAAAAGGTTTTGATTTCTACACTATAAAGTGGGGTAGACCGGGATTTTGCTCTCTCTCGGTTCCTGAGGTTAGCATTAGAGGAGAGAGCAGAGAAAAGGCCACGTGGAGGAGGCCAGGAGGAGCAGCCAAGATGGTGGAGTGCTGAGTGAGAAGCCAGTTTATGCAGAGTTTGTGCAGGGAGAAGGAAGGAGATGGGGAACAGAGGTGAATAAGTCTGGTGAGCTAGAAACCTTTGATTCTAGGAAACTTGGATAAGTCAGTAGCTTTGTGAGCACTGAATGAGTGGGTTTTGAAGACCAGTGTGTGTTTTTACTTCCCCGCTGGGTGCAAGCTAGGATTAAAGATGATAGCCCACCACCTGGCCAGGCGGTGGCACAGTGGATAGAGCATCAGACTGGGATGTGGAAGACCCAGGTTCGAGACCCCAAGGTCACCAGCTTGAGTGTGGGCTCATCTGGTTTGAGCAAAAATTCACCAGCTTAGACCCAAGGTCGCTGGCTCAAGCAAGGGGTTACTTGGTCTGCTGAAGGCCCACGGTCAAGGCACATATGAGAAAGCAATCAATGAACAACTAAGGTGTCGCAATGCGCAATGAAAAACTAATGATTGATGCTTCTCATCTCTCTGTTCCTGTCTGTCTGTCCCTGTCTATCCCTCACTCTGACCCTCTCTCTGTCTCTTGTAAAAATAAATAAATAAATAAAAATAAAAAAAGATGATAGCCCACCAGTTCTTGCTCCATTGTTTCTTTACCGTCTGTCCGAACCTAATGCGAACCTGCATGGGCCAGGCTGCTGTGATGGTGGCCGTGGCTACTGGCTTTACAAAAGATTTCTAGTTCACCAGCCCCATTCACCTCTGTTCCCCATCTTCTTCTCTCTCCCTGCACAAACTGCACAAACTGGCTTCTCACTCAGCACTCCACCAACTTGACTGCTTCTCCTAGCCTCCTCCACATGGCCTTTTCTCTGCTCTCCTTTCTCTGCTCTCTCCTCTATTGCTGATCTCAGGAAACGAGCTAGAATAAGCTCCCAGTCTGTCCCACTTTATAGTATAGAAACCAAAACCCCCAATTCAATATACAAACAAGGAAGTCTCTGATACAAAGTCACTTATCTGAGGCATAATGGGAGTCCTCATGAGGTGCACCACCCTACATCAAAAAGAGTGGGAAAGGAGCCTGACCAAGCGGTGGCACAGTGGATAGAGCGTCAGACTGGGATGCAGAAGACCCAGGTTCGAGACCCCGAGGTTGCCAGCTTGAGCACAGGCTCATCTGGTTTGTGCAAAAAAGCTCACCAGCTTGAGCCCAAAGTTACTGGCGCAAGCAAGGGGTTACTTGGCCCGCAGTCAAGGCACATATGAGAAAGCAATCAATGAACAACTAAGGTGTTGCAATGCGCAAGGAAAAACTAATGATTGATGCTTCTCATCTCTCTGTTCCTGTCTGTCCCTGTCTATCCCTCTCTCTGACTCTCTCTCTGTCTCTGTAAAGAAAAAAAAAAAAAAAAAAAAAGAGTGAGAAAGGCTTAGTCTTAAAACTAAGCCTCAGGCTATAACGACCGGGCCTGCTTACAGCCTGTTCCCCACACACAATGCAACCTATAAGCAAGCAAACATATATATCAATTTACAAACTTATTTGACAAACAATCCTAAAAACATCTTTCATAGAACCTGCTTTCTCAGGCAAGCTCCTGTTTCATTACTTCCCTTCCCTTTGATGAGAAATTCCTCAAAAACATAGTTTCCATTTGTTACCTCCTCCTTACCTGGTCTTTGATTTGTTCTCAACTCCCAGCAGTCTGGATTCTGCACCTACTCTGTGGAAAATACTCCCTTGGAGACCGACAAGGAATGACCTGGGCACCAAGTTCCACTGACTGCTCTATGAACTCCTATTCCACCTCCCTCTCCTCCTTGAAACCTGATGACCTCTCCCTTCTTGGGATGTCATCACAATCTCCTGGATTTCCTTCTCCCTCTCTATTTCCTCATAGCAACCTTCACAGGAATGCCCCATAGAGGGGTGTGGTCCTCAGTATCTTGCTCTTGGTCCGCTCTCTTCTAACACAGGTCTCTCCTTCTGTGTAATGTTCTCTCTTTCCAGATGACTCCCCAGACCATGCATCCATCATGAGTCTCTTTCTAATGAGCCAGGCAGTACCCCCAACTCAAAACCAAATTCTAAGAATACCTTATTTGTAGATCAGCTTGAAATCTTGAATTAGTAGCAACTTTTTTTCTCTTCAAGTGATCTTATCTTCACTCAGTAACTAAGTTCTATTTCTTCCTCTTACTTTGATAGTATCTTAGGAATGGTCTCTCTCTCTCTCTCTCCCTTTGTTCCTGCTGCTTTAGGGCAAGTCCTTGTCACGTCCTGCAAGCCTGATTATCATATTTCTTTTTCTCTGCCTCTACTCTCTCCCCTGTTCCAATTTTCTTTCTCACTGTCACCCAGCCTCTTTTTAAATGATTTTACTTTCTTCTTTTTTTTAATTCCACAGGTCCTATATACACAATTAAAAAGTAAAAAATAAATCCAAATATGTATAAATAAAGTTAATAGTCTCCCATTTTCTCTAACTGCTTTCTTCCTACCTCTTATTGTTAACAGCCTGGTTTACATCCTTTGGAATATTTTTCATGCTCAAACACAGATTTATATTTAAAACATAAAAATGAAGTCATAGTGCATATATTACTTTAGAACTTGCACTTCTCACTTAAAAGTATATCATGGACACCTCTTCAAGCCAGTAGACATAAAGCTAACTCACTTCCTAAAAGAATCACAGCTTTATTGCAATATAATCTCATAACATACCAGTCATCCATTTAAAGTATACAATTCAGTGATTTGTAGTATATTCACCGAGTTGTGTAACCATCACCATAATCAATGTTAGAACATTTTCATCACTTTAAAAAGAAGTCTCATAGGCCCTGGCTGGTTGGCTCAGCGGTAGAGCGTCGGCCTGGCGTGCGGGGGACCCGGGTTCGATTCCCGGCCAGGGCACATAGGAGAAGCGCCCATTTGCTTTTCCACCCCCCCTCCTTCCTCTCTGTCTCTCTTTTCCCCTCCCGCAGCCAAGGCTCCATTGGAGCAAAGATGGCCCGGGCGCTGGGGATGGCTCCTTGGCCTCTGCCCCAGGTGCTGGAGTGGCTCTGGTCGTGGCAGAGCGACACCCCGGAGGGGCAGAGCATCGCCCCCTGGTGGGCAGAGTGTCGCCCCTCGTGGGCGTGCCGGGTGGATCCCGGTCGGGCGCATGCGGGAGTCTGTCTGACTGTCTCTCCCCATTTCCAGCTTCAGAAAAAATACAAAAAACAAAACAAAAAACAAAAGAAGTCTCATACCCATTATCAGCTATTCCCACGTTCTCCCACACCTCCTTTGCCCCTTGCAAACACTAATCTACTTTCTTTCTCCATGAATTTGTCCATTCTGGATATTTCATGTAAATGGAATTATATAATATGTGGTCTTTTGTGTCTGGATTCTTTCACTTAGCATGTTCTCAAGGTTCATCCATGTTGCATGTATTAGTACTTGTAAAGCCAGTAGCTGCAGCCACCATGACAGTCGCCTGGCCAATGCAGGTTTGCATTAGATTCGGACAGATGGTAATGAAACAATGGAGCCAAGAACTGGTGGGCTATTAGCTTTAATCCTAGCTTGCACCTGGCGGGCAAATAAAAACACACACTGGGCTCCAAAACCCACTCATTCAGTGCTCACAAAGCTACTGACTTATCCAAGTTTCCTAGAATCAAAGGTTTTTAGCTCACCAGATTTATTCACCTCTCTTCCACATCTCCTTCTCTCTACACAAACTCTGCACAAACTGGCTTCTCCTTCAGCACTCCGCCATCTTGGCTGCTTCTCCTGGCCTCCTCCACGTGGCCTTTCTCTGCTCTCTTACAGCATGGGCTCCTCCTAGAACGTAATCATTCTTCTCCCAGAACAATGTGATCTCTCTTTTTTAAAAAACCTTTTGGCACGAAAGCCCTCCCCCAACACATATTAACATAATCACACCCATTCCAAGCAGGAAGGGCAACTAATATCATCACCTGGGAGATGGGCTTCCATGTGGGCAGTGCCATCTTTAACAAAGTGAGCATAATATAGATATTTTATCTGCCCAACAGTACTTAATCCTCTTTTTGGCTAAATAATATTCCGTTAAATGAATGTTATCATATTTTATTTATCCATTTATCTGTTGATAGACATTTGGATTGTTGCCACCTTTTGTTTAATATGAATAATGCTGATATGAACATTTGTGTAAAAGTTATTATATAGACATATTTTTTTATTTCTCTTGGATAAATGGCTAGGAGTGAGATGTTTGGGTCATGGTAACTCTGTATTTAGCTTTTTGAGGAACTACCAGACTGTTTCCCAGAATGTACCATTTTGCATCACCACCAGCAGTGTGTGAGGGTTTCAGTTTCCCTACATCCCTGGTGTGCTGTTATTGTCTGGGGTTTTTAAAAGTGCTTTTAAAATTATAACAATCCTATTGAGTAAAGTGAATTGTTATCTCATGGTTTTGATTTGTATTGCCCTGACAACTAATGATGTTCAACATCTTTTTACGTGCTTATGGGCTATTTGTATATCTTCTTTAAAGAAATATCTACTCAGCTCCTTTGTCCATTTTTAAATAGGGTTGTCTTTTAACTATTGACTTGCAAGAGTTCTTTACATGGTCTATATATAAGTCCCTTAGCAGATATATGATTTGCAGATACTTTCTCTCAATCCATTAGTAGTTGTCTTATCACTTTCATGATGGTATATTTTAAAGAAAAAGTTTTAAATTTTGATAAAATCCAAAGTATCTATTTTTTTTCTTTTGTTCCTAGTGCTTTTGGTGTCATATAAAAGACTTTGCTTAACCAAGCCCACAAGATTTACTCCTATATTTTCTTCCAAAAGTTTTATAGTTTCTAGTACTATATTTAGGTCTTTAATCCATTTTGAGTTACTTTTTGTGTATGTTATAAAAAAGAAGTCCAACTTTATTTTTTTGCATGTACATAGCTAGTTGACCCAGATCATTTGTTAAAAAGACTATTCTTAGCCCTGGCCAGTTAGCTCAGTGGTAGAGCATTGACCTGGTATGTGGAAGTCCCAAATTCAATTCCCAGTCAAGGCACACAGGAGAAGCGAGCAGCTGCTTCTCCATCCCTTCCCCTTATTTCTCTCTCTCCCTCTCCCCCTCTCTCAGTCATGACTCATTTGAGCAAGTTGGCCCTGGATGCTGAGGATGGCACCATGACCTATCCTCAGGCGCTAAAATAACTTGGTTGCCATGCAACAGAGTAATGGCCCCAGATGGGCAGAGCATCACCCGCTAGTGGGCTTACCAGGTGGATCCTATTCGAGGAGCACGCTGAAGTCTGTCTCTCTGCCTCCCCACCTCTCGCTTAATAATAATAATAATAATAATAATAATAATAATAATAAAAAAGACAGTTCTTTTTTCATTGAATTCTCTTGGCATCCTCGATTGACTATAAATGTGTGGATTTATTTATGGACTTTCAATTCTATTCCATTGATCTGTCCTTATACCAGTGCCATAGTTTTATGCTTCCTTGAGTAAATTTTGAAATCAGGATGTGTGAGTCCTCCAACTTTTTCTTTCAGGATTGTTTTTGGATATTCTGAGTTCCTGCTATTCCCATATGAAATTTTGGACCAACTTGTCAGGTCCTGTAAAGAAGCCAGCTGTTATTATAATTGACATTACATTGAATATATAGATCAATTTGGGGAACAATCGTTATATTAATAATATTTTGTCTTCCAATCCATGACCATAAGATGTTTTTACATTTTTGTTCATTTACCTAAGTCTTCTTTAATTTCTTTCCAACAATGCTTTGTAGTTTTCAGAGTATAAGTGATAGATATATGAAATTCCAACTGCTCTTTTGTTGTTCCACCTGGATGCCTGCCTGACCTCACCCTTACTTACTGGATAATCGCCCCTGAGGCAGAAGAGTTCCAGGAAGCTGGTCAACTTGCCCCAAGAAAGAGCATTCCAGAAAGCTGAAATCCTAAAACCGTAAAAGGGAACATACCAGAACTTTTGTCTCAGTAGCTCCTCAAGTTCTCCCAAACGGTATAAAATTCACCCCTAGTCTGTAACTGGTGCTCTTCTCCCTGGGAGAATTGCCCAGCAGGGTTCCTTTCTTCCTTTCAATAAAGCCTGTTACTCTAGTCTTCTTCGGACTCCCATGGATTCCAACATTTGGTGCTTAAACCCGGGACAGGGTACTAACCGCCTACTTACAACCAGGGAAGCAATGGGCAGTGGCAGCTCATCCCAGGCTTACTCCCTGATTCTGTTTGGATGTGTAATTGTAGGTTGATTGGCTGGCAGTCTAACCCTGTCCTGAATCCCTGCTGGACCAGAAAGGTAAGGAGTTTCTTCCTTCCTCTTCCCTGGTCGGCTTCTCTTTTCCACAAAATTTTCTCTGGTCGGACGGTTTCCTCTGACATGCCTCACATCTTGAGGGTTTGACTTTCAGTCTCAGTAGACTGCATGAAAGACTAGGCGCCTAGTCAAACCTCTCCACTCTCTCTCTCGGACTTTTTGTCCTCGGAGCTTCCTGACAGGTGGTGACGACCTCTATCAGGGATGACTCCCCCACACGGAGATTTTCTTCTCTTGGGATAGTGACAAAAGGTAGGGACACCCCCTCTTGCTCTCCTGTCTCCACTATGGGCTCCTCAGAGTCTAAGCCTTCTGACCAGATGCCTCTAGGATGTTTCATAAAAAACCTAAGTTGGGCCTCTCTGACCTTAAGCCAAAAAAACTCATTTTCTTCTGTAACACAGCATGGCCCCAATCCAATTAGACAATGACTCCCATTGGCCTGAAAAGGGGACATTCAATTACAATATCCTAAGAGATCTAGACAATTTTTGCCACCGGACTGGGAAGGCATCAGAAATTCCTTCTGTGGAGGCTTCCTTCTACTTTTGCTCCTGTCCTTAAATTCTGTACCACTTGTTCTACACACAGGCCATTTTTTGGCCAAAGAAGCCTCACTTAAAACCTCCACTCCTAATCTTTCCTTCTCCATGGACTCCTAACTCTCTCTTTCTCCTGCCTGACCCCCAGAAGCACCCCTTTCTCGAGACTCCTCTCTGGTCCCTCTGCAAATCTCTCTCACTTGAGTCTCTTCCCTCCAGAAAGCCCCTCCCTTCGCAGAATCCTGTTTCTCATTCACCTGCAAATACTATCCTCTCTTTATCCTCCCCTGCTGGCCAGGGGTCCCTCCCTTCTCCAATGTGTTCTTAAATGTCTCCTCCCTCTTTACAAAATGCAGGCTCTGCCTTTCTTCTCCTCACCCCAACCACCCCCCTCCTCACAGGCTACAGCTATGCCTGTCTCCCCTTCATCCTCTCCCCTCTCTTCAGAGCTCTAAATCTTTTTGACTCCTTCTGAAGCCAGTAGGGCCAGTAGCCATGGCCATCATGACAGCCGCCTGGCCCATGCAGGTTTGTATTAGATTCGGACAGATGGTAATGAAACAATGGGGCCAAAAACTGGTGGGCTATCATCTTTAATCCTAGCTTGCACCTGTTGGGCAAATTAAAACACACACTGGGCTCCAAAACCCACTCATTCAGTGCTCACAAAGCTACTGACTTATCCGAGTTTCCTAGAATCAAAGGTTTCTAGCTCACCAGACTTATTCACCTCTGTTCCCCATCTCCTTCCTTCTCCCTACACAAACTCTGCACAAACTGGCTTCTCACTCAGCACTCCACCATCTTGGCTGCTTCTCCTGGCCTCCTCCACGTGGTCTTTCTCTGCTCTCCCTTCTCTGCTCTCTCCTCTGCCAGTCTGCCCCACTTTATAGTGTAGAAATCAAAATCTTTAATCAAATATACAAACAAGGAAGTCTCTGATACAAAGTCACTTATCTGAGGCATAATAGGATTCCTCATGAGAGTGCACTACCCTACATCAAAAAGGGTGGAAAAGCCTTAGTCTTAAAACTAAGCCTTAGGCTATAAGAATCCTGCCTGTTTACAGCCTGTCCCCCCACATCCAATGCAAACTATAAATATAAGTGAGCAAACATATATATCATTATTTACAAACTTATTTGACCAACACTCTTCTAACCACGTGGCACCACCACTAATACCTCAACCTCCTCCTCCTCCTGCAGATTCTGACCCTCCTTCTTTCCATCCAGCTGTTCACACTGTCCATCTGTCTGCTTCCTCTCTTCCTCCCCTCTATGTTGGCAACTCCCTGCCATCTCGAAAAGCTTAAAAAAGCAGAGTTGTCTATTAAGCTGTGTGAGTAATCTGTTTTGTCTCTTTGTTTGTCAGAAAGTATCTCTAGTATAATTTTAATTGAAACAAGTAAAGCATGCTTGTGTGGCCAGTAGGCATGGCCACCATCACAGCCGCCTGGCCCATGCAGGTTCGCATTGAATTCAGACAGTCGGTAAAGAAACAATGGAGCCAAAAGCTAATAGACCATCATCTTTAATCCTAGCTTGCACCCGGCGGGCAAGTAAAAACACACACTGGGCTCCAAAACCCACTCATTCAGTGCTCACAAAGCTACTGACTTATCCGAGTTTCCTAGAATCAAAGGTTTCTAGCTCACCAGACTTATTCACCTCTGTTCCCCATCTCCTTCCTTCTCCCTGCACAAACTCTGCACAAACTGGCTTCTCCCTCAGCACTCCTCCATCTTGGCTGCTTCTCCTGGTCTCCTCCACGTGGCCTTTCTCTGCTCTGCTCTCTAATGCTAATCTCAGGAACCGATAGAGCAAGCTCCCGTTCTGCCCCCATTTTAAAGTGTAGAAATCAAAACCTTTAATCCAATATACAAAATAAGAAAGTCTCTGATACAAAGTCACTTATCTGAAGCATAATTGGATTGTACCACCCCACATCAAAAAGGTGGGAAAGGCTTAGTCCTAAAACCAAACCCCAGGCTACAAGGATCCTGCTTGCCCACAGCCCGCCCCCAACACACATTAATATCACTTGGGTGACAGGCTTCCATGTGGGCAGCACCATCTTTAACAAAGTGAGCATAATATATTTTATCTGCCCAACAATGATCATTTAAATTTCTTGTATGTGAAGTCCTTGTTTAATGTGTAACTGTGTCTGTTTTTAAGGCCTTAAACCAATAATTACCCGCCTCTTAAACCAGGCTTACTCATCCCCATGGACTCTCCCTGCAATACCCCTATCCTTCTTGTTTGAAAACCTTCAAGGGTTTATCGCCTCATGTAAGCCTTACACCAATCAATGAGGCAGTAGTTCCCCTCCATCCAGTAGTTCCTAATCTCTACAGCAGGGGTCCCCAAACTACGGCCCGCGGGCCACAGCGGCCCCCTGAGGCCATTTATCTGGCCCCTGTGGCACTTCTGGAAGGGTACCTCTTTCACTGGTGGTCAGTGAGAGGAGCATAGTTCCCATTGAAATATTGGTCAGTTTGTTGATTTAAATTTACTTGTTCTTTATTTTAAATATTGTATTTGTTCCCGTTTTGTTTTTTTACTTTAAAATAAGATATGTGCAGTGTGCATAGAAATTTGTTCATAGTTCTTTTTATAGTCCGGCCCTCCAACGGTCTGAGAGACAGTGAACTGGCCCCCTGTGTAAAAAGTTTGGGGACCCCTGCTCTACAGGTTACTGTCACACACTCCCTCAAACACCAATCATTTCAAAGTCCTAGACCTCAAGAATGCCTTCTTTACCATTCCTCTACACCCTGACTTTTACTTTCTGTTTGCCTTTATCCGGACACTAATGCAGCCCAGCAACTTACTGGACTGTCTTACCCCAGGGGATCAAAAACAGCCCATACCTGTTTGGGCAGGCACTAGCTCAGGATTTAGCAGCATGCAATCTCAAAACTAGTACTCTCTTACAATATGTAGATAACCTACTCCTCTGCAGCCCCTCCCTGCCTGCCTCAAGGAGACACGCCTTCTTAACTTCCTCGCTGTAAAGGGATATCGTGTCTTCCCTGCTAAAGCTCAACTTCACTCCTAGTCCATAGCCTATATGGGCATTGCCTTAACCCCCACCACCTGAGGTCTCACCCTAGATCAAACTCAGACCTTCCGCAGTCTCCAATCACCTACCACCGCAAATCAAATTCTTTCATTCCTTGATCTGATAGGTTTCTTTAAACACTGAATTCCCAAATTTGCTCTCTTAGTCAAGCCCCTCAGTGAGCTCTTCTGAGCATGGCTTTTAAAGTCTATAATAGCCAAAGAAGTAACAGAAAAGGCAAGTAAGGCCCCAAAAGAAATCAGGATATACCAGCATTTGGCATATGCTCTTAAAGGTTCCAGCGCTCTAAAGAACTTCATAGGATTCCATCAGGGCCCTGCTCCAGAGTGGAAAGAAAGATCATTGAACTGAAGCCTGCCAGGCTTCCCAGCCCCATCAAGAGACACATCATTGCTGTGAAAAGAGGGACACGAGAAGGTAAGCTGCCCCCTTGCTCCATGGAGGGAGAGTTCAGTCTCTTCTAGCCCTGCTCCAGCTACCTGTGACCTGACCTTGCTCAGCATGCTGGAAATTGCCACTGAAGGCCCAAGGACATCGTTCAGGAGCCTAAGGTGTTTCTTCCAAGTAGCAGATAAGCTGATCTCATTTTCTGTAAACAAAAGGGCCATCTACTATGCCTTGCCTGAATATTTGAGTTTTATTTATCCCTCAAAGATGTCTACAGTGGGTATTGACAGTCTGATTTTGTTGCTTTGTTTAATGTATAGTATCTCCTTTATTCCTCTTGTCTCAATGCCCCATGCCTATTGTAGGCTGGGACCTGCTGCTAATTCCAGCTAGAAGCAGTGGTCACTAGGACTTAAACTCTAAATGCAAAGTGTAGAAATGTAACTTCCCTTTCCCTAAGTACTTACAGGATTTACAGGTTACTCAGCAAACTGTTCAAAGACTGTCCAAGAGGTGCTTCCAGCAGTACATCACCCAAGGACTGACTTTCACGTGGACAGGTCCACACACTGTGATCCTGACAACTCCCACTGCTGCTAAGCGTGACTCTTTCACTCCACCCTGACCATCTGGAGCTCAAAAACAGAGAAACAAAACCGACCCCTTGTCCTTCTATTTTCTATTCACCTCTCAACCTGCCTTACCCAATCAGGGGCTTTCTACTTGTATGGGACCAACACCTATATATATCTCCCGACTAATTGGACAGAAACTTGTACCCTAATCTATCTCCCCCAAATACCAACCTAATCCCACCCCATGAGCCTCTTCCAGTTCCTAGTACACATCCATCTAAAAACCAAATGAGCTGTACAGGTAATCCCTCTTCTTGTTGCTTTAGAAATCTCTACAAATTAGGTCTAGGGGCAGGAGGACTGGCCACTTCCCTGTCTTATTACTACTCTCTCTCTCTCTCTCTCTCTCTCTCTCTGAAGCCCAGTGAATTCGTAAACATGGAATCAGTGGTTTTACACAAACTGGGTATCTTAAATATTGCCTTTTATTGGTCCACTCACTCTCCTATTTATGTTTCTAACTGTTGAACCCTGCCTCTTACGTTTGTTCACTAGTTTCTTACAGAACTGCATGCAGACCTTTGCCAATCAGAAAATTGGAAAAAAACCCTATTCTTGATGCTAGCACCAATTATAGGACCAATCCTA
The DNA here is from genome assembly GCF_036850995.1 of Saccopteryx leptura. Taxonomy (NCBI): domain Eukaryota; kingdom Metazoa; phylum Chordata; class Mammalia; order Chiroptera; family Emballonuridae; genus Saccopteryx; species Saccopteryx leptura. The sequence continues at coordinate 63,885,283 of NC_089507.1, forward strand.
ATTTTGTACCTAATTTTAATGCTTGATTCTTTCTTTATCAAGTTCCTATAGGCTCGAGTAAGAGAAATCTCCAGGATTACCTACAATCCAATGCTTTTACAACCCCTACTCCAACTAACCCAGGGAGGGATTCATGAAGGAGGCCCCCAATAGGGATAACAGCAGAAAGTAGCTCCAGAAGATGGCCACTCTGAGAAAAACCTCCTCCCTAAACCCCATACCCTCTCCTCCCCCCCCCACCTCTTTTCCTTTTTTATCATACTATAGAGTTGAGAAATGATAGATGTATGAAATTCCAACTGCCCTTTTGTTGTCCCCCCTGGCTGCCTGACCTCACCCTTACTTACTGGATAATCGCCCCTGAGGCAGAAGAGTTCCAGGAAGCTGGTCAACTTGCCCCAAGAAAGAACATTTGAGAAAGCTGAAATCCTAAAACCGTAAAAGGGAACATACCAGAACTTTTGACTCAGTACCTCCTCAGGCTCTCCCAAATAGTAAAACATTCGCCCCTAATCTGTAACCGGTGCTCTTCTCCTGGGAGAAGGGCCCAGCAGGGTTCCTTTCTTCCTTTCAATAAAGCCTGTTACTCTAGTCTTTTTGGACTCCCATGGATTCCAACAATAAGTTTTACATTTCTTTTAAGTTTGTTTCTAAGTATTTTATTATTTTGATACATTATAAATGAATTGTTTTTTTAATTTTATTTCTCTTTCATCTGTTTTCTTACAAATCTTATTACTGCCACCAACCTATAAAAGAAAAACACACCCCTCCTGTTTGTCTCCTCTACTTCCAATACTCCACTACAACACTATCTCACTCTGACACCAGATGTGCAGGTTTTGCACAATCAAGCAATTCTCTGACATCAGCTGGGTGTCCTAAAATTTAATTTGATTCTGACAGGTTGATATGTCTGGAGATAGTGTCAGATTCCAGAGGTTAAAGGTCTAATCCTGTAAAACCGCCACCGATCTTCACTTCGGCTGCCAATCACAGGTCCAGGTTGTTACCCATACTTTTGGCCAAACAAAAAGTATGGGTAACATACTTTTGTTGTAGATTGGAGCTTCCAATAATTCTTTCCTCAAATTTAGTTAAGCTGCTAGAGCAGCTCACAGACCTCAGGAAAAGAGTTTAGTTACTAGATTATTGGTTTATTATAAAAAGATATAACATGGGAACAGCCAAATAGAAGACAAGCATAGAGCAAGTTATGTGGGAAGGAGCATGGAGCTTCCATGCCCTCTCTAGGCACCCTGTTCTCCCAGCATCTTTATTTGATTGCCAACCTGGAAACCCTCCAATCCCTGTCCTTTTGGTTTTGTATGGAGGCTACATTACATAAGCACATTGATTATATCATTGGCCATTGGTGACTGATTCAACCTCCAGCCCCTCTCCTCTATTCAGAGGTCAGGGAGGTGGGACTGAAAGTTTCAACCCTTTATTCACTTGCTCTGATGGCAGTTGTGTCCTAAGGGGTCTGGAAAAGAAGATTATGTGGACATTTTAAAGGTATGTTATCTTAGATACACAAAGATAATAAACAGTCTCATTTGAGGTAAAGATTGACCTTTTCAGGGGAGCTACAGACCTAGGACATGACTACTCACCATGACCTGCTTTTAGTTAGGAATTTTTATGTTTAGAACGTCCTATGTGGTTACTTTCGGTCTCTGAGTTTGTAAGGCCACCGTGCAGGCATCCCCTGAGCTTGTCAGGTTTAGTATGTGGCCCCTTTCCCTTCTACAGGATGTATGACAATTTATTGCACCATAGACTTATTGATAAACATTTAGTTTGTTTCCATTTTTGCCACTATTAACAATATATTGAACATAAATATTTATGTATTGATAAGTTTATTTCTGAAGGAAATAAGGTGAGACTTCTAACTCAAAAAAGTTCACATATTTTAGTTTTTGTGGAAATTTCCAGACACCATTTTTAAAAAATTGTAACAGTTTGAATCCCTGCCACTTAGGTATGAGAATATCAGCTTCTCTACTTTCCATCAGACAGAATGGGATTATTGTTTGAAATATTTTAAAGTTGCTCATTTGATGCTTTCTTTTTATTTCTCTGACTACTATTTTTCTACTGGGTAACTTTAAGGAGGTCTTCATATATTAGAGATAATAATCCTTTCTCTGTTACACACTTCTAACACATTCCCCCCCCCCCCAGTTTATTACTTTTCTTTTCAGTTTGATCTTTATGTTTTAGACAATAAAATATATTTAAAATTTTTAAGGCTGAATATTTCTTTTCTTTGTTGTTGTTGTTTTTTTTATAGCTTTTTGGTTTTCAGTCTTACATGGAAAGGTTTGTTCCAATGCAGAGTTTTACAGATAGTCTACTAATTTTCTTCTACTGTTTTAATTGTTTTTCACTTTTAATTCTCTGATGCATTTGGACTTTATTTTTATGTCACAAGATAGGGTTATAACTTAGTCTTCTCCCGGTTTGATCGATAATTTTGCCAGCTTAAACCATCATCAAATTGCCACTATTACCAGAGCAAACTGGGTCGAATTAGTAGTCGCCAGCTACAAGACAACTCCAAGAAGTTTTTATGAGAAGACATGTACAGTGGTACATTGAGATACAAATTTAATTCGTTCTGTAACTGAGCTCATAAGTCAGTCGACTCGTATATCAAACTGCCCATACTGAACCCGTGCGCCAGCGCGCCAACTAGCGGCAGCTTCTCGAATCACAACTCGTATCTCGAAATTTCACTTGGATCTCTAACAAAAATACGGGAGTCATGGCTCGTATCTAAAAAATAATTTGTATGTTGGTCTGTTCGTATCTCAAGGTACCACTGTACTTTATTGCATGCTGGCAGCAAGGATACATGAGAAGGGGAAGGATCACTTCCCCAAAACCAAATATCCCTCATCAAAAGATCAGACGCGTCTTTATTCAGGGCAATCATGCCATAAACGTCAAGGTGAACTCCCTTATCGCATAGGTGGTGACATTCCTCTGTACCACGCAATTAGAAAACATAGCTACATATACATCGTATGTTCAAAAATAGTGGAAAATCTTTACCCTGGGGAGGAGACTTTGGTATTATAATGAGGGTGTAATGAGAAGAGTATAAAGAGGTCAGTAGAGGGTCCTCTAGCTGGATTCAGCTAATCCTGGGTGGTTTGAGCTGGATTAACTACTCACAACCCCACCCTGGTTCTGCAAATTATTCCTGAAAAGACAGATCTGGCATTTATCAATGTCAGGGATGGCATATATATGGAAGAAAGTTTAACTAATAAAATCTCAGCCCTTCTATTAAACTCAACAAATTACTGTGTATGGTTACGCAAACCTAGTAACATTTAGGGTGATCTAAGTGGATTTACAGTTAATATAAGCAAGTTCTATATTCTAAATCAAAGTTAGTCTATGCAAGGCTACTTGCAAGACTGTATCTATATCTATATTTGTGTTAAATTACACTACCTTTGTCATCAACTAATTTTAATATCAACTTGAATTTATTTCTGGGTACTCTGTGCTAATACCATTCTATTTTGATAATTTTAATAAAGTAAGGCAAATTCTCTCTTGCTGTTCTTTTTCTTTTTTTTTAATTTTTTTTAATTTATTCATTTTAGAGAGGAGAGAGAGAAAGAGAGAGAGAGAGAGAAAGGGAGGAGGAACAGGAAGCATCAACTTCCATATGTGCCTTGACCAGACAAGTGCAGGGTTTTGAACCAGCAACCTCAGCATTCCAGGTTGATGCTTTATCCACTGTGCCACAACAGGTCAAGCCTTGCTGTTGTTTTTCATAAATTTCTTTCTTATCTTTAGACCTTTGTTCTGTCATATTGTAATAAATATTGTTGACTGACTTCTCAGCCTTCCAAACACCCTTGTACCAGGTAGTAATCATGAAGTTTCAGTGGACTGATCCACTCTTGGCTATAGGGGTACCCTCAGTTGACCCAAGCCAACTTAACACTATTTCTCTGACTACATTAATTTGTTCATGGGCAAATGAACCTAAAGTGGTCTAATCAGAATGAAATTTAGGACTTTTCATTAATGGTTGGGGGGGCAGTAGCAAATAGTCTTGGTCTGCTGCCAGCAATCTTGCAACCATGAGAGAAACCAGTTTGAGAATGATGCCAACACACAAAGGAGGGCAAAGCCAAGACTGTCATAGAGAAATGAAGGTGGAGTCTTGATTACATGGTGCCTGAAGTCCACCCTATCTCAGGTCTTCTCGCTTCTACAAACCACTAACTTCCCTTAAGTTCACTGGAGTTAGCTTTTCTATTACTTGCAATGGAAGACTCCCTAACTTATACCTGTGAGGACATTACAAAAATTTTCTTTCTAAAAGCCATTATGAAAATGATATTTCATTACCCCCAAACCCTTCAGTCTCCCCATTCAATAAAAAATTAGGTTCCAGCTCTTCAGCATGGCCTTTAAGACTCTCAATGGTCTGATTCTGCCTCATTTCCCATTACTATTGTTCTTCCCTGTCCCACACCTACATCCACCTCAAATTTATCTCCCACCCACTCTTCCATTGTTACTCTCTATGTCCAGCCTTATATTAAAGTTGTTTACACAATTCGACATACAATTCCCAAACATGTATAAAATGCCTACTCCTATGGGAATGCTCTGTGCAAGGTGGTGGGGACACAGCTTGAGAGAGAGACATATGCTACCTTAGAGGAACCACTGTGTAGTCGGGGAGTGGGACTCACAAACAGATCCCTCGGGTGTGCTGTGATGAACGTTCTCATAGAGACCTGCGTGATGCTATGCATAGAGCAACAATGAATAAGTATTTGTTAAATGAAATGCAAATTAAAGCCATGTTAACACAAATCTGGATTCTAGATTCTTAATGTTATATATAAGCAAAATAAACCACTGCAAGGAAAGAGAAGTAAATAACAAATACAGTCATTAGCAGTTCACTGGTGGTATCTTTGTCTCCTTTTGGTCTCAGGGCTTCAAAAAAGGGGAGTTGAGCTCAATTATGTTTCACAGCTTTATAACTTTCCATAATTTGCCAGCACAACCTCCGCGCCTCTGCCTCTACCCTCCCACACACTTTGGGATGCGGTGGCCCCAAACTGTTGGAGCTCGAAGAGGGACGAGTAGAACGATTTGGCACTAAGATGAGTTTCAGATACACACACCCAGAGCAGAGAGTGGCCCGGTGAAAGGGGAGCCACTGCTTTGTTCACCTGAGTAACCCCAGTCACCGTAGATACCCTAGTTACATCTTAGCACAGTTGTCACACCAGGCAGGCACTAAAGTTTTGCTTACTTAGTTGTAAAAGCACTTGAAATGCTGGGGCTGCCTCCTTGCTAACAAAGCCCTGTCTTATTTCCATGCTCTGTGTTTTCTTTTCCAACACCTTCTCCTGCCCTTTCTCCTAAAAGGCTGCCTCCGCCTTCATTTGAACCACAGTGACTGATGAAAAAAGGCAAGCCGGTCAGCACAGGGTCAGATCCAATAGGGATTCCAAACTCACCTGGAGCCCATCTCCTAGGACAAAGTTACTAACAAACTTTGGGTTGTGCGTTTCTAAAGAACCAGGCCCTGCATCTCAGACCACAGCTGCCACTCACTGTGTGAGTCTATCAAATTTTTATATGTAGCTCAGCACTGCATAGACACACTGACTTATCTCCCTCACCTTTTGTTTCTCCAGATGCACTAATTGAAAGGTAAGCCTCCAACACTACCGTAGCCTGGTGATCTCTGCCTCCGGCCTCTGCAGGTCTTCTCTTCACAGTGCCAGCCCACCAGTCTCCCCTCAGGCAGCCCTTTCAAACCCACAGAGCCCTGAGCCCCGAAGTTGCAGGCTGGCCCAATCTTCTCTCTGAGGAGGCTGGCTGGACCTCTCCTTGGCTGTTCTCTGTTAACAGTTTTTGTCATTATAGATATATAGATACAGTATTTGAAAGTAACAGAACCACACATATTTAAGCTTTCTAGGATGCTTTCACTGGGTCCGTCTGCTCTCCCCACAATTGTGAGCTAGTGAGGCTAAGTTTAAGTTCAGGACTCCACAAGCACAACTTTACAAGAGGCCATTTTGCATTATAAACAGGCATGACAGGGCCCTACATATTGGGGGGGGGGGGGGGAAGGTCCCTGTGGTAGACAAGTCAAGCCAATTCAATTAAATTTCATCCAGCAACCTCCTGTGAGGGAACTGAGTTAGTCCAAGATGCTCCTTGGGCCATCAATCTGTTGTGTCATCTTGTGCCAGCCAAAGTCTCTGGGTCTCAGCTGTAAAATTAAAGTCTTGGACCTCAGATGGTCTCTTACCTTTTACAGACTGTGATTTTAGGTGCAGAGTGGAGCTGACACAAGTGAGCATGGGATCCCCTGTCATCTGTTAATTGGTTCACATTGATGAAACCTGATTGGAAATAACATCAAGAGCAGCTTTGGATGATTAATTAAAGCTTCTAACACTGAAAGGGGAGGGAGCATCATAATTGCAGACAAACATCACCAACATTTTGATAGAGCGGTAGGGTTGATTTGGATCTTTTTTAATCTGCAATTGGTGGGGTCATTCTGTGCTTTCTTCCCAACCATTGCATCTTGTGGAAGTCCACCCAAACCATCCACATGGGATTGTAAGAACAATCCCGCCCCCTCGCCATCCCCAAAGTTTTCAGCCTAGAGCAATAAAACCAGTGTCCTGTTCTATAAGAGCAGCTAGCTCTATCCATATTCCTAGTGGCAGCTTAATGTTTGAAAGTATTAATTAATGCAACATCTCCCGTCTTGTGGAATTCTCTCTCATTTGCTGCTGAGGACCTCCCATCACCTAGACAGACAGACAGAGTCATCCACCTCAGAAACAAAAAACCAAGATTGCAAATACTCAATTATTAAGTCTACTTGTAAAACAGAGATTAAGTGAATATTGTAGAGCAAGTCTCCCCTCACTGCTGTGGGGCTGGTAAAGAGAGGGCAGGGGCAATGAGGACGGGAAGATTTCGAGTTTGAGAGATGTCAGAGGAAGCCTCATTTCTCATCACCACCAATAGGCCTCCATGTCTGTGCCTAGTACTTGAGGTCCGTCAATGGGCAGTGGCCATCACATGCCTGACCATTGTTCACCCAGTGACACTTGCGTCTTCTATGACCTCCTCATGTGGACAACAGCCCTGGGCCAACCAGAAACACCACCTAGATGTGAAGGTGGATCTCTAGATACTTCAGGGAGTGGTGGTGGAATGAAACGGCAGCTTGTGCCCCTGACCAAGAAGACTTGGAACAGTTTGAAATCCCTCACTGAGCCTAGTGGTGGGGCACATGGTCCTTTTTAAACACACACACACACACACACACACGCACACACGCACACACGCACACACACACACACACGCACGTGCTCTTCCCTGGATTCCCCTCCATTTCCCTTGTACTGCTGTCATTCAGTCTACCATTATTTACAAATGGTCTCTAAACTACTCTTGTCTCCCTCAATCCACACAGCAGCCTGAGTGGTTAAAATAAGTGCACCTTACAGATCATTTCTTTCTTCCGTGGCTTCTCATTACACTGAGAAGAAAACCCCATCACCTTCCCACTGCCTACAGGTCACTATGTGGCCTGGGGTTTAGACATGTTCTCAGCTTTACCCAGGCTCCATCCTCCTCGCTCTCCTTGTTTCAGTGATACTGGTCTTCTGCACCCACCAGTCTATGACAGGCCAAACTCTTTCTCCCCTCCTTGGAAAGTTCTTTCCTTGGCTATTCATATGACTGCTCTTTTTCTTTTTTTTTTGTATTTTTCCAAAGTTGGAAACGGGGAGGCAGTCAGACAGATTCCCGCATGCACCCGACCGGGATCCACCCGGCATGCCCACCAGGGGGCGATGCTCTGCCCATCTGGGGCATTGCTCTGTTGCAACCAGAGCCATTCTAGTGCCTGAGGCAGAGGCCACAGAGCCATCCTCAGCGCCTGAGCCAACTTTGCTCCAATGGAGCTTTGGCTGCTGGAGGGGAAGAGAGAGACAGAGAGGAAGAAGAGGAGGAGGGGTGGAGAAGCAGATGGGCGCTTCCCCTGTGTGCCCTGGCCGGGAATCAAACCCAGAACTCCTGCACGCCAGGCTGACGCTCTACCACTGAGCCAACCGGCCAGGGTTGACTGCTCTTTTTCATTAGTCCAAACTCATCTTAATAGTTTCCTCCCACTCTATCTAAGACTGCTGCTGCTTTTATTCTCTATCTGATCACCCTGTCAATTGCCTTTGCAGCACTTATCACTAACTGTAATGATCTTATCTATATATTTGGTGACTTATTTATTGTTGGTTTCTCCCAACAGAATTCAAGCTCAGCGAGGTCAGGAGGCAGTTTATCTTGTTCACAGTTTTATTCAAATATCCAGCTCACTGCTTGGTACATATTAAATAGTCAGTAAATGTTTATGGACTAAAAGAATGATAATAAATAAAGGAGGTGCCACAATGACACCTTTGCATATACTCACACGTGTACATCACAGCATCACTCACACAGTGCTTACTGTATGCCTGGCATTGTTCTAAGCACTTTATTTATATGTGTTAATACATTTAGTGTTCACATATCTCTAGGAAATAAATAGGTGTTATTATTATCCCATTTACAGTGAAGGAAACAGAGTCACAGAGTAGTTAATTAACTCCCCTAAGGTCACACAGTGAGTTGGGTGGGGGTGGGATTGAATCTTAACAGTCTGCACAGTCTGTACTCTTAACAATTATGCTATAAAACTCTCTGAACAAATAAGAACACATTTAGCCTATTTTTAATTTCCTGGCATGGGAGACACGTTTAGCTGCCCACTCAATATCCATCTCTGCTCCTTCTCCCCTTTTTCTTGCCAGCAGAACCTCACTTTGTTTCAGGAAGGCAACATAGTCAGCCCTAGCACTAAGCCAGTCTTGATAATTCCACTCCAATTTGTTAATTGCTCATATTCTCACCCCTTTTTGCACATAGGGTGGCATGTGACCTGGTTCTACCCAATGAGAAACCAGAGAAGAATCAACTGGTGGACTTCTTATAAAGGAGACCGGCAGGAGCTAAGAACTCACTCACTGATACCACTTTTCTTCTTGTTGTGCATGTGGACCTGATCCTGGACCTGCAACAGCCATGTTGGGGTCGTGAGAGGGTGAGCGTGAGGACACAGGCCAACACGCTTAGGATGGTATAGACTGAAAACACAGTAAAACACAGAGTCTGATGGCATTGTGGAGCTGCTGGACTCAATTTGGAATCACCAACTTCAGATATCTTTTTATCATATAATTAAACATCTGTGTGCAATCATTTTTAAAACAACTTTATTGAAGTATAATTTAATTCAGGCATCATAAAATTCACCCATGTGAAGCATACAATTTTAGTAAGTTTAGGGGTGTGTAATCCTCACTACACCCTAGTTTTAGAACACTCCCATTACCTTCAAAAGATTCCTGTGTCAGTCTGCAGTTCATCCCCATTCTAATTTTTTCTGTTTGTATAGATTTGTGCTTTTTTGGACATTTCATAAAACACATTCTTTTTTTGGTAACTGAAAGTATTCCTAACTGCTTTTCATGGCACATGGATTCTCAGCTGGAAATGGACCTCACTCTTGGGTAACAGCAAAGAGAAGAGGAAAGGATGGTCAACAATATGGCATAGTGGGAAGAGCCTTCAGGACTCAGAGACCCCGCTCTGGTCTCAGCTCCTCTCCTAACCAGCTGTGCGCCTTGGTAAGTTTTTTTTGTTTGTTTGTTTGTTTTTTTAATTTTTCTGAAGCTGGAAACGGGGAGAGACAGTCAGACAGACTCCCGCATGCGCCCGACTGGGATCCACCCAGCACGCCCACCAGGGGCGAAGCTCTGCCCTCCAGGGGCGAAGCTCTGCCCACCAGGGGGCGATGCTCTGCCCCTCTAGGGCGTCACTGTGCCGCGACCAGAGCCACTCTAGTACCTGGGGCAGAGGCCAAGGAGCCATCCCCAGCGCCCGGGCCATCTTTGCTCCAATGGAGCCTTGGCTGCGGGAGGGGAAGAGAGAGACAGAGAGGAAGGAGGGGGGGTGAAGAAGCAAATGGGCACTTCTCCTATGTGCCCTGGCCGGGAATCGAACCCGGGTCCCCTGCACACCAGGCCAACGCTCTACCGCTGAGCCAACTGGCCAGGGCTGGTAAGTTTGTCTTTGTTTTTTTTTTAACTTCTCTGAGTTGATTTTTTTTCATCCATGAGATGAGAGGATGCAAGTAAATAGCTGTGAAGCTCCCTTCCAGATCTAAGATTCTAGACTATTTTCCTAAGACATAAAGGCAGCATTTGAGTTCTTTCAGATAAAACTCCATTGTTTAACTAAAACTGATTAAAATCACTCCACCATCTATAAATCTAAACGGTTAGTCATGGTAAGATGGATAATTCCACTTGGGAGAATTTAGGGTGTTATGAAATGTCTGTATCAAAGAAAGAGATTTGTATTGAGCAGGTAAGCTATTGTGTGTGGAAGAAAATGAACAATTGTTACACAGGGGTCATGTCTGTTTGGCCTTGTTGTCTGAAGAAAAGGGTAAGGAACGCTCACAACATGTTCTATTTATGGCACATCTGAATGTCTTGACATGAACATTTCTTTTGTAAAAGAGATACTATGTATGAACTGTAGTGTGTTGTCTCATATTATAGAGAAATAGAATCATATTTATCTTTAAAAGTCTATTTGTTATTGTCAATTTTTTAAAAAGTTATGATAATGATATTGTGGCTCTGAATTAAAAAAATAAAAAGAGGCTTCTGGGTTGGTGGGACTCTTCTGTATAATAATTGTGATGATGGTTACAAGAATCTATACATGTGTGAAAATCCATGGAACTATAGAAGCCACAAAAAGGCAGTTTTACTGCATATTATTGATAATTTAAAGATTAAAATTAGAAGAGTCTTTACTTTTTAGATACATGTAGAAATACTTGTAGATGAAATGGTACAATATCTAGTATTTGCTTCAAAATGCTGTGGGAAGAAAGGAAATGGTGGGATATAGATGAAATTAGATTTGGGGCCCCAGCTGGTGGCTCGGTGGTAGAGCATCAACCTGGCATATGGATGTCCTGGGTTTGATTTCCAGTCAGGGCACACAGGAGAAGTGACCATCTGCTTCACTCCCTTCCTTCTCTCACTTCTCTTTCTCTTCCCCTCCTGCAGCCAGTGGCTTGATTGGTTCAAGCATTGGCCCAGGGTGCTGAGGATGGTTGTGTTGGTCTGAATGTGTCAGCGTCTGGTGCGAAAAATAGCTCAATACTCAAGCATTGGCTCCAGATGGGAGTTGCCAGTTGAATCCCAGTCAGGGCGTGTGTGGGAGTCCGCCTCATTATCACCCCTCCTCACACCTAGGAAAAAAAAAAAAGATTTGGTTATGAGTTTATAATTGTTGAAACTGGGTTTGTTATTCTCTCCATGGGTCCATTATGCTCTCTTCTCTCTGTATATGTTTAAAGATTTTCCTTATTAAAAAGTTAAAAATAAAATGCATTGGTGAGCAAGAATAAAAGTTTTTTGCTCACATGCTTAAAAGAAGCTTATTTCTGATGGCTGTCTCTAAGGGAAGAGTTGTCTACACAGGTGAAGTGATAGAAAAAATATATCATCTCCTTATATAACATGCATATTTCATGATACAAAGAAGGATTTTGATGTATATGATCAAACTGGGTTAAGTACATTTAAAAATTTTCTTTATATCAAATTACAAGTAATAGCTATCATTTATTGAGCACATGCTTATCATAGTCATAAAAACAACCTTTCAAATGAAATATCTTAAATCTTTACATCTCCCTCAGAAGATTATTTCCATTTTTCTGTGTTTGTTTGTTTGTTTTTTTGTTTTTATTAAGTGAGAGGAGGGGAGGCCGAGAGATAGACTCCTGCATGTGCCCCAACCAAGATCCACCCACCAAGCCCCCTACCAGGGGATGCTCTGCCCATCTGGGGCTGCTGGTTTTTTGCTCGACAACTGAGTTATTTTAGGGCCTGAGGTGAGGCCACAGAGCCATCCTTAGTGCCTGGGGCCAACCTGCTTGAACCATTTGAGCCATGGCTGCAGGAGGGGAAGAGAGAGAGAAAGGGAGGGGGAGGGGTAGAGAAGTAGATGGTCACTTCTGTTGTGCCCTGACCAGGAATGGAACCCAGGACTTCCACACACCGGGCCAATGCTCTACCATGGAACAAACTGGCCAGGGCCAATTATTCCCAGTATACGTGGAGAAAAACCAAGGCTTGCAGAGGACAGGCTACATACTTAGCATACTGATGTCAGAATGCAACCAGATATACTTCTAGAGCAGTGGTTCTCAACCTTTCTAATGTCGTGACCCCGCAATACAGTTCCTCATGTTGCGGTGACCCCAAACCAAAAAATAATTTTGGTGGCTACTTCATAACTGTAATTTTGTTACCGTTATGATTTGGAATGTAAGTACCTGATATGCATTATGTATTTTCCGATGGCTTTAGGCGACCCTGCCGGGGTCGTGACCCACAGGTTGAGAACTGCTGTTCTAGAGACTCTGATCTTACCCACTGGGCAGGAGGAGTTTTGGAACCAACACTGTTCTGAGCAGGATGCTTTGTATAGGTGCTTTGTGCCTATGCCCCACTTCTACCTGTTTTCCTCCAGTGTCTCACTGGAGGAAAATTCCCCAGGGCTACTGAATCAGCTTTGCCCAAGTCCAGAGAGCCCAAACTACCCAGGGTTAGCATCCTCATTAACTGGTCCAAAGCCAGCAATTCAACTTCCTGTCTTTGACCAAGACAAATTCGGAGGTGTAATTAATGCTCTAGAGCGCTGCTGTGGATCAGGCAGACGCAGACATTTCACCTGAAATGCACCCTTTCTCAGCGTGTCTCCCACTTCCTCCACTCCCTCACCGACTTCTTCTGGGAGTATTACCAGTTATTTCATTGCAATGAAGACACAATAGATGATTTTTTTAAATTTAGTTTTCCATTAGTATTACTACAATATTTGTGTATGTGTGAAGTTAATGTTTTTAAATAAGAGAAAGTGGCCAATCTTTCACTACAGAACTATCTCCAGTTTCCTTCCAGCCCAGGCGTTCAATGTTTTCCACCTCCTAGTACAGCATTCTGAGGCTCCCAGAGCAGCCCAGAACAGTCACTTGTGTGTAAAATCTATGCTGTCAAAACCTAGTGGAAAAATTGAGTTGCAATAAAGGCAGAATCAATACAGTTTGTGAAAGGGTTGACCCCTCACTTTTAAAGTACTTTCTAAAAATTTTCTGCTTATCTGCTATATGCCAGTCACTCTCCTAAGTGCTGGGAATGTAAAGGATGAACAGGGCAAAGTTCTTGCTCCCAAAGGAGTTCAAATCCCAACAAGGGAGGGAAACGGCAAATTTACAGTATAATATGGTAAGTGCTAAGTCAGAGTACAAAGTAGGCGCTGTGGATAAGGGCATGTTTGGGGCAAAGAATAGAAATGATTTCAAACTGGTTGAAATTATGGGAGGCTCATTACAATGATGTAGGGAAATGTCACGGAACACAAGGAGGAAGTGTGTCCTAGTTCTTAGATCTAAAATACATTAGGAACCAGAGTAGCTAGTAGTCTCTCTCTCATTCCTTCTGGGGAAATGGGGTCTCTAGTCTGCTCTTCGGTTGGCTCATACATTCCTTCTCTCCAGATAAGTTCATTGCTTTGTTTACATGGTTCACTATGGCTTCTCTCAAAAGGAGCCAGGCTGCAGAGTCTACATAATCTTCAGATTCAACACTTACAGCTAATTAGAGTCATTGAATCCCAATTCCAAATTCCTGGGAAAGAGCATGATAGGTAGGTCTTGAGTCAGGTCCAAAGCGGTGGAGGGCAGGGTAAGGCTTGCTCTCTGTCTAATACGGAAGGGCCGTGGGGACACACTTGCTGGAAACGGGGCAGTATGAAAACAGACATATTGACTGACAGATCCCTTTTTTGGAAAAGCAAGAGAGCTAACTCCGACTAAGGCCACCATGATCAGATAGTGGTTTTGAGTTGAGTTTTGAGGTGACAATGAGGTGTTAGACTAGAATAAGGTATACATTTCAAATATAATTAAGAGAGAGAATTAATAAACTTGATTGGATGATAAAAGGAAGGTTGTAAATCGAATCTCAGTCTATCACATAATTGCCGTAGCTTATCCTATTTATTAAGGAACTTTTTAAACTTCCCTGTCCTGGGAACTATCAGAGTTTTTTCCATAGACACACCCCGTGTAGTATTTCATCATCAACTCCAGCTGCAAGAATAGCTGTGGGAAACAGTCGGACTCTTCAGAGGAATTTCAGAACTCTAACTAGGGCTTAAGCTTTTTGCTGCATACTGCATTCCAAGTCTACACATGTATGTACACACACAGACACATACACATTCACACTTTCAAGGAATGATGCATACTATTTTTGCGTGGTTGTATTTATTTTATTTTGCATGCTGTGTGAAACAAATTCCTCACTCTATTAGTTGGAGAAAATTACAGCCAGCATATATGATGTGTTCTATATGCAAATGCAGCCCATTTATAAACAGTGATTGGGTGCATATGACATGTGTAAATACTTTTTAACAGAGTTACTTTCACTTTATAACTCCTTTTTTTTTTTTTTTTTGCAACAGAGACAGAGAGAAAGACAGACAGAAAGGAAGAGAGATGAGAAACATTAAGTCTGTTGCGGCACCTTAGTTGTTCGTTGATTGCTTTCTCACATGTGCCTTGATCCCGGGGCTCCAGCAGAGCGAGTGATCCCCTGCTCAAGCCAGGGAGCAACCTTGGGCTCAAGCCAGTGACCATGGGGTCATATCTATGATCCCACACTCAAGCAGCGATCCTGCTGCTCAAGCTGATGAGCTGTGCTCAAACTGACAACCTCGAGGCTTAGAACCTGAGTCCTATGCACCCCAGGCTGATGCTGTATCCACTGCGCCACTGCCTGGCCAGGCTACAACTCCTTATTTATGTTTTGCACATTGGTCCTTTCTACTCCCTCCAACATCAGTCTAATTCAGGACATTAACATCTCATCCTAAGTCACTGCAGCAACCTCCTAACTGTCCATAGTCACCTGTAAAGCCAGTATCCACGGCCACCATCACAGCCACCTGGCCCGTGCAGGTTCGCATTAGATTTGGACAGACGGTAATGAAACAATGGAGCCAAGAACTGGTGGGCCATTAGCTTTAATCCTAGCTTGCACCCGGCGGGCAACTAAAACACACACTGGGCTCCAAAACATACTCATTCAGGGCTCACAAAGCGACTGACTTATCCAAGTTTCCTAGATTCAAAGGTTTCTATCTCATTAGCCTTATTCACCTCTGTTCCTCATCTCCTTCTCTCTACACAAACTCTGCACTAACTGGCTTCTCCTTCAACATTCTGCCATCTTGGCTGCTTCTCCTGGCCTCCTCCACATGGCCTCTCTGCTCTCCTCTCTAATGCTAATCTTAGGAACCCAGAGAGCAAGCTCCCGGTCTGCCCCACTTTATAGTGTAGAAACCAAAACCTTTAATCCAATATACAAAAATAGGGAAGTCTCTGATACAAAGTCACTCATCTGAGGCATAATGGGAATCCTCATGAGAGTGCACCACCCCACATCAAAAAGGGTGGGAAAGGCTTAGTCCCAAAACCAAGCACCAGGCTACAAGGATCCTGCCTGCCCACAGCCCACCCCCAACACACATTAATATAGTCACGCCCATTCCAAGCAAGAAGGGCAACCAATACCATCACCTGGGCGACGGGCTTCCACATGGGCAGCACCATCCTTAACAAAGTGAGCATAACATATCTTATCTGCCCAACATCACCAAAGTAGTGTCATAAAGCATCACTTGCATGATGAAACCCCCTGTTCAGAAACCTGTGTTTCTCTCTTACTTACCAAATAAGATCCAAAGTCTATGTCTGTTGGGCAGATAAAATATATTAGGCTCACTTTGTTAAAGATGGTGCTGCCCACGTGGAGGCCGTTGCCCAGGTGATATTAATGTGTGTTGGGGGCGGACTATGGGCAGGCAGAATCCTTGTAGCCTGGGGCTTGGTTTTGGGATTAAGCATTTCCTACCCTTTTTGATGTGGGGTGGTGCAATCCCATCATGCCCCAGATAAGTGACTTTGTATTAGAGACTTCCCTATTTTGTATATTGGATTAAAGGTTTGGATTTCTACACTATAAAATAGGGCAGAACGGGAGCTTGCGCTCTTGGTTCCTGAGATTAATATTAGAGAGTAGAGAGCAGAGAAAGGCCATGTGGAAGAGGCCAGGAGATACAGCCAAGATGGCAGAGTGTTGAGTGAGAAGCCAGTTAGTGCAGAGTTTGTGCAGGGAGAAGAAAGGAGATGGGGAACAGAGGTGAATAAGTCTGGTGAGCTAGAAACCTTTGATTCTAGGAGAACTCGGATTAAGTCAGTAGTTTTGTGAGCACTGAATGTGAGTGGGTTTTGGAGCCCAGTGTGTGTGTTTACTTGCCTGCCGGGTGCAAGCTAGGATTAAAGATGTTGGCCCATCAGTTTTTGGCTCCGTTGTTTCTTTACCGACTGTCCGAATCCAATGTGAGCCTGCATGTGCCAGGCTGCTGTGATAGTGGCTGTGCCTACTGGCTTTACAATGTCCTATCATGAAACACCAGTAGAAATTAGTACCTACCAACCTTCCAAGCTCCTTTGCTACTTTTCCACATTGTAGCTATTTTGAACTACTTTGCTAATATCAATAGATTTTTAAACACACATGGATTAATCAGTATATATTTTTCCTTCCACCTAGAATAATTACCCTTGTTCTTTCCTCTTCTCCAATTATTAAACTGATTTCCATTTCTTCCACTGCATCTTTGCTAACCCAGCAGAAAGTAATTGTGCCTTCTTCTGCACCCCCAAAGTATTTAGCATGTAATTTTCCCCTACCAAATGTTATAAAGTACTGCTCCCCAGATTCTGAAAGGCACTGTACCTCACTTCATTGAGTCCACGTAGAGACACCCAGTCCAGATAAATTTTGAAGAGTTTTATTAAAGGAGGAAATTTTAATATGCCGGCCGCATATGGCTGACACTGGGTTTAAAGCCAGTATCTAAGGCCAGGGCCACTATCACAGCAGCCTTCTGGCCTATGCAGGTTCGCATTGGATTCGGACAGTCGGTAAAGAAACAACGGAGCCAAAAACTGATGGGCCATAGTCTTTAATTCTAGCTTGCACCCGGCGGGCAAGTAAAAATACACACTGGGCTCCAAAACCCAGTCACATTCAGTGCTCACAAAGCCACTGACTTATCCGAGTTTCCTAGAATCAAAGGTTTCTAGCTTACCAGACTTATTCACTTCTGTTCCCCATCTCCTTCCTTATCCCAAATACAAACTCTACACAAACTGGCATCTCACTCAGCACTCCACCATCTTGGCTGCTTCTCCTGGCCTCCTCCACATGGCCTTTTTCCGCTCTCCTCTGTTCTCTCTTCTAATGATAATCTCAGGAACCAAGAGCCCAAACTCCCGCTCCGTACCCATTTTATATTGTAGCTTCACAACCTCTAATCCAATATACAAAATACGGAAGTCTCTAATACAAAGTCACTTCTCTGAGGCATGATTGGATTGTACCACCCCACATCAAAAAGGGTGGGAAAGGCTTAATCCCAAAACCAAGCCCCAGGCTATAAGGATTCTCAACACACATTAATATCACCTGGGCGAGAGCCTCCATCTTTAACAAAGTGAGCATAATACATTTTATCTGCCCAACACTGGGCATCTGCAGGCCCAAATCATGCAGCCCCAAAAATAGTTCAGGGACTGTTTATATACTCTTGATCACACGCGGGCGGGGGAGAGCATGACATTATGGCACAATCATTAATAAGATTATAACATTTGTCTAGGGCAGAGGTCCCCAAACTTTTTACACAGGGGCCAGTTCACTGTCCCTCAGACCATTGGAGGGCCGGACTATAAAAAAAACTATGAACAAATCCCTATGCACACTGCACATATCTTATTTTAAAGTAAAAAAACAAAATGGGAACAAATATAACATTTAAAATAAAGAACAAGTAAATTTAAATCAACAAACTGACCAGTATTTCAATGGGAACTATGCTCCTCTCACTGACCACCAATGAAAGAGGTGCCCCTTCCGGAAGTGCGGTGTGGGCCGAATAAATGGCCTGGGGGGGGGGCGCATGTGGCCCGCGGGACCGTAGTTTGAGGACCCCTGGTCTAGGGGATACATAGAAACATTAAGACTTTCAAGGTAACACAAACAAAGACATTTACAAATCTTTCAGGGTTCCTCTTCCCTCACTAGCCTAGAGGTATTTTACTCTCAAGATTCCAGGAAAGGGAGGAACTATAATCAATGCAAGGTGGTATGTAAATTCTGCCTCCTATTAAAAGAGAAGATGTTTCTCAGTTAACCTTAATCCTTTCAGAGAACTTAAAACCAAATGACCCTAGTCATCCTTGTAAGTCAGGAGACTTTTACATTCCTTTTTCTCCATTTTCCAAGGAAAGAACAGGAAAGCCTGACCTTTTCTTCCTAGAATATCAATATTAATTTGCAGATTTTGGTACCTTACAACATTCCTCACTGGCTTTATGTCCCAAGTCAAATCTTTGACTTAATTTACTGAAAAGCATGAGGATGTGGTGTAGGGATATTAACTTATAACATGTAATAGATATTTAACAGACAGCATTAATATCAATACAGTTCACTAAAGAAACAAATATTACTGATTGATTTCTTATAACACAAATCTTTTGCAACTTACATCAAATTAATTGGCTTTTATAAAAATTTACTTTTAGTCAAAATTCTTAATTTAAAAATTTTTAACCTTTAGTGACAATTAAGTTGACTTTTGTTTTATCCTAGTTTCCCTTTTCCCAAAGTCTGATTAAAAGAGAGTCCTTAGTGAGTTTCTTCATAAATTCGCCATACGTAGTTTCCGATTTGTGGTTGGCTCGCCATTTTTCTACCTTAGCAGCAGTGGGAGTTGTCAGGATCACGGTGTGTAGACCCGTCCACGTGAGAGTCAGTCCTTGGGTGATGTACTGGATCTCCTGGTAATGTTGGAAGCATCTCTTGGACAGTCCTTTGAACAGTTTGCTGAGTAACCTTTAAATCCTGCAAGTACTTAAAGAATAGGTGGTTACATTTCTTTTACTATTTGATTCAGGCATTTTATTTGCCCTGAACCTTTTGGTACCTGTGGGTACAATGTAACTTCAAATTAGCTTCTAATTAATATTGGGTTCCTTTCCTACTAGTTTTGAGACTTTGGATACAAATGCAGGTGGATACAAATACTAGAATGGGCAAGCTAAATCTGGGAAGAACCATATATAGCAATTTCCTAACAATTATCAATTATTTTATTAAAGTCTATTGTTGGGCAGATAAAATATATTATGCTCACTTTCTTAAAGATGGCGCTGCCCACATGGAAGTCCATCACCCAGGTGATATTAATGTATGTATGGGGTGGGCTGTGGGCAGGCAGAATTTTTGTAGCCTAGGGCTTGGTTTTAGGACTAAGCCTTTCCCACCCTTTTTGATGTGGGGTGGTGCAATCCCATCATGCCCCAGATAAGTGACTTTGTATTAGAGCAGGGATCCCCAAACATTTTACACAAGGGGCCAGTTCACTGTCCCTCAGACCGTTGGAGGGCCAGACTACAAAAAAACTATGAACAAATCCCTATGCACACTGCACATATCTTATTTTAATGTAAAAAAAACAAAAAGGGAACGAATACAATATTTAAAATAAAGAACAAGTAAATTTAAATCAACAAACTGGCCAGTATTTCAATAGGAACTATGCTCCTCTCACGGACCACCAATGAAAGAGGTGCCCCTTCAGGAAGTGCGGCGGGGGTGGATAAATGGCCTCAGGGGGCCGCATGCGGCCCGCGGGCCGTAGTTTGGGGATCCTTGTATTAGAGACTTCCCTATTCTGTATATTAGATTAAAGGTTTTGATTTCTATACTATATAATGGGGGCAAAACGGGAGCTTGCCCTCTCGGTTCCTGGGATTATTAGCATTAGACAGGAGAGAGCAGAGAAAGGCCACATGGAGGAGGCCAGAAGAAGCAGCCAAGATGGCAGAGTGTTGAGTGAGAAGCCAGTTTGTGCAGAGTTTATGCAGGGAGAAGGAAAGAGATGGGGAACAGAGGTGAATAAGGCTGGTGAGCTAGAAACCTTTGATCCTAGGAAACTCGGATAAGTCAGTAGCTTTGTGAGCACTGAATGTGAGTGGGGTTTGGAGCCCAGTGTGTGGTTTACTTGCCCGCCAGGTGCAAGCTAGGATTAAAGATGATGACCCATCAGTTTTTGGCTCCATTGTTTCTTTACCGACTGTCCGAATCCAATGCGAACCTTCATGGGCCAGGCTGCTGTGATGGTGGCCGCGGCAACTGGCTTTACATCTATTTCTAAATGTTTACCTGGGAAAGCCTTTTTATGTTGGTAAAATCTTTTTTTTTAATTATTTTTATTTATTTATTCATTATAGAGATGAGAGAGAGGGAGAGAGAGAGAGAGAGAGAGAGAGAGAGAGACAGAAGAGGGGGAGGAGCAGGAAGCATCAACTCCCATATGTGCCTTGACCAGGCAAGCCCAGGGTTTTGAACCAGCGACCTCAGCATTCCAGGTCGATGCTTGATCCACTGCGCCACCATCAGTCAGGCTAAAATCTTTTTTTAAATTGGTTTTCAATAAACCTTTGGCAATAAGGGTCCCAAAACCCCACTGGCTCTGGGTGGCATCTTTCTATCTATTTGAATTCCTATGTCCCAATTTTGAGGCAGACTGAAAAACTATGCAATTAACAATAAAATTCAAATAGCTAATGTTAACAAATACTATAACAAGCGTTTTAATACAATAAAGTGACTAAAGCCTACTAGATTATTAAACAAAAACCAAGTTCTAACCAATATAACAGGATTCAAAATAAAATCTTACATTCACAAATGTTCTTACATGTTAACGTAATTTTCACTAAATCTATGTTGACATCATTGCTGCTTTATATTATTTACAAATGTAACCTAATTTCTACTTCAGTCTGAGAAATGTCCTAAAGAGCATGAGTCATGCATATTTAGGAAAAGTCCACAAGGCTCTGGATGGAGTTGTGGTCACATTCCACACTCTACAGCTAGAGTCCAAGTCCTAATGATCACTGCTTCTAGCTGGAAATGATTCAGGTAGATTGGAAAAGCCGTCTGCAGCATGTATGGAGATGGAGCTTTCATTTTTTTTAAACTGGAGAGATGAACCCAAGAAGGCTTTCCCTTGAGGTTCTACAGCCATGGCATGGTAAAGAGAACCTTGGGATACACTATGCTGGGGTGCCAGAGGTAGATTTATCTAAATTAGGAGCAGGTCCCAGCCTATAATAGGCATGGGGCATTGAGACAAGAGGAATAAAGGAGACACTATACATTAAATAAAGCAACAAAAATCAGACTGTCATTACAGTAGAGATCTTTGAGGGATTCATAAAACTTAAATATTCAGGCAAGGCATAGTAAATGGCCCTCGTGTTTACAAGAAATGAGATCAGTTTTACCTGTTACTTGGAAGAAATATCTTAGGCTCGTAAACAGTGTTGTAAGATGAGGCCAACGGCCTCATCTTTTAGCCTTCAGTGGCAAATCCCAGCAAGCTGGGCAAGGTCAGGTCACAGGTAGCTGGATTAGGGCTGGAAGAGACTGAACCCTCCCTCCATGGAGCAAAGAGGCTGCTTACCTTCTCATGTCCCTTTTACCACAGCAAAGTCAAGTCCCCCGGTGGAGCTGAGAAGCCTGGCAGGCTTTTGCTCAATGACCTTCTTTTCCACTCTTGTAGCAGGGGCCTGATGGAATCCTATGAAGCCCCTTTGGGGTGCTGGAGCCTTTAAGGGTATATGCCAAGAACTGGTATTTTCCTGATCTCTTTTGGGCTCTAATTGCCTTTTCTGTTACTATCCTGGTCATTATAGACCTTAAAAGCCATGCTCAGAAGATCTCACTGAGTGGCTTGAGAGCCCTATTCTATCTATATAAACTCTTGGAAAAAGACAAAAACAGCGTTATTAGCTAGATTAAATCAAGAAAAACAGGTTTTGGTGTCTACTTTAGAATTCCCGAGTCTCTCTGCTGCTGAATAATTCAGTACATTAGTATTCAAAAGAAATTTTAACAAAAGCATGATGAAATAAATTTGCAAGAGTTCTAGGATATGACTTTTTTTCTTATATTACTTAGCATTCAACAATATTGTCTCAAAATGATAATAAACTAATCATTACATAAAAAGACATTATTAAAACTCCAAATATTTAAACTAAGATTTCAATATTACAGGGCTATAAAACAGTAAATAAAAGAATTAACAAAAGGCCTTTGAAACAAGACATACATTTTAACATGGAAAATACTTTTTTTGACACAATATGGGAGAAACAATAAGTCACCATTCTTAACCCAGTGGTCGGAAAACCCATTAGTTAATAGAGCCAATTATTAACAGTACAATAACTGGATTTTCTTTTAAGAGCCAATTTTAAATTTAAACTATATATGTAGGCACCTTCCCTATTGAGGTAGCGCCCACACTTGGCACTCTGTCGGAGAGCTATACCGAAGAGGGCAAAAAGGCCTTATGTGGCCCACGAGCTGTTTGCGAATGGCAGTTTGCCGACCAGAGTTCTTAGGAAAAGGGGAAAGAGGAAGAGCACCTGACGTGCCTGCCCCCTTTGCACAACCCGAGGGCTGACTGAACCCTAGCTTGGCCAAGCGCAGGATGGCAGCAGCGATGAGGCTCCGGGCTCAGTCCCAAAGCAGCGCCCGTCTTTCTCAGGGCTCCCACTCCCTTCTCCTTTGCTGCCAGGTTAGGG
Organism: Saccopteryx leptura; assembly: GCF_036850995.1. Classification (NCBI taxonomy): domain Eukaryota; kingdom Metazoa; phylum Chordata; class Mammalia; order Chiroptera; family Emballonuridae; genus Saccopteryx; species Saccopteryx leptura. Next base: position 63,908,240 of record NC_089507.1, read on the forward strand.
ACACAGTTGCCATGCGAGAGGTGGCGCGAACCGGCGGGCGTTTGGACCCAGCATTTCCAAAAACCACGCCGACTTTCATTCCCTCCCCCCAGCAGCTGTTTAGCTTTATTTCTTACAATAAAAGCAGCAAATTAAAATACATTTTTTATAAATTTACCTTCCTAACAGTGGGCTGCTTTAGCCTATATGAGGTTTCCAATTTTTCCCGCAATTCCCTGAAAATTCTTTTTTTTTTTTTTTTACAGAGACAGAGAGAGAGAGAGAGAGTCAGAGAGAGGGATAGAAAGGGACAGACAGACAGGAACGGAGAGAGATGAGAAGCATCAATCATCAGTTTTTCACTGCAACACTTTAGTTGTTCATTGATTGCTTTTCATATGTGCCTTGACCGTGGGCCTTCAGCAGATGAGTAACCCCTTGCTGAAGCCAGCGACCTTGGGTCCACGCTGGTGAGCTTTGCTCAAACCAGATGAGCCTGCGCTCAAGCTGGCGACCTCGGGGTCTCAAACCTGGGTCCTTCGCATCCCAGTCTGACACTCTATCGCATCCCAGTCTGACACTCTATCCACTGTGCCACCGCCTGGTCAGGATGAAAATTATTTTTATAATTTTTACTATTTTTGGCTAATGCAGTGGGTCTTCCCCATGAATTTCATGCCTCCCACATCAGATAGCAACCATGCCACATGAAGGAACTGGGGAAGTGTTAGGCAGATAAAATATATTTTGCTCACTTTGTTAAAGATGGTGCTGCCCACCTGGAAGCCCGTCGCCCAGGTGATAGTATTGGTTGCCCTTCTTGCTTAGGAAGGGTATGATTATATTAATGTCTGCTGGGGGCGGGCTGTGGGCAGGCAGGATCTTCATAGCCTGGGTTTTAGTTTTGGGACTAAGCCTTTCCCACCCTTTTTGATGTGGGGTGGTGCACTCTCATGAGGAATCCCATTATGCCTCAGATAAGTGACTTTGTATCAGAGACTTCCTTGTTTGTACATTTTGATTTCTACAATATAAAGTGGGGCAGACCGGGAGCTTGCTCTCTAGGTTCCTGAGATTAGCACTAGAGAGGAGGGCAGATAAAGCCATGTGGACGCAAAGAGAGGCAGCCAAGATGGCGGAGTGCTGGAAGAGAAGCCAGTTAGTTCAGAGTTTGTGCAAAGAAAGGAGATGGGCAATAAAAGAGAATGAAGCTAATGAGCTAGAAATCATTGATTCTAGGAAACTCAGATAAGTCAGTAGCTTTGTGAGCACTGAATGAGTGGGTTTTGGAGCCCAGTGTGTGTTCTTACTTGCCCACCAGATGCAAGCTAGGATTAAAGGTAATAGCCCACCAGTTCTTGGCTCCGTTGTTTCATTACCATCTGTCCAAATCTAATGAGAACCTGCACCAGCCAGGTGGCTGTGATGGTGCCTGTACCTACTGGCCATACAGGAAGCGTAGGGGAAACTTAGAGGGGACCCTACATCCACTTTGGCCCCGTAGGAGAGAGAGTCGGAACCCTCTCCTAGTGCTAGTTTTGTACATTTTACACTGATTTTTCCTTCTATAATTTCCTATACACTAGTGGAGGGCAAAGAGCCATTAATCCCAACCCATGGAGGGCCTATTTGACCCCTATTTCCTAGGGAGGAAAAGGGAGAGGCAGCTGGAGGGCCTCTCTCTGATAATCCCATTCCCTATAATCCTGTTACTCACGATCCCATCACTTATTCTGGACTGTTCTGATAATCCCATTCCCCATAATCCTGTTACTCACGATCCCATCACTTATTCTGGACTGTTCTGATAATCCCATTCCCTATAATCCTGTTACTCACGATCCCATCACTTATTCTGGACTGTTCTGATAATTCCATTTTCTATAATCCTATTACTCATGATTTCATCACTTCTTCTGGAATTGCAATTCATTTCAAAGAACTGATAGCTAGCAAGGTCCACACCTATGGTTTGTTAATTTCCAAATCTTTTTACCTAATCTTGTTCTTTTTCCTTTTCTAAAATTTTTCTAAAGCAAGTTTTTAATCTTTACTGCTATTCCTACACTGTATTTTCCAAATAGGTAAAACTTCTTTTGGTCAGTAGGTGGATATCTGAAACTAGTTTCTATTCTATCCTTTCTCTAGTCACTTCACCCTTAGTTGTCCCTGCCAATTTACTCTAGTACCCTTCCCCCGCTGCTCCACCCACAGCTATGGTGATAGCAGGAACTGAGAGAGAGCAAGCTCCTGGTCTGCCCCACTTTATAGTATAGAAATCAAAACCTTTAATCCAATATACAAACAAGAAAGTATCTGATACAAAATCACTTATCTGAGGCATAATGAGATTCCTCATAAGAGTGCATCACCTCACATCATGAAACAGTCAGGGGTGTGAGGAAAAGCTTAGTCCTAAGACTAAGCCTCAGGCTATAATGACCCAGCCTGCTTACAGCCTGTCCCCCACACACAATGCAAACTATAAGCAAGCAAACATATATATCATATTTACAAACTTATTTGACCAACATTCCAGCCCTTTCGCTCGCTTCACAATCTAAACCACAGGTATCTTCCATAATGGTCACTGTGCAAGGAGTGAGGTACATTACATAAACAGAAACAGTAACAATTACAGCAATAGGATTAACAAATCAAAAGCTATGGGCGAAATGAGAGAGCTGTCAGTGGCACCAAGAGAGGGAAATCTTTTCCGTCTGGCAGAATACAGGCCAGAGTTTTGTCTGCAGACAGCACTGTAGCTGGTATCAGAGGCCGCCCTGAGTGGGCACACCAAAACTTACTGGCCAATACACCAGCATCTGCTGGTTCTATGTGTAGTAAAATAGGAGAACTCATTATTTGCCATAAAGAAATTACGAAGGTGCTCTTCATAATGCTGTCCCCCTGAGCACTCAAGGAATAATACACTTCTACCTTAGGTGGCCAGGTGCTGGTTGCCCAAGGAGTTAACCGGAGGTCCATCTCTAGCCGCTTTCCCCATGGTGCCAACAAGGCCACTGTTGGGCAGATAAAATATATTATGCTTACTTTGCTAAAGATGGCGCTGCCCACATGGAAGCCTATCACCCAGGTGATATTTGTTGCCCTTCTTGCTTGGAATGGGCATGATTATATTAATGTGTGTTGGGGTGGGCTGTGGGCAGGCAGGATCCTTGTAGCCTGGGGCTTGGTTTTAGGACTAAGCCTTTCCCACCCTTTTTGATGTGGGGTGGTGCAATCCCATCATGCCTCAGATAAGTGACTTTGTATTAGAGACTTCCCTATTTTGTATATTGGATTAAAGGTTTTGATTTCTGCACTATAAAGTGGGGCAGACTGGGAGCTTGCTCTCTCAGTTCCTGATTAGCATTAGAGAGGAGAGCAGATAAAGGCCACGTGGAGGAGACCAGGAGAAGCAGCCAAGATGGTGGAGTGCTGAGGGAGAAGCCAGTTTGTACAGAGTGCTGAGGGAAAGAGAAGGAGATGGGGAACAGAGGTGAATAAGTCTGGTGAGCTAGAAACCTTTGATTCTAGGAAAGTCGGATAAGTCAGTAGCTTTGTGGGCACTGATGGGAGTGGGTTTTGAAGCCCAGTGTGTGTTTTTACTTTCCCGCTGGGTGCAAGCTAGGATTAAAGGTAATGGCCCATCAGTTCTTGGCTCCGTTGGCTCCGTTGTTTCATTACCATCTGTCCGAATCCTATCCGAACCTGCATGGACCAGGTGACTGTGATGGTGGCTGGGCTGTGGCTACTGGCCATACAAAGATCAAGACCAGAAAATGCAGCTGTTTTTTTACAGGATTCTGTCACCACTGTCACTGGGCACTGCTGCCATTAGCTACCCCTTCACCACAGTGTACCCCATCTATGTCTGCTACAGATGAATTCTAGCCATCCTGTCTCTGTGCCTCTCACCTCAGAGTCAGTACCTGGGCAGGGAGTCTGACCGGCTGGAATCAGGTCCTGTGCCCGTCTCCTGGCTTCCAGGAAGAACGAAATGGAGTCTCTAATCTCTCTGACTTCCCTTGAGGAGACAAAGCTCTCCAGACCCAACAGGACCACCCACAATAAAGAATTTCCCCCAGATAAGAGAGTTTGGTCCTCCCAAAAGACAATTATCAACCACAGTTTCTAGTCACCCTTCAAGCCATGACTTTGATGTAATCTCTTCTGAGTGGCTGATGTGAACATTTCTCCCCTCCTTCCAGTAGGACCTAGGGAGCCTCATTCAGCTTTCAGAACATCCCACACATTTCTTTTTTAAAACACTATATTGCACTTAAAAATAATATGTATTTTTATATTAAAAGTAATTCATTTTTGAAAATATTCAAATATAAGGAAGAAAACAAAAGCCCAACCCATAACCCCATCATTAACATTTTGAATTGTATATTTTTATTATTTTCTTCTGTTACATACATATATCATTTATCATCTACAGCAGTGGTCCCCAACCTTTTTTGGGCCATGGACCGGTTTAATGTCAGAAAATATTTTCATGGACCAGCCTTTAGTGTGGGACAGATAAATGTATCACGTGACTGAGAGAAGCGTCAAGAGTGAGTCTTAGACAGATGTAACAGAGGGAATCTGGTCATTTTAAAAAAATAAAACATCGTTCAGACTTAAATATAAATAAAACGAAAATAATATAAGTTATTTATTCTTTCTCTGCAGACCAGTACCAAATGGTCCACGGACCGGTACCGGTCTGCAGCCCGGGGGTTGGGAATCACTAATCTACAGAGCTTGGGTCAAACATATCACATACATTATAATACTTATGCCCATCTCTCTCCTTTACTAGATTATGAAGCCAGTAAAGGCAGAGGCAGTGCTGTTCCTTGTCTTGGCATCCCCTGGGGGGTAGAACCGAGCAGGGTTTGGTACAAGCCTGGCTAATGCTTGCTAAAGCAGCTGAAAATCTCCTTCAAAACAGAAGCCACGTTTTATAAAATTTAATAATAAATATAAGACCCACTCTACTGTCTTGTACATAATAAATAGTTTAACTTAACATTGTTGAATTAAATAATTTGTCACATAACAATCTTAAATTTTGAAGTTTTCAGCTATAGATAGGTATGTTTTGTTTTCCTAGCTGCATGAATTTAAGAGTAAGACCAAGAATGTGAATTATAGTAGCAGTGATAACGAAAATGGCCTGTCTCTTCCTCCTCCCCAGCCAATCACCAGGAATATTGAGCTTCCCAAATTTCTTTTTCCTTCCTCCTTGTAGAACCAGAATACTTTCTCATTGACAACCCAGAAATTCCACTTTGATGACCTTTTTTCTGTTATTTTATGGTTGACCTTTTCCATGGCCCAGGTAATGTATTAAAGATGGCAACAGCCCTGGCCAGTTGGCTCAGTGGTAGAGCATCGGCCTGGCGTGCAGGAGTCCCGGGTTCGATTCCTGGCCAGGGCACACAGGAGAAGCACCCATCTGCTTCTCCACCCCTCCCCCTCTCCTTCCTCTCTGTCTCTCTTCCTTTCCTGCAGCCAAGGCTCCATTGGAGCAAAGTTGGCCCAGGCACTGAGGATGGCTCCATGGTCTCTGCCTCAGACGCTAGAATGATTCTGGTTACAACAGAGCAACGCCCCAGATAGGCAGAGCATCGCCCCCTGGTGGGTATGCCAAGTGGATCCCAGTCGGGCGCATGCAGGAGTCTGTCTGACTGCTTTCCCGTTTCCAACTTCAGAAAAAAAAAACAAGACTAAAAAAAAAATTAAAGATGGCAACAAATTCTTTGTCACTTTCATCCTGAGAGGCAGCATCTATTTCTCCACCCCTCTGTCAATGAGCTGGACCTACAACTGCATTGAGCAACAGACTATACAGAGAGTGATGCTGTCCCAGTTCTGAGCCTGCCTTTAGTAGGACTGTGAGCTTCCTCTTGGTCCTGGAACCCAGCCTCCATGTGGTGAGGCATCCTAAGCAGCCACTTGGAGAGGTCTGTGTGGAAGAGAATCAAGGTCCTGGCTTCCGGCTGCCTGCTGGCCCCCAACTTGACAGCTATGGGAGGGGCCAACTTGAAAGCAGACCCTCGGTCCAATGAGGCCGTCCCAGCAGATACTACATGGAGCAAAAATAAATTGTGTGAGCTTAATCCTGACCTAATACCGAACTGTGAGTTAAGACATGGTTCTTGTTTTAAGCCACTGAGTTTTGAAACAATTGATATACAACAATGTATAACTCAAACAACTCCTGAAGTTGACCCCAATTCTCTCTTAGAGATGGCGGAGAGATCTCTTGCCTCTGGGTAACAGCAAGAACTTTGTTCTTCTAATTTATAAATTCCTTCTTGCGTGTGTCCGAGAAATCAGGAGTTTAAGGGACCACTTCAGGTGTCTCATTCTGAAGAACTCCCTTTCTTCGAGAATCCTCAGGGCCTTCAGCCTTGTGCTCCCACAGAACAATCTCTCTGAACATCGAAGGCACTGCCCAAGAAAGAGAGGCAGCCTGGATGGCCCCTTCCTGGTTACAAATCTTCACTATAGCTTCGTGGAGCCTATCTAACGGTTCTCCAAATCCTCTCCGTTTGTTTGTTTGTTTTTTCCCCAGTCATTAGGTCTCTGTGAAATTAAGACTGCTTGGCTCCCCTGGTTGACCTTGGCCTGCCCCCTTTTGATGCCCACACCTTAGCTACAGGCATGATATCCAAATTGTCTAGTTAATTCCCAGCAAGCTCCTGAAAACCTCATTGGCTCATAGTAAAATCATTCAATATCTTTGCTTTCGCCGACTTACAATTTCTTCTGCTTGATTCTTCAGCTACCTGCTTTGAATGCCAGTCCAGCCGCTTAAATCAAGGCTCTCTTTTGTTTCAGCAGCCAACTTCCTCCAGTTTCAAAGGGCTGTAGCAGCATGTGCATTGTCAGGGAATCTTGGGGTCGGGGGACCTTGGTGACCACTTTGATCATTCCCTTGCCTTCAGGCAGGACGACACACACACTGGAGTGGTAACAATTTCAGATGGAAAGATAACACAGTAAATACTTAACTTTCTACCAGGCATCTGAGATTCTCTTGCAACCTCCAATCTTCCACCCTGAATCTAAAGCCTCCAGGGTTGAGATGAAGTGCTTATTAGAAACTCCAGCAAGCGTGGATCCTCTGCAAACCTGGGCCTCCTAGCAACACTGGAGTAGGCACATGCTCATCTGAAATAGGGGAGAGATGGTGATGAGAGTTTTGATGAAATTAGCTCCACTAAGAAGCTTTCAAGGAAAGGTGACCAATCATGTAAATTGGCACTTTTTTGAGAGTAAAAGGTTTGCTATTGAAATGACATTATGGTGGCCCTGGCTGGTGGCTCAGTGGATAGAGTGTCGGCCTGGCGAATGGATGTCCCGGGTTTGATTCCCAGTCAGGGCACACAGGAGAAACAAACTTCTGCTTCTCCCCGCCCTCCTCTCCCCATTGTCTCTCTCTTCCCCTCCCACAGCCAGTGGCTCAATTGGTTTGTGTGTGGCCCTGGGCGCTGAGGATGGTTTGGTTGATGCAAGCATCTGCCCCAGATGGGGTTGCCAGGTGGATCCCAGTAGAGCGCATGTGGGAGTCTCTGCCTCACTATCTCCCCTCCTCTCACTTAAAAAGAGAGAGAGAGAGAGAGAAAGGAGGGAGGGAGGGAGGAAGGATGAGAATAAAAGAGAGGGAGAAATTACATCATGGCAACCAATTGTAAACTGGGACTGTCCCAGGCACACTAGGATATATGGTTGTTCTATGTTTCTGTTTAGGAGTTGCAAAGAATGTGGTGGGGAGATGAGGGGTGAAGCAGGACAGGGTTAAGAAGGAAAAAGGGTCCTGAAATGTATCTGATGTGTCCTTCAGAGCTTTTAGACCAATGGTTCTTATATTTAAATTTATTTATTTTTATTATTATTTTCTTTTTTTTTCTTTTTTTCTTTTTTTTTTTTTCTTTTCCGAAGCTGGAAACGGAGAGAGACAGTCAGACAGACTCCCGCATGCGCCCGACCGGGATCCACCCGGCACGCCCACCAGGGGGCGGCGCTCTGCCCCTCCAGGGCGTCGCTCTGCCGCGACCAGAGCCACTCTAGCGCCTGGGGCAGAGGCCAAGGAGCCATCCCCAGCGCCCGGGCCATCCTTGCTCCAATGGAGCCTTGGCTGCGGGAGGGGAAGAGAGAGACAGAGAGGAAGGAGGTGGGAGTGGAGAAGCAAATGGGCACTTCTCCTGTGTGCCCTGGCCGGGAATCGAACCCGGGTCTCCCGCACGCCAGGCCGACGCTCTACCGCTGAGCCAACCGGCCAGGGCCTATTATTTTCTTTTTACAGAGACAGAGAAAGAGTCAGAGACAGACGGGAAGGGAGAAAGATGAGAAGCATCAATCAGCCTTTTGTTGCAACACCTTAGTTGTTCATTGACTGATCTTCCACATGTGCCTTGACCGCAGGCCTTCAGCAGACCGAGCAAACCCGAACGACCTTGGGTCCAAGCTGGCGAGCCTTGCTCAAACCAGATGAGCCTGCGATCTCGGGGTCTCAAGCCTGGGCCCTCTGCATCCCAATCTGACGCTCTATCCACTGGCCACCGCCTGGTCAGGCTGGTTCTTATATTTAAATTCCCTGGAGGGATTAAAAAAAAGTCAAGGAGCAGACCCCAGTCTAGACCAATGTGCCAGAAGTTCTGTACATAAAGGCCAGGCATGAATACGTCTTGAGTGCCCCCACGTGAAATGTGTGGGTGAAGCTGAGGGCACTGCCAGGGAGCTTAGGGGAGCGCCTGCTCTCATATGGGTACAAGATGAGTGTCCTTCTGGGGCCCAAAATACTCACCCATGCCTGTGAAATTTGACATTATTTAGGTTGTCCTCAGCTGCAAAGAACAGAAACATCTGGCAATCCAGAAGGAGATTTATTTCTTCATATAACATGAAGGCCTAAGGTAGAGTGGATCTAGGTTTAGTTAATTCAGTGCTTAACAACATCCTCAAAGTCTTAACAACATCCTCCTGTCTTTTCCCTCTGTCATCCACCCTTCTTGGCTTCCTTCTAGACTAGTTCCTGCAAGATCGTTTCTGCAGTTCTAGGCCTCAAATGCAGGCATGAGGTCTACCCTGTGTCTTTCTGAGATCTAGAAGGCCTTCCCAGCAGCCCTCCAGCAGACCTTGTCTCTTGTTTGATTAGTGAGAACTGAGTCGTTTGCCCCCCACCCCAAACAATCACTGGCAAAGAGAATAAAGTCACCGCGACTGGCTGAGTTGGATGAGGGGTTTCTTCCCCAACAGGGTCCCTGGCACATTAGAGCTCTGTTAGCAAGGAAGTAGAGTGTGTGGAGACCACCAGTGTCTGTAGCAGTGCCCCACATCAGGGGTATTTCCAGCACACCAGGTAAAATTGGTTTGTGGATAGAAATACTTATCCTAATGGAATCATTCTGAGGATCAAATGAGATAGTGCCTGCAAAAGTGCTATATGCAAAGTACTATTTTTAAATGATGTATTATTTAGGATCTTGTTTTACAGAAGGAATAAAGAAGACACAGGAAAACAAAATGCCATTATAGGCATACCTGGGAGAGACCACGGGGTTAGCTCCAGACTGCCTCAATACAGTGAGTTATACTCCTGCAGCTGGCGGCGGGTCTTGCCATCAATTTAAAACACAACATCTCTGAAGAGCAGCGAAGCGAAGCACAATAACACAAGGTATGGCTGTGTCAAGTGTACCCAAGAAGTCCTGGCCAAAGTTTACTGAAGTGTTGGCCTGTGTTCTCCACAGGTGACCAGCACCCCTTAAAATATCAATATTCTTTAAGCACCTCCCACCGGCAGCTCAGCCACGAGGTCTTCCAGGGGAGCCACAATGAGGTGCAGTGTATGGAACATTGTTGGAGACATACTACAGACTTATGACGTGTAGGGAGAGAAGGGAGAAAGTATTGGAAGAGGAAAAAACACTGAAATGAGGAAAGTAAAAGCCAGAGGAGACCCAGACAATACCTGTTGTTGTCAAAAAAACAAAACAAAAGCCCTGGCAGGAAAAGTTTAGGAAGTAGGTCACTATTGCTTAAAATTTGCCAGGCTTGCCTGACCAGGCGGTGACGCAGTGGATAGGGCATCAGACTAGGATGCGGAGGACCCAGGTTTGAGATCCCGAGGTCACCAGCTTGAGCGCAGGCTCATCTGGTTTGAGCAAAGCTCACCAGCTTGGACCCAAGGTCGCTGGCTCGAGCAAGGGGTTACTCTGTCAGCTGTAGCCCCCCGGTCAAGGCACATAGGAGAAAGCAATCAATGAACAACTAAGGTGTCGCAACAAAAAACTAATGATTGATGCTTCTCATCGCTCTCCATTCCTGTCTGTCTGTCCCTATCTATCCCTGTCTCTGTATAAAAAATAAAAATTAAAAAATTTGCTAGGCTTACAAATGTGTTCATTGCACATGGTGCTACATGATGAGGTTTTTTTCCTGATTCTTAGAAGCTGATCTGTCAAAACGCAGATGCTGCATTAGCCTGCCTTGCCATTCACTGGGCAGCTTGGCCCCTTCTGTGAAAGACTTTCAGCACTTGGGAATCTCTGCAGGGGAAAGGCCGAGGAACGGAGATGTGCAGGAAGCTGAGGTTCCTTTCTGTTGCATCATTTTGGAAATGATTAACTCAGTTCTTTGAAAATGCATGTACTGCTTCTCTTCCCCCCACTCCATCCCTTCTTAAAAATCTTTGTTCCAGTCTAAGTTGTTTCTTCATGTTCTTTGTGTGGGCGTAATGATGTTGGAGAATTTTGAAATCCAGACCATGAAACAAAACATTCTGTGGTTAAACCACAGTGCCCATGGGATCGTGTCACCGAGGGTACCACTAACCACACAACTATATGGTAGACCAGCTTTTGCTTTCTAATTGTACCTTGTCCTGCCATCTCTAGATTCCAGTTTCCAGTGGGAATAATGAACCTGGACAAACAATACAGAGGCAATTTCCAGAGTTAAGCAACTGATACATTCTTGGCTGACATGTACAAATAAACAAGACTACTCTTAGGTAAAATTATAAAGAAGACAATGTCCCCCTTGGTGCGTACCCAATTCTCTTGTGCATGTTTCTATTCCCTGCTTCCTTTCTTCTGTTCATGAGATAATAAGAGTTCTCCACTTGCAGCATCCAGAGTCCTCTCCCTTGCTGCAGCCTTTCCACAGCTCTGTCCCCCCAGCCCCTGTTCCAACATTATCACCAGCATTGTCCCCTCCCTACCCTAAGCCACAGTTCAGTCTATTTCAACATGGCTGATCATGCTGGATGTTAGGCTAATCAATTTACTTTAAGGTATGATGATGACTAAAGATATTTACCTATAAATGGGTTGCTTCTAACCTAAATAAATCTGTAATTGATGGATTTTAAGTAGTGACAAAGAAGTAAAAGTGAAGATTTTCAGGCAGTGAGAGAGAAAAGAGATGAAGAAATGTGGGGCCATCTTTGATATATTACCCACTTAGGCTACAACAAGCTTAATCTACTTAAAGTCAGCTCTAGAATCACCTCCTCATCTGGGAGAGAAGTCAAGAGGAAAGCAGGGAGAAATGTTCCTGCCGAAGCCATGAGGTACCTACCCCTTTGCCGTGGAATTTGCCTCCTGCCCCCTTTTCATGTCAGGGGGCACGGACGTCTCTGGTTCAGGTCCTCTGTCAGTCCAGCATGGGCTTAGAACTGCACAAACTATCATAAAGAAGACAGATATCCCAGGGTTGCTTTTCCTAGAATCACCTCTAAGATGTCAGTCTTTGGATCAGTCTGTTCACAAGGTTCTTAGTTGTATAGGCAGAGCATTAAAATAAGCAAACTCAGACAAGACTGGTCAAAAGTGACAAAGACAATGATATATCCATGGGCTCTCATTTTGGGGTCCCTCGGGTTTACCTGATGAGAAGACTCCAAAAAAATGTACAGGTTTTTCAAGTTAAGTCTGATGAACCTCTTCTTTTTGTTGTTGTTGTTATTTTTTTACAGGGACAGAGAGAGAGAGAGAGTCAGAGAAAGGTATGGATAGGGACAGACAGACAGGAACAGAGGGAGATGAGAAGCATCAATCATCAGTTTTTCATTGTGACACCTTAGTTGTTCATTGATTGCTTTCTCATATGTGCCTTGACCGCGGGCCTTCAGCAGACTGAATAACCCCTTGCTGGAGCCAGCGACCTTGGGTCCAAGCTGGCGAGCTTTTTGCTCAAGCCAGATGAGCCCGCGCTCAAACTGGCAACCTCGGGGTCTCGAACCTGGGTCTTCCGCATCCCAGTCTGAAGCTCTATCCACTGCGCCACCGCCTGGTCAGGCCAGATGCTTTTTTTTTTAAGGAAGAAGTAGGAAGCATCAACTTGTAGTTGCTTCTCATAGGTGCCTTGACTAGGCAAGCCCGTGGTTTCAAACCAGCGACCTCAGCATTCCAGGTCAATGCTCTATCCATTGTGCCATGACAGGTTAGGCATAAAGATGCTTTTTTGTGTATTTGCATAAATAAATAATAATTAGCTGGTTACTTGTACAAAGAAAGCGAGGAGAGTAGTGAGATAATGGGAACAGGAGTGGCAGCCAGACTCTTCCCCACTTTTATATTGCTTAGATTTTTGAGGCATAAAAATGGATTACCTATTTAAAAGCTTTTAGGATTAGAATTTGAAATGTTTTCAAAGTGTTTTTTTGAGCCTTTAATACATTATTCCCCAGGGAAATAAGCTGAACTTGGGCAATGGACTGCATGAGACAGAGGAGGAAACTGAGCCTCGAAGTGATTTGGATAAGACTCCACCTCTGCCATTCTTTATCCTGGGCAAGTGGCTTAACTTTTCTGACCCTATCTGTAAGATGGGAATAATAACAGAATTGAAATGATGACTGTGGGGCAGCAAGTGAGGACTCAGTAAAAGTTAGCTATCGCCGTTCTTATTATTCCACAGCTGGTCGGTAGGTAGCTGGGGTACTAGAATCCGGGTCTCCTGAACTCCAGTCCAGGTTGTGTTTCCCCAGAAGCTAGATAGAAAAGTGACGGGTCTTCGTCACTTACACATTTCTTGGAAGGAAAGCATCCTCTAAGAGGTAAGAACAACTTGATGTTAATAAAAGAAAAGCCCCTGAAATGAACAGATTTTCCCTCTAAAAGTAGTTCTGTCCCTCTGTTCTTCAGGGTACTTTAAAACTTAGCATTATGGATGAGTTAATATGACATTTGAGATTTGATTTAAAATAATATAGGGCTGGCCTGACCAGGCAGTGGCGCAGTGGATAGAGCATCGGACTGGGATGCGGAAGGACCCAGGTTCGAGACCCCGAGGTCTCCAACTTGAGCACAGGCTCATCTGGTTGGAGCAAAAGCTCACTGGCTTCAGCCCAAGGTCGCTGGCTCGAGCAAGGAGTTACTTGGTCTGCTGAAGGCCTGCGGTCAAGGCACATATGAGAAAGCAATCAATGAACAGCTAAGGTGTTGCAACACGCAACGAAAAACTAATGATTGATGCTTCTCATCTCTCCATTCCTGTCTGTCTGTCCCTGTCTATCCCTCTCTCTGACTCTCTGTCTCTGTAAAAAAAAATATATAGGGCTGGATGAAGTGGATGGAGAGCAGATGAAACAAATTGACCATGAGTTGAAAACTGTTGAAGGCAGACTATGGGTACATGAAAGTTTATATGCTATTTTGTCTAATTTTATATATGTTTAACATTTTTCATAATAAAAGTTAATTACATAGATTGTAGTAAATTAAAGATGCCTATAAATTCTCTGATAACCCTTCTATTTGAAAGGCATGGTCTAGGTCCCCTTCCCTTAATCTGGTAGGCTCTGTGACTGTTTTGATCAACAGAATACAGTGGAGGTGACCCTGTGCTAGTTTGGTCTTATGAGACTGGCAGTTTCTATACCTTGTCTCTTGGGACACATGCCTGGAACTCTGAGTTGCCATGGAAGAAATTTGATTGTCCTGCTGAAAAGACCATGAAGAGGGGCCTTAAGACTACATGGAGGCCCTGGCCGGTTGGCTCAGTGGTAGAGCGTCAGCCTGGCTTGCAGGAGTCCTGGGTTTGATTCCTGGCCAGGGCACAAAAGAGAAGCGCCCATCCGCTTCTCCATCCCTCCCCCTTTCCTTCCTCTCTGTCTTTCTCTTCTCCTCCTGCAGCCAAGGCTCCATTGGAGCAAAGTTGGCCCGGGCACTGAGGATGGCTCTATGACCTCTGCCTCAGGTGCTAGAATGGCTTTGGTTGCAACAGAGCGGCGCCCCAGATGGGCAGAGCATCGCCCCCTGGTGGGCATGCCGGGTGGATCCCAGTGGGGCGCATGTGGGAGTCTGTCTGACTGCCTCCTGTTTCCAACTTCAGAAAAATACAAAAAAAAAAAAAAAGACTACATGGAGAGAGAAAAGGGCCCAGGTTTTTAGTTATTGCCACCAAGGAGTTAAGCATGTGAATAAAACTATTTTGGATCAACCATCCCAGCCCAGAGACCAGCTGGGTGTCATTGAGTGACCTATTTGTTGTGCCATAAAGCACAAGAATTGCCTAGTAAAACCTTGGCCAAATTCCTGTCCCACAGGCGGAAAACATAGTAAAATTATTTTGGTTTTAAGCCACTAAATTTTGGGGTTGTTTGTTACATAACACTAGACTGATAACCAGAACACTTTAGATATTAAGTGCAGGACATCTGACTACCTAGAATGTTGCAGCATGATAAAATTAAAGTAAATAGTGAAAAACTTCATTCTTGGTGTGACAAATATTTAAGTATTTGAAATTCAGGACATATTTTAAAGGCAGATTGTGTCTTTTTAGTAAGTGAATTGGGACGATAGGTGTGAGAGACAATTTCGGAGTCCGAGTAGCTCTGCAGTCTTCATCTGGTACCAATTTTGTGGACAAAACTATGGAGAGGCAGAAAATAGGTCTCTAAAGACAAAAGGATATATTACAAATAGATCCATCCATATCTCAACTGAAAGTGATTTGGTGGCCACTTTTTATAGTTGTTAATGTCATTTCATTCTGGTAACACACATATTTCATAGAGTATATATAATATTGATCATGGTTTCTTGAGCAGCTATTTATTTTTAAAATTTTTTTATTGAGAGAGAGAGAAAGGGAGAACGGCATCAACCTGTGGTTCCACTTAGTTATTCTATTTAGTTGTGCATTCATTGATTGCTTCTCACTCGTGCCCTGACCAGGGACTGAACCTGCGACCTGGGCGCATCAGGACGATGCCTTATCCACTGAGCCACTCCGGGGTCAGGCAGCTATTGATTTTTTAATCCAGTTTATTCATGAACTGCTTGTGCAAACTGCACTTATGTTGATTTAAGTAGAGAGATCTCTATTTTGTTTATGTTTGTATATGATATAGTGAGTAAACAAACAACAATAAGACAAAAGGCAAAACTTCCTGTCAGTGTTGCTGTGCTTTATAAAGAGCCTCCTCCAGCTCACCAGATCGGGCAGGTTGCATCAAAGCCCAGCTTCTCATTCAGAACCCTCCACTCATTCATGGAGAGAGGCAGCCCTGTTCTTCTCTCATTTTGCTCCCTTTTTTTTTCTTCACTGTAATTGTGAAAGAGTTACATTTTACATATGCCTGTTTTCTGTCCTCCTTCTCTGTCACTAAAATGCAAGCTCTTTGAGAGCAAATCTTTAGACCCATTGGCCCTAAAACCTTGACCGACACCTTGTAGATCTGTAATAAGCATCTTTTAAGGAAATGAGGATTTTTATCCCAGTTAATTCATGATTGGAAACCACCTGAATGTATCAAAATATGGGGAAAGTGAAGTAAGTTATAGTGTAGCCATATAGTAAGAGAGTGGCTGCATATTTTGACTTGATGCTAAGTTTCAAATGATGCTGTTTTAAAACAGCGCCAGAGGAAACACACAAACACACTAATAATTAAATAAAATGATGCCAGAGACCACCAGCCTCCTGATACGTACTTTGCCGTTTATAGGAATTATCTTACAATCACTGACTTGTTCTGAAGCGTAGAAGGCAGTGAGTGCGCCCGCTGCCCGCGGGAAGGACGGGGTGTTTTCTGGCTGGGCCAGCATAGCCTCCCAGGACTTCCTAGTGCTCGTCCTTCCTGCCAGGACGTGCTCTCATTTGCATGAGGAGCCCAGAGGCCTTCTAAGAGGAAAGTGACCTAGACATCAATAACTTATCCCTGAAACTCAAAGTTAGACAACTCTTTTGGAGCAGATTTGAAGGGCCCTAACTAAGTCTTTGGCCAGGATTAGCCAAAGGGTCTTTTGAAACAAAATGACCTTGAGGGTAGAGGACAGAACTGATCGTCTGTTGCATCCCAAGGCAATATGTGTCAGTGAACATTCTAGGCCCATGAACATGCAAAGAGTCTGTGCTCGGGCAGCATATTAGGCAGCAGGTGTGCACCCTGGGAGGTGGCTGTGTGGATGTTGACTATGCAGAATGGTCAATCTGGCGGCTAACACTTAGGCCAAGTTTAATACTGTGAAGTGCCGAAACCCAAGCCATAGCCTCCATGACCCTAGGGAGATTGGATTATGCTCCTTGTGTCCTTGATGATGTCAGAAACACCCCCCTCCCATATCCCAGTAAGCAGCATACATTCCTGGGGGAAAGTGTAGAAGGAAGCTATATTGAACTTCCTGTGAATCTTGGTAAAAGAAATACAAATATTTCACTTTGATATGACAGGATGGAGAAATGATATTTTGTCTTATTGCTGTAAAGTCAGATACTTTCATTACATGCTATACTGGGATGAATGGTGTCCCCAAACATTCATGTTTATGTGAAACCTCAGAATGTGACTTTATTTGGAAATAGGATTTTTGTAGATGTAACCACATATTTAAGATGAAGTCATACTGGACTAGGTTGAACCCTAAATCCAGTGACTGGTTTTTGTAAGAAATCCACACGAACATACAGAGATGCAGACACATGGGGAAAGGCGTAGACATGTGAAGACAGGCAGAGACCAAAGTGATGTTGCCACAAGCCAAGGAATGCCAAGATTGCTGGCAGTGACCAGAAGCTAGAAGAAACAAGGAAGGATCCTCCTCTAGAATATTCAGAGAGAGAATGGCCCTGCCAATATCTTGGGAGCAGGCTTCTAACCTCCAGAAGTGTGAGAGAATCAAGTTCTGTTGTTTTAAGACATCCAGTAGTGGTACTTTGTTATGGCAGCCATGGGAAACTAATACATATGTATTTATAGAATAATCTTAATTTTTAAAATTATTTATTTGCCCTGGCAGGTTGGCTCAGCGGTAGAGCGTCGGCCTGGCGTGTGGGGGACCCGGGTTCGATTCCCGGCCAGGGCACATAGCAGAAGCGCCCATTTGCTTCTCCACCCCCCCCCTCCTTCCTCTCTGTCTCTCTCTTCCCCTCCCGCAGCCAAGGTTCCATTGGAGCAAAGATGGCCCGGGCGCTGGGGATGGCTCCTTGGCCTCTGCCCCAGGCGCTAGAGTGACTCTGGTCGTGGCAGAGCGACGCTCCGGAGGGGCAGAGCATCGCCCCCTGGTGGGCAGAGCGTCGCCCCTGGTGGGCGTGCCGGGTGGATCCCGGTCGGGCGCATGCGGGAGTCTGTCTGACTGTCTCTCCCCGTTTCCAGCTTTAGAAAAATACAAAAAAAAAAAAATTTATTTATTTATTTATTTATTCCTTTTTCTTTTCTAAGTGAGAAGAAGGGAGATAGAGAGACAGACTCTCACATGTGCCCCAACTGGGATTCACTCAGCAACCCCCACCTGGGGCTGATGCTCTGCCCATGTGGGGCCATGTTCACAACTGAGTTATCTTTAACACCTGAGGCAGAGGCTCCATGGAGCCATCCTTAGTGCCCAAGGTCAATGAGCTTGAACCAATCAAGTCATGGCTGTGGGAGGGGACGGGGAAGGGAGGGGTAGAGAAGCAGATGGTTGCTTCTCTTGTGTGCCCTGACCAGGAATCAAACCTGGGATATCCACACACTGGGCTGATGCTCTACCACTGAGCAAACCAGCCAGGGCTGAATGATCTTAATTCTTAAAAATGATAGTTAGATAGATAGAGAGATAGATAGATAGACTCACATATATGTGTATGCACAGGGAAAAGCATACAGAAAAGTGGCATATTGCATACAAGAGCATGTAACAAAATCTTAATAGTGATTATTTTTAGTAGTATGAGTGTGAATGATTTTAATTTCCTTCCTTTTTCATTTTGACTTTTTTTAAATTTTTTTTAAAAATTTTTTACAGAGACAGAGATAGAGTCAGAGAGAGGGATAGACATGGACAGACAGACAAGAACGGAGAGATGAGAAGCATCAATCATTAGTTTTTCGTTGCGCATTGCAACACCTTAATTGTTCATTGATTGCCTTCTCATACGTGCCTTGACTGCGGGCCTTCAGCAGACCGAGTAACCCCTTGCTCAAGTCAGCGACCTTAGGCTCAAGCCAGTGAGCTTTTGCTCAAACCAGATGAGCCCTCGCTCAAGCTGGCGAACTCGGGGTCTCGAACCTGGGTCTTCTGCATGCCAATCTGACGCTCTATCCACTGCGCCACCACCCGGTCAGGCCATTTTGACTTTTTTTTATAACCAGCAGTTACTACTTTATTACGTTAATTAAACAGATTTGTGTTTGGGGGTTTTTTTTTGGTTTGTTTTTTTTTTTGTATTTTTCTGAAGTGAGAAGTGGAGAGGCAGAGAGACAGACTCCCACATACACCTGACTGGGATCCACCCGGCATGTCCACTAGGGGGTGATGCTCTGCCCATCTAGGGCATTGCTCCATTGCAACAGGAACCATTCTAGCGCCTGAGGTGGAGGCCATGGAGCCATCCACAGCACCTGGGCCAACTTTGCTTCAATGGAGTCTTGGCTGCAGGATGGGAAGAGAGAGATAGAAAGGAGCAGGAGAAGGGTGGAGAAGCAGATGGGTGCTTTTCTTGTGTGCCCTGGCTGGGAATCGAACCTGGGACTTCCACACGCCGGGCCGACACTCTACCACCGAGCCAGCTGCCCAGGGCCAGAACTGATTTGTTTTCATTTAACTGATGCTTCTGAGAGATTTACACCCAAATCTATAAATCAGATTGTTTTAAATTCCATTTTAAAAAATACTTATACTTTTGGGAGGAAAAAGTACTTATAATGCACCCCTATTCATCGCATGTTATTAAACTAGCCAAGTTATGGAGCAACCCAGTGCCCATCAGTACGCAAGTGGATAAAAAAGCTGTGATACATTTATACAATGGAATACTACTTGGCCATAATAAAGAATGAAACTTTACCATTTGTGACAGTAGGGAAGGACCTAGAGGGTATTATGGTAAGTGAAATAAGTCAGAGAAATACTGTCTGATTTCAGTTATATGTGGATTCTAAAGAACAATATAAATGAAGAAACAAAATTGAAGCAGATTCATATACAGAGAACAGTGGACTGATGGCTGCTAACAGGGATGGAGGTTGGAGGCAGGGTGAAAGAGGTGAAGGGATTAAGAAGTACTAATTGCTAGTCACAGAATAGTCACAGGGACGAAAAGGACAGCATAGGGAATATAGTCAACAATATTGTAATAACTATGTATGATGCCAAATGGGCACTAAAAATATAGGGGAGAACACTTTGTAAAGTATATGATTGTCCAACCACTCTGCTATACACATTCAGGCTGATACAAACTAATAGTGAATGTAAACTTTATTGAAAAATTTAAAAGATCAAAATATAAAATGTACTTATATTTAACCAGTATTGCTCACCAAAGATATTTGTCTTTCTACGCAGCTATAAT
This sequence comes from Saccopteryx leptura, assembly GCF_036850995.1. NCBI lineage: Eukaryota > Metazoa > Chordata > Mammalia > Chiroptera > Emballonuridae > Saccopteryx > Saccopteryx leptura. The sequence continues at coordinate 63,928,013 of NC_089507.1, forward strand.
TTGCTTTTATTTAGTTTTTGTTTATTTGCTTAGTTTTCTGTCAAGAGATAATCCTCTTCAAGTAACCACACTTTTGAGCCTGCCACAGTACTATGGGGTTTTAATTTTTTTTTTTCAGTTCTCTCTTTCAACCATGTTGACAAATAAAATCAGTTGGAGATTCTCATCTTCTTAGGAAAAAATGAAAGCATCTCAGTTATGTTAATAACCAGCCTTACCATGTGCCAATCATTAGTCTAAGTGCTTTATACACATTGACTTTGGCCAGCACCCTCTCATTTCCAAAACGTCTACTTTCGATAGTTAATTATGTGGTCACCCTGCCAATGATATCTTAGTATTATGTCCCATTTTACAAACGAGGAAACCAAGGTGCCAAGAAATTAGGTAATCTGCCCAAGTTCACACATGGAAGTCAGTGATGCAGCGGGATTTGAACCCAAGCTCTAGCATCATGCTCTTCTAAAAATTCTTGCACGAAGTCTGGTAGGAGAATATGGAAGAGTATAAACACTGCAAGTGACATAACCTTTTTTTTTTCTAGGTAATTACTAATTAGGTTCATTAGGTGTTATTTAAAAATCTATTTTATATTCTACAAATAAGTATGATAGAGAGCAAAACCATTTTAACATGTGCCCTGAAAGTTCTGGAAAATGAGTCCGGAATGGTTCTTATATAGCAGCAAGCAGTTAGGCAAGGATATGGTTGGAAAATCAAAAGGCTGCAGTGATCTGCTGACCACAGGGCATAGATCAAACTGGTCCCCAATTTAAAACCCTGCCCTGCCCTTAGGACTAGGTCTAATTGTCTGCACGCAGACTCCAAGGCCGTGTCCATCTTTCCAGTGTTATGGGAAAGTTTCTGATTCTGGGACAATTCATCTTTTTCCACTTTGGGGTCTTTCTCTGCGCTCTGTTCCCTCTGCCTGAAGAGCCCTCCCTTCACCACTGCCTTTGCCAAGAAAACTCAGAGTTAAGCTCCATTTCTCAGGGAGATATTTCTGACCCCCCTTCCCCGACCCCAGGGACCATTTGCAAGGTTAGCTCACACGCCATGGGCCCAACTCGGCTCCCTTTCGTAATGCTCATGGCTCCAGTCTATCCTCTGTATGCTCCTTTGTCCTGGAGGTCCTTATCCAACTTGCCCAATGCTGTGTCCCCAGCAACAACACACACGGAAGCATCTGGAAATAATTGTGAACTGAATTCCTGCCTCACCAGACTAAGGGAAATAGTAGATTCAGTCTCCTCCACACACATGAGCTTCCAGCTTGAGAAAGTTGACAATTAATGAGAGAGATAAACAAGAATACATAAATCATAATACTGCAAAGATTGATTGATTGATGCCATGGCTGAAGCTGTACTATTTAGTTAAAAGGCAAACAATAGTTAAATTCATTAAATAGGATTTTTTTTTTAATAGGGACAGAAAGAGAAAGTCAGAGAGAGGGATAGATAGGGACAGACAGACAGGAACGCAGAGAGATGAGAAGCATCAATCACCAGTTTTTCGTTGTGAGACCTTAGTTGTTCATTGATTGCTTTCTCATATGTGCCCTGACCGTGGGCCTTCAGCAGACCGACTAACCCTTGCTCGAGCCAGCGACCTTAGGTCCAAGCTGGTGAGCTTTTGCTCAAACCAGATAAGCCCGCACTCAAGCTGGCGACCTCGGGGTCTCGAACCTGGGTCCTCTGCATCCTAGTCTGACGCTCTATCCACTGCGCCACCACCTGGTCAGGCCATTAAATAGGATTTTGAGAAGATGTCTTGCCTGTCTTAATTAATTATAGTATGTTTTAATTTGAATATAAGAATTACATTTTGGGCCCTGGCCAGATGGCTTAGTAGATAGAGCATTGACCTGGCATATGGATGTCCCGAGTTCAATTCCAGGTCAGGGGACACAAGAGAAGTGACCCTCTGCTTCTCTCTCCTTCCCTCTCCCCCTTCTCTCACTGTTCTCCTGCAGCCAGGGGCTCAATTGGTTCAACTGGGCCGAACCTCAGCCTCAGGCACTAAAAATAGCTTGGTTTATTCAAGCATTGGCCCTAGATGGGGGTTGCCGGTGGATCTCAGTCAGGATGCATGAAGGAGTCGTTCTCACTATCTCCCCTCCTTTCAGTTAAAAAAAATAATTATAGCCTGACCAGGTGGTGGCGCAGTGGATAGCGTCAGACTGGGATGTGGAAGACCCAGGTTTGAGACCCTGAGGTTGCCAGCTTGAGCACGGGCTCATCTGGTTTGAGCAAAAGCTCACCAGCTTGAGCCCAAGGTCGCTGGCTCAAGCAAGGGGTTACTCGGTCTGCTGAAGGCCCGCAGTCAAGGCACATATGAGAAAGCAATCAATGAACAACTAAGGTGTTGCAATGCGCAATGAAAAACTAATGATTGATACTTCTCATCTCTCCGTTCCTGTCTGTCTGTCCCTGTCTATCCCTCTCTCTGACTCTCTCTCTCTCTGTGTCTCTGTAAAAAAAGAAAGAAAGAAAGAAAGAAAAATAATAATAATTATATTTTGGCCTGACCTGTGGTGGTACAGTGGATAAAGCATCAACCTGGAATGCTAATGTCACTGGTTCAAAACCCAGGGCTTGCCTGGTCAAGGCACATACAGTAAGCAACTTCTACAAGTTGGTGCTTCCCATTTCTCTCTCTCTCCTCTCTCTAAAAAAAAGCAATAAATAAAATCTTAAAAATAAAGTTGAGAATTACATTTTTTTTAGCAAGTGAGAAAATGGACGGACAGATAAGAAGGGAGAGAGATGAGAAGCATCAACTCGTAGTTGTAGCACTTTAGTTGTTCATTGATTGTTTTCTCATATGTGCCTTGACCTGGGGCTCCAACTGAGCTAGTGACCCCTTGCCCAAGTCAGTGACCTTTGGGCTCAAGCCAGTGACCATAAGGTCATGTCTATGATCCTAGGCTCAAGCCAGCGACCGCACGCTCAAGCTGGCGACCCTGCGCTCAAGCTAGTGATCCTGTGCTCTAACCAGTGACCTTAAGGTTTTGAACCTGGGTCCTCAGAGTCCCAGGTCGACACTATCCACTATGCCAACACCTGGTCAGGCAAGAATTACACTTCTTATATCATTTTCTATAGAAATATCCAGTGTTCATCTGACACTAAGATGTGGTCCCCATTAGTAAAACATGAAAAGACCTTGAACTAAAAAAAGATTATCTTTCATAGTCACTAATTGTTTTTCCCTTCTGGAGATATTAGTCATGACATATATAAATATCAATTATAGCTATTTATAGAGGGAGTGGTAACTAAAAAGCAAGAAAATTGATTTTTTTAACAACATTTGTGAATTATTTTGTTAGTTTATATAAACTTAGAGATCAGCTGCCTGCATACTCCCCAGGTATTTTTGAGTTATGAGAATCAATCATTTACATAATATTTATTTATTTATTTTTTAAGATTTTATTTATTCATTATAGAGAGGGGAGAGAGAGAGAGAGAGAGAGAGAGAGAGAGAGAGAGAGGAGAGGGGGAGGAGCAGGAAGCATCAACTCCCATATGTGCCTTGACCAGGCAAGCCCAGGGTTTTGAACCGGCAACCTCAGCATTTCCAGGTTGATGCTTTATCCACTGCGCCACCACAGGTCAGGCTACATAATATTTATTGATTGATTAATTTTATTGATTGTTAGAGAGAGACAGAGACACACAGAGAGAAACATAGATTTGTTATTCCACTTATTTATGCATTCATTGGTTGATTCTTGATGTGTCTTGACCAGGAATCAAACGGGCAACCTTGGCATGTCAGGTTGACTCTCTAACCAGCTGAGTTACCCTGCCATGATACACAATATTTAAATAAAAATCATCAACTGGTATATAGGGTGTCAGTGATAGGTCTAGAAATGCTATGGAGAACAGTTCAAAAGGAAAGGGGAACAGGAAGTGGCGGAACATTGCAATGTTAAAACGAAGGGACCAAGGGATCCTCACTGGAACGTGGCTTTGAGAAAAGACGTGGTTGGTGAAGGAAGTGTGAGGCAGGACGGAGAAGGTATGAACTTTCCAGGATAGGGGAACAGCACGTACAAAGGCCCAGAGGCAGAAGAAGCATGCTTGGTGAGTTCAAAAACACCCTTGGGGAGAATCTGGCTGGAGAGGAACCAGCAAAGAGGAGAGAGGCTGAAGGTGAAATGTGACAGGCGTGGGGTAGGGAATGGGAGGGCAGGCCGTGTAGGGCTATTGTAAAGCTCTTATCCTGATGAGATGGGAAATCACTGGAGGGTGTGACAGCAGTTATGATATGATACGAGTATAGGTCTATGTTGATTATAGACTGCAGGGTCAGGATAAACGCATCGTGGTCAATCTGGAGGCATCTAATAGAAAAGCAGGCGAGAGATGATAGCAGCCTGGACCAGGGAGGTAGCAATGGTGATGAGAAGTGGTCAGATTCCAGATATATTTTGTCTAATTACTTTCTTTTCAATGTTGATACACATAACCCAGATTTTCTTCCAGAAAGCTTGTATTAATTAACACTTCCCACTAGCAATTCAAGCGGCAACCATTTTTCCACACATTCACAAACAATGAATTAATGTGTTGCTTAAAATTCTTAAAGCAAAAGTAAATACAAATTATTTCTCTTTGGAGGAAATCAATCATTTCCTGAAATGACCAAACTATAAGAGATACGTTAGAGTTGAGAATCCCTCTCCGAAAAGGCAAGGGTTGGGAGCTGCACGCTGTTACTATACACCGTGGTCACATTCAGACAGGGAGTAAGTGCTTCTGGCTGAGAAGGTGATGATGTGGTGGCTAAACAGCCAGGCTGACCCCGTGACTGCACGCAAACAGGGCTCTGGTCTCTCAAACCACAGTCGTTAAGTGGCAAGGTCAAATGAGACAACTGAAGTGGCTCACCATCAGGACGTCACCACCAGGACACTTACTTCTTGTGGACTTTCTGCTGTGGAGGAAGTGCTGTTTGTTTTATTTAAAATGGAATAACTCAAAGTGCTTTTCTTAGGCTCAGTGTTGGAAGGACCTGATGGGTTTTTTCTGCACTCCAGGCCATACAGGTGGCTGTCTTTCAGTCCTCCGTTTCCGTGTCTGCCCTCATCTGCTGTAACGTGCATACACTGCACTTTCATTTCTTACTTCATTCTGCTGAGATCATCGCACATCTAAAGGGGAAAGGCATCTAAAATACCACCAAGAAAACGGGGAAAGACGAAGGTGATTTCTTTTTTTTTTTTTTTTCATTTTTCTGAAGCTGGAAACAGGGAGAGACAGTCAGACAGACTCCCGCATGCGGCCGACCGGGATCCACCCGGCACGCCCACCAGGGGCGACGCTCTGCCCACCAGGGGGCGATGCTCTGCCCATCCTGGGCGTCGCCATGTTGCGACCAGAGCCACTCTAGCGCCTGGGGCAGAGGCCACAGAGCCATCCCCAGCGCCCGGGCCATCTTTGCTCCAATGGAGCCTTGGCTGCGGGAGGGGAAGAGAGAGACAGAGAGGAAAGTGCGGCGGAGGGGTGGAGAAGCAAATGGGCGCTTCTCCTGTGTGCCCTGGCTGGGAATCGAACCCGGGTCCTCCGCACGCTAGGCCGACGCTCTACCGCTGAGCCAACCGGCCAGGGCCAGACGAAGGTGATTTCTTAGGTACTTCCGTTCATTTAAGTCTTTATTCTGGTTTGCTTTTCCTCTGGCTTCTTATTATAAAATAAATATTTATTCCTCAGGGTTAGAGGCATTGCATTTCTGGCTTTCCTCTTTGGGTGACCAGAACTGGCTTAGTAATGTTACTATACCACCTCAAAGGTTTCTTTTGTTCCAACATACTGGGTTTCTTTGTGTTGTTTCCCTCATTGTCATCCATCCAATCTCTGTCTCCACCTGTTTCCAAAGTTTCTACAGTTTGCACCCAGGTTTCTTTCTGCCCCTGGAATTGCTTGCTGAAATATCCGCTCTGCAGGCGAACGGGAAAGAGACTGACAGTAATAAAACAACTCTCACTGTCTCTTCTTCGGGACAGGCTTGATTTTTTTGTGGCAGTTTGGACTATGAAATAAATTCCTGGAGTTTGGAGGTCCAGCAGGATTTTTGAAGCATCCATCACATCCACACACACAGTTTTTGGAGTGGTGGTGAAATCCCTCAGGATCACCTCTCATTTGATTTGCCATTCATTTTTGCCTGACTCCCTGCTGCCCCTTGGGTGGCATTGTTGTTTTTAAATAAGAAATTATTATTTTCTAGGTGAGGTTTTGCAAGGTAGCAATTTAACTGTGGTTGTTATCCTTTTTATAAAGGAGTTTCTTATTTTTGGAACTGAGAAAGAAGGGGAAATTCCATGATAAAATAACAGAGAAAAAAAGAAGTAATGTTTAAAATACACATCCACCCCTATTTCCTTTCTTTTTTTTTTTTTTTTTTTTCTTTTTTAGTGAGAGAGAGAGGGACAGACAGGAAGGTAGAGTGTTGGGCAGACAAGTGTGTTAGGCTTGTTCCCTTGTACTTTGCCTGATTGGTGCATGAGCACAGGGCAGCACCACGTGTGTATAGTCTATGTAAGGCTGCAGGTGCCTGCCCTCAGGGCGGCAGATTATAGATTGCAGATTGCCTGCCGCCATTGAGAGGGGTCATTTTTTGCTATTGTTTGCTAGGGAAGGGGTTTTTCCCCTCAGCCTATTTGCTCCTCAGCCCTGAGAGAGGGAAGCAGTTTTCCCTGCCTGCTTGCTCGTCCGCTGTTGCGAGGCTTTAATAAATGGAATGGCCCACCATTTTCTGGTCCACAGTTCCTTTACTGTCTGTCTAAATCCAATGGAAACCTGCATGGCCTTGGCCACTGGCCTTACAGAGAGAGATTAGAAGCATCAACTTATAGTTGTGGCACCTTAGTTGTTCATTGATTGCTTTCTCACCTGTGCCTTAATGGGGGGAGGCTCCAGCTGAGCCAGTGACCCCTTGCTCAAGCCAGCGACCTTTGGGCTCGAGCCAGTGACCATAGGGTCATGTCTATAATCCCACGCTCAAGCTGGCGACCCCGCACTCAAGTGGGTGAACCCGCACTCAAGCCGGCGACTTTGGGGTTTTGAACCTGAGTTCTCAGTATCCCAGTCCAATGCTCTATCCACTGTGCCACTGCCCTGGTAAGGCCATATTTCCATTTAAATTTAAAAAATAGTTCACACAATGTCATCAAATCTTAATGCCATCTTAGATATAAGAGCCTGACCATCAGTTAGTCTTTCTCAGTGCTTTGCTGGAGCCAGTCTTTGAACACGGATTCTATAGGAGTGGTTGTCAAGGAGACCTGTATCATGAGGCTTTTCTCCAAGTTCACTCTGGTATCCCAAGTCCTGGAGCACGGGTTGGAGTGGGAGCTTTTGTCTGCAGTTTATTACAGTTTCATCTCAATTAATATAAATGATCACTTGGTGACTTAGGAAAATTGTTTGCATCTTGTGATGAGGCATTGAAAAAATGATACTGACATTTTGTTCAACAGCTTTATTTTAATGAATTTGTCACCTAACAATTCACTAATATTGTGTACAAGTCACTACCCCCAAAAATTTTATATGTGGATTTAAAATGAAGTCTCAATAAAACTGTGAGTCATAAAAACTACCCAGATTTTCAATTCTGCAAAGATAAAAATTGTGGTCTAAGTATTATTCATACTCTTCCTTTCCCTACTGATGTCAGTATGAGACTCATGGATTAAATGAATTCTCACCTTCTCAGTATGAATCTTCAAATGTTTCTTTTTGCACAGCTTTTAACTGTCTTTTGCTTAAGCCATTGTCTTCTAATGTAAGGGGTTTTAAACAGAATTTCTCTTTGTTTTGTTCAGGGAAAATCCATAATACTCTATAATTTGGCCCTATTCTGAATTTAGCTATTCCCTAAAGTCATCTTTTAAATGAAATGAGGAACTTAGAAAAATAATTTTGTTTCCAATACAGTAAGAAATTAGCAGATCATATTTCTTAGCTGTCTTAGTCCATTTGGGCTGCTATTACAAAATACCACAGACTGGGTAGCTTAGAAACAAGAAAAATTTATTTCCTACAGTTCTGGAGGCTGCAAGTTTAAGATCAGGGGACCAGCATGGTTGGGTGATGGGCCCTCTTCCTGATTCATAGCTGACGCCACCTTCTCTCTGTGTCCTCACATGGTGGAAAGGGAGAGGGATCCCGTTCATGAGGGATCTTCCCTCGGGACTTAAGAATCTCCCAAAGGTCCCATCATCATCTCTGGGGGACGGCTCAGGATTTCAGGTATATATTTGGGGGAATACCAAAATTCAGATCATAGCACTAGTTCAATAACTTTGTACTAATTAATACCTGTGAACCATTAAGGCCAAAGTCAAAATTAGATAGCTAACATTTGTTTATTCATTCACTAGTTCACTCATTCATGCACTAGCCATCCAACATTGACTTTAAGGAAGACTCTAACAAAAAGTGTAACTTGAATGAAAGACTATTTGGTTTAGTAGCTTGAGGACCCAGCATAGTGAAGAAGTTACATTTCTTTGGATACTTGTGCATGCATGTACACACACACACATGCATATACACACACACAATTTCCTACCCTTCATCAGTAGATATTCACTTAACTGTTCACATAGCTAGTCTTATGGTGACATCTTGAAAAGACCTTTATCAAGACAATAGGATGTCACAAGGAAAGGCTGATTGAGCACCTATCCACCAAGAGGCCTCTCTGGTTGGGTATTTTGTTGTTTTTTTTTAAGTGAGAAACAGGGAAGCAGAGACAGATTCCCACGTGCGCCCCAGCTGGGATCCACCCGGCAAGCCTCCTAAGGGGCGATGCTTTGCCCACCTGGGGCTGCTGCCCCAGGGCTGTGGTTGGTACTTTTACATCACCATTCTGAGATCTTGTCCTCAGCTCTATAGACTCAGAAAACTGACTCTGTTAGTGATCCTTGAGGAAAGACTCACTATAGCCTAACTCATAAAAAACTGAGAAGCAAATCAAAAGGCCAGGGTCTAGGAAAATGGCTGGGAATTAGACTGTTGTCCTGCGACGTCTTTGGTGTGGACTTCGGAACGCCAAGTCCTGCAGGGGCAGAACGCTGCTGCGGCCAGCACTACCATGACTGCTTATCAGGAAGCAGCTGATCCCTAGAGCCATTTTCCTACATACCTGGGGGGCATCGGTTGGTCATCTTTCTCTGCACCTGAATCCATTGTAGACTACTTTGACCCAGGCTCTGCTAATTTGCTTGATGAACAAAGAGACCAATAAATACGATAAGGCTGCAGAGATCTGGGCTCTCAGTCTTAAAGGCTGGGAGTCCCCTGTACCCATCTTTTGTGTATGTTGTTTGTGTCTTGTGTGTTTTTCTTAAGTCCTGCAGCACCTTCCTTTTGTGCACACCCATTGCTGAGCCGGTTGCGGCACCAGGGTATTAATTACAATGAGGAAGCCAACTGACACATGGACTATAATAATCTGCGAGTTCTCATCCTATAAGAGAAATCAAATTAAAATTAAAAGAGCATGTGCTGAGCATGAATCAGAGCAACGGAAATTAGAGGCCATGTGGCTTCAGGCTCTGACAGACTGATGTCCTTGTCTATTGTAAAGATATTCTGCCCCCTGGGGCTGCACAGTTTAGCTATGGGACACATACTCTATGCAGACAATACAAAACCCATAACAGACCCTGTGGTTTATGTTGTCCACCATCCCTTGGTGAACATCCCCCGTTTTTTTCTCTTTATGTATATTAATGCCTTAATGAGTCTATAGCAACTTTACACACAAATATAACTTGATTTCACCTAAGGTAATACCATGATATTTTGACTGAAAGAAACTTTACAGGAAGCATTGTTATAGTTTTATTCTTAAAAGTGTTATCTCTAAGTTCAGGGGAGAAGGATACGTGACTGTGTTCCCTGTTTACTCTCCCCACTGAAGTCTTGATTGTTTTCTAGATAATTTTTTGTTTTTTATGTTCAGCAAAGGTCTCAGTCTTTCTCCCTAGCCCGGATCTGTACCAATCCCTGCAGCTTCCTTTCTTTGGTGCCCAAAGTCTTTGTCTCTGAAAATCAGCAACCGAAGAAAGAGACACTACAATCTGATAGCATGCACCTGTGTAATGTCCTGTTGGTCACAATTAGTCCTGAGAGCAGCACAATGAATTCATAGGATAGATAACATCTATTTTAGCCCATGGAGTACCCCATGGAGCAGGCGTCCCCAAACTATGGCCCACGGGCCACATGCGGCCCCCTGAGGCCATTTATCCGGCCCCCCGCCGCACTTCTGGAAGGAGCACCTCTTTCATTAGTGGTCAGTGAGAGGAGTACTGTATGTGACGGCCCTCCAACGGTCTGAGGAACAGTGAACTGGCCCACTGTGCAAAAAGTCTGGGGACCCCTGCGGAGGATCCATCAGAGGCAGATAAATCTTTACTCCCTGCTTTCCATTTCTTTTTCACCAATGCCATTAACATGCATGTGTGGCCCTGGCTGGTTGGCTCAGTGGTAGAGTGTTGGCCTGGTATGTGGATGTTTCAGGTTCAATTCCCAGTCAGGGCACACAGGAGAAGTAACCATCTGCTTCTCCACCTCTCCCCATCTCGCTTCTCTCTCTCTCTTCCCCTTCTGCATCCATGGCTTGATTAGAGCAAGTTGTCCCCAGGTACTGAGGATAGCTCCATGGCCTCTGCCTCAGGCACTAAGAAGAGCTCCGTTGCTGAGCAATGCAGCAATACCCCAGCTGAGCAGAGTACCACCCCCTAGTGGGCTTGCTGCGTGGATCCTGGTCGGGGAACATGCGAAAATCTGTCTTTCTGCCTCCCTTCCTCTCACTGAATGAGAAAACACACACACACACACACACACACACACACACACACACAAACATACATGTGTTACCCAGAGAGCAAAAGGTTCATTTCCAATTAATCAAACAGATATTTATTAAATGTTTATTGTATGACAGGTATTATATTAGGCATTAATTTGAGCAACTTAGAAGAATAATTTTGTTTCTAATACAGTAAGAAATTCATAGACCAACTTTCCTAGGTCAGCAACTTTGGACTACTACTTAACAGTCATTTGGAAGAATACAGAGATAAATATGACACAGTCCTTGCTCTCAAAAAGCCTACAGCCTATATAGTACTTAGTCACTCAATAAACATTTATTGAGCATTTATTATGTACTAGGAATTAGGCTAAGTCCTGGCAATACAATGTTTGAAATAAAATATTCACAATCCCTGCCTCCATGGCCTACACACTAGTTGGGAAGAAGTAATTTTAAAGATGAAACTAAGCAGGCAGAAGTACAAGAAAGACTTCAGCGAGAATCTGACAATGGCAGGTTTTTAAGAAAGAATAGAAGTGTGCTAGGTTTGCAAGGAAGATAGGAACGCTGTAGATAGGGAGCTGAGTATATGAAAAGAATGGAGATGTGAACGCAGTGTGTTTGAGGACCTGCACAGGCTTCGGGTTGTAGAGCAGAGCACTGCAGGCACAGAGGGCTGGGATAGAAGCCCGGCCCAACTGCAGCCAGATGCTGGGAGGTCTCATATGCAGAAATAAAAGGCTTGGGACTTTAGGTATATTATGTTAGTGAAATAAGTCAGTCAGAAAAAGCTAAAAACTACATGATTTCACTCATATGTGGGATACAAAACTGAGACTCATAGACACCAGAGAGAAGGGGGCAGGGGAGTAGCGGGGGCTGATGGGGGCCACATACACAGCGATGGAAGATGGTTTGGCTTTGGGTGATGAGCACGCAGTGCAATGAGCAGATCATGTGTCATCGAGCTGGGCACCTGAAACCTATCTTATTAACCAATGCCATCCCATTAAATTTAATAATAAAAGAAAGAAAGAAGCAAAAATAAAAGTTTTGGGGTTTTTTTCATAGCAAATGAAAGCCACTGCAAGATGGTAATCAGAAAAGACACACAGCACATCTCATTTTATTGTTCTTCACTTCATTGAGCTTTCAGTTTCTGCACTTAAAATTTCTGTTATTAAATTTATTGGGGTGGCATTGGTTAATAAGACTATATAGGTTTCAAGTATACAAGCAGATACTGCATTTTCATCAACACAACTCGTTGAAGGCTCAGTGATGGTTAGAATTTTTTAGCAATAAAGTATTTTTTAATTAAAATATTTTCATTTTTTTAGACATAATGCTATTACACACTTAATAGATTATAATGTAAACATGACTTTTTTTTTAAAATTTTTTTTAAATTTTATTTATTTATTTTTAGAGAGGAGAGAGAGAGACAGAGACAGAGAGGGAGAGAGAGGAGAGAGAGACAGAGAAAGAGAAGGGGGCAGGAGCTGGAAGCATCAACTCCCATATGTGCCTTGACCAGGCAAGCCCAGGGTTTCGATCCGGCGACCTCAGCATTTCCAGATCGACACTTTATCCACTGCACCACCACAGGTCAGGCCTAAACATGACTTTTATATGCACTGTGAAACCAAAATATTCATGTGACTCACTTGACTGCGGTACTCGCTTTATTGTGGTGGTCTGGGACCCAAACCGCAGTGTCTCTGGGGAGTGCCTGTGGGTCACTGACAGTGACGTGACGGATGAGGTGGAGGTGGAGGACTGGAGGTGGAGGGCTGGGGGCAGAGTGACTGTGGGGCAGTGTGTGCAACGGTCCAGGCAAGCCTGCCCAAAGGGCCTGACAGGACAGGGACTGCAGAATTCGCTGTAGAGATGCTTATCAGGCAGAACTGCAGACATCGATGGATCGTCCCAGGGGCATGAGGCAAGGTGGAGTTGAGCTGGATGCCTAAGCAGGAGAGAACATTAGGAGGGAGATAAAATCGTCCACTGGGGAGATCTTGGGTGTGAGCTGCGTGGCAGGGAGAGGGAGAGGTCTGAAAAGCAGAGCCTGGAGTCAGGACGTCTGTCCACCACACATCCCATTGCCACCTTCACATTTTAACTTTCACTTCCACGTCTGGTTTTTACAATCTTTCTTTTAACTTTCCCAGGCCCGCTGCCAAGATCTGCTAGCAGGTTTTCTCAAGGTCTTGGCTCCAGTCTCTGCTGTATGAAACTTTCTCTTCATGCTGCCCCCAACGTGACCCAATAGAAATGCTAATCTGTCATTTCCTGATTAATTCCTTTTAGTGGCCCACACTTCCCTGTCTGTCATTGGATAATGGTCAAGCTATTTGGCATAGCCCATAACCCTCTGTAAGTGGCCTCTGGCTACATGTGAAGCTTTCTCTGCCTCACACATGTTACTCCAGCCATTCCAAAATTGTGAGGCAAGGACCTGGAGAGAACAGAAAGCAAACAATGGGGACACAGGAAGGAAGTGGGAAAGAACCTCTGCTGGGATTTTGGGAGAGGCATATGAATTGCAGGGGCTGAAGATAACAGTGTGGGTGGTCCAAACGCAGGAAGGGGAGCCCAGAGGGAATACTGGATCTCTAAAACAGGGGCCCTCTCAAAGACAGTTTCCACTCATGGACTGTCCAATGACCTGACTGAGAGTTTCTCAGAATGATGCTGCAGTCAGAGGCTCTTCCTACCAAAGTCTTCTTTCCTCTTCCCTTTCACGAGTGTCAGACCTGCATCACGGTTCAGAAGCTCTCCTTGATTACTCCTGCTCCTCCCCCTTTCATCTTCACAGGCATCTTCCTCAGTAAACCTTTTGTACATCTTATTTCACCTTGATGTTGGGTTCTTTGAGGACCTAAACTGATATAACATTTTATTTATTTTTATTTTTTTTATTTTTTTCCAGAGACACAGAGTCAGAGAGAGGGATAGATAGGGACAGACAGATAGGAACGGAAAGAGATGAGAAGCATCAATCATCAGTTTTTCGTTGTGGCACTTTAGTTGTTCATTGATTGCTTTCTCATATGTGCCTTGACTGTGGGCCTTCAGCAGACCAAGCGACCCCTTGCTCAAGCCAGTGCAACCTTGGGTCCAAGCTGATGAGCTTTGCTCAAACCAGATGAGCTCATGCTCAAGCTGGTGACCTCGGGGTCTTGAACCTGGGTCCTCTGCATCCCAGTCCGATGCTCTATCCACTGCGCCACCACCTGGTCAGGCCTGATATAACATTTTATAAGTGTTGGGAGATGAAAGGATCAAGGGAGTTGACTAGATGTCCCTGTGTGGTGGAAGAACATATGTGAGAGTGCAGGAATGACAATGTAGTTGGTGAGGGTCAGAGGCTAGAATGTAATAGATCAGGAAGTGAAGGGTTTGGAGTTAGCAAAGTTCAGAGACTAACTAAGGGAAGTTGAGTAGAAATGAAGGTTAATGATATTGAACAGAAAGTACAAGCCAAGAATGTTAGTTGCTTATCCAATACCAATAGAGCCTGACCAGGCAGTGGCGCAGTGGATAGAGCGTCACACTGGATGCGGAGGACCCAGGTTCGAGACCCCGAGGTCACCAGCTTGAGCGCGGGCTCATCTGGGTTGAGCTAAAAAAAGCTCACCAGCTTGGACCCAAGGTTGTTGGCTCGAGCAAGGGGTTACTCGGTCTGCTAGAGGCTCACGGTCCAGGCACATATGATAAAGCAATCAATGAACAACTAAGGTGTTGCAATGAAAAACTGATGATGGATGCTTCTCATCTCTCTCCATTCCTGTCTGTCTGTCTCAATACCAATAGAACCTTGGCTCTACATTGAACAGTAATGAAACCCCCTAAAAGAGTATAATTCTCAGCTTTCTTCAAGTTGAGGTGTCCAAAATTATATGTAAGGTGAAGTCACTGGACGGAGTTGGGAATAGGGAAAATTTTGAAGCAAATGATCATCTGGGAGGTGAACCCATTTGTCATTTCTTTTCCTCTCTTCATCGTTTAGCCTTTTAGCCAATTTGGACCATGAGACTAATTTAAGGAGGAAAACCAAGGCTAAGAACATGTAGCAGAAAGACAGAAGTTGTTCCCAATAACACAGACTCACCATTCTCGACCTGGTTTGCGTAGCTTCCAGACTTGTTTTATGTGAGAGAACTCTGTATTATTTTAACCACTTATGTGGGCATTTTATGTACAGCTCAACTGATTCTAACCAATGCACATAAGTTGTGCACACAGAAATAACAATAACTTCTGGAAGTTGGTGTAGAAATTATGTAAGCAACATAGCAAAGTATTTTGTGTATAACGGGGAATCACTAGAAAGCCATAGATGAGAGGAAGGAGGAGGTGGTGGTTAAGTGAACGTGTGCGTGCTGCAGGAGGGTTAAAAGAATAGAGGTTTTTGCATGAGAATGGAGAAGGGATGGATGGGAAAATCAGTGGGAGGTGGCCCCTGTGATTGTGGGTGATGGAGAGGAGCAGACTGTACACTAGAAAGCTGAAATGGAAGAGTTTGTTTCTAATGGGAGTTTTTGGAAAATAATTGAAATGCACGGGGGAGCTCTATGATGGTGGGATTCAGATAATTAACCAGCGGTTCTCTGCCCTAATGACTGTTTTAAGTATAAAAAAAAGATAAACCAAAAGGTAGTTTATTATTTCATGCATATAATACTCAAATAAGAATAAAAGAGGTACACAAAACTAGATTGTGTTATAAACGTTTTAAAATATTAATGAAAAAATATTAAATAATACCTGACCAAAAAAACCCAATAATATTTCCAATGACAGCTTATCACCCCCTGGTTGTTTGGCAATTTTTCTCTTTATGTTATATGTTTGTTTACTGAAGTTACCAAGATGAGGGAATTAAAATGTAGTATTTTATCAAAGGTTAATGAGTTTTATGAAATGAATAAATAAATATTACAAGCATAGTTCCATCAGATTTTTTTCACCTATGGATGGAATGAATATTACTATGGGAGCTTAGAATACACTGTTGCTCAGATGAATGTTAAAAAAGAGTAAGAAATGGCCTGACCAGGCGGTGGCACAGTGGATAGAGTGTCGGACTGGGATGTGGAAGACCCAGGTTCGAGACCCCGAGGTCACCAGCTTGAGTGCAGGCTCATCTGGCCCGCAGTCAAGGCACATATGAGAAAGCAATCAATGAACAACTAAGGTGTTGCAACGCGCAACGAAAAACTAATGATTGATGCTTCTCATCTCTCCATTCTTGTCTGTCCCTGTCTATCCCTCTCTCTGACTCTTTCTCTGTCTCTGGAAAAAAAAAAGGGTAAGAAATGTAAATTTGTGATTTCACATTGGGTGGCTGCCCAGGCACCCACCTTAGAGAGAACCCTGATTACAAGTGCCATTTTAACAACTGGTTTGCCAAACTCAATAAAATATTAAGTATTGGTTCTGCCGAACTGGTGTGAACCAGTTGACTCCCATCACTGTAGCTCCACCAAATGAAAAGAAATATCTGAGGAAATAAATCACAAAAGAACATCGAGGGAAGAGGACAGGAGAGGAGGGAAGAGTGGAGGGTTGCCTTTGGGGAGGTATGGAAGGATTACTGAGAATAGAAGGATGGAGAGAATGGTTTGTACCAGTGTTTTAACCACTGAGACACTCTTCTGTGGGATCAGACCCAGGCCCCGCGGAAGGGGAGTCGGGTAGGAGGGCAGTAGAGCCATTTGGGTTGGATATGGAAGCTGAAGAGAGCCTAAATCTTTGCTGTTATTTAGGGACAAATTTACTCAAGGCAGCAAGAACGAGTCCTGGTCACAGATGTTTTTCCTTACTCCAGTATAGTACATGTGACAGCCCAATCCAAAGGTGGAAGCAAGCTCCCAGGTGAAGGGCTGTGGAATCAGAAAGCCGCTGCAGCTGAAGTCCCGGGTCAGTAGAGTTTGTGTCCTGCCGTCTGGGGACCGGCAGTTTCCCTCCCTCCCTTTGCATTTCCCTAGCCCCCACATCCTGCAAAAAGAAAATCAAGAAATAATCACAATTCTGGGCCCTGGCCAGGTGGCTCAGTGGATAGAGTGTCGTCCTGGCACACCAAGGTCAGGGGTTTGATCCCTGGTCAGGGTACATTTGAGGAGCAACCAATGAGAGTACAACTACATGGAATAACAAAGTGGAACAACGAGTTGATGCTTCTCTCTCTCTCCCCTCCCTTCTCTCTTACATCAATGGAAAAGTTTTTAAAAAGAAAGAATCACAAATCTAAAGATTTGGGGGTGGGGGACACTAGGAGAATAATTGGGCTTCATTTATTATATGAAAGAACCAGTTAATGATATGATAAGAACAAATTTTACCATTTGTGAAGTTCAAAAATGTTACTGTCATACTTTCCCTTCCTACATCTCTTTCTCACTCCTAAAAATGCCACATGAACAACAGAACCAATTTCCTGAACCTCAAAGAAGATATAGGGTCTGCTCATAAGTGTATTTTTAACAGGACAGAATCCTTGAAATTAGAACTGCCTTAGAGAATGGAGGCTGTATGTTCAGACTCGCTATGACATACTGACTTTTTATAACTAAGTTCATTTTGTGTTTAAGATTTTGTGGCACCCATTTCATCTTGGGAGAACTAAAAAATGTGTAGAGTGTTGCAAAAACAGGACTAAGAATTACTAGCCTAGGCCCTGGCTGGTTGGCTCAGTGGTAGAGCATCGGCCTGGTGTGCAGGAGTCTCGGGTTCAGTTCCCGGCCAGGGCACACAGGAGAAGCGCCCCTCTGCTTCTCCACCCCTCCCCCTCTCCTTCCTCTCTGTCTCTCTCTTCCCCTCCCTCAGCCAAGGCTCCATTGGAGCAAAGTTGGCCTGGGCACTGAGGATGGCTCCATGGCCTCTGCCTCAGGCGCTAGAATGGCTCTGGTTGCGACAGAGCGATGCCCCAGATGGGCAGAGCATCGCCCCCTGGTGGGCATGCCGGGTGGATCCCAGTCGGGCGCATGCGGGAGTCTGTCTGACTGCCTCCCTGTTTCCAACTTCAGAAAAATACAAAAAAAGAAAAAGAAAAAAAAGAATTACTAGCCTAGATATGTCCCCAAAAGTGTGTTAGTCAGCCCACAGCCTCACCTAAGTGATTCAGAATCACACTGCCTGCAGAGGACCCCACTTCTTCTTACTTTTAAAACTTTTGTCTTTTCTTTTTAAAATTTAAATGTCATTTTAAAATTACTATTTACATTCAATATTATTTTGTGTTAGTTTTAGGTGTACAGCATAGGGGTTAGACCATCATATATTGTACTTTACAAAGTGGTCCTCCCAATATTTCCAATTCCCACCTGCCACCATACATAGTTATGACAATATTATTGCTTATATAATCTATGCTGTACTTTACATTTCCATGAATATTATGTAACTACCAATTTGTACTTTTTTTTTTTTACAGGGACAGAGAGAGACTCAGAGAGAGGGATAGATAGGGACAGACAGACAGGAACGGAGAGAGATGAGAAGCATCAATTATTAGTTTTTCGTTGCGACACCTTAGTTCAGGGGTCCCCAAACTATGGCCCGCAGGCTGCATGCGGCCCCCTGAGACCATTTATCTGGCCCCCGCCACATTCCGGAAGAGGCACCTCTTTCATTGGTGGTCAGTGAGAGGAGCATAGTTCCCATTGAAATACTGGTCAGTTTGTTGACTTAAATTTACTTGTTCTTTATTTTAAATATTGTATTTGTTCCCGTTTTGTTTTTTTACTTTAAAATAAGATATGTGCAGTGTGCATAGGGATTTTTTCATAGTTTTTTTTTATAGTCCGGCCCTCCAACTGTCTGAGGGACAGTGAACTGGCTCCCTGTGTAAAAAGTTTGGAGACCCTGCCTTAGTTGTTCATTGATTGCTTTCTTATATGTCCCTTGACTGTGGGGCTACAACAGACCGAGTAACCCCTTGCTTGAGCCAGCAACCTTGGGCTCAAGCTGGTGAGCTTTGCTCAGACCAGATGAGTCCACACTCAAGCTGGCAACCTTGGGGTCTCGAACCTGGGTCCTCCATATCCCAGTCTGACGTTCTATCCACTGCGCCACCGCCTGGTCAGGCCCAATTTGTACTTCTTGACCCTTTCCCTTTTACACCCAGCCCCCAAAGAACCCCCATTTTTAAATTTTTCTTACAGTGCACATGAGGCCCAGAACAGCCAGCCAGCCCACCTCCCAGTCAGGAATGAGTTTGGGTTGCAGCATCAATGAGTAGACTTTGGACCTTTCTGATGCTATTTTTGCCCCATTGCTTCAATGACTTTGGACGTTTTCTGCCAATTGATTAGAATTAAATGTACTTTCAAAGGTTCTGTTGAGAAGAAACAGAGGCCTGTGTCTCTTATTACTGTCACTGCCTGTTGCCACAGGTCGCAGGTTCTCCCTGGCCTCCTGGCATCCCATGCACAGGCCTGGGCGAGCCAGGGTGCGAGCACAGATGCGGATGATGAAAAAAGGCTGGTGGGGAGGATGGCAGGGCACAGGAATCGGGGCCTCAGAGTTTCACTCCTCCCTGTCCACAGCTACGGGCAGGGCAGCCAGGCTCAGGGGCTTCTCTTTCTCAAGTCAGTCCGTGAACGCGTGTGGAAAGCCATTCAACCAACATAAAGGAGCCTCGCAGGAGAAACCTGGTAGGGCAGAAACGGTACATTCCCTTAGGGGAGAGCTCTAGAAAAGCAGGTGTTAGCTGGGTTCTCCAGGACCAGGTGCTGGGGCGGAGTTAGTGGTAACTGACTTATTGGAGGTAAGGCCTGTGGAGGAGAAAAGGGGGAGGAAGCAGGAATGAACACGGAGAGCCTGCACTCTTTGATGTAGGCCTGATACAACTGAAAGAACGCAGGAGAGGAAGCAGAATCGGGCAGGGGAGCTTGGAGACCCAATCAGATCTGACAGCGTCTTCAATGACCAAAGGGGGGGAGGGGGTGTGCTGTGAGCAAAGACTGCTGGTTGGTGGAGTCCCTCTGGTTGGGCAGAAATGCCAGGCCCTAGTACTCACCATGCTCGGTCACTGGCTGGGGCTGTTAAGGAAGAGTGCGAAGAAACAGCAACAACAGGTCTCCTTGTTGGAAGGCAATCAGTTCATTGCAGCCTTGCAGCTGAAGGGCAAGTTCCTTCTTGAGGAAAGATCCAGAGGCCGGCGCACCCCCCACCGTGGCTGTTACGCCGCTACGCACAAAAGCGTGGGCCTGTGCGAGCAACTACAGCAGCAATAGAGCAGAGCTAGTAAAGGAGGGACACCGTTACCCCTCTTATCTCTAAGGACACAGAGACGGGACTTGAAGGTCAGTTAAGGGAGCAGCCAGGCTGCAGCCACCCACAGAGAGGGTCTCAGTGAGCCCCTGGCCCTCACCCTGCTCCCTCTGTCCTGCTGGAGCTCCCCACGCTCCGTTCCCAGTCAGCTCTCCCATATATGCCTGCCCCGCGGCCTCCCTGAGCAGAGAGCAGCATGGAGGGCAAACAAAATGTGTCTAGTGAGGGCGGAGGAGAAGCCAAGTCTCTAAAGAGGAGGTAATCCTACGCCTCGCAGAAGACACGAGTCACTTCAGGGAAAGACTGGCTTCTAGCCGGCTTTTCTCCAAACCCTCAGCAGCTCCACTTGCTAAAGCAAGGGCCTTAGGAAAAAGTGACGTGGAGTTATTCTTGTAGGCGGAGGAAGGGAGAGTAGGAGAGAAAGATAGAAAGAGAGGATGGAGGACAACAATAACAAGAGGGTGAGGTAATGAGAGGAGGAAGATGGAGGGAGGGGAAAGAAGGGGAGATGAGGAGAGGAAAGGAGAGGGGAGGAGGTAGAGGAGAGGGGAGGGGAGGGGAGGGGAGGGGAAGGGATGGGGGAGAGGGGCGGGGAGGGAAGGAAAGGGGAGGTTGAGAGTACCCACTAACTCACACACCACACACACACACACACACACACACACACACACACGCACGCACGCTCTGTTCTACTTTCTTAGATCTTACAACTGAGTGAAAGGCAATGAGAGGCCGTGAATCAAAAGTCACAGGCAGTTCCTAGACTGCTGATAAACCTGTCTGTGCGGTTCAAATTCCCCAGAACTGACTGACTATCCTTCAAAGGTCTTGGTGCTTCATAGAGTGGCCTGTGACCATCTGTACAGTGGCCCCTTAGGTCTGTCTTATCACTTCCTACGGAGGGCTCCTCTCCTTGTCAGCTCACTGTCTCCAGCTGCCTGGATGCATTTATCTTGTGATGTTATTTCACAGACATTCACAACTGCCGGAAACATTTCTACTTCCAAGGAGTGGACAATGCCAAGCAAATTACTTTTGGCAGTGAGAAGTTAAGATAATATTTTAATGATGCAAACAGGCTTCACCCAATGGTGTTTTGTTGTTGTTGTTTTTTTTCCTTAAGTGAAGCAGGGAGGCAGAGTGACAGACTCCTGAATGTCCCCAGACCAGATATATCCGGCAAGCTCCCTACAGGAGATACTCTGCCCATCTAGGGCCATTATTCCATTGCTCCACAACCAAGCTATTTTAGCACCTGAGGCGAGGCCATGGAGCCATCCTCAGCACCTGGGAGCCATGGCTGTGAGAGAAGAAGAGAGAAAGATAGAGAGAAGGGGGAAGAGTGGAGAAGCAGATGGCCGCTTCTCCTTTGTGCCCTGACTGGGAATAAAACCTGGGACTTCCACAGGCTGGGCTGACGCTTTACTGCTGAGCCAACAGGCTAGGGCCCCAAAATGGTGTTTAAAACAGGTCTGTTGGAGCTGAACCGAGAGCTGACAGATGGTTTCTCTCCTTAGTTTGATTGAGTGAGACATTTGATTTGAGCTTCTACTAAAGGGAACTAATGTATCCAATTGTTTAATGATGCTTGCCCAATTTTATTTATTTATTTTTATTTTTTTTATTTTTTGTATTTTTCTGAAGTTGGAAATGGGGAGGCAGTCAGACAGACTCCTGCATGCACTCGACCAGGATCCACCCGGCACGCCCACCAGGGGGCGATGCTCTGCCCATCTGGGGCGTTGCTCTGTTGCAACCAGAGCCATTCTAGCGCCTGAGGCAGAGGCCACAGAGCCATCCTCAGCACCCAGGCCAACTTTGCTCCAATGGAGCCTTGGCTGCGGGAGGGGAAGAGAGAGACAGAGAGGAAGGAGAGGGGGAGGGGTGGAGAAGCAGATGGGCGCTTCTCCTGTGTGCCCTGGCTGGGAATCAAACCCAGGACTCCTGTACACCAGGCCGACCCTCTACCACTGAGCCAACCGGCCAGGGCGCTTGTCCAATTTTAAGTAAAAGAATGTAACTTTTTGTCTACAACACTTGCTATCCTCTTCTCCACCCTGTACTTAATACATCTGGGCTTTTTTAAAAAAAAATTTTATTTTATTTTATGAGAGAGACAGAGAGAGGGACAGATAAGGACAGACGGGCAAGAAGGGAGAGAGATGAGAAGCATCAGTTCTTCATTGCAGCACCTTAGTTGTTCATTGATTGCTTTCTCATATGTGCCTTGACATGGGGGGTAGGGGGCTACAGCAGAAAGAGTGACCCCTTGCTGAAGCCAGCAACTTGGACTCAAGCCAGCAAACTTGGGCTTCAAGCCAGCGACCATGGGGCCATAATCTATGATCCCATGCTCAAGCCAACAACCCCTTGCTCAAGTTGGTGAGCCCCGCACTCAAACCAGATGAGCCAGCACTCAAGCTGGCGACCTCGGGGTCTTGAACCTGGGTCCTCCGCATCCCAATCCAACGTTCCACTGCGCCACCGCCTGGTCAGGCAAAATAGCTTTCTAATGAAGATTTTTCTTTTCTTGTCATTTTTTTCTAAAGTTGGGTTGCTGAGGAAAATGTCAATGCAATGATTTGAGGTGTCATTTGCAGGCTGGTTTGCTAAGGTTCTGTGGTATCGTCAGTAGCCATTCAAGCCTATTATGCTTTCATTTGACTTCCTTTTAGATGCAAACATATATATGTATATATTAATGCATTACAATCTGTGGCCCAGAAATTGTAAAAAGGTTATTTTTCTCACTTGGAAGTAACCATAAATAATGCTATATAACACAAGCAAAGAGCGTTTGTTTAATTAGTGCTGGAAAGAGAAGTGAAATATGAGTAGAAAAAAACAAGAAAGAAAAAGATAAATATGTGTGCTTTCAAAAGAGTAATTATATTTTTATACCTCTCCAAGCTGTTCCATTTTCCCTTGTGGCAGGGCTGAAGTGAAAGCAAATGGAAAAACAACAGATTGAATGTTAAAACAAAAGGCTTGTATCAATCAAATTATCCAAGATAAGTTTTGGGGAAGGTTTAAGTGATCCCTCTGAGCTTGTGCACACACTGCCTAGCTCTCATAGTACGTGGAAGTCTGGCAGCCAAATCACACGGCGTTTTGATGGTTACTGACTTTATTTTGAAGCATGTTCTTGCTTCCAAGTATCGCAATGCTGCAATTTCCTGCACACAGCAATGCTCATTTAAAGGATATCACTTAGCTGGAAACTTAAAAAACAAAACAAAGCAAAACAAAAAATGAGATTGTTTAGAAATATCTAGCCTTCCTAATGACAGTCCATGAAAATCAACCAGCCTCACAACTCTATCTCCACCCACAGCTGTTTACTAGTCAACAGAGGGTCAGCTTTCTGGCCTTGAGCCTTTTCCCTTTTTTTTCTTTTAGAGGCATACACAGCTAGGATGGCTTCCGTCCGCATCTTTTTTGGGTAAAGCAGTATCTAGCTTTATTCTAAGCATGCTTGCTTGCTATTGATTCCTGTAGTTTTTGATCTAAGAAGGGACTTAAGCGATCATGTGTTCTACCTCTTACATATTGTATGAAGAAGCAGAGGTTTTGCATATTTTTTCTCAGGTTGTTTGTCTTGCAACTAAGTAACAAACTATCCCTGGGTTGTGTAGATATGAACCAAGGAGTCAAGTAATGTTTAAACAAAACCATAATCAAAATGTCCTATCTACTTAAAACTGATCTAGGTACCTGGCTTTATATTGACTAAAAATGTGGTTGAAATGGATCCAACATGGCATTGCTTAAAAATTTCCCACATGGAGGCAAAGTCAGGGTCTTCACTTTGTAAAATACTGCTTTGAAGTCATCCAGGCAAAAGTATGCCCTTTGAGATCATTTTTTTCTTTTTCTTTCTTCTTTTCCAAGTGAGAAGGGAGATAGAGAGACAGACTCCCACATGCACCCCTACCCGATCCACCTGACAACCCCCATCTGGGGCCGATGCTCTGCCCATCTGGGACCATGGTCCCATTCTCAGTGCCTGGGGGCTGATGCAATCAAACCAATCAACCATGGCTGTAGGAGAGGAAGAAAGAAAGAGAGAGAGAAGGGGAAGGGAGAGGGGTGGAAAAGCAGATGGCGCTTCTTCTGCGTTCCTTGACTGGGGATTGAACCTGGGACATCCACATGCCAGGGGGTGCTTTACCACTGAGCCAACCAGCTAGGGCCCTTTGAGATCATTTTTCATTTTTTGTGCCTTGGTTACCTTTGTTGCAACTGTGAACACATTCTAACAAGTTGACTCTACAAATTTGGACCCTGTGTCTAAATTGGACCCTGTTTCTAAAGCTCAGTCTAGTAGGAGCTGTAAGGAGCAGTGAAAATAGATGTGCTTATTGGTTGGTACATCTAGAACAAGCATTTTGTGATGCCCAGAGCTTAAGTGCCTTTTCATTTGGAGAAAGGAGTCGAGGGAGGCCAGTCGGTTCTAACAGAGCCCTGCTTATATTCATGGGTGGGAATTTCAGGGCCAGGAAGGAACTGCAGTGGGTCTTCCCTGTCCATCCACCTCAAGTAGGAGAAGCTGGGAAGTCATCACCTACACTGATCACTTGCTCTTGCTTTGAGACACTGGATATCTCTGTAGGCAACCCAAGTCATCCATCCTGCACCAACGATTGCAACAATCACAACATGTACCTGACAGGGGGTACCTGCTTTCCACCCTGACCCTCACACAGTGTGGTCGTACTGCCCAGGATAAGGGGCAGCCTCTACATGCAGCTCCTGTGTTTGGGATCCACACACTGTGAGTTCAAGCTTATGTGAAATCTGATAATAAAAAGAACCACACCACACTCCAGTGGGACCCACTTGTCCGCCAGGATAGTGGCTCCGTCCAGCAGTTTGTGCATCTTTCAGAAAAATAATTTCAGAGATTTCTCTCAATGACGTGAAAGGTAACCTGTAAGGGATTCAAAAAGGGTGGGAGGGGGAACACTGATTTAATAAATCCTCAGTTGTTAAGGATCTGGACAGGTGGTCGAAGGCAAAGGCATCTTTTTCCCATAGTAATCCTAGGTCAGGAAGGGTTCTTTCTTACAAGTACTTTATGAAAATGTACTTTCTCAGTAAGTACTATAGGAAAAGGTACTTTTTCAGCAAATACCATAATAAGGAAGTGTACTTTCTCAGTGAGCACTCTAAGGAAGTATACTTTCTCAGTAAGTGTTTCTGAGGAGGTGCTTTCTCAGTAAGTACTTTAGAGGAGGTACTTCCTCAGTAAGTACTGTAGGGGAGGTACTTTCTCAGTTAATACATTAGGGGAGATAGTTTCTCAGTAAGTACTGTAGGGAAGGTACTTTCTCAGTAAGTACTGTAAGGGAGGTACTTTTTCAGTTAATACATTAGGTGAGATAGTTTCTCAGTAAGTACTGTAGGGGAGGTACTTTCTCAGTAAGTACTGTAGGGGAGGTATTTTCTCAGTAAGTACTGTAGGGAAGGTACTTTCTCAGTAAGTACTGTAGGGGAGGTACTTCCTCAGTAAGTACTGTAGGGGAGGTACTTTCTCAGTAAGTACTTTAGAGGAGGTACTTCCTCAGTAAGTACTGTAGGGGAGGTACTTTCTCAGTAAGTACTTTAGAGGAGGTACTTCCTTAGTAAGTCCTGTAGGGGAGGTATTTTCTCAGTAAGTACTGTAGGGGAGGTACTTCCTCAGTAAGTATTATAGGGGAGGTATTTTCTCAGTAAGTACTGTAGGGGAGGTACTTCCTCAGTAAGTACTGTAGGGGAGGTACTTCCTCAGTAAGTACTATAGGGGAGGTATTTTCTCAGTAAGTACTGTAGGGGAGGTATTTTCTCAGTAAGTACTTTAGGGGAGGTTCTTTTTCAGTAAGTACTGTAGGGGAGGTACTTTCGCAGTAAGTACTTTAGAGGAGGTACTTCCTCAGTAAGTACTGTAGGGGAGGTACTTTCTCAGTAAGTACTTTAGAGGAGGTACTTCCTCAGTAAGTACTGTAGGGGAGGTACTTTCTCAGTAAGTACTGTAAAGAAGGTACTTTCTCAGTAAGTACTTTAAGGAGGTACTTCCTTAGTAAGTTCTGTAGGGGAGGTATTTTCTCAGTAAGTACTGTAGGGGAGGTACTTTTTCAGTAAGTACTGTAGGGGAGGTATTTTCTCAGTAAGTACTGTAGGGGAAGTACTTCCTCAGTAAGTACTATAGGAGAGGTATTTTCTCAGTAAGTACTATAAGAGAGGTATTTTCTCAGTAAGTACAGCAGGGGAGGTACTTTCTCAGTAAGTACTGTAAAGAAGGTATTTTCTCAGTAATTACTGTAGGGGAGGTACTTCCTCAGTAAGTACTATAGGGGAGGCATTTTCTCAGTAAGTACTATAGGGGAGGCATTTTCTCAGTAAGTACTATAGGGGAGGCATTTTCTCCGTAAGTACTGTAGGGGAAGTACTTCCTCAGTAAGTACTATAGGAGAGGTATTTTCTCAGTAAGTACAGCAGGGGAGGTACTTTCTCAGTAAGTACTGTAAAGAAGGTACTTTCTCAGTAAGTACTTTAAGGAGGTACTTCCTTAGTAAGTTCTGTAGGGGAGGTATTTTCTCAGTAAGTACTGTAGGGGAGGTACTTTTTCAGTAAGTACTGTAGGGGAGGTATTTTCTCAGTAAGTACTGTAGGGGAAGTACTTCCTCAGTAAGTACTATAGGAGAGGTATTTTCTCAGTAAGTACAGCAGGGGAGGTACTTTCTCAGTAAGTACAGCAGGGGAGGTACTTTCTCAGTAAGTACTGTAAAGAAGGTATTTTCTCAGTAAGTACTATAGGGGAGGTATTTTCTCAGTAATTACTATAGGGGAGGTATTTTCTAAGTAAGTATTGTAGGAGAGGTACTTCCTCAGTAAGTACTGTAGAGGAGGTACTTCCTCAGTAAGTGTTATAGGGGAGGTATTTTCTCAGTAAGTACTGTAGGGGAGGTACTTCCTCAGTAAGTACTATAGGGAAGGTATTTTCTCAGTAAGTACTATAGGGGAGGTATTTTCTCAGTAATTACTGTAGGGGAGGTACTTCCTCAGTAAGTACTATAGGGGAGGCATTTTCTCAGTAAGTACTATAGGGGAGGCATTTTCTCAGTAAGTACTATAGGGGAGGCATTTTCTCCGTAAGTACTGTAGGGGAAGTACTTCCTCAGTAAGTACTATAGGAGAGGTATTTTCTCAGTAAGTACAGCAGTGGAGGTACTTTCTCAGTAAGTACCGTAAAGAAGGTATTTTCTCAGTAAGTACTATAGGGGAGGTATTTTCTAAGTAAGTACTGTAGGGGAGGTACTTCCTCAGTAAGTACTGTAGAGGAGGTACTTCCTCAGTAAGTACTATAGGGGAGGTATTTTCTCAGTAAGTACTGTAGGGGAGGTACTTCCTCAGTAAGTACTATAGGGAAGGTATTTTCTCAGTAAGTACTATAGGGGAGGCATTTTCTCAGTAAGTACTATAGGGGAGGCATTTTCTCAGTAAGTACTGTAGGGGAGGTACTTCCTCAGTAAGTACTGTAGGGGAGGTACTTCTTCAGTAAGTACTATAGGGAAGGTATTTTCTCAGTAATACTATAGGGGAGGTACTTCCTCAGTAAGTACTATAGGGGAGGTACTTCCTCAGTAAGTACTGTAGGGGAGGTACTTCCTCAGTAAGTACTGTAGGGGAGGTACTTTTTCAGTAAGTACTGTAGGGGAGGTATTTTCTCAGTAAGTACTGTAGGGGAGGTACTTCCTCAGGGCAAAGCCTTCACAGCCCTCCCCAGGGTGGGTGCTGGTCTTTTCCCTCTGGATTCCGTGAGAGGTTGTGGCAGGATGAGGTTGACGGGTCTTCTGATCAGAGCTGGAGGCATCATGGGAGGGTGGTAGGCGGAGGCGGAGAGGAAGGCTGTCACAGAGCCACAGCAGCTGCTTGGACATAGGCCCGTTGCCTTAGAGGTGTGTCCGGCCAGCACTTTCCTTCCTCTTTCTTCTAGTGGTAAATTTAGAAGTCAGGAACATTCCTGAGGTAGGGGCAGGAACTAGGAGCCCTGGCCCCCAGAGCGGACAGGAGAGGAGTTCCCAAGTCAGAGCACTTCCTTGACGCTGAGGAAGGAGTAGGAGGAAATTTAGACTAGTTCCCTGAACTAAAAATGAGGACAATAAAAAGGACCATAAAGGTGAAGTTATTTCTTTCCTTCCTTGTCTTTCACGAGTCACCATGGAGCACATCCCTGGCTTTCTGTCTCCTCTGTGACGGGGGACAGGACTGGAGTGAATAAGGGGCCCCAGAGCTAATCCCCACCACTCCTTCTCATCTGCTAGCTTCAACCTCTCCCCCTCACATATCTGTGACCCCAGGTCCGGGTGCGGAGAAACAAGATGCAAGCAGCAAAAACCTTGCAGGCCAGATGTGTCCTCTGGTGGCGGTGTGACGGCACGGAAAGGAGGCCGGAGGTTCAGAAGGACATGCAAGGGACTAGACAGAGGAGCACGAGGCAAAGGCTCTGCCTGCATGCGGGGACTTCTTCACACAGAGGGGGAAAGACTCCTGGGACAGAGCCGGACAGGATAGCCCGTTCAGTTCAGGCTCCTCCACAGAAGGGGACGCCGAAGCTCTGAGAAGGCAGGGCCATTGCGGGGAGGCCTGGCTTTCCCCTGCCCTCCCATTGTCTCTGCGGGGCCTGAGCATTAAACCGACCTAAGACATTAACAGGAGAGTACCATATGCATTTTATTAACACACACACACACACACACATACACACACACACACACACACACACACACACACGGGCCTTTACAGAAAGAATGAAGACCCCAAAAAGCAGCTGGGGCTAAACGCTCATCTATTCGGATGAACAAACGGTAGTGATTGTGAAAAAGTAATTT
The DNA here is from genome assembly GCF_036850995.1 of Saccopteryx leptura. Classification (NCBI taxonomy): domain Eukaryota; kingdom Metazoa; phylum Chordata; class Mammalia; order Chiroptera; family Emballonuridae; genus Saccopteryx; species Saccopteryx leptura. The sequence continues at coordinate 63,957,010 of NC_089507.1, forward strand.
AAAAAGATGGGGAGGCTCAAGGAAGATAAAGGTCATTCAGCAAGGTGTGTTTGTACTGACTTCTCTCAGTCCCTCGCCCCTTCTCTGGTGATAAGAATGCCTTTCCTCCTCCTGCAGAGAGGACATGTTTTACATGCGAGCTTCATCTGCTTTTAGGAAGAGAAGGGGAAGTCAGAGTCCTCTCCTTGCACATGCTGTTTTTCTCAGTGCCTTTAACTGAAAACAGTCCATATCAAAGTGGCACAATGGGGGCACATTCTGCTGCCCTTCACCATCCAGCTAATTAGTGGCAAAATGAGAACTAGAAGCTGGTCTTCCTCACTCATCCGTGGTTATTTGACTACTGTACATCTGTTTCGTCTTGTGTCTGGGGTGCATTCTTCACGCTCAGCTAACTCCTCCTCCAGGCCCACGATGCACGGGGCCTGTGCCTGAGGCGTCCAGATTGACCTGACACACAACCCGTTGCTGTTTCTATTTTGTGGATGGGGACACTAGGTTCAGAAAGGCTCAGTGGGTTAGGAAACAGCACTTTCTTGTGATTCAGCCTGAAAACACATCCTAGGTAACACAGCAATTTTGATCAAAAGTCAGAAAACCGGATCCAGAAAGGCTGATTTTCTCGAGGCCACGCGGCTGGCCAAACCCGTACTTGAGCTGGCTCTGCACCCTGGGCTCGCTCGTGAAGTGGCCAAGACACACGTCGGCTAAGCACCACAGGAGCAGCCTTCCCGTGGCTCTGATCCCCAAGGTGGAGGGGTGGTGCTTCCGAAATAAGCCTTTACACAGGAAAGTCAAGTCAGGACATTCCCATGCTTTAAATTGATCTTTTCAAAAAATGTAACAACCTCTCCAGGGCCACCTCGGGAGATGGGCTTTGGGATTCCTCCCAGGGCTACTTTCTTCTCTTAGACGTTGCTGAGATGTACAGGTAACGTTAATATGGAAAACCCTGGCCTGACCTGTGGTGGCGCAGTGGATAAAGCGTCGACCTGGAAATGCTGAGGTCGCCAATTTGAAACCCTGGGCTTGCCTGGTCAAGGCACATATGGGAGTTGATGCTTCCAGCTCCTCCCCCCTTCTCTCTCTCTGTCTCTCCTCTCTCTCTCTCTCTCGCTGTCTCTCCCACTCCTCTCTAAAATGAATAAAAAAAAAATTAAAAAAAAATAGATTAAAAAAATATGGAAAACCCTAAAGTGATCTCACCTTCATTTACTTCTTCATCAAAATCAGCTCAATCCTATCTAATTCGTGGTACTGCTCCAGACAAAGCCGCGACACCCGGTTCTGAGGACTGAGGTTCTGGATTTATTTGGACTAACTGGGAGATATCCTTTAATGAGAACATTCTAAACAGCCATTCCAAATGTAATCTTTTCTATTAATGGACACATCAGTAAGTTTAGTACTTTTAGGGGCCAACGGTTCACAGAAACATTCCCAGTCAGGGTCATTTGAGGTCATGTTGATACAAACTCATGTTGCAATACAACTACACTCTACCAATACTCCATACAGGGTCTTAGCCATATGTGACGGGAATATAAAGCCACTGAAAAATGCCCTGGTTGTATCCAGAGGGTCTTTACAAAATGAGACCTGGTCAAGGCACCCACCAACAGCTGGAATCCCACTCAACTGCAGGCAGGCTCAGGAGTCTATATCTGATGGCAGGGTCACTGGCATTTCTGGATAAAAGATGGACAAGGCTGAAGCAGCGGGGGACAAAGCTTAGGGAGGCAGGACTGCAGGGAGGTGCCACTTCCGGTCACCACTGATGGGGTTCAGGGGAGGAAAGTGTCCTTCATGCTCTTTTGGGTGACATGTAGGAGTACAGGGTCCCATTTATCAGCTGGAGATCATACAAGTGACAGGGTTGGTGAGTGAGACATGGGGAATGACACCAGTGGCGGTTCTGATTCCAAATGAAGCTTGCTGACCTCCCCTGTGGCTGTGCCTTTGGCCAATGGAGTATGAAAGGCCTGGTCTTAGGGGCTGCTGTGTGCCCAGAGCCCAAATCCAGTGTGAATCCTGTGGTTATCACAAAGCATCAGGCACCCTCGAGAGAACACTCTCTAAATGGTATTTAAGTATCTGGTCAAGACCACCAACAAATTTATAATCGTTTATTGTAAATCACTTATACTTTATACATTATTAATGGCAAAGTAACACTGTTAAACACCTGCTGGATGAAGAACTTCATTATGACAATTTCCTACTGGCATCATTTCTTTTTCAAAAATTTAAAAACTTAATTTTAAATCCTACATCTTTCCTAAAAAGATCTATCTTTGAAGGGCTCCGAAGCCAACTCTATAAGCCTTTCTTCTGCTCTAACATCTAACATGAAGGGCACACTGACCCATTAATTCAACATGCGTTTTACAAGGCAACGTAACACACAAGAATGTTTTAATCCAGAAGCTACGTAATGATCACTTCATATTTCGCTGCAAAATCAATGAAGGTTGCATGCAGGTGAACCATTAGTAGACACTGAATTCTAGAGAACTGTTGGCGATTAAGATCTGATGGCCTGGTGTGGAAAATTAATATGCTTATTTAGCAGGAGCAGCTACAGTACATGCATCAGTGGCCGGAATCAATCAGAATATAAATTAGGTATCTAAACATTGAAATGGGAGCTGAATTGCGCTTCATTTGATGTCTGGCATGGCTGACTTATACACCTTTAAAATGACAATAGCAAAGAGAACAAAATCCAACACCTAAACAGGCACTGATTTATAGGGTTGCCTGTGCGTACAGCTCGGGACACAAAACTAGCCGGGCAGTGAACAGACCTCGTTTGAAGCAAAGGCAGCGAAGCATTAACAAGCTCTAAACAGGGCAAAAAAAATAAGAGAGCCATCACCTGTATTCTCATTTTTTAAAACGTTCAATTTCTAACTTAACAAAAACACACAAAAATTATAAAACAGAAATATTACTACTTAGACTCCCTCTTTTGTCTGCTATCCTGCCTCTCGGCTCCGTCGGATAGTGTGTTTCAAAATAATTCTGGGTTAACTGGTAGAAAAGAAAATGCTCTCCTGAATCACACTGAAAGGATATTAAATTCCTTCATCCTGTCAGGGTTAACATTAGGTACAAGCACATGACAATGTATGTATGACATGTTGTAGCTACAGCTATTAAATCACATGTCTATGCTCTAATGTAAATTGTTACAGTGACTTAAAATTTTTTTTCCTTGACAGCTGTATCTTGACTTTGAGACAAACAAAAATTCCCAAAGCACTGACTCCATTCCCTCCCACCCTTTGCCCCTCCCACAATCCAATGAGCAAGAGAACTACAGTAACAGAAGGCATGAACCTAGGTGTCGACCGCGGACATGTGGGACGGTGGCTCTGGGATCAGGCACTGCCATCCCCAGTCCTGGCTTTCCGGGCCTCGATCATTGGCTTGGTTGCCCGTTTGCGGTCAGTGGCCAGGCCCAGCGAGCACATGATGTCAATGAACCAGGTGGTTGGGTTGAATTTTAAGCCAAATTCACTCGCAGAGTAGTCAAAGGGAAAGGTGTGATGGTAATTGTGGAAGCCTTCACCTGGAAGACAAAATGAGCATTGAAATAAACTACTCACCACCTCTCTGTACAGATTTCTCAATCACTCATTTATTGAGGGTCTACCATGTGCAAGACACTGTGTCAGGCTCTTTAGAGAGCAAAAGACTTGGTTCCTGCCCTTAGGAAGCTTTACTTAGTTAGCTTAAAAAAACCCAAACTAAATGGAAATGGAAAATAACAATAAAATTATCAGCATAAAGTCACAAGATATCTTTCCTCTATGAATTGGAGGCATGCTACCATGACATCAGAGCAGTACTTCTGAGGCTAAAGGCTGAATGGCTGGTAGCAGGTCGTCATTTTGATGTATGTTCATAAAAGGAAAACAGCTCCTGTGGACTGGAGCAGTGGAGCAAGACCTTCAGAGCTCGGAAGAGATAAACGGGAGTTGTTTGAATAGGTAAGTAAATTAAAGAGTTGGATCTTTAAATATCCAAATTCTGTCTAGGTATTATCCCATTCCCCTGTGAATAGCTTTTCCTCCTTGTGGTTCAAGTGTTTTCAGAAGGGGTGGGGGTGCCTCAGAGCTTCTTTCATTTGATTTTTAAATAGCTTTAAGGAGATAGAACCCACCACACAATCCACCCATTTAAACTATACGATTTAATATTTTGGGAATATTCAGACTTGTGTGTCTACCACCACAATGAATTATAGGAAACTCTGAAGCCCCTAGCTGTCACCTCTCCCAACCATCCTCCATCCCTCCCAGCCCTATTTTCTGTCTCTGTGATGGTTAATTCCATGTGTCAACCTGTCAGGCCAAGGGGTGCCCATTAAACATTATTCTAGGTGTATCTATGAGAATGTTCCTGGGTGAGATTAACATTTGAATCAGTGGACTAAGTAAAGTAGGTCACTTTCCCCACTGTGGGTAGGTTTTTGCCTGAATCAAACAAATGATGTAGGAGGGAGGAATTTGCCTCTCTTTTCTTACCTCACTGACTAAACTGGGACATCTAGCTCTTCTCTTGCCCTCAGGCTGGAATTTACATCATCGGCTTCCTTGGTTCTCAGGTCTTTGGACTTAATTATAACATTGGCTTTCCTGGGTCTCCAGCTTACAAATGGCAGATTGTGGGACTTCTCAGTCTCTATAATAGTGTGAACTACCGGTAATTCCTCATAATAAATCAGTCAACCTTTCTATCTCTCTATCTATATCTAGAAACAATAGACTATATCTATGTTTAAATACACATCCTACAGTTTCTATATATATGGAAATTTATTATAAGGAATATATATATGATCTATGTAACAGTACACATACTGAAATACACACATACAGTTTCTGTTTCTTTGGAGGACTCTAATACACTCTCTATAGATTTGCCTACTCTAAACATTCATATAAATGAAATCATACAATATGTAATCCTATGTGACTGGTTTCTTTAACTTAGCATAATGTTTTCAAGGTGTGGCAGGTACCAGGATTTTATTTATTTTTATATGGATATACCACTTACTGTGCCACTGTATTTATAAAATTGCATTTATCCATTCATCAGTTGATGGACATTTGAATTATTTCCATTATTTAGCTATTATGAATAATGTTATGAGCATTCATATACAAGTTTTTGTGTGCACATACATTTTCATTGTTCTTAGGTATAAATCTAGGATAGAGTTGCTGGATTATATAGTAACTGTTTTTAACCATTTGAAGTACTTACATGGCTGGAGGTCATCATTATAATTCTATTGGTCACATTTGAAGGGTTCTGCTCTACAATGAGTATGTCAGATGGATTGATCTATGGTCTGCAAATTTTTCTTTTCTTTTTTTTTTGGTGACAGAGAGAGGGACAGATAGGGACAGAAAGACAGGAAGGGAGAGTGATGAGAAGCATCAATTCTTCATTGCAGCTCCTTAGTCTCCTTAGTTGTTCATTGACTGCTTTCTCATATGTGCCTTGACTGGGGGGCTGCAGCAGAGCGAGTGACCCCTTGCTTAAGCCAGCGACCTTGGGCTCAAGCCAGCAACCCTGGACTTCAAGCCAGCAACCTTTGAGCTCAAGCCAGCAATCATAAGGTCATGTCTACAATCCCACACTCAAGCCAGTGACCCCGTGCTCAAGCTGGTGAGCCCATGCTCAAGCTGGATAAGCCTGCACTCAAGCCAGCGACCTCAAGGTTTCAACCTGGGTCCTCCACGTCCCAGTCTGACACTCTATCCACTGCTCCACCGCCTGGTCAGGCTACAGATTTCTTTTCTTTTTATTATTATTATTATTTTTTGTATTTTTCTAAAGTTGGAAACGGGGAGGCAGTCAGACAGACTCCCACATGCGCCCGACTGGGATCCACCCGGCATGCCCACCAGGGGGCGATGCTCTGCCCATCTGGGGTGTTGCTCTGTTGTGACCAGAGCCATTCTAGCGCCTGAGGCAGAGACCATGGAGCCATCCTCAGCGCCTGGGCCAACTTTGCTCCAATGGAGCCTCAGCTGCAGGAGGGGAAGAGAGAGACAGAGAGGAAGGAGAGGGGGAGGGGTGGAGAAGCAGATGGGTGCTTCTCCTGTGTGCCCTGGCCGGGAATCGAACCCGGGACTCCTGCATGCCAGGCCGACGCTCTACTACTGAGCCAACCGGCCAGGGCTGGCTGCAGATTTCTTAATGTAGGTCTTCTCTACTCTGTCCCTCCACCATTGTTACTTATAGTTTTTTCTTAATGGACTAGGATACAGTATAGAGAGGTTTCCCCCTATTTTCAAAAACAGTTACTAATCCATTCAGTTGGGTGTAACAAGAACCTTCCAATTACCTTTGTAAAGAAAACTGACTGGGAGTCCAGTGTTGAACTAGACAGACTTACAACCAATAGCTAGCTCTTCAGGGCATGTGACATGGCCACATTCCCTGTATTTTCTGAACTACTTTCTCTATATAAAATGGTAACAGTTAGTCTGACTGGTGGTGGTGCAGTGGGTAGAGCATCAACCTGGGATACTGAGGTCCCAGGTTTGAAACCCTGAGGTTGCTGCTTGAGCACAGGCTCATCTGGCTTGAGCATGGGATCATCAACATGATCCCATGGTTACTGGCCTGAGTCCAAAGGTTGTTGGCTTGAAGCCCAAGGTTGTTAGCTTGAACCCAAGGTCACTGGCTTGAGCCCAAGGTTGCTGGCTTGAGCAAGGGGTCACTGGCTTGGCTGGAGCCCCCTGTGGTCAAGGCACATATGAGAAAGCAATCAATGGACAACTAAGGTGCTGCAACTACGAGTTGATGCTTCCCATCTCTCTCCCTTCCTATCTGTTAGTCTCTCTCACTAAAAAAAAAAAAAAAAAAAAAAAAATTGGTGACAGTCTCCCTTGTTCCCACTCATGTTTGCTGTCAGGGTCAATGCTAAATGTGGCTCCCCTCATTAGAGTCTTTCTAGAAGATGAAGGGTGACAGGAGAAGAAAGAAGTATGAGGGTCAGGAGTTTCCTCTTCCCAAGGCACTTTCTCTCTGCTTATCCCATTATCGCAGGGCTAAATTTGGTAATTCTTCCACCTCTTATTGCTCTCGCCAACAGAGGATCTCCGGGGTCTTAGATGGAAAACCCTAACAGAGTGGGGTAGACACTCACTGCTGAGCGATGCAGAGATCACTTCTATTTAGGAACAAGAACTGCTCTTCCTGGCTTTGAGCTCTGTGCTCAAGGCTCAGCTTACTAGGAAGCCTGCCTGCTTCTACAAAGCAATAGGTAATATTTATTAATCACTTCCTGGGTGCCAGCCCCCTGCTAAGTGCTTTAATGAGTATGAACTCCTGTAATCCTCACACCCCTGAGCTATGATTATCCCCATTTTAAAATGAGGATATAAATGCACAGAAGGGACAAGCAGCTTCCTAAGACCATATGGTTAGTAATAAAACAACATCATCGAAGTCATTTTGTGCTAAGCACTGCTGCAAGTGCTATGTATTAATTTATCTAACTCTCCAACAACCCTAGGAGAAGCGAAATGTTACTATTATCCCCACTTTACAGGTGAGGACATGCGGTGTGGAAGAGCCCATTAGCTTGCCCAGATAGTAACTGAAGGAACCAGGGTGCTACCAAATTGCTGGATTCCAGAGGCCTCGCTCTTAACCATTTTGTGGTACCATGAGATGCCATCGTCTCATTTCTTCCCATCTCCTTGTTTGAAGGCCCGTTTAATTACAGTCAGCCAAATGCCAGGACAATGGAGGCTAGAGTGGTCTGGGAAGGTGAAGGAAAGAGTCAACTGCTTCTCTCCTGTAGGTAAATTTCCATGGCAAAAATAAATAGCTACTAATTATTGATCACCTACTATGTGTGAGGTACTGTACCAAACAACTTACATATTCTTACTTAATCCTTACAACATCCCTTTAAAGAAGGCATTGCTGCCTGATCAGGTGGTGGCACAGTGGACAGAGCATCGGAATGGGACACAGAGAACCCAGGTTCGAAACCCCGAGGTCACCGACTTGAGTGCGGGCTCACCTGTTTGAGAATGGGCTCAGCTGCTTCAGTGCAGGGTTGCTAGCTTGAGCGTGGGATCACAGACATGACCCCATGGTGGATGGCTTGAGACCAAAAGTTGCTGGCTTGAAGCCCAAGGTCGCTGGCTTGAGCCCAATGTCACTGGCTTGAGCAGGGGGGTCACTCACTCTGCTATAGCTCCCCGGTCAAGGCACATATGAGAAAGCAATTAATGAACAACTAAGGAGACTAAGGAGCCTCAACGAAGAATTGATGCTTCTCATCACTCTCCCTTCCTGTCTGTCTGTCCCTATCTATCCCTCTCTCTGACTCTCTCGCTGTCAAAAAAAAAAAAAAAAAAGAAGAAAAAGAAGAAGGCATTGCTATTTCCATTTCACAGATAAGAAGACTATAAATCAGAGATTAAGTGATTTGTCCATGAGCCAGAATTCTAACACCAAAGGTCCAAGTTCATTCCATCAGACACCACTGCCTCTCTTCACAGATTCCATAAAACCATGAGAAGCCAAGAAAATCAAGCTGCCATTTTCCCCACTGGCCCCCACACCCCTACTCACCAATGGCACCCAGAGTGACCAATGGGTTCTGCCGAGGGCCGATGTGCTTGTCATAGGGCCGGTTTCCAAACATGTGGGCGGCGCTGTTGACCAGCCACGTGACGTTAAGTGAGATGGTATAGCGCAGGATAGAGGCCAAGAAGTAGGAATTCCACAGACTCTCTCCCCAGACGCACCAGGGCACCAGTGTGGGGACCACAAAGCACATGAGCACCACGGAGATCTTATAGTACCTGGAAGGCAGGATGGTATGCTGTCATTGGGCATGTGTTAACGGCAGTGGAGATGGGCTGAGCAGGTTATAAGAAAAGCAGAAATTGTGCTGGTCAGGAACTTCCACTTTTTCTGTACAAGAACTATCCTGTTGTGACTTGTGGTGGCGCAGTGGATAAAGCGTCAACCTGGAAACGCTGAGGTTGCCGGTTCGAAACCCTGGGCTTGCCTGGTCAAGGCACATACGGGAGTTGATGCTTCCTGCTCCTCCCCCCTTCTCTCTCTCTCTCTCCTCTCTGTAATAAATAAATAAAATCTTTAAAAATAAATAAATAAAAATGAATAAATAAAGAACTATCCTGTTGTGTGTCATTCTGTGCAGGGTGACCCGCATACCCACAAGGTCTAGGCAGGTAACACACATTTGAGAATTAGCTCAGGTAGAATGCTAGAGGAAGCAGTAAGGCCTGTTGCATACTTCAGAGGAATTTCAACTGATCATTTTATTGACCAACATGGTGCTGACAAAGTCCATGGGTCTTAGAACTACATTTGTCCTATAAGTCACCAGTTCGACAGCTCTTAGCTAGTTCTTTCATCAGTCCATCAACCTGGTCATCAGATTTTCTTGAATAATTTCAAGAAATATTCAGTATTTCTGGCACATGATTTGCAGGCACATGATTCTGTGCTAACTTAGCTTGGGAAAAAAAAAACCCCAAAAACCAAAAAACAACCTTCTCCCTAAAATGTTCCCTGACAATTAAAGATTACATTCCAAACTAGCATAAAAAAATAAACACTAAGTATAGGAACAAGCACAGTTGCATAAAAAGTAACATTAAAAAGAAATCATCAATAGTTTGTGTATCCAACATTTACTGAATGCCTACTCTATGTCAGGCCCTGAGTGTGGTGATACGAAGATAGATTTGACACAATCCCTGGGCCAGGCTTCAGTCAAGTGGAACCACTATACGTCTGCATAGAGCTGGCCCTACACCAGCTCTATGCTGTGACAGGCAAGTGTCCAAATCCACCTATTCATAGAGATTTCCTCCCTGGCCTCCCATTGGCTAATCAAGGTTCCAGGCCTGTGTTAAGATGCAAATGTAGCCTGACCTGTGGTGGCGCAGTGGGTAAAAGTGTCGACCTGGAACACTGAGGTCGCTGGTTCGAAACTCTGGGCTTCCCTGGTCAAGGCACATATGGGAGTTGATGCTTTCTGCTCCTCCCTCCCTTCTCTCTCTGTCTCTGACTCTGTCTCTCTCTCTCTCTCTCTGTCTCCTCTCTCTAAAATGAATAAATAAAATCTTAAAAAATAGAAAAAAAAGATGCAAATGTATTAACTGGGAGGTGGCACAGTGTAGGCGCATGAGATTCAGCAGGTGAGAGGCTTTGACTTGGGTCCAGATATGATTCTGGATGTTGCACAGGCCTCTTTGTTCTTTCATCCTCCTCTTGTGCAATCAGATGGTCCCCAAACACAGCACGTGAGGCAAGGGCTCATGTGTGGGCATTATCTCTTGGGAACTGAGCTCATACTGCAGGAGTGGGCAACAGGGAAGAATGAGATGGGGAAGGAGGAAAAGCCCAGCCAGGGGTGCCCACTGCTGGGGCAACTGAAATTGGATCTTAGTGGGGCAGATTCTGTTCTCTCAAGACATAAAAGAAGGGACTGTAGGGATGTCACACGGGGGGGTAGTAGCTACCTCACACTTCCACATTTGCTTGAGTGTGCTCCCGGTGGCTGAGTGTGTCCCACAGGCATCTCAGGCAGAGGTGATAAAGAAGCCAGGGAAGGAAGGAAGAAATAAGCAGTGCCCGGAAGCAGCCAGCAGTGGCAAGACTGCAGGAGCACACACGGAGAACTGCTCCAATCCACCAGTCCACACATTCCCCAAGCAGGCTCTTTTTTTTCTTTCTCCTCTAGCACTCCCTTTCCAAGTGTCTTCAGCAGAGGCACGGCCATCTTCTCCATTCGGGAGCAGATGCTGGTTATGGGATGTGCGGTAGGTAACTCAGCTGAGATCCTAGAAGATCTCTTCTCCGGCTACAGCTACCGGACTTGCATGCAGGCACACTGCAGCCTCGGCAGGGTGCCGGCCCTCAGGGTCCCCCGGAGGGACACTCTCTTCTGTGGGGGAGGAGTCTCACACCTACTGGATTTTACATTCATGGCTAACCTTTATCAGAGTTGTTAATAAGTTAGGAGTTCTCTCCCCAGACCCAAGAGAAAGAAAAGATCCAGGAAGAGAAGGCTCTCCTTTTGTAATCTTTCCGGTTTGAGGGTTTTTTTCTCCTCAGAGCCTATTCATTAAAAATGTAGCTATTGGCTAAAATTTATTACAGTAAATGCATGTGAAGAATAAATAAGAACAAAATATGCAGATTCTTCTTTATATAATTTTTTCCATTCCACCTTTTTTTTTTTTTAAATTTTTCCGAAGCTGGAAACGGGGAGGCAGTCAGACAGACTCCTGCATGCGCCCGACCGGGATCCACCAGACACACCCACCAGGGGGCGATGCTCTGCCCATCGGTGTGTCGCTCTGTTGCGTCCAGAGCCACTCTAGCACCTGAGGCAGAGGCCACAGAGCCATCCTCAGTGCCCGGGCCATCTTTTGCTCCAGTGGAGCCTTGGCTGCAGGAGGGGAAGGTAGAGACAGAGAGGAAGGAGAGGGGGAGGGGTGGAGAAGCAAATGGGTGCCCCTCCTGTGTGCCCTGGCCGGGAATCAAACCCGAGACTCCCACACGCCAGGCCGACGCTCCACCACTGAGCCAACTGGCCAGGGCCCATTCCACCTTTTTAAAATAAAATTTTAAGGCTTTCCAAAAAGAAAAAGATGAAAATGAAGAAGAAAAGGAAGGCGAGGGGAGAAGGGGGAGGAGGAGAAGAATGGGATAGAAGGGGAGAAGGAGGAGGAAAGGGAGAAGGGGGAGGTGAGAGAGGAGAAGGAAGGGGCAAAGGGGGAGGGGGAGGAGGAAGAGGAGGAGAAAGCAGTACAGCCGGGCATGGTGCTGTTGGATTGCACCTGTGCCAGCAGGTGGCTGCAGCAAGGACTGGAGTGAAAAGAGGGGCTGAGAGTATGGGGCAGTGCGCAAGAGGTGTCCAACCCAGACAGTAATCATACTATCTCATGGGGTTCTTGTGAGGATCAAATACTAATAACTAACATATACTATGTGCTTACTGTGTGCAACGGCCACTCTCAGGCCTTTATGTGTACTGACTCATTTGATTCTAACAAAAACTCTGGGAGGAATGGATCATTACTCTGCCATTACACAGATGGAAAATTGAGCACTAGAAACGTTATGCAGCTGGCCCACTGTCACAAGATTAACCAGTAGTAAGACCAAGATTTAAATTCAGGCAGAATCACATTGGAGAACATTAGGCTATTCTGCTATACAAATGAAATCACGTATGCAAGCCTGCTTTGTACATGGCTAGCTGCACATAAGTATCGGTTCTCATAAAGATAACTGTATTTACTGGGCAACATTATTAACCCATCGGCACCCGCTTTCCACTGGGCTGCAAGATGGCTGCATGTTAGTGGAAAGAAGTTTCTGGGAGGTCAGATGAGTGGCTATGGCTGGAGAGGCAAAGAAAACAGACAAAGAAGGGATGGGTGATCTTAGAGTGGGCTCCCCAGAGTCACAAGCAGAAGGCTTTGGGGAGTGCTCTCAAGAGGTACCTGAGAGGAAGGGTGGGAGGCAGGACTGCACTGAGGGAGACACTCACCCCTAACGGGTTTCAGCAGATCCAGTGCAGCGCTCTGGGGTTGCATGACCCTTTTGTGTTGTTCCAAACTGAAAGGTATCCTGCATCATGCAGCCATTGCTCTCAAGGTGCCCCTGAAAGGGATGAACCCTCAGGCAACGCAGCTCCAAGTGGGCAAGATCTGTTCCCAGCATTCCACATGGGCAAATGCAAGTCCCAGAAAGGACAGCCGCTGGAGGATGAGGGATCCGGCGAAAGAGGGGCTCTGGGTGAAGCATGCAGGCACTCACTGAGGGCTCTGGGAACGGGTGGTGAGCCCTGAAAGGGCAGGGTGCTCTGAAGGGAAAGTGGGAGGCATGCCTAGAGCCCAAGGCTGCTGCTGCTGCTCCTGCTGCCACCGCCCCTGTTTGCTCCTCTGAGGAGGAAAGCAAGCAGCTGCACGTTGCCAACAGAAGGCATTCTGCAACTTAAGTGGCTCTGTCCCTTCCTCTACTCCCTGGACTACAACCCAGAACCTTTGAAAAGAGCCTATCCTGGTCCTGTTCTGAGCCATTGCCTCAGTCCCTCATTTTGTTTCTGAAAAGACGGAAACAGAAAACATATTGAGGACCTGCTCCATGCTGGGCACCAGGCTAATTATGTCAGGGGCTTAGAGAGGCGCCAGACCCTCGCTCTGCCTGGCCCTGTGAGTCTCCCTCCCCCGTCTGACCCGCCGTAGGACTCAGCTCGCACTCATGCTCTTGCCCTGCCTCCCCATCTGAAGGTTTAGCCACCTGCCCTCCTGGGCTCTGCTTCCAGAAACTCCAGTGCCCCAGGGGGCCGGGTCCCTGTGGAGGGACAGCCCAGCAATGTGGCTTCCCAAGTGGGAGGAGGAAAAGTCCTGGGTTTCACCTCCTGGCACAACTACTGTCCAGCCAAATTTCCTGTTCCTCAAAAGGAGATACTCTTCAAAAATACTGCTCTCATTCTAACAAAGCGTTAGCAGCTCTAATTTTAGGGTTGTTCTCTGATTGCTCTTCCTGTATTCTGCTAGGATTCCTCTTTGTGTGTTCACTGTAATGGGTGAAAGAGGAAGGACTTTTTAGGCAAGTCTGGGTGGGACTGCCAGTGAGTCCGCTCTTGATGCTGATAACTGTAAAAATTCTCCTGAACTATTTCAGACACACTCAGCGTACCTTCCTGTGTAGCTGGGCACCCCTTCCTTCCTCCTGCCTGCCATTCTCCAGCAACTGGTCTACATTTAATTACTGTTACTGGCCTTCTTACCTGGAAACAAGTGCAGAGATGGCTTCCCACCTTTCCTGCTTAAAACCACTCAAATCTGGCCCTGGCCGGTTGGCTCAGTGGTAGAGCATTGGCCTGGCGTGCAGGAGTCTCGGGTTCGATTCCCGGCCAGGGCACATAGGAGAAGCACCCATCTGCTTCTCCACCCCTCCCCCTCTCCTTCCTCTCTGTCTCTCTCTTCACCTCCCGCAGCCAAGGCTCCACTGGAGCAAAGTTTGCCTAGGCACTGAGGATGGCTCTATGGCCTCTGCCTCAGGCGCTAGAATGGCTCTGGTTGCAACAGAGCAATGCCCCAGATGGGCAGAGCATCGCCCCCTGGTGGGCATGCCAGGTGGATCCCGGTCGGGCGCATGTGGGAGTCTGTCTGCCTCCCCGTTTCCAGCTTCAGAAAAATACAAAAAACCCCCAAAAACCACTCAAATCTGAACTCCCTACCGAAGGGTCCACAGAGCAACGCCGCAAAGCCTCCATCCAGCCCCTAATCTTTCCTAATTTAAGAGATTTCTTTTCTCCAACTGGTAGCAGGAAGGGAGGCTGGAGAGGAGCCATTGATAGTGCACTGTCTTTTTGCTAAATGGGTTTTTATGTTGTAAAGCATCAGAGAATACATATTTAAAGACCCAAATCTGTCACCTCCTAGCTGTGTGATGCTGAGTCATTTATTTAATTTCACTGAGCCTCAGAGGTCTCCTCTGTAAAATGCAGTATTAATAAATTTATCGAGTTCCTACTATGTGCCAGGTACTGTCCTAGCACTGGAGATATAAAATAAACAAAACAGACAAAAATCCCCACCCTTAGGGAGAAGGGGTATTCTGGTAGGGAAGTTGTTTTTATACATATTTTCTGGTAGGGAAGACAGCTAATAAAATGAACAATATATGCAGCATGCTGGGGGTAAATACTAAAAAAAAAAAATTTCAGACAAGGAGAATATGAAGTAAGGGTCAGATGTCTAGGGAAGGCCTTAGAATAGCTTTTGAGGAAAGACTTGAAGGAAGTGAGAAGTTAGTCATATAGCTAAATGGGGCAAAGGGTTCCAAGCAAAGGAAACCCCGAATACAGAGATCCTGAATCAGGGTCCCCTGTGTCTATGATACTTTCCCCCAGTTTTGGTGACTTGCCTTTTCCAGATATCAGCAAACATCACCTGCCCTTGGGAGATTTTCCTGGTCTCCTTGGACAGGGCAAGGTGCCCAGCACATGCTTCCTATAGCTTGCTGTATTTCTCAACTCTCAGTATTCATACTTGGGGCTATCTAACTGGCTAGATCAGTGATCTCAACTGCACATTATTTTCTTCTTTCTTTTTCTTAAGTGAGAAGCAGGGAGGCAGAGAGACAGATTTCCACATGCTCCCTGACCAGGATTCACCCACCAAGCCCCCTATGGATTGATGCTCTGCCCATCTGGGTCCATTGTTCCATTGTTCAGCAACTGAGCTATTTTAGCACCTGAGGAGAGGCCATGGAGCCATCCTCAGCACATGGGGCCAACTTGCTACAACTGAGCCATGGCTTTGGGAGGGAAAGAGAGATAGAGAGAAGGGAGAGGGGAAGGGGTGGAGAAGCAGATGGTCACTTCTCCTGTGTGCCCTGACTCCTGACTGGGAATCGAACCTGAGACACACCGGGCCTATCCTATACTGCTGAGCCAACTGGCCAGAGCTGCACAATAGAATCAACTGGGCAAACATTTTAAAATGACTGATGATGGGAACTCACTGCAGACCAACTGACTCCAACTAAATCAGAATTTCTGGTCTGGGCACTGATTTTTTTTTTTAAGTGAGACAGAGATGGACAGGAAGGGAGAGAGATGAGAAGGTAGCAGCACTTTAGTTGTTCATTGATTGCTTTCTCATATGTGCCTTGACCTGGGGGGCTTCAACCAAGCCAGTGACCCCCTTGCTCAAGCCAGCAACCTTGGGCTTAAGACAGCAACCTTTGGGCTCAAGACAGTGACCATGGGGTCATGTCTATGATCCCACACTCAAGTTGGAGACTCCATGCTCAAGGTAGTGAGCCTGCGCTCAAGCGGTGACCTCAGGGTTTGAACTTGGGTCCTCAGCATCCCAGGTGGGTGCTCTACCCACTGTGCCACCACCTGGTTACGCTGGGCACTGATATTTTTAAAGCTTCTCCATTGCAAAACATTGATGGAAGCCTCCCCATAACCCACCCCTACCTTTTCCTTTCTTGCTGGAACACACTGGTTGTGTTCGGACATCCATCTGCCCTCCTTGTAGCCATGTCCTTCAGGGAAATGGACACTACACACGGCATGAGTCCTAACTGATTGAGACAATCACGGCGATCTCATTCACTTTACCAATAATTAATTTAGGAATTGTCCAGTAGTGGCCAAAACAATATGAGGAAAAAGATAGCTATAACTTTTTTAAAGGGAAATAAATGTTGGTGAAGACATAGAGAGATTGGGACCCTCGTGCATTGCTGGTGGGCATGTCAAATGGTGTAGCTGCTGCAGAAAACAGTTTGGCAGTTTCTCAAAAGGTTAAACACCATATCATTGTATAACCCAGCAAATCCACCTCTAGATGTGTATTCAAAAGAATGGAAATCAGGAGCTTGAACAGATATTTGTATGCCAATGTTTATGGAAACATTATTCATGACAACCAAAGGTAAAAACAGCCCAAGTGACCAGCAACAGATGAATAATAGATAAGCAAAATGTTGTAGATACATCTAATGGAATATTATTCAACCACAGAAAGGAATGAAATTTTGATATACGCTACAAAATAGGCCTGGAAAACATGCTTAGTGAAATACACCAGACACAGATGGACAGATGCTGTTATGATCCCACTTATATGAGGTACCTATAATCGGCAACTTCACAGAACAGAAAGTAGAACAGAAGTTACCAGGAGCTAGAAGGAAGGGAAAGAGGAAACGGTAGTTATTGTTTAATGGATACAAAGTTTTTGTTGGGAATGATGAAAAAGTTTTGTGTATAGATTAGTGGTAATGACAGCTAGTGGATATATAACATTTTGAATATTCTTAATGCCACAAAATTGTATACTTATGAATGGTTAAAATGATAAATATTACGTTTACATATTCCACCATAATAAAGAGAGATGAAGGAATATTTTCCTCAACACCAGAGATGGCTGCTCCTTTTTCACAGTGATACCCAGACCTGCTACAGCCATCTTATAACTGACAGGGAGAAAATTGAGAAACAAAGCTGACCCCTTATGTAGACAGAGCAGAAAGATGGAGCCCTGGCCGGTTGGCTCAGCGGTAGAGCGTCGGCCTGGCATGCGGGGGACTCGGGTTCGATTCCTGGCCAGGGCACATAGGAGAAGTGCCCATTTGCTTCTCCACCCCGCCCCCCTCCTTCCTCTCTGTCTCTCTCTTCCCCTCCCGCAGCCAAGGCTCCATTGGAGCAAAGATGGCCCGGGCGCTGGGGATGGCTCCTTGGCCTCTGCCCCAGGCGCTAGAATGGCTCTGGTCGCGGCAGAGCGACGCCCCGGAGGGGCAGAGCATCGCCCCCTGGTGGGCAGAGCGTTGCCCCTGGTGGGCGTGCCGGGTGGATCCCGGTCGGGCGCATGCAGGAGTCTGTCTGACTGTCTCTCCCCGTTTCCAGCTTCAGAAAAATACAAAAAAAAAAAAAAAAGAAGAAGAAAGATGGAAACGTCCTTGAATATGTCATTGAGCTGTTGAACTAACCAATTTTTTATTTGCTTAATTTCTGATGTCTTACTCTAGGACAAGCCAGTTGAGTCAAGATCTCCTGTGGAGCAGCTGGAAGTGTCCTAGTGCACTGCCGTGGGCACTATGATGTGCCACCCAGGCCTCTCTGTTGGAGCACTTAGTCCCTCAGTTACAGGTAGTGCTGTCTCTGCTAGAGGTCATGCCCTCACTTAATGACCATATCCAGGGACTCACTAATAAAGGTAGTTGTCCACTGCCTATATCTACTCCTATTGCCCTGACTCTTGATGACTCTGAACAGTCATCAGTGTCCACCATAGGGTTTGCAGAAGTCTGCACTGAGACTGATCAAAGCCCAGCTTCTTCTCTTGCCCAGTCCTGTCTTCATCCTTCTTCCTAGGAAACTTTCCACAATGCAATGTCCATCTCAGAGCCAGCTGCTGGGGTAACTGACCTAGGACATGGATAAACTGCTGGGCCAGCTGAGTGCATCAGACAGCCAGACTCTCCAGCATCCAGCAGGGGCTCACATAGAGCCGGCATACCTAAGTGTTTGTGAAACGATTAAATAAATGATACGTTGGTTAAAAATTAAGAGTTCTTAGCTTCTCAGGAAAATAAAAACACTGCAGTGACTTTAATAAAGCAAAGAATATAAGAGAGAAAAGTGCCAAGATTAAAAAAATTAGAAGCAATCCCCTTAAGATCAGGAACAAGGCAGGGGTGCCCCCTCTCATCACTCTTATTCAACATAGTTCTGGAAGTCCTAGCCACAGCAATCAGACAAGAAGAAGAAATAAAAGGCATCCAAATTGGAAAAGAAGGAGTAAAAGTATCATTATTTGCTGATGACAGGATACTGTACATAGAAAACCCTAAAGTCTCAATCAAAAAACTACTAGACCTGATAAATGAATTCAGCAAGGTGGCAGGATATAAAATTAATATTCAGAATTCAGTGGCACTTTTATACACCAATAATAAACTGTCTGAAAGAGAAATTAAGGAAACTCTTTCACTATTGCAACTACAAAAACAACAAAATTAAGTACCCAGGAATATTTTTTTTGTATTTTTTTTTTTTTTGTATTTTTCTGAAGCTGGAAACGGGGAGAGACAGTCAGACAGACTCCCGCATGCGCCCGACCGGGATCCACCCGGCACGCCCACCAGGGGCGATGCTCTGCCCACCAGGGGGCGATGCTCTGCCCCTCCGGGGCATCGCTCTGCCACGACCAGAGCCACTCTAGCGCCTGGGGCAGCGGCCAAGGAGCCATCCCCAGCGCCCGGGCCATCTTTGCTCCAATGGAGCGTTGGCTGCGGGAGGGGAAGAGAGAGACAGAGAGGAAGGGGGGTGCGGTGGAGAAGCAAATGGGCGCTTCTCCTATGTGCCCTGGCCGGGAATCGAACCCGGGTCCCCCGCACGCCAGGCTGACGCTCTACCGCTGAGCCAACCAGCCAGGGCTTTTTTTGTATTTTTTTGGAAGTTAGAAGTGGGGAGGCAGTCAGACAGACCCCTTCCTGCATGTGCCCAACTGGGATCCACCCGCATGCCCACCAAGGGGCGATGCTCAGCCCATCTGGGGCGTTGCTCCATTGCAGCCAGAGTCATTCTAGTGCCTGAGGTGGAGGCCATGGAGCAGTCCTCAGTGCTTGGGCCAACTTTGCTCCAATGGAGCCTTGGCTGTGGGATGGGAAGAGAGAGACAGAGAGGAAGAAGAGGGGGAAGGGTGGAGAAGCAGATGGGTGCTTCTCCTGCGTGCCCTGACAGGGAATCGAACCCAGGACTTCTTCATGCCAGGCCGACACTCTACCGCTGAGCCAACTGGCCAGGGCCCCTAGGAATAAATTTAACCAAGGAGGCAAAAGACTTGTACTTGTAAAATTATAAGACATTGAAAAAAAATTGAGGAAGATACAAACAAGTGGAAGCATATACCATGTTCATGGATAGAAAGAATTAACATCATTAAAATGTCTATACTACCCAAAGCAATCTATAGATTCAATGCCATTCCTATTAAAATACCAATGGCACACTTCACAGATCTAGAACAAATATTCCAAAAATTTACATGGACCCAGAAAAGAACCCTCAGCAATGTTGAAACTAAAGAACAAAGTGGGAGGTATCACACTTCCTGATATCAAGTTATATTACTAAGCCATTGTTATCAAAACAGCTTAATATTGGCATAAAAACAGGCATACATATCAATGGAATAGAACAGAGAACCCAGAAATAAATCCACGCCTTTATGGTTAATTGATATTTGACAAAAAAGGCAAAGAGGACACACTAGAGTAAAGACAGTCTCTTTAATAAATGGTGTTGGGAAAATTAAACAGGCATATGCAAAAAATTTAAACTAGACCACCAACTTACACCATTCACAAAAACAAATTCAAAATGAATAAAAGACTTAAATATAAGTCAAAAACCATAAAAATCTTGGAAGAAAACATAGGCAGTAGTAAATACTTCAATATCTCTCGTAGCAATATTTTGCTGATATATCTCTGCAGGCAAGTAAAATAAAGGACAAAATAAACAAATGGGACTATATCAAACTAAAAAGCTTTTGCACAGCAAAAGACACCATTAACAAAATTAAAAGACAATCCACACAACGGGAGAGCATATTAGCTGATATGTCTGATAAGGGGTTAATAACCAAAGTTTATAAAGAACTTCTAAAACTCAGCACCAGGAAAGTAAACAATTTAATTTAAAAATAGGCAAAGGGCGTGACCAGGCGGTGGTGCAGTGGATAGAGGGTCAGACTGGGATGTAGAGGACCCAGGTTCAAGACCCCGAGGTCGCCAGCTTGAGCGCGGGCTCATCTGGCTTGAGCAAAAAGCTCGCCAGCTTGGACCCAAGGTCACTGGCTTGAGCAAGGTGTTACTCGGTCTGCTGAAGGCCCACAGTCAAGGCACATATGAGAAAGCAATCAATGAACAAGTAAGGTGTCGCAACAAAAAACTAATGATTGATGCTTCTCATCTCTCTCCATTCCTGTCTGTCTGTCCCTATCTATCCCTCTCTCTGGCTCTATCTCTCTGTCCCGTAAAAAAAAAGTAGGCAAAGGAACTGAATAGATACTTCTCCAAAGAGGACATACAGATTGGCCAATAGGCATATGAAAAAATGTTCAACATCACTAATCATCAGAGAAATGCAAATTAAAACCACAATGAGATGCCACCTCACACCTGTCAGAATGGCACTCACTAACAAAACAACACACAATAAGTGCTGGTGAGGATGTGGAGAAAAGGGAACCCTCCTGCACTGCTGGTAGGAATGCAGACTGGTGCAGAAACTGTGGAGAACTGTATGGCGTTTCCTTAAAAAATTAAAAATGGAACTGCCTTTTGACCCAGCTATCCCACTTTTAGAAATATATCCAAAGAATACAAAAACACTAATTCAAAAGAAAATATGCACCCCCATGTTTATCGCAGTATTTTTTACAATAGCCAAGATGTGGAAACAGCCCAAGTGGCCATCAGTGGATAAAAAAGTTGTGATACATATACACAATGGAATACTACATACAAAGCCATGAAAAAGAAGGAAATCTCACCTTTTGCGATGGTATGGATGGACCTGGAGATTGTTATGCTAAGTGAAGTGAGCCAAGCAGAGAAAGAAAAGGATCATATGATCTCACTTATATGTGGAATCTAATAAACAAAGTGAACTGAGGAATGGAATAGAGGCAGAGGCGGGGTCATAGGGAGCAGAGGGAGAGCTGTCAGAGAGAAGGGGGATGAGGGGATGGGGTCAGAGAAGGTGAAGGTATTAGCCAAGTTATATATACATAACACATAGATACAGGTAACAGGACAGCAAATCCCAGAGGGAAGGGGGGAGGGAGGAAAAAGGGGTTTAATGGGGGGCACGTTGTTGGTGTTGAGGGTGTTTTACTGAGTGGGACATTTGAATCCATGTTAATAGAACAAATTTAAATTTTTAATTAAAATAGATTCAAAAACAAACGCAAACCACACAGTAAATGTATATAGCCTGCTCTTGGGGCCTTCATTAGATGCTTACCACATAGATCGGTGCCAGTGCAGGACTGTGGCTAAAATGCCAACAACTTTACTAAAGACATTCTTGCTTATCAGATCCGAACTTCTTTTAGGCTTCCTATCTCTAGTTTAAATGAATGATTTCTGAATATGAGCTTCTAGGTCATTTTCTGAGCTGTCATACACAGTTAAAATTTTGGCACTACCTAAGATTAATAGCCACTCGAACAGGTTTAGACTTGTTCTAGAATGTGAATGGCTTCCTCTCTGTCTTTCTGTGAATGCTCACACTCTGGAAATGGAGAAAACTCTTAAAATCATCAAGGGATAAAAAGAGAGGGGGTAAGGACGAGAGGAAAGAGGTGGTAATATATCCAAGAATGACCAAGGAAGTAGCTCTCTTCCACAGATTTGAAA
Source organism: Saccopteryx leptura (assembly GCF_036850995.1). Lineage (NCBI taxonomy): Eukaryota > Metazoa > Chordata > Mammalia > Chiroptera > Emballonuridae > Saccopteryx > Saccopteryx leptura. Next base: position 63,979,000 of record NC_089507.1, read on the forward strand.
CGGGAGACCCACATTAAACCAGAAACACAAAGCCAAGGCACTCAAGCTCACTTTACAGGTAACTTGAGGTCAGCCTTCTAAAGCTTTAAGGTGACAGCTTATACAAACAGGTCGACAACAAACAGATGTTGGAAACCTTCCCACACCCACCACTTCATCACAGTCCTCATCATCCAACACCATGATTAGGAAGATGTTTTTCAGCATTTAGCTCAAGACTGAACCTGTTTTCACATAATCAAATGACGTCACACACTACAATGCCCCAGTCCAAGTAGCTTCAGCCATAGGACACAAATATAGACATGGATAGATGCTTTTCAACTTCATCAAACCTTTCAGCTTCATCAATGATTTGAGGAATACCCCCATTCCTATAAACTGCATACATAATGAGAAAGAGAACTGAAACATTAAAAATAGCCTTGAGACCAAAACTTTGTTCTATGCACAAGAAAGGATTTGGGTTTTCATATGTATTTTTTTAAATATGTATTTTGGGTGTAATAAGCATCTTAAAACGGTCATTTTTCTTCAGATGAAAAAGAAATTGCTGTTCTTTGTCCATAAGCATTTCCTGTTGCTTGACTAACCTCCAGCGCTGGTGGAGTGGGAGAGGTGGAGAGCAAAACCTATTAAGAGCATCAAGGAAGGGGAAGCGATCTGTCGACTTTGGCAGGGGGGGGGGGTGCTGAGGAAATGGGAGGAGGAGCAAACACCACCACGGGAGAGAGAGAAATTACAGCCGCACAAATGCATCCTAATGATGAGCCACGAGCTGTTGCCGGCATTTTGAGTAAACATGTTTGGTTTTGTGATTTCATTTAAAGTCTAGCCAGGAGTTCATTTTCTCTACAGTTTTTGCATCTTGGAGGGGACCAGGCAGAATCATCTGGGTGCTTACTGTAAACATGTGTTTAGAGGACTGAAGATACAGTTCAGCAATTTGTAAATGCATGGAACATTCTCTCCCCCTTCCTCCCTCTCTCCCCCTTTGGTACTGCCCACAAGGAGGTGGGATATATGATTTATTTGGATGCAGATGTGAAGATGATAGCCCATTGGTGGGGCAGCTCTTTGGAGTTTTTCAGAAAAATCTCCCAGACTCTCTGAATTGTTCAAGTCCAAAACAGGCTTTGCTGTCGTGCTCCGGGCTCTCCGGTGTCATAGTGACTTTACGTGAAAGTCTTCGTGATGGCTGCATTTGTAGTATTTTCTGAAACTTATCACTCCGGATTTGTCTTTGACCCTTGATTAGACCTGACACCCCTTCCCCTGTGCTACTTTATCATAAGCATTCCCGTAGAAGAAAATCTTCTACTTGGACTATCTAGGTGCATAATCCTCTCCTTCTGGGTCTTTCTTCTCCCCCACAGAGGAACAGGACGGCAAACGGCTGCTGTTCCGTGACAGCATCTTCTTCAGAAGCTCGAGATGCAGTGGGGAAAAGACGTTTACATTTTCTCTCCAACTTCAGTTTTATTTGCTTTCATGTTCTCAATGTGGGGGTCAGTTGCATCCATTCACTTGCATTTAATTTGTCTTTGCACAAACAGCTTGCGTCGATTCACTGAACAGCAGTTCAAAAGACGAACACAGTCATTTCAGAATTTCAACACAAAGAGCGTCATTTCTACCTCATTAACAATGAAGCACTTATAGAACATACCCAGGCCTGCTGATGGCTTAGACCAGGGCAGGAAGGTTAAAAGGCCTTTTTACTCTTTCAAAGCGTTGATTCCATCAGAAGAAATGGACAGCACGTTCTTTGAGGGGAGGATTTGTTTTGATCCAATTCACAGCATTTGCAGTAGCTTGAACACAAAGTGCCCGTAGCGCAGTGGGTGCCCAGGAAGCAGCTGAACTGCTGCCAGGCACTGGAGGGAACTGAGGGTAAGGATCCGTCTGTCTTTGGCGAAAGCAATTAGGTCAGTTAACCCTTGTAACTGTTTGATACTTAGAGTTTCTTTAGCCCTCTGAATAAAATTAAAGGTGATTAGACTGATGTCATCCTGGGTCTCTCTCTAGGATTGCCTGTCTCTGTCTGTCTCCATCCTTCTTCCCCTCCACTCTCCTCCCTCTCTTCCTGATTAGTTATTAATAGTTCTGAATAAGTTATGAGAACACCAGACTAACTCCTGACGGTATACAGAACAGCCAAGACAAAAGTGAACAATTGGAATCATTTACAAAATAATTTTTAAAACGAAGTGGCTGCATTTCCACTTGCTCTCACTCTTAAAACAGCATTCCACTGACATCCTTCTATCTGAGATAGACTGAACATTGCAGGAAAAAACAAAGCATTTTTCTTAATCTGAGACGCATGAAATTATATGCAAACTCTTTTGTATTCCTATTTTGGGGGGGGTTCAAAGTCTATAGCTTTTATCAAATTCTCTAAGAGCTCTTCAATTCCCAAAGGAATGAAAGTCCAATATATCTAAAAGGTAAGCACTTTTTTCTTCGATGTTATTGTTGTCTAACTTTAATTTTCTCTGTTTACGTTAGGATGTGGCATAAGATTCAAGTAAGAAAACTGAATTTCAGCTAAAGAATGGCCCTTTTAAAACTAAAATTATATACCTTAGTATTTTGGCAGTAAAATGTTTAAAGGAACTATAGTACACTAGATAGCAATGTGTGTGTGTGAATGTGCACTCACGCACACCCCTGATCCTTCTAGCTTACATATATGTGGATGGACCTTATGCTGAAAGGATATTCACTCACCAACGGACAGAGTACAACCCTCCACCCACTGACAAGCAAGCAAGTTTAATTCCTAAACTCTTGTCAATGATAGGCTACTCACCAGCAGCCAGTCTCTATGCAGGAAACAAGCCAATGAAGTCATTTAAACCACCCTCTCGATCAATATCAATGGCTCTCGCTGAATTGATTAAGTAGACTGACCATTTTTCTTGTTGAGGGCAAAAATGAACAGGCTGATATAACAGGATTCTTCATTTTGCATGTAAAAGGCACGGCCCCTGTACACACACATGCTTTCTAGTCCAGGGGATCTATCCCTAATTCCAGCTATCATCGTTCCAAAGCACCCCAGGCCTCCAGAACTCAGTTCAAAATTGATTTCCTCCAGAAAGCCTACCCTGATCAATCTCCTCTCAACTGTGGTTACTGCATTATTCAACATTCCGTCAGTACAACTGTGCCACAAGCACATGAAGACAGCATTTCAGACAGTGAGCTTTCCTCTAGCCAAGGGTGTACATGTTCAATGACTCCAACTTAAACAATAAATTGTATGTGGAAATTATTACTCATATTTCTGCCTTCTTAATTAGAACTAATGGAACAAAAACTTGACCCACCTTGATGGTGATAGGTGTCTTAGCCTGGGTTTCTCAGAAGGCAGGGCTTAAGGAAAAAGTTTATTTGCTACTACTTTATAAAGGCAGCTCAGTCCTGGGAAAAAGCAGATGGGAGGCAGGGAAGGTGTGAGGGCCAACAGGAGAGTGAATTACTGAGCTGGCCACTGCTTTTATCTCAGCCTAGTGGGACCATCTTCCAGGAGGCCACAGAACAACTGATGGGCGTCAGAAAAGTCCCACTGGGAGGAGGATGGAGAGGCTGGAGCTGCTTCCCCTGTCATTGCTATTCCAAACTCAGGGTTGTGAACATGGGCTAAGAGATGTCACAGGCTCCAGCAGCAACAGAGACACCCCCAGGCAGGAGGCACACACCACACAGTGCAGATGTGAGGAAGGCGCTGCTGGAATAAACCTACCCAAAGCCAGTTCAAATGTGCAAAGAGTTGCGCAGAACAAGTGGCCAAAAGGTCCAGGACAAAGGAGGTCCGGACAGTCTGCAGGGGTGTCCAACGAGCTTCTGAAACGAGAATGAGTTCAGAAACACCAGTGGGTGCTCTGTGTTTGGCCCACAGTGCCTGTTGAAGTGTGAAGAGTCCTTGGCCTTGACTGAATTCCTATATTTACTTTTTTAAAAACTGAGGTAAAATTGATATATATCATTATATCAGTTTCAGGTGCACAACATTATAATTCAACAACTGTATATATATACATTGTAAAATGATCACCTTCACCTTTACTTATTAAATCTCACTGATTCCTCCCTTCTATCTGTCTGTGTTCCCACTTGCAGTAGCTTCTCTGGCCCCTTCTACCTTATTTCTCTTACTCTAGGAAGGGATTAAGAACCAGACAGCCGAGCTTGTCTAATTTGTGTGCAAATGAGGAACACACAGGCTTTGGGTATAAACTGATGGGGGTCTCCACTGTTGAGATTAAAACTGCAAAATTATTAGAGTTATAACTTATTTTTTTTATTTATTCATTTTTAGAGAGGAGAGAGAGACAGAGAGGGAGAGAGAGGAGAGAGAGAGACAGAGAGAGAGAAGGGGGGAGGAGCTGGAAGCAACAACTCCCATATGTGCCTTGACTAGGCAAGCCCAGGGTTTCGAACCGGTGACCTCAGCATTCCCAGGTTGACGCTTTATCCACTGCGCCACCACAGGTCAGGCAGGGTTATAACTTATTTTAAAATTTCTTTCTGTGGAGGAAAGGGTAAAACGTGCACTTTGGAGCTGAGAGGATTCTGTGAAATGTGAATCTGGTACTACTATGAAGTTTCTCTTTACTTACAGAGTCTTGGTTTCATCCCAGTGAAAAGAAATTACAGGGAAGAGCTGAGTTTAGGATAGGTAAGACAATACTCTATTTAGGTTTCACTACACCGTGTGTCGTTGAGCTTAATGATATTGTTATACTGCCAGTAATTTACTTCAAGATACTTCAGCATAAACAGTGTGATAAAGGGTCTGTGTGTGTTAGTTTTATTCTTCAACCTAAGGCAGTTCATTAACATCTGAAGGACTCTAATCAGAAAATCCACACTTCAGGCATGCTTAGTTAGCATTTAACAAATTCTAATAGTTCATAAACCAAAGGTTTCTTATAGGCTTCAACTATTTTTTTTCCTTCTTTTTTCCAAGTGAGAGGAGGAGAGATAGAGAGACAGACTCCCACATGCACCCCAACAGGGATCCACCTGGCAACCCCTGTCTGGGGCCAGTGCTCTGCCCATCTGGGGCCATGCTTGCAACCGAGCTATTTTTAGTGCCTGAGGTATAGGCTCCACAGAGTCATTATCAGAGCCCAGGGCCAATGTACTCAAATCAATCGAGCCATGGCTGTTGGAGGGGATGAGAGAGAGAGAGAAAGAGAGAGAGAAAGAGAAGGGTGGGGAAGTAGATAGTCCCTTCTCCTGTGTGCCCTGACTGGGAATTGAACCTGGGACATCCACATGCCAGGCCAACACTCTACCACTGAGTCAACTGGCCAGGGCCAACACTTTAATCTCTAATCAGCACTAAAGAGTTTGTACTTAGGTAAGGAAATGAATTTCACTGAAGTGTTTGAAATATGTGGATTGGCTAAAACTCCTCTGCGGATACCTCTCTGGAACATACATTCCTGAGTGACACCACCTAGGGCTTTGCTCCACTCTGTGCCCAACCAGAGATAAACTTCTGCTGCTGGATTCTGAGGGTTAGAGCATCATACACACATCCTCACCCCTAAAGAAGCTGCTACGCCTGCATTGTACCTTCCGTGCAAAGGGCTTGTTGGGGTGTCTAAAGGGGCAGGAGGCAGTGCTTCACCAACTTGACAGATGTGTTGCATGGCTATTTTTTGTCCCTAATTGTGAATTGTGGTCAAATTTGGTCTGATGCAAGATTATGTTGTACGGAAGACACATCACCTTTCTCCTCCTCTCACACTGGAGTTGGTCAAGGTCAGTTTCCAGCAGAGACGACCAAATGCATCTCTTGCTGCACTGTGTATCTCTTTGTAATTATCTTACTACACTTTTGAAGACGCACCTCAAATACTGATAATTGCCACGATGTGATGAGACTGTGTAGGAATGGGCAGTGGGCTCATGGAACTTCCCCACTCTACCCCGGGAGGTGGGACTGCAGGCTGCTGAAATATACTTAGAGGGAATGGAACTACCCCAGCGCTGATGGTGTCTCTGTGCTACTTACTTTAGCAACTGAGGGTTAGAGCATCATACACACATCCTCACCTAAAGCTAGATCTCAGGTCTAGGTTGTCTAGTGCTCTCGATAAACAGGGTAGCAGAGTCTTCCTTAGTTTAAAACTATTTTGGAAGGTGTTAACTTTTATTTATCTCAATAAATAGAAAGATGAATAGGAGATAATCACAATCCTCAAGGAGCTTATAGTGTAATGAGAAACACATACCAGTGGATCACTTCAACACAACACGATAAGCTAAAAGTGAGATATGCCCTTGATTCTATACACCTGCCGAGGAGAGGTGCCTGGTTCACCCTAGGACAATGGATCTCACACTCTCTGGTCTCAGGACACTTTTATCATTTTAAAAACATTACTGAGAACTCCAAAGAGCTTTTGTTTATGGGGATTTTATCTATCAGTATTTACTGTAAGGGAAATTAAAACTGAGAAATGTTTTATCACTTTATTAAGTATTAAATGTTAATGTATTTTAATAATATACTATTACATATAATGTAAATTATATATAAAATGTATTTGTTGATACTATAAAATCAGTTGATCGATTTATTAAAATAACAATAAACACATTACATGTTAATATAAATATAATATCCTTTTATGGAAAATAACTATATTTTCCAAAACAAAAAAAAAATGTTTTGTGTGAAGAATGACATCATTTTACATAATTGCAAATCTCTGTCTGGCTTAATGAAAGCAGCTGGACCAACACACCTGTTGCAACACATATTATTTTGGTTGAAGTCTATGAAGAAAATCTGCCTCACACAGATGTGCAGTTGGGAAAGGGACAACCTCACTGACCCCCAAAAGGAAAAGTTTATATGCTATTTATATACTAAATATAAAACTTATATACTTGGAGACAACCCCATCCAGAGGATCTCTGAATCCCAGCCTCCTGGAGGTGAGTTTTGACGAACGAGTAAGAGGTGTGTAGGTGGAAAACACAACAAGAACACGGTAGGTCAGTGCTTCTCCAACAATCACTGCCCCTGTGAATCCCTGGGGTCTGGGGTGAGGCTTGAATCCTGCATTTCCAACAAGTCCCACGTGACACCGATGCTTCTGGGCTCAGAACGACAATTTGAGTAGCAAGGATCTAGGCCAGAGAACTAACATGAAGGGAACGATACAGACGGCAAGTACCAGGAGATGGGGGAAGTATGCCGGATCATGGAGATAACAGTTGTAACTGTCCCCGAGGGGGAGTCATGGAAGAGTGTTAAATAGCAGACAGCTCTGGCTCACAGGTAAGCATAACGTCTTATTCCGCATAACTCAGAATGGCAATACATATAAAACGTACAAAGTAAGTAGGCAGTAAGATGATATGGAGGAAGAAAGAAGATAATATTCTCTATGAATATTATTACAACACAGCTTAGTAGAAAGAGCAGGTGCTTTGGATTAGGACAGAGTTAGTTTAAATTCCATCTCTGCCATTTATAGAATGTTACCGAGCCAACTTCTCAGAGCCTCAGATTCCATCATGTATAATGACATGAGAGAGAGGAATTATATGCACGGAGAACAAGTGTGGTACATGATAGGCACTCAGTACACTCAAATCAATATGAAGAGCCTGAATAGGCGGTGGCGCAGTGGATAGAGCATCAGACTGGGATGCTGAGGACCCAGGTTTGAAAGCCCAAGGTCACTGGCTTGAGCACGGGCTCATCTGGCTTGAGCGAGGGGTCACTGGCTTAAGTGTGGGATCATAGACATGACCTCATGGTTGCTGGCTTGAGCCCAAGGTTGCTGGCTTGAGCAAGGGGTCACTCGCTCAGCTGTAGCCCTCTGGTCAAGGCACATATGAGAAACTAATCACTGAACAACTAAGGAGCTGCAACAAAGAATTGATGCTTCTAATCTCTCTCCCTTCCTATCTGCCTGTCCCTATCTGTCCCTCTCTTTGACTCTCTCTGTCAAAAAAACAAAAATCAATATGAAGAAAGTGTTATAGGCATAATAAAAAAAATAATAACTGGAAGCTATTATTGGTTTTCTAAGATTAGATAAAGTTTGAAACTAGATAACTGAGCTGATCACAATTTTGTGTTTTCATGATCAAAAGGATTCTGAATGAGGACCTAAGGGGAGTCACATAAAAGTCAGTTTTGCCTCTTTACATGCTAGGCAGTGTAACCTCATAGTTGTCTATAGTAATAGAGGTGGGACATGTTAGATGCTGATAACAATCAGAAGAGAAGGATCTCATGCCTCATGCTAATTATCCTTTCTTCTAAGACAACTTGCACCCAAAATTTCAATGTCTAATTTGCATGGCTTAAGCCTTAGCTTCCCACCCACTTCTCTTTTCCCATAGTTGGTACAGATAATAATGAGCAAAGGCACAAAGAGCACCAAAAAAATTATGTTTGCATATAAAATGAGCCATCACAGTTTTAAAATTCTCTCTTTGCCTGAGCACCTCCATTAAGTCTTTCCTAATTTCTATTCCTCTTTTTCTCTGGAAACACTTGGCCTTCAAGATTCAGAAATCCCCTCACCACCGCCTGGGGTTCTGAGACTCGTAATATATGATATCATTCTTGCCTGAAGTGTGGGTTATTACAATCACATATGATGTGCTCTCTCTCAATCCACTAGAATAAATATTGGCTCTGTGACTGTTCGTAAATGAAATTTTACCTCATCCTCAAAATCTAAGTTCTTAGACAGAATTTGAAAGCCTGTTTATCTTGAAAAAAAATAATATATCAATGGGGTTTCTGTAAATCTGATAGGACATCTATGCTATTGTTTTCCTCTATTTTAAAATGATAAAGGAGATAAGAGTATCAGAAGATATAGCACACTTCAGTCAGTGAGCATGTTGTGACAAATCACATTATCTTAGCACTAAGATTCTTTATATCTGTGTGACAGACTTGTTATTGTTCTATATGAAAATAGGCAGTGTGGGAAGTAAATAACTTGGACAAGAAGGCAGTTCAAAGCTGATTTCTGACAAGGATTTCCTCAACTGTGGGCTAACGGTGATTTCATTGGTTTCTCTTTCACTAGGCCTTCACCCCTTTTGATCCTTGCAATTTCAGTATTTTAGACTAGAATTTGGTTTTAGAACACTCTTTGCAATAAGGTGGGAAAGGAGAATTAGCCTGTGCTCCTATTCACTCATTCATTTTTTAAAAAATTTCTAAATTCATAGAAGCATTTCTTTAAGAAACACAAGGAAGGAGGAGGGTGAATATTTCCTTTCTAAAGCTGATTAAGTCGGCTGTTTCCAGAGTGGCGGTGGATTGGAAGCCCTCTGCTTCCTGCCAGCATGCCTTTGGGCAACAACCTCAGTGACATTCACTCTAGGTCTGGCTCCCAGTGGCATTCTGTGCAGAGTCTGGGCAACTGTACAGATCCTGCTGTTCACCTGGGACATCAGGGCGGTAAGGTAAGGGGTCTGGGCAGCCACTCCCTGTGCCTCTCACCAGGATAAAAATTCAACAATTCCTGTTAACAGTAACAACAAAAATTATAGATATCTAGGAATAAAACAAATAAGAAACATGCAAGATCTATATTTAGAAAACTATAAGCATTTGCTGAAGGATGTAAAAGAAGCGGTAACAAAGAGACAGACTCTGTTCCTGGAGAATGACAGCGACAAGAGAAGGGCCCCCCCCTGCTACTGGCAAAGAACCATCACTTCCATGCACATTTCAAGGACCTGGTTCTCCCCTTCTCTTCTTCACTGTGAACTCCCTCAGTTACTAAATATAATCATCTACTGCAGCGTTACTTTTATATACTGTACTTGGATTTTTCTGGCTATTTTATAAGCATGTGTCTTTTCTTCCCAATTAAACTGTGAAATGAATAAAGGCAGAACCATCTCTTTTCTTCCCTTTCTACCTTCCACACCCCTTAGTGCAGAAGTGCCCCACTTGCAAATTTTTCATTTAAGGAAGTTTGCAGGTATGGACAAAGCAGAATGGAAAAGGGCATCAGCCATGCCCACCAGCGGCAGATGGTATTAGCAGCCATCAGCAATCATTCTGCCACAGGTGGCTCCTTAGGAGGATGTTACCTGGGTTTGTGCTTAGTTCTAAGATATTTCCTAAACATCAGTGTCATCAATGTGAAAAGTGCAAAAGTAGTGAGTACCCTTAAAAAGCTACAAAGAAGGCATAATTATGATGGTAACGAAAAGTAGAAATAATTTTCCAAAACTGAAATGGGTGAGAGAATACCAAATGTTGCAGGAGGCTCATGGCATAGCAGGAAGAATTCTTAAGGCCAAAGATGACTAATGATCAAAAAGAAAGGAACAGGGATTAGTGAAATGCAAAAGGCAACCTCTTGAGGTTGTGGCTAAATGTTAGCAGCAACCCTTTGTCAAACTCTGTTACTTCTGGTGGCCAGGAGGTTATGAATGAACTTAAACCTAGCAGGTGAAGAACTACTGATGAGTCCGCTATAAGACAAGGTGGTTCCATAGGTTCAAGGTTGCCAGGCTCAGGGCCTGTCCATATCAGCGCCACATCAAATGTCTAAGAGGCTGCACATGAAGGTACTGTACACATATAAGGCCCACATTTGAGGGAAGATGTTCAGTAGAATGTAAGGAAGAATACTCTGGCTTTGAAAGCTTTGAAGGACCCACTTATGTTTTTATTTATTGAGGGTGCATCCGGATACTCTTAGTCACTTTAGAGTTATGAAAAAATGGACATATAAACAGGTTTTTAGAACCTAAACTTCATAAATGGAATGGCTCTCATATAGTGCTGTATGTGTTGTTAATTACACAAATATTTATTGTCCAACTCCTCTGTGATGGACACTTTCACAGAAATGAAATAATTCTTTCACCCAATAATTTAGTAAAGTAGCTATCACCACAACCGCCACTTTATGGGTGTGGAAATGGAATCTCAGAGAATGACGAAAGTGGGATCTTTTGATTCTAAGTCTATAGTTCCCATCTCCATAGCTGCCTACTTGTGCTAACTGAATGAATGAATAAATAATCTAATGCTATTATAGATCATGATACTGCCTACGTTCACACAGTTAAAAGAGTGGCTTGGTTTCTGAATACATGTCTGTTACTTCATATAATATCATCAATGCACATAACATATACAGTAGGCCCCTTTAGCTGCAAGGAATAAGTTCTAAGACCCTTAGTAGATGCTTGAAACCTTGAATAGTACTGAACCTTATATATACTAGGTTATATATATAATATATAATATATAGTATAATATATATATTGTGTATATTTATATATTATATATAATTTTATATTTTGCATATAATATATATAATGTAAATATATATATCTCATAATATATAGGTATATATATCTCATATATTATATATAAATATATATATTTATACCTATAAATATACAGTGTCCATAAAGTCATGGTGCACTTTTGACCAGTCACAGGAAAGCAACAAAAGACGATAGAAATGTGAAATCTGCACCAAATAAAAGGAAAACTCTCCCAGTTTATACCTATTCAGTGCAGTTCAATGTGGGTTCACATACAGATTTTTTAGGGCTCCTTAGGTAGCTATCCCGTATAGCAGGGGTCCCCAAACTTTTTACACAGGGGGCCAGTTCACTGTCCCTCAGACCGTTGGAGGGCCGGACTATAAAAAAAAACTGTGAATAAATCCCTATGCACACTGCACATATCTTCTTTTAAAGTAAAAAAACAAAACAAAACGGGAACAGATACAATATTTAAAATAAAGACCAAGTAAATTTAAATCAACAAACTGACCAGTATTTCAATAGGAACTAGGCTCCTCTCACTGACCACCAATGAAAGAGGTGCCCCTTCTGAAGTGCGGCGGGGGCCGGATAGATGGCCTCAGGGGGCCGCATGTGGCCCGCAGGCCATAGTTTGGGGACCCCTGCCGTATAGCCTCTACAGACTCGTCACTGACTGATGGCCTACCAGAACGGGGATTCTCCACCAAACTGCCAGTTTCCTTCAACTGCTTATCCCACCCAGTAATGTTATTCGTATGTGGTGGCGCTTCATTATAAACGAGCCGATATTCACATTGCACTTTGGTCACGGATTTGAATTTAGCAAGCCACAGAACACACTGAACTTTCCTCTGTACCGTCCACATCTCGACTGGCATGGCCATGGGCTGCTCCGCTGTATACACGGTGTTACATCATCACCTGTGCCTGCGCACATGCTGCCACATAATCCTACAGAAACTGGGAGGGTTTTCCATTTATTTGGTACAGATTTCACATTTCTATCGTCTTTTGTTGCTTTCCTGTGACCGGTCAAAATTGCACCATGATGCCCTGGCCGGTTGGCTCAGTGGTAGAGCGTCGGCCTGGCGTGCGGAAGTCCTGGGTTCGATTCCCGGCCAGGGCACACAGGAGAGGCACCCATCTGCTTCTCCACCCCTCCCCCTCTCCTTCCTCTCTGTCTCTCTCTTCCCCTCCCGCAGCCGAGGCTCCATTGGAGCAAAAGATGGCCCGGGTGCTGGGGATGGCTCCTTGGCCTCTGCCCCAGGTGCTAGAGTGGCTCTGGTCGCTACAGAGCAATGCCCCGGATAGGCAGAGCATCGCCCCCTGGTGGGCGTGCCGGGTGGATCCCGGTCAGGCGCATGAGGGAGTCTGTCTGACTGCATCCCCGTTTCCAGCTTCAGAAAAATACAAAAAAAAAAAAAAAGTGCACCATTACTTTACAGACACACTGTGTATGTATATATATAGGTATATATTTATAGGTGTGTGTGTGTGTGTGTGTATATATATATATATATATATATATATATATATATATATGTGGTCTACAGGAAAGTTCTGTCCATTTTTGGAATAAAACAAAATACAAATTTTTTCTTACCGTCAATAAACTTTATTAAATAATATAATTGCCATTATTATTAATGATTTCTTGCTAGCATGAGGGCAATTTGTATATCCCATTTTTGAAAAATGTTTTATCTTTTGATGCAAAAAATTGAACCAGTGCTTGTTTGATATCTTCTTCATTTTTGAATTTTTTGCCCTTCAAAAAATTTTGTAAGAACAAAATCAAGTGATAGTCGGAGGGTAGTAAGTCCAGGGAATATGGTGGATGCAACAGACATGCTTCTGTAGCATTTCTTCCTTGTTGAAATTCGTAAAAATTACAGTGGCGTAAATGAACTTTATCAGTAGCCGTGGGTACACTATCGCTTCACACATAAGACTAACATGAATCAACTTTGTTTTAGTTCATTTGCTACGTCAGTATATATACATTAAGTGATAAAAATAGAGAGGCACACATGCGCCAAATAAACATGTGCTTACATGTCAAAACTTGTGCTAGAAACGGACAGAACTTAGAACTTTCTGGTAGACCATATATATATATATATATATATATATACAATATATACCTATGATGAAGTTTATAAATTAGGCACAGTATGAAATTAACAGCAATATTTAATAATAAAATGGAACAATGATAACACTAAATTAAGGGTTACTTGAACATAAGCACTGTGTTAGCAGTGAATAATTCCAGTGAGTGCACAACAGTGTGCTCCAGGAAGGGTTCTTTTTCTTTTTTTATTGTTTATTTTACTGATTTTAGAGAGGGGGGGAGGGAGGGAAGGAGGGAGGGAGGGAGAGAGAGAGAGAGACAAGAACATCAATCTGTTCTTGTATGTGCCCTGACCAGGGATCGAACAAGCAAGCAACCTCTGAACTTCGGGACAACGGTCCAACCGAGTGACCTAGCCAGGGCAGGAAGGGGTATTTTTCAGTATGCATCCTTACGCAATTTACAAAGCCTCTTGTGATTGAGGGCTCTTCCTTGTCTCTGAACATACTTTCTATCGATAAAGAATAGAGACAATAGCCAAGAATGCTACTCAGATTAGTTCAGCAAGAATTTAGTTTTTCCAGCATTCCCATTTAAATGTGCCAATAACAAAAAACCTCGTCGTATCCCTCACTCTAATCATTCCATGATACATTCAATAGGATATATAACACGGTGAAGTGGGGACTGAGGAATTCAAACACATTATGTCAAATAAAAGCTCTCTGGTAGTGCTGACATGACAGCCTGCACATGACTAATCGAAGCAATCATTTTGGGGAATGGAACAGCTATAAACAAATTCCTTACTTAAGACAATATTTTCACTTCAGTTGTCAACTGACAAGGGGTCGGCCATCAGCAGTCTGCAGCAGCAAGAGAGAAACAGTACTCGAATTTCACAAATATGTATGAATCCCAGTTTTCCACTTAAAAAAAGGACTCAGCCTCATTCAAATCTTTACAAAAGACCTGCCACAAGGACATTAACTCACAAATCATTTGATGGCAAGAACTACATGTCAGGCCCTGGCCGGTTGGCTCAGCGGTAGAGCGTCGGCCTGGCGTGCGGGGGACCCGGGTTCGATTCCCGGCCAGGGCACACAGGAGAAGCGCCCATTTGCTTCTCCACCCCCCCCCCTTCCTCTCTGTCTCTCTCTTCCCCTCCCACGGCCGGGGCTCCATTGGAGCAAAGATGGCCCAGGCGCTGGGGATGGCTCCTCGGCCTCTGCCCCAGGTGCTAGAGTGGCTCTGGTCGCGGCAGAGCGACGCCCAGGAGGGGCAGAGTATCGCCCCCTGGTGGGCAGAGCGTCGCCCCTGGTGGGTGTGCCGGGTGGATCCCGGTCGGGCGCATGCGGGAGTCTGTCTGACTGTCTCTCCCCGTTTCCAGCTTCAGAAAAAAGAGGAAAAAAAAAAAAAAAAGAACTACATGTCAGACAGTATGTAAGGGGCCTGTTCTTAGTCTATTTCTTACTTTAAATATATGCCTTTGTGGTTTCAGATGCCTCTTGTTTGAGTATCTTCTCCTATATGACTCTCTTTCTAGCTTAGTAGTAGTTGGGTAAATCTAGAGAGTAGCTAGACTTGTAGCTGGAGAACCCTGCATGAAGCAAACCAGCACTAATATGACTAGTATTACTCATGAAGTAATACATCCCAGCTCAGAGCAGTGGCGAGAGTAGAACAACAAATACGTAACATGCTCCATATCTTAAAATGCCTGTTTATACGTCAGATTCATTTGTGACTGTTCTACCTTCCTGTTTTTCCATGCGTGGCAGGAGGATTCTGGGTAGGAAAGTGGACTTTGTCATCTCACTCTGTCAGATCTTTCTCTTCAACAAAAAAAGGAAGAGGGAGATGAAGAGAAAGTATCTATGACCTTGTCCCATGGTAGATTTATAGTGGGGACAATAACTATATGTCTCCTTTAAAAGAGAAATGGCCAAAAACATCTTAACACATGCTTTGTCTCCCTAGTAATCAAAGATTTGCAAATTCATTATGATAGTAAGTATCAAAAGCTGAGAGTTTTACATGTCATTTGACTCAGCAACTCTCAATTTAGCAAAAGTAAAGTATCATAGCTATGATCAAAGACTTATATGCATAAAGTTGTTTATCAGAGCATTGTTATAGTGATTTTTAAAAAGGAGTGAAAATCCTTCCATGTTCTCTAGGAATAATTATGGTACACCCTCACAGTGAAATATTAAGCAAGCATTAAAACTGGAAAGATTCCACAGGATTCTGTTAGGCAAAAACAGATTATAAAATACTATGCAAAAAAATAAATAAATAAAATAAAATACTACGCAGAGTTCTGCTTCTACTCAGAAAAGTCTTACAGACTTTTCTGTAGAAAGTCTTAAGAGAATGTTGTTTCCATCTGAACAATGAAAAAAGTCTGGGTAATATATAAAATAATAACTTTCCTTGAGCCCCTCAGAGAGTTAAAGTACAAGGCAACTAAATAAATTAATTTCCAAAGAGTAGTAAGCCCATCCACAAGCTTTTGGCAGAACACAAGAGAAAGGGGTGACCTCCATAAAAGTAGAAAGGAAGAAATCAGCTAAAAATGTAATAAATCCTTAAAAGCCAAGTGTTGGCTAGTGTGTCAATATGGAATAGCTTAGAACCTCAGACAAGGGAGTTCGCATGCACCCTCCAGTCCTCTTCTGCAGACCTCCGCGGAGTGTTTACAAGAAAGGTTAGAGACAAAGGGGAAGAGAGCCCCCTCCGCTGCACAGATGCAGCCGGTGACCAGCTGCTGCTGGGAGACAAGCAGAAAGGCTTGCCTTCTTCCCCAGAGCCTTCTCTTGAAAAGTAAAAGTCTTAAGCTGCTGGGGGGGGGGGGGGCGGGCGGGGAGGAAACCCTCTGGCCTTTAGGACCAGGCAAAAGTGCATTGCTGCCTGGAGAAGAACAGAAGTAAAACCTATTTGTCTCTGAGGGAGAGACAGGGAACTTTCATGCCTCCAGATGCAGGCAATGAACCTCTGCTTCTGAAAAAGAGGAGGGAGCCAAAGCCTGCTGCCCCCTAGCTTGTGTTCAGGGCCCTGCACTGCTCCACAGCAGAGGTCTCCTAAGGCAAAGGGGGTGGGGGTGAGACAAAGATGCTCAGAAAGCCTTAACCTCAAACTTCAGGCACTAAGACTGATACAGGACCAGGACAACAGAGAGACCCCCAAACCTCTACAACAAGCCATGTACTGAGAAACAAGCAATAGAAGTCACCTCTCACTAACCAACTTGGGATGAGGCAAAAACACAGAGAGCGATCTACTCTGTGGTGAAGGTGTACAGGGACAGCTGAAAGCTGAGGGTAAAGCAATAATACTTAGAAATCCCCTCTGGTACCTCAGATTCCACTCTAAGCACACAGTAACAGCAGCCATCCACTGAAGTCTGCGGTGCACTAACAGTAACCACAGCAACAACAATGCCCAAACCTACCTCACTCCTGATTCACTGTTCAACCTCTACCTTCTGCCATCCACACACATGCTAATGGTCTGAGAGAATAGGTAGGGATGCTCACTCTCAAGTATATTTACCTTAGTCTCTATATTCTTCCAGACATGTCCAGCATATAATTAAAAGTTATGAATCACATAATATTGCAAAGAAAAAACATTAACAAAAGATAAATTAATTATTAGAACTGGACTCAAATATAATCCAAATGCTGCAACTATCAGGGACTTTAAAATAACTGTAATTGATAAGTTAAAGGAATCTAGTGGAGGGTGGACAATGTGCACAAACAAATGGGAGATGACAGGAAAGAGGTAGAAAACATGAAAGTGTCAAATGCAAATGCTGTACATAAAACCAGTGTCAGAGATGAAGAATTCCTTTGATGTGTTCATCGGCAATGCAGACATAGCTGGGGAAAGAACTTGTGAACTTGAAGATATATCAATAGGACTTACTCGAACTAAAATGTAAAGAGAAAAAGCAGTGAATTAAACAGAACAGCATCTCCAAAGACTGTAGAACAATATCAAATGGTATAACATGTGTCATTAGAGTCCCAGAAGAAGAGTGAGAAAATAGAACAAAAAATAATTTGAGAAGCTAATGACCAAGAATTTTCCAAAATTAATGAAAGATCCAACAAGTCACAGATCCAAGAAGCCCAAACATTCTCAAGCCGAGTATTTACCATCCAACAAACAAAAAAGAAACCTGGAGACATCAGAGTCAAACTGCTGAAAACCAAAGATAAAGGAAAAAAATTCTTGGAGGCAGTGAGGAAAAACAAACATTACGTGCAGAGGAATAATGATAAGAATCACAGAACACCTCTCAGAAACTATACAAAGCATAAGACAAGGGATTGACTTCTTATAATAGTGAAAGAAAAATGCTGCCAAACTAGAATTGTATGTCAGTAAAAATATACCCTTTAAGAATGAAGACAAAATAAAGACCTTTAGACAAAGCTGAAAATTCATTGTCAATAGACCTGTACTACAAGAAATGCTTAAAGGTAGTTCTTCCATATCAAATGGAAATTAGGACCCCCCCCCACACACACACACAAAACAGGCTAGAAACTAAATATAAAGGTACATATTATATAATTTTTTTCTTATTTTAATCACTTTATCATAGTATATACTATATGAAAATGTGTTGGGTTTTTTTGTAAAAAGAAAGAGCATAATTCATTAAAAAAAAAAACACCTGAGAAGGCTATACAGCAAAATTTTAACTGACTTTTTTTCTAAGTGAAAGAATTGCAAATTATTTTATTTTACCTTTTATAAAGCTTATTTGCATTTTTAAAAATTTCTACAATGAATTTATATTACGTTTTGTACTGAAAATAGAATTTTATCCTTATGTTCTGTTTAAATATTTTTTAAAGATAATGTGCAGATTTCAAGGACTCTGAAGTTAGAGACATTTTTATGGGGTAATTGTTGGAAGAAATAATAACCAGAAAATGAATATTCTGTTATGAAAAGCTTTCTCTGCTTTTTTTGCCCTACTACATGGTAAAGAAGAGACCATGAAAAGGCAATAAGTACCCTTTTCTCTGATGCAAAAGTCAAGGGTGGTAGCTCTGACTTTTTAGAATAAATAAGGATTAAACAGAAACTTCTTGTAAAAGTTGTTGATGCTCTCTCTACTGGCTGAAGCCCGGAGCTCAAACCATATCCAGGACTGGAAGGGCTGTTTATTCCCAGGAAATATTAGGTCTACATGGTCTAGAAAGAGAACCAGGGATTGAGGATACATAAGTATTAGTGATAATGGTATCTACTTGTACCAAAATGTCTTTCATAAAATTTAACCTTGCTTTGACTTCTATATATTATTTAAATTTTATACTAAAACCAGCTAAGATTTTTATCTCAGCTTTGGTAATAAAGTAGTATTAATTCAGTGCAAAGATATGCTTTTGTTTCTTGACATGGTTACTCAAGGTCATGGGAGCCAGAATATTTAGATTCAAGTCCAAAATCCAGGTCCCACCATCTAAAAGACAGAGTTATTGAAAGGATCAGAGATAATGTGTATGAAGACATAATGTAAGTACATAGCAGGCAGTTCATAAATGACAGCTATTACTGGCTAACTAAAGTGTATCAAAGATACACGATGATGCCTTTATTGCCACCAACAATGAAGCAAAGACAACACCTTACAAACAGCAGTTCCAGAATCCATTGACACCTGTTGATCAGTATGTCTAATATGCTGTTGGTCAAATAAGTTTTTAAATATGATATATGTTTGCTCGCTTATAGTTTGCATTGGGTGTAGAGGACAGGCTGTAAGTAGGCCAGGTCGTTATAGCTTAAGGATTAGTTGTTGTTGTTTTTTTTAATTATTTTTATTTATTTATTCATTTTAGAAGGGAGAGAGGGGGGAGGAGGAGCAGGAAGCTTCAACTCCCATATGTGCCTTGACCGAGCAAGGCCAGGGTTTTGAACCGGCAACCTCAGCATTCCAGGTCGACACTTTATCCACTGCGCCACCACAGGTCAGGCAAGGCTTAGTTTTAAGACTAAGCTTTTCTGCCTGACCAGGTGGTGGCATAGTGGATAGAGCGTCGAACTGGGATGAGAGGACCCAGGTTCGAGACCCCGAGGTTGCCAGCTTGAGCGCGGACTCATCTGGCTTGAGCAAAAAGCTCACCAGCTTGGACCCAAGGTCGCTGGCTCCAGCAAGGGGTTACTCAGTCAGCTGAAGGCCCGCGGTCAAGGCACATATAAGAAAGCAATCAATGAACTAAGGTGTCGCAACGAAAAACTGATGATTGATGCTTCTCATCTCTCTCGTTCCTCTCTGTCTGTCCCTATCTATCCCTCTTTCTGACTCTGTGTCCCTGTAAAAAAAAAAGACTAAGCTTTTCCCCACACCCTTGACTGATTGCATGATGTGAGGGGGTGCACTCTCATGAGGAATCCCATTATGCCTCAGATAAGTGACTTTGTATCAGAGACTTCATTATTTGTATATTGGATTAAAGGTTTTGATTTCTACACTATAAAATGGGGCAGACCGGGAGCTTGCTCTCTTTTGGTTCCTGAGATTAGCATTACAGAGGAGAGCAGAGAAAGGCCACGTGGAGGAGAGGAGAAGCAGCCAAGATGGCAGAGTGCTGGAGGAGAAGTCAGTTTGTGCGGAGTTTGTGCAGAGAGAAGGAGATGGGGAACAGAGGTGAGTAAGTCTGGTGAGCTAGAAACCTTTGATTCTAGAAAACTCAGATAAGTCAGTAGCTTTGTGAGCACTGAATGAGTGGGTTTTGGATCCCAGTGTGTGTATTTTACTTGCCTGCTGGGTGCAAGCTAGGATTAAATGTAATGGCCCACCAGTTCTTGGCTCCATTGTTTCGTTACCTTCTGTCCGAATCCTATGCGAACCTGCATGGGCCAGGGGGCTGTGATGGTGGCCACAGCAACTGGCTTTACATATGCTAATGAGTGAAGTATTCAGGTTTCAGACATGTGGAGAAAGAAGAACAACTGCTAATGCAATTGGTGTATTTACACACACACACACACACACACACACACACACACACACACACACACGTGCATGCAAGTTCTCCCAAAATCCTACTAGGAAAAGTACCTTTTACAGAGGCAAACATGACATTTTGACTTGGAAATTTTTAAAGTCAAAACAAGCTCTTAAATTTTGTGCTGTAATGGTTTCTCCCCTGCCCAGATTTTTAACCACTAAAATGGGGAAATTTAGGTGTTGATGCTGCAACCTCAGTATTGAATCATCGCTGTCCTGTATTCCAGGGTATAATTCAGCTGTTTGGCCAGAGCAGTCAGAGCCTGTATAGAAAGGCCAAAGGTTTCATAAGAGCAGTTAAAGGGTGTTTTACCTCTTACATTGACCATTAACAAAAAGGGTCTAATTAAACATAGTTCATACCTCTTTAGTTGATATTTTTAATTTCTTTTTTAAAAGACTTTTTTATTTATTGATTTTAGAGAGAGGGAAGAGAAAGAGAAGGGGGGGAGGAAGGAGATGGAAGTATCAGCTCATAGTAGTTGCTTCTCGTATGTGCCTTAATTGGGCAAGTCTGGGGTTTTTGAACTAGTGACCTCAGGCATCTTCAGTTGATCTTTATCATGTCCTTGGGACTTAACAGATACAGATTTAATCTCTGACATGGGGAAGTTATTCAAAGGTATTTCAGTCTTGAAATTTTCATGCAGCCAGGATAAGATGCAACAGTTTGAGGTGAGGACAGAGTGTGGGCACAAGCTATTAGCCAAAGGTAGATTGACCCTCAAAAATGGAACAGAGGATTCAAGGAGAAGGAATATTTGCATGTACAAGGAACACATGAAAAGAGTAAATCAGAGCAAGAGGATGAGTGAAGTGAGGGAAAAATACAAGAAGACAAAACCCTCATCTCCCTGCCAAAAAAAAGAAAAGAGTTTGCCTCAGCAATAGGTTAAATGACTTTTGTTTCGCTCTAATAAAGCTAGGCGAGAGGAAGGGCATCTTGGCACTGAGAACACGGTCTGAGAGATGAAGGAAAACGTCTCTGCCTATGCAGAGCGGGGCACAAAAGGAGGAACAAAGCCCACTGGCAGGTGAAAAGACAAAAAGACTGTGGGGATAGAAGAGGCAAATAGACAAGAGGGAGTGAACCAAAAACAGATCTGTGAGACAGGGACTGAGAGAGGAGAGGTGGACTGAGGAGCAGCAAAAGCAGGGGGCAGAGGCGGGTGGGGCTTCCCCCCTCACATTCCCAATCCCATCTCGGGGAGCTCCAGAAAGAGCAGTCACCTCCAGCATCTGCTTCTGCCATTCACTGTCCAATCTCCAGCGCCCAGAACAATGCCTGGTATATTATGAGCGCTCAGAACACAGGTGGTGAATGAAAAGTGGCACATGCAAACCCTGGCCCAGTAGCTCTGTTGTTTGGAGCATCAACCTGACATGCCAAGGTTGTGAGTTTGATCCCCTGTCAAGGCACATACAAGAATCAACCAATGAATGCATACATGAGTGGAACAACAAATCAATGTTTCTCTCTAAAATTTAAAAATTAGAAAAGAATAAAAGTGACACATGCAGGAAAGAGAAGGAAGCTGAACCCCCTGAGAAATGCCATGTGCTTCATGGCTTCCATTAGCTCAGAGATGAGTGGGTGAAAAGGATATCAAAGATATGGGCTCTGCTTACAGCATGGCCGAGTGCCCCTCGCTTTGGTATCAGTTTGGTTTTGCTGTTGCAGGACTAGCAAGGGTCCAAGTGGAACCAGCAGTGGTTAGACCAAGGATCCTGCCTTCATGTCTGTTCTCAAACCTTTTTTTTGTTTGTTTGTTTTGTTTTGTTTTTTGTTTAAACTTTGTGTCGAGGGCTGACTTTCAGTAGATCGCAGCGAGGGAGCTGCTCTGCTACATACGAAACCCCGACCCCGAAGCAGGTCGTCTACGAATTGTTTAGCACCAGGTTCCCCACGAACGTGCGTTGCATGACAGGCGAGGGGGCGGCCCCCTTTCCGGCCGCGCCCGTTTCCCAGGAGGAGGGGCTCTCCGCACCAGACCCCGGTCCCGACACGTGACGGGGCGCACGTGGCGGCCCGCTGGTGGGGAAGGCGGGGGACCGGCTATCCAAGGCCAACCGAGGCCCGCGGCGCTGCCATATCGTCCCACCTGGGCAAGATTCTGACTTAGAGGCGTTCAGTCATAATCACACAGATGGTAGCTTCACCCCATTGGCTCCTCAGCCAAGCACTGTCCTCAAATCTTATGATGTTGGACATGTTTAGATATTTGAATGTCTCATCCAAAGTTTCTTCTTTGGAAATTATTTCTATGGGTTTCCTACAAAATATAACTAGTTCACAAGGGCTATAATGGGCTTGGCCATTCAAAGTCACCAATATGTAGACAAAAATTGTTCCATTAACTTAGCAACATGTTTGGTAGGGCCCCAAGGAAAATGGACTCAAAACATAGAGACTCCCAAGAGCCCAAGAGAAAAGACATCAAAGAGGTTTGGTCAAGGGAGATGGAGTCAGGCTGGTTGGAATCCCCAGTGACTCATCCTACTTCCTAGGGGATCTCCCACGTGGAAGACAAAGCCAGGGGTAGTGTGTGGAGAAATGAAGATGAGTCAGTTGTGAACGTGTCTAACTGCTTGGCTCTGGCTCTACGATGGTCACCAACAGAGAAATACACCTAGGGCTTAGACACACAGGAATGACATAAAGTCATAAAAAGAAAGGTGTAAAGCCAGGAGCCGCCATCGTGGCCATTCACATGCAGGTTCGCATTGGATTCGGACAGTCGGTAAAGAAACCATGGAGCCAAAAACTGGTGGGCCATAGCCTTTAATCCTAGCTTGCACCCGGCGGGCAAGTAAAAATACACACTGGGCTCCAAAACCCAGTCACATTCAGTGCTCACAAAGCCACTGACTTATCCGAGTTTCCTAGAATCAAAGATTTCTAGCTCACCAGCCTTATTCTCCTCAGTTCCCCACCTCCTTCCTTATCCCAGATACAAACTCTACACAAACTGGCATCTCACTCAGCACTCCGCCATCTTGGCTGCTTCTCCTGGCCTCCTCCACGTGGCCTGTCCCTATTTTATAGTGTAGAAATCCAAACACTTAATCCAATATACAAAATAGGGAAGTCTCTAATACAAAGTCACTTTCTGAGGCATGATTGGATTGTACCACCCCACATCAAAAAGGGTAGGAAAGGCTTAATCCCAAAACCAAGCCCCAGGCTACTAGGATTCTGCCTGTCTTTAGCCCACCCCAACACACATTAATATCACCTGGGCGACGGCCTCCTCATGTTATCTTTAACAAAGTGAGCATAATACATTTTATCTGCCCAACAAAAGGTATCACTGAGAAATGTCATGATCATTCTTAAAAAAAAAAAGACTAATGATAATGGGCAAGGGGACAAATCGAAATGAAACAGGCCTCAAAAAGATCTAGCCATTTAAGTGCCTTCCTGGAATGGCAAGATTTATACATTTTCATCTCTTCCCAGAGGCACCAAAACAGAAGCATTTCACCTTTCTGAATAATTCCACACATTTTCTTTTAGTTTATCCCATCACCATAGTGAAGAAGCAAAGATCTTATTTTCATGCGTCTGCACTAGACTAAACTAGCATTCCCCTCAAAAACTTCAAAAATTCACATGGCAGTGTTTGCATGCTTCTTCAAAGGAATTTCTTATCTCGGACGGAAATCAATGGGATAAGCAAAGCATTAGGAGAACAGTCTCTGAATCTTATCTCCTATCATCTCAGAGAGAGGATCTGAGATTCCAGTTTCTGCTTACTAAAGGGAGGCAGAGAAGCTGCTCACTTGCTTCACAAAAATGTGCTAAGCCTGAGAAACATGGGATGGCCAATCACTTTGCTAAAGCAGAACAGTTAAGGAACTATGACAGAAACTGCTAATTGCTAATTCATATATGTTCCATAGAATCGAAACCAGGATTTTACTCAAGGGCGCAATGTATTTCTCAAGAGACTACACTTGTCAGTTTCCTCTGAATGTAGACAAGGTCAAGGGGTAAGATAAAGGGTAAGTGGATAGACTAAGTGCCTTCTGGCAAAGCTCCTTAGGGGTGACTGACTCAACTGAGTGGTCTCATCCCACCCCCACCCCACCGTCCTTCTGGTTGGAACAATAGTAGTCATCTTGAACAAGAAAATGAAAGAATGAAAGCTACAAGCTAAAGATGGTAGAGCAGTGTTGGGCAGATAAAATATATCAATATTATGCTCACTTTGTTAAAGATGGCACTACCTGCATAGAAGCCCGTTGCCCAGGTGATATTAATGTGTGTTGGGGGCGGGCTGTGGGCAGGCAGGCCTGGGGCTTGGTTTAGGACTAAGCCTTTCCCACCCTTTTTGATGTGGGGTGGTATAATCCCATCATGCCTCAGATAAGTGACTTTGTATTAGAGACTTCCCTATTTTTTTTTATACTTTTTTTTTTTTTTTTTTTTTTTTTTTACAGAGGCAGAGATAGACAGGGACAGACAGACAGGAATGGAGAGAGATGAGAAGCATCAATCATCAGTTTCTCGTTGCGCGTTGCGACTTCTTAGTTGTTCATTGATTGCTTTCTCACATGTGCCTTGACCGTGGGCCTTCAGCAGATCGAGTAACCCCCTGCTGGAGCCAGCTACCTTGGGTTCAAGCTGGTGAGCTCTTTGCTCAAGCCAGATGAGCCCACGCTCAAGCTGGCGACCTCGGGGTCTCGAACCTGGGTCCTTCCGCATCCCAGTCCGACGCTCTATCCACTGCGCCACCACCTGGTCAGGCTAGACTTCCCTATTTTTGTATATTGAATTAAAGGTTTTGATTTCTGCACTTTAAAGTGGGGCAGACCAGGAGCTTGTTCTCTCTAGGTTCCTGAGATTAGCATTAGAGGAGAGAGCAGAGAGGAGAGCAGAAAGAGGCCACGTGGAGGAGGCCAGGAGAAGCAGCCAAGATGGTGGAGTGCTGAGTGAGAAGCGAGTTTGTGCAGAGTTTGTGCAGGGAGAAGGAAGGAGATGGGGAACAGAGGTGAATAAGTCTGGTGAGCTAGAAACCTTTGATTCTAGGAAACTCAGATAAGTCAGTAGCTTTGTGAGTACTGAATGAGTGGGTTTTGGATCCCAGTGTGTGTTTTTACTTGCCTGCTGGGTGCCAGCTAGGATTAAAGATGATGGCCCACCAGTTCTTGGCTCCATTGTTTCATTACCGTCTGTATGAATCTAATGCGAACCTGCATGGGCCGGGCTGCTGTGATAGTGGCCGTGGATACTGGCTTTACAAACAGAAACACAAAAGAATACTGTCCTCTACTGGCCAAGTGCTGCTGCTACATGTTGTATCACCACAATTATTTTATATTGGAGACAAACTTCCATCTTGTTTAAGCCAAATGCAATTCCTAGCAGATAGACCCCCTGTCAACCTTCTGAGTGGCTGCCTTCTAGGCTCATTCCCAATACTGGCAGGGCCCAGGCCACAGGCAGAGGTGGAAACCCCTAGTCTGTGCCCCTCTACTCTTCCTGCCCCGGGTTCTGTTTGCTCTGTATGGACATCTGAGCTCACACTTCTAAGCTCATGGCCAGGCGAACACAGCTCCTTGGCCACGCTTCAGGCCTAGGGTACACACGTTTTTGGTCAGGAGGAAAAGCTGGGAAGAGGCCAGGGTAGGATCTGGTAGTGGGCTCAAAGTGATCTGGGCAGGGAGTTCCAGGATCCTGGGAAGCCAAGGCATTGGTCTAGAAGTGGGAGAAAGTTCCAGGTAGCATGTCCCTTTCACCTGTGATCTCCTTACCCTGTGAAGAGAAGCGTGGCTCTTGAAGGCACAGAACTTGGGGCAGGGGTCTGAGTTACCAGGATCTCAATGTGATATCACTGGCTTCTCTCCTTCTCATCTCCTAATCCCTGTCTTTTTGTTATTCACAATTACAGTAGAACAAAACTTGAGTAGTCCCATTAACTATCTGTTATAGGAGCCTCAGTAAAATGATCTTTTGAAGGAAAAGTCTGGAGCTATAGCCTTGAACTGTGTTGTTTTCCTTTTATCCTTAATGCCACTCTCTTTTCTCTTTATGAGACTGTATAACGAAAAGTTGGTCAAGCCTGGCTCTCTGGCAAGCTTGTTGTCTTTGGTGAGTTGTCATTAGGATGGCTAAGCACAAGTTTATCACTCAACTGCAATAGTAGTACTAGTGTACTGAATGAAGGAGGAGTCTCTAAATCCTTGGTCTCTGTCATTTATATATTTGCTTATTTGAGGAAACTATCCAAGTGGCATTTAGCTGGATCTCTTGGCACAAACATGCACCAGGGAGGGCAGCGGAATGAGCTGCAAACCCTGGCTACAGAGACTGTTGCCCTTGGAGAACCATATGGGAGTAGGTGGGAACTCTAAAGGTGTGACACTGAAATGACCCAGGTCTGGGCCCCAAACGAGCTGGGCACCTTTCTCTGTTACTTAGGAAGCCCCCAACTCAGCCCAGGGTTAGCAAAGACTGAGACCACTGATAATGGGATCCAGCCTCCAGCTCGTACTCCTAAGCACAAGGACTCATTCCTAGAGGAATCTGTCTCCTCCACATGGCCTGTTGGGCAGGAGCAGTAAACCTGGCTTCACAAACATGAAAATACCCAAACCACTGCACTCTCTCTGTGAATCTTGGAAGCCCTTTTCCTTTAGTTCAGTGATTCTCAGCTTTATTTTGGATTATGAATCTCTTATGTTTTCTAGGCTGGATAATTACCAAAGGACACGAGTGCTCAACCACACTTCAGAGAACTGGTGTGGTCCCTTTCAAACAGCAAGATATAGTTAAAAAAACAACAACCATTGAGTAAATAATCTTACTACAGACTGAATATTAATGTCCCTCCTAAATTCAAATGTTGACATCTAATCCCTAATGCAATGGTATTAAGAGGCGGGGCCATGAGAGGGTGATTAGATCATGAGGGTAGAGCCATCATGAATGGGATTAATGCCTTTATAAAAGAGAACCCAGGGAAGCAGTGAGAATATAAAGAGAGACCCCTGAGGCCCTGAGAGCTCTCTTGTCCCTTTTGTCAGGTGAGGACAATGAGAACCAATGGACCAGGGAGAGAGCTCTTACCAGACACCAAATCTAATGACACCTTGATCTTGGACTTCCCAGCCTCCAGACATGTGAGAATAAATGTTTGTTGTCTAAGCCACCTGGTGTATGGCATTTCTGTTATGGCAGCCCAAAGAGATTAAGACAGTACTAATATCCCCCACTTTCTATCTCCATTTTGCTTATTATTCTCCCATAGGAAAAATGATTTGTAAGGTTCCTCCTAGCTCTACAGTTCAATGGCTCCTTATAGAGTTCTATGAAATGAAAGACACATTAAACATCCTTTTCCCCATCTTCATCTAACTTCTTCTTATCGTTCTAGTCTTGGCTTAGAAGCTAGTTCATTCCATCGGCCTTCTGTCACCCTCCCCAGCCTGCAGAGTGAGCTAGAAAACTCTGCTCTTGTTCCCATGCTGCTCTGGACTACCCTATTCAAAGCTGCATCCTCAGCACCTACCAGGAGCTCAATGACACACATGAAATGATGATATGAGTAGATGGTTTCTGATAGCTACCGCCCCCCCTTTGGTCACTGGACTGGTGATGAAAGATGTTCTCAGATAACTATCCAGGGAACATGTTGAAATAGTCTTTGTTCTTCTGCTTGCATTTAGAAATAGTCTTTGGACATATGTACCATGAGTACACACCTAATGAATAAGATTACAGCACCACAATTTTTCAGGGAAAGGATGGAAAAAAAGATCTTCCATTTTTATGGTCAGAGAAACCCAGACTATTATACTCAGCTCAGTTCTCATGAATAAAATAGAAGATCCTTTGCCATCTCTTCTGAGCTCTTCAAATTAATCTAAGGTCTGATTGTCCCAAGGCATTACTAATTTTATAACAACATCATTTATATCACAAAATTGGAAATGACATACATATCCAGTCAAAGAGTGATGGTTAAATAAACTATGACACTCAACCAGTGAATGCACATAGCCTACAGTATAATCTAAATTTAAGAGGTGAGACATAAATTACATATGCAGTGTGACTACCATCATGTAAAATATATCAGACATACGCTTGAAATATAGAAAGGCATACTACAGAGTATTAATAATGGCTGTGTTCGTGTGTTAGGACTGTGGATGATTCTCTTTCTTTATATGTTTCTGAATTTTGCAGATTTTCTCACGGTGGAAAGTCAAAATTAATGACATATTTAACTGTTAACTAAAAACATCTTGCTATTTTTTTGCTATAAAAGTTTTGGCTATTGATACTGGGTGTGTCCACTTGAAGGAGCAGAGAGAAGACCGTATGGTGCAATCCATCAAAACAAGGGATGGCAACACATGGCTTCTTCTGGAATAGCAAATGCCTGTGTAATAATCCTCACAGACCTCAGTTCTTACCATGTACCAGGCATTTCCCATGAATTTGTTTTCATTATGTCCTCATAAACACTGTCGGAGATAAGAACTAGAGGTGTTCCTGCCGTTTTATAGCTGAAACTGAGCCTCAGACTGGTCAGTTCTTTACAAGAACAAGGAGGAGCCATGGAGCTTGATCTTGGGCAGTCTGTCTCCAGGGCCCGCCATTTTCTCGCTATGCTGTGCTGCCCCCTCCTAGGCAGAAGCAGGGGCTAAGGGAAAATCAAGCATTTTCCAAGCCACACTTCCTTTCAGGCAAGGCTCTCTTGTGTCAGACAAAGGCACAGCATCCATTTCCATTTTTAGGAGATTCTATTCAGACATGTCCTCAAATGACTCCTGCTTGTCAGTGGACATAGTCTCTAGTAGCCATATTATCTCAAGGCTCTAACCAGAGGGTGATCCATAAATTGTCCCTCTTTGGGACAATATGCTCAGCTTTGAATGTAAAACATGAATCCACTGCTTTGGGGCAACAAGCCCATTTATAAATGCTTTCATGGTGGCCAACTTCGCAGACCCCGACCAAATGGGTACAGTCCTTGCTGGCTTCCTTATGAAAAGGTGAATAATGGCTGCCCTCTACGTGCCAACACAGTTATAGGCAGTCTTTCTCCAGGTGCTTGTCGAACCGGTTCACGCTGCAAATGACTGAACATGCCCCACTGACACCATTAGTACGCACGGCACTTTGAGGTTCTCCATTACACAGCCACCTTTTCTCTGCACAGAAACCTACTGGAGTGACATTTGTAGAAGCGAGGGAGGGAGACTTTACTACAAAAGAATTCCAGGAGGACAGAGCGGGATATCTGGAGAGAGTCCAGTCCTGTGGGAGTCCAGCGTGCCACTGAATCGCAACGTCTTCCCACCCGCCCTGCCACCTTGGGGAAATGAGTGGGGGCGTGGGGAACTACAGAAACAAATTCCACGGAATGAGCCAAGCAGACCCGTCTGAAGGAAATGACAGAGGGCTTAAAGGAAACCCATTTCAAATGAAAATTAGAAACAAATGTGTTCGCAGGGAAAACTTCCTGAGCAAAAGGAAACAAGTAAACAGAAATGCTAACGAGAAGACGGAAACATCAGAGAAAGTGCCCTGAGGATCACTACTTGGAGATACCATTGCATCCTTTGTGCTCTGCCTCTCGGTCCTGTTCCCCCAGGGACAGCTCTGTGGTGTTCATTCACTTACTTTCTCTGGAACCGGACCACAGGATCGGCCAGCAGGTCAGTGACGTCAAGCTTTCTGCCCTTCTCAATGACATCCTGGTGCTTCCGGACAAACAGCCACCCGATGTGGGAGAAGAAGAAGCCCCGGCGGGCGTTGTGGGGGTCGGCGTCGGTCTCCGAGTACTTGTGGTGGACTCGGTGGTCCCGGGACCACTCGAAGATGTCGTTCTGCAGAGAGAATGCGGACCCTAAGTAGAGATAAAGCACTCTGGCACTTTATCTGAAAGCATCTCTACCTCGCCCTGACCCACCCCACCCCTCACCATCTGCACCATCGACGTCCACTTTGCTCCCATCCTCAACCTCCAGTTCAACCGCTGGGGTTGGTCTGGGGCGGTTTTCATAAACACAAGAGTAAATCCTCATTTAGTAGGGATCTTAGCTTGTGTTTGGGACGTGCCCGCTGCAGGAGGTTAGGGCTTGTTTAGTGAACTAGTGGGGAAACCTGAAAGTTCCGGTGGAGGCGACTGAAGTCTCCTGGGAGATCATTCATGTCAAGAGAGAGAGAATGAGAGAGAGAGAGAGAGAGAACGAGAGAGAGAGAGATCCAGTATCAGGTTGATGTCTTGGTTGTTGGAAGAGAGGGGGGCAATCCTGATTACTAAAGGCTGTGGGTTCTTGGCCTGGATCTCTCTGTGCTCGCACCCACTCTTTAATGGCCTTGATGTCCAACTTAATGGAGAGCAGGAAGCCAGAAAGTAAAAACTCAAACAGCTACTTCATCAAGTCTCTGAAAAATATCAAGGCACAAATTATATTGTTTGCGGACTGCTCTAACAGTGTGCCACAGAGAGGAAGGGGGGTGACTCTGGCTCCTTGAGGAATCTGGTGTATTTGGCCATGTCCATCAAGTGAGGGAGCAGCAACGCCCGAGGGGCCGGCAGCAACGCCCGAGGGGCCGGCGACACGCTGGAACCGAGAGGCGCTGCCCACGAAGGGAACAATGTCAGAGTCGAGCAGATTCTGACAAACTCACAGACAGGGTGAGGCTCAGGCACACGTGGGGGACACACCCTGCCTGAGGGGCCGGCGACACGCTGGAACCCAGAGACGCTGCCCACGGAGGGAACAATGTCAGAGTCGAGCAGATTCTGACAAACTCACAGACAGGGTGAGGCTCAGGCACATGTGGGGGACACACCCTGCCCGAGGGGGGCGACACGCTGGAACCCAGAGACTCTGCCCACGGAGGGAACAATGTCAGAGTCGAGCAGATTCTGACAAACTCACAGACAGGGTGAGACTCAGGCACACATGGGGGACGCACCCTGCCGATCCTCTTGTGATGACAGTCATGAGAGGGTGTCTGGGGGCTGAATGTCTTGTGTGAGCTGTCAGGGCCAAGAACCAGTGGCACCTAGGCTGGTATTATTAATGAAATCTTATCTATGGCCACGGGCCAGTAAAATCCCTAGACTTCCAATTTGTGCTTGGTTTTGCTTTTATCTGATAATGTTTTTAAAACTTTGAGAAGGTAAATTAGGTTAGAAGTAATGCTTTTGATAAGAAAATTAACCTGAAAATAAAAATATTTTTATATCGTATATAAGCCCTTTATTGGGGAAAATGGTAATAATGTTTGATACCATACTATCCAGTACTTGTCATGTTTTCATAAGAATCTGCTAGTTCACAGATATTGGCTTCATTCTGTGATGAGAATAAAGAGAACTAACTATTTAATTAACTTATTTTCTTTAGCGTGAGAGAGACAAAGACAGAGAGTGAGATAGAGACAGACAGGAAGGGAGAAAGATGAAAAGCATCAACCCATAGTTGCGGCACCTTAGTTGTTCATTGATTGCTTCTCATTTATGCCTTGACCAGGGGACTCCAGCCAAGCCAGTGACCCCTTGCTCAAGCCAGCAACCTTGGGCTGAAGCCAGTGACCATGGGAGCCTGTCTATGATAACATGCTTAAGCCAGTGACCTTGCGCTCAAGCTGGATGAGCCCATGCTCAAGCAGTGACCTTGGGGTTTAGAACCTGGGTCTTCAGCATTCCAGGCCAACACTCTATCCACTGTGCCACCGCTAGGTCAGGCAAGAAAGGGAACTATTTTATTCTCAAAGTTCTAACAATTCTTTTAATCAAAATGGGGTTCACCTTGACCAGATAGCTCAGTTGGTTGGAGTGTGATCCTAATGTGCCAAGATTATGGGCTCAATCCCCAGTCAGGGCACAAACAAGAATCAACCAATAAATGAGTAAGTGAAACAACAAATTGATGTTTCTCCTTCTCTCCTTTCCTCTCTAAAAAATCAAGAAATTTTAAAAATATTTTTAAAAATGAGGTTCATTGGCCCTGGCCAGTTGGCTCAGTGGTAGAGCATCAGCCTGGTGTGTGAATGTCCCGGGTTCGATTCCCAGTCAGGGCACACAGGAGAAACCCCCATCTGCTTCTCCAGCCCCCTTTCCCCTTCTCTCTATCACTCTTTCCTTCCCACAGCCATGGTTCAATTGGTTCAAATGCACTGAACCCGGACGCTGAGGATGGCTTCATGGAACCTCTGTTTCAGCCCCAGATAGGAGTTGCCAGGTGCATCCAGGTCCTGGCACATGCGGGAGTCTGTCTATCTCCCCTCCTCTCACTTGGAAAGAAGAAAAAAATGGGGTTCATTTGAGGTTTTGGTTTCTCTGGCTCACCCAATGCTACTGGAAGGCTACTCAAATCTTATGCCATCCTATAGCACCACTGACAACTTTTAAAATTTGCTTAACTTTTTGGTAATGGGCCAGATAGAGGAGAGGTAGAAAGACTTCAAAAAGTATTTGCTCAGCTTTAAATATAAAGAGAGAAAATGGACACTTAGCAGTTTTTGTATAGCAAAAATTACCACCCGATTTACTGTGATAAGAAAGAAGTCTTACATGCAGCCCCATGTTCATTGCAGCATTGTTCACAATAGCCAGGACATGGAAACAACCAAAAAGCCCATCAATAGACGACTGGATAAAGAAGATGTGGCACATATACACTATGGAATATTACTCAGCCATAAGAAACGATGACATCGGATCATTTACAGCAAAATGGTGGGATCTTGATAACATTATATGAAGTGAAATAAGTAAATCAGAAAAAAACAGGAACTGCATTATTCCATACATAGGTGGGACATAAAAGTGAGACTAAGAGACATTGATAAGAGTGTGGTGGTTACGGGGGGGAGGGGGGAGATAGAGAGGGAAAGGGGGAGGGGGAGGGGCACAAAGAAAACTAGATAGAAGGTGACAGAGGACAATCTGACTTTGTTTATTTACTTATTTTTACAGAGACAGAGCGAGAGTCAGAGAGAGAGGGATAGATAGGGGCAGACAGACAGGAACGCAGAGAGACAAGAAGCATCAATCATCAGTTTTTCGTTGTGGCACTTTCGTTGTTCATCCATTGCTTTCTTTTTCTTTTTTTTTTTTTTTTTTTTTTTCACAGAGGCAGAGATAGACAGGGACAGACAGACAGGAATGGAGAGAGATGAGAAGCATCAATCATCAGTTTCTCGTTGCGCGTTGCGACTTCTTAGTTGTTCATTGATTGCTTTCTCACATGTGCCTTGACCGTGGGCCTTCAGCAGACCGAGTAACCCCCTGCTGGAGCCAGCGACCTTGGGTCCAAGCTGGTGAGCTCTTTGCTCAAGCCAGATGAGCTGGCGCTCAAGCTGGCGACCTCAGGGTCTCGAACCTGGGTCCTTCCGCATCCCAGTCCGACGCTCTATCTACTGCGCCACCACCTGGTCAGGCGACAATCTGACTTTGGGTGATGGGTATGCAACATAATTGAACGACAAGATAACCTGGACATGTTATCTTTGAATATATGTATCCTGATTTATTGATGTCACCCCATTAAAAAAATAAAATTATTAAAAAAAAAAAGAAAGGTCTTTGGGTTTTACATGTATTTAAACACAGTGGGTTGGAAAGAGTGAATGCATTTATTATTTATAATCTCAGAATGTATCACTGGAAAGGAATTTTAAATGTCAGTCATGATGACTGCAACCCAGATTGATTTGTTTCTTTTCTGTTAGTTCATTGTTTTTATTGCAATGCCCATCTGAACACAGGAAGAAAGGAGAATGCTCTCTTCCCAGTTCACAGATGGGAAAATTAAGGCTAAGAAAACATTTACTCAAGTTCATCTACTAAGTAAGTGCAAACAGTAAAGAAACAAAAATGGGCCTGACCAGGCAGTGGTGCAGTGGATAGAGTGTCAGACCAGGATGCAGAGGACCCAGGTTTGAAACCCCAAGGTCGCTGGCTTGAGCACAGGCTCATCCGGCTTGAGCACAGGGGTGGCTGACTTGAGTGTGGGATAGTAGACCTGACCCCATGGTTGCTGGCTTGAGCCCAGAGGTCACTGGCTTGAGCCCAAGGTTGGTGGCTAGAGCAATGGGTCACTGGCTCAGCTGGAGCCCCCTGTGGTCAAGGCACATATGAGAAAGCAATCAATGAACAACTAAGGTGCCACAGCAAAGACTTGATTCTTCTCCTCTCTCCCTTTCTGTCTATCTGTTCCTCAAAAATTAAAAAAAAAAAAGTTAAAAAGAAACAAAAACGGCACTCCTTCTGTCCTTAGTTCACGCTCCTTTCAAAGAGGTATTTCATTATTTTCCAAATTTGGCAGTGAGGAGGGGTCTTTTAAAAAAACAACAACTCATTTTTCTTGTTGGGTTTTTTTGTTGTTGTTGTTTTGTTTTTGTTTTTTTGTTTTTTTTTGTATTTTTCTGAAGCTGGAAACGGGGAGAGACAGTCAGACAAACTCCCGCATGCGCCCGACCGGGATCCACCCAGCACGCCCACCAGGGGCCATGCCCTGCCCACCAGGGGGCGATGCTCTGCCCCTCCAGGGCATCGCTCTGCCGCAACCAGAGCCACTCTAGCGCCTGGGGCAGAGGCCAAGGAGCCATCCCCAGCGCCTGGGCCATCTTTGCTCCAATGGAGCCTCAGCTGCGGGAGGGGAAGAGAGAGACAGAGAGGAAGGAGGGGGGCGGGTGGAGAAGCAAATGGGCGCTTCTCCTATGTGCCCTGGCCGGGAATCAAACCCGGGTCCCCAGCACGCCAGGCCGACGCTCTACCACTGAGCCAACCGGCCAGGGCCATTGGAAGGGTTTTTAATTTATCATAGTGCAATTTTTTAAAATTTCTTAAGTGGTGAGTTCCAAAGGGCTAAGAAACATTCATTATTCTTACAAAATTAAGCGTAATATAACAACAACAAAAGACTGATGATGAGGACAAGCTGGAACAGCAATATTTATTTATCTTAAATTCCTCTTACCTGGATACCTTCCCAACAGAAGCCACTTTGACTGCATCAGTGAAATGAAGCAAGGGTTTTGGCCACATTCCAAATAATCACACACAATCTAGCCAAAAATACTCTGAAGATGTGTGTGTGTGGGGGGTTTAACCCGTTGTTATTGTTTTGTTTTTAACTCTAAAGCTGAATCTAAAGTGAAAAAGTGACTCAAAGAACAAGATATAAGCCAACAGTAAGGCAGAGGGAACAAGATTCATACGATCACCCAGGGACTTTGTTTTCCAACTCATCTGCATTTTGCTTCTCTCCTGGAGTGATTGAGTGGGAGCCAATCTGTGAACAGCATTGGTATTTGATGAAAGGCTGTGTGGACCTAGAGCGTGTCTG
The DNA here is from genome assembly GCF_036850995.1 of Saccopteryx leptura. Taxonomy (NCBI): domain Eukaryota; kingdom Metazoa; phylum Chordata; class Mammalia; order Chiroptera; family Emballonuridae; genus Saccopteryx; species Saccopteryx leptura. Next base: position 64,014,741 of record NC_089507.1, read on the forward strand.
GTACAGTCAATATGTGCAGAAGGGAAAGCTGATGGCTGATGAGGAGGGAGAGATGACAAGCAAATCTCAGGAGGTGGGAAGTGAGAGGAAACAGCCTGCGATGACCTGACCAGCAATATCCTGGTAATCCCTCTTCCTCCCAGTGTTTACACAGTGCTGATTACTCTTGCCTGGAACTAGCACGCCACTCCATCATCCCCCCTGCTTCTCAGAAAAGAAAAACAAAATGAGGCAGAGAGATGCTGAACTTCCGTCAGTGAGTTGACCCTCAAGTACGTGGATTCCATCCCTGTGTGCATTTTTTTTTTTTTTTTTTTTTACACTGAGATAGAGAGAGAGTCAGAGAGAGGGATAGATAGGGACAGACAGACAGGAACAGGGAGAGATGAGAAGCATCAATCATCAGTTTTTCGTTGCAATACCTTAGTTGTTCATTGATTGCTTTCTCATATGTGCCCTGACTGCGGGCCTTCAGCAGACCGAGTAACCCCTTGCTTGAGCCAGCGACTTTGGGTCCAAGCTGGTGAGCTTTGCTCAAATCAGATGAGCCTGTGCTCAAGCTGGCGACCTCGGGGGTCTCGAACCTGGGTCATTACACATCCCAGTCCGACGCTCTATCCACTGCGCCACCGCCTTGTCAGGCCCTGGGTGCATATTTTGATAGCAGCCATGGCATTGAACTCAGCAGCAACTCCTGAAACCTAGACTTACATATTCTAACAAATCAATTAACAAATGATTCCACTGGCAACTTAGAGTTTATCATTAACAGTGGGTTCTGGTAGATCACAGTGTTTTTAAAAAAATAATTATTATTGATTGAATGACTTTAGAGAGACAGAGAGAGGAATGGAGAAAGAGAGGGAAGCATTCATTTGTTGTTCCACTTAGTTGTGCATTCATTGGTTGCTTATGGTATGTATCCTGATAGGGGATCTAACACGCAACCTTGCTGTTTCTGGATGAAGCTCTAACACAGGGGTCCCCAAACTTTTTACACAGGGGGCCAGTTCACTTTCCCTCAGACCGTTGGAGGGCCAGACTATAAAAAAAAACTATGAACAAATCTCTATGCACACTGCACATATCTTATTTTAGAGTAAAAAAACAAAACGGGAACTAATACAGTATTTAAAATAAAGAACAAGTAAATTTAAATCAACAAACTGACCAGTATTTCAATGGGAACTGCTTTTGGCTAATGAGATGGTCAATGTGCTCCTCTCACTGACCACCAATGAAAGAGCTGCCCCTTTGGGAAGTGCGGAAGGGGCTGGATAAACGGCCTCAGGGGGCCGCATGTGGCCCGCGGGCCATAGTTTGGGGACCCCTGCTCTAACAGATCAATCTTAATATGCAACCCCATTACTTTCAAAGGTGGACCTTCACCACATGTTTATTGACTATTCCCGACAAAGGATTGGTGAATGTAACTGCCTTAGTTCTAAGAGCCGTGGGTTTAACTGAGGCCCGAGCAGGTGGAGGAGCAGAGGAGGAAGAGAGCGGATTAGAAGTGTGCAGCTCAGGTGGTAGCTTTTGTTATATGAGGAGCCATACCATGTCCTACTTTGTGCTGTCCAAGAGAAATACCACACAAGCCATATATGTAATTAATATTTTTTTTAGTAGCAACATTAAAAAAGTAAAACTAATTTTAATAATATATTTTACTTAACAAATATATTTAAAACATCATTTAATATATGATAATCATAAATTATTAATGAGATATTTTACTTTGTTTTCTATACCAATTCTTCAAAATTGGGTGTGTACTGTATACCTTCTGTACATCTCAATTCAGACTAGCCACATTTCAAGTGCTCAGTAGCTGGCCGCACAGGGCTAGTAGCTACCACATGGGACAGTGCAGTTCTAACTCATGATGTGTATACTTTATGTGTTATACTTTTAAAAGTTTAAAAAGTAAAATAAATAAATTTTTAAGTTTTAAATATTCAATGTTGTTTACTGGTGAAAGTGTGAAATTGGCACAAACCATGTGAAGGGCAAAAGGGCTCCACGTATCAAATATGTTAAAGTTGTGCATACGTAAAATCCAACAATTCATTTCTTTACTCTAAGGAAATGTATCTTAGGATAAATTAAGATAGGCCCTAGTGGTTTGCTGAGTGGATAGAGCATTGGCTTGGCATGCAGATGTCCCAGTTTGATCCCTGGTCAAGGCACACACGAGAACCAACCATCTACTTCTCTCCCCTATACTTGCCCCTTCTCTCCCTCTTCCCCTCCCACAGCCAGTTGGTTCAAGTATCCATCCGGGGCGCTGAGGATAGCTCGGTTAGTCCAAGCGTCGGCCCCTTATGGGCATTGCTGGATAGATCCCCACTAGGGTGCATGTGTGAATCTGTCTCTCTATTCCCTCCCTCTCACTTAAAAAATAAAAAAAAGGTAAATTAAGATAAAAGAAACTTCTTTTAAGGAAATAATCATGGTGTCTGCAAAGATTTAACTACAAGGATGCTCACTGCAACGAAAACATGGAAAAGCCCTGAATTTCCACATCACAGGATATGATTGAGTGCCCTGTAATACAATAATTAATTCAATACTATTTGTGTCTGTGTGTATACATAGAAAAATTCTGGAGAACTATTAATAAAAAAACTATTAGGGTTACCTCAAGGGAGTGAGACTGGGAGCTAAAAGATAAAGAGGAATACTTTAACATTTTATACTCTGAATTTTTTTTTTTTTTTTTTTTTTAGTGAGTGACAGAGATAGAGATAAATAAGGACATAGAGGAAGGGAGAGAAATGAGAAGCATTAATTCTTTGTTGTGACACATTGGTTGTTCATTGATTGCTTTCTCATATGTGCCTTGATGGGGGGTGGGGGCTCCAGCTGAGCCAGTGACTTGGTTTCAAGCCAGCAACCTTGGGATTTCGAACCTGGATCCTCTGCATCCCAGGCCGACGCTCTATCCACTGTGCCCCTTCCTAGTCAGGCAATACTCTGAAATTTTTACCAAGAGTATCTGTTGGTTTTGTTTTAAAAACTAATTTACAAAAATAGATATTATAGTATTGACCTGGAGAGATGATAGGGAAAGTAGCTAGGTGAAAAGTAGTTTACAAAATAGTGGGTACAGCCCTGGCCAGTTGGCTCAGTGGTAGAGTGTTGGCCTGGCGTGCAGGAGTCCCGGGTTTGATTCCCAGCCAGGGCACACAGGAGAAGCGCCCATCTGCTTCTCCACCTCTCCCCTTCTCCTTCCTCTCTGTCTCTCTCTTCCCCTCCTGCAGCCAAGGTTCCATTGGAGCAAAGTTGGCCCGGGCGCTGGGGATGGCTCCATGGCCTCTGCCTCAGGCGCTAGAACGGCTCTGGTTGCGACAGAGCAACGCCCCGGATGGGCAGAAATTCGCCCCCTGGTGGGCATGCTGGGTGGATCCTGGTCGGGCACATGCGGGAGTCTGTCTGACTGCCTCCCCGTTTCCAACTTCAGAAAAATACAAAAAATAAAATAAAATAAAATAAAACAAAATAGTGGGTACAGACCTTGGCTAGCTAGCTCAGTCAGTTAGAGCATCATCCCAAAATGCCTAGGTTCTGGGTTCAATCCCCAGTCAGGGCACATATGGAAAGCAACCAATGAATGCACAACTAAGTGGAACAACAAATGAATGCTTTTCTCTTTCTCTCACTACCTGTATCCCTCTCCTTTTCTCTGTCTCTCTAAAATAAATCAGTTTAAAAAAGGAATCAAAATAGTAGATATAATATGAATCACTTTTAATAAAAATGTGTATTTGGGCATAGGAAAAATAAAGGAAGTATGTAAGCCAACCTGTTTATAGTAGTTCTCTCTAGAAAGTGGGGTGGTGGGTGATTTTTAATTTTTTCGTTTGGTTTGTGTTTTCTATACTTTTATAATAAATAAATTTCTCTTTTACAAGATGGGGGAAACAAATTATTTTTAAATGGCTATATTCCTGAATCAAAACAACCCAGCTGCCTGACCAGGTGGTGGCGCAGTGAATAGTGTCGGACTGGGATGCCGAGGACCCAGGTTCGAGACCCCGAGGTCGCCAGTTTGAGCACGGGCTCATCTGGTTTGAGCAAAAGCTCACCAGCTTGAGCCCAAGGTCGCTGGCTCGAGCAAGGGGTTACTTGGTCTGCTGAAAGCCCATGGTCAAGGCACATATGAGAAAGCAATCAATGAACAACTAAGGTGTCGCAATGCGCAACGAAAAACTAATGATTGATGCTTCTCATCTCTCTGTTCCTGTCTGTCTGTCCGTGTCTATCCCTCTCTCTGACTCTCTCTCTGTCTCTGTAAAAAAAAACAAAAAAACAACCAGCCCAGCTTCTGCCATCAGCCCCACATTAGGAAAAACTATGAAAAAGTAGGATTCACTTAGCAATCCAGTTACATGTCTTTATATCACCCATTAGCACTTGTCAACCAATCACACCTCAACCTGTGTGACAGCGCCCTTGCTTAACCCACCTTGGGTCTTGTACCTTTGTTATTTCACTGTCCATCATAGATGATATCCCTAAACAGGGACCCTGCTAAGATGGGGGAAGTTGATCATGTGGTGACTGTGCTCCGTAAGCACAGCCCTTGAGTATTATTGCTGCTCACAAAAATTAGGGGATACTTTATCACTTCATATTCATTTTGAAATATCCCCTAATATTTGTGAGCAGTATATCTGGGACTTGAGCAAAAGTAATCAATCTCCAAAGCTCCACTGAAGCAGATTGTGAAGCCACCTTTCCCATCAGTACATTTCCCCCAGCTTCCAGAAGAAACCCCTGAATCTAGTCCGATAAGAGAAACTGTCTTTTAAAGCCCACACCATTTCCAATAGTTAGCAAGATGAAGGCTAAATGTAACCAGTATTTAGCTTGTCCCATCCAACAGGTCTGAGGCCAGACTCACTGCTCTGCTCTCCTCCAACCTAGCTGGGAACACATGCTCACTTCTGACCAGACGCCAGGGCGCTTGCTCTCTCCCCTAATTCAACTGTGTGGCTGCTTCAGGGCCCAGAAGGGGAAGTTGACCAGGTGGCTGCAAAACATAGCCAAAGGGAATTCCACTTGTATTCATAATGCATCTCTGTTCCCAATCAGTCCTAGAAAAGAAAGGCACACCAGCGACAAACATGTCAGCTGGAACAGGCAGGTTTTAGAGTAGAAGAAGTGTCTTGTGAGTGAATGGTACCCTGTCTGGGAAAAGTCCTTCCATCGAGGGGGTCAAAGAGGGCAAGGCAGTGCTGTGTCTACTCTTTAGGGACAGTAAGGCTCATTTGAAATAGACTTTATTTCAGTCTCTAGGGTCTGAATATAACCTCCTCTGGTTCAGATGCTTACACTGTCCTATTCAAACAATGAAGGCCATTCAGTGCTTTCCCCATTGTTGGTACTAGGTCAGCACTGATTTCCCCCAGATAACACTGACAATCCGTAAGAAGAACCCAGAAAGTCCCCAAAAAGAGCCTGGCAGCAGTCTATACCACCTGGCAAACTGTAGCTTCGAGAGAACAAATCTCCACGTGCTGCCTAGCCTTCACGTGGCCCTCGGCCTGGGTGGTTTTAGAAGCTGGGTAAGTATTGAAAAGCTAACGTTAGTGGTTTGAAGAGTGTTTGCTGACAACACTTAAAAATTGCAAAGAAGAGAAGGATTGTTTCATATTTTCCTTTCTCCCCCCATATTTTTTTTTATTAAATCTCTTACAATGAGAATGTATTTGAATAAAACTTTTATATGCTTTTTAAACATATTTTTAACACACATTTTAAAAATGGCTTGAGTAGTCCTCTCGGTAGACACATTGTCCTTTCTGTGAGTCTTCCTAATTTGAGTTTTAGAGATTTATTTTGGTCAGGGATATGACCATCATTCTTGTCTCCTGGGCTAGATCTCAGGGGTCAAAATTTCAGGGGAGATCCCTGACCAGTCAGCTCAGTAGATCGAGTGTTGGCCTGGCATGCAGATATTCTGGGTTCAATCCCTGGTCAGGGCACACATGAGAAGTGACCATCTGCTTCTCTTCTCCTTCCTCTCTCCCTTCTCTCTCTCTTGCCCTCTTGCAGCCAGTATATTCAAGCATTGGCCCCAGGTGCTAAGAATAGCTTAGTTGATTCAAGAATTGGCCCCAGGCCCTGGCCGGTTGGCTCAGCGGTAGAGCATCGGCCTAGCGTGCGGAGGACCTGGGTTCGATTCCCGGCCAGGGCACACAGGAGAAGCGCCCATTTGCTTCTCCACCCCTCCACAGCACTTTCCTCTCTGTCTCTCTCTTCCCCTCCCGCAGCCAAGGCTCCATTGGAGCAAAGATGGCCCAGGCGCTGGGGATGGCTCTGTGGCCTCTGCCCCAGGCGCTAGAGTGGCTCTGGTCGCAACATGGCGACGCCCAGGATGGGCAGAGCATCGCCCCCTGGTGGGCAGAGCGTCGCCCCTGGTGGGCGTGCCGGGTGGATCCCAGTCGGGCGCATGCGGGAGTCTGTCTGACTGTCTCTCCCTGTTTCCAGCTTCAGAAAAATGAAAAAAAAAAAAAAAAAAGAATTGGCCCCAGGTGGGGGCTGCCGAGTGGATCTTAGTTGGGGCACATGCGGGAATCTGTCTCTCTATCTTCTCTCCTCTGACTTAAAATAAAGAAATACATACATACATACATACATACATACATACATAAATAAAAATTTCAGAGAAGAAAGGGCCAAGAAAACAATAACAAGATAGTAGCAATGGATACTCACATTGCTACATGTGCTCCCAAATTTTGGTTTTTATATACCTTTCCTCAGTAAAAGGGGTCAGGACTTTGGTGAAATGGGCAATACCAGGACTAGGGCAGGAAAAACATAAGAGAAACTTGATATATTTTGTAGTGCTGGAAAATAAGGAATTGCTCTAAAAACAATGGCAACATGCCAAAAAAGACTTAGGAATCCATTTGTAATGCCCTCTGCTGAATAAACTGGGGTAATTTGATTAATAATTTGAGACATTAAGATGAATAATAACAATTATGGAATAAAACCTACTTAATAAATAAGAATCTATTAGCCCAAAATAAATGCATATATGCATACATACATACATACATACATACACATATATGTGAAACGCCAACCAACAAATCTAGAAGAAATTACAGAGTTAGAAAATCATCATTTTGCAGGTATCATGGCAATAACTGATTCAAGCAAAAATTACCAAGGTATTCTAAAACTATTGGGCCAAAAGTTGATGAAAAAATATTCAGCCTGACCAGGCGGTGGCGCAGTGGATAGAGCGTCGAACTGGGATGCAGAGGACCCAGGTTCGAGACCCCGAGGTCGCCAGCTTGAGCGCGGGCTCATCTGGTTTGAGCAAAAAAGCCCACCAGCTTGAACCCAAGGTCGCTGGGTCCAACAAGGGGTTACTCGGTCTGCTGAAGGCCTGCGGTCAAGGCACATATGAGAAAGCAATCAATGAACAACTAAGGTGTTGCAACGCACAATGAAAAACTAATGATTGATGCTTCTCATCTCTCTCCATTCCTGTCTGTCTGTCCCTGTCTATTTCTCTCTCTGACTCACTGTCTCTGTAAAAAAAAAAAGAAAGAAAAAATATTCATATAGGTTTACAGTATCTCAGCATAAATTATTCATTAATTACAAAAGGAAAAAGAGTAATCTCATATTGTAAAACCAGGTAGACTTTAAACAAGTCATCAAAGTTCATACCACCAATAATATGACAAAAGGATATCATGTGCCCCTTGGTTGATGCCCAGGACACAAGATAACTAATGTAACCTTCCTGCCAAAAATACACAGTCTGTGCAGTTATGAGGAAATGTGAGCAAACCAAAAATGAAGAGAATTCTAAAAAATAACTGGTCTGTATATTTCAAAAATGCCAATGTCAGAGAATGAAAGAAGGGTTGATAAAGTACTCCAGATGAAAGGAGACTAAAGAGACGTGACAAATGATAATGTAGGCGCCTGAATGGCTCTGGACTCGGTAGGATCTTGGATACAGTATTGTATGAGCATTAAAATTTCTGATTTGGTACATGTACTACATTCATGTAAAATGTCTTTTCTATTAGGAAATACACAGTGAAGTATTTAGGGATGAAGGGGCGTGATATTTATAACTTATTCGCAAATGATTCAGAAAAGAAATATAACATAGAGAATGCATATACACACATAGGGAGAAAGAAAATACTAAAACAAATGAGGCAATATGTCAACAATTAGTGAATCTGAGTGAAGGAATTCATGGTATTTTTGTAACTTTTTGTAAGTTTGAAGTTATTTGAAAATAAAGAATTAAAACTAAAAGGAAAGCCTGACCAGGCAGTGGCGCAGTGGATAGAGCGTCAGACTGGGATGCAGAGGACCCAGGTTCGAGACCCTGAGGTCGCCAGCCTGAGTGTGGGCTCATCTGGTTTGAGCAAAAGCTCACCAGCTTGAACCCAAGGTCACTGGCTCGAGCAAGGGGTCACTCGGTCTGCTGAAGGCCCACGGTCAAGGCACATATGAAAAAGCAATCAATGAACAACTAAGTTGTCGCAACAAAAAACTGATGATTGATGCCTCTCATCTCTCTCCGTTCCTGTCTGTCTGCCCCTATCTATCCCTCTCTCTGACTCTCTCTGTCTCTGTAAAAAAAATAAATAAATAAAAAATTACAAAACACATTGAGGTTCAGGGAGGAGGATGCACCTGACCCCACGGGGTGGTGGTGAGGAAGTTCTGCATGAGAGATCCTCTCACACCTTCCCTATGGGCTGGTCCTGATTTGTATCCTTTATAATAAAGCTGTAGGATAACTTTCTTGAGTTCTATGTGTTGTTCTAGAAAATTATTAAACCTGAGGGAATCGTGGAAATCTGTGCATTCATAGCCAGTTGGAAGAGGTCGAGGTGGCATGGAGATCTTGCTTGTGGCTGGCAGCTGAAGCAGGAGCAGTGATGTAAGGACAACCAAGACTGAGGCTTTAGGCCTGACTTGTGGTGGCGCAATGGATAAAATGTTGACCAGCAACACTGAGGTTGTTGGTTCGAAACCCTGGGCTTGCCTGGTCAAGGCACATATGGGAGTTGATGCTTCTTGCTCCTCCCTCCCTGATCCCTCTCTCTCCCCCCTCTCTAAAATGAATAAATAAAAACTAAAAAATATATATTAAAAAAAATGAAGACTGAGGCTTTAACTTGTGGGATCTGACACTCACTTGGGTGGTTAGTGTCAGTATTATTTGGAAGGAAGGACACCTACTTGGGGGGGAAACTGCACTGGTAAGCAAAAGCCTGATCCTGAAGGGCCTTCCGGGTCATAACAACAAGGCTGGATTTCGTTCCCAATGCAATGCTAAGCCACTGACAGATTTTTGTTGTTGTTAGACGGTGGTTTAATTTTCGGTAAGCTCTGTCTGGGGGCAGTATCAAAGGGGGCAAGTGTAGAAGGAGGAAGACCAGTTTATGAGGCTTTTGCAGTAATCTAGGCAAGAAACAATCGTGGCTTGGATTTGAGGATGGTAGAGATGAGTGCAGGTTCAAGATATAATTCAGCAGTACAAGAGACTGGCTAAGCTTGAGCACGGGCTCATTTGGTTTGAGCAAAAGCTCACCAGCTTGAACCCAAGGTCGCTGGCTCGAGCAAGGGGTTACTCAGTCTGCTGAAGGCCCATGGTCAAAGCACATATGAGAAAGCAATCAATGAACAACTAAGGTGTCTCAACGAAAAACTGATGATTGATGCTTCTCATCTCTCTCCATTCCTGTCTGTCTGTCCCTGTCTATCCCTCTCTCTGACACTCTCTCTGTCCCTGTAAAAAAAAAAAAAAAGAGACTGGATAAAAGATTGGATGAGGGATGATTAAGGAAATGGGGAAACCATGAATGACACCCAGATTTCTGTTGGGGAAAATTAGGAGAGAGTAGTTTTATGGGAGATAGTAGTCACAACTTTGGCTTTGATTTTGAGATGCATGAGAGACATCTAAGAGAGTAATGCCGGTACCTGGGTTTGCAACCCACTATAGCCCATCAGTGTCCTGCTTCAGTCAGACCAAGCTCTGAGACACTGACAGATTTTTTTTTTGTTAGACCCGTATAGTAAGTACATTATCATGCCTCTCTCTCCACCAGTATTCAAGTGGAATCGCCACTGAAGACAAAGGCCAGACATGTTCTTTATTATTTACCACTGTGCCTCTCAGACTTCATCTTACACCACTCTTGCTCTAGCTCCATGCACTCATCATCATCCCTCATCTTCCCCTCTCTCTTCCTTACCTACGCAAATCCTTTTTACCTTTTGAAAGACTAAAAACTCTCTCTCTGCATTAGGCTTTATCCTAATACCCATATTCTCTTTGCAGCTACAAGAGTTTGTATGAAAGTTCTGAGCAATTTAACTCCACATTGTCTTACAAAGATCCCTTTTTCTTTTTCTTTTTTTAAAAATTTATTTATTCTTTTTTTTTTAGAGAAGAGAGGGAGAGACAGAGAGAGAGAGAGAGAGAGAGAGAGAGAGAGAGAGAGGAGAGACAGAGAGAGAGAAGGGGGGGAGGAGCTGGAAGCATCAACTCCCATATGTGACTTGACCAGGCAAGCCCATGGTTTCGAACTGGCGACCTCAGCATTTCCAGGTCAACGCTTTATCCACTGCACCACCACAGGTCAGGCCAAAGATCCCTTTTTATTATACTCGAGTCTAACCAGCTCTGTCAGACAGTAAGCTTCTCAAGACAAAGGCCATTTCTTATACATCGCCTGAGTTCCTCACAAGTGCTTTGTGCATCTTGACATTCAAAGAGAATTAACCAGCAGATTTACACAAAAAGCTATAGAAGAGTCAATAGAAGATGAAAATAATCAGATGTGTCTGCCTTTTTAAAAACTTTTTAAAAGCAAGGCTAAAAATTTTCTCTGGTACATGAAGCTCTGTAAATTTTGCCATGTATTAAAATGGCAAAAATTTACCATTTATTAAGATGGTTGATTCAATGACTCTTGTAACTATTGTATCTCTGGAGTTTAATAAAAACATGCAAAATAGCATCCCTGTGACATTCCTGTGACAAGACCTCTGGTTGGTGCTAGTTGGAACTAGACAGGATGACTGAAAAGCCTGGACTCTGACAAACGAGGACCAGAGATGAAAACCAGCTCAGCATCTGATGGGGGAGGGGGGGCAGCTCATGGAGGCCCCCATGTATCCGTTAGCTCTTGCCATTTTATTTAGCATCTTCATTAATGGCTGGGAACAGGGCGTACACATTTTGTTAATAACACTGTTGGGAGGTATGAAATTAAGAGGTGCCGCAGACATCTTTGAGAACAGAGAAATAACAGAGATGGATCTAACGAGGTTAGAAAAATGAATAGAAATGAACACAATGAGGTTTATTTTAGAAAAAAATGCAAATGAAGGCAGCTGGGAGAGGAATCATCCAAAATGCAAAATAATCAGTGGGCTGGAAAACCTAGAAAGCAGCCCCATAAACATGTCTGGCAGGAGAGCAATGGGGAAGAAGCAGCAGTGACAGCGGCTCCCTCAGCCCGGATGGCTGGTGGCAGGGCCAGGAGGGGGGAGCCGACAGGCAGCGCACGGCCACACAGGCCCTTTCAACACCCGTGACCGTTTCTGGAGGCAACGTGAGAAAATAAACAAAAACAAGTGCAGGCATTTGGGCCTTCGTGTCCGTGGTTGCTAGAAAAGAAGTGAGACGGGGCCTCTAAGGTCCCCCAGCTCCAACCCTCTGTGGTTCTTGGACAGGAAGAGACTGGCAGGGGAGAGGGGGAGAGGGGGGGCCCTGCCTGGAACTTCTAAAGATCTTTTTTTCTGATAAGACGGCAGAATGAAGCATTTACCTTGAAAATATGTTTCAGAGTAGCTTCCAAATTAGCAGGACTGCATGTGCAATACATCGTAAACAAGGTTCCTTTCTTTCAATATTGATGTAGAGTCAGATTAACATATGATATAAAATGTGGTTGCAATTTGTTTACAGAAATATTCTCTACTTTAACATGTATGCTTTTAAAAACTCTGTGCCTTTAACCTATATGTGTCTTGTTTACTAAAATTTAATCACCTTGAAATGCTTAGGGAATACATCTGTGGTGCAGAGTGTACCATCTGCACAGTTCCTGCTGATTTGTGGAGGGTCAGGTGAGGGGCAGGCTGGCCCTGCCGGGTGTGTGCTGGGCTGTGGAACCAGCCTCTCCTCAGGCTGCCTCGGGGCATCTCCTTCCCATTCCTGGGAGGCCATCACTCACCTCACCTGCTTTCGCTGACCTAGATCTACAACAAAAAGGGAAATGAGGCATTTTAGGGGGTGGGGCCATTTTAATCTCCACCTTAAAAGGTATATATTTTCTTTGTATTTTTCTTAAGTGGGAAGCGGGGAGGCACAGAGACAGACTCCCACATGCGCCTGACCAGGATCCACCCGGCATGCCCACCAGGGGGCAATGCTCTGCCCAACTGGGGCCACTGCTCTGTTGCAACCGGAGCCATTTTAGCGCCTGAGTTGGACGCCATGGTGCCATCCTCAGTGCCCAGGGCCAACTTGCTCCAGTGGAGCCATGGCTCTGGGAGGGTAAGAAAGAGATGGAGAAGGAGGAGGTGGAAGGTTGGAGAAGCAGATGGGCACTTCTCCTGTGTGCCCTGGCCAGGAATTGAACCCAGGACTTTAACATGCCAGGCCGACACTCTACCACTAAGCCAACCGGCCAGGGAAAAAGGTACATTTTTTATTGGTAGAAAGAGTTGTTAATCCAGCCAGGTAAGCACAGACGAAAAATGCCAAAATACTGTGTGTCTCCTGCAGCAGCAGCAGCATCAGGAGAGTTTTTTTCGCATGCGCGCACGTGCGTGTGTGTGTGTGTGTGTGTGTGTGTGTGTGTGTGTGTGTCTCTCTCTCTCTCTCTCTCTCCATCAGACCTCCCACCTTCACTTGGTCATCCATCAGAATATCTGTCAATACCGCCAATACTAGTGTTACAGAGCGGTATGTATAAACAATAATGCTTTAATGAATCTATAAATCACTATCATCATGAACAGAGAAGTTGCTCAGAGATGGCCAAGCTATTTGTTTTTTCCACTTGACTTCCAAATGTGTCAGGAGGCACCGTGAGGCATGGCATGCAGGCTGCCCTGGAAAACCACACGGGGGGGGGGTTTCCTCGGGGCAGTGGGGCCAGGACGCTTCTACTGCCGCCTGTTCACACAGCAGGAGGAAACCAACAACACCCACCCATTCCGAGAAAGGGAAGGTGAACTGGTGTCTGACGTGCCGAAGAGGGGCTGTACACTGCTGCTTAGGCCAGCGGTCAGGAGAGGTGGCGAGCACTGAGACAGGAGGTCTGCAGCGAGAGCTAGAACCTGCAGAGAAGGCCGTGTGAGGTTAAGGATGCTGGAGCCTGCAGTAGTGTTCTGCCCGGTGTTGTGTTCTCCTAACCAATGGAGAGTACTTGCTGCTACAAACACCCCAGCCATTCTCGAGAGCAGTGCCCGTATCCAGGTCTTCCTCCTCAACGTGCACACACAAAGACCCAGCATTGGGGGTTGATCTATAATCCTGAGTCGGGCACAAAAATCTCTGGGCTCTCATGACTGTGGTCTGAGGCCTCCCATGCACTCCCCTGACTAAAATCTTACAGTGCTTTCCCACTGCCTTTAGAAAAATACCCAGAATCCTTGCAGTGCCGGGCAGAGACCTACACTGGTGCGGCCTGTCTCCCTCTCTGGCCTCTTCTGTGACCATCCCCCACACCCACAGGGACCGGTCACACCAGCCAGTCTTCTCTTCCTGGAACGCACCATACTTGCTCCCACTTTGCTTCGGCTCCTCGGTCTGTCTGGAATGCTCGTCCTTTACCTGTCCTCTCCCTCAGGCCTCAGCTCTAATGTCACCTCCTCAGCGAGGCCTTCTCTGACCCTCTCCTCTAACGAAGTCGCCTCCCTTTCCCTCCATTACATTGCCATATTCAAATTATTCATATTCTTTTGCTTCTTTTCTTTTTTTTTAAATTCTAATTTCATCATAGATTTTTTTTTTAATTTTTTTTTTTTATTCATTTTTAGAGAGGAGAGAGACAGAGAGGGAGAGAGAGGAGAGAGAGACAGAGAGAGAGAAGGGGGGAGGAGCTGGAAGCATCAACTCCCATATGTGCCTTAACCAGGCAAGCCCAGGGTTTTGAACTGGTGACCTCAGTATTTCCAGGTCGACGCTTTATCCACTGCGCCACCACAGGTCAGGCTCTTTTGCTTCTTTATTTGCTCGCTCACCCACTGTGATATACATATTTTGAGGACAGGGACCTTGTCTGTCTTGTTCTCCAGTGCAAGGAACAATGGTTAAGACTTATGTATTTGCAAAATGAAAGGATAAACTGTACACCTTGATCCTGGGACAGGAATTAGAGCACAGCGAGAGGGTGACCTCAGGAGTCAAGTCATCTGTACTTAAATCCCCCTGTTGTCACTCAAATCTGTATGTCCTTGGTCAGGTTACATAGCCTCTTTCTTTCCATTTTATCACCTATCAAAGGAGGACATTAACAGTATCTACTTTGTAGGAGTATTGTCAGATGGCTGACATATTTAATGAAATGCTCATATGTGGTTAGGACTTAAAAACTGTAGTTGCTTTTGTGGTTATATACCTGCCAAAGTTCATGGTCCATCACCATATGATTCACTTGACATATTCACAAATCACACGGTAACTTCCACTTTCTGGTCTGACACGCAAAGAGCTTGGTGGTAGTCACTCCTATTCTCACAACAAGAAAAAGAGCTGAACAAAGTGAAAATCAACAACTCTTCTTTGATCCATCAGAGAATTGAGGTCACAGGCAAACTGCTGCCCCCAAAACTAGAGAGACAAACAGGCAGCTACAGAGAATTACAGCCTACTAGAAGCAGAGGCCCAGGAGCAAAAGCCAGAATGGATAGGAATATTTTAAACTGTAAGTGATGAATTACCGGAGTTTTATTGTGGACAAACTTGGAACTGAAAACGCCTAGAGGGCCCAGTCCTAGGGGGCTCCACATAGTCACGAACTTTTCTTTAAGTGAAAAGAGGGGAGATAGTGAGACAGACTTCTACATGTGCCACAACCACAATCCACCTGGCAACCCCCGTTTGGGTGGATGCTCGAATCAACTGAGCTATTTTTATCACCTGAGGCTGATGCTTGGATCAACTGAGCTATCTTCAGTGCCCAGGAAGACGCTCAAACCAACTGAGCTACTGGAAGGGGAAGAGGGAGAGAAGGGGGAGAGAAGCAGAAGGTCACTTCTCAAATGTGTCCTGACTAGGGATTGAACCCAGAACGTCTGCATGCCAGGATGACATTCTATCTACTGAGCCATCTAGCCTGGGCCTTATTCATGAATATTGCTGTCAGGAGCCCTACCAAATTCTCACCATGAATGGCTAGAAAAATCCCCTTGCTCTTCTAGCAAAAAGAGAGAAGTAACTTTTTTGAAATGTGAGTTCTGCACAGAGCTCTCTGTTCTCCTTAGCAAGATCTGTCCCGAAGAGAAACTATTTTACAGAGCCTAATCAACTGGGTTTTACCAAAGCCTGACTAGCCTGTGGGAAAGGACATACTCAACTCAAGTTCACCACTAGGACTGAAATCTACTGCTCTCCTGGTATCTCCACATCAACAGAATTCTCATATAAAAACGGGATTTCAATGGGAAGAACAGAAGGCCTAATCCCTATTGAAGAAGAAGTCTCTAGGAAAACCTAAAGACAAGGGCAGAGAAGCATCTTCTCAGACTATAAGTACCTCCACCTTTCCCACTGTCGCCTGCTACACAGTACATACATCCTCTATAGAAGAAAGAGAAAAGGGACTTTCAAATGTTTAAGTCCCATTTTAAGAATAACGTTTTTGATGATCAAGATCTCATTTGCAGCATCTAGCAAAAGTCCTACTGATCCTCAGAGATAACCGTGGCATCTGTCCATTTTGGCCAAAGGCATGATCGTTCTGATGAAAATAAAGCAGAAGAGAACTCTAGAAACTATCTCCAAAAACCCAGGGGATATCAAAGGGAAACTAAGTCAGGGCTAGAGGTCAATACCCCAGACTGGCAGGTCACAGCATATTTTTTCTTTCCCAGTTGGTTCTCTTCCTCCAGTTAAGTGGCCTGGATGCTGCACTCTTCCCTCTGGCACAGGGATGCGCTGTGTGGGAGCTGGCCCTGTGCTGATCTTACAGACACCTCTCACTCAGGGCTGAGGGGCATTGTTATGAGACCCCAGACCCATGGAGTAGTGCCATTTCTGCTGGGAAACTGGGGGAATTCTAGTATCCCATGAGGTAGAAGGCTCAGTGAAGGCAAGGATTGTGACTGTTTGCTCATCATTAAAGACACTGTGTTCAGCTCTGTGTCTGCCACATAGCAGGTGCTCAATAAATGTTTGTTAAAGGGGAAAAAATCTACCACAAATGTAGCCCTGGAAGATGTAGGCATAGTTCAACTTTGATGATTTCTATAAATACTTTCAAAAACTATTAATTCCTTTAACAAACAGTCATTGTTTCCTACATCATACGCACTAAATACAGAGGTGAATGAGGCGGCGTGCCAACTCTAATAAAGAAGAGGGGGAATGATATTCACTGAGTGTTCCTATAATCTGGGCACCTCTTATTCATTATTTCATCCTCCCAACAACTCTGTAAGGTAAGTATTACTACCCGGCCCCCTCTGCATATAAAGGAACAGAGACGGGCACAAAGGCCCACATCTTCGAGCAAATGGCAGAGCCAAGAATTTATTCCAGGACCTGGGTCAACAATGTACTTTCTCCCCAAAGGATATGTAAAATTGCTGTGTGATGTTCTCTTATGGAATGTTTTGGTAAGAAAACCTAGGTTCTCAAATACTGAGTTTTGTTTTTTGTTTGTTTGTTTTTTTCCTGAAGTTGGAAACAGGGAGGTAGTCAGACAGACTCCTGCATGCGCCCAACCGGGATCCACCCGGCACGCCCACCAGGGGGCGATGCTCTGCCCATCTGGGGCATCGCTCCATTGCAACCAGAGTCATTCTAGCGTCTGAGGCAGAGGCGGCCACAGAGCCATCCTCAGTGCCCAGGCCAACTTCGCTCCAATGGAGCCTTGGCTGCGGGAGAGGAAGAGAGAGACAGAGAAGAAGGAGAGGGGGAGGGGTGGAGAAGCAGATGGGCGCTTCTCCTGTGTGCCCTGGCTGGGAATCAAACCCGGGACTCCTGCACACCAGGCCGATGCTCTACCACTGAGCCAACTGGCCAGGGCCAAAAATTGAGTTATTTTATAAATAAATAGTTTCACTGGGAAAGGAGGTTTAGGCTCTCAATTTCAAGTTATTTATGTTGGAAAAAAATTCCAACAGAGGTGCTTTGTAACTTCGAGTGTGTAATTAAAGGCTAAAAGTAATAAGTCACCTGAACAAAATAAATGACAATCATTGAGTTAAGTCCTAAATAGCATCAAGACCTAAGTGAGTTTGTAAATTATCATGATTCTAACATCATTATGAGAAACAAAGCACAACACAGAACTAAGATGGTTGAAGTCAGAATAAAATGCAGCGCCTGACCAGGCGGTGGCGCAGTGGATAGAGCATCAGACTGGGATGCGGAGGACCCAGGTTCAAGACCCTGAGGTTGCTCAGCTTGAGCGCGGGCTCATCTGGTTTGAGCAAAGCTTACCAGCTTGGACCCAAGGTCGCTGGCTCGAGCAAGAGGTTACTTGGTCTGCTGAAGGCCCATGGTCAAGGCACATATGAGAAAGCAATCAATGAACAACTAAGGTGTTGCAATGCACAACGAAAAACTAATGATTGATGCTTCTCATCTCTCTGTTCCTGTCTGTCCCTGTCTATCCCTCTCTCTGACTCTCTCTGTCTCTGTAAAAAAATAAAATAAATAAATAAATAAATAAAACGCAGCACAGTTCACACTGCCAGCTGTGAAAGCCAGAAGCTGCAGCAAACTCCTTTGTGCACAACAGCTTCTTCCCTGGGACCCCGGTTCTAATTCCCGACTGCGCTTGAATTATAACCAGCAGGTGTTCAGAATATGAATCATGTGCCCTAAGCAACTTATTGTGTTAGATCTTATTTGCTCTATGAATGCTCAAACTGCAGGAGGGAAGCCTGAAATAAGGATTTGAATTCTCAAACACAAGAACAACTTGGAGAAATGCTTACAGTCAGGCTGTCTTGTAAGGATGGAAGGCCCATTTGCAGAGGTAGACACGTGATGGGCACATCTGAGGGTCGCAGAGAGGCTCCTGGGTCACTGGTTTCCTTGGACCCAAAGGAGTTCTGGGAATTGCAATTACCACCCAATGGGTGATAATTCACAGGGTCTGTACTCATATATGTGCGGAAAATTTGTAAACAAGTTTTTCTCCCTCACCCTGCCTGGATCAGATGAAGAATTGGGAAAAGAGACATCCATGATAAATCCAAAATTTCAGCAGCTCAGAAAATGACCAAGGTGGTGGGAAATGGACTAGGACTGGAATGGCCCTAAAAGATATGGCCCAATTCTAGTGTAGTGGGGACCCTCTCTTATATTTTTATAGCTCCTTGCAATTTTCGATGGTTTTAGAACTCTGGGAGTGAAGTCGTATTTGTATTTTTACAGATGAAGAAACCGGCGATAAGTAAGTGATTTACAGCTAGCAACCATCAGACTCAAATCCTGAGTCTTCCAATTCCATATTGAATAGACTTCCCACTATAAACTTAGAGGGTGACCTCAGGAATGTGTTTTGTAGAAGTAATGGCTTTGTGTCAGACCTGCATTTGCCTCTCCTAAATGATCCATTTTTTAGTCATGTAATTTAGATATGTTCTTTAACTTCATTAAGCCTTAGTTTCTTCATCTGTAAGATGGGAACACACCTAATGCACGGGGTTACTGCAAGGATCAAATGCAATATGCATATAGCATATTCGGCATGGAACTTGGCTCTCATCAGAGCAGGACAAACGTGGAGGGTTTCAGGGCATATTGGGGGCATGAACTCTGGAGAGAGGAATCCCTTTTCCTCCTCTGTAGTTCATAGCATCTCTTGAGCTATGAAGTCCCCAGGTGACATTCTACAGTATGTAAAGCTTCAAGGAAATAAAATTCACGACAGGCAGGGAGCGCTTGGGGCCTAAACACTGAGCCTAGATTGGGTATGAAAGAATGTGCATTCTATCCCCACCTGGAAAGCCATGGAGTTGGCGACAGCCAGAAATATCCTCAGAGGCAGCTTGGCCTTATAGGACCTGTGGCTCCACAAGCGATGGGCACCAGCTGTCACACCCAACGCGGTCAGAAGGAAGCAGAAGTAGGCTGCAAAACACAAGCAGGGAGAATGTCAGCAGATGTCATCGAGCTTTTTAAACGTGCGCATGCTTTTCCTCTCCTGAGCAGGGACCCAGCTGAAATTGTGTCATGGGAAGAATATGCAATGTGAAGAATCAATAACTGGAGAAAATAAAGACAGTTTATGATTTGTAGCTTTCCAGTACCAGACAGAGCAAAGAGAACTCGCCTCGAGAAACTTTGATTTTTGAACATTAATTTTTCTGTACCAAACAAATCTTTTATTTGCTCATGTTTCTTGCCAGTCTTGATGCAAAACCACAAACCACATTTGTAATTTGGTCTTACACGTCCACGCTCTGTGGGGCGGAGATTGAGCTCTGTGTTGCCTCTTAACTGGCACCCATGCCGGGATGAGGTCCATGAAGAGCGTATTTCCAAGGGGCAGAGCTCATTACTATGGCTCCATAGACCTTGGTTTGAAGGCAATCAGGCCAGATCTAAAAATGAAGTCTGGCTCAGGGCCAGTAAGAAAAAACTGACATCAAGAACGGCTGAGATCTATCTTGTACAGATACTCACTTAAACCATCACTATGACCTGGGCTGGCAAAGATGTCCACATGAGAAATTTTTAAAAAGCCAAACCACAGTGGAGCTTATTATTATCTCTAACACTAACAACCTGTGTTACTGTCCCATTTGACAGTTCAGGGACTGGATTTCTGAGAGTTAAATCCTGAATAGAAACCCAGGTTAGCCTGGTACTAGTCTCCACCAAAGGCTGGTAGTCTCCCCAGGTGGTAGTGGTGGTTTGCTCTGTGTATGGAAACAGAGAGGTTATAATTGCACGGTGGAAAGGGGACACACAGGGACCAAAGAAATCATAATTCCTTGACGTTATTACAACCACCATAGTGATTCAAGCAACGTGCCCATACAATGCTAAATGTCTTCCTTGGATTACCTTGTTAAAACACATCAAACATTCACATTGGGTATGTATTATTATTAGTTTCATTTTACAAATGAGTAAACAGAGGCTTAAAGAAGTGAACTAATTTCCCAATGTCACAAAGCTAGGGGGTGTCTTTGCTAAAAGTCAAACCCAAGTCTGTCTAAACCAGCGGTTCTCAACCTGTGGGTCGCGACCCCGGCGGGGGTTGAACGACCAAAACACAGGGGCCGCCTAAAGCCATCGGAAAATACATATTTCATCAAAACACAGGGGTCGCCTAAAACCATCGGAAATACATATTTTATTTAAAAATGTATTGTATAATAAATATGTATTTTCCGATGGCTTTAGGCGACCTCTGTGTTTTGGTCGTTCGACCCCTGCCGGGGTCGTGACTCACAGATTGAGAACCGCTGGTCTAAACCAAAAACCGAGTTCTCACCCTTTACGTGTCTCTTTGCGTCTAGGAGATACCAGGTTTATCTTCACTTCTCTACACTGTCATCCTTAATATTGGATCCCAAACTCAATTTAGAAGTGAGCTCCTTCTTTACTTGGGGGTAGAGCCTTAAACCAGGCTATAGGTAGGTAGGATTGGGCAGATTATCCTACACAATTGCTTCTAGCACTTAGCACAGTCGGGGCCCTCCTTAAAGAACTGCCAAAGAACAAGTGATCAGCTGTGAGTATGTCCCAAAGCAATTGTGAATGGTCCCAAACCAGGACGAGGTCCCTGCAGGAAACCCACTCAAGTATTTCCTTGAGCCTGACCAAGCAGTGGCGCAGTGGATAGAGCATCGGACTGAGACACGGAGGACCCACGTTCAAAAGCCCAAGATCGCTGGCTTGAAGCCCAAGGTTGCTGATTGAGCAAGGGGTCACTCACTCTGCTGTAGCCCCCCAGTCAAGGCACATATGAGAAAGCAGTCACTGAACAACCAAGGAGCTGCAATGAAGAATTGATGCTTCTCATCTCTCTCCCTTCCTATCTGTCTGTCCATATCTGTCCATCTCTGTGACTTTCTCTTTGTCTGTCAAAAAAAAAAGAATTACTGGACCCTAACCTGTGGTGCTGCAGTGGGTCAAGTGTTGACCTGAAGCGCTGAGGTCACCAGTTCAAGACCCCCGGCTTGCCTGGTGAAGGCACATACGAGAAGCAGCTATACTCCCTGCCCCTTCTCCCTACTGCCTTTCTCTCTCTCTCTAAAATCAATAAGGAAAATCTTAAAAAAAAAAAAGAAAAAGAAAATATTACTAGGATAACTTTAGTGTCAATATATTTATACATATTTAAAGAGAGCACAATATTACTTCTTCCAAAAGCCACATCTGACTGATCTTGACCTCAATCAAAGATCAAAATTCAAAATCCCATTGGTCACATGGGTCTTACTTTTGGCACTAAGATTAATGAGTGTCTGGATACATATGGTTTTCATAAACTTGACAAATCATTCCTTACTTGAAAGGTTAAAAACAAAAATCAACAATCTGCCCATAAATCATGGAAAGTGGTAGTAAATAAAAAGCTCTGGCCTCTTTTGTTAATGTAGTTTAACCTTGGCCATAAACCCATGAAATGGGCAGCTATTTTCCATGTCACCCCCCTGGCCTTCACATCTCTATCAATAACTTTTTCTCAACTGTCAAATAGTTAGGAAACAAGTGAAATCAATATCAAAAATATTCAGCCCTGGCCAGGTTGCTCAGTGGATAGAGCATCATCCCAGTGTGTGGAGTTTATAGGTTCAATCCCTAGTCAGGACACCTGTAAGAAGCAACCAATGAGTGCACAACTAAATGAAACAACTAAGTGGAACAAAAAGTTGATACTTTTCTCTCTCTCTCATCATCTCTCTCTCCTCTTTCTCCCCTTCCTCTTTTTCTCTCAAATCAATGGAAAAAAAATTTTAAATACTGTAAAAACTCACTGTGACCCTATTTTGCCAGTGGATTAAGGCAATGAATATTAAGTGCAATGAAATGAATCCTATGACTCCATAAAAAAACACTGGCCAATAAGAATCATCCCAGGCCACATTTCCCAGGCAAGGCTTTACCACACATTATGACACTGTCTTCTCCTTGTTTGGGAGCTTGACTATTTCAGGGATCACTTAACATGGTTGACTTGTCCGTGCCTGGGAGGAGGGGCACTGACTACAGGTTTGAGTCAAAACCTGTACTGAGCAATAGTTTTTCATGGTCCTTCTTCTGACTACGGGAATATGGCCATGTGGCCAGGACTTGGCCAGCAAAGTTATTCTATGTTCCCGGAATCGGGACTAAAGACCTGATCCAACACTTCTTTCTCTTCTGGCTGAAAAACTAAAGGTCACATATGGAGGAATAATTGCAATAGTGAAGAATGAGGCCAAGAAAAAGAGGCACAAACGTGATGGAGATGCCAAGAGCTTCAGAGAGAACCGCCTCCATGGAGTCCCTGGTTGCAGGCCCTGGAGCACTACAGTTCTTTGGACGCTGTGAGCCTTCCCAGAAGTTCTCCTAACAACCAGTTCCATTTCTTTGTTTAAGCCAGTGGGCACTGGATTTCTGATACTAAAATTCTGCAGAACCTCTAAGAAAGAAAGTGACCTTCTGGTCAGAGCCCAAATGAGAATAAACTGCAAGAACCTTGGGTTGGATATAAGAATTTATGGGGCCCTGGCCGGTTGGCTCAGCGGTGGAGCATCGGCCTGGCGTGCGGGGGACCAGGGTTCGATTCCCAGCCAGGGCACATAGGAGAAGCGCCCATTTGCTTCTCCACCCCCACCCCCTCCTTCCTCCCTGTCTCTCTCTTCCCCTCCAGCAGCCAAGGCTCCATTGGAGCAAAGATGGCCCAGGCACTGGGGATGGCTCCTTGGCCTCTGCCCCAGGCGCTAGAGTGGCTCTGGTCTCGGCAGAGCGACGCCCCGGAGGGGCAGAGCATCGCCCCCTGGTGGGCAGGGCGTCGCCCCTGGTGGGCATGCCGGGTGGATCCCGGTCGGGCGCATGTGGGAGTCTGTCTGACTGTCTCTCCCCATTTCCAGCTTCAGAAAAAAAAAAAAAAAAAAGAATTTATGGGCTGTTCTATTAACAGAAGTCCGTTTTCCAATTTTGACAAAACTAATCTGAGAGGTTCCTAAACTCTCTTCTATGATCTTTATTGAGATTAACTTTTTGATGGATGCTGGCTAGCTGGTATTGAGGTAGTAAAGTATTCAGACACAGAATTGACAACTTGGAAAAAAGAAAAAGGAGTAATTAGCAGTGTTAATGACTTTCAGATAAAGTAGCTAGATAAAAAAAAAAAACCCAGATTCAGTGGGCAAGTACAGATAGATGATCCCTGACTGGTGATGGTTCAACTTAACAATTTTCAGACTTTATAATGGTGAAAAAGAGGTATGCATTCAGTAGAAACCGTACTTGAATTCTGAGTTTTGATCTTTTCCAGGACTAGCCACATGCGGTAGTGCTCCCTCACGAGGCTGGGCGGCTGCAGCGAGCCCCAGCTCCCAGTCAGGCACGCAGCCACGGGGGTAAACCACTGACACTCTTCAGCAGACTGGATTGCCAGCAGTTTTTGGGTATTTGGTTTTGTATCCCATCAAGTCTACAAAATGCCTGTCTGTGTCTCTTATTTCTAGTGAAAAGAAGAGAAAGGCAATTACTCTTGATATGAAATTCAAGAATATTTGCCCAACTGTAGGTTAATGTAAGTGTTCTAAGCTCAATAAAGGTAGGCTAGGCTAAGCTATGATGTTCAGTAAGTTAGGTGGTGTATTAAATGCATTTTTGACTAATGATACCTTCAATTTAGGAAGGATTTATCAGGTCCTGACCCCGTCGTAAGTTAATGAGCATCTGTGTACTGGTCTGAATGCAAACAAGAGTCACTGATTCTGGTTAGCTCAAGCCAAAAACAAATGTTCTATAAAGACACTGAGTAGCCTACAGAACTCCGGGGAGGGGGGTTGCAGGACAGCTTTGGTACACGGCCTCCAAGACGGCCCCAAACGCCCCACCTCCTGGTACTCATGGTCTTGTGCAGTCTCCTCCCCTGAGTAACCTGCTTCTAACAAACAGGAGTTTGAAAAGCAAATGACTTCCTATACAAATGCAAAGTATGGCAAGAGCTGAGGAGGAAATGATCAGAATAGTACAGGATTAAAAAGGAGATAATTTCATTTTTAGAAACAAGAAAAAACTCTGCAGAGGAAGTGAGAATTAAGCTAACCCCTAGCAGGGGTCTCAAACTCAACTCAGCATGTGGGCCGCAGAGCAAGATCACAGCCGTTTGGCGGGCCGCACTAGGTCTACAAAAGGCAACTGTTACGCAACACTTTTCTCACTGCAGTTGAAAACAGTCTGCGGGCCGGCGGCCCGCGGGCCGCGAGTTTGAGACCCCTGCAAGGATGAGGAAGAGGCAAGATTCAGGTACAAGGACCAACAGGTGCAAAGCCCCAGGCTGGAGAAAAGGATCTAATAAAAGCCCGAATCTGACCCCCTCACACCCACCAAGACAGCTACTGTAACACTACAAAACAAGCAGAAAATAATAGGTGTTGGTGAGGACGTGGAGAAACCGGAACCCATGTGTACCGCTAATGGGAATGCAGAAGGATGCAGTCACCCTGGGAAAGTTTGGAGGTGACTCAAAAAGTTAGACACAAAATTACCATTTGATCCATCAATTCCACTCCTAGGTAGAGACCCTGTTGGGGTTCAGAAGGAGAATCCCCAGAATGTGCCACCCTGGCAGGCAGGTGACTTTCAGCTGAAGACAGTTGAGGCCCAAAAGGCTCAGGAAGAGATTTCGATCTCCCCTAAACTGCCTAAAACAACATACGGGTAAAGGAAGAGCACTGCCACCACAGACATCCACACGGAGCAGGGCGAGGCGGGCGAAGGAGCCAGGCAGGGCTCGGAGACCCAAGTCCGCTCTGTGTTCCGCTGTCTCTGCCTGGGACAGCAACTATTCAATTTTCCATCTCCACGTGAACTGCCACTTTTCCCCTTTAAAGTCCCAGACTCCTACCCCTTCTCCTTTGTTCAGAATGGCATAGAAACCCCAACTGCCTGCAAGCCTTCATATTCTTTTTTTTTTTGTATTTTTCTGAAGCTGGAAATGGGGAGAGACAGTCAGACAGACTCCCGCATGCGCCCAACCGGGATCCACCCGGCACGCCCACCAGGGGGCGACGCTCTGCCCACCAGGGGGCGATGCTCTGCCCCTCTGGGGCGTCGCTCTGCTGCCTGGGGCAGAGGCCACAGAGCCATCCCCAGTGCCCGGGCCATCTTTGCTCCAATGGAGCCTTGGCTGCGGGAGGGGAAGAGAGAGACAGAGAGGAAGGAGGGGGGGGTGGAGAAGCAAATGGGCGCTTCTCCTATGTGCCCTGGCCGGGAATCGAACCCGGGTCCCCCGTACGCCAGGCCGATGCTCTACCGCTGAGCCAACTGGCCAGGGCCAAACCTTCATATTCTTAATCGTTCTTCTCCTGTTAATCTATCTTACATTAATTTGAATTATTAGACCATTCAAAGAACCTAGAAGGAAACAACCCTAAGGAATTGAAAGCAGGGACTCAAACAAACGTTTGTTCACCTCTGTTCACAGCAGCATTATTCACTGCAGCCAAAGGCTGAAAACAACCTAACTGTCCACCAACGAATGAATGAATGTGGTCTGTCCAGATGGAATAGTATGCGAAATGCAAGTGGAATGGAATTCTGATACATGCTGCAGAACATGGATGAACCTCGAAAAGATTATGCTCAGTGAAATCAACCAGAACAAAAGACAAATATTGTCTAAGACCACTTATATGTGGTCCCTAGAAGAAGCAAATTCATAGGACAGAGAGTAGAAGTTACCAGGAGAGGAGAGGAGGGAGAAATGGGGCGTTGCGCAAGGGGACAGAGTTTCTGTTTGGGATGATAAAGTCTGGAGATGAACAGTGGTGATATTAGCACAACCCTCCGAATGTACTTGATGTCGCTAAATTGCATACTCAAAACGGTTAAAATAAATTTTATGCATTTTATGCTATGTATATTTCACAATTTATAAATTTTATGCTATGTATATTTCACAATTTAAAAAAAAAATCCTGTGTTTGAAGCCCAGAGTGAGGCATAAGGTCAAGAACAGGTTTAAGGGGCTGACCTGTAGGGCCGGTTAAGCAGGTCTTGGGAGCCACACGGCACCTACTCTGAGAGCCAGGGAAGCTGTGAAAGGCCTTTCAGCATGGACGGATTTAGAAAATGCAGAGAGAGCCGAGGAGGGAAAACAGTCCCCACCCCAAATCAATCCCTCCTTCTGATACTTTCTCAAACAACCTTTTGTGCACCTTCAAAAACTTTCCATACATAATAAGATCATTACAACCCTTATTACAAGAGTGATAAGATGAAAAGATCAATAGTCATGAACAGAGTGCAAAAGGAAGTTGGTTTCCTTAAGTCCTTAAACCAATGCACAGTAAAACTCCTCTTTAGAGAACAGAACGCACAGCACTGCTTAACAGAGTGTCAGAGGGAGGGAGAAGGGAGCCTCCTCTCGCTGAATGCCTGCACAGACTGTCACTTTACCTTTACGAATGTACCTAATTTTATTGTTTTGCTCCCCTGAGGTAGCTATCATAATCCCCATTGTACAGATGTGCAAATCTGAGGCCCAGAGCCTTAGGACCTCATGACGACAGAGCTGAGGCCTAAACACCACATCAGTCTGGTCCAGGACTCTTCCCCGGTGCAACGGTTTCCAGCCTTGGCTGACCATCTGGACATCACCAGGGGTCTGAAACAGAGGCCGAGGCCCACAGAGCAGACTGACTCCGAGATAAGGCCCGGGAAAGCAGGCAACTCCCTCCACGAGTGACTCTAATGCACAACCAGGCCTGAGAAACTGCTGCCCTATAAAGTTCACCCTCTTTTAGAGACCACCTGGTCCTCTGCCCTTAATACACAAGCGGAGAAACTGAGATCCAGAGAGCACTACACTCTCTCCAAACCACCCAGACGCCGACCCCTACGGAGCCCCTGGGACCCGTGGGGCTCAGGATCAGAGGAGGACCAACTTTCACTGTCACGTCTAGTCTGGGCTCTGTTCACACTTCCTTCTCAGCAGCTGCCTTTGATACTGCGAGCTGCCCTGCAGGGCCTGGACAGCGGAGCCTTTGATATCGGGGAACCCGGCAGGCACGCAGTGGAGCTCGGGCTGTTAAACCCTGCAGAGGACAGGAGAAGCACGCAGACTGTATTCCACCAAGGGAAGGACAGAAGTGGGGGAGCAGGCAGAGGCTGAAGGCTCCCGGGCATAAGGGCGAGGCTGGGGTGGGGGTGCTGCGATAGAAGACACCTTGCTCGGAGACCTTGCTTTTTGTGCTCAAGTGTTTTGGAAAGTCACATTTAGGCTCTGGCCCTCTCGTCCTTCCCAGGTTTGGGAGATAGATAGGGACAGGCCAAGGGACCCACAGATGGAGAGATACAGGTAGAGTTCCCTATGTCCATGCTTGCATATGATTGGCAGCACAACATCAAGGTTTCAATGGACCTGGAATTGAACCCCTGGCAGATCACTTCTCAGAGTGACTTAATGTCGAAACCTTAAAAGAGGTTTGCAAAACATAAGCCATCGCGTGGTGAGCGGTGAGCACTGGCATGTGTTCTTGTCCCCCGTTATGAATGTCACCCCACTGCCACTGTAAAGTATCCCTCCCCTGACAACCCCTCTGAAGACACCCCCATTTGCATCACTCTGGTAAGTCCATGGCTCTCCAGAGGGTGGGCAATTTTGCCTCTTCTCCCCACCCGGGATGTTTAGCGAAGTCTTCAGATATTTTTAGTCCACAATCCAAAGCCTGAGGGTGCTACTGGCATCTAGTGGGTAAAGGCTAAGGACGTTGCCAAGCACCCTACAACGCCCAGATTGTAGGGCAGTTATGATAACAGAATTATCATAACCAAACTGTCAATGGTGCCGAGGCAGAGAACCCTGCCCTAGTTTCTTAAAAAAAGTTCTCCTTGAGAGCTTCCCTGTTCATTCTAGTGTGACTGCACCTGTCCTCACTTCCTCGCGCCTTTCTGGTTTCGTGGGGAGCTGCAGGAGTAACTTGTCTCTGAAATTACTTAATGAACAAGCTGAGAACAAGGGAGTAGGATGAAGAATGGACAGCATTGTACATCACAGTTCTTTTTTTTTTATTTTTTTTTATTTTTTACAGAGAGAGAGAGTCAAGAGAGAAATAGACAGGGACAGACAGGAACGAAGAGATGAGAAGCATCAATCATTAGTTTTTTGTTGCGACACCTTAGTTGTTCATCACCTGCTTTCTCTCATATGTGCCTTGACTGCGGGCCTTCAGCAGACCGAGTAGCCCCTTGCTCGAGCCAGTGACCTTGGGTCCAAGCTGGTGAGCTTTTGCTCAAACCAGATGAGCCCGCGCTCAAGCTGGCGACCTCGGGGTCTCGAACCTGGGTCTTCAGCATCCCAGTCTGACTCTCTATCTACTGCCTGGTCAGGCACATCACCAGTTCTTAACGGGCCACACGCATCACCAGGGCATCTCATCTAAATGCAGATGGTGCCCCCCAACCCAGAGCATCCCATTCAGTAGGTCTGAGGAAACACCCGGGAATTTTTATTCTAACAAGTTCACAGGTGGTGCTGCTGCTGCTGGTCCAGGGTCCCAGAGCGTTTAGTGACCAGCCACTTCCAAGAGGACCTGACTGGGGGGCTGCCAGTGACAGGGCAAGTCCCTCTATGGCCACTCATCTCATGAAATAGCGTTTCAAAGAATTTCAACTAGACCTTACAGCTTCCCTTAAACGGTTTGGGTTTACAAAGTTTGAGATTCTGAGGCAACTTCCTCTTCGGTACTATTTTAACAATTCTCTGGAAAACAGAACATTTTCCTAGGAACTTGGAGACTGCAGGCTGAGAAGCACAGGGCTCCTCTTTGCTAGAAAGGCCTCAATTCTACTACACTGACAATAATCAGCAGCCCTGCTGTGCGATCCCCACTTCCTTCCACGAAACCACCTCCTATTGTGCTGCACGAGGGCTGCAGGAAGGTACGTTCTCCTAAGGCTTGGATCTTTAAGCAAGTGCACACATTCTCTAGGAAGACACAGCAAAGGAACAAGAGAGAAGATACATTTCATGCATTTTACACTTACTGCCTATCTTCCTCAGGCATCCTTCCCGCCTTCAGTTAAGTCCACTTAGATTGCTCTAAAGTCCTAGGTAAATGCTGCTTTTCCTGGGTGGTTTATGGCTTAACTGACAATTGGGATGAAAGTCATAGCAATCACTAAGAAACACAAAATTATACCTGACTTGTTACTACTCTGTTATTGCACCACGCTATATGTAATTCAAAGAAAAGAGGCAAGAATTTGGGCCTTTCCCAGGACCTCAGTCCGTATATATAGGACTTGTTCCAGACACCCAGGCCAGGCCAGGCACCCCTG
This sequence comes from Saccopteryx leptura, assembly GCF_036850995.1. NCBI lineage: Eukaryota > Metazoa > Chordata > Mammalia > Chiroptera > Emballonuridae > Saccopteryx > Saccopteryx leptura. The sequence continues at coordinate 64,044,454 of NC_089507.1, forward strand.
TTAAGATGCTCGCTGGCCCTCTGTTTTCCCAGTGTGGCAATCATTACATTGTATTTAAATAAGGACGTATTGGTCCAACGCCATCTTCCCTTCTAAAACATAACGTCCAGGAAGGCAGGGACCATGTCTGTCTTTCCATGTATTCTCTGCTGGTACCAGTGTGACAAAAGAAGCTAGAGAAAAATACACTGCCACGCTGACTGGTCTCACTGTAAACTTCATGACCTCTAACCTTATTTGGGCTTTAATATTATCCAGCAATCATATTACATTTCCCTGTACCATAAGCGCTCCCTCTCTCTTTAGACATCTATTTCAGAGCTGCTCCAATCACCTCGTCTCTAACACCTCCTTTCCCCTCATCTGGTAAGTCTGCTCTGGATCTCACTGAGAGAGCAGGACCTCCTGGGGTCCACCACCTCCACCCACCACCCGGCACCTGGTGTGCCCGACAGTTTCTCCATTACGACAGCTCCAGCTCCACCCCCGTTGGGGCTGGCCCTTCCTTGGGCTCCTCATCCACTCCATTCTACTCAGCTGCTCCGCCGCTTTGCTCTCCTCTCTGCATCACTGGTATGCCCCTCCATGTCATTCCCATGGCCTACGACAGCAACGTTGTTTCTCTCGTGTTTAAAAACAAAGTTAGAAAACCTTTCTCAACCCCACTTCCTCATCTAGATCCTATTTCATTTCCCCACTCCCCTTTACGGCAAAACTTAGTGGGAAAAAAAAAAAAAAAAAAAAAAAAAAAACCTTGGTGAACAGATTTTCTCTTAATCTCAGAATATAATTCCTCACTTTCCATTCTTTTAAATCCACTCAGGTGTCTGTCCTTCTTCCCTAATTCCTAATCCTGTGTAGCTCCTACCCCGGACTACACAGGACAGATGTGGTCTCTTTGCTTGTGGGAAAATTTCCGGAACATATTAAACAAATCCTTATGAGAACAAGGAAGGAGAGACAGGTGCTACAGGAGTCCCTGAAGGATGAGCTCATGGAGGGACAGCATTCCAGACAGGAGGAACGGAGTAAGCAAAGGCATGGGGGTGTGAAGGCCTTGTGTGTCCAAGCAGTGGCAGGCGATTTGGTCTGGCTCCTGGGAAGGGGTGTAGGGTAATAGACAAGAGAAAAACAGGCAGGGACCCTACCAGGATAGACTTATATGAGACTAAGATATGACAGAGTTGATCTTGAAGACAATAAGGTACTACCAAGAAACTTCATATCATCAGATTTAGAATGACAGACCTGAAGCGTTGTGGAAAGCAGATTCAGTAGACAGCAACTGAGGAAGTTTTGCTGGCTATTCTCCATGAGCCTCTGCAGACACACGCCCCACCTTGTTCACACTGCTGGGCTGCTTCTGGTGCTGCGCTGGCTGCACCAAAATTCAGAGGAGCTCTGAGATCTATACACATATTCTATGTAGAACCTTATACTGACAAGGCAGGAGTTCACAACTCTGAGGTCCCAAGTGCTTCAGTAACACAGCTATGGGAGTGATGGACAAGGACAGTCTCTCTCCAACAGCTGTCCTCACAAAACACCAGATCCTGGGAGACTGCAGACGCTAATCTGACAGGTCTGAGCAGAACCAGAGATTCTGTATTTCCAAGGTAATGACACCACCGTTGTCCCACGGACCACACTCGGAGTTGCAAGGCAGTGAGGTTCATTAGGACCAAGGAAACCTAATTTCTGCTCTTGGTTTGTGATGCAGGCAAAAGGACCGTTAGTGACAGAGCCCGGGATAGAGGTCCCATCTCCCTACCTGCAGCCCTGTGCTCGCTCTTTTTGCTATCCTTTCCTGCTTTCTTCAGGTACAGTGTGAAATAGTTTATTTCACGTAGACTTTAAAATTTAGAAGATGAGACAAAGACTGCCTTCAAAGCATCACAAGAACAATTCTATAATATATGACCACAAGAAACTGTCTAAAGAGCCACGGCTGAGGCTGAAGATCATCTGTGGGTCGGAGTGCCACCTTCACGCCCTGCGGATAAAGGTCCCTTGACAAGAATAGAATTTAACAGAACCTTAAGAGCTCCTAGTCATCATAGAATGGTGTTGACAGCCTTTCTCCCGAAGAACTGTATGTACAACAAGTTGACCAAACTGAATGGTTTGGGGGCAGGAAGGGGAAGAACTGTTTTCTTATTTCTGAAGAAAATGCTGTAGACTCACACTGTTCTGGCATCTGGTTGGAGTAGCCACACATGTAACAAGTATTATTTGTTCTGTATCGGAGCTGCCAATCATTTAATATTTTACTTACTAAAACTGCAAAAAGCAAAATAAAATCAGTTATATTATTACATGTCAGTATTTGCTCAGCATGAACCAAAGCTAATCCTGGACAGATAGCTGTTCAGAAGTGTAAACTAGACTAGGGTCTTTCCACCACAGCTTACTATTCCCTCTAGGATTTCTTACTTTGTTCTCCAAAGCCTCTCCTCCTCCCTCAAGTAATACAACACTTCTTTTGTGGAAGGGGGAAAATCATTCATTAGGCGTGGGAATTAGAGCTTGCTGTAACAACTCATAGAAAATGCAGGCTCCTTACCAAACAAGGAAGGAGTTCACAGGGTACCTGTGAATTACCTACCTGCCACTTCCCAGCTGGTGGGGAGGGCACCATTTTACTCTTTCTTTGTCTCACTACTCTCATCTGTGAAACAAACAGAAGACTATCTCAAACAGTTGTTGTGAGACAAATGAAAATGTGTATTTTTTTTTTATTATTATCAATAGGTAACCACTGCCAGGCTGAGGCTGAGTGACCAGGAAGCAGGGCCATCGGGGAAAAGATGCTCCAGGTTTCAACAACGACTGCTTCTTCCCCTGACCCCCAGCCCTCCCCGGCCGTCCCCGGCTCTCTGGAGTGAATTCGGGAAACAGAGCAAACAGACTCAGAGTCCGTGATTCAGGATAACTTCTGCCACCCATCCCTTCCATCCCTCAAACACAATTAGCAAAACACAATGATCGAAATTAGAATTAGACGTAATTACGCACAATGAGAATAACTTATTACACTATGGGTAAAATAAATTGCTTTTTCATTAATTATTCAGTTTTGATTTTTCTCTTGGGCAATAAGTGTGTGTGTGTGTGCATGCATGTGTGTGTGTGTAAGAGAAAGATGTGTGTATACATATTTTATACTGCTATAGCTATGTGCATGCTCATTCATGTCTCTGATCATAAATGGAAAACTGTAATATCAAAAAAATGTTGGTCCCTCTGAAGGAAGACTAAGATTAAAAACAGCACCCAAATTGGTCAGTTTGGGGGAAATGAGAAAAAATAATAATTTCCAGCCTCAACATCTGAAATACCTGGGTAATTATGGGTCATGTCATCATTTCTTTTTCTCTCTCTCTCTCTCTTTTCTAGCAAGCACCTTCTCTAATGGAACTAAGACCACCAGTGGTTGAAGCCCAGGCCCCAGAGGGCTAGGCGGGACTTAGCAGACACTTCGCCAGCCTGGAAGCACGAAGGCTGGCTCAGGTTCTAGGGCACCGAGCGCCGAGCCCTGAAGGCGCATCTTCAGGAAAAGTCCTGACAAGGAAAGCTCATAGCACCATGTTGTTCTATGTCTGAGACAAGAGTTAGAAATTATAGTGATAATTCGAGAGAAAGCCTCTAGGAGGCACTGCTTTCTCGCTGTCCCCACTTCTCCCGAAGAATCCCCTCCTCCGCCTCACCCTCCCTCCCGAAGAACCCCCTCCTCCTCCGCCTCACCCTCCCTCCCGAAGAACCCCCTCCTCCTCCGCCTCACCCTCCCTCCCGAAGAACCCCCTCCCCCGCCTCACCCTCCCTCCCGAAGAACCCCCTCCCCCGCCTCACCCTCTCTCCCGGAGAACCCCCTCCTCCGCCTCACCCTCTCTCCCGAAGAACCCCCTCCTCCTCCGCCTCACCCTCCCTCCCGAAGAACCCCCTCCCCCGCCTCACCCTCTCTCCCGGAGAACCCCCTCCTCCGCCTCACCCTCCCTCCCGAAGAACCCCCTCCTCCTCCGCCTCACCCTCCCTCCCGAAGAACCCCCTCCTCCTCCGCCTCACCCTCCCTCCCGAAGAACCCCCTCCCCCGCCTCACCCTCTCTCCCGGAGAACCCCCTCCCCCGCCTCACCCTCCCTCCCGAAGAACCCCCTCCTCCGCCTCACCCTCTCTCCCGGAGAACCCCCTCCTCCGCCTCACCCTCTCTCCCGAAGAACCCCCTCCTCCGCCTCACCCTCCCTCCCGAAGAACCCCCTCCTCCGCCTCACCCTCCCTCCCGGAGAACCCCCTCCTCCTCCGCCTCACCCTCCCTCCCGGAGAACCCCCTCCTCCGCCTCACCCTCCCTCCCGAAGAACCCCCTCCTCCGCCTCACCCTCCCTCCCACAGAACCCCCTCCTCCGCCTCATCCTCCCTCCCGGAGAACCCCCTCCTCCGTCCGCCTCACCCTCCCTCCCGGAGAACCCCCTCCTCCGTCTGCCTCACCCTCCCTCCCGGAGAACCCCCTCCTCCGCCTCACCCTCCCTCCCGAAGAACCCCCTCCTCCGCCTCACCCTCCCTCCCGAAGAACCCCCTCCTCCGCCTCACCCTCCCTCCCGCAGAACCCCCTCCTCCGTCTGCCTCACCCTCCCTCCCGGAGAACCCCCTCCTCCGCCTCACCCTCCCTCCCGTAGAACCCCCTCCTCCGCCTCACCCTCTCTCCCGGAGAACCCCCTCCTCCGCCTCACCCTCTCTCCCGGAGAACCCCCTCCCCCACCTCACCCTCTCTCCCGAAGAACCCCCTCCGCCTCACCCTCCCTCCCGGAGAACCCCCTCCTCCGTCCGCCTCACCCTCCCTCCCGTAGAACCCCCTCCTCCGCCTCACCCTCTCTCCTGACCAGAGAAGGGCCTCCCCAGGCTCCGCATGAACGCAGGGCATTGGGACCACACTTCTGCCGTCTAGCAACCACAGGCCAAGATAAAGATGCAAAACGCTGCCAGTGAGAAGTACTTGGCTCCCCATAAGGAAAAAATGACAAAAACACAATCTTGCAAAGTAGATTTTTTTTTTTTTACCACACTAACGTTTCTGCGTCAAATAGAAAAAAAAGTCAAAACTCTAATAATAACTGCATTCTATCTTGACACCATGAAATCCCTTTCGAGTCTCTGATTCGTGAGAGCATCACTGAGGCAGCCTGACCTAGCTCACAAACTCTGTTTTCAAGGGTTTCCATCACGTTTTCATTCCTTCCAAATCTCAATTGCTGTGAAAAACCCAAAGCAGCGTTTCTGTTTGTTTTTGTCTTGCAGCACAATCCAGGATTAGTTTCCTCGTCTTCACTGGCTTTGATGCATAAAATCCAACCTAATTTTAATAAGTTTACTTTAAAAATGTCATCCTTCATTCCTTCTTTCCTCTGCGATTATATACGAGCACCTTTGGTGGGCCTGGTTCTCTGCAGGGTCCTGAGCATGGGAACAGTCGGCAGTCTTCCCTGGAGCCTCCTGGCCTCCCACCGCTCACGCTGAAGCCCTCAGGCTGTAATCAGACCACCGGTTTGTTTGTGTTGTTTTTTAAAATGAGCCAACAATTACAATGAGAGAATTTCAAACTTTAAAATTTCTATTTCTGAAAAATGAAAACATCTGGCAACACCAGGGCCACCTCCCTTTCCAACATGGTAACTTTCTACTGGAACTAAACTTCCCTTTCCTTTAAACAGTCACCCCGCTCGCCCTCGCCCGCTACACACAGATGCATTAGGAATGAGCCTGTTCGTTTACTACCCGCTGGGCTCCTGACCCAGGGCACAGCTGGGCTCCCTTCTCCATTAGGCACAGTAGACACAGCACCAAAAGCCCACAGTGTGTTTTCTTCATAAGAAAAACAAATGAACATAATGATAAATACAACTATATATACAAATAAATCCAGCCTACATTATATTTGTCTTATACATACCAACACAGCTGTAAAGTATAATTTCTAATTTTTTTATGGTAGAAGGGACCCACAATGGCAAAGGTATACACGACCCTGAGTATAGCTGAATTCTATCAACTCCTTACTTGGAAAACTGCTGGAGAGAAAAGATGGAAGCGTTCACCCTGTCTTTTTTAGAAAGAACTATAATTCATTTCCAGTTGATGAGGGAAAGTTTTTCTTTACTTTTTTTTAGAAAAGTGCCTGCTAATAGATAAAGATTTGGGGGGAAATCACCCTTCTGTAATCCTTAGGTGTCTAGATGCCTGCCCCAACCCTCCCTTTGGGGCCCACACCCTCAGTCCCCCAACCACTGGCTGGCACTGTTAGTACCTAACAGTATCCAATGCTTATTTGATAAAGGGGCACACTGTATCCAATGCTTATTTGATAAAGGAGCACAAAGGCCTGGCCCTTTGCCACAATTTGCAACATCTCTGAAGGACCACCCAGTTCCAGAGCTGCCCACACTGTGGGCTGAGGCCTCTGTTACAAATGCACCGAGTTCAATGTCTCTCTGCCCTGTCCTGCCGCCCTCGCTTCTCACAGGTGTTACCAAGTGAAGCCCCTGTCAAACCAGCACACAAATCTGCATCTCAGTATCTGTTCCCCAAAGAACTCAACCTAAGCTTCTAATAAATAATGGATGATGGCAAGAATCCTCAATGGATACTGTTAAGGGTTTATAGGTTGAATTGGGTCCCCTACCACCACCGATCCATATGTTTAAGTCCTAACCCTCGTGCTGCAAAATGTCACCTTATATAAAAATAGGGTATTTGTAGATGGAAGGAAATTAACAAAAGGCTCCATTAGGGCCCCATTAGGGTGGGCCCTAATCTCACATGGCCAGTGAATTAAGAGGAAATCTGGATATAGGCACACATAGAGGGAGACGATATGAAGTGACACAGGGAGAGAGACAACTACAAGCCATGGAGAGAGACCTGAAACAGAGCCTTCCCTCAGAAGGAATCCACCCTGCCCATAACTTGATTTCAAGTTTTCAGCCTCTAGAACTGTGACAGTAACTTCTGGTGCTGAAGCCACCCAGTCTGTGGTATATTGTTACTGCAGCCCAAGCAAACTCACACAGAGGCTAAAATCGTTAGGTCAAGGGACTATGGGAAGCAAGATATCCCCCTGGTGTCAAAGCATCATCCCCCAGTTGCTTACTACTGTGAGGGGGGAAATAGAATTTTCCAATGGAGGAATCCAGCACGTAATCAAGACAGGAAACTTAGCATTAGGAATAGTGGGTGGAGGAACTTGATAGCAGTTGCCTTGTGGTGTGACAAACATGAAGCACACTTAAGGCCTTCTTGCCAAATATGCTTAACTTTAAGTATGCTCTGAGGCCTAGCTCCGGTTCATAGGAAATAGAGGGAACAAGAAAGCAATCAGACAATCCAAAATGTGGGACATTCTACAGAAAACTGGCCTGGTCTCTTCAAAAAGTCAATTGATTATTACTGTCATGATAATGTCATTATTTTTAGGGGATGCATGAAATTATTTAGGGACAAGGGCCATAACATCTGCCACTTACTTTTAAATGATTATGAAAAACAAATTATAGATAGGTAAAGCAAATATGATAAAATGTTAATGATTGTTGGATCTTATAGTAGACATGCAGGTGTTCAGGTATTATTCTTTCAAATTCTCTGTGTTTGAAAATGTTCATATTAAAAGTTTAGGAAAAATAAATGTCACGGAGAGTCAATACACAAACATTACGTGTCATCTTTCTTTTTTTGTATCACACGGGAAGACGTCAAACTTCAGAATCAGAATACAGAGGGCCAGCAGGAGACAAAAAAAAGGTTAAATCTTGATTCATGCTGGCTTTATGACACTCAAGTGATTAACGTTAAACATATGCATACGGGCCCTGGCCGGTTGGCTCAGTGGTAGAGCGTCAGCCTGGCATGCAGGAGTCCCGGGTTCGATTCCCGGCCAGGGCACACAGGAGAAGCGCCCATCTGCTTCTCCACCCCTCCCCCTCTCCTTCCTCTCTGTCTCTCTCTTCCCCTCCCGCAGCGAGGCTCCATTGGAGCAAAGATGGCCCGGGCACTGAGGATGGCTCTGTGGCCTCTGCCTCAGGTGCTAGAATGACTCTGGATGCAACAGAGCGACGCCCCAGAGGGGCAGAGCATCGCCCCTTGGTGGGCATACCGGGTGGATCCCGGTCGGGCACATGCGGGAGTCTGTCTGACTGCCTCCCGTTTCCAACTAAAGAAAAAAAAGAAAAAAAAAACAAAACAAAAAACACACAAAAAAAACAACAAAAAAACCCCCATATGCATATGTATGCCTGACCTGTGGTGGCGCAGTGGTTAAAGCATTGACTTGGAATGCTGAGATCGCCGGTTCAAAACCCTGGGCTTGCCCAGTCAAGGCACATACAACCAGCAATCAATGAACAACTAAAATGAAGCAACTATGACTTGATACTTCTTGTTCTCTCCCCTTCTCTCTCTATAAAATCAATAAATAAAATTTAAAAAAAAAAAAGAATTTTAAACATATGCATACATCTTCCTGCCTACCAGTAAATCAGCCCTAAAATAAGTGGGAAAGACAAGGTCAGACAACAGATAACGAAAAAGGATACATATGGGGCCATGTTTAGCTCTTCTCTGATACTTTCTGAGTCTGTTTCCTCATCTGTAAAATGGGGAGAAGAAGCCAAATCTGTAAGGATGGTTTCAAAACTAAAGATGAGGAATGTGAAGGACTTGACGTGAAGCAGATAGATGACACAGTAGTAGCCTTCTCACAGCTGTTATTGTGCCCGTTGCGGGCGGGGCCGCAGTGGCAGCAGGAAGACAGGAAGCCAGACATTCTGGCCCCAAAGCCCATGCTCCAGGCTCCACCGGACTGCACTGGCTCCCAGAGAAACCACACGTGGCCTTCCTTTTTGAATGCGCTTACATATGACAACTAAGAGGGAATTTTCACTCTCCTCCCCACAAAGAAAACAGTGGACAGATTTTGTTTACATCTCAGATTATGCACTAGTCCACAGGGTAATAATCAGGAAGAATTCAAGTGGGCTTTCTTGAAGGCCAAAGACAAGAACAAAGAAAAACTGAATCCAAGTATTTCCACAATAAGGAGGCCAGACTTTTCCTATAATCTATGTCAAGATCTTGGAATATTTTATTGAGAAAAAAAAACTTCCTTGAGCTTTAGAATTAGAAATAAATAAATCTTTCCATTTCATATGCACTGTAGATGACGTTAGGCTTTTCTTAGAGTTGAAGGGGCTCAAGGACAAAGGTTTTTGATGTTTGGAAATAAAAACTCTGAATTCACTTCAAACCCCAAAAAAGCTAACACTCTTGTCAGCCAACTCAAACTTTCTGAAGGTAAAACCCATACCCAGGTTTTATTTTCGTTTTTTTTTTTTTTTTCTTTTTAAAATTTATTTATTTATTTATTACAGAGACAGAGAGTGAGTCAGAGAGAGGGATAGACAGGGACAGACAGATAGGAACGGAGAGAGATGAGGAGCATCAATCATTAGTTTTTCATTGTGCATTGCAACACCTTAGTTGTTCATTGATTGCTTTCTCATATGTGCCTTGACCGTGGGCCTTCAGCAGACCGAGTAACCCCTTGGTGGAGCCAGCAACCTTGGGTTCAAGCTGGTGGGCTTTTTGCTCAAGCCAGATGAGCTCGCGCTCAAGCTGGCGACCTCGGGGTCTCGAACCTGAGTCCTCCGCATCCCAGTCCGATGCTCTATCCACTGCGCCACCGCCTGGTCAGGCTCTTTTCGTTTTTCTATCAAATACTCATAACACCTCAATGGCATCCTTTTTTAATCTTATCAAAAGAGAAACCAAAAAATGATAACTTTGGATGACACAGGTTTAATTTTTCCCATTTGTTTCTGTGATGAGTTGGTTCTTCCACGAAAATTCTAAGACATGAAGCCATATGGAAATAAAGTCCCGAGACAAGTATTTGATTTGGGCTCACACTTAAGGGGCATAGCAATTCAAGTGACACAGCGAGTCACAGAATAGAAGGGGGGAAAGCCACCTGGTGCCTGTGCTTTTTTTTATTTTAATTTTTTAATTTTATTTAGAAAATTAACTTTAATAGGGTGACATTGATCAATATGAGTACATAGGTTTCAGGTGAACATTTCTATAGCATTTGAACTGTTGATTATGTTGTATACCCATCACCCAAAGTCAAATCATTTTACATTACCTTATATTTGTTCCTCTTTACACCTTTCCCCCAGTCCCTCCCCTTTACCCTTCCCCCCACATCCCGTTCCGGTAATTAACCACTTCACTTCTATCTACGTCCATATGAGTCTCAGTTTTATATACCACCTATGTGTAAAATCATACAGTTCTTAGCTTTTCCTGATTTACTTATTTCACTCAGTATAATGTTTTCAAGGTCCAGCGATGTTGTAAATGTCATTATGTCATCATTTCTTATGGCTGAGTAGTATTCTATTGTATATATGTACCAAATCTTCTTTATCTAATCCTTTAACATGGGACACTTTGGTTGTTTATATGTCTTGGCTACTGTGAATAACATGCAATGAACATATGGGTGCATGTGTCTTTTTTTTTTTTTAATTTTATTTATTTATTTATTTTGTGTCAGAGAGAGTAAGAGAGAGGGAAAGACAGGAAGGGAGAGATATGAGAAGCATCAATTCTTTGTTGCGGTACCTTAGTTGTTCATTGACTGCTTTCTCATATGTGCCTTGACTGGGGGGCTACAGCAGTTTGAGTGACCCTTTGCTGGAGCCAGCAACCTTGGGCTCAAGCTGATGAACCTTGCTCAAACCAGATGAGCCTGCGCTCAAGCTGGTGACCTCGGGGTTTCGAACCTGGGTCCTCTGCATCCCAGTCTGACGCTCTATCCACGGCGCCACCGCTCGTTCAGGCTGAGTGCATGTGTCTTTATGTACCAATGTTTTCGAGTTTGGGGGATAGATCCCCAATAGAGGGATTGCTGGGTCATATGCTAATTCTATTCTTAATTTTTTGAGGAACCACCATATTTTCTTCCACAATTTTGCATTCCCACTAGCAGTGAATGAGGGTTCCTTTTTCTCCACAATCTCTCCAACACTTATTATTACCTGTTTTGTTGATAATAGCCAATCTGGCAGGTGTGAGCTGGTATCTCATTATAGTTTTGATTTGCATTTCTCTAATAGCTAACGAAGATGAATGTCTTTTCATATATCTGTTGGCCATTTGTATGCCCTCTTGGGAGAAGTGTCTGTTCATGTCCTCTTCCCATGTTTTAACTGGATTGTTTGCTTGTTTTATTGCTGAGCTTTGTTGAGTTCTTTATATATTTTGGATATTAACCTATTGGAGCTGCTGTTTGCAAATATCATCTCCCATTTAGTTGGCTGCCTATTTTATTTGTTTTGTTGTCATTTCTTTTGCTGAGCAGAAGCTTTTTAGTTTGATATAGTCCCATTCATTTATTTTTGCCTTTACTTCCCTTGCCTTTGGGTAAAGTTCATAAATTGTTTTCTACGGCCAAGGTCCATGAACTTAGTACCTATGTTTTCTTCTATGTAATTTATTGCTTTAAATCTTATATTTGTTTTTTTTTTTATCCATTTTGAATTAATTTTTGTACAGGGGACAAACTGTAGTCAAGTTTCATTCTTTTGCATGCGGCTTTCCAATTTTCCCAGAGCCATTAAATGAAGAGGCTTTCTTTTCTCCATTGTGTGTTTTTTGGCTTTGTTGAAGAAAATGTGTTCATATATATGTGATTTTATTTCTGGGCTCTTGATTCTGTTCCATTGGTCTATATGTCTGTTTTTCTGCCAATACCATTCTGGTTTCTTTTTTGTTTTGGTTTTTGTTTTTTTTTACAGAGACAGAGTGAGAGTCAGAGAGAGAGATAGAGACAGACAGACAGGAACGGAGAGAGATGAGAACCATCAATTATTAGTTTTTCGTTGCGACACCTTAGTTTTTCATTGATTGCTTTCTCATATGTGCCTTGACTATGGGGCTACAGCAGACCGAGTAACCCCTTGCTCGAGTCAGCGACCTTGGCTCCAAGCTGGTGAGCCTTCCTGCACTCAAGCTGGCGACCTTGGGGTCTCGAACCTAGGTCTTCCGCATCCCAGTCCCACGCTCTATCCACTGCGCCACCGCCTGGTCAGGCACCATTCTGTTTTGATTATCGGGGCTCTGTAGTATAATTTTATGTCAGGTAGTGTGATACCCCCAGCTCTTCTCTTTTATGTTATTGTTGTCACAGATTACTCTTGTTTTTATTGTGACCTTGTTGGAGCTTTTACCTGTAGTTTTGATTTGTTTTGTTTTTTGTACCTGGTCAAATAACCCCTTGAGTATTTCCTGCAGTGGAGATTTTCTAGTAATAAATTCCTTCAGCTTCTGTATATCTGTAAAAGTTTTTATTTCTCCTTCATATTTGACAGATAACTTCAATGGATATAATATTCTTGGCTGGTAATTCCTCTCTTTCCATACTTTGAATGTTTTGGTCCACTCTCTTCTGGCTTGTAGAGTCTCTACTGAGAAGTCCATTGATAAACTAATGGGCTTTCCTTTATATGTTATGGTCTTCTTTTCCCTAGCTGTCTTGAGGATTCTTTCTTTGTCATTGATTTTTGACAATCTTATTACAATGTGCCTTGGAGCAAGTCTGTTTGGATGGCGGTAACTCAATGTTCTGTTTGCTTCTTGGATTCAAGGCTCTTTCCATAGGCTTGGGAAATGCTCAATTATTTGTTTGAACAAGCTCTCCATTCCCTTCTCGCTCTCTTCTTCTGATAAACCCATTATTCTTATATTGCTCTTTATGAGTGCGTCAGGCAATTCTTATAGAGCTCTGTTTTTTTTCATTCGTGAGTCTCTCTCTTCGTCTCTCTGTAGCATCTCTAGTTGCCTGTCTTTGATGTCACTGATTCTTTCCTCCATCTGGCTTGTTCTATTAGCTAAATTTGCTACTTCAGTCTTCAATTCATGTATTAAGTTCTTTATCTCTGTTTTTAAAATTTCAATCTCCTTGGTGAGGTATTCGTTTTGTTCATTAATTTGTTTTCTGAGATCATTAAGTTGTCTATTGGTGTCTTCTTGCATCTCACTGAGTATTTTCAGAACTTCAATTTTGCAAGGTTTCCATGTGATTGAGATATTTTTCTAAAGATTTTTCATTTTCTTTCTGAACTACATCCCTGTCTTGTGTAGCCATGGTATTCAATATCTTCTTCCTTGATGGCATTTGAGAGTGGTATTGTCATGAACCCTAACAAAAAAACAACTAGAAAAATTAAAAGGTACAATAAAAAATATAAGAATTTTAGAAATTATAACAAGAAAAACCACAAAAAAAGATTGAAAGCAAACAAAAATGGCAAAAACAAAACACCCAAAGAAAATAAGAAAAAATTTTAAAATTAAAGAAAATGAAATTCAATAGAAAAAGAAAGAATAAAAAAAAAAAGGAAAAGGGGAGGGGAATAAATTTTGGTTTCGAGAGGTTTCCCCAGTAGGTGTTGCTGTATTAGCTCTGTGAAGTTCCTGGGCTGTCCTTCACTGAGATGTTTCTGTCACAATGATGTAGGCGGGGCTACAGTCATATTGGTGGGTGGGGAGTGTTGTGAGGGCGTTATGGCTTTAGCTTTCTGGCTTTCCAGCTCTAGCAATGGTGATTGATCTCAGGCTTCCTGGCACTCCTCCCCACATCTCAACAGACGTGGGGACTGGACATGGAGCACCTCTGTTCTTCAGGGGAGAGAGGGGCTCTGGAGAGCTAGCTGTGGGGTTTGTCTCTGCCACTCTCAGTACCACAAGGTGAAGGAGGTAAGGTCTGGGAGGCTGGGGGGGCCGCACTTTATCTTTCTCTGTGTCAGCCGAGTGCGTGCTGCAGGCAGACTGTGGAAACACTGGCCATGACCCTGCGCTCTGGCTGCTTTGGTTTATCTCCCCCTCTGCCCCTCTATCTCACCACTCCTCCCGGCAGAAGGAGACCCAGTCACTCTGAGTTTCCCTCTCCATACCCCCAGACAAAATCCAGAGAGCCCAAGCATCCCTCTTCCCCACAGTCCAGCAGAAAAAAACCCAGTCACTCCAGGATTGTCTCCTCTCCTCTCCAAAGCCCCCCGCATATGCATTTTACTTTCTGCCCCCCTTTTCACCCCATCCCGCCTTTAGTCCATTTGGTGCATGGATCTTTCAGGCATGCCTGTGAGCCCAGGTGGGATTCCTTTGCTGCATTATAGTTGCTCAATTTGTTGAAATTTCAAGAGGAGAGATCAGGAGTATCTCTCACACTGCCATTACTCTGACGTCATCCTATGTAAGCTATTCTATCCTCATGATTTTTGTAAAACTAAATTCATAAAAGGAACTTATATAAACAGACTATTGAATAGAATTATAATTTCTAAATATTAGAAGCAATACATGATCTGGCCTTTGCTCCACTCTTCAGCTTCCTCTCTTAACCACCTCTCTAAACATTTACTCCTGTGTCTGCACTTCTGAGTCCCCGACACCCTGTATCAGTCGGGTGGAAAGAGTCCTTCCTGCAAGTTCTTAAACAGGCACACAACTGCTACCAGCACTTTCTGTTACCAGCCAGCACCTTTTTTTTTTTTTTTTTTACAGAGGCAGAGATAGACAGGGACAGACAGACAGGAACGGAGAGAGATGAGAAGCATCAATCATCAGTTTCTCGTTGCGCGTTGCGACTTCTTAGTTGTTCATTGATTGCTTTCTCACATGTGCCTTGACCGCGGGCCTTCAGCAGACAGAGTAACTCCCTGCTGGAGTCAGCGACCTTGGGTCCAAGCTGGTGAGCTCTTTGCTCAAGCCAGATGAGCCCGCGCTCAAGCTGGAGACCTCGGGGTCTTGAACCTGGGTCCTTCCGCATCCCAGTCCGACGCTCTATCCACTGCGCCACCACCTGGTCAGGCATCCAGCACATTTTTTATTAAAAGAACAACCTTGAATTTTTACAGCAAGCCTACCAGGATTTTCCCAACTGGGAAAAGGAGTTCCCTGGACCCAGAGATTGAAAAGACTAGTTATGTTTACCCTGTTTGTTAAGGTGGCAACTGTTTATTTCTTTTTAAATAGAGACCTGCAGTAAAATATATTGTACACTGCATCTTAGAACACAAATATCACAAATAAAATTGTCATAAAATAATACTTACTTTCCTTACTATAAACAATGTACTGATATATTTTTGTTCTCTTTCATTGTTTTTTAAATGTTGGTCACAATCCAAACCAGTGTTGCCTGCCCACAAATAGGTTACACACCGTGCTGGGCTGGAGGAAGCCTTTGCTTCTTGGCATGATCCTGTCACATACATAACTGTCTTCATTCTGTCCCTTCCTTCAGGAGCTGCCACAAATCTCGATTGGTCGAGAACAAAAGGACAATTTTTCTTTTTCTTCCGCAGTCTCCGAGTTCTAAAGGGCACCCCTCATCACTGCCAAGTGCCCCGACAGGGTGGAGGCCATCCCACCTTAGGGGCGTGGGGTCTGTTTCCCTTCCCAATCACCACGGAATAAAACACAGGTGTGTTAGGCCACTTGTCTCACACCTTGAGGCTCTTGGGTTTGCATCCACGTGAGGCACTCTGTCCTCACCCTCTCTGAGAGCACAAGCCCCACCCCTGGGTGTGGTCTCCCCGAATCAGGAGTCATGTCCCACCCCACCACCCTGGTCTCTGTGAACATTCTCCCTTTCCCCTCCCAGGGAAGGGGCTGCTCCAGGCTTTGGACCCCTTCTGGTTCTTTAAAAAGTAATGTTTTTTCCTGCCTGCCCCTTGGACACCCCCACTGACCACTGTCTAAACTGTTCTGACTTCCCTTACCAGTAGGTACGTCACCGGTCTGGGAAGGCCCAGCTCCTCTCAGCCTCCTTGTCTGCCCTTGAGCTGTCCAATGAGTAAGGCGAGCTGCCTCTTTTGTCTCCTCTGCATCTTCTCTGTCTTCAGCTAGTGCAGTAGGTTAGGCCATTTAAGAATCATCTACCTTATTTTACTTGTGTAGGTCTGCTTTTGCCTCCCTTTCTTTTTTCTACCCTTTAGTGAACATCTTTTAGTTCTCACAATTCTTCTCTGGCATTGCGTGTCCCCCAGAGTTACCGGGTAAGGCTGTCCTTCCTGCAGGTACCCAGGTGCACAGTACTGAACCTCGGTGGCTCCTCAGAACCACCCAGGAAGCTGTCAACTGTCTGGAGCCCAGGCTGCACCCCAGACCTCTCGGGGTGGGGTCCAGCCAATGGTATTTTAAAGCTCTCCAGGTGATTAGAACATGCAGGCCAGGTTGAAACTACTATTCATTATCTCCATTGATAGCACATTTCCCTGTTTGAGACACTGCTCCAATCAGCTGGACAGCAGAGGCTCCAACTCCCGGAGTGAAGGCTATTCCCATCCCCACTATCCAGGAAGGTCACATGCAAAGGGTCCATCTCAAGCCAACACTTGCGTCTCTGAGAAACAATCTTTTAAATCCAAATAAAGCCAGTTATTCGCAGCATACACAGGGACGAAGAACGCAATGGGACCTAACTTGAGTACCAGCGCTAATAGCTCTGACCCCAAGAAGGAATACTGAGGGGGATTTTTTCCCCCAATGGTGAGACCCTCGGGGCACCAGGATTAAGACACCAAACCAAAAGGGAGCTGCAGGCAGTGTGTCTGTCTGGAGGACTCGGAAAGGCTGCAAAGAGAATGTGGCTCCTGACCTGGGTTTGTGAGAAGCGATGAGAATTTCCCAGGCAGAGGGGAGAGAGAAAGGCATGGCAGTGCTTGGAGAAGAGCCGGAAGTTCTGAGCCAAGGTAGCCAAGAATAGCCAAGAAGAGCCAAGGTAGCCAAGAATGCCTCTTTTAAATCAGACCTCACCAGTCTCCCTCATAAATGAAGAAGCTTCCCAAAGCTGTAATGGCACCACCTAAATTAAAGGATCCAAGCCACCAGGATTGGCTGTCCCAAAGGCGTATGATGAATTGCCAAATCTGTGAAGATCAGTAGGTTGCTGTTCAGAAGGCAGAGAGATCCAGTTGTGGCTGCAAGCGCAAGGTGGGGTTTCCTCAGAGAAGGGGGGAGCTGTACCTCAGGTGAGGCGATGTGGAGGCGGGGCCACAGCTGGAGGTGGGGCAGGTGGCTGCTGAGCGCCAAGTGGAGGTTACCTCTCCTCCTATTCAGACCTTGTCTGAGAAGCACAGCTGTCAGCACCCCGAGGGCAGCTGTCAGCTGCTCCACCGTGTCTCCAGGAGTAGGAGTGCCAGCACGCAGCTCTGCACCCAGTTGGTCTGAGCAACGCAAAATGCATCAATGGAATAGGAAATATTCTTGGAATTAATGAAAGGGGAAGAAGATGGAAGAGATGGGTCTAAGAGAAAGAATTTCGAATACAGCACCGTTTTCTTGAAAACAACAAGCTTATTCCCTTGAAATATGGCTTCTTCCCAGGCAGGCTCCTCATAGTAAGCCTGACCTTCCTGTTTGGGGTACAAGGAGGCTCCCAACCCATCAACTGGTAGACTGGGATGCTCCACCCCATTAGGATGTTTTAGAGCTTTTCAGTTCCTTTCATTTCATTATCACTGTCAACTCTGTGACTGATATGCAGAGGACCAACCAAGTCTGCCATTCTTGAGAGCAGAAAGCTGGAGTTGGAGGGTGTGGAGGATTCAGCTAAATTCTCCCCGGTGACTTCTCCCCGTAGCCAGCTGGTTGTAGCTGGAAGCGTCAATTATTTTGCCTTCTTCAGGAATCCAAGGTGTATAACTCAGCTCTGGGCCAAGACCTGGCCTGCTCAGGTGCAGCCTGGCGAGGACAGCTTTGAGAGCCTGTGGGGACTGTGAGCGCACAGCAGGCCACCTAGCCGGAGCACAAGCTTCAGCCTTCTCCCTTCCTTCAGCCCAGAGGAAGCAAAGCCTTCTTGTGTCAGTGCAATGAGACTTGCTGTGAGCCACCCTAGGACAGAGCTTGGGGCCCTGGGACCTCCCAGAAACAGCCACCAGCTAGTTGTTGCAACTAAGAGCACTGACTGAATGCAGAGGGCGCTTGGAGTCACATGCCAGCTCTGCTTTTGCAGCCTAGGAGTGGAAGTCTTCTTTTCAGAGCTTATCTGCATTGGGCATGAAGCCTCTGCAGTTACTAGGAGGCAGCGCAGTTTGGATGAGGGTGGAGCCCAGGCCTGGGGCCCTGGTCGCGGAGCCCTGTCACTCTGCTGCCTGAGACAGAGGGTGCACTGGAGAAAATTCAGACCTCACCTGCACAAATACAAGGACCCCAAATCGCCTGACTTACTCCTCACTCCCTTCCCTCCCCAGAGGTAGAAAAATGACTTCAATTTTCCTACTTCTATTTGTACAGTATAACCATTGACTTTGGAAAAGGTAAGTTATCATCTACCTGGATCAGACCAACGTGCAGCCTCCGGCTTTTGCTTCTCACAAACTCCCAAATTCTACTCATGAATATTGTAATTAGGGTCCCTCTCTCTCTCCTCCTGTCTTTCATTACCTCCATCTCTGCTCAAAGGACATTTTCTTCTAGAGAAAGAGATCCTTTTCTCTCCTTTCCTAGTACTTCCCAAAATCACCTGCTGTTTTTATTCACAGAGCCACTAAGCCAGGCGGGTTTCTGTGCCTACCCTGTGTCCAGCATTTGCTATTCCCAGTCGTCTCACTGGCTTGAGTCTTCCTCTGGCTGAAACTTCACTGTCCGGTCATGCTGAAACCCAGCCCCTGGCTTGGCTCTGAGATGGTATCTTTTTCACTGATCATTAATGGCCCAGCAAGCTGGGTTCCTTCACTCTAAGCAAAGACAGGAAGTGCAAATATTATAGGGACAGAGCTCAGGGAAAGAAATAGAACTCAGGCTACTAGAAAAGGGAGAGTTTCTGAACTCTCTTCCTCGGTGCACCTGGAACTTGTAGAAATGCTATGTGCATCACCACCAGTCTAGGAGGAGAGGTGGGCAGTCGTTCCCAAATGTTGGCGTGAGTGGCGGTGATGATGATAACGGCTGGTATATAATAATTATGTAACAGCCACTGTTCTAAGGGCTTTATTAACACATTTAATCATCACAACAACTCTCAAAGGAGCTAAGTACTATTAATGTTCTTGCAATTTTAGAAAGGAGGAAACTGAAAAATGGAATGCGTAAGCAAATTGGTGTAATCACAGAGTAAATGACAGAACAACAGGTCAGGCTCTACACACACACCTTCACCTTACTCCTCACTCAGACTCTGATCTTCTCACCCCAGGGTGTGTGCAAGCTACATTTGGTTCACTGTCCTGAGGCAGTGCAGTTCAGTGGCCAAGGGCCTGCCCGTGGGGCCACCTGCTTGGGTTTGAGGTTGGTTCTAACAGGTCATGAACTTGGACAAGCTACTTAGGCTTTTTGTGCCTGTTTCCTCAACTGTCAAGTGGGGGTAATAACTGTACCTATCCACCTCACAGGGTGTTTGTAGAGATGAAATAAGTTAATACAGTCATCCCTCGCCATACTGTGGTTCACTTTTCGCGGTCTCACAGTATTGCGGATTTTTAAATTGTAGATACCTAATTTTGTATCGCAGAGTTTTCACTATATTGTCGGATTTTGCAGTATATAGGTATTTCTATATATTTATTATTTTAATTATTTTTGTGGTAAAATGAGCATTTTTCTAGCCTAAAAATTTTAAACAATATAAAAAATATTAATTAAAACATATTACAAGAATATTAAATCAAAATAAAATACATATAGTATATTCACTGGTGAGTACCCATATAGGATTTTATATGTTGTTGAAATTTAAGAGTGTAGAAAGTATTTAAGAGCATAGGAAGTGTTTATAAGAGTGTGAGAAAGATTAATAACAGTGTGGGAAAGGTTTAAAAGCATGTGGGGAGGGTTTATAAAGCCTTAAAATATATATAAATAATAAAATAAATATAAGGTCACTACTTTGTAGATTTTTGCCTGTCGCGGGGGGTTCTGGACCCTAACCTCTGTTATAGATGAGGGACCACTTGTACATGTCTGCACACCTGACGCATAGCACATGCTCAAGAAATGTTACCTTATTATCTTAAAGGCCTCTAATTTGTGAAGGAAATAAAAGGAAAAATATGAGAGAGGGAAGAAAGAATTAAACCCCTGAGAATTCTGCAACTTCTCATGTGAAAACTCAGGAAAGTCCCTGTTCGTTCCCTGCTCTGACAAGCACATGTTAATTAGCACTTTGTATGCACCTGGGGGTGGAAATTTTGGGTCTCAGGTACATAGTTAATCTTCCTATGAAACCAGATGGTGTTGACCCAGGCCCGCCACCCCTCTGCCTTTGAGAACCGCCTATTGAAGCAAAATTCTGTGTCTTGCTGCTGTGAAGAGCAAATAAGGGTGGGGCCTCCTGATTTAGTGCCCTGCTTACATAGGTGCAAAGGCAAAAGGAACAATGGCCACGATTAAATAAAACGAAGTCTGTGTCTAAACCCTTAAGAACATCTAGCTTCGTGGAGGAAATGTGCGACTATATTTTACTAGGGCCATTGTTGCTGTTAGAGGTGGGTAAGATAGCAGAAATAACCATCAGAGGATGCCAAGTTTGTGGGACAGAAAGAAGTGGAGCAGAAGAGAAGGAAGCCTTTGGTGCTGAAACGTGGTGCTGGCTTAATTAAGGGGGGAATTCTTACAGGTAAAAAAAAGAGCTACCATGGTGCCTCCCTCCTCTTCCCACACTAGCCTCCCTCAGTTCCAAAAAAAACCCAAAACAATCCAAGCAGATTAGCCTCTGGCATCAGATGAGCCGATCAGGTGCTAACCCGGCATAATTTTCTCTTACAACCACTCAAGACTCTTGGTAATCACACATTCTCCCTCTGTGTAACCAGCAGAGAATCTATGCCACTGAGGTGCTGTTTCTATGCTATTCCAGCTCGTGTTTAAGATCAGTGCAGCTTGCAGTGATGCAGTGGATAGAGCGTTGGACTGGGATGTGAAGGACCCAGGTTCAAAATCCGAGGTCACTGGCATGAGCGTAGGCTCATTCGGCTTGAGTGCGGGATCACAGACATGACCCCCATGTTTGCTGGCTTGAGCCCAAAGGTCGCTGGCTTGAGCCCAACATTGCTGGCTTAAGCAAGGGGTCACTCGCTCTGCTATAGCCCCCTGGTCAAGGTCTGTATGAGAAAGCAATCACTAAACAAGTAAGGAGATGCAATGAAGAACTGATGCTTCTCATCTCTCTCCCTTCCTGTATGTCTTCTGTCCCTCTCTCTGACTCTGTCTCTGTTAAAAAAAAGAAAGAAAAAGATCAGTGCAGTTCTCAGAACCTATAGAGATGTAGGTTTTACCTCTTTTCTGCCCTTAAAAAATTACAATATAGAGCATAGCCTCTAAAACTGTGTTTTTTAATAAATTTATAAGAAGAGAGAAACACAAACATCAAAGCAACAGAAGAATTAAATTCACTTCTTACCCTGCCACGTAACAGAACTGAGTCTTGTCTTAGTTTTATTGTTGCTTAGGCTTTTCTAAAAAACATACCTATAGTCAATATTCACAAAGTTTGAGCTCAGCTATGTTGGACTTAGCATTATTTTATATCAACATTTCTATTTCTTTTCATAATACACACATTCATCATACTTAATAGTTATATTTCATTTATGCTCATAGTATGTTTTTTATTTAATCATTTTTAGGTACTGTTTTCTGATTTTCTTTTTTCTATTCTCCCGTCCACATCTTTTCTTTTTGAGCTATGTCTCTGGAATACGGTCTAAAACATATGTTTTGCAGACAAAGGATGTGACATATCGCAACTCATTACTCTTTGCCATGTTGCTTTCCAGAAATATTGTACTGATTTATGTCAGTGTGACAATATAGCTTTCTCAAAAGCCTTGGCATATTTCAGTTTTGCAACTGGAATTTACTTTTACCAGTTTCACTGGCGCTGCGTGATTTTGTGCGTTAGACTCCTATGACCACCAGGGAGGCTGAATCCTCTGTCAAGGGCTTGGGTGGCCTCTTGTGTGAAGGACATGTTCAGGTTGTTTTGACCACGAATGCAGTGGAAACAGTGTTGCCCCTGTGCATTTGGTTCTGCTTCCTAAAGATTCTGGGTGTTTGCTTCTTTCATCCATTCTGTTTACCACAAATAATTTCTTCTCTAAGTCACTCTGGAGGAAGTTTTGCTCAGTCAAAGCAGGTCCCCTCAGGAGAAAGATCATCAATTCAGCCCAGGTTCCTAGTGCTCTATTTACTGCTGGTTGCACACAGTAATCCCCTCATAAATTTTCCTGAAGGCAGCCTGCTTTTTAAGTCCCCTAGCTCCCTGGAGAACTCTATTCCCGATTTGTCAAATATACCCACCAATTATTCAATGTTGTATCATGTGCTACTGAAAAAAAAATCGGGGGACTATTTTCATACTGGCCTTTCCGGCCATCTCTGATATATAGTGTGCCTTTCTGTTATGACAGCATTTACATATTGTGATCTCAAAGCATTTTGCAACTGTTGATTGGATCGGGCTCTGAAAAGAGGGGAAGAAACCAAAGTCAAGACGTAATCAGTGGCACAGTGGGGTAGGAGAGCTGGGTAGGAAAACAAGGCCATGGACAGGACAAGACAAAGTGAACACATGAAACAAAACTTAAGTATTTGAGAGTTAAGTTAATTATAGTTAATACTGTACTGTATATTTGAAAGATGCTAAGAGAGATCTTAAAAGTTCTCATCCCAAGAAAAAAATATAACTACAGGCCCTAGCTGGATAGCTTGGTTGGTTAGAATATTGTCTCAAAGCATAGAGCTTGTCAGTTCAACCCTTGGTCAGGGCACATACAGGAACATATCCATGTTTCCATCTCCCTCTCTCCCTCCCTTCCTCTCTCACTAAAATCAATAAAGAAAATTTTAAAAAATTATAACTATATAAGGTGATGAACATTACCTAGACTGATTGTGGTGATCATTTTGCAATATATAAATATATCAAATCATTATGTTGTACACCTAATAATAATACAATATTACATGTCAATTATATCTCAATAAAACTTAAGTATTTGAAACATGTTACAGAATGCACATAAGGTCAATTTAATCAGCTCAAAGAATACCCACTACCTTGAAATATACCTCCCTTTTGCAAACATGATCCAAAATTGTAAAACAGCAACAGCAAAAACTAGAAATGCACAAGAAAGGCTAAACATTGCACAAATTACTTGATAAAATTGGCCAAAAATTTCTTTTAAAAAAATGTTTTTGCCCATATCATGGCCTTTATTTTATTGTATTTTTTGCCATTAGAAGGATTCCCAGCTGGGGAAGAATGCACCACAGCATGCTTGCTCCCTCACTCAATTCTTTCTTACAAGCTTACACTATATACTCACTCACTCCACCTATCCCTCCACACCCTCACCCCCTATTCCGTAACCCTAGCTAGGTCAACTGTGGTCTCCGAAGAGGCCCCTGGTAGATGGTAGAGAAACTATTCCAAACAGCTACATATCCAATTGGAAAGGAGAAGGGGCATATCTCCCTTGTGCTGACACAACTACACTGTAGTTCCAACTTATAGATGCCACATAGCTGCTGCTATTGTTGTTGTTGGCACTTACTGAGCACTTAGGATGTCTATGACCTAGATGAGCACTCGCCATGTCTTGTCTCACTTGTCACCAACACTATTACCCCATTTTACAGATGAGGCAATGTGAAGATTAGAAATGTGGCCAAAATCACCCAGCTAATAACAGAACTGAGGACTAACACTAATATATTCTGCCTCATAGTATTCTAACTTCCTAGTGATTTGTAATACATTGTAACTTTTCCCACAAGTGCGCTATTTTTTACTAGAATCTTTTTTTTTTCCAAATATATTTTAATCTCTTCCCTTAGGAGTTGACTGCTCCTATGTGGCCAAATATAAAAAAAACCCAAGCTAATTTCCCAGACAAATAGCAATAAGCACCTTATTAACATCTTCTGGTATTTTTTTTTAAACAAATGTTGGGTTTATTCATTTAGTTTTCATTCAGCCTTATGCATATTTAAATGTGAGTCTTTTTTAATGTTTATTTTATTGATTTTAGAGAGAAAGGAAGAGGAAGAGAGAGAGAGAGAGAGAGAGAGAGCGCGCAAGAGACAGGAACATAGATCTTTTCCTGTATGTGCCCTGACCAGGGATCGAACCGGCAACCTCTGCACTTCAAAATGATGCTCTAACCAACCGAGCTATCTAGCCAGGGCTTCTGGTCTTTTCTAATGGTTCTATGTGCACTGGTAAGATATCTGAAATGACAATATAAGGGTAGGGGTGTGTGGAAGAGGAAGAGGAGGAGGAGGAGGAGGAGGAGGAGGAGCAGGAGGATGGGGACCTCAGCCTTAAAAGTCAAGAGGCCTGTGTTTCTGCCTCACTTCCCTCTCTGGACCACAGGTTCCTCACGGGCAACAGAAAAGCAGTGGATGATATCTCTCCAGCTTCAAGTTTGAACAATTTATAAAGCCTAGTAGTGTCATCATAAAGGTGTGGATGCAATGCCCCCTTCCGGCAGCCTCTCAGTAGAGCAGTTGGGGTCACTAGCTCAGCACTCCCTCCTGCTGGTCCTGCAGCTGAGGTGGCTGGGCTGTGGGGGCTACAACAGAGGGGGGGGTGATTCAGGCGTGCTCCAAACTCACCCCAGTGCCTCTCTACAGTGTACACTGCCGTCTGCTGAAAGAAATGTGTTTAGGATTCAGATGCACAAAGGTTTTTAGGACAAAAGGGATTATAGAATAATTTAGGAGGGAGTCCGATAGTAGAGCAGTCTGTCTGTATATGTTTGTGCTTAGCCGGGTTGATAATAAAAAGGCACACGCACAATTTTTTAAATGCTTTTGTTTTTTTAGCATGGAATATTCTCTTAAAGGCAGGCATATGCCTCTCCTCTGCAAGTTAAATTCTTCTATAGCTTTTGTGTGTGTGTTTCAAGTCTGAGGCAAGTCAAGTTTCTGAGCTTCCCCCCTGAGGCTGCTTTTCAGCTCCAACAACCTGCTGTTCGAGCCTGCCCACCTCTGCCAGCTGAAAACAAGCCCCGGGCGCTTCATTTCTCAGCAAGGTGACCTGCCTTCCAATGTCACCAGCCTCCACTTCCTTCCCCCTACGGGCATTTGATGAGAAACACAGGCCCTTTCAACTTAAGACTCTGACTAAACACACATAAAGCATTCACACTTTTAAGAACTCAGTTTAAACCATTTTAAAGCTTTAGAAATGGTTTAAACATGAAAAGCCCTCAGCCACGAATCTGCTGTCCACAGCTAAGCAGAGAACTGAGCAGAGCCACAGAACTAATGACGTCTGGGTGCCCCCACTCCCCTCTTGCTGAACCGCGGGCCTGAAGAGGGCGTGGCCTGGCCAGTGCCCCACGCTCTCTTTGTGTTACTCCCCTTCCCTGTGAGCACAGTCAGAGGAGAGAAAGGATGGGAGTGGGATATGTGTCCAGCGGGTGAGGGGAAGAAGAGGTCATCAGCACTGGGCTTAGGTCTTAAGGAGTCAGTTCAGGATAACCTCCCATAGTGTCCGCTTGAGCCGGGCCTCGAGAGGAATTGAATATATGGTGAAGTCCACTGTCACAAGAAGCTCCAGCAGGTCCCATCCCCCAATTGACAAGAAGACATTGACCTGGTCATTCCTTCGTGAATGGAAGAACCGGCCTGGTCTGTTCTCTAAACCAAGGGCTCGCACTTCCCAGCCCGTGGTCCATTCCAAGAGATGCTGCTCTCCAAAGCCAGCCACAATTGGCCCTGCTTTTTCTCCCCCCTTCTCTCGCCTTCAGGGCTTTCCTTTTCCCTTCCTTTCCACCTGTCCAAACGTAAGCCACTCAAACCAACATACAGCCCCGTGTTAATTCCTCTCCTAATCCTTGACTCCAAATCTGCTCAGGAGTCTCAAACCAGAGCTGGCCCAGATACAGTCCTCCAGTGAACTGGGGAGAGCCAATACTGTCAAGGCTCACGGTGGGTCTTTTCTCCCATCTCTCGAATCCAGGCTGGTCCATTTTGCCTTAGCCAACAGAATATAGGAGAGTGACACTGTGATTTCCAGAGCCTTGGTTGTAAGAGGCCTTACAGCTTTGGCCTGTGGAGCACTGCCCGGATCACCATGAAAGGAGCTGGTTCAGCCTCCCAGGGAATGAGAATCATGAAAATGAGAAGGAAGGCACCCAGCCAACAGCTGGCGCTGTCACCGTGCGAGTGAGGCCAAGTGCCATGGTGGGAGCCGGCCCCAGTGAAACCAGCCACGGAGCCGCCTGGCCAACCTGCGCACCACGAGACATGACGGGTCAGTGTTGTTTAAAGCCACTCAGTTTCGGGGTGTTAGGCAGCAATAGATAACTGAAATGCACACTTTTTACCTTTATCTGTGTTGGTTATGGAATAAGATACTAGAATGGGATTTTTTTTTTGTCTCTATTTCGAATGAGGCACCAATGTGATAGATATCAGTGTCCCATGTGACTGTGAAACAAACCTCCTTATACAGAACTCACAAAGGAAACTACCGAGACCTGGCTCCACCACTGGGGACCTCTTGGACGCCTCATCCAGGTCACAGATATGAAAGAAAGGGGGGCGAGGGGCAGGAGACAGGTAGAGAGGCTTTTTAAATTTTTTTTGAAAAACCTCATAATGAGCTACGAGTATCCCCCTGAACACCCCCGAGGGAAGAGTGGCTCCAGGTGGATCTCTTTTATCTCAAACCCAGTGAGGTGGGTTCAAGTGGACCACTTGGAGAACTTTGAAACACAGCCAGAAAACAGCAAAATGATGGGTCTAGATTTGTGTCTCCACACTCAGAGTGGGCTGTGACAGGATGGGGGGCATGAAGAAAAGGAATCTGCTTTTGTGGGGTTTCACGAGTAAAGTATGTCCTGCGGACCAAACGGTTACTAAGGAGAAAGAGCTGGTGTGGGGTCAGCTTGGGTCCTATCTCAGAGGACACCTACAGGGCGGAGGGACCCCAGCAGCAAGAAGCTAGAGGTAGACACGGGGTTCCTGAAGTCTTAGAAGGAAATCCAAAGGGATCTCCTGGAATAAAGACATATCTTCTTATGCCCGGAGAACTCTAAAAGAGAGATGGCCAGCAATGGGATTTCTGAAGACCTCACCACAATGCCCAACAAGGGAAGGAGGCCACATCAAACACTGCCCCCCCCCAAAAAAAAACAACAACACTGGCCCAGGTCGGACAGTGGGAAACCAATCTTTCTAATTCCCTGGTCCCTAACTTCCTACCTGCCACACAATCCTGGAGACTCAGAAACTAGCCAGCCACCTGAGAACTGCTGGCAGGAAATAAGGCATAAGGCAGAGACCACAGGGAGGCTGCCTTCCACCCATCCACCTTTCCCAGGGCGGACTGCTAGCCCGATGCAGGCTTGTTATGGGGAGGGCAGGAGGGCTGACGTCAAACCAAGTTCAAAGGTTTGATTTCTCACGTTGGGGTGGACATTCTAATGTTCAAATTGAAACACAGTGTAACAGAATAACATGGGGTCATGACTTCCTAAGGAGCTAGAAAGTCACGTGGTCTGAACACACGTTGGAAATAATCACAGGCTGAGTTTTCACACCAACCTTCCCCTATTAAATTAAAATTTAAACGTTCAATGGGGGGGGGTACTGTTTTGATTGAATCACCAATTAATTGCATTTGTAGGACATGCTTGTTAGCATTTATTGTGTCTATTCACCATGTCTCCAGAATACTTTTAAAAGACTAAAAAAAGGCCTGACCTGTGGTGGCGCAGTGGGATAAAGCGTCGACCTGGAACACTGAGGTCGCCGGTTCGAAACCTTGGGCTTGCCTGGTCAAGGCACATATGGGAGTTGATGCTTCCTGCTCCTCCCCCTTCTCTCTCTCTCTCTGTCTCTCTCTCTCACACCTCTCTCTCTAAAAAATCAATAAATAAAATATTTTTAAAAAAAGGAATATAAAAAAAAAGACTAAAAAAAGTTCTCATTGTGCAGTCTTTTTGTCCAATCTGTTACCAATACGTTTTTTTGTCACATTCTCTTCCCATTCCTACAAAACAAGTGGGCTTATAATTTACCACATGATTACGTTTATTCAGGTCCAGAAAGTCCCTAACTGATCATCAGGTAGGACACAGCAGCTATTGAAACGATAAACCTGGAAACTGGTTTCCCCAGGTGCTGAAGGCTTTGGCAAGCTTTAGTCCCACGACCGTGGGAGGAGGTCAGTATAGGTGCCTATTGGCTTACAACCAGTGTCACTTGTCTAGAATGTAGGACTTCATCTGCACACCTGCCTAAGAACTCTCAAAGACTGAAATCTGAGTTTCTGGACTTCATGCTGGAAAGTTCAAATCTAATAGAGAAGATCAGTTGGCAGAAGCTATGTCTGAACTTCCAGCAAGTCAACTTTTATAAATAAAAGATGCAATCAATTAGTTAGCATAACCAAACATGCTTGAGAAATTTTGCTATCACTTGCTAATTCTTAAGAATTTTTGCATAATCACAGAGATGCTTAATGGATGAAGACAAGGCCCCACTGGATACCAACTTAAGAGAGAGACTGGCTGGACTAAGAGGGAAAGGCATCGAATTTCAATCAATTATTTGCAAGTGACGGGCTGGGTTTATTTGTGTAGTGTAATAAGCTGAGGTGGAAAAGTGGCATCATGGGCTTGTCCGCAGGAAAGTGTGTGAGTCATGAGAACATACAGGGTGGGGCAAAAGTAGGTTGACAGCTGTGAGTATGCAAAACACAGTTTGTTCTTGTATGATTTATTAATCGATGCATTATTTATTACAGACAACTTTAAACCTACTTTTGCCCAACCCTGGATATTAGATGAAGAAGCAAAGTGTTGAATTCTGTTCCTAACTATGGAACACATGATGCTAGTTGCCATGGAAGTTTAAATTATGCTCCCACAGTCACTCTTCAGCATTGGAATCACTATCCCAGAAAGACATCTTGCAGGCTGTCTATAAAAGATGGCATAGAGTGGACCTTTAAGATTCTGTCAAGGTCCAGGGCGTGACCCTCAACCCCATGGCACTGAGGTCCCATCCAATGACTCCATTTCTCAAGGACCCATTTCTTGGAGGCAGGTTCTCAGGATCCAGCCTCCTCACCTAAACCAGAGAGAGAATTGATGAATATTTGAAGCCCACATAACCAGTGCATTCTGTCCCAACAGGAGGCCCAATGATTAGCACTGGGCTGTTGGGCGAGCAGGGCATCAGAACTGGAGGGACGTGAATGCAATGTCTCAGGCGCCAGGTGAGGCAGCCTGAGGTGCCCGTCTCACAACCGAGTGGATGTAGCCAGGGATTTTTAAACTTTGTGTCTGTACCCATAAGACTTGTGAAATAACTTACCAAGTCACACTCGGGCACCATTTAAAAAGAAAATAATAAAACATAGAGTAGAATAGAAAGTATGAGAAAATACTGCACGTAACTGGGGCTTATAATAGTGGTGGTTAAGAGAACAGACAATAGGCCCTGGCCAGTTGGCTCAGCGGTAGAGCATTGGCCTGGTGTGTAGAAGTCCTGGGTTCAATTCCCAGTCAGGGCACATAGGAGAAGCACCCATCTGCTTCTCCATCCTTCCCCTCTCCTTCTCTCTGTCTGTCTCTTTCCCTCCAGCAGCCAAGGCTCCATTGGAGCAAAGTTGGCCCAGGTGCTGAGGACGGCTCCATGGCCTCCACCTTAGGTGCTAGAATGGCTCCGCTGTAACGAAGCAATGCCCCAGATGGGCAGAGCATCACTCCCTGGTGGGCATGCCGGATGGATCCCAGTCGGGCGCATGCAGGAGTCTGGCTGTCTGCATCCCCACTTCTCATTTCGGAAAAATCCAAAAAAAAAAAAAAAAAAAAAAAAAAAAGAGGACAGACACTAAATGCAGGCTCTGTAAGAACAAATACCTCCATATAACCCTGGGCAAGTTATTTACTCTATGCTTCAGTTTCTTCTCTTGCAAAATGGGAATGAGAATAGTACCTATTCCAAAGGTTGTGAAAATTTAAATATAAAGGGCATAGAACCGTGCTTGGATAAATGCTTTATGAGTTTTCCTTATTAGTAAGAATTGCTTTGTGAAACTATAGCCCACAACCTGAAATACCAGAGTTGAGATCCTATGACAACTGGAGTCAGACACGCTGTGTAGGACATGAAAGAAATTGTGGACTGAGTGGTTGCCATTGTATTTGAACTGAAAATTATGGAAGCAATACCAGATTGCAGGAAAATGAGAACCAGAGGAAATTACCCAGATGACCAGGCTAGAGCTCTCTTACACTGAGGAGTGCCTTTTAGTGAATTAAGATGAAAGTACTTTTGTTGAGATGAGATACTGTAATATCTCTTTTCTGGAGAGAATTTTCATTCTCTGAGGTGCACTTTGCCTTTTTTTCTTTCCTTTTAGCTTTCATCTGAGACCACAATGACATATTTTGATCCCCTAGGATGGATCATCAAGTTTAAATTTAAACTCGAACTTGAATTTCCTCTCTTCGATCAGCTCAGTTCTCATCTCGAAATTTAAGAGTAGCAGCCATGCCAATTGATTATTCCACCCCATACCAGAAGTCCTTCTTCCATATATTTCCATGATCCACAGAATTCTGGACTAATAGAAGGTGACTGATAAGGTAAAGAAAACACTAAAATATATTTTCAAGCAGAAAATGTATCTTTGGAGAAAATATGACAGAGCAAATTGGGGAGAGTTAGTAATAGTCAAGCAGAAATAAGAATAATTATTATATTTACCATAGACTGATTACCTATTATATGCCAGGCACAGTTCAAAGCACTTCATAACCATTAATCATACTTCTCACAGTGACTTTGTGAAAGGTAGATGACACAATTACTAGTAAGGAAACTGGCCCTTAAGTAAGTAAAAGACTGCCTGAGTAAGTATTCACTGCTAGTAAATATTAGAGCCAGCACTCGACCCTGGATGTCCTGACTCCAAAGCTCGGGCCTTACACTTACACAGTGCCACAAGGGTTTAGATCCACTGGGTCTAAATTACAGCTCCTCCACTTAAGAGCTATGTAACTTTTCCAAACCTCACTTAATTTTCTCTTACATAAAATGGTGGTAACAATAGGAGCTTCCCCACAGGATTTTTTGAAAATTAAATGAGATGTCTATTCAAGGATTTAAAATCACAGCTGACACATAGTAAATGTTCAAACAGATACCAACTACCATTATTGTTATGGTAGTCCTTGTAGCTGTCTGACGCTACAAACATTACAGGTGGATAATCAGTGGACCAGACCAGCCAACAAGGTGCCATTTGGCCAACTATCTTCGGATCTCTCTCTCTTATAAAGACATTTCCCATGGCACCTCACTCCTGCCACTGGCACAAGGAGAAAGCAAGACACCACTGAGGGCAAAAGCATGGTGTCAAATGGTAAAATGAGAAAACTGCACCCATCTGAAAGGTTTTGGTTCAGGCCCATGGAATCAAAAAGAAAGAAAGGAAGAGCTGATATCCGAGACCACAGATGAGCTAGTCTCATAAAGGACAAATTCAATCCGCTGTGCAAGGCGGGAAGATGGCCGCTGAAGAAAGAAATTAATTACTTGGGGATTGAAACGGAAGTTTTTGTTCATGTTACTATGTGAAGATGTATTCCCACAGAAGAATAAAGGATTTAGGGTTGAGAGGAATTTAGTCAGTTTCTCCAGGCCATCTGAACCTAAAAGAGAAGCATTCCATTTTAAAGTCTTAAATGGGCACCAGAGTTTAGACAGTCAAACTAGGGGAAGAGAAAAGATGAGGAGAAAGACCCATCCACTGTCCAGAAACCAGAAGGAAAACCCTGCCCGTGGAAGAACTGACCAGGCTCAGACGGAAGAGCTGACCAGGCTCAGACGGAAGAGCTGACCAGGCTCAGACGGAAGAGCTGACCAGGCTCAGACGGAAGAACTGACCAGGTTCAGACGGAAGAGCTGACCAGGCTCAGATGGAACAGCTGACTTGGCTCAGATGGAAGAACTGACCAGGCTCAGATGGAGGAGCTGACCAGGCTCAGATGGAAGAGCTGACCAGGCTCAGATGGAAGAACTGACCAGGCTCAGACGGAAGAGCTGACCAGGTTCAGACGGAAGAGGTGACCAGGCTCAGACGGAAGAACTGACCAGACGGAAGAGCTGACCAGGCTCAGATGGAAGAGCTGACCAGGCTCAGACGGAAGAACTGACCAGGCTCAGACGGAAGAGCTGACCAGGCTCAGATGGAAGAACTGACCAGGCTCAGATGGAAGAGCTGACCAGGCTCAGATGGAAGAACTGACCAGGCTCAGATGGAAGAGCTGACCAGGCTCAGATGGAACAGCTGACTTGGCTCAGCAAGCACAGGCCATGGTGGAGGGAATGGGGCGGGAAGACACAAAAATGAACCTTTGTTATTTTCACCCTTGTTTTTTATGTTTTGTTATGTGTTTGTGTGTGTGCGTGTGTGTACATATGTGTGTGTCTGTTTGATCAGCTAGATGAGGATATCAAATTCAGCTGTGTTTATTTCTACTTTGCCAGGCCAAGATTTTAAATTTAACTTTAAATAATCAACAGGCAATGACCTTTTTTCAAACACCTGCTTGGCTGAGAATGAACACATCTGCTGCAATTCCTGAGGCACATGGACAAAATTGTTCCAAAGCATCTTTATTATTCCAGCAAAGTGGAATTTAAAAATACATTATTAAACCTGCAGATAGTTGGATAAAGTATATAGTATGGATTTCCCTACAGAAGGTTCCAGACAACTCCGAAGTTGAAGAAACGGTACAAGCAAAGCTAAAAGGTCAGTTGAAGAAGAAAACCAAATGTGAAGAAAGGAAGAGAAAGCAATGCGCTGAATTCATCGTTAGACTGCAGAACTGGGCAGAGTCAGTGGGCAGCTGGTCCCAGATTCAGTGCACAACACTCGTCAGTGAAAAAGGTCAGAGGGAGGAGAGAGCAGTAGCTTCTGACTTTCTCACCACTGTCACCAATAAGTATGTGTGAGTCATTGAAGGGCATTGTTCTCAAGAAGTTTACAGTCTATTTAAGGGAACAAAACATGTACATAAACAGAAAAGTAAATAACAATACAAGCTCTGCCAAAAGGGCAATGTTTCTTTCTCAGTGTCTTTGTATTACAAAAACATATATCCATCTTGCTGGGCAGAAGCTACACCATGATGCTAGACTCAGAGAAACAGACCCAAATGTCAACATCATACAATTTCACTCTAAATCACCCAACAATGAAAAGATAGCTGTGATGTTAAGATATGAAGAATCACTGCTCTAGAAGTCTTTAGTCAACTGTGTCATATGCTGTTTAAAATGGTCAATTTCAACCTCAGGTTGATTTGGGAGTTGTCCATTTGAAATGACTTAAGGTTTTATACTCCTAGGCGTATTTTATATTCAGTTGAAAAGGCAATATAAGTACTGTATTGTGGTTAAGTGTAAGGACTATGGAATCAGACTCCCTGGGTTCAGATCCCAGTTCTCCACATGTTAGCTATATAACAGTGGCAGACAACTTAACTTCTTTAAGCCTTGATTTCCTCATTAGTAAGTGGGAATAGTAATAGGACTTGCCTCAAATGCTCATAGTGAAGATTATATGAAATGGCACATAAATGGTGGCACAAAGCCCACAAAAACACCTTCTCTCATTGCTATTATCACTAAGGCAGATGAGACCCTGAGCAGGTGTGAGACGACCAACCACAGTCTCCCACATGGACACTCTGACACCCACCTCCTCAGTCTCTGTGTGTGATGTCATGTGAGCACACAGACTAGAAGCAAGGAAGAGGCACCAAGCGGGCTGTGGGAACGTCACAGGGGAGCTATCATATCCAACACATCTGCTAACACACTGCTGGCTCACATAGAAAGAGGGGCTAAACCGAAATTTGAAACTGGAGGCAAATAAGCACACTTGGCATTGCGAAGATCAAGAAGTTGACAGAGACAATGGGTAAGAGTGTCAAGGCTAACAAAACTACATCCAGCCTGACCTGTGGTGGCGCAGTGAGATAAAGTGTCGACCTGGAACACTGAGGTCGCCTGTTCGATACCCTGGGCTTGCCTGGTCAAGGCACATATGGGAGTTGATGCTTCCTGTTCCTCCCCTTTCTTTCTCTCTTTCTCTCTCCCTCTCCCTCTCTCTCTCTCTCTCTCTCTCTCTCTCTCTCTCTCTCTCTCTGTCTCCCTCCCTCCCTCTCTCTCTCTCTCCTCTCTGAAAATTGAATAAATAAAATCTAAAAAAAAAACCAACAACATAAAACTACATCCAGAAAAAACGTTCTTAAAGGCCCAGGGAAGTCCTGAAGAGCCTTCTGAGTCTGGAGAAAACAGCTTTATTTCTGCTCACCTCCAGAGAGCTGCTTGTAGCAAGAAAACTGTGGGATCAAAAGGCAGGTAGGTATGTGTTTTATGAGGAAGTATTGCAGGTGAAGAAGAGGAAGCTCTGATAAAAATGTCTAGGGGTGGACAGGGAGAGAGGGTTCAGAAGCCCATTTTACAAGCAGTGTTAATCTCCTGTTTAAGATTCAAGTGCAACTGTTTGCCAAGGGCTTTGGGGTACAAAGTGCTTCCAAAGCTCTGTAGCGAATCCCTGAGCATGTGTCTTCCCCAGAGGCCCCGACGGCGTGAGACACCCACAGACGGCAGGGTCAGTGTGAGTCCGCGCCTTTGTTGTGTTCTCAGATCTGCGTTCCCTCCCCCCATCACACTTACATATCCGTCTTTATCACTATATGTCTTCCTTACCAGTCTTCAGACTTCGTGAGAACAGGCCTGGGTTTTGTTTTTAATTGTATCTTAAGTGCTTAGCAAAGAGCTGTGTGAAAAAGCATGGAGTAAACCCACGATAAATATGTGTGGATTAAACACATGAGCAGACGAACGATTGTGTGCAGGAGACAGAAGCTTGAAGACCAAACACCTGCATCTACATTTCATGAGGACATTTACACTAGGCCTGAGTATTGGTATTGTTTTAAGTATTTTCTTTCATAGGACTGAGAAAAGCCAGATTCTATGAACACCAGTCATGAAGGTAACTTCTCTATAATACAATTTTCAAGTGACAAATGTCTGTCTCAAAGCACAAGGGGGTTAACCAAATAAATCTTTTTAATTTTTCACTCTCTCAAAGGAAATCAGCTAGACTAGCCTAACAAGTATCTTTTGAAAATCATTTAATAGGTTAAAATGTTTTAAACTACTTCATTAGCAAATAATAACAACTACTTATGCTTTGTCATATTGAGGCTCCTTGTTAACAGAAAAACCATAATGAAGTATTATGTGTACCTGTGTGTGTGTGGACATGTACATACACACACATACACATATACACATGCATCCCCTCTCCTGGGGATACTCACAGCTGGAAAAGCCTTCCCTGTTGGCTATTCAGTTGTAACTGGGCCCCACAATTCACCTGCTGGCAGCTACTTTCATTGCTTGCATGGTACTTTCTTTCCACTGAATGGCAAATACATAGCCCATGTGACTCCATGCCTCTGCTGAAAGTCCATGTCAAGCATTATGAATCCATGACGGCACTTTCTCTCGGAGTCTAGACACCACCTCTGAATTGTTTT
The DNA here is from genome assembly GCF_036850995.1 of Saccopteryx leptura. Lineage (NCBI taxonomy): Eukaryota > Metazoa > Chordata > Mammalia > Chiroptera > Emballonuridae > Saccopteryx > Saccopteryx leptura. The sequence continues at coordinate 64,080,095 of NC_089507.1, forward strand.
CAATACAGTACTCCCGCTGGCCTCTACCAATCAATCCAAGTGGGATTACAAGGTGAAATACCTTTGCCTCCTTGATCTGAGAGTATACACTCTAAGTATTTCAAACTCTCTTTTCCATGATCCATAGTAAGAACAAGACATTTGCATTGAGTATACACACAAGGTTTCACTAAATATTAGCTCTTGTGTGACGAGTTTTGATTTTTTATTCTCTTCTATTTCATTTTTTAAAATGCTGTCTGCAACCTATCGACTTTATAACCTATATAAAATATGGGTTGCGACCTGCAATTTGAAAAATCGTGCTATGAAGGAGCACCTTTGCAAACTCCAATTCCAAGGTCATGGCAAAACAACGGGAGGAGCCTGCTCAGTGGACACAGCTCTGGGCTAATGGAACCTCGGGCAGAGGCTCACCGAAGCTGTGAAAAACCCTTCTTCATGGAGCCGGGAGGGTGGAAAGAAGCCATGGAGAGAGAAAAATACCTTTTCTCTAGATTGGAAAATATCTTTATTAGGAAAATATTCTTTTCCCCTTAACCACAAATTGGAGGAATCCCTGAAAATAGGACAGTGACAAAATCCTAGATTATGGATTTTAGCAAGAAATATTGTTCTATTAGAGCCCTGTTCTAAAGCAAAAGAAGTCGCTACAATTCCGTGGTCAGAAGAATCACTCACAAGGCTTGAAGTGGTTAATCTTAAATAAATACAATTTTAAACCAGGAGAATTGGTACACTAAATAGAATTTTAAATGAGGAAAATTTGTTCATGTATGGGAATTTGTCATTCTAGCAAGATGAGAAAAAGCAGAAGGCAAAATGTAGGCAACATCTCTCTAAGGCTGACCTTGACTTCAAAATACGTATGTAATTGTGCAGAAATCAGGCAGAATCTCGACACTATGCAAACGGTGTCTGTGGCTCCTGCAAGGCTGAGCGGGAGAGGGGAAGCAGTGGGAAAGAGAGCCTTAAAAGCAGCCAGCTGCAATGTTCTGACCAAGGAAGGCATAATGTCACTTCCGCTCCTAAGTTCAGATGCTCTGAGGCCCTGCATAAACCAAACGTTGTCACTATAGTTCAAGAATAATTTGGGCAAAAGGCTGCTTAGCATAGGACAAAGGCAGGCCTGGAGAGGTGAAATCCTCCGCCTTTGAGGTGCTCCGGGAAGCAAGATCTTCACCTGAAGTCCCGGCTGAGTACATGTGCCTCCTCTTCTCATCTCCTCATCGTAACTGGACCCGGAGAAGCCTAGACATATGTCGCCCTTGGATCTTCCCAAACCTAATTCATTTAACATAGAATACTCACCCTTTGAGCTTACACATTTACACATTCTCTCTCATATTCTCTCTTTCTCTCTCTGACACACACACACCTATATCTGTTTTCTTTTTCTTCCCTAAATAAACCTACTTCAATGTTGAAAATATAAGGTCTACCGGAAAGTTCTGTCCGTTTTTGGAATAAAACAAAATACAAATTTTTCCTACCGTCAATAAACTTTATTAAATAAGATAATTGCCATTATTATTAATGATTTCTTGCCAGCGTGAGGGCAATTTCTATATCCCATTTTTGAAAAATGTTTTATCTTTTGATGCGAAAAATTGAACCAGTGCTTGTTTGATATCTTCATTTTTGAATTTTTTGCCCTTCAAAAAATTTTGTAAGAACAAAAACAAGTGATAGTTGGAGGGTGCTAAGTCCGGGGAATATGGTGGATGCGACAGACATGCTTCTGTAGCATTTCTTCCTTGTTGAAATTTGTAAAAATTACAGTGGCGTAAATGAACTTTATCAGTAGCCATGGGTACACTATCGCTTCACACATAAGACTAACATGAATCAACTTTGTTTTAGTTAATTTGGTACATCAGTATGTATACATTAAGTGATAAAAATAGAGAGGCACACATACGCCAAATAAACATGTGCTTACGTGTCGAAACTTGTTGTGATAGAAACGGACAGAACTTTCCGGTAGACCATATACATACAAATTAAACTGTACCCAGCAAATACTGAATCACATTTTCCCAAATGATGAAAGGAAGCTCATTCCCACCACCATCAAAATATGTCTCCTTCACTTATTCCCTGCCCTCTCTGCTAAATAAATAAATAAATAAATAAATCCTATAATATCAAAACTGCAAAGACCTTGAAGACCATCCCAGCTTTTGCCGCTCAGAGCGAGGTTGGAGGACCAGCATGAGCCTCGCCAGGAGCCTGCTAGAATAGAACCTCCCGCCCCACTAACACCTGTGGAATTACAGTGTGTCCGTAAAGTCATGGTGCACTTTTGACCGGTCACAGGAAAGCAACAAAAGACGATAGAAATGTGAAATCTGCACCAAATAAAAAGAAAACCCTCCCAGTTTCTGTAGGATGATGTGGCAGCATGTGCGCATGCGCAGAAGGCGATGTAACACCGTGTATACAGCGGAGCAGCCCACGGCCATGCCAGTCGAGATGTGGACGGTACAGAGGAAAGTTCAGTGTGTTCTGTGGCTCGCTAAATTCGAATCCATGACCAAAGTACAACGTGAATATCGGCACGTTTATAATGAAGTGCCACCACATAGGAATAACATTACTGGGTGGGATAAGCACTTGAAGGAAACTGGCAGTTTGGTGGAGAAACCCCGTTCTGGTAGGCCATCAGTCAGTGACGAGTCTGTAGAGGCTATACGGGATAGCTACCTAAGGAGCCCTAAAAAATCTGTGCGTGAGCCCACATCGAACTGCACTGAATAGGTATGAAACTGGGAGAGTAAATGAATCTGGACCCTCCGGCAGCTGGTGTGATTAAAGGCTCCACAGTGACCGACTATCCTGCAGCCAGCGGATAGTAGCACTGCCCCTGTCCAACTCTCCCTTTCACAGATGGAGAAACGGAGTTGCAGAGAGGCCAAGTGACTTGCCCGAGGTCACAAGGTGAGCCAGTGGGAGGGCTGAACCCACAGAGTGATGTGCCCTAGGTTCAAGGGGAAAGACTCCACCAGCGGAAACGTGTTTCCTGCTCTCCAGGACTCTGGCTCCTCTTGGGCAGAGTGACCCATGGAGAAGGCTGTACTCATCAAGGGTCATCCCTCACCTTTTTCTGAGCCCTCCTCTATTCTCAGAGAAGTCATTTAATCTGGCCTAAAGCATAGCTTTAGAGAAAGAACTACAGTGCTCACAAAAATTAGGGGATATTTCAAAATGAATATGAAGTGATAAAAAAAAGAATCATTTGATTTTTTTTATTAAGCAAGAATATCAAAAAAGCAAATGACAAATCAAAGAAAGTTGTTCAATTATGCAAATGAGATGCAAACTCAATTATCATGATTGAGTAGCAAGTGATGTATTGGTGGGGGTGAATAGAAGCATGTCAAACCGGATGAGAGTGCCACACATTGACTGTTCAGTAGGGTGTATGGTCACCCAAACTGCCAAAACACACTGACAGTGATGGGGCATGGACAGGATCAGACTGTCCAGCAGTTCCTGTGGGATCCTCTGCCACTCTTGCTCCAGGGCAACTTTCAGCTCAAAAAGTGTGTGGGAGGCTTTGAATGGTTTGCCAGACGTCTTCCCAGTGCATCCTAAGCACGTTCAATGGGATTCAGGTCTGAAGAACATGAAGGCCAGTCCATGCATTCAATTCCTGCCTCCTGAAGCACGTTGTTGACAAGATGCACATGGTGGAGCCTTGCATTGCCATCCGTGAAAAGAAAGTTGTTTCCAACTGCTCCAGCATAGGGTTCCACTATAGGGTGCAGGACCTCATCTCGGTATCTGACAGCAGTCAGCAATCCATTTCTGATGACATGGCAGTCGGTACAACCACCAATGCTGATGCCAGCCCATACCATGATTCTACTACCACCGAAGGAGTCCCTTCTCACATGAAATGTGTATCCTTCCATGCTCCTCGTTCATGCCAGGTTAATACACAATTATTGTCAGGCTGCAGACTGAACCATGACTCATCAGAGAAGAGGACAGTTGGCTACTCATCACAAGTCCAATGATGACGCTCATCAGCCCACCTCCTACGGTTTCTACGGTGTTCAGCAGATAATGGAATGCATACCACTGGTCACCGGGCATGCAGTCCAACACGATGGAGCTAATTTTGTATGGTCTGGGTGCATATCCATTGTCTAGTGGCAGCAGGAAACTGTCCCCGCAGCTCTGTTGCATTGCTGTGCCCGTTCCTTCATGCCAATAAGGTCAAGTAGTGGTCATCTCTTGCTGTTGTGGCAGATGGGCGACTCTGCCCTTGTCTTCTGCATAGTGTGCCAGTCTCTTGAAAGCAATTCCTAGTCTGCTAATCACACTTTGGGATGTTCCAAGTGTTTTTACCACTGTTGTCTGTGTTTGACCAGCTTCAAGACGTCCTATGGCTCTCGAGGCTTCGCATTCGGACAAATCGTGTAGCAGGGGCATTACAAGGGCTGGAAAATTGCAGGATGTGCACTTTTAAGATCAGGGAACATGCAGATACTCCAGTACTTTCAGCCTTTTGTATAGGGCATTTTCACCAATGAAATAAAAGATGGATTTGGATCTCATTTGCCTAATTAAACAACTTTCTTTGACTTGTCATTTGCTTTTCTGATGTTCTTGTTTAATAAAAAAAATCAAATGCTTCTCTTTTTTATCGCTTCATATTCATTTTGAAATATCCCCTACTTTTTGTGAGCAGTGTTTGTAACCATAACATTTCTTTTTTTTTTTGGGGGGGGGGGACAGAGACAGAGAGAAAGACAGAGAGAGGGACAGACAGGAAGGGAGAGAGATGAGAAGCATCAATTCTTCATTGCAGCACCTTAGTTGTTCATTGATTGCTTTCTCTTCTGTGTCTTGACTGGGGGGGGGGGGGCTACAGCAGAGCGAGTGACCCCTTGCTCAAGCCATTGATAGTGAGCTCAAGCCAGTGACCTTGGGCTTCAGACCACTGACCTTTGGGCTCAAGCCAGCAACCATGGGGTCTATAATCCCATGCTCAAGCCAGTGACCCCACGCTCAAGCTAGTGATCCTGTGCTCAAGCCGGATAAGCCCGTGCTCGAGCCTTTGCTCAAGCCCATGACCTTGGGGGTTTCGAAACTGGATCCTCTGCGTCCCAGTCTGATGCTCTATCCACTCTGCCACTGCCTGATCAGGCAAACTATTTAACCATAACGCTTCCGTTTGACCCATCAAATGTATGTTGAATGAATGCATATTTGCCCGTCCCCTTCTCAGCTGTCTTTCTCTTTTCTCCTCACTCCTGTTTAGAGGAAACGCAGCCAGCACATACCATCTGACGGAAATCTCTGAAGGATTAAAAGGTATGACATGGTTCACGCCATTTCCTTGAGCCCTCAGAAACTGCTTACATTGGGGCCTGACCGGGGCCTGCCAACTGCAACAATAAAAGCATCACTGCTACCAGCTGTTGCAGGAAGGCAGAACTGATTTCGCGATTTGCCCAGGCATTGCAGAACGGTTTATGAAAAGCCCAAATGTCAAAGTCTCCTTGCTCCTTAGGGTCCTCTCATGATAATGCAGTCCTGTCAAGCACAGACCAGCCTGAAAAATGAGACCGGAGAATGCGGGCGGGGGTGTGGAATCTATTCAAAGACTTGAATTCCCAGAGGCCCGTGGCTTTTATGTGATGGATAACTTATCTCCTAGTTTTGCAGGAGTAAGAAGGACAAAATGGAATGAAGGCCAAAGGACATAAATGGAGAAATCCGAATAGAAGGAGAAAGAGAAGGAAGAGGGGGAATAAGAATGAGTGCAAGGAGAGAGAAATGTGTGGTTAATAAAAGTGAATTAACCACAGTGAAAAGGGCTGCTTTTCACTTCCTGAATTTTAATGCTACCGAAAAGAGGCGGAATCTTCTGAGATAGCTCATATGCAAGAACTAGGAATGAGAAAGGTGACGCTGGAGGTCTTTTCACAGACACTCTGAGGAACTGCACTGCTCTCGTCCCCTGGTGCCACAGGAGAGGCGCGCTGGATGGCCCACGGAGGGCGGGGGCTCCATCCGGGCTCCATTCCAGACCCACTTTTATAGAAAATGGGGCTGAAGAAGCCTCCTTCCCCCTTACCAGAAGCCAGCACTCCTCACCCCACACCTGGAAGGAAATCTGCTCGGTGCTTCTATCTACAATTTCCATTCAGGCGACCGTCACAGTTTGAAATGGGGTCTGCCGAGGGAGAGCATTTCAGTTTCTCTCCTATTTCCAGGTTCCCTCGTATGTGGAGGGTGGCATCAACTAGGTTCCAAGAAGCAATTTAGAAAGTGGGGTTGGTGGAAGGCGGGAACCCATGCCAATCTACAAACCTGCAAAGCCTGGGGAGGAAGCTTTTATTTTTAACACCGGGATCTGTGAGGTTGACCTATATTTCACTTCTTATATTGACAGAAATGACAGGCCTCGAAGGGCAGGACAGAGAACTGAGCAGAGGTGCTCTGAAGGCTTCGCACAGAGGAGCAGTCACAGTAAGACACGAACCCCCGCCATCGACAGAGACAGGAACTAAAACACCAGGTGCCGGAGGGTCTGAGTGAGGGCTGCACTCAGGAGAGCTGGGGGAGGACCTGCCCTCAGCTTTACCTTCAAAGCTCAGACACGAGTCCCTAGCCAGACTGAACCATGCAGCCAGCGAGAAAAATATGGGTGGAGGGGGAGCCGATGAAAGGCCCAGAGAAAGTGGGTGTTGAATTTCCAGATTTCAGGGGAAGAACCTATCTAACACATCAGAATCCCTTGGTCAAACAAGGCAAAAAGGAGGCGATGTTAAACAATGTAATCAGACAGGACTGCTTAACACCATCAGACAGGCTTGTTAAAAATGTGTCATTTCTACCGTTGTTTTATTTCTCCTACTCATTTCTCAAAGACTAACCCTTTAAATCATACTCGCCTGGCCAGCCTTATGATGACAAGTCTTCGAACGTGTAATACAAGGTTAAATTTAATTTTATGCCTGAGACATTGAAGGTTGGCACAGCTACAGTACTTATTTTCTTCTTCCTTTTCTTTTTTTTTTTTTTTTTTGGTCAAACCTTCATATTTCAATCTGCTATGCAGTCAGTGGACTGGAAACAGAGAGGAATCACTTCAGATGATGAGATTTTTAGACCCAGCATCACCAGTCTTTTTTTTCTTAACAATCTGTCATCCAAATGTGAAACAGTGTAATGATCCAGTGTAGGTGCGGAAGCCCCGTGGCTCAGTGAGCGGAGGAGGCTCAGGTCTGAGCAGGATTCCTGGGTGCTCCCAGCACCTCACGCTAAACACTACAGCACAGCTTTCTTCGCTTCCTTCCAGATCCACGGTCAATGGCACACCATCCCCTTGGTCATCGGCCCCCCGGGCTCTTTCAGGAGAGGTGCAGCATGGTGGTGCAGAGAAGAGGCGACAGAACCAGACTACCTGACATGAGTCCCAACTGTCACTTGCTAGACACGCGAGTGCCCCTCGGGCCAATTAGCCTCTCGGTGCCTCAACTTCCTCATCCAGAAAACCTCATGATCTTGCTGTGAAAGTAAATGAGTCAACATGTGTCCTACATGTAGCACCGTACCTGGTACATATTAAGCACTCAGTGTTGGTTTGCACTTCCTGTTCGTCAACCCTATATTCACTCAGTTATCGGGACCTTCTAATTCAAGATCCTCCCCATAGTCTGTCTCCCTCCTCAGAGCCCTCGCCGTCTCTCAGCTGCACTAACACATCTTCCTCCTTGGTCTCCTTGTCTGTCCCTGTCTGCATGCTCTCCAGCTTCATTTTCAGCCACTCCTGTCCTATCTTCTTCCCTTTCATCCCAGTTATTCAGAGCTGCTGTTCGTCCTCCCAGCTTGCTCTCTCAAGCCTCTGCACCCTCGTCTGCATGATTCCTCTGTGGAAAAGTCCTGTAAGTCCCAATTCAGTCATCATTTCCTTTAGACATCCTCCCCAGAACCTAAACCCAGAAAATTCCTCATTCTGGGTTCCGGAGTGCGGGGCGCTCCTCCTGCCCCACACTCACCACGACACACCACAGTCCTCCGGAGCTTGAGGGCAAGGCTCACCCAAAGCACCTTGACTCCCCCAGCACTTGTCTTCAAGTGCAAATCAATGACTGTGGGGTACTGCACTGAAGAGCGTGGGCTCTGGAGTCACAGTGCTGGGCACATATCCTGGCCCTAGCATTTACTGGCTAAATGACCTTTATCAAGTCACTGACCTTTTTAGAGCTTCATCTGTAAAATGGGAATAACTGCAGAATCTCCATCGCAAAGTTATTGTGAAGAATGAACAAAATTAACACATCATCTTTAGCTTGATGCCTAGCACATACATACACTTCAGGGGAGGAATGTCCTGACAAATAAAATATACCCTCAAGATGCAAATTAAAAATAAAAAAGACAGGCGTGAGATTCAAACACTTTTGTAGGCAGAACTCATTGATGGATATGCCAAGATAGTCTTGGACATGATGTTCACTTGCCTGTTTCTGAGCCTTCAAAAAAGTAAACAAGGCCCTGGCCGGTTGGCTCAGTGGTAGAGCGTCAGCCTGGCATGCAGGAGTCCCGGATTTGATTCCCAGCCAGGGCACACAGAAGAAGCGCCCATCTGCTTCTCCACCCCTCCCCCTCTCCTTCCTCTCTGTCTCTCTCTTCCCCTCCCGCAGCCAAGGCTCCATTGGAGCAAAGATGGCCCGGGCGCTGGGGATGGCTCCATGGCCTCTGCCTCAGGTGCTAGAATGGCTCTGGTCGCAACAGAGCAACGCCCCGGATGGGCAGAGCATCGCCCCCTGGTGGCCATGCCGGGTGGATCCTGGTCGGGCGCATGTGGGAGTCTGTCTGTCTGCCTCGTTTCCAACTTCAGAAAAATATAAAAAAAAAAAAAAAGTAAACAAGAAAATAGTTGAATCAGCTGGTAATTGTTCCCCATTCCTGAGAGACTCGGTTAGTGAGAATGGCCCTGTGAGGAGCTAATGGAGACGTTATGGAGGATTCTGGAGGATGACAGTGAACTCGGAACACCCTGCTGTTCACCCCCTGCAGAGGATGGGGAGAGGGCCAACAGAACCCTGGGACCTCCTGCCCATCATACAGGAGAGAAGTCTCCAGAGTTAAGCTTTGCCAGAACTCTCTAACAGGTTGCCGCTCCGCACTGGGCCCAGAGGACCTGTCTGACTAATCTAATCTGTTCCATGACTTCCTCGCCCCTTGGCCCAGCAGATTCAGTGGCTGGCGATGGTCATCGGAAAGGATTCTCTGCCTTTTGTGCCAGGAATTTGAGTGAAAACCCTCCTGGCTCATTAACATTCTCTATAACCTTGTAAATCTTGCCAAACACCACCAGAAACACAAATTGAATTTTTCTTTTTTCCCGGACCTCCTCACAAATCGAATACTTGTCCAGCAGGGTGTCCAGAGGCTCCACTACTCTTAGTGAGGAGAATCCTCACAAAAACAGGCAAGCTGGGAAAGACAGACACACACGTGTGGTGACTGCTTCTCGGAAGGAGCTGAGGGCCAGTCAGCCGCGAGCCGACTTCAGATAGAGGCTCTCAGAGCTCGCACCAAAACCCCTGATTCCAACAGCATCAGAGCAGAGACTCTGTAACACGAGTAAGTAGGCGCTGGGCCAGTGGGACAGGATTTGAGTGCTGCTGGCCGGAACACGGGCTCTGCACACATGGGCCTGGAGCATGCTCACTGGGTCATGGCGCCATCAGCAGTCGGGCAGACATGGTAAGAACCTGCACTTGCAGAATCCAGGGAAGAAGATGACAGGCTGGTGCCACTGAGAGGGAGTCCTGGCGTTAGCTGTCACAGCCACAGAGGTGCCTCACGGGTGAGACACGAGCACATCTCCTCACAATCATGAGGCACACATGAAGGTTTGGACTCATTCTGCAGTCCAACCTGACCCTTCACCCCAGCTCCCGACTGAAATCTCCAGCTGCCGTTTCATAGACGGCCTGTCAGTCACCTCATTCTTCAGAAAGCACAGGCCTCCCAGCTGGGTCCAGCCAGAGCTCACTGCTCCCTTTACTCTACACCTCCATTCCCCCCCGCACCACCACCACTGGCACTTCCCTTGAACCTGTCTTTTCCTACTGCACCTACCTCTGCCTGTTTGCCTAAGTCCTTTTTTTGTGTGACAGAGACAGAGAGAGTCAGAGAGAGGGACAGATAGGGACAGACAGGAAGGAAGAGAGATGAGAAGCATCAATTCTTCGTTGCGGCACTTTGGTTGTTCATTAATTGCTTTCTCATATGTGCCTTGATGGGGGGGGGGGATTACAGCAGACTGAGTTACTCCTTGCTCAAGCCAGCGACCTTGGGCTCCAGCTGATGAGCCTTGCTCAAACCAGATGAGCTCACACTCAAGCTGGTGACCTCGGGGTCTTGAACCTGGGTCCTCCACATCCCAGTCTGACGCTCTATCCACTGCGCCACCACTTGGTCAGGTTGTCTAAGTTCTTAACAAGAATGTGGCCTCCATGAGAGTAGGAGATTTAGTCCATTCTGTTCACTCCTGCATTCCCAGGGTAGCACCTGGTGAGCAGGAGGGTCTCAACACATATCTTTGAATGCTGGAATGAATGCTGTCTTTTTCCTACTAGACAGGTAATTCCTCGAGAGCAGGAAGTGAGCCTTATTCATTTCTTTTGCATTCCTGCCCTAAGACTGCCTCATATAAGGGCCCTTCCATAAGAACAAATCAAATAAATGGATGCTTCCCACTTAGCTGCCTACCTCAAACTCAACTCTAAAGTCAGATATAACCTTTAACTGACCATATTTCTCCAACAAGCCTCCTTTCAACTGTCAGCTCAAGATTGTCTCTTACAAAGGCAACCCTCCTTCCCCCTCCCAGAATTGACCACTCCTTCCTGTGAGCCCCTCACTGGACTCTGATGTGCTTCTATGCCAGCATCTATAACCACGCTTGTCTCTCCCACTAGGCTGTGAGCTACTGAAGGGCAAGGATTTTCCTCCTTTCTTTCTGATTAACACGGGGCTTAGTAAACATCATTTCTTTTAAAGGTATAAATAAACTCTTTTTCTAATGCCCCAAGTTCAAACCTTACAGTCTCTTGTCTCCTCTGTTAGATCCAATAAGTTAGTCCATTCTTCTCAGTATCTCTGAGGTCCATCCATCCATCTAACCATCCATTCCATCCACTCATCCTTTTCTTTCCATTCCCTCAATCTCCATCCTAACCCCATCCAATCTCTATGACTCTTTCTTCCCTCCTTCAAACCATCCTATACAAGGCTGCCATATTAAGAATCCTACAGCATTACTTTGCAAACAAACAAACAAACAAACAAAAAAGACAAACAAGCAGCAGCTCCTTGCTCTACAACCTTACCTTTGACAGTCCTTCACTGCCTACATGATCAAGTCTGAACTCCCTGCCATGCCCTTTAGAATCCTGATAACTGGAGCCTCTGGCTCTCCCTTGCCAATTTTATTTTTCACTCCTTACACCATTGACTCTTCTTCTCAAATAAGTCTGCTCCCTTCCCCTGAACAAATAAATGTCCACGCTCACTCCTGTCTCAGTACTTCTGCCACTTCCTTCGTTAATTGGTTTCAAGATCCTCCCTGTTATCCAAGTGCTGCCTTCATTCAAGCTCAGTTCAAGTCCCACCCTCTCCATGACCCTCTCTATGACCACTGCAAACCTAGAAGAAAGGCTGCCATTTTGAATTCTTAGAGAGATTGTTGTCTGCACCATTAATCTGGAGCACATGCCACATTGTATTAGCATTTTTTCCTGCCATGCCAATGCCTATCACCTCCCTTAGACTATAAGCCACCGAGCGCAGTGCCTGGTGTCATTCCTTTTCATCCCCTCAACACCTAGCACAGTGCTCTTAGTGCACACACACACATACCACCACCACCACTACCACCACCACCAAGCGTGTGGGTGAAAAAAAGCCACTGGCCATTTGGGCAGTTTGGAATGTCAGCCTCTGCTGCTGATCTATCACAGAAATGTAAGCCACTGACATTCATTGTGACGGGCATGCATTTCAACAGCATGATGGATGTTTTTGGCAGAATTCAGTGCCAGGTGCTCTATAAATATAGTATTTCATCAAATGAATGAATTCCAGGTTGGCAAATGTCCTCTGGTTATAAAGTTTAGAGGCAAGAAGGAAGGTGCCACTGCCATTATACCAAAAAAGCTGCTGCTACCATTCCCTAAAAGTCATTAGACAGGCGACTTCTGACATCTCCCTTGCTCCCCTTGGTGGTGTGAGACCTGACTCTCAGGAGTCTTCCTGAGGCCCTAACAGCTATTCCAAGTTCTGTCTTCTTCCTTCTAAGGTTAGTTTGATTTATTCTGTTCTGGGTCCCCTCCTGCTAGTTCACACCAAGATTCTGTCCATACAGAGGGGAGATCACTTTATAGCAACTAACAGAGTCAGCTGAGGTGTTGTCATGGAAACACAGTAGTGAGTTCACAAAATCCATCTGTTTTTAAATTGCTCTACAGACTCCCTCTAACTTCTGTTACAGACCATGTAGTTCAGGGCCTCTGAAACCTTCACTCCCACAGGATCTTTCTGCAGCCGCCTTCTCCGTCTTCTCTTCCAAATTCAAACCTCACCTAGAAAACTTGCACCTTCGGGGGTAAACTGATGAACTAGCTCCAGTCTCTTAACATTCAACAAAGTGAAGCATGAACTGGCACCTCCATATTAACTGAAACCCAATGTTGCCATGGCAACAAGAGGCAGCTTGTAGGTGGGATCGTTGGTGGGCTTCTGGAAGGGTCAGCATTTTTAATTGGTTCTTCTGGATGTCAGAAGAAATTACATAGTTTGCTTGAAGTTTCACTTTCATTAATACAGGGTGGGGCATACATAGATTTAGAGTTGTAAGTATGTAAAACAGTTATTCTTATATTATTACTTATTAATTATTGTATTATTTTCCATGAAAACAACTGTAAACCTACTTTTGCCCCACTTGGTATATAGTGATACTTCAATTAACAAAAAAAAGATTTAGCAGGAGACAGAATTCGTTGTCAGACGTTTCAACATAAACAATAGAGGCAACACAAGATTCTATGTGGATATGATTCCCTTCCTCCTATTCTATCTTCCTCCACGATTTTCTTGAGAGGTGAACCACAGCCCCGTAAGTCTGGCCCTGCCGCTTGCCTCATAGTCATCGTAAGGCCAGGGAGGGTACTGTCTGCTCCAGGCAATTATACTGCACCATGGAAGCCCAGAGACACTGGACTTGGGAAGAAAGTTGTTATAGTGACCCTGGCTGTTATAAATTGTGTGTCCCCCCCAAACTCATATGTTGAAATGTTATCCCTGTACCCCAAATTCACATGTTGAAACTCTAACCCCTAGGGGTACCAGAGTGTGGCTATATTGGAAAATAGGACCTTTAAAGTGGTGGCTCAGTTAAATGAAGCTACTATAGCAGGTTCTAATACAATCTGACCAGTGAACCTTGTAAGAGAAAATGTGGACATACAGAGAGGCACCAGGGTGCATATGCACAGAGAGCTGACCATGTAAAGAGACAGCAAGAAGGAGGCCATCTGCAAGCCAAGGAGAGGTCTCAGAAAAAACCAACCCTGCTGTACCTAGATCTTGGACTTCCAGCTTCCAGACTCTGAGAAACTAAATTCCTGTCATTTCTACCCAGTCTATGGCATGTTGTTATGGCAGCCCTTTTCCTTCCACTGTCCTACCAGCAACAACGTAATACCAAGGATGACCAAATAAAAATGTTTGTCTTCAGAAGAGTTGTTATATCCTCTTGATATCTACTTTGATATTAATATATTGTCTATATTGATTAATGTTTGCATGATATATCTTTTTACATCCTCTTTTCATCTATTTATCTTTATAGTGAGTTTCTTTTGCCAGTATATAGTTGGGGCTTGCTTTTTAGCCATTCTGACAATATTTGCCTTTTAATTCGGGTAGTTAGAATTGTGCTGTCCAATAAGCCACTAACCACATGTGGTTATTTTAATTTAAACTAATCAGAATTTAAAATTTGGTTCACAAGTTACAGTTCAAGTGCTCAACTTCCACATGTGACTAGGTATTAGAAAGCACAGATGAAGAACATGGCCAGAAAGCTCTATTGGACAACCTGATTTAGACCATTTACAGTGGTACCTTGAGATACAAACAGACTGACATACGAATTTTTAAGATACGATCTGCGGCTCAGTTTATATTTTTGTTTGAGATCCAAGCGAAATTCTGAGATATGAGTCATGATTCGGAAAGCTGCCGCTAGTGGGCGCATTGGCGCACGGGTCCAGTATCGGCAGTTTGATATACAAGTTGACTGATTTACGAGCTCAGTTATAGAACGAATTAAATTCATATCTCAAGGTACCACTGTATATTTGGTGCTATTATTAATATGGCTGGTTGAATCTACTATTTTGCTATTTATTTTCTATTTCTCCAACCTTTCTTGTTCTCTTTTTAATTTTCTTCTGCTCCATTTGAAATAATTGAACATTTCCCTTATTCCATTTTATCTCCTTATTTTGGCTTACTAATGATAACTGTTTTGTTTTGTTTCGTGGCTGTTTTAGTGTTCACAGTAGACATCTTTAACTTATCATTATCTACCTTTAAGTAATATTATACCACTTTACATGTCATGTAAGAATCTTAGAATAGTCCATTTCATTTCTTCTTCTTGCTCTTTGTACAATGATTTTCATGTATTTTACTTCTTACATGTTTGAAACCCCAAAATATATTGTTATTATTTTTTTCTTTGAATAGCCATTATCCTTTAAAGATATTTTTAAAATAAGAAAAAAGTATTTATATATTTTTAGATATAAATATTTATCCATGTATTTACCATTTCAGATATCATTTACTTCTTTATGTTGATGAAGATTCCCAGTTGGTAGATTTTTCATCTAACTGAAGAACTTCCTTAACATTTGCTGTAGTGCAGGTCTGCCAGCAATAAATTTTCTTGATTTTTGTATGTCCGAAAAACTACTTTATCCTCATTTTTGAAAGATATATTTCAGATATAACATTCTCAATGGATATTTTTTCTTTCAGTGATTTAAAAATATTGCTCCACTGTCTCTCAGTCTTGTGTTGTTTCCAACAAGAAGTTTGCTGTCATCCTTATCTTTGTTCCTCTGTAGCTGACATGTCACTTTTTTCTCTGAATGCTTGTAAGATTTTCTTATCGTTACTCCTTTAAAGACATTTAATTTTGATGCTTCTGTAGATTTTTTTTTCATATTTCTTTTTTTTATGGCAGAGACACAGAGAGTCAGAAAGAAGGACAGATAGGGACAGAGAGACAGGAAGGGAGAGAGATGAGAAACATCAATTCTTCGTTGCGACTCCTTAGTTGTTCATTGATTGCTTTCTCATATGTGCCTTGACCATGGGGCTACAGCAGACCGAGTGACCCCTTGCTCAAGCCAGTGACCTTGGGCTCAAGCTGGTGAGCCTTGCTCAAACCAGATGAGCCTGCGCTCAAGCTGGTGACCTCGGGGTCTTGAACCTGGGTCCTCCACATCCCAGTCTGATGCTCTATCCACTGTGCCACTGCCTGGTCAGGCTTTTTTTTTTTTTTTTCATATTTCTTGAGTTTGGGATGTGCTGCACTTCTTGAATCAGTGGATTTTTCATTTTGATCCAATTTTAAAATAGCCCTGGTCGTCTTGCTCAGTTGGTTAGAGCATTGTCTCAATACACCAAGGTTGTGGATTAAATCCCAGTCAGGGCACATACAAGAATCAACCAATAAATGCATAAATAAGTGGAACAACAAATCAATGTTTCTCTCTCTCTCCCTTTCGCTCTCTCTAAAAATCAATAAAAATTTTTGAAAATTTGAAAAATTTTGGCCAGTATTTTTTCAAATATTGTTTTATTTCTCATCTCTACTTTGTAGACTTCAATTATCCTTATACTTATGAGGCCACTTGAAGTTGTCTCAGAGCTCACTGATGCTGTTCATTTCTTTCTTTCAGTTTTGTGTGTGTGTACTTTACTTTCAGTTACTATTGCTATGTCTACAAATTCATTAACCTTTTCTTTTGCAGGGTCTAGTGTGTCATAAATCCTACCTATTGTATTTTTCATTTCAGATATTATATTTTCTCTCTAAAAGTTATATTTGGGTCTTTTAAAAGATATCTCCCACATCTCTATTTTTCAGGATCAATCTTGCCTCTTCCTCACTGAACATATGGGATATAGTTTTAGTGTTCTTGTTTACTAATTCTATCATAAGTGTCATTTCGGGTCTGTTTGTTTATTTATTTATTTATTTATTTTCCTCCTTGTTATGCCTTATATCTTCCTCCTTTTTTCAAGCCTTATAAGTTTTTTGTTTTGTTTTTTTGTTTGTTTTTTACAGAGGCAGAGATAGACAGGGACAGACAGACAGGAACGGAGAGAGATGAGAAGCATCAATCATCAGTTTCTCGTTGCGCGTTGCAACTTCTTAGTTGTTCATTGATTGCTTTCTCACATGTGCCTTGACCGTGGGCTTTCAGCAGACTGAGTAACCCCCTGCTGGAACCAGCGACCTTGGGTCCAAGCTGGTGAGCTCTTTGCTCAAGCCAGATGAGCCTGCGCTCAAGCTGGCGACCTCAGGGTCTCGAACCTGGGTCCTTCCGCATCCCAGTCCGATGCTCTATCAACTGCGCCACCACCTGGCCAGGCAAGCCTTATAAGTTTTGGTTGGATGTCAGACATTGTGAATATTGCCTTGTTGTGTGCTAGATATTTTTGTGTTTCTATAAGTCTTTTTGCGGCACTTTGAAACAGTTTGGTCTTTTTGAGGCTTCTTTATTTTTGTGGGCTATCTTATTTTTCACTGTGGTTAAATACACAAAATCTACCATCTCTATAACAGTATTATGAACATTCACATTGTTTTGCAACCACTTTAGTGAAACTTAAACTCTCTACCTCCAGGCTTCCTTTTATTAAAAGCTTTGTTATGTGGGACTAGAGCAGGGCTAATTTTAGGCTACGGCTAATTTTGCTCCACTAATGAGGCAACATCCCTCCAAGTACTGTACCCATGTCCCATGAATTATGTGGTTTCCCAACATGGCTGGTGGGAACACAAACCATTCCCAGCCCTGTGTATGCTCTGGGGTTGTTTCTTCTGTTCCTTTTAAGTACACTGCTCACAAAAATAAGGGGATATTTTCTAGCTTCATATTCTTTTTGACATATCTCCTAATTTTTGTGATCAGTATAGTTCTTTCTTTGCTAGTCAGTGGTTTCCTCACATGCATGCACTGATCAGTAGTTAGCTAGCACATCTTGGGAGGACTCCTTGCAGATATCCAGAGCTCTATGTCCCTCTGTCCGGCTCTCTTCTCTTTGGTCCTCTTCTCTTAAACTCTAGCCACATTAGCCTCCTTAATATCCTGGCTCCATATCCTCAATTCAAGGATATGACTAGGCTCCACCTGGGTTCTCACTCCCTGCTCTGCAATCTACAAATTCTCTCTGAGAGAGGCCCTTTCCTTTCTGGTGGGTGCAAGCTGCCCTCTGCACCACCCCCCAACCCTGGAACTTCAGGTTCCATTAGCACAGCACCTGCTGTGTCTGCCTTCCCTGACAGATGGTAAGCTTCTCACGGCTGGGCCAGGTCCTCCTCATATGTCCCCAGGCCTACTGCACCAGATGGACACAGGCAAAGGTTGTTGGTCACATCAAACCTTCTCTGAGTGCTCATCTGCCTTCTGCAGTAACACCATGCTCCTAGACACTTAGCTCAGTGGTCTTAGTCTGTTCCTTGACTAGGCAGTGGTAAAAAAATAAAAAATAAAAAAATAAAAATTCTCTCTAGGAAGTAAGCCACAGCAATTCCAGCGCTCACCTCATTTCTCAGGGATCTCTGTCCTTGCTGATATCTCGTCTATTAAAACTGAACTTTCATATGTTTTGTCTGGTTTTTCAGTTGTTTCATAGTCAGGAGGGTAAATCCAATTCCTGTTACTCCAGAAGATTTGCTGAGGAGAATGTAGCTATAGATTTTTGTTGTGTGTCTGGCTTTCTCTTTCCTTACCTCTCCCTGTTCTTGTAAAAACAGTTTTTGGTACATTATCTTTTCCTCTTAATTCCTTGATGGGTACTAAAAACTAAACGTACATGGAAGAGAGAATCAAGCTAAAAACCAACATTACAAGATGACAGAATTTACCAAAAAGAATGTTAGCAGCTGCCCTGGCCGGTTGGCTCAGTGGTAGAGCATTGGCCTGGTGTGCAGAAGTCCCGGGTTCAATTCCCAGCCAGGGCACACAGGAGAAGCGCCCATCTGCTTCTCCACCCCTCGCCCTCTCCTTCCTCTCTGTCTCTCTCTTCCCCTCCAGCAGCCAAGGCTCCTTTGGAGCAAAGATGGCCCAGGTGCTGGGGATGGCTCCATGGCCTCTGCCTCAGGCTCTAGACTGGCTCTGGTCGCAACGGAGCGATGCCCCAGATGGGCAGAGCATCGCCCCCTGGTGGGCATGCCGGGTGGACCCCAGTCGGGCGCATGCGGGAGTCTGTCTGACTGCCTCCCCGTTTCCAGCTTCAGAAAAATACAAAAAAAAAAAAAAAAAAAAAAGAATGTTAGCAGCAATGATGAAGCTGTCAGGTCCACATGCATGGCTAGAGAGAACCTCTGATTCCATCAGGTTTCTCACAGCACACTGCACAAACATTCTCCGTAAGTCCACTTTTTGAAGGGAAAAATAATTCTAAGTATATGATATGATTCAAGTGCCAATCTTACAAGAAAAAAAAAACACCCTGGGTTTTAAAGATTAGATTCTTTTCATTCATTGGCTAACTGAGCTTAACCCAAAATTGCTCTTATATGAAAATAATGAGTCATTCTAACGGGTGTGAGGTGGTATCTCACTGTAGTTTTGACTTGCATTTCCCTAGGAGCTAGTGAAGTAGAGCATTGTTTTATACATCTGTTGCCTATTTGTATGTCTTCTTGGGAGAAGTGTCTGCTCAGGTCCTCTTAATTGGATTGCTGTTATCAACAAGACAACTAATAAGTGTTGGAGAGGTTGGAGAGAAAAATGAATCCTCATTTACTGCTGGTGGGAATGTAAACTGATACAACCATTGTGGAAAACAGTATGGAGTGTCCTCAAAAAATTAAGAATAGTTACCATTTGACCCAGCAACCCTTTTCTGAGTATCTACTTGAAATTTTTGAAAACATTTATTCAGAAAGATATATGCACCCTATGTTCATTGTGGCATTATTCATGGTGGCCAAGACACGCAAACAGCCGAATCCTTTGATAGACGATCGGATAAAGATGTGGTACATGTACACAATGAAATACTATTCAGTCATAGAAAAGATGAAGTACTGCCATTTGTGACCACATGAATGGATGTTAAGAAAATCATGCTAAGCGAAATAAGTCAGTCACAAAAGCTAAGAATCATATGATTTGCTCATATGTTGAATATAAAATTGATATTCATAAACACATACAATGTTGTGGGGGGAGGGGGAGTAGTAAATGTTAGAGTGGGGCCAAACATATGGTGACAAAAGATTATTTGACTTTGAGCGATAGGTACTTTGTACAATATATAGATCGTGTATCATAGAAATGTACACTTAAAACCTATATAATCTTATTAACCAATGTGACCCCAATAAACTTAATAAATAATAATAAAAGTAAAAAATAGTAACTAGTAAATATTCATTACATGCCATACTCTTCTAAATGCTTTTTTTATGAATTACAGTATAACATAGTAATATAATAAACAGTAAAATTATCATTCCATTTACAAATGAGAAAATTAAAACTTAAGCCTTGTCAAAGGACATGTGCTAGTCCTTTGGACACTAACAGCCTTCATACATAGGAGTGGTCTGGCAAGTTGGAAACACTATTGTCCGACTGAAGAAAAATAACATTGGCTAAAATAACCATTAGGATAACAACTCAAACAAGAAATAATATTCTCTATTAGGTAAAAATAAAAAGTCTGAACAATAAGTAGGAAGAGTAAGGTATTGAAAAATAAGACATTATATTTCATAAAGCTAGCTGGTGAAAGGTACAGGTACGGCTTCCAAAGATTGATGGTTTGGGGATTATGAACCAGAGTAGCAGTTATATAAACTATCTGTCATCAAGTGTATTAGTATGAGCCTCATCAGGCAGTGGCACAGTGGATAGAGCATTGGACTGGAATGCATAGGACCCAGGTTCAAAACCCCAAGGTTTCCAGCTTGAATGTGGGCTCACCACCTTGAGCACGGGGTCACTGGCTTGAGCATGGAATCATAGATATGACCCCATGGTTGCTGGCTTGAGCCCAAAGGTTGCTGGCTTGAGCAAAGGGTCACTGGCTCTGCTGCAGCCTGCCCCCCCCCCCATCAAGGCACATATGAGAAAGCAATCAATGAACAACTAAGGAGACTAAGGAACTGCAATGAAGAATTGATGCTTCTCATCTCTCTCCCTTCTTGTCTGTCTGTCCCTATCTTTCTCTCTCTCTCTCTCTCTCTCTCTCTCTCTCTCTCTCTCTCTCTCTCTCTCACACACACACACACACACACACACACACACACACACAGAGTGTATTAGTATGAAAGCACTGTGATCACGTGGGGGAAGATCAGTGTCCTGTCTCGAGACACGTCATGGGAGTCCAGGTGTGGGGAAGGGTGAAGATGCATGTGAAGGGGAATGCATGGTAGAGAGAAGGCCTTGGGGAAATGAAGTCATCCTTTGATACAATAAATCGATTTTTTAAGTGAGTTTTGCTCCTAACTCTTCAAGGGCAATAGTTTCCCTCTGAAAAGAAGAGGTAAAGCAAGATGAATGACAGGAGGCTTTGTGGTGTGGAGGTGGAACCGGCCATGTACTAAACAGATGTGGAAGGCTCAGGCCCTGACCCCAGTTCTGATACCAACTTGCTGGATAATACTGAACCCAAATTTCACCTCTCTCGGCCTAATTTTTTAAGTAACAAGATCCTTTCTTCACAGAAAATCATATGGAGAAACTCAATACATGAAACAAAAGAGAAAACGGGTCTGATGACAGCTGGAGGCTGGATGCGAATGTCACGCTCTTCCTATTCACCATACCTACCCTTGGGGTCCCACGGGCTCCCCTTACACACACTAGACTGAGTCTCTCTGAAGGGCCTCTGGAGTCTAGAGTTAAGATCTTTGTGCTCTAGTCCCAACCACTATCCTGGCACTGTTAAAGTAATGCTTTTCTGGTCCCCAGTTTGCTTAACTGTAAAGACGGGCGAAGAGAATCTCTAAGATCCTTTCCAGCTCTAACGCTGTCTCTTAATAGGAATCTGATGGTTAATAAATTAATAAAATACCATTTCACTGAGGCAGACTATTAAGGGAAGAGGATATTATCCAAGTAGACAGTGTTGTCCAAGGCCTATAAATGTTTCACCACTTTATAGAGGATTCGATTTTTTTTTTAGAATGAAATAAAATCAGTAGAATTTGGAACGTCTGAGAGCCTTCACCTGTGTTTCAGCATCCCACTGGGAAAACTGAACAAGTGCACCGATTCAATCCATGCTGGAGCATGTTTTATTAGCAAAGGATTTCCTGCAGTAGAAGATCACTCAAAAATACTGCAAAAGCAATTTAAAATGCTCATTTCTTGGCTATGGTCATATAAGACAACATACTTTTGTTCTTAGGAAATACATACAGAAGTATATATTTAATGGTAAAGAGGCCCCATGTCGCCAGGTTATTCTTGAATGGTTTTAAATATATAGGGGAAGAGGAAGGAAGGAGGCAAAATGTAAACATGTGATTAATCTGGGTACTATTCTTGCAATTTTTCTGTAAGTTTGAAATTACGTAAAATAAAAAGTTACCCCCAAAATGCTCAGGCCCTGGCTGGTTGGCTGAGTGGTAGAGCGTCGGCCTGGCGTGCAGAAGTCCCGGGTTCGATTCCCGGCCAGGGCACACAGGAGAAGCGCCCATCTGCTTCTCCACCCCTCCCCCTCTCCTTCTTCTCTTGTCTCTCTCTTCCCCTCCCACAGCCGAGGCTCCATTGGAGCAAAGATGGCCCGGGCGCTGGGCATGGCTCTGTGGCCTCTGCCTCAGGCGCTAGAGTGGCTCTGGTCGCAACAGAGCGATGCCCCGGAGGGGCAGAGCATCGCCCCCTGGTGGGCAGAGCGTCGCCCCTGGTGGGCGTGCCGGGTGGATCCTGGTCAGGTGCATGCGGGAGTCTGTCTGACTGTCTCTCCCAGTTTCTAGCTTCAGAAAAATACCAAAAAAAAAAAAAAAAAAAGCTCAGAAAAATAGCTGATATGCGTTTATTTCCCTCCTAAACTTTTAACATAAACTTCCTGTCATATCCAAATATATATAAAACAGAATATATGTGACATTTTCTTATACATAATTTGCTCTCCCTCTGTCCCACTTTCTCCTCGCTATCTCTGTTCTTCAGAGCAGGAGTACCTGAAAGCCTAAAGGTTAAAGAGTTGCAGCTGAGAGTCTGCTTAACCACTGTTCACAGCTCTTATAAGCAATTATGAGAATAAACATGAGAATTCAGAATTTTTTTCAGTGAAAAGGCAATAGAGAATGGCCCTCATCATTCACACAGGTACCAATCGCGTCTTACTGCAGACTCCACTGATTCTCTGTAGAAGAGTTTTTCCCAGTACAGGAAGCAGAACAGAAGCGCTGGGTGTTAATACCGCTGACAGCATCCCTCAGTCAATGATGGACAGTGTGGTGGATATATACACCCTCTACTTCCTCACCCTCTAAGGCATGTTCTAATCCAGTGGTCCCCAACCTATTTTGGGCCACGGACCGGTTTAATGTCAGAAAATATTTTCACAGACCAGCCTTTAGGGTGGGATGGATAAATGTATCATGTGACCGAGACAAGCGTCAAGAGTGAGTCTTAGACGGATGTAACAGAGGGAATCTGGTCATTTTTAAAAAATAAAACATCGTTCAGACTTAAATATAAAAAAAACAGAAATAATGTAAGTTATTTATTCTTTTTCTGCGGACCAGTACCAAATGGCCCACGGACCGGTACCAGTCCGCGGCCCAGGGGTTGGGAACCACTGTTCTAATCAACACCATCTCCCAGCTGAGACTAAGCCGCAGTTGCGCACAGTGGTAACTAATTGAATAGACCGTGGGTTGACTTCTTTCTCATCCCTATCTCACTTCTCTTTCCTAAATAACTTCCCAAATAAACTTCTTGCGTTAAAATCCTTCTCTCAGTATATCTACTTCTAGAGGAACCCACCTCAAGACAAGAGGCACTGAGAAGCAACTCTGTTTCTGTGCCTCCCTGTGAGGAAATCCAAGCTAGCCTGTCGGAGGATGAGACACATGGAGCCTAGGAGGGGAGCTGCCTGTTGGCTGTGGCCTTGCATGGAGAGACCTGGCTTTGGCCATACTGTAGTCCAACAGGGGGGAGCCATTGGACTAAATACCCTAACCTCTCTCTCCTCCCTCTGGGGCTTTGTAATTGCACCAGAAGACCAAGGGCAAGGGAGGCACTGCTGAAATCCATACAAGTCAGTCTCCAGGGCTTAAAGCAGATGGGAAGGGATGGAGAATAAATCTAGAGGGACAAACAGAAGATATTCAGCACAACTCCTAACTAGTCTTGCTTCTTTCACTTTCCACCCCCTACAGTCCATCTTCCACGTTATCATCGTATCTATCTTTGTTAATCTGTTCATATGTTTCCACTGCTTAAACATCTTCAGTGGCTCCCATTCTCCACGGATTTAATGATCCCATCCTGAAGATCAGATCCAAACTCTAACCTCATGTGCTCTTTGTGGTTTAAGCCCTGCCTTTTTTTTTCCAGCTTTACTTTACCCCACACCCCTTCCTGGGGACTGGTCCAGAAGACTTGCCACTGCTTGAACCCACAAAGCCTTCACACTTCCACACCTTTGCTAACCTGCCATTGCTTCTACCTGGAATGCCAGTCCTTCCTTCATGAACTCATTCCTTTGATGCCCCGTGCCTCTCCTTCACTGACCCCAGCACCTTGGTAATGATTTGTTGAATGTCTTCCTAGAGATTGTCCATGTCTGTCTTGTCCCTGCTCTATTCTCATAACTTAGCACCGAGCCTGGCCCAAAGTGGATGCTCAATAAGTATCTGTTGAACAAATTCTTGGGCTACACCATCCATGAATGCATCCTTAATTCTGTCCTTGGGTTTTCTGTAGCATTTAGTAGGTAACTTCAACTATAGTACTCATTACCTTTTATTAAAGATATTTGTACATCTGTCTCTTTCTGCAGATAGTTTTCTTAAGGTCAAGGACCTGTCTTGACTGCCTTTAAATTCCCAGGTCTTAGCATGAACAAAGTTGGTTGAATGAAGAAATACATGGATGACAAACCAGGGTATTGGGTACAAAAATTCATTCATTCAACAAACATTTCTTGAACATCTCCCATGTCCTAGGCACTCTTCTAGAACTTGACAGTGAACAAGAGAGAGAGAGGAACCCTTGGCTCTCGTGGAGCTTACATTCTTCAGGGTAAAGGGAGTAGGGCAGACAATAAATAAAATAAGTAAAATATATGTTTTCTGGTGATAAGTATTATACATTAAAATAAAGCAAAGATGGAGGGCAGGGAGTGCCAGGTGCAGACTACGGTATAATTTTTAAAAACAGTGGTTACATTAGTTTCCTATTTCTGTCACAAACTTAGTGACTTAAAACAACACAAATTTTATTATCTTACATGTCTGAACATCAGAAGTCCAACACGGTCTCACTGAGCTAAAATCAACATGCTGGTGGCATTGTGTCCCTCCTGGAGGCTTGAGGTGAGAATTGACTTCGTTGGCTGTCCGGCTCCCAGATTCTGCCCATATTCCTAGTCTTCTCCTCCCTTCCTCCATCTCCAGAGCCAGCACCAGCAGGTAGAGTTCTTCTCACATCAAATCTCTCTCACTCTGACTCACCTGTCTCCCTCTTTGACGCAGAAGAGCCATGCGATTACACGGAGCCCACCTGCACAATCCAGAAGTCTCCCCTTCTCAGAGCCCTCCACTTCATCATATTTGCAAAGTCCCTTTTGCTGTATTAGGGAACATATTCACAGATTCCAGAGGTTAAGATGTGGAATTTTGGGGGACCCTCTTTCTGCTGACCACATGGTCTTCCAGAAAGACCTCCCTGAGAAGATAACAGTTAAGTCAAGACCTCAAAGTAGGGAAAAAAGCCAGCCTTGTGGCAACCTAAGAGGGGAGTGTCCCAGGTAGAACAGCCTCTGATGGGACTGCATCTGGTGTGCTTGTGAAACTGCAAGGAGTCCAGTGGGCTCCGGAAGTCACAGGACAGGGGCGTCCATCATGCAGGACTAGCACACAGAATGAGCGAGAGGGGAGCCATAGGATGGTTCTGAGCAGAAAAGAGACATGCTCAGAGCTGCAGTTTAACCTTTAGCACTGCTCTGGATGTAGTGTTAAAAATGAACTAACAGGGGCAAGGGCAGAAGCCAGAAGACATCACAGGAGAATCATCCATAGTACCCTGGACCAGAATGGTAGCAATAAAGGCAAGGCATTAGCTGTATTATTCCTCCCTCCCTCCCTCCCTCCCTCCCTCCCTCCCTCCCTCCTCCTCCTCCTCCTCCTCCTCCTCCTCCTCCTCTTCTTTCTTTCTTTCTTTCTTTCTTTCTTTCTTTCTTTCTTTCTTTCTTTCTTTCTTTCTTTCTTTCTTTCTTCTTTTCTTAAATTCAGTGAGAGGAGGGGAGGCAGAGAGACAGACTCTCACATGGGCCCTGACCAGGATCTACTCAGCAAGCCCCCTATGGGGCAATGCTCTGCCTATCTGGAGGTACTGCTCTGTTGCTAGGCAACCAAGCTCTTCTTAGAGCCTGAGGTGAAGGCCATGTAGCCATCCTCAGTGCCCAGGGCCAACGTGCTCCAATCAAGCCATGGCTGCAGGAGGGAAGAGGGAGAGAGAAGCAGAGACAGAGAAAGAGAGAGAGAGAGAGAAGAGCAAAAGTGGGAGGGGTAGAAATAACATGGATGGACCTTGATAACATTATACGGAGTGAAATAAGTAAATCAGAAAAAACTAAGAGCTATATGAACCCATGCACAGATGGGACATAAAAATGAGACTCAGAGACATGGACAAGAATGTGATGGTAACAGGGAGTGGGGTGGAGGGGTGGGGAGGGGGCAAGGAAGGAGAGGCAGGGGGTAGGGGCACAAAGAAAACCAGATAGAAGGTGACAGAAGACAATTTGACTTTGGGTGAGGGGTATGCAGCATAATCAAAGGTCAAAATAATCTGGAGATGTTTTCTCGGAACATATGTACCCTGATTTATCAATGTCACTGCATTAAAATTAATAAAAATAAGATTTAAAAAAGTGGGAGGGGTAGAGAAGCAGATGGGTGCTTCTCCTGTGTGCCCTGACTGGGAATTGAACCTGGGACATCTACATGCTGGTCCAACGCTCTACCACTGTGTCAGCTGGCTAGGGCCAACCACTCACCTTTCTATATATTGGAAATTGTCCTAATAATAAAAGGACCTTGATTTTTAAAGGCATATTTAGTCCAATTGCCTTCTTTCATGGCTGACCACATTGAAATGGTCTTGGGGAGACCAAAACTTATTTTTAAAAGATTTTATTTATTCATTTTTAGAGAGGGGGGAGAGAGAGAAGAGGGGGAGGAGCAGGAAGCATCAACTCCCACATGTACCTTGACCAGGCAATTCCAGGGCTTCAAACCGGCAACCTCGGCATTCCAGGTTGACACTTTATCTATCCACTGCACCATCACAGGTCAGGCCAGAACTTTTTGTATCATCAAAGACTTCCAGAGAAAGGTCAATAATCCTCTGCCTTGAGTAAACTCCAACTGGTCTTTCAGTTCTTGACTTAAAACCTCCCTTTCTCTGACTAGTTCCCTGATACCGACCCTCTCCCTCGCCCCATTAAGTGGGGTGCTCCCACTCTACGCCCCAAGTGCCCTGTATGTCCCTCTTCATGGCACTTAGACTGCTCAACACACTGTTGATTATATGTTCCATGAGGGCAGGAACTCCATTTTATTCATTTGTGTTATGAAAAGATGGTAATAACACATCCCAAAGATAAATAAGTGAAGTCACCTGTTTCGAGGAGTATCCCAGGTTTACCTGAGAAGGAGACTTTATGAACAGGGTAACACTTTGGATCTCACAGCCTTGTGATACGTGTAGGGAGTGCTGATGTTTTCCATTCCTGCCAGGTCGGCTGGGCCGGCACTCCAGGACACAGGACTTCACACTCCCTATGCCAGCTTCACAGAAGACAATAGAGGCTTTCTGATCTGCTCCCTCCTCCTCGCCTCTGCCTCGGCAGTGTTCTCCCTGCCTGGGTCATCAGTGCCCAGAACTGGCCTTCGGGTCCCTAAAGAATACATACAATCCTCTTTTCATTGCAACAAGGATGGCTCTGTGCAGCGCTGCACTGCCCCGTCCCTTCCTTCCCTCTCCGCCTCCCTTCCCAGTGCACTCCTCCCAGGATGTCCTGCCCTTGCCCTGCTTCCTCTCCTGGATGCAGGGACAGGTCCCGAGCCGCTCACATTAGCCATCCCCCTACTCCAGAACAGCATGGGCACTGCATTCCTCCTGCCAGTGCAAGACAGAAAGGGCCTGGGTTGGTTTGGGTTGAGCACCAATTAATTTGAATAACTGTACTTCATTTTCCTCAGAGGCTTAGAAGCTCCAGCATCACAAATATTACCAAGACTAAAAATAGACATTTGTGTGATGGAATATTAGCCAGCCATATGAAGGAAAGAAATCCTGCTGTTTGCTACAACTGCGATGAGCCTTGTGGGCGTTATCCTAAGTAAAACACGTCAGAGAGAGAGACAGATAGTGTATAACCTCACTAACATGTGAAATCTTAAAAAGCCGAACTCACAGAGAAAGCAGATGGGTGGTCACCAGGGGCTGGAGGGTGGGGGAAATGAGCAGATATTGCTCAAAGGGTCCAAACCTCCAGTTACAAGATTAACAAGTTCTGGGGACCAAATGTACAGCATGGTGACTACAGTTAGTACTATTGTATCATATATTTGAAAGTTACTAAGTGAGTAGATCTTAAATGTTCTCACCACACACACACACACAAAAGATAATTACATGATAAGATGGAGGTGGTAGCTAACCCTGGGGTGGCAATCATTCTGCAACATGTATCAAATAAACACCTTATACACCTTAATCTTACACAAGGTTATGTGTCAACTATTATCTCAATAAAGCTGAAGGGGAAAAATCCATGTGTGTAAGAAGAGTTTCTCAACCTTGAAGCTAATTCTCATTTTGGACTTGATAATTCTTTTGTGTGTGTGTGTGTGTGTGTGTGTGTGTGTGTGTGTGTGTGTGTGTGTGTGACAGAGAAAGAGTCAGAGAGAGGGACAGATAGAGACAGACAGACAGGAAGGGAGAGAGATGAGACACATCAGTTTTTCATTGAGGCTCCTTAGTTACTCATTGACTGCTTTCTCATATGTGCCTTGACTGGGGGGCTACAGCAGACTGAGTGACCCCTTGCTTGAGCCAGCGACCTTGGGCTCAAGCTGGTGAGCCTTGCTCAAACCAGATGAGCCCGTGCTCAAGCTGCGACCTCGGGGTCTCAAACCTGGGTCCTCCACGTCCTAGTCCGATGCTCTATCCGCTGTGCCACTGCCTGGTCAGGCTGGACTTGATAATTCTTTGATGGGCAGGGAGGGGCTGTGCTGTAATTGTAGGATGTTTAGTAGCACCCTGGTTTCTATTCTTGATACTGGTAGCAATCTCCGCTCCACCTATGACATCTAAAAATGTCTCCAGAAATTGTCACATGCTCCTTGACAGGAGGAGTCTCCCCTGGTTGTGAACCACTGGTCCAAAGCCTTTAAAATGCACATGGAAAATGGCCTGTGGAAATGCATCTAGAACTTTTTCCTGAGGAAACAATTAAGGATAAGCATGAAGATGAAGCCAGTAGGATGTAGCACTGTTGATAAGGGCAACAGCTACAACAAAAGAACCATCTAAACTTCCAACAATACGAGGTTAAGTACATCCAAACTTTGGAATGTTATCCTGCCATTAAAAAAACAACCTATGATCCACATTTATGCACATGAAAAGATATCTGTGTCTATGATGTGCCAGCAAATAAAAAGAGCTGATGGCCCTGGTCAGTGGCTCAGTGGATATGGATGTTCCAGGCTTGATTTCCGATCAGAGCACACAGGAGAAGTGACCATCTGCTTCTCCCCTATTCCTTCTCCCCCTCCCATAGCCAGAGGCTCTGTTGGTTTGAGTGTGGCCCTGAGTGCTGAGGACAGTTGTGGGAACATAACCACCTCAGGTGCTAAAAATAGTTCTGTACTTGAGCATCGGCCCCAGATAGGGTTGCCAGTGGATCCCGGTTGGGCATCACTGGTATGCAGGAGTGATGCAGGAGTCTGCCGCACTATCTTCCCCCCTCTCACCTAAAGAAATATAAAAATAATAATTAAAAAAGAGCTGACAAGATTGTACTATAATCACAGAGAGTGAGACTATAGTTATACATACAGAAAAAAGTCTAGGAAGATATAGTCCAAAATGTTAACCATAGGTATCTCTAAAATAGGGAGATACAGCAATTTGTTTTCTTTTGCATGCTTGTATTTTCTAGAATATTACAATGAACAGGTATTACATAATTTATAAGATGTGAAATAAAATTCTTCAGAAAGAAAGAGGAGTTCTAGGTCTCAGGCACTCTCTCCACTCTTTGCTTCTTCTAGTAGGTTAAAGAAATTTGTTGCCTGAGGAAATCTGTAAACTAGACCCAAAGTCTTCCTTCTCTGCTTCTCTCCCACCCTGCTCACTTCTCCCACCACTGTCTTCTCAGGATTCCAATTAAAAGCAAGGATACCTATGTTCACCGCAGCATTATTTACAATAGCTGAAATATGGAAGCAGCCCAAGTGCCTAGCAGTAGATGAGTGAAAAAAGAGCTGTGGTATATTTATACAACGGAATACTACTTGGCCGTAAACAAAAAAAAGGGAAATCTGGCACTGGCTGGGTAGTTCAGTTGGTTAGAGCATCATCCTACTATGTCAAAGCTGTGAGTTCAATCCTCAGTCAGGGCACATACAAGAATCAACCAATGAGTGCATGAAGAAGTTGAACAACACATTGATTTTTTTTTCTCTCTCTCTCCCAAATCAATATATATATATAAAAATTTTAAATTTAGTCTGACCAGGTGGTGGTGCAGTGGATAGAACATCGACCTGGATGCTGAGGATCCAGGTTTAAAACCCTGAGGTCACTGGTTTTAGCACGGGCTCACCAGCTTGAGAACAGGGTTGCCGGCTTGAGCATGGGATCATAGACATGACGCCATGGTCACTGGCTTGAGCCCAAGGCCGCTGGCTTGAGCAAGGGGTCACTGGCTCAACTGGAGCCCCTCAGGGTCAGGGCACATATGAGAAAGCAATCAATGAACAACTAAAGTGATGCAACAAGTTAATGCTACTCATCTCTCTCCCTTGCTGTTCATTCATCCCTGTCTGTCTGTCTGTCTCTCTCTCACTCAAAAAAAATGTTTTTAATTATAAAAAAATAAAAAGGAAGGAAATCTTACCTTTCTCTATAGCAGGGGTCCCCAAACTTTTTACACAGGGAGCCAGTTCACTGTCACTCAGACCGTTGGAGGGCCGGACTATAAAAAAAACTATGAACAAATCCCTATGCACACTGCACATATCTTATTTTAAAGTAAGAAAATAAAACGGGAACAAATACAATATTTAAAATAAAGAACAAGTAAATTTAAATCAACAAACTGACCAATATTTCAATGGGAACTATGCTCCTCTCACTGACCACCAATGAAAGAGGTACCCTTCCAGAAGTGCGGTGGGGGCCGGATAAATGGCCTAAGGGGGCCGCATGTGGCCCGCGGCCGTAGTTTGGGGACCCCTGCTCTATAGCATGGATGGACCTAGAGAATATTATGCTAAGGGAATTAAGTCAGTCAGAGAAAGACAAGTACCATAAGATTTCACTTATATGTGAAATCTAATGAACAAAATAGAAACAGACTCATGGATACAGAAAACAGACTGACAGCTGTCAGGGGGGAAAGGGCTGGGGGCTGGGTGGAAAAGGTGAGTGGATTAAGCAAAGGGGGAAAAAAGCTCATAGACACAGAGCCCTGGGGTGACTGCAGGAGGGACAGGGGGCAGAGAGGTAGGAGAGCGTAAGGGAGGGGTAAATGGTGAAGGAAGGAGACCTGACTGGGGGTGGGGAGCTCACTGTGCAGTGTGCAGATGATGGGCTAGGAAATGGTACACCTGAAACCCATGTAATGTTATTAACCAGCATCACCCTGAGAAATTTAAATTTAAATAAAATAAAAGCAAGGATATCAGCTTTGAAAAAGAGAAATCTGCCTTTCAACCATCAGTAAAGCTTTAGAGGTGGCACCCTGGGGTGGGGGTAAGGGGTTGTCCCTAAATCCTTAGGCTCTAACAACTCCTGGCCCTGCCTGGCTGCCCTGGGCGCTCCACGGGCCCTTCTGCAGCGGCTGATATTTCCTCTGGCACATTCCAAAATCTCTAGGCCAAGGAGTTCGGCCCCTGGGCTCCCTCCCTCCTGCCTACAGTCTGCCACTTCACTGCTAATTAGCACCTTGGGCTCGCCAGGCGGGGTGGGCAGAAGAGATGCAACAGTCATTGCTTCTGTCTCTTGCCAGCAATGCCAGTAAACTGACTGCTGGGAATGCATGGCAGACATTAGGCAGGAGGAGTTGGTAGCCATCCCCTGAATTCACAGGGCGACAACTGTCTGCACTTCCTCCCACACGGCTCCCCCTGCCCTCTCCTCCAGGCCTTCTCTCCCTCAGGCCCCGCTGGGAGCTGCCCAGATTCCGATGGACTCTGGGTAGCCGGTGCTGTGCAAGCTCAGGTCTCTGGCTGAGGGCTCTGGTGTCCTGCAGAGAAAAGCACCTCCACAGGTGCAGGATGGGTGTGCGTGTGCTGAGGGCAGCTCACAGAAAGGACGGCGACAAGAACACCTGGTCAGCCTGACCTGTGGTGGCGCAGTGGATAAAGCGTTGACCTGGAAATGCTGAGGTCACCGGTTTGAAACCCTGGGCTTACCTGGTCAAGGCACATAGGGGAGTTGATGCTTCCTGCTCCTCCCCCCTTTCTGTCTCTCCTCTGTCTCTCCCTCTCCTCTCTAAAATGAAAAAAAAAAAAAAAAAAAAAAAAAAAAAAGAACACCTGGTCAGCCATACTGAACTGGGCTGCTCCTCAGCAGCTGTGCCCACGCTCCTCTGAGGACTTCATGACCAGAGACCTGTTGGACAGGTAGGGGCCCAAGGGTCCTCCTTTTAACCCCTACATGCCAGGCACAGTTTTGGTCCTCTCTCAGAGCACCTTACCCAAAAAGCCTCGTGAAGTCGCTCAGGAGTCTGTAACGTGCTCTCCGTTGTGCAGATAAGAACTGAGACAGGCAGAATCTAAACTGTCTGAGTTCATGCAGCTGGAAGGGAAGGCAAGGCTCTGACAGTCCTCAGTTTCTCCTTCTAGCCCTTCTCCACTTCCAGCCCTAAAAAGTAGGTTTCCCCCAAAATGAAGCTAAGTACTTTCCAAACAACATCAAACATTCAGTGCAATAAAGAAAAGTTCTGTAGGCCTGACCTGTGGTGGCGCAGTGGATAAAGCGTGACCAGGAACGCTGAGCTTGTTGGTTGGAAACCCTTGCCTGGTCAAGGCACGTATGAGAGTTGATGCTTCCTGCTCCTCCCTCACCTTCTCTCTCTCTCTCTCTCTCTCTCTAATAAGAGAGACCTCAGGATCAGGACCCAGCCTTGGCAATTCTCTGGGAAACAGGCCTCAAATATCGTCAATCATGCTATCAGAGTGCCCAGAACACACACAGGGTACATTATTCTGGGCAGAGGCAGCCTCATGGGCAGTGGTGGATTCAGCCAGTTTGCAACGGTTTGGCAGAACCAATACCTAATTTTTTTGTTGAGTTCAGCGAACCAGTTGTTAAAAGGGCACTTGTAATCAGGGTTCTCTCTAAAGTGGACACCTGGGCAGCTGCCCAATGTGGGAATCACAAATTTACATTCCTTACTCTTTTTTAATGTTCATTTGCGCAACAGCGTGTTCTAAGTGCCTGTAGTAATGTTCATTCTGTTCCTAGGTGAAAAAACTGCAAGTGAGGACACCAATCAAGAAGCAATATGGAAGTAATCTTAAGTTTTATTGCTTTTTGTCAGGTATTATTTAATATTTTTTCATTAATATTTTAAAACATAACAATCTAGTTTTTTATAACTCTTTTATTGTTCTTATTTAAGTATTAAATGCATGAAATAATAAACTACCTTTTGATATATTTTTTTATACTTAAAATGGTCATCAGGGCAGAGAACCAGTTGTTAAATTATTTGAATCCCACCGCTGCTCATGGGTGTGTAACACAAGGCCCCATTTAGGAAGGTCCCATGCTTAAATACTTTGTTATCACCATCTTGATATTCCTAATCATTGTTGAACAAGGGCCCTGTCTTTTCATTTTTTACTAGGTCCTGCAAATTATATCGCTGGCCCTGCTTCTGGGAAAGTTGCTTGGTCACCTCTTCCTACCTTCCCGGTCCCCAATCTCAGGGCCAAGACTCCACAGTCACAATAAGTAGGGCTTTCCTAACCAGTAATTGAAACCAAATGAAAACCAACAAAAGTCCTACATCAATACAATTAGCCAATGAAGTCTCCTGACGAAAACAAAGCCCCATCCCAAAGCTGATGCTGCCCCCTTGACACCCATTTTTCCTTTCAAGAATCCCCCCACAAGGTCTTGCTGTCATTTTTATGTGATTCACAAGTCACATGACTGGGGCTTTTCTCCCTTCTACACCTTATTGCATACACGAGCACTTTGTCTTATTGATATTGTCATCGCTGGCTGTTCTGTCTTCCCACGTCTTGTCCTCTCCCCCCTGTTCACACACTGTACACACACATTCATAAGAGATATTCCACATAGACTAAAGATCTCTCCTCGCCCCCACCCAAAATACAATGTAATCTGGCCTGGCCTGTGGTGGTGCAGTGGATAGAACACCGACCTGAAGTCGCCAATTCAAAGCCCGGGGCTTGCCTGGTCGAGGCACATACGACAAGCAACAAGGGAACAGCTGGAGTGAAGCAACTATAAGTTGATACTTCTTGCTCCCCATCCCCTCCATCCCCCTGCTCCTCTCTCTGTAAAATCAGTAAATAAATAAAAAAAATTTTCTTTTAAAGTAGGCCCTGGCCGGTTTGCTCAGTAGATAGAGCATCAGCTCGGCATGTGGATGTCTCAGATTCAATACTTGGTCAGGGCACAAGTGAGAAGTGACCATCTGTTTCCCTCACCCCCCCCCCTCTCCCCCTCTTCCTCCCTCACAGCCAGTAGCCTGGCTGGTTCGAGTGTTGGCCCTTGGGCACCACCCCATCTCCCCCTCTTCCTCCCTCACAGCCAGTAGCCTGGCTGGTTCGAGTGTTGGCCCTTGGGCACCACCCCATCTCCCCCTCTTCCTCCCTCACAGCCAGTAGCCTGACTGGTTCGAGTGTTGGCCCTTGGGCACCACCCCATCTCCCCCTCTTCCTCCCTCACAGCCAGTAGCCTGGCTGGTTCGAGTGTTGGCCCTTGGGCACTGAGGACAGCTCAATACTTGAGCGTTGGCCCCAAATAGGGGTTGCCAGGTGGATCCCAGTTGGGGTGCATATGAGAGTCTGTCTATCTGCTCTCTTCTTAAAAAAAAAAAAAAGTAAGCAGTAGATAAAGCATCCACTTGGAATGCTGAGGTCGCTGGTTCAAAATCCCAGGCTTGCCTGACCAGGCGGTGGTGCAGTGGATAGAGCGTCGGACCGGGATGTAGAGGACCCAGGTTCGAGACCCCGAGGTCGCCAGCTTGAGCGCGGGCTCATCTGGTTTGAGCAAAGCTCACCAGCTTGGACCCAAGGTCGCTGGCTCGAGCAAGGGGTTACTCGGTCTGCTAAAGGCCCGTGGTCAAAGCACATATGAGAAAGCAATCAATGAACAACTAAGGTGTCACAACAAAAAACTGATGATTGATGCTTCTCATCTCTCTCCATTCCTGTCTGTCTGTCCCTACCTATCCCTCTCTCTGACTCTCTCTCTGTCTCTGTAAAAAGAAACACACAAAAAAACCCCAAAAATACAACCCAGGCTTGCCTGGTTGAGGCACATACAAAAAGTTTATGCGGCCCTGGGCGGTTGGCTCAGTGGTAGAGCGTCGGCCTGGCGTGCAGGAGTCCCGGGTTCAATACTTGGCCAGGGCACACAGGAGAAGCACCCATCTGCTTCTCCACCCCTCCCCCTCTCCTTCCTCTCTGTCTCTCTTCCCCTCCAGCAGCCAAGGCTCCATTGGAGCAAAGTTGGCCTGGGCGCTGAGGATGGCTCAGTGGCCTCTGCCTCAGGCGCTAGAGTGGCTCTGGTCTCAACAGAGCGACGCCCCGGATGGGCAGAACATCGCCCCCTGGTGGGCATGCCAGGTGGATCCCGGTCGGGCGCATGCGGGAGTCTGTCTGACTGCCTCCCCGTTTCTGGCTTTGGAAAAATATAAAAAAAAAAAAAAGTTTATGCTTCCTGCTCCTCCCCTTTCTTCCTCCCTCCTCCCCTCCCTCCCTCTCTAAAATGAATAAAATCTTTAAAAAAAAAAGTAATCTGATGATTTCAAGAGCTTAAGCCAGTGGTTCTCAAACTTTTAGAAGTCGGGGTGCATTTAAAATTCTACAAATAATTGTAGGTGCACTATATATTTATACAAATTTTTGAGAAATAAGTTATAATAATTAAGTCAAATATTAAAGAAAAAAATATAAAGTTCAAGTGTGCTTTTATGGTAATTAAACAAAATAAATGACAAAATTAAATTTATTCTGACATTAAAAAACATTTTTATGTTACATTTTTTGAGTTATGCTTTTTAGAATTTGTAAAAAAGAGGGGTTAAAAAAACGACAAAAAGGTTATCTTTTTTTTATTATTTTTTTTTATTTTTATTTTTTTTCATTTTTTCCAAAGCTGGAAATGGGGAGGCAGTCAGACAGACTCCTGCATGCGCCCGACCGGGATCCACCTGGCATGCCCACCAGGGGGTGATGCTCTGCCCCTCCGGGGCGTCGCTCTGTTGCATCCAGAGCCATTCTAGCACCTGAGGCAGAGGCCACAGAGCCATCCTCAGTGCCTGGGCCATCTTTGCTCCAATGGAACCTTGGCTGCGGGAGGGGAAGAGAGAGACAGAGAGGAAGGAGAGGGGGAGGGGTGGAGAAGCAGATGGGTGCTTCTCCTGTGTGCCCTGGCCAGGAATCGAACCTGGGACTCCTGCACACCAGGCCGACGCTCTACCGCTGAGCCAACCGGCCAGGGCAAGGTTATCTTTTTATATAGAGATACATTCTTAGTAAGATTTAGTAAATTCGGCAGGTCCCGGGGCAAATGTGTTAAGTTTTTTCATTCTTGTGTTTATGAGAAACATAAGCCTGATGTCCTAGTGATTTCTTCAATGTTTGGTTATATATTTGAAAGGCAAACTCTGTATTTCCTCGTCAATACATTGAAGAATTCCTCTCTTTTTACTCTCAATTGTATTAAGGGTAGAAAATCCAAATAGGATGTTGAAAATTGTAGTAAAATGTTCAAAGCTTTTTAGATATTGCCACATATTCTTCTTTTATAGAAATCCAAAAGGCTTCAAGAGACAATTCCCTATGTTTAATCATCAGAGTCCACGATCAGTGGATATAGCTGCCAGTTCTTCTTCTTCTTCTGTTAATGTTAAACCAAAATCACTTGAAGCTTCCATGAATGGGTTTCTAATCCAATCATATTGTTCAGTGTTAATGATGGAAAATGCTATAAACTAAATTCTGCCCGTCAGCCTTCAAGTCCTATTTTATTTAGACTTAACTTTTGCTCACTTCCAGAATTCTTCAATATCATGCTTCTTTTTGAGAACTCTATCCATTTTATTTGGGTGTATTTATCTAAAAATAATATAATGATGTGTTAATAATAAATATAATAATGATGTGTTAAGAAAAAGAGCAGTATTTCCCTAATGAAATGGTATAATAGAGTAACTATATTTATTTTTATATCTGGGCACATGCCGCGAACCAGCGAAGCTAGTAATTCCAGGTCCTGAGTGGGAACAGTGCGGAATTAAGAAAATTACAGATACGCTGAATTAAGAAAATACAGGATTGGTGCCTGACCAGACAGTGGCGCAGTGGATAGAGCGTCAGACTGGGATGAGGAGGACCCAGGTTCGAGAACCCCGAGATCGCCAACTTGAGTGAGGGCTCATCTGGTTTGAGCAGAGCTCACCAGCCTGGACCCAAGGTCACTGGCTCAAGCAAGGGGTTACTCGATCTGCTGATGGCACTCAGTCAAGGCACGTATGAGAAAGCAATCAATGAACAACTAAGGTGCTGCAATGAAAAATTAATGATTGATGCTTCTCATCTCTTTCCATTCCTGTCTGTCTGTCCCTATCTATCCCTCACTCTCTGACTCTCTGTCTCTGTAAATTAAAAAAAAAAAAAAAAAAAACGGGGTCGGGAGGGCCCTGTAATTGCTGCTGGCAAGAACAAAGCACACTGAAAAACCGCATCTTGTTTTATTTATAGGGCAAAGTGAGGCTATTAGAAAATCAATGGTCTCTGATCACATTTCCAAGGCAACCCAAGAATTTTACCAAGTGCAGAAAACCCCCACTATACATATCATCTTAACTTTATACCAAACAAAGGATAGAAGAAACTTGCCTCCAGTCTTTCTGGGGA
Organism: Saccopteryx leptura; assembly: GCF_036850995.1. NCBI lineage: Eukaryota > Metazoa > Chordata > Mammalia > Chiroptera > Emballonuridae > Saccopteryx > Saccopteryx leptura. Next base: position 64,117,989 of record NC_089507.1, read on the forward strand.
ACATGGGCGGTAGTGTAAACAATCCAGCACCACAGCTTAACAGCCTTTTGCAACCTAATCAGGCAAGTGAGGTGGGGAGTTGGGCAGACTGTCAGCTTACAACCAATTCCTCACACCTTTGTCCCCCAAAAATCTAAACTCCAGCCTGACCAGGTGGTGGCGCAATTGATAGAGCATCAGACTGGGATGTGGGGGACCCAGGTTCGAGACCCCGGGGTCCAGCTTGAGTGCGGGCTTATCTGGTTTGAGCAGAGCTCACCAGCTTGGACCCAAGGTTGCTGGCTTGAGTAAGGGGTTACTCGGTCTGCTGATGGCCCTCAGTCAAGGCACGTATGAGAAAGCAATCAATCAATAACTAAGATGTCGCAATGAAAAACTGATGATTGATGCTTCTCTCTCCATTCCTGACTTCCTGACTGTCTCTCCCTATCTATCCCTCTCTCTGACTCTCTCTCTGTCTCAGTAAAAAAAAAAAAAAAAAGTGGAAGAGAAGCAGAAGAGAAGAGAAGAGGCCTGACCAGGAGGTGGTGCAGTGGATAGAGCATTGGACTGGGATGCGGAAGACCCAAGTTCAAGACCCCAAAGTTTCCAGCTTGAGTGCGGGCTCATCTGGTTTGAGCAGACAGAGCTCACCAGCTTGGACCCAAGGTCGCTGGCTCAAGCAAGGGGTTATTCGCTCTACTGAAGGCCTACGGTCAAGGCACATATGAGAAAGCAATCAATGAACAACTAAGGTGTCACAACGAAAAACTAATGATTGATGCTTCTCATTTCTCTCCATTCCTGTCTGTCTGTCCCTGTCTGTCCCTCTCTCTGACTCTCTCTCTGTCTCTGTAAATAAAAAAATAAATAAATGAAAAATAAAAAACAAAGAGAAGAGCAGGGTAATGCCATGTGAGGACTTGACTAGTTATTGCTGGCTTTGAAGGTGGAGGGAGGGGCCATGAGCCAAGGACTACCGGCAGCCTCTAGAAGTTGAAAATAGCAAAGAAATAGATCCTTCCCTCAAGCTACCTGAAGGGAATATAGACCTGTCAACACTTTGATTTTAACCCAGGGAGACCTGGGCCGGACTTTTAAACTATAGAACTGCAAGGTGATAAATTTGTGTTGCTATTAAGTCACTAACTCTGTGACAGTTTGTTACAGCAGCAGCAGATGACGAATACACTGGGCCCTCAGGATTCCTACCGCCAGTGTTCAACCAGCGGAGCCGAGGCAGGGAAAGGCCCTCAGAGGCACCATTACCACTCCCCTCCTGACAAGGACACCATGAAAAAACTGTACATTAAGTAAAAAGATGAAAGACACCCCTGTTTTTTTTGGTCCCTGGATTGCCCCACAATCTTTGAGGATCCCTCACTTGGGGGGCTACCTGAAGACTTACTCTATAAAGACCTACTGAATCCAGAAGTTCCTAAGTTTTCCCTTCATCTCATCAAAGCTTAATCATCCCATCCACTAAATAAAGCCTGAAGGTGACTATATTGACTCTAGATCCACTGAGGGATAATGGATGGTAACATATAGTATTAATGAATACTCACTTACTGTTTATCCTTTCAGGGAATGTGGGCATGCTTAATGTGGTTTCTTCCAGACCAGCAGTGCTTAACCTTTATGCTAAGTAAAAGAAGTAAATCAGAAAAAGCAGGAACTATATGGTCTCACACACAGGTGGGATAGAAAACTGAGACTCATGGACATAGATAAAAGTGAAGTGGTGGCCAGAGGAGCGGTGGGAGCAAGGGCAGTCAAGGGGGCAAAATAAATGGTGAGAAAGTGTTTTGACTTTGGGTGATGGGCACAGAACACAATGAATAGTTCATATGCTATGGAGATGTTCACTTGAAACCTATGTGTTCCTGTGACCAACGTCACCCCATTAAATTTAATTTCTATACAAACAAAGTTATATGTTAAAACTTTTTAAATAAATTTAAATAAATAAAGACAGTCTTCACTGAAAATCCGAGGGAATAAAAATACCATGTGCAAAAATCTATTTCAGGGAGCTCGTGACCCCTGCAAGCATCTACCCCAGCTGCAAAGGCTAGGCCAGCTGAAGGAGGCAACGTGAGGGTCATGTAAGGCCCACGTCCTTAAAATCATCTCTCCCTGTTGACTACTGATGTCTTGCCTACACATAGGCTGACCCTGGCTCCAACCTACAAAACGCCAGAATTATTTACAAGTACATCTTTCCCACTGGTCTAGGAGACCTTAGGGGTTACGGACCAGAAGTCAGTGATGAGAATAAGATGTGAGGAGAAAAAAGAATCGGGAAACGGCACAGTGAGAAATGACCGAGGAGTGGCTTTCTGACAAGGTTATAGATCTCGCAGACAGGGAGGCATAAAATCATCATTTCTTCTTAAATAAAACCTGACTACCATCAGAGTGAGTGTGGCTGAGTCCAGGCCAGGCAGAGAGACTGACACACTACCCGTGTCCACCCGGAAGGCAGGTATCGGCCAGCAGGGCTGCCTCCATGGGCAGCACTCTCTATGCCAGCCCGTCCCCTCTCCAGGACTGCCCACACATCGAGTGCCCAGGTCACTGCTGTGCAGGGAGCCAGTGCTTCTCAAGGTAGTCGCCCAAGGGTACCCGGCAGGGCTCAGGAGTCAGGATCGTTGTGCAAGCCCTGGCTGTTCTGTGGTCTTGGGCCAATGAGTGTTCCTTGCACTCTGCGTCCTCAAATGCAAAATACAGATGATAGCAGATCAAGTCCTCAGCCCCTTATATCAAACCTTAGGGTGAGATGCGCTTCAAAATACAGACCTCAGAGAGACCGCCCAGTGCCCGTGCATTACAGTATTGCCCATAGTGGGTCCATCATCCAACACATTCATGTGGATATTCAGACTACATAGGAGAAATAGTTTAGGTCGAATTTTGCCACCAAATGATTTACAGAGTCAAGTTTCCCCTCTAAGTTAGTTATAAAATAATTTTGTTTGCAAAGTTTTGTTTGGAACTGCAGTTAAGACAAAGCTCTGTAACTACTCCACACGGTTATTGCTGTGTAGAAGAATCACAACGCCCCTTCCCCTCTGAGGGGAGTCCTGCCCCTCAGGTCTCCTTCTGTCTTGGCCTTCATTACACTGAATCATAACTGGCCATCTTCTGGGTAGGAGTGATAGCTTGCTCGCCTGTGTGTTCCCTGCACCTGGCTCACACTAATGGGATTTAATTGGACATCTAAACCTCTCAGCCAGCCTGTCTCCAGCCGGGTAGGGAAAGTACACCTTAGAAATCCTCTGCTTTTGCACTTTAAAATACTTTTTATTCAGAAACCAAATTAAGATCCACTAGAAATGGCCCTGGCCAGGGAGAAACTTGGGAGATTAGCACTATAACTGATCAGCAAAAATTAGTATAAGTCCCAAATTTTCCCTCCAGGCTTTAGACTGAAGAAGCTCCTGACAGCCCCAGGGGCCCCTGTGAGGCCAGCTTGAACCTCCGCTTCTCCTGGGCTGCTCCCACACCTCCGGCGGCTTCTTCTGGGCTGCTCCCACACCTCCGGCGGCTTCTTCTGGGCTGCTCCCACACCTCCAGCGGTCTGGGACATGGCCAAGGCGAGCTCTGCCGACAGTGCTTTGCATTTCTTCCTCTCTGCGAGGACACACACAGGCTGGCCAGGTGTGGAAGGCTCTCTGCTGCCCCTTCCTCCTCACACTCTCTCAAGACTGAGTGACAGAAGACCAGCAGGCTCGCGGAAGGAAGGCTGACTGAGCCCCAGATCTAAGCCAGCACCAGCTCTGGCTGGACAGCCACTCAGCTAGAATTAAAAAGAACTTGGAGTGTGTCTCCTTTCCAGGGAACACAAGGGAAGATCTAACAGCAGGGGGAGCTGAAATTCCCACCTGGAGCACTGTCTTAGGTGAGGGTGGTCACCGGCCAGTCACCGCTCCAGCCAGTAGGACCTCCTTGGTCACGTGGTCATGTTGACAGGGTGCAAGTTAGGGTGAGCCTTCTGCGGCCCCTCCAGGCATGGGTGACACCTAGAGCCTGGTGACTGCCCCACCCCCACCCTCACCCCGTTATCACTGTTGTAGGGTCAGAAACATTTGCAAAGGGCCCTTGTATCCCCCGGGGCAGAGGAACCTGGTCCAGGATGCCCTCTAAAATGTGCCTTGTCCCAAGCAGAGCTATACTGTCTCCAGCCACCCAAGAAGCAGGGGCATGACTGATCTGAGAAGTGTCTGCTATTCAGTAGCTGAAGATGATTGAAAGGCACTCACTCTGAGAGATGAAAGCGGCCTTGGAGCAGGACTCCATCAATCTCCAGATTTATAATAAGCAAATCGAAGGGACCAGACATAGCTCTATGTCTGAATTTACAGGGTCATACATATCCCCATGTCTGGGTTTACAGCAGACTTACAGCACCAAGGCGCACAGCTCTTCTGGGAGGGAATTAATGGTCACTGCTCCTAGTGTCTAGCCAGAGTTGGTGCTGGCTTAGGTCTTGGGCTCAGTCAGCCTTCCTCAGGGGAGCCCTGCTGGCTTCTGTCATTGAGAGAGTAAAAGAGGAAGTGTGGGGTACAGAGCCCTCCGCACCGGGCCAGGCTGGGGTCTCATAGGGGGCCTACTGCCGCTGGACTGGCTGGACCGGCAGCTGCAGCACCTACTTCAGTCCTCACATCAGTCCTTTCTGCCTAGGGCGAAGGAGGTTTTCCTGGAGCTTTGTGTTTGTTTGTTTGTTTGTTTGTTTGTTTGTTCATCTCTTCTGAACAGCCTTTCCTCCAGGCATCTAAGGGGTGATACAAGTGCCTCTCCCACCCCCAGAAAACAAGCTTTCTCCACCCCTACAAACCACTCTAGGTCCTTCGCTTTCCCTGTCTCCCTCCAGTGAAACACCCTCCCCTCAGGTATCAGCCTGTATTAGAAGACACTGCGTACAGAAAGCAATTTACAAGAACAGGTGGATTCCTATTAAGGGGAGTCCCCACAGCTATTCACAGGCCAAAAGTGCTGCCTCTATCAACCCAAAGCATCTCATGCCGGTGGAATTTCAGGCAATATAACAGAGTCATTCAACAAATCTGAGTTGGTGACATGATGTTAAGTTGCTGGGGACACAGCTTCGCTCCCAGGCTACCTACCAACCCACAAGGTATAAGAGTCACCTGGAGTACCTGTTAAATGGTGATCCTGGGTCCCGCTCCCAGAGGTTCTCTATCTGTAGCTCTGGGTAGAGCCACTGAACTGCACACTCGAGGAGCAACTGAGGACTCCAACGCGAACAGCACACTGGCCGTGCAGAGAGGGACTAAGTTGTTCATCACCTACGCCTGCTTCTTACTTTCAACCCCTCTCCACTTTGGAAAAGAGCCTGTCAAAGCTGTTTTCCCTAAAGAGCTAGAGGTGGTAGGTAGGGGAATGGTGGTCGCTGATGTTTTCCATTGCAGGATGTAGCCAGAATTACCCCAACTGATGCTCAATACGTGGGTATTTACAAATGCAGTTGTCCGAAATTTGCTTCAGCCTAATTTAAAAGGGGAGGAAAAAGGCTAAAAAGGACTTAGCCCAGGAGTCCCTAAACTTTTTACACAGGGGACCAGTTCACTGTCCCTCAGACCGTTGGAGGGCCGGACTATAAAAAAAAACTATGAACAAATCCCTATGCACACTGCACATATTTTATTTTAGAGTAAAAAAACAAAACGGGAACAAATACAATATTTAAAATAAAGAACAAGTAAATTTAAATCAACAAACTGACCAGTATTTCAATGGGAACTATGCTCCTCTCACTGACCACCAATGAAAGAGGTGCCCCTTCCAGAAGTGCAGCAGGGGGCCGGATAAATGGCCTCAGGGGGCCGCATGCGGCAGCGGGGGGTGGGGGGGTAACGGGGGGGGGGGGACGGGGGGGACACGTAGTTTGGAGACCCATGACTTAGCCATTATACCTGGTAACATTTGACTATTCACAACTATCAAGGTTAAACTTCTGGTTTTAGTAACTTTACTGTGGTCCTATTCTTACTTTTAGAAAATACGTACTGCAACATTTAGAGATAAGAGGCTGTGGTGTCTCCAACTCATTCCCAAATGAGCTCATAAAAAACAATACACACATATGCATATACATATACATAAAAAGTATGATAAAGCAAATAGGATAAGATGTAAATTACTTAGTCTGGGTAGCGTGTATACGAGTTCCCTATATTATTCTTACAACTGTCCTATGTGTCTGAAATGATATATCAAAGTAAAAAGTTACAAAGAAAAAAATCCCAGGTGAGCGGAGGGTGTAGAAGAGTACAGACTACATTCTTTACTTTTGTATATGTTTGAAATTTCCCACCACTGAAAACAATTCCCTGTAGCAAGCCTTGACGGGGTTTGGGAGGCACTGACCCTGGACTATGTACGGGACAGCCCAGACACCATCTACAACATTAGGGGCCAGGAAGCTTGAGCGAAGAGTTCGGTCTGAGTTTTTGGGGCCATGCTTCACACCTCGTTCTCCCAGCTCCTAACACCGTAAAGAAATAACTTTACAATCTTATTTTTACAATGTCATTTTTTTTTTCTGATGATAAAATTAACACCTACTCTTTCAAGGGGAAATCTTATAAAAAGGCAATTATAAGCCTGAAAATTAAAATCACCTTTCAGACATACACTGCCTCTATCACCAAAGGAGTTTTTATTAGGATAGGTGAGTTACCTAAAACCTCAGAATTGAAATGAGACTCCAATACTTTTCCTTACATGGGTTTGGGGATATAGATTTAAGCCAGAATGACAGATTGACTTTTTTTTAAAGTTCTCATTCAATCCGAAAAGAACTGTGAAGGAGAAGCGAGGATTATATGGCTCAAGTGACAACAAGAAGATGCATGTGCAGAATAATATTAAAAGTATCTGGGGCTCTGGCCGGTTGGCTCAGTGGTAGAGCGTCGGCCTGGCGTGTAGAGGTCCTGGGTTCGATTCCCGGCCAGGGCACACAGGAGAAGCGCCCATCTGCTTCTCCACCCTCCCCCTCTCCTTCCTTTCTGTCTCTCTCTTCCCCTCCCACAGCAAGGCTCCAGTGGAGCAAAGATGGCCCGGGCTCTGGGGATGGCTCCTTGGCCTCTGCCCCAGGCGCTAGAGTGGCTCTGGTCGCGACAGAGCAACGCCCCGGAGGAGCAGAGCGTCGCCCCCTGGTGGGCGTGCCCGGTGGATCCCGGTCGGGCACATGCAGGCGTCTATCTGACTGTCTCTCCCTGTTTCCAGCTTCAGAAAAATACAAAAAAAAAAAAAAAAAGTATCTGACAACCCACGGGCACCGGACAATTAAAACCCATCAGAACCGACGTGGATTTAAGTCTTGCAGCTGATCGGCCCTTTATTTAGTTCCTGGGTTGTTGGGAATTCCAGGAGTATCTTGAAAGGCACCAGCTAGCCAATATTTTAACAACTGATAGAGCCACAGTGGTGACTTCGGATTGAATACCAACTCTGTGCATGAGGGAGTATTAGCTCTAGTAACTGTGATTTAGTCTAACCCTCATGGGAGCTATGCCAAGTTTAGGTTCATGTCTAATCTTTACTATTCTCAGAGGATAGGGACTTAATTCTTCCCAGAGCTCCAGATGGAGTCAAGACTCGGGAGTAATCTGAGTAAAGCTCAAAAATGACTCACCCACTTTTCAAGAGCTACTGAGCCAAACACGATGGATTTGGTGGGGGGTGGGAGGAGCTGGTAGGGGGAAGATATACAGGCATTATTCACACTGGCTAATAAATATCTCCTTTTGCTTATAGAGACCCCAGGGCAAAACAAATGCTTTTGGGGATATTCAAGTGAGTCCAAGGCTGAGAACAGAGATGAGCTTCCTGTAACCATCTGCAAAAGCTTCTATTCAACACATTTTTAGAAGAGTGGATTCAAAAGCTATTCCATGAGATAATTAAATTTTAGAAATTCATTTCTAATTGCACACATGGAACTTTTAAGAAAAGTACTTTTCATTATCTACCCATGCTGAGAGGACACTCTGTTGGTGACAGTACTGGAGGCACATCACAGCTGTTCCTTTGAGATATGAAAGCGAGGAGGGTCAAGACTGGGTCTTTGATTTTTTACATAATGCCTGGCTCAGGACCATAAGTAATTAACTGCTTGCTTAATAAGTGCTTTCTGTGGAGGAGGAGGAGGATGCTATTGGAGATGGCCTTGCCCCTTGGGTCACAGGTTGCATTTATAAGCCATTGACCTTTCAGGGAATCAAGCTAAAACCAACATAGTCAAACTGTTAGTGTATGATGATAGTCATCTAACAGGCAGTGATACCAGAAGAAAATTAATTATTTTTTTTCTTCTTTTCCAAGTGAAAGGAGGGGAGATAGACAGACTCCTACATGCACCTCAACTGGGATCCACCTGGCAACCTCTGTCTGGGACCGATGCTCTGCCTATCTGAGGCCATGCTCGCAACCGAGCCAATTTTAGTGCCTGAGGCAAGGCTCTACGGAACTATCCTTAGTGCCTGGGGCTGATGTGCTTGAACCAAACAAGCCATGGCAGTAGGAAAGGAAGAGAGAGAGACAGACAGACAGACAGACAGACAGGAGGGGAAGGGCTGAAGAAGCAGATGGGTGCTTCTCTTGTGTGCCCTGACTAGGAATCAAACCTGGGACATCCACCTGCCCGGCCAATGCTCTACCTCTGAGCCAACCGGCCAGGGCCTTACCTGCGTTCTAAACTCTATTCTTGTCTAGTTTCATTTCCAAGGCCATTGGTATCTGATCCCCCCCCCCCCATTTCAAAGACACTCTCAGAAAACTTCCATAATCTGGAAGACTTTGACTACCACATCAGTGTCACCTACATATATGGAGAGTAACGACTGGCTCCTAACACAGGCCACCCAACAACCATCCACAAGGACATCAAATAAGCACTTACCTTAAGTAGACACTTTACTTGAAGGTTTTACAGAAATGTCTACACTACAATCCTGCTCTACACATGTTCCCCATGTTTGCACTTTAAAATACAGTCTTCCATACTCTCTAGCTAAAACCTATTGTTTGGTTTCCCTGATCACATAGTTAGCAACCTCCTAAGTAAAATGCTTCCTTCTAGGTTGTTTGTGCAAATAAACAGTACCTACTGGGTGAGGTTAAGTGGACCTTTAAATGCCCCACAAAGTAAAATTTGAGGCCAGGGAACAGCAATATGACTGTGACTTCATCACAGAGGTTCTGTGTCACCTGAAAGATGAAGAAAATTACCAACTAAAAAAAATGATTTATCAGTTTGGGAAAACTGCATCACCATGGAAAATCTTGGTCAAGACATCCTAAGTCCCTCGCTTTCCCGTTCCCTGTGCTCACGGCAACCGTCTCCAGCCCCACGCTGGTCCAAGAAAACCCACCAGGGCAACAGCGCGCCCTGGAGGTCAGGGTGACACACTGGGAGAACACAGGGGCAGAGGGACATGCCAGTTTCTGGGCACTGACCAAGGCTTCTCACTCTCCAACTCCTTTCCCCAAACCACATGGAAAGTTCTATAAGAAAAAAAATTTTTTTTTTAAAGTTCAGAGAGAAAAGGCAAACTTCCCTTAGGACAACAATTTACCACCTTTTTCATCTCTTGGCACACAAAAACTAGTAACTAAAATTCTGCAGCACACCAAAAAATACATCTTTTGCCTACCTGACAAAAAAAAAATAGGTATAGCCTGACCAGCGGTGGCATAGTGGATAGAGCGTTGACCTGGGACACTGAAGTCCCAGGTTCGAAACTCTGAGGTCACTGGTTTGAGTCCAAATGTTGCTGGCTTAAGCCCAAGGTCGCTGGCTTGAGCAAGGAGCCACTGGCTCGGCTTGACTCCCATGGTCAAGGCACATATGAGAAGCAATCAATGAACAACTAAAGGGCCGCGACTACAAGTTGATGCTTCTCGTCTCTCTTTCTTGCTCTCAAAAAAAGGTATAATTTTGAAATTTTGATTCATTCATGACAGATTGCTATTGTTGTGTTTGTTATCAATTTTTTATTTGATAGTCTAAGGGAAAAGAGGTCAAAGCCCCTGACTCAATAGTCAGGTCTTGCATGTTTTAAAAATTCTTGCAACACACCAGTTGAAAATAGCCGCCTTAGGAAGAAAGGCTATATATGGCCTGACCTGCGGTGGCACAGTGGATCAAGTGTCAACCTGGAAGACTGAGGTTGCCAGTTTGGGACCCTGGGCTTCCCTGGTCAAGGCACATATGGAAGTTAATACTTCCTGCTCCTCCCCCCTTCTCTCTCTCTCTTTCTTTCTCTCTCTCCTCTCTAAAATGAATTTTAAAAAAAAAAGGAAGGCCACACAGTGATTAAACTCATTCATTCATTTATTTCTTCATAAATTTGCCCCCAACAACCTACTCCTAATTTAGAGCTCTTTTTCCCCCTTTTGCCAACTTCTATTATGAATCTACCTTTGCCACCCAGCTTAGTGTATCCCAAGGTTCTCTTTACCAAGCCACAGTCGCAGAGCTCCAGGGAAAAGCAACCTGGTCTCATCTCTCCAGGCAGAGGAGAACAGAAGCTCCATATTCACACATGCTGCAGATGGCTTTTCCAGTCTACCTGAATCATTACCATCTAGAAGCAGTGGTCATTGGGACTTGGACATGAGCTGCAAAGTATAGAATTGTGACAACAATTCCAGTGCCATGCGGACTTTTCCTGGATGTGGACTTTTCCTGGACTCCTGCTCCTTGGGACAGCTCCTAACAGACTGAACTGGGGTTGGGTTGCATTTTTCAGGGACTTGGCATGGTGATGGGGCCAACTTGGACTTGGTGAACTTGTTAAGGACACTACTCTTTTATGGATTCTTATTGGCCAAGAGTTTGCTTAAAGGCTTTAATCACTGTAAAAAAAAAAAAAAATAGAAGACTGGATAAAGAAGATGTGGCACATATACACTATGGAATACTACTCAGCCATAAGAAATGATGACATCGGATCACTTACAACAAAATGGTGGGATCTTGATAACATTATACGGAGTGAAATAAGTAAATCAGAAAAAAAAATAAGAACTGCAGGATTCCACACATGGGTGGGACATAAAAACGAGACTAAGAGACATGGACAAGAGTGTGGTGGTTACGGGGGGCAGGGGGAGGGAAGGAGGGAAGGGGAGGGGGGGAGGGGCACAAAGAAAACTAGATAGAAGGTGACAGAGGACAATCTGACTTTGGGTGATGGGTATGCAACATAATTGAATGACAAGATAACCTGAACATGTTTTCTTTGAATATATGTACCCTGATTTATTGATGTCACCCATTAAAATTAATAAAAAAAATTTTTAAATAAATAAATTCGCCCAACACTGTATGTTGCACAGAGGCTGTGTGCCAGGTGCTAGGAAGGCAGAAATGCCATCGCAGAGCTCCAAGCTCTGTGGAGAAGGCAGACACTACAACTCCCTGTAAGGCCAGCAGGATCAGAGACAAGCACAGGGGGTAGAGAGTAGAGGGGAGAGCACTGTGAAAATGAAACCAGAGTCTTTCCAGGGAATTGGAGGTGCCCCAAATGAGAGGGGCAGAGGAAGCTCGTGGCGCAGAGGGGCTGGGGTCCCAGCAGCCCTGCCCTCGCTTCCCTGGAGCAAGCCTGGCTTTTGTCTGGCTCTTTGCCCAACCCCCTTCCAATGTGACCCAGGGGCAACCCTGACCAGGCTGAATCCCTTGCCGGAGATTGGATTAACAAGGGACTTGAGACATCCATCATCCCACAAGTGAGACTTGAGGAGACATCAGCCATGAGGCAACCAGGAAAGATTTTTCTCCTCGATGAAATGAGACCACAGGGCAGCCTCTCTGCTCTTCTGTACAACATCGCTGTACCTTCACATACTGCCTGGAACTCTGGCAGCCACCCGGTGACCAGGAGGAAAAAGTAAAGTCACCAAGGCCACCAGGGCAAAAATGAAACCTGCTCTTTGGTGGCATTACTGAGTCATCCCAGCAGTGGCCAACCTCAGTATTTCTTATCAGTGGCATTAGAAACCTTCCCTGTCCTTTAAGCCTCTGAAGTTGAGGTTTGTGCTACCTGCAGCCGAAACCATCCTAACTGATGCAATGATCTCCACAGTCCTGTCGAGGGCGGCCCTCCTCGAGGCGTCCTCACCTTGACCAGTTCACCGGTTAAACAGACAAGCTAAATTCCCAAGGGCCATGCGCAGAGCTGCCCTGTTATTTTTCCCCGGCTCTATTTATGAGAATAAAATTAATTTTCTAGCCCATGAATTAAACATTGCTGCTCCAGCTGAAAGGTTTTAGCAACAGCCTTTTGTTGGCAAGGGAAGCAGATCCCTGCACGGCACGTTCTAAATAAGTCAGAGGGAGGCAGAGGATAGGAAGGGAGGCTCAGGGGGAGCGGCCACTACAAAGAAAAAGGAAGAGCGGACAGATCCCACTCCTCTCCAGCTTCTCTGAACTTTTGGCCTGAGGCTGGACAGCGGGCTGGGGAGAGCAACTCTAACTTGAGCACGTAGATAAATCATCTGGAGATCTTATTAAACTCAGGCACTGATTCAGGAGGTCCAGGATGGGGTCTGAGAGTATTTCTGACAAGCTCCCAGGTGAGGCTGATGCTGCTGGCCTACGGACCACAGACCGCTGGGACCCAAAGAGTCCTCCACCCTTTCCTGCTAAGCACCAGACCCTACAGTGACCCCAACAGCTGAGGAAACGGGGAGCAGAACTGACCATGCCTGAAATGTGGGCTAGTGAGAACCAGCTGTTTAAATCCAAGTTCCGGGGAGGAGATGAGATACCAACACCCTACATGCATCCCCTACCCCCCACCACACACACATGCCTTTTAGAAACACAGGATAAAGCGGACAACAGAGGAAGAAACGGGAAGGAGGAGGGCATTCTGGGCCTGGTATTCGGGTACTATTAAAACCTTTGGGACATTTCACTATTTTAGTCCCAGAACAGTTCTTGAGTCTTGGACCTCAAATGCCCAATGAAATATTATTCTTAGCCTGAGAGGCCAAGTTCCAACGTATTTGCCCCAGGGTCTCTCCTGAAAAACTTCAGACTCACACTCATCCCTCCAACGAGTGTCTGGTCTAGAAATTGGGCTCCAGGCCAATCTGTCATAATAGACATCGTTGGTATGGGATGGCCTGAGAGGAGGAGGTGAGAGGTTGAGGCCAGCTGTAAAGCCAGTAGCCACGGCCACCATCACAGTCGCCTGGCCAATGCAGGTTCGTATTTGATTCGGACAGACGGTAATGAAACAACAGAGCCAAGAACTGGTGGGTCATTAGCTTTAATCCTAGCTTGCACTCGGCAAGCAAGAAATACACACAGTGGGAAAACACTTCCCTTTCCATTCAGGGCTACCCAAAGCCACTGACTTATCCAAGTTTCCTGAATCAAAGGTTCTACCTCACCAGCCTTATTCACCTCTGTTCCCCATCACCTTCTCTCTGCACAAACTCTGCATAAACTGGCTTCTCCTTCAGCACTCTGCCATCTTAGCTGCTTCTCCTCTCCTCCACGTGGCCTTTCTCTGCTCTCCTCCAGCATGGGCTCCTCTGCTCCATTTTATAGTGTAGAAATCAAAACCTTTAATCCAATATACAAATAAGGAAGTTTCTGATACAAAGTCACCTATCTGAGGTAAAATGCGATTCCTCATAAGAGTGCACCACCCCACATCACGCAACAGTCAAGCGTGTGGAGAAAAGCTTAGTGTTGAGAAGATCTTAGTATTAAAAGGGTAGGAAAGGCTTAGTCCTAAAACTAAGCCTTAGGCTATAACGACCCTGCCTGCTTACAGCCTGTCCCCCACATCCAATGCAAACTATAAGCGAGCAAACATGTGTATCATATTTACAAACTTATTTGACCAACACCAGCATCTCCACAAGCCTGATCTCCTCCCCATACTGCTGAATCTTCCGGCCCTCGATCTGGGGCCTGGTCACCTCCAGCCTGGCTGACCATCGGTCCCTGAACCACCCTGCTCTGTCTCTCCCCTCAGGAGCTGTGCTCACACTGTTCCCTGTGGCTGCAATACCATCACCCCCAAGCCCTCGGACCAGCCAGCCAAGGGTGTCCTGCCAGGCTCAGTTGGCTCCTTCCTCTGCTGGAGACTGCCCCCTCCACTCGCCGAGCTGGTGCTTTGTAACTAACGCTGCCTTAGTGGTTACCACTGTGTGCCTGCCAGCCCGCCTGCCTCTCCAACTGGCCCCTGCGTGCCCAGTCAGGGATGGTGCCAGGCCCAGCAGGTAATGGGCAAGTAACATTTTTGTGTGTGTGTGTGTGTATTTTATTTATTGATTTTAGAGAGAGAGGGAGGGAGGGAGAGAGAGAGAGAGAGGTCATAGTTGCTTCACTTTAGTTGTTCATTGATTGCTTCTCCTATGTGCCTTGACCCGGCAAGCCCAGAGTTTCAAACCAGCGACCTCAACGTTCCAGGTCGACACTTGATCCACTGCACCACCACAGGCCAGGCAAGTAACATATTCTTGAACAAGAAAATTAAACCATGATTCTTACCCACTTGTGCATCAGAAATACCTGAAAGGTTTTAAAAAAAAAAAAAAAAAAAAAAAAAGCCAGGACATCACTCCTAGTGATTCCAATTCAGTACATCTGGGAGAGGACCCAGGCTTCTGAAAACTTTAAAGTTTCCCTAAGTGATTCTGATGTGTGGCCACTTTCGACATTCATTGAAATGGAAGAAATGAATGAATTAGTGGATGAATGAATGAGACTGCTATCCACTTAAAACAACGTTCAAACCTGTAAGAATTTTTTATGAGTTTATTTGAGCCAAACTGTCAACAACTGCCAAGAAGCAAAGTCTCAACAAATTGAGAAATTGCTCCAGAAAATGGCGGTTTCACCACTTATTTTATACATCAGAATCAAAGATGTAAGGGGCTACATGAAATTGACTGGTGACAGGTTAGGGAGGTGGGAGAAAGCAAAAGCGGGGAGATCTCTGGGATTGGATAAAAAGTGAAAGTGTGTATGCTGAAGCTTCTTTTACAGGAGCAGGAACAAGACAGTTAACAGTTAATGGCTCACATAACAATAACAAAGAGGGGTCTATTGGTTCCTGCTCTGGTGGGATGTCTGGCCTGATGGAGAAGGAAGATGATCCTTACATTCCAAAGGCACATTATTAAATTATCTTAGATGCAAAAGATAACAGACAGACTTGAGTAAAAGTAAGGATTGACCTTTGTTGAGAGAGAACTCGTCCCTAGGACATGACTGCCCACCATAAACTGCTTTTAGCTAGAAAGGTTTGATTTAGACCATCCTGAGTGTTTACTTTAGGGTTCTGAGTTTGCAAGGCCACTGTGCAGGCTCATCTGAACTTGTCAGGGTTAGTTCGAGGCCCCGTCTTTCTTTTTTCATCCACACTGCACGTATCCTCACAGTTGTAAGGATCTCTCTTACAGCCACTCACACACAATAAACAATTGACAGGCATTTATGAAGAAGGACATCTGGAACCTACTGTTATAGCCACCAACCCATTGCCAGGAAAAATAAGTCAGAGACCAGCAGCCTTTACCATTAACCAGGGCTTCTGACAACCAGGAGTCAGTCTGGAGCGAGTCTCAGCCTCCAGAGGATGAGAGAAATGGCGGGAAGGCAGGACGGGAAGCCCTGAGGGACTGCGTGACTGAGGCGCAAGGGCTAGCAGAGACTGTGCCAGCTTCCTGAGCAACTTCTTTATTGTTTCAAGGAGCTCTGAGGAGCCACTGCGCCACCTCACCCACAGGTGTTGTAAAAAGCTACAGAATCAATATTAATATTTTAAGAGGCTTGAAGAACATTTTATTAATTTGGGTTAAGGTGTGCAAAGAAATTTTGTAAATAATCTCTGTACTGTGTGATTGGCATAGTCAGGATGGCCCTTGGCATTGTATTGTAAATGCAAAGGGAAGGAAAACATGGATTCCCTGACATTCCACCACACCTGTGGGTAAAGGGGTGAATGGCTAGCCAGGTGCAGGATGAGAAAAGCCAAAATAAACCTTTTCTTATAGTAATGAGCCATTTGCAGGCATATGTCCCCAATGGAAACTACCTCTCCCATGTGAATGCATGTGGTTAATACGTGTGACTCTGGACAGAGAGATGGTGGATAAACACTAGAAAATATAGGAATGCCTTTTAATATGTAAAGAGACATCTTTCTACCATTGTGTTGACTTGTAAATTTTGTTTTCTCTAAAATGATGTATGGCTTGCAAATTGAACATGGTCCTATCATGTTAAAGGACATATGACTAAAACCAATAATGATAAAGAACACCTAATTGCAATTTTTGCTTCTGTACTTCCCACTTACAAAACTATAAAAACTAGGTAGAACAAAGGGCCGGCGCGCTCTCCCTCAGATTTCTGTCAAAGTTGCCGCCGCTTGGCCAAATTAGACAATAAAGCTCTGGTGTGGAATCCACGAATTTTATTCGTGTCTTCAATGTTTCAAGTCCCTCCGGATTAGGCTTAACAGTTTCATTTCCCTCCATCAGCCGGCTGTGCTGCAGTTGTCCTCATAGTGCAGCTGAGGAGTCTGAGATTAGGGAAAGGGAATTGTCTGCCAAAGGCCAAATTTGAGGGGGTGGACCTGGAACTCAGATCCTCTGACTTCGAAGCCCATGCTCTTAATCCCAGAGTGGAGGCAAAGACTCCTTGCAGCAGAGGGACGCACAGACTGCACACCAGACACTACAGAACGTCAAACAAGAACAGTGCCACCCAAAGACAATGTTGTCTTCTGTTAAACCTTAAAGAAACCATCATGGCTGTGTCACTCTTTTGTAAATCCATCAATAGCTTTTCCAAACAATTATTATAATTTTATACAACACATAGAACTAGATAAGGCAAGAACTAAAGCGTTATAGCAAAGTCATGAGCAAATATTTGGGCTTCAAGGCTGTGCCTTCCATGTGAACCACCAGCACTACAAGTCTCAGACAGCCCACGAACACAGTGCAGGTCACGGCGTAGGCCTTCAGCATGGGATACAGTAACAATACAGAGCATTGAGTGTCTACTCTTTGGTAGGCCATTTTTTAAAAAAAAAACTTTTTTAAATTTATTGATTTTAGAGAGAGAGAAAGAGAGAGAGAGAGATATCAGTGGTATTGTTCCACTTACACATCTGATTGACTCTTGTATGTGCCCTGACCAGAGATTGAACTCGCAACCTTGACTTATCAGGACTGTGTTCTGATGTTCTAACCTACTGAGTTACCCGGCCAGTCTGGCAGTCTTTATTATATGCCTTAGTTCTTTTTTTTTCTTTTTTTAATTTAGTGAGAGGAGTAGAGGCAGACAGTCAGACTCCTGCATGCACTCTGACAAGGATCCACCTGGCAAGCCCCTTAAAGGGTGATGCTCTGCCCATCTGGAGCCACTGCTCCGTTGTTCAGCAACGAAGCCAACTTCAGCGCCTGAGGCAAAGGCCACAGAGCCATCCTGAGCACCTGGAGCCAACTCTCTCAAACCAATCAGGCCATGGCTGCAGGAGAAGAAGAGACAGAGAGAGGAAGGGGAGGAGGAGCAGTAGAGAAGCAGATGGTCACTTCTCCTGTGTGCCCTGACTGGGAATCAAACCCAGGACTTCCACACACCAGGCTGATGCTCTACCATTGAGCAAACCAGCCAGAGCTATATGCCTTAGTTCTTAAAACAACTTTCAGCTTGGTGTTATCGTCCCCATTTCTCAGACAAGAATCCTGGGGCTGACATATTGGAAAGGGACATGTGTAAAGTTGAGCTAAGTGGCAATGCCAGGATTCCAGCTCTGGTCTCTCCTGTGCTGCACTGTTTCTCATGTCATAACCACAGTGCAGTCTGCAGTGACCTTGACCAGCTTTAGAGAAAACTGAGCTAACAATGATAACCTCAACCTAAATTTATACACACTGGGATTGTCAAGCCAGCAAAAGCACACTTTACTCTGTAGGTTTTACTGCACTCCAGCCTTAGGTAAGGCTTTTACTTCTTGGCTATTTATTAAAAATGCAAAAATTGCAACAATGGGCTGGTAATTAAAGATTTAAAAGAAAGATTCATTTACATTTTTCAGTTTTTTAGTAGTTTGAGAATTAAAGATTTTTTCTAAAGAGGAATCATAGAGATAAGGAGTGGGAGGGGGGAGTTCAAAACAGAGACCCTAAAAGATTTAGAGAAATGATTTGTCCTTGTTTCTACTATAACTGTCCCTAAAGGAAAACACTAAAGACCAGGTGAGTTGTCAGTTGAACAAAATAATTCTTATCTACAAAATAGTGGGTTTTTGGAGGAAAATAGAAGGAAAGAGAAGGGAACGGGGGAGGGAGGAAAAACAGGAGAGATTGTATTCATTTCTTTTTGGGGACTATGAGAAAGAACCCTTGTTTCCAAAGCCAATGCAGTCTTTTCCATGCAAGGGAGGCAATGAAATCAAGTACTGTGGCAGCTCTGTAGAACGTATTGTGCTGCAAGAGGACCTTTTTCCCTTCTACTAAAGAAAAACAGCCAGTATTAGGACCAATAACAGTAATGGCAACTTACAGTTACTGTGCACCACCAAGGGTCAGGCACTGTGTTAAGTGATCTACACATATTATCTAATTTAATTCTGACAACTTTATGAACAAGTAGTGTGAATATACCCATTACATGTGAGAAGGCTGAAGTTTAGAGACTCCACGGCCATGCAGATGCTACGTAAGGGAGCAGGGATTCACATTCAGATCTCTCTCTCTCAAGCCTTGCTCACCTGGAAAAACCGGGAGGCAAGACAGACGTCCATGGCCACACATTCTTGGGCTCCTCAACAACCTTAGGGACTTGATGCAGAAAGCAGCACAACCCAACAGATATTGGGACCATCCCAAATGGTGGCTACAGGTTACCTGATGGCAGACAGAAGACAGCTCCTCTTTGGGCAACTCTCAGAACCTGCCAGAATCTGACTGATGGACCAGCACTTTCTAAATTTCAGCCTCTCCTGACCCTCCCTGCCACCAGACTGGTTTGTTAATCCCTGCACCTCTCAGCTTCTTCCCCAAAGGCTGAATCCCACTCAGAATGGTCCAGCTGTTCCAGCAGCTAGGATGCCAGAGAATCCTGTATCGGCTCAACAACAGTTACGTTTATGCCAGGCAGGATGGAAGAAGGGAGCAAATCACCGCTTTGCATGCCTGGTACTGCCACTGAGGTTGTCTCATAAAGGGAAAAAACTTATGATGTCACCATGATATACTGCCTTTACCCCTGACCAAGATGCGGATAACATTTTGAGAGAAAGCAGAAAAGTCCCTGACATTTCTGGAAACCAACTACCAGAAGGCCTGGGAAGGAATCCCAGGAATTCTATTTTGATACCATGACTACTGCTCCTTGACCCTGGCCTTTGGCTCAGTGGTAGAGTGTTGACCTGGCATTTGGAAGTCCCAGGTTCAATTCCCAGTCAGGGCACACAGGAGAAGCAACCATCTACTTCTTCCCCCACCCCCTTCTCTCTCTCTTCGCCTCCCACAGCCGGTGGTTCAATTGGTTTGAGCATGGCCCCGGCCACTGAGTATAGCTTGGTTGGAGCACATCAGCCTCAAGCATTAAAAATAGCTCCATACTTGAGCATTGGCCCCAGATGGGGTTGCCAGGTGGATCTTGATGGTTGCGCATGCAGGAATCTGCCTCACTATCTCCCCTTCTCTCACCTAAAAAAAAAAATACTGTTCTTACTCCTCTGTTCTACTCATCTTGGGATTCAGGCCATGGACTAGCTGCCCCTCGGGCCAAAATCCTCAAAGCAGGCACTTTCATGAGCTCAAGCCTTCAGGTGAAGATTATTCCTGCAGTTGGAGTTTGCATTCTGTCCTTGAAACTCATAAACTCATCCCTCAGGACCTGTAGGCACCAAGTACATTCCATTCTAAGCCTACCCACTCAGAACACTGCAAGATAAGGCAAACAACTTGCTCTAGCCCCAAGGACAGTCATCAAAAGGTTGGGGAAGGGGAACACAGACAGTGGAGGAGGTTGGACTGAACAACTTGATGGATCTTTCATAGTAGACATTTTTCCACCATGCAAATTACTCTCCGTGCATTGCACACCTAACCCACCCTCTGCTAGGTGAACCGCATGGATGCCTCTTGTTTCCAGGGCAACCTTACCTGGGGGGTGGAGCAGCAAGCAATGGATGGGCTAAGCTTATTTCCTTGACAACTTAGGTCCCTGAAGTGGATGAACAGCACACTGGTGCATGAACTCAGCCTAAAGCTAGCTAGAGCCAGTGCGGGAGGGGGTGAGGAGGGAATCCAGTGGGGGAAATTTGTGAGTCAAGGCACCAGAGCTCTCACTGAAAATAACCCTGAGTCAACGGTGCCCCTAGCCTTCAGCTGCCCTAAATACCCTAGCCGCAGCACAAAGATCTAAGCTGGTCTCTCCCTCATCTCTTCTCTCACATGCTATCCATCAGACAAGGTTCAGTTGTTTGTAATGATTCTAAGTCACAATTTTGAAACCTGAAACTACAACATTGACCATTGCCTGCTTTTTCTTTCTTCTTTCTTTCTCTCTCTCTCTTTTTTTTTTTTCCTTTTTAAGGAATGCGTGAAGCACAGGTAGGGAGAGAACCAAGATTAAGAGAACGGAGCTGACGAAAGTAGCTAAAGCAGAAGAAGAGTACACAGGGAGGTACAAGGATGGGGTTTGGCAACATCACCCACAAAGAGAAAACCAGATTCCTTTACTGTGTTGACTTTGCCCAGAAAGTTTGGGGCCAAGGGAGGTGTCCTCTGGCTAAGGTCTTTCAGAACAAAGATTCTGTCTTCACCACCGAGAGCAGCCTGGATAGGGCAGAGGTGACTTAGCAAGCCTAGAGAAGGCCCTGTCCTTGTGGCTCCTGTTGGGGTGCCAGAGTAATGGGGTTCAGTGGCTGTAAGGAGCCGAGCCGTGGACCCTGCAGAGCCCCAGACATGTAAGGTAATATCTTAAGTGCTCAATTCTGAGCTCTCTCTGACAGCAGCCCTCAGGCTAAGCCCCAGTCTCCTGGAGGTAGGGGGGCTCTAACGCCCTCCAGTACTGCCCCTGGAGGGGGAGTGAGGGGGCTCCATGGAAGCTTGGCGGCAATAAAGGCTTTGGCTGGCAGGGTAGAAGTGTGTTCATGAATTAATGGCTAGACATCTCACAGTTTAGTCATTTGGAGATAAGAAGAAAGATCGACCAAAATTAAACAGGGCAAAACAAACAGCAGGGTGAAAAGGACAGAGAATTGAAGGGGAGACCGGAGCAGGGGGTTACCCAAAGCTTTTAGCAGACTTTAAAAGGCTTCAGGATTCTCTAGGACTCCTGCCCCCTCACCATTTTTCAACTCTGCATCCCTCCCTCAGCCACACACCCCCTAAGAAGCACCCACGGTCTATAGTGGTTTGCTCCCAAGAGCAGGGACTGCAGGATTTCAAGGAAAGGCTTGGAACCCGAGAGCCCCATCCATTATCAACCTCAGCATTTGAAGTTGGCACTATGTCAAATAAGAAGCTTGGCAGAAAGAGGTCTTCTTATTTCTTTCCTCCTCTTCCCCTCTGGAAATAAAAGTAGGTTGTATTTCTCTTGCCCCCGTTCCTTGGTGATCTCAGGAACGATCTGAAAAAGCTTTTTGGAGTACCTGGTCAGTTTCAGTCCAGGATATCAATGCCTGCGCCTTTTGTCCCGGCTACTGCCTCTATGGTGACGGAGGCCAAAACCAGTTTCTGGGACTAGGGGTTCTTCCAGGTGATTCACAAGTCAACGATTAAAGTCACATAGAGCAGGCGATGAGCCCCTGGGGTCCTGGGGAGTGGGAGGAGTTGGGGGGATCCATTCCTGGGCTCCCTCCCCTGCGGCAGAGGTCGGGGTGCTATGAAGGTGGGTGGCAGAAGAGCTACAGGTGCGGCAGGAGCCAGGAGGGGTACAGGGCCTGGAGGGGGCTCTGCACGGCCACAATCGGAGCTTAGTGCTGTGGACACAGCGCTCTCAACTTGAGCTCGTTGGGCTCGCCAAGAAACTTCTGGGACCAGAGAAGCGCAACTGGGCATAGAAGATCACAGTTGTGGGCTGATAATTTGGGCTTTGAAGGGGCTAGGAACGGTACTGGTTTCTACCATCTCGTGCGCGAAATCAGAGTGTTCCTGGGCCTGATCTCTCCACCCCCCTCCACTTCCTTTCTTGTCCTTAACCCGGCCCCAAGCGCCGTGTCCCGTGGAGGACACTGAGAAGCTAAAAAGCAGCAGATAGGAGAGCCCCTGGGACCCGCACCGGCGACACAATCGGCCCGCCCGTCTTCCCCCGCTCACAGCCGGGTTCGGCAGGTGCCCAGCGTCCCCCCAGGTGCGTCTCTCTGCGCACAACAGTGGCGCCGCAGGACTCCAGCTCTCCATCGGGGAGCAGACAAATGGCCTTACTCGGGCGGACAGCCGGGGAGGCAGAAGTTGAAAATACCTGGATGGAAATACCTGCCTATCCCAAAGGGAGGGCAACTGCAGGCCAAGGGGACCGGGACGCCTGGGGGAAAGCGAGAGGAGGGGTCCGCACCGCTGGCAGCCGACCCACGACTCCGCGCGCTCCAGCGCGGCCTCGCCACGGTGCCCGGGGCGGAGGGGGCGTCGCGGGACTTACCCCAGAGCAGTGTGAGCGGCTTGGCTTTGGGGATGAGCACCAGGGAATACACAGCCGCCAAGTGGAGCAGGCTCATCAGGACGACGTTCCTCCAAACGATGTTCTGCCGCTGCTCGCGTGCGCCCGGCCTCTCCTGGCCGCCGCCGCCCTCCGAGCCCTCGACCCTTGCACGGCTTTCCTCCGCGGTTTTGGAGAAGGGGACCTGCCCCCGGTCGGCGGCCCGGCCTGGCATGGCTGGGGAGAGGTGGGCGCCGGCGGCAGCGGCGGCAGCGGGCGGGCAGAGCTCTGCCGGCGCCGATCTCCCCGGTGGGGGCGGGGGCTTCTGCCTTTTAGAGGGGATCTCCACACCTCCCGTCCCGCCTCCCCGTTCCTTCTCTGGTTCCTTCTCCCCAGGCGTTCAGTGTGGCCTAAGGATGCAAACCTGGGAGCCCGGCGTCTGCTGCGGGCGTATCACCCATGCCGCTGCCGGGGCTGAACTCAGTTGCGAGGAAGAGGGGCGAGCGCGAGGGGCGGGCGGGGCGCGGGGGAGCAGGGGAGGACCGAGCGCCGGGAGAGCGGCGGGGGAGGCGTGCTCCGAAGGAAGAAAGACCTGCATAGCTACAGCCAATCACGATCGCCCGTGGGGCTCTTAAAGAGAAAGACGCCCCTGGACCCCGCGGCCCTGGCTCTCCAGGGCCGGCCGGGGAGCCCGCTGGGCGGGCGATTGGCAGCCTGGGCCCAAGATTGGGTGGGATACGACTCCCGGGACTGGGGGCTGGGCTGCGGCTCACAGCGTTCAGTTGTTGTTGTGTGTTTCTCCAGTTCCAAAAATACCTTTATGTTTTGAAAAGGCTTTTTTTGCCTTTTTTTTCTTCCTTTAACTTTTGAAGCCTCAGGCCACCCGTATTGAAGAATGTATAAAATACGGGCTCGGACTCTCAACACAAGTTAAAGCCAGATCCGAGATGAGAAGCAGAAGTCCCTCTGCCAGTTGGGCCTGTGGAGTGACGGAGTGCAGCTGCAGCCAGACATACAGTAGGTGCTTGATTAGTACCTATGATACACCAATGATTAGATGATACAAAAATGACTGTCGGTTAGTAGCCGACAGTGCCCTGCCCACCGTGTGGCTTGTCAGCTGCACAGCTGTTTATGGCCAATTTTTGGCTAACTGCTATGCTGTCTCCTTGTAGCCCTCAGTTTATGGTACAATACCCTAAAGTCAGCACCACTGAGAATAGGGCTTTTAAAAAAAAATCACCCAGAACGTCCCAAGGAAAATTAACCTGTGAAAAAATCGTGTCTGCTCATTCCTCTCCTCCTAACGCAAATAATTCGGAGCTGTCCAGAAGGAACCCTAATAGCGCAGAAATGCAAACATGCACTGGACATGTCCCAGCAGGTGTGGCTGCACCTGCAGGCAGGTAGCAGAAGGAAAGGGGCTCAGGACTGGAAGCCAGAGACTCTGAGCTCCAGTTCTACCCCAGCATGACCCAACTTGACTTTCTATGTCCTTCCAGGGGAAACAGAACTAATCTTTATCCTTCCTTCCAGCTTTCCAGTTGTGAGCTTAAAGGAGTGTCTTTGTGTTGACAAATAAAGCTGACCTTTTGTAT
Organism: Saccopteryx leptura; assembly: GCF_036850995.1. Taxonomy (NCBI): domain Eukaryota; kingdom Metazoa; phylum Chordata; class Mammalia; order Chiroptera; family Emballonuridae; genus Saccopteryx; species Saccopteryx leptura. The sequence goes on from NC_089507.1 coordinate 64,142,226, forward strand.
TTCCCATTGCTAGGAACCCTTTCCAGGATGCCAGGAGAGGAGAAATGACAAAGAACTGACTGCTTGAAAGGGCCATTCTTGAGATCTTTTTCTTTTTAAAGATTTTATTTATTAATTTTAGAGAGAGAGAGAGAGGAAGGAGGGAGGAGGAGTGGGAAGCATCAAACTCATAGTTGGGTCCTATGTGTCCTGATTTCAGACGTTTCAGGTTGAGGACTTACCTTCTGTGCCACCACGGGTTGGGATGAAATCGTATTGTTAATAGGCCCCAACAGGTCCAATTAGCAAGGTAAAGTAACGTCTAATTTAAAACTGAAGCAAGGTAGGTGTGGCTGTGGCATTGTGGCCACTTAGTTGTGGTGGTGCTTCAGATGGATCTAAAATTATAGCATGAAAGGAAGTTTGCCTGGGGACCAGATAAATGTCGGTGCTGTATAATGACTGAGACAGTAAAAGAACATGAAACTAGAGGGTAACGTTTCATCAGCCAGCCAGCCGGGGCTTTATAATGAACCAGTTTCTTCTCAGGCTCCCTCTGCTCCCTCCTTCCACCAGACCCTCATAGTTCCTACGGCTCTCTAGTTCAGACTGTTCTTTTTTCTGGAGTGGATTAGTCACTCGACCAAAAGTCTCTCTGTCACTCACCCCACATCACTAACCATTCAGTCATTTGTTTGGAATGTATGGGGCACCTGTCATGTGCCAGGTCAGGTGGACACTGGGGACACAGGATGAATAGGTGTGGTCCCTGCTCTCGTGGAGTTCTCCATCTCGGAGGGAAGACAGATCAAACAAATGTAATTTCTTGGCTATGACCTTGGAAGGGCAGGAAGGTCCAGTTTTTTTTTTATCAGAAAAAAAAAGTCTTGCCTGACCAGGCGGTGGCGCAGGGGGTAGAGCGTTGGACTGGGATGCAGAGGACCCAGGTTCGAGACCCCGAGGTCGCCAGCTTGAGCACGGGCTCATCTGGTTTAAGCAAAGCTCACCAGCTTGAGTCCAAGGTCTCTGGCTCGAGCAAGGGGTTATTCGGTCTGCTGAAGGCCCACGGTCAAGGCACATATGAGAAAGCAATCAATGAACAACTAAGGTGTCGCAACGAAAAACTAATGATTGATGCTTTTCATCTCTCTCCATTCCTGTCTGTCCCTACCTATCCCTCTCTCTGACTTTCTCTGTCTCTGTAAAAAAAAAAAAAAAAAAAAGTCTTATTAGGAGTCAAGAATACATACAAAGCGTCCAGGGGAGGCAGCAAAATAGTTCTTTACCTGGACCCTGGGTACTTGTTAGATAAGCTACTGCATCTTGACTCTATCTTGAATAAATATTTTTCTCTCTTCCCTCTAATGGGTTACCCCTGGTTGAGCCAGTTATTTCAGCTGGTTGGACAAGCGTTGGAGACAGGTATGTTTGTATGTGGATGGGGTGAAGGTAAGTGCTCTTTAGGTCTCAGATTCTTCCTACAAAAGGATGACTGGAAGAAAATGGTCCTTCCAGATCTTGAATCGGAGCGAAACCGCTACAGATATAAGGTACTGTACACTTTTGCTAATAATAACTATTCCCTTAAGCATATGATGCGTCAGGTCTACTGTCTTTTTTTCTATATGAGGTCTTTGCCAAAAACCTTAGTATATTTTCTTAGCTTCTGGTCAAGACCCTAGAAGTGGATCTCACCCTTCAATAGGGGCAAATGGGACAGTCATTCTTATCTTGTCAAATAAATAATTAACAAAACTGTGATAACAGCCCTAATAGTGGTATTTTCGAGATTAAGTGGAGGCACAAAGAAGGGAGTAGTTAATTCACACCAGGGCTGAGGGAGGAGAGGTGATATATGAGTAACAATTTTTTTTAAACTTGATTAAATTTTTTAATTGTGGTAAAATACACAACATAAAACTTACCATCTTAACCTTTTTTTTTTATTTTATTGATTGATTTTAGAGTGACAGAAGGAGGGAGAGAGAAGCATTCATTTGTTGTTCCACTTAGTTATATATTCATTGGTCACTTCCTGTGTGTGCCATGACCCAGGATCAAACCTGCAACCTTGGTGTTCTAGGACGACGCTCTAACCCACTTAGCTAACCGACCAGGGCCCCAATCTTAACCATTTTAAGTGTTCAGTTCAGTAGTGTCAAATACACACACACACACACACACACATTTCAGTAGTGTGTATACACACACACATTCAGTAGTGTGTATACACACACACACACACATTTTAGAGAGAGAGGTAGACAGGAAGGGAGAGAAATAAAAACCATCAATTCTTTGTTGCAGCATCTTAGTTGTTCATTGATTGCTTTCTCATATGTGCCTTGACTAGGAGGGCTACAGCTGAGCAAGTGAGCCCTTGCTCAAGCCAGTGACCTCTTGCTCAAGCCAACAACCTTGGGCTCAAGCCAGTGACCTTAGGCTTCATGCCAGCAACCATAGGGTCATATCTAGGATCCCACACTCAAGCCAGTGACCCAGTGCTGAAGCTGGTGAGCCTGCACTATGCCAGCGACCTCAGGGTTTTGAACCTGTGTCCTCAGCATCCCAAGCCAACACTCTATCCACTGCGCCACCACCTGGTCAGGCAGTAGTGTCAAATATATTTACATTGTTGTGGAACTTTTCAACTTGCAAAACTGAAACTCTACATCAAACAATTTAGGTATCCTTTCCCCTACACTCAGGCAACAACCGTAGAGTTTGACTACTTATTCTAGAGACCTTATAAGTGAAATCATATAGTTTTGTCTTTTGTGTGACTTGCATATTTCCCTTAGCACAGTGTCTTAAGAGTTCTTCTTGGCCCTGGCCGGTTGGCTCAGCGGTAGAGCATCGGCCTAGCGTGCGGAGGACCCGGGTTCGATTCCCGGCCAGGGCACACAGGAGAAGCGCCCATTTGCTTCTCCACCCCTCCGCCGCGCCTTCCTCTCTGTCTCTCTCTTCCCCTCCCGCAGCCAAGGCTCCATTGGAGCAAAGATGGCCCGGCGCTGGGGATGGCTCTGTGGCCTCTGCCTCAGGCGCTAGAGTGGCTCTGGTCGCAACATAGCGACGCCCAGGATGGGCAGAGCATCGCCCCTGGTGGGCAGAGCATCGCCCCTGGTGGGCGTGCCGGGTGGATCCCGGTCGGGCGCATGCGGGAGTCTGTCTGACTGTCTCTCCCTGTTTCCAGCTTCAGAAAAATGCAAAAAAAAAAAAAAAAAAAAAAAGAGTTCTTCTTTGTTGTAGCATATGTCAGAATTTCCTTCCTTTTCAAGGTCAAATAATATTGTATTGTATGTGTATATACCACAGTTTGCTTATCTCTTCATCTGACAATGAACACTTGGGTTGCTACCACCACCTTTTAGCTATCATGAGTAATGCTGCTGTGGACATAGGTGTACAACTATCTCTTCGAGACCCTGTTTTCAATTCTTTTGGATATATATGCAGAAGTGGTATTGCTGGAGTTTATGGTAATTCTATTTTAAATTTTTTTTGAACTTCCATACTGTTGTCCATAGCAGCTGCACCATTTACATTCCCACCAATAGTGCACAAGGGTTCCAACTTCTCCACATCCTCGCTACCACTTGGGTTTTTTTTAGATTATAGCCATCTAATGGAATGAGATATCTCATCATGGTTTTTATTTGCATTTCCCTAATGATTAGTGATGTTGAATATTTTTTCATATGCCTGGTGGCCATTTGTATATCATCTTTGGGAAAATGTCTGTTCTAGTCCTTTGCCCATTTTTAAATATTTGTTTTGTTGTTGTTGAGTTACAGTCCTTTATATATTCTGGATATTAATCCCTTATTTGATAAATGATTTGCAAATATTTTCTCCACTTCCTTAGGTGGCCTTTTCAAGGTTGATTATGTCTTGATACATAGCTTTTAATTTTTTTTTTTTAAGCAAGAGGAGGGAAGATAGAGAGACAGACTCCCACATGCACCTCAAGCAGGATCCACCCAGAAAATTTCGTCTCAGGGCTGATCCTCAAATCAACCACGCTATCCTCAGTGCCTGAGGCCAATGCTCAGACCAGCCGAGCTGTCCTCAGCGCCCAGGGCCATGCTCAAACCAGTCAAGCCACTGGCTGTGAGAGGAGAGGAGAGAGAGAGAAGAGGGAGAAAGAGGGGAGGAGAAGCACGTGGTCACTTCACATGTGTGCCCTGACCCGGGATCAAACTTGGGACGTCCACATTCCGGGCGATGCTCTAGCCACTAAGCCAACCAGGCCAGGGCCATAGCTTTTAATTTTGATGTAATCCAGTTTGCCTGTTTTTACTTTTGTTACCTTTGTTTTTGGTGTCTTATCCAAGAAATTATTGCCAAATCCAATGTCGTGAAACTTTTCCCTTATCTTCTAACAGTTACGTTTTACAGTATCAGCAATTATGTTTAGATCTTTGATCCATTTTGAATTAGTGTTTGTATACGGTGTAAGGTAAGGGTCGAACTTCATTCCTTTGTGTGCAGATATGTAGTTCTCCAAACACCATTTGTTGGTAAAATTTTCCTTTTCTCACTGAATGGTCTTGGCTTTCCTGTTGAAGAGCATTTGACCATATTCTTGTGTGGGCTTATTTCTGGACTCCATTCTTCTATATATCTATCTACCTTTATGCAAGTCTCATACTGTGTGTGTACTGTAGCTTTATAGTAAGTTTTGAAATCAAGACATATGAGTCCTCCAATTTTTTTTTTTTTTGTCTTTTTCAAGACTGTTTTGGCCATTCGGCCCGAGATTCTCTTTTTTTTTTTTTTTTTTTTTTTTCATTTTTCTGAAGCTGGAAACAGGGAGAGACAGTCAGACAGACTCCTGCATGCGCCCGACCGGGATCCACCCGGCACGCCCACCAGGGGCGACGCTCTGCCCACCAGGGGGCGATGCTCTGCCCATCCTGGGCGTCGCCATGTTGCGACCAGAGCCACTCTAGCGCCTGGGGCAGAGGCCACAGAGCCATCCCCAGCGCCCGGGCCATCTTTGCTCCAATGGAGCCTTGGCTGCGGGAGGGGGAAGAGAGAGACAGAGAGGAAGGCGCGGCGGAGGGGTGGAGAAGCAAATGGGCGCTTCTCCTGTGTGCCCTGGCCGGGAATCGAACCCGGGTCCTCCGTCGGCCCGAGATTCTATAAGAATTTTAGGGTGGATTTTTTTTCTATTTCTGCAAAAAATGCCTCTGGGATTTTTAATAGGGATTGCATTAAATCTGGAGATTACTTTGGTTAGTATTAACATCTTACCCATATTATGTCTCCAATTCATGCACATGGGATGTTTTTCCATTTATTTGTGTCTTCTTTTTAATTTCTCTCAGCAACACTATGTAGTTTTCAGGGGACAAGTCTTTTGCCTCCTTGGTGAGGATTGGTCTGAGATATACTAAGGAGAAACCACGATAGGTAGACTGCCCGGATTCGGAACAGAAGATAGAAAGTGTCTGATGGCGATACCACCTGCAGAAGCTGTGTGTGCGAGCTGCATGGTGAGGCGTGTGGTTTGGCATGGGCAGACTGTCCTGGAGGAGGCGGCAGCAAACAAGGCCCTGCAAGAGTGACTTGACAGAGACTCCTGGCTGGATAACTGTGTCAGGAAAGACTCAGAGATGGGAGTGAGCCTGTCAAAATATCTAGCTAAAGTTGTAGTCCTTCAAAGGGTGAATACTAAGATTGTAAAAAATTGTGTCAAAATATTTGTGGAGAAAATACAAGCTCTAGGGAGAAAGCAGAAAGAAATCTATCCTTGAACTCAGAGATTTACAAGGATTCTTATATTTTGGTTTTCTTTCTTTCTTTTTTTTTGTATTTTTCTGAAGCTGGAAACGGGGAGAGACAGTCAGACAGACTCCCGCATGCGCCCGACCGGGATCCACCCGGCACACCTACCAGGGGCGACGCTCTGCCCAACAGGGGGCGATGCTCTGCCGCAACCAGAGCCACTGTAGCACCTGGGGCAGAGGCCAAGGAGCCATCCCCAGCGCCCGGGCCATCTTTGCTCCAATGGAGCCTTGGCTGTGGGAGGGGAAGAGAGAGACAGAGAGGAAGGGGGGAGGGGTGGAGAAGCAAATGGGTGCTTCTCCTGTGTGCCCTGGCCGGGAATCGAACCCGGGTCCCCCGCACGCCAGGCCTATGCTCTACCGCTGAGCCAACTGGCCAGGGCCTTTTTTCTTTATTTTTTTAAAGATTTTATTTTTTTACTCCAGAGAGGTGAGAGAGAGAGAGAAGGAGGAGGAGCAGGAATCATCAACAACCATATGTGCCTTGACCAGTGACTTCAGCATTATCCACTGTGCCACCACAGGTCAGGCATATCTTGGTTTTCTTCAGGAAATTTAACTTTTGGCTACAGGAGCTCGTGTTGTGAAATGACCCAGGTTTGGCCTCCAAAAACCTGGGTTTGAATATGACCCCACCACTCTGATTTAGCAAGTCTCTGTGATTTGGAGACAATAACAGCCTCTAAGATCTTCAGTTTCATCCTATGTAAACTAAGAATTAAGAGATCTGTGCTGGGAATTCCTTTCTGTACAATTTACCTAATTAAGTTCAGTTTTTCATGTGCGAAATGATACTACCTACTTCAGAGCTTAGCACAGTATTTGGTACATAGTACCTGTTGAACAATGTGGGTATTTTATTGTTTTGTAAATCATCCTGTATAGATGGACTCAGCAGTTATGAAACCTGCTTTGCCGGGAAGTCAGGGTACATCTGGAGGCCCCAGACTAGAAAAAGAAGCCCAACAGGGTGGGCTGGAGGGATTCAGACCTTGAAAGAATGAATTCTAGCAGCACCAGGGAACTGGAGATAAAAAAATCACCTGCTCTGCTTCATGAGGGGCCACTCCTTTGGCAAAGGAAAGATGTGCTCTGTGGCTCTTAGGTCTTTAAGGAGGGAAGGCGGGTAGGTTGACTCTAGGATAATGTGCAGAAATAATTTCAAATGTAAACAATCTTTGTGCTCCTAGGGTGAGCAAACCACTCACAGGCTTTAGAATGATCACAGGGGAGCAGATACTTGGGAAGTGAACCTCTAAGATTACGGAAGATAGGTTTTGAGATACAGCAGTGCCATGGCTTACTAGGAAATTAGTTTCCTCAGCTTCCTCCAGTCATAGGATGGTTGGCTTCCTCTTTTCTGTACTAAGAGGATTGGAAATATCTCCCATTGAAATTTTATAGCAGTGGGTGATGAGTGTGACATGTTCCCCTAAAATGAATGCTATTATTGCTTTGGATGCGAAGAAAGTGAGAGGTTTCCTTTTAACAAACCCCCAGCCTTATTGCCTAATAACCTTCTCGCATTTCCCGACCACTCTAAACAGAGCGCTGCGGGTTGGCAGCAGCAGAAGGCGTGGGAGAGAGCCTGACCTGCAGGCCCTTATTTCCTAATTCGTAGATAAGAGGGGCTACTTAATGAAAAGCCAACAGAGGCACTGATACCAACTTAATCCTGTCTCTTCTGTCAGTGATGTGCTGCCCTTTGCAAGGTTCCAAGTTATCTTCAGTTTGAGTCCATTTTTTTTCATGCACTATCTATTTACTGAGCCTCCTCCAGAAGCCAGCACGAGCTCAGCGCCATGCAGAGTGTATGACTGTGCTCATGGGACTCCCGGGGCAGCAGGGCAGGCAGGCCGTACTCGGATCATCACGACAAGAAGTATATATCACAAACACCAGCAAATACTACGGAGGAATCACTAAACATCCTTTATAAGACCCAGTCATGGCATGTGAACATTTGGTAATTAATACCTACACCACATCCCCCTTTTTGATCAATATCTGTCTGGAACAACGGCCACCAACCAAACTCCCCCCACTCTCTCCCTACTCCCAATTCCCAGCTCTCTGAAATAAAGGAACAATCCTATTATTGTGACAAAAGAAAGAGAGTATTGACAAGCTTTTCAGCCACATCTCTTTTAGCTCTCCACCACACCAAGAAACTCCCACCCAGCTTCTTTTATGATAGTTATTTTGGTTTCCCAGGGCAGATAAACAAAGGTAGAGCACCTGATTTATTTCTCAGCATTAGCTGTTGTTACAGTTTCAGTGACCTCTTTCTCTTCCTGCTGTGTCAATTACCACAGGCTGCTCTTAAAAGGCAAAGGCCCCTGTTGCTCTGTAGTGAGAGGGGCAGTTGTAAATAGAGTTCAGGAATGTCAACAGGGTGACCTAGATTTGCAGCACCAGAGGAGAAACAAATCCCTTTGAGAACCCTACATAATCAAATGGAGCCTATCCTTCATGTGGGGAATAGGTGTATAGAAAGGTTAATTTCACGAAAATATGTATCATTACCTATCATTACACAGAGGGGACCCACTACTTAAGGACCTCAAGGCAGGCCAAGTAAATGTATTGGTCCAGAGACCTCAAACAACAGACTGTTTCTCTGATGCCTGCCTACTCATTTTCAATCAAGGAAGTGCTGCCTTGATTTTCCTCCAGATTAGAAATGAATTTAACTCGATGAGAGGAAGAAAGTTATGCAAATATAGATAGGCTGGCCTGAATTCTTTCACCTTCCTTCCAAGCTTTGGTGCTTATCCAAATTTGTTTTCAATTCCTTCTGAAGACATATAGGTGATACACAGAGATGCTGTGGGACAGGTAGATGGGTCACAGACTTCCAGAGCTGGAAATGAACTTAGAGATCATGTAGTCTGACCCACTCTCTTTTTTTACCCTCTCATTTTATAGATGGGGCACTGGAGGCAGAAAGAGGGACATGATTTGACTAACAATAAGTGGCAGCGAAGACACTAAAACCCAGTTCTTGACTGGTATGTGCTCTTCTACACTGCCCCTCATGATTATACAATTTATAGCCACTGGGATAGAGTGGGCTTTCTAGTAGCACTTTACTGTGACCATCGGGCTTCCTTCCAGTCCAGAACCCTGCTGGGTACTGTAACTCCCCTGAAATGAATCAAGACCTTTATATTGACTGAGACAAAGCAACCAAGTTAGTAACAACTCTAGGATGCTGCGCTCTCTAGAGCTAGGAAATGTTACAGCTGTCAAAGGTATAAAGAGTTCATGGTAGATATATTTGAGGTGCGTTAGGTTTAACTTCACATATAAGAACTAAAAAGCTAATAAGCCCACGTATCTTTTTGAAATAGGAAGGTTTCCTCTCTTTCACAAGGCCTCTGAAACCACGCTCTCTTCCTGTTTGCACAGTGTGAGCCCACTGACATACGCACGGTGCTCTAAGGAAGACCATGGGCTGGGAAACTGTCAGGTACCATAATGAAAGCGGAGACAGACCGGCCCGGTGAACAGTAGGCTTCTAGGCTTATGGAATGATGGCCAAAAATCAAATTCAACCGGGAGTGCAGTGCCATACAGAATGCAAACATGACCGAATCATGTTTGTACAGTCATTCTAGGGGTTTCAGGCGTAACAAGATCTCTGGAAACATAAATCCAAGGTGCAAAAAACGTATACCAGTTAAACCAAAGTCTATTTCCTTTTGTTTGACTTTATTAGCTTTTCCAAGATCTACTCAAAGCACTTAAAACCCACACATTCTAAACCTCCCAAAGGGGAAAAAGGGCCAACAGCTGGAAAATAAAGACTGGTATAATTTGACCCATCAGGGTTATATGCACTCCATGCACCTGGGCCTAAGAGACTTGTATGGTTACCAAAGCACTGAGTGGAACAGATGCTACAGTCATGTAGATAAAACCACCGAAGAGATTTGGGATTCAGAAAGAATGACTGCACGCAGCAGTTACTCAAGTGGAGCTGTGACTTTCCCAGACGGAACAGCAATCAGTTGTATCAGACACCGGATCCTGTCGTAAGAACAGCTTTAGACAGACATGCTAGACTGTACAGACATACATAGTGCTGTTTTTGGAGTTGAAAGCACTCATTTTCAAAATCAAGTGAGATTGTTTTTATCTACGTTTCCCTACTTAAAAAAACTTTCAAAAGGTGTTTTACTTATCTTCAGAAAAACAAACTATTCTCAATAATTGCCTATTATCTTCATCCTTCAAAGACAAAACAGTATGTGGGGTTCTCTTCTTACCTCCATCCATCTGTATGAAACTTCTCCACCGTTATCAGCCATGTGGAGAAATGTCTCGGCAGTGGGAAAAAATCAGTGTTTCACTGGAAAAGGGGAGATAACAGCTGCTCAGCTGTCAGCGCAAAGGTTTCCGTACTCAAACCTGCGGGATCTTTGCGGTTAGCCAGGGCCCCACTGCCACTGACTCGTGGTTCTCATCTTTTGGGAATTTGTCTTTTGTAAAATGCTACCCATAATGCCACTGTCGTGTCAGAGTAAACATAAATCTTAAGTATAAGGGAAATGAATGCGAAATATTACTCAAGGCCCGCCTGCTGTTCACATGGGGTCTTGGGCTGACACCACACTTGAGGGTCAGGTCTGGAAAGTCAAGTTGCCAGTTGAATGAGTCACAGAAGTGACTCAGACTATCAAAGTCCCAGGAGATGGCAGGGCAGGGAGGGTGCTGATACAGCACCGATACCTGAGGCTCCAATGCTCATACATGCTAATCCTCCTTTTTTAGTTATAAAACTATTCTAAGCTAAAAAGTGAGGATTTTTGTTTATTTTTTTAAGAGTAGTTTTATTTGAAAAGTAGGGAATCCTAGCAAAGGAAATTGAGAGGTTCTTGTAAACTTTTCCCCTCAGGCTGTAAAATACCTGACAAGCTACTCTTACTCCTTAAAATAACACCCCTGTCTCCACAATAGTCACACTATTTTTTTGTTTTCCAACCCACTCACGTAAAACTGCACAGGCATTGAAAATTACTAGTATCTGATTCTCCAGATTGGTGGGGACCATTATCTTGTTTACCACTTGACAGAAAACTGGCTGAAAATGTCTGGCTTTGATTCAGAAGGCTCACAGAAATTAACGTTTTCTTTCTGAACGTAAACCTCGGAGCTATAGATACTTTTTAAAAATTGGATAAATTTATAGATATAAAATAGAGATGATTCGATCTTAAAATTCAAACAGAATAGGCCTGACCAGGCAGTGGTGCAGTGGACAGAGTGTCAGCCTGGGATTCTGAGGACCCAGGTTCGAAATCCCGAGGTCACTAGCTTGAGCCAGGGGTCACTGTCTCGGCTGTAGCGCCCTGGGCAAGGCACATATGAGAAAGCAATCAATGAACAACTAAGGTTCACACAAAAGACACAACAAAAGAACTGACGCTTCTCACCTCTCTCCCTTCTTGTCTGCCCGTTTGTCCCTCTTTCTATGCTGCTAAAAAATAATAATAAATTAAATAAATTTTCAAATAGACCATTGAAAACATTTATTAATAAAGTTCAATGCATTGTACAGAATGAAAATGCTCAGTCTTTTCCTTATAGATGCTTAAAGCCAGTGATCCCACTTTTCATTAACAGTTGCTAAAATTTATGTAGCAGGGTCTAGATTTAATTGTTCAGGACCAGAGTGAAGCCAAACACAAAAAAAAATAAGGATTAAACTGTGAACAGCTGTTTAAAAAAAAAAAAGACTACGTACTCTTAAAATAAGATTACACACTTGAATCTGACTGATGTGGAGGGAGAGGACAGGAAGGAAACTGAGTTTTTGCCCTGCTTTCTGCATAACCAGATGCTTCTTTCCAAAAAGTATACGAAGGTTTTAAAAACCACACTTTATCAGAACACTTCAGGAAAACATACTAAGTGTAATCCAGGAAATACACTATTTGCATAATAAAATCATCACGGGCAATAAAAGACAGACAAAAGAAAGCACCAGGGTTTGGAGCAGTTCTACGTGAGTATCTGCAGAAATAGTGTAAATGCTATGGAAACATGCTAATGAGGACTGGTCCATTTCTTACCATTTTTTAAAACATGTTTCTTTGGAAAAATGGCAACATTGTCTGGGAATGAAGTTGTCCTTTTAGACACCCAGCTTACTGGCCTGGGTGAGGACAACTTTGAGAACTGGCATGAAAGCTGAGGTCTCGCTGAAGTTGCTGGTGCTGACGATGTGGGTGTGGATGCTCAAGCCGTCTGAGTAGTTCCGCATCTCCACGTTCCTGGCAATGTTGTGTAAACCACTGATGATCGTGGGGGAAAGCTGAAATAAAGATGGGACGAGAGATAACTAAATTAAGGGAGAATTCCCCCAGAGACCCTCTATAGACATTAAACTATGATATGTAAAAGGAGCTTGATATAAGCATTTTTAAAAATATATAAACCATTTAGCAATTCTAAATTTTTTAAACATTTTTTCTAACTTACTGATTTTAGCGAGAGAGGAAGAAAGAGACGGGGAACATCAAGCTGTTCCTGTGTGGGCTCTGACCAGGGATTGAACTGACAACGTCTGCGCTTCGGGACAATGCTCTAACCAACTGAGCTTTCTGGCCAGGGCTTTTAGCAATTCTAGAAATATTTTAGACCAAGCAACACTTAAGTTATAAAACTGAACCATGGCAAAATGATATATAAGGAAATTATTTATGAATCAACCATGTGCGATAAGCCCGAATTTTTTTTTTTTTTGTATTTTTCTGAAGCAAGCTGGAAATGGGGAGAGACAGTCAGACAGACTCCCGCATGCGCCCGACCAGGATCCACCTGGCACGCCCACCAGGGGGCGATGCTTTGCCCCTCCGGGCGTCGCTCTGCCCCGACCAGAGCCACTCTAGCGCCTGGGGCAGAGGCCAAGGAGCCATCCCCAGCACCCGGGCCATCTTTGCTCCAATGGAGCCTTGGCTGCGGGAGGGGAAGAGAGAGACAGAAAGGAAGGGGGGGGGGGGTGGAGAAGCAAATGGGCACTTCTCCTGTGTGCCCTGGCCGGGAATCGAACCCGGGACTTCTGCACGCCAGGCCAACGCTCTACCGCTGAGCCAACCGGCCAGGGCAAGCCCGAATTTTCTCATAGAAAAGCCAGATTTCCTCCCCCAAGCTGAAATGCTAACCTCTCTACTTAAAAGCTTTAATTCTTCAATTATTTTAAATTTTTTTTATTTATTCATTTTAGAGGAGACAGAGAGAGAGAGAGAGAGAAGGGGGGAGGAGCAGGAAGCATCAACTCCCATATGTGCCTTGACCAGGTAAGCCCAGGGTTTTTGAACTGGCAACCTCAGCATTCCAAGAATTCTTCTTCAATTATTTTAGATACAGCCTCACATCTTTATAAAAAAGATTCTTCATCATCATATCTCAAAGTAAGGACCCATTTTAGTCTTAAATCTTGTCTACAATAGAGATCCTGAACTTTTAGTCTACTTTCATTAATAACCCTCATCGTGTACTCCATTTATCTATTCTTTTTTTTTTTTAATTTGGAAATTAAATTTTAATGGGGTGACATTGATCAATAAGAGTTCATGGGATTCAGATGAACATTTCTGTAGCAGTTGAACAGTTGATTTGTGTTGTGTGCCCATCACCCAGCTCTAGAAAGGAGTGGGGGAGCAGGGAACAGAAGACACTGTGTTTTCCCCCTCTGTGGCGCTCTTCACAGTGGCAGCTCTTCAGTCGGCTCGTCCTGTGGCCACGTGTAGCCTTGCCTTTATGTGACAGATGTGCTAGAGGAAAAGGATCGGGAGTCTCAGACTGTGAGAAAGAGTACAATTTGGTCTCTGGAAAACAAAGCATCTTCCCACTCTGACTTCTTGATTCAAGGAACGTATAAAACAAACAGAAGGCCAGCCAGTCGCCTTAACATGGCAGTCTGCCCCCAAGCACACTCCATGCAAGTGCCGATGAGATGCTTATTTTAGCAACTGGGAATAAATGACTACCATAAATCCTCTTTTCCCCAGAAACTTACTGTCTGTTCCCTAAGTTTATCATATAGAAACTCCAAGCGTTTGCTGGCATCATCTAGCTTCCTCTTCGTTTGCTGCAGGAGAAGAAAAACAGGTATGTTATATACATATATATATATTTTTTTTTTCTTCTTCTTCTTTTCTTTTTTCTTTTTTCTTTTTTTTTTAAGATTTTATTTATTTATTATAGAGAAGGGGGGGGAGCAGGAAGCATCAACTCCCATATGTGCCTTGACCAGGCAAGCCCAGGGTTTTGAACCGGCAACCTCAGTATTTCCAGGTTGACGCTTTATCCACTGCGCCACCACAGGTCAGGCTCTTCTTCTTTTGAGAGGAGGTAGAAATAGAGAGGCAGGGATCTACCTGGCAACCCCCATTTGGGGGTTGATGTTCTGCTCATCTGGGGCCATGCCTGCAACTGAGCTATTTTTAGCAACTGAGGCACCTGGAGCCAATATGCTTGAACTAATTGAGCCATGGCTGCAAAAGGGGAAGAGAGAGAGAGAGAGGGGAGGAGGAGGGATGGAGAAGCAGATGGTCACTTTTCCTGTGTGCCCTGACTAGGAATTGAACCCGGGACATCCATATGCCAGGCTGACGCCCTTTTGTTAAGCCTACCGGCCAGGACCAGATATAGTATATTTGAACATTAACTTTTATCCCCCCAATCTTCCCGATCTCATTTCACTCAACCTTACACTAATGATGTTGAACAGCTTCATTTATAAAGAAAGGGAGGCAACTATGACCGAGAAACTTGAACCAATTATTAGAACAGAGGTCAGTAATCCCCTAATGGGAGGAGGGCAAGAGGATGAGCCTCTTCCTTCCGTGCACAAAATAAAGTACTGGCTGGGTTTCAGGGGGCTGCAAACTCATTACACAGGTATGTGCATGGACAGGTGCACCACCTCCATGAGCGACAGGCAGGGCCACTTGGAAGCAGCGGGGTCAGTGTACTACAGAAAAGAAACGTTGAAGTACAACTGTTATACGTTATGGGGGATGGAAGGCAAACGTATACGTGAACTAGAATCCTGTTTTAACCTTTCAAAAATATTAGTTATACACTTAGTCATTTGGTATGTTTAATCCTCCCTCTTTCTGAGCCTTTAAAATACCAAGAAAAAAACCAAAATTATCATCTGGTCACTTAAGACTACTAAGAGGAAAGTATGTAGTAAAAATGAGTTCTTAAACTGACAAGATTCCCCCACCCCATCCTAATGTCATAGGTATAGCAAAAGAAAACTACTCAAACCAAAATGAGAGGTTTAAAATGACAGTGTGATTAATTTAATGATCTACACTATACAATAGCTTTATAACTGACACTGTTTGTTCTTCAATATTAATTTGGGGTCTCCTATGTACCATACTGGGGACACAGTCTTATGTCTCATGGAACTGTATTATATGGGATACAAAAAGATGCTAAATAAACACTATGATTTATGTAGATGGTGACAAGGGCCATGAAGAAAAGTGAACGGGGTAAGGGACTGGCAGTGTTGTTGAGTGTGGATGTAAAGAAAGGCCTAGTGGCTAACGGGACATGAAGCAGAAGCCCAGAGCAAGTGAGCAGTGAGCAGTGCGGCCCACTGTGTAGGGGAGTCCCAGGCAGAAGGAGCAGCAAGCACAAGTCCTGTACTTGAGGGAGGAATGTTAACATGTCAGAAGAGAGGAAGAGATGAAGCCACCAAGAATAACATTACAAAACAAATGGTGCTGCAAAATTACTTTCCACTGTTTGGACACAATTAAAGTGAAAATAGGAATAAAGCCATAGTATAAAAATGGTTCCAGCTATTGATTAAAATGAACTTGTGTGGAGGAGAACCACTATAGTCGTCCCTGTTCTAAGTTAATCTCACATAGCCCAAGGGGGCGGGGGTGCCGGGGCAGGAGAAAATATTTGAACTTCTTCCCATACTAATTACAGAAATTACAGAACAGTTTGTTTTTTGTGGTCCTCTCTGCCAAGGGCTCAGGAGGAAGATGGCATTGTGTCCAGAGGAGGGTAAACTCAGTAAGAATTTCTTTAGCTGGCCCTGAACTATGTGTCCTCCCAACCTCTTTATACTGACTCGTGCCTGCAGGACTAGAGCATTCCTACATTTTTATGGGGAAGCCTCTATTTCTGATTGACAGTGGCCTGTCTATTCAGGGATGTGCACAGGGCATGGCGTCTGCCTGGCCACCAGCTGCACCGCCCCCTGCACCAGACCGTCTCCATTCCTCTCGGAAGGTCAGGCACTAGAGTTCTGTCAAGCCTACCCAGCCTCTGCTCTCCTGACACTGTCAGTTCAGGGAATTGCTCTCCAAAACACCAGCTGAAGGCTGCACATTTTAATACTCAATGTTGATGAAATAACAAATTCCAGAAGCTGTTTTTCAAGTAGACGAGTGGCCAGTCCTAAATAAGTCTATTCAATGTTTGCTGGCAGAAAGTGAAATTTCAGTAAAACAAAACTGGCTTTGTGGAGTTTTTGTTGTTGCCAATACACAGGTATCTCCGAAGTAAACTAAGTAAAATCAGTTGCTCTAGCTATGAATATGACTCCAACATCTACAACATTTAACTTGTGTGTGTGTGTGTGTGTGGCAGAGACAGAGTTAGAGAGAGGGACAGACAGACAGGAAGGGAGAGCGATGAGAAACATCAATTCTTCGTTGTGGCTCCTTAGTTGTTCATTGATTGATTTCTCATATGTGCCTTGATCGGGGGAGTACTGCAGACCGAGTGACCCCTTGCTCAAGCCAGTGACCTTGGGCTCAAGCTGGTGAGCTTTGCTCAAACTCAATGAGCCCACGCTCAAGCTGGCGACCACGGGGTCTCAAACCCAGGTCCTCCATGTCCCAGTCTGACGCTCTATCCACTGCGCCACCACCTGGTCAGGCAACATTTAACTATTTTTAAGGTCTTTGCAAAGTTACGTATAAGATGATCTACTTTAGAAAACTTGGATGTAAGTTCGGAAGGAAACCCCAAGTCTGACCGTCTTACACACCACCATTCTGTTCTATTCCTGTGCCAAACATGAGGCTGCTGCTGAGAGAGCTGCTGAGTGGCTGAGGGCGATCATTCTGGAGCTAGCAAGGTGAGAATGCTGGCTCTGACCTTCATGTTACTTTTCTGCTTTCTGCTTTAATTTCCTCATTGTAAAAAATAAAGATGACAAACCCACCTACCATGGAGTTATTGAAAGCATTAAATAAATTCAGATACAAAAAAGTAGTTACATACATTTTTATATGTAAAGCAAACTATGTAAGTTTGTACAAACTTTAAACTATCTCTTGTAGGACTTTAAGCAATAATTATAGAACTTCATAAAGGATTATATTAACTAGGAAAAATATGAGAAAAAATACATACTGGATCTGTGGCTGAAGACAGGCAGCGCTGAATGAGATCCTCAAATGTGGTCTTTAGAATCAGGTGCTCATCTGGAATAGGTTTCTTGGTAATTTTCTCTGTTGGCAGAGACTGCACATGCTGGAAGAAATAATACCACAAGATGAGTAGAAATGACCAGAATCTACCTATACACAAAGCCCTGAAACCCTGAGATACAGAGAAACCAACTACCTTATAAACGGGCTATTCAAGACCAAATGAAAAATTAACACGAAATCACTGAGATAAGTAACAATGAAAATCAAATATCCAGGAGAGGGCATAGTTATTCCTTCTACAGTTTAGTGGGGTTTTTTGTTTGTTTGTTTGTTTTTAGGGGAGAGGAGGGGAGATGGTGAGGCAGACTCCCACATGCACCCTGACCGGGATCCACCTGGCAACCCCACCTGGGGCCAATGCACTAGTACTGAGCTATTTTTAGCACCTGAAGCTGATGTGCTCCAACAGGAGCTATCCGTAGCACCGGGGGCCATGCTTGAACCAGTGGAGCCACTGGCTGGCTGCAGGAGGGGAAGAGGGAAAGAAGCAGGGGCAAGAGGGGAGAAGCGGACGGTTACTTCTCCTGTGTGCCCTGACCAGCAATCGAACCAGGAGTATCCATACTCTGGGCTGACACTCTATCCACTGCACCACCAGCCAGGGCCAACTTTGGTTCTTAAAAAACATGAATGGATATAAAGTATTTACCATATTTTTCTCTCCATAAGACGCACTCCCCCCCCCCCCCAAAGTGGAGGGGAAAATGCCCATGCATCTTATGGAGTGAAAAATACAGTATTTTATTAAATATCTTAACACACCATTTGGTTCAGAATATTTTTCTTATTTTCCTCAAAACTCTAGGTGTGTTTTATGGTCAGGTGCGTCTTATGGAGCGAAAATATGGTAATTAAGTATGGAACATATATTGACAGTACTGTGTATTAACTGATGGGAAGCAAACCTTGCCAGTAAGAAATAAAAAGAACCAGGCTTTTATCAAGTTGGCTGGTTAGAGCAGCTGCTTGCTCTGCTTGTTGGTTCATTTTTGTTTATCCTGATATTCTTCTATTCTTTTGTTTAATCTCAGAGGTTGGTTGTTAACTGGGCTATTAACAAACTACAAGATTAAGCCAAAGGTTAGAAGAGACTAGGATGTTACTGAGTATAAAAATGGAAGAGGAAGAAAGAATGTTTAAGTTTTTAAAGTTCTGATATATTAGTTCATTCATTCAAAAAGTATTTACACAATTATGGGTCAGGTACTAGTTATGTACTGATAAGCAAATACAGAAATGATCTCAGTCTCAAGGAGTTTACAAGTTAATGGAAGGAAGAGAATGTTTTGAAATGTCATAAATGTATGTATGTAAAATTACAACCGTGGCAAGCCAACAGACAATATAACTGAGATTTAATTGAAGGGGGATAAGTAGGAGTTAACCAGTTACATCAAGGGAAAAAGCATTCCCGACTTTGGAAGAACATGTACAAGAAGGATCATGACACAGGGGACTAAATGGAGACGATGTGGCTGGGCAGAGAGACAGCAGGAGTATGACAAGGTGAACTATTTCAGACTTCATCTTGAGAAACATCAGAATCTGTAATGTTTTGTTTTATTTTTATCGACTGATTTGAGAGAGAGAGAAACATTCATTTGTTGTTCCGCTTAGCTGTTCATTCAGTAATCACTTCCTCTATGTGCCCTGACCAGGGATCAAACCTGCAGCCATGATGTTTGAGGATAACACTCTAACCGACTAAGCTACTCAGCCAGGACCAGGAAGCTATAATGTTTTAAGCAAAGAGAAGACAAGACCAGATTAGAGTTGCATAAAGTAAACGCTGGCAGACCAATTTGAGGCTCCAGCATTGCTCAAGACTGGAGATGAAGGTAGCATCGACCAGACTGGAAATGTTGAGAAGGGAATTGAGAGAGACTTTAAAGTAGTATCAACAAGATTTGGGGATAGATTTGAAAAAAATGGCTAAAGGAAAGAGTATAAACAGCTCTCCCTTTCAATGGTAAATGAGGTTCTAAGAGTATAAATAAGGCCTGACCTGTGGTGGTGCAGTGGATAAAAGCGTCAACCTGGAAACGCTGAGGTTGCCGGTTCAGAACCCTGGGCTTGCCTGGTCAAGGCACATATGGGAGTTGATGCTTCCTGCTCCTCCCCCCCTTCTCTCTCTCTCTCTCTCTCCTCTCTATAATGAATAAATAAAATCTTAAAAAAAACAAAAAGAATAAATTTCAAAACTGTGAGAAAAATTTTTTTTAATAAATAAATAAGTATGGCATGAGCACCCAGGTCTAAACAAAAGCGAATGGTTGGGTAACTACCCAAACTGACATAGACTTGTAATTATAAAATAAACAAAAATTAGCAACACACCTTTATAATTTATGTTCCTGTGGAAAAAAATTAGTCCTCCTACCTCCATCAAAACACTGGGTTTTATAATGCAACTTTTAATATTGAGAAATTCCTTAGGTAGAACTGTCTCCTAACCAAAAACCATGCTTTTATGATAAGAGATAAAATTGTTAAAATTTTTAAAATTTATTTTTAGAGAGAGAAAGGGGAAGAAACAGGAGGGGAGAGAGAGAGACAGAGGTATGCTGTTCCACCTATCCATGCATTCATTGTTTCTTGCATGTGTCCTGACTGGGAATCAAACCCTCAACCCTGGGGATGCCGCTCCAACCAACTGAGCCACCCAGCCAGGACTTGACCAAGTACTTTAAAGGGGAGGTTTAAAAAAAATTTTTTTTAAGTTATAGATTTTAGAGGGAGGGAGGCCGAGAGAAAAAGACAGGAATATCACTCTGTTCCTGTATTTGCCCTGACCAGAGACCGAACCAGCAACCTCCATGCTTTGAGATGACACTTACCAACAGAGCCATTTGGCCAGGGCAAAATTGTTACACATTTGAGTTCAATGAGCCAAAGACAAAAACAGAAGACTAGTTTTATAGTTCAGAAGGAATTTGCTTCATCTTACAGTGAACCTGGGCCCAAGCTCTTTCCTTTTCATGGAAGAGATCAAAATGGTTATCTTTGCATGTCTAAATCAGTTATGTGGACATGTAATAGATTTTTCATCATCTAGAACCCTGCCAACTAGCAGTTTGTATGTGAAAGCAAGTATAAATTTATATTTCCATCTAAAGACAAGGCTGCATGTTATTAGCTCTTACACATACATAAGAAAAAACTCATTACATTTTTATTTTAGATTTTAAGGAGAAAAATCTTTGAAAATAGCTTCAGCTTAGCAACCTTGGGAGGCAAATATGGATCCAACTGAAATTGTGGCTACTGATTAGGTACAATGCAATCATCTAGTTATTGGAAACATACACTCGCAAATATCTAAGCCTCCTCTAGAAAGTTTGTATATGGCCGTATCGCTGAAAAATAATATACTATTTTTTATTCAGTTTGTCTAAATTGAAACCAAATTTAGATGCTTGTAAATAAAGGTATAACCATAAAAGTCAACACATTAAAAAATTTTACTGACATAGAGCCATCTCCCATTCCACTTCCACAGATCTTTACTGTTACCTGGATGGTATTTCCAATAGGAGCTCCTGGGGCGCCTTCGATATTGGGCTTTGAGAAAGATGGTGGCATGCCTGGTTGGCTGAGGGGCTGCTGTATGCCATGGAAAGAGGGCTGGCCACCTGGAACGTGTGGCTGTGGGAATGAAGCTTGGCTAGACAGTGGTACTGGAGCTGAAGGCTGTTGCTGCAGCATCTGTGACTGGGGGTCACCCAAGGGGTTCATGATTGGCGATGTAATAGGAACAGGAGGCATAAAGTTTTCAGGCATCTTTTAAAAGATGGTAATAAAGACAAGATGATTAAGAAAAAAATGATAGCAGCATTTCCTCAGCTTTAAATAAGGAAGACCATTTTATGGTTTAAAATTTTTTTTTAATAAAATACTTTTCAAATAAAATGTTATGCAGAGTTCTAGAGTAAAACATAAAAGTAGAGCTAATCTAAGAGAAATAGAAAGCTCAAACCTAGACCTTTCTGTTTCCCCTTCGCCTTCCATAGTTACTCCCATAACGAGGAGCCAAAACCACGGTGTTTCTAAAACGGGATGTCAAAGTTTAGAGAATTTTATCTAGCTATCCTAAAATCAGATATGCTAAATGTGTGTATGTTTAATATGATCTCAATATAATACCGTTTTCTTAGATCACTAAGTGGATATTGCCTGTAAATTCAATTACACAAAAAGTAGAGTAAGTTTCTGATTATTCCTAACCTAAATTTTGGGTTTTCTTGCTCATTTAGAGTTTCCCAATTTTATGTATGGCCTCTCATTACTATATTTGGGGGAAGGAGATCACTAGGAATAAAAAAAAAGGTAGAAAATGGCTTTGGGAGAAAGAAAAATCTTATCTTGTGCTCTAACAGCTCTTAACAGTTATTGACATCTAAACAATACTCAGCTATAAAGATAGTTCTTCATTCATATTATATGTGATAGACAAAATATAATTACCGAACTCATAATTACTATTGGAACCCCAAAACCAAAGTAACTCCTAAAAAAAGAATAATTTGAGAAGCCTGAAACTTTGTTTCTTACTCTTTGAAAGAGTTGGGCATTTATATTTTGCCTCCTTAAAGATGTTTAATTCATACCACCACACTGTTTTTTACTCTCTTTCCTTTCCTTCGTGGATTCAAAGATGTAAGCTGAAATACAATTTATTATTTATTTATTTATTTTTGTGAGAGACAAAGAGAAGGACAGACAGGCAGGAAGAGAGAGAGATAATAAGCATCAATTCTTCGTTGTAGCTCCTTAGTTGTTCATTGATTGCTTTCTCATATGTGCCTTGACCGAGGGGGCTACAGCAGAGTGAGTGACCCCTTGCTCAAGCCAGCAACCTTGGGCTCAAGCCAGCGAGCACGGGGTCATGTCTATGATCCCACACTCAAGCCAGCAACCCTGTGCTCAAGCTGGTGAGCCCGTGCTCAAGCCAGATGAGCCTGCGCTCAAGCCTGTGACCTTGAGGTTTCAAACCTGGGTCCTCTGCATCCCAGTCTGATGCTCTAGCTACAGTGTCACTGCCTGGTCAGGCTGAAATACTCTTTAAATTTATCAATCAGTAAGCTTAGCGTTTAAAGGAATCAGTGAACTGTGGTGTGCTCCAGGTGGCTACACGATTAACAAAACATCTGAAGGCAATTGGACAGACATCTTTTACTAGTACCTTCTTCTTTTTGGGTACTCTGTTCAAAGCTGGAGGATCATTCCAACCATTCTGAGGACCTAGAACAGATAATAGAGATCATTTTCTTTAGAATCTTGAAGAGAAGAAAACTAAGTTGTAACCATTTTAAGACACCTTCATTTTTGCTTTAACCCTAGATGATGGTCACAGAAGTTTTACCAGCTGAGCTATGAGGATCACTACATAGCCCTGGATTCTCAACATTACCTCTAAAATTCACCAGGCATTGGCTTAGTAGGCAAGATACCTTGCCATTAGTATGAAAGCACTGTGCTAAACTTAAGGGCTGTAAAACTTTTATGTCTACATTGGTGTATAACCTTCAAAGATCTGTTAACAATTCTCTCCTAAGAAAGAAAAAAGTAAGTCATAAGATTCTTCTTTTAAAAAATCTTCTGCCTGACCTGTGGTGGCACAGCGGATAAAGCATCGACCTGGAATGCTGAGGTTGCCGGTTCAAAACCCTGGGCTTGCCTGGTTAAGGCACATATGGGAGTTGATGCTTCCTGCTCCTCCCTTCTCTCTCTCTCTCTCTCTCTCTCTCTCTCTCTCTCTCCCCCCCCCCCTAAAATGAATAAAGTCTTTAAAAAAATAAAATTAAAAAAAAAATCTTCTGATATTCAACACACAAAAAATAAAAGTATTAATTTCCTATTTCCCAAGAGAGCAATTCAACATAAGCAAACATCCACATGATAGCAACACTGTTTAAAAAAAAATAAAGCCCAGGCCCTGGCCAGTTGACTCAGTGGTAGAGCGTTGGCCCAGTGTGTGGATGTCCCAGGTTCAATTCCCAATCAGGGCACACAGGAGAAGCAACCATCTGCTTCTCCACCCTTCGTTCTCTCCCTTCTCTCTCTCTTTCTTTCCCACAGCCAAGGCTCCATTGGAGCAAATTGGCCTGGGCGCTGAGGACGGCACCCTGGCCTCACCTCAGGAGTTAAAATGGCTCTGGCTGCAACACAGCAATGGCCCCAGATGGGCAGAACATCACCCCCTACTGGGCATGCCAGGTGGATCCCAGTTGGGTACATGAAGTAGTCTGTCTCTTTGCCTCCTTGCTTCTCACTTAAGAAAAAAAAAGAGAGACCAACTATACAACACCAGTAATTTTTATCATCTTTGCCTTAAGGATTATTTACAAAGTAGAAACGGGCATTCAAATATCTGTGGTGATATTTTTTTTAATGCCACAAAACAAATTCCAGGCTGGCAGCAAATTAAAATTAAACTACTGCCAACTTTAGTAAATTTCCTCTTAAAAAAAAGAATCATCTCAAAGTGAGAAATGGATATAAGTAGCAGAACTCACTAAGTACTCAAATATCAGTATCTTTAAAGAAAAAAATAAAACATACCAGAAATAAGAGGAAAATTTCCACATCACAATATAATCATGTTTTATTTCATTGAGTTGTATATATGTATACATGTAAAGACAAAAATTACTCCTCTTTACATGTACACATACATATGTATTATGTGTACATGTAAATTAAATATTCTTTCAGTATTTTACCTGTTGTTTTATTGATATCCTTGATATTAAATCATAAAATTGATTAGCAAAAAAAAAGAACCTGTGATTAATATACAATGTCACAAAATTTTTTTAAAAAAACAAGACCTTCTCCTAACCAGCATGTATCATAGGCCTTGATTTTAAAGATAGAATAAATTTTCTATAAGTTTACTAGGAAACAGAATGCCAAATGAACCTCAAGACACTCATGAGCTAGTCATAAAATATTAAACCACATCTTGCTATCTGCTTAACAAATTCTTGAAGCTTTGGCCATATATAATCATTCATCTCTGCCATTACCGTACCTTCTAATCTTATTCATATCTAGATAGTCTTGGTATAGTTCTTGTCTTTATGTTCATATAAAATAGATGAGCTTTTATGATTTAATGCTATTTGTGTCACCATGTCAAATCAATCAGTTCCAAGATCTGATTCATCAAGAAACCAAATTTAAAAAATTATACTGATCAGATTTGGGATATCATCAGCTTTGAAGTTTGCATGCGTTATTGTGAATGTCCAATCATTAATTGCATTCAATGATTCAGAGATTTCCAAAGGTATATTTTATAACCAATTCACCTTCCAATATAGGGGCCTGGTCTTGCATGGACTGATTTTCTGTAGACAAAATGTAGAAGTCACTTAAACAGTATTATCAAAGACATACTAAACTCTACTTTTCATTTTATAATTGTTTCTTCTCCCTCTGCCAACTCCCAGAAAGAACAAAATAATTTTGTGGGGGACTACAACTTACTTTTTAATCAAGTCATATGAAATGTCTTTTATTTAATTAAGAAAATAATTTTTTTTTTTTTTTTGGTAAAGCAAATTTTAAATAGCACTTGTTTCTCTTACTATGCTAGATGTCCCTTTTAAAAGAAAATTTTGTCCCTTCTTATTTAAGATAATTTTCTCCTAATTGTTTGCATCAATTGTTTTTCTACTACTTGATCAATGAAGCTCAGAAATATTACTGGGGAAAGACTTCTTCCTAACATGTTATAACTAATTTATCCATTTTAGTGTTATTTAAATCTGTGGCTCCAAACCAGCTGATGATCTTGATAAAATGAAGATTCTAATTCATGGGCATCGTGCAGGGCCCGAGATTCTAAGGTTCTGGTCAGTTCCCAGGTAATGCCCATGCTGCTGGTCAAATCCCTCTGAAAGTAGCAGGGGTCTGAAGAGAAATGGGAGGATTTCCACACTGGCCTGCAGAGGTCAGCACTGCACTTGTTAAAGATGTCAGACAATCTCAACAAGGCGGTACTACTTCACTGCTGAATTTGGGAGGCCCCAAACATCTGCATTCTGGAGAAACTAATTTCTGAGATCACACTGTGAATATGAATGTACATGAGCACAGGCCCACTTAATATGCTACCATATCATAAGGCCTTTTCTATAAAAATATATGGATTTGCAGACAGTTTAGGACAAGTCTTCCAGAAATCACTGCTCCTCTTAAGGGAACTAGTTTTGCCAGCAGACAAGAGAAAAGGAGGCTGACTAACACAGCAATTCCAAAATTGTCAGACATTCAGGGTCAGGGCAGGCCCAACCTCAAATCAAAAGCATGCAGTGGAGCCTGACCAGGCTGTGGCACAGTGGATAGAGCATCAAACTGGCATGTAGAGGATGCAGGTTCGAAACCCTGAGGTCGCTGGCTTGTAAGCGCTGGTTCATCTGGCTTGAGCGTGGGCTCACCAGCTTGAGCACAGGGTCACTGGCTTGAGCCCAAAGGTCGCTGGCTTGAAGCCCAAGGTCACTGGTTCGAGCCCAAGGTCGCTGGCTTGAGCAAGGGGTCACTCGCTCTGCAGTAGTCCCCAGGTCAAGGCACACATGAGAAAGCAATCAATGAACAACTAAATTGTTCCTGTCTGTCTGTCTCTATCTGTCCCTCCATCTGTCTGTCACACACACACACACACACACACACACACACACACACACACACACACAAGCATGCAGTGGAGGTACATCATATGCACCTTATAATATAACTTATGAGAATTCAACTTTCTCCACTTGGGGAGAGGAACCAAAAGAATATAGAAATTTACTAGTGAGTTCAATTCAGTCTGAGCCTCAGAAAAATTGTAAAGTGGGAGAGGTAATCCCATAGCTTGAACCCTCACTGTGTGGAGTTTATGAAGAGATGTTCTGCTAATCCAATATGGCTCCTAAACAAAGCAACTTCTTCACCAGGGGCTTAACTGAAGAAAGGAGTGATCAAAGGTTATTGATCGTAAGTGACTTCCTATTTTTGCCTTAAATGATGACTATACCCTAACTCCCCCTATAAGATATGACCTCACAGCACTGTCATTAATAAACCCCTGGGATTCATGTGTGCGCTGTGAGGACTGACCTGATTTGCAACTGTTGATACATTCTCTACACCAAACTTCAGCTTCTAGGCTGCCGGGGGTCGGGGGGGGGGGGGGGGGGGGGGGGGGGGGGGGGGGGGGGGGGCTAATTACAAACCTAAAGGCACTGAAAATACCTTGGCCTTGACCTTTCTTTTCAAGAAGTAGTTCCAACCACAAGCCCTTCTCCTCTCTTGTGGAAGAAGAAAGGCAAGAGCAGAAGATGGAAGCAGTTTTTCCTCTAACCTCTCATGGAAGTGACTTAAGCCCTGGCTCTCAAAACCTGAAAAGGTATCCTGATTTTACAAACTATGAGTAGCACAAAAAAGTTTATGGAGCAATTTCATATGGCCCTTTGGTAAAAGGAACATACAAGCTAGTTGGCTAGCCCGCACAACTTGAGGGGCAGGAGAGTTTCTGTTGAATAGAATTTAACAGTTGTACAATAATGAAAGTTCCTCCCCAGATATATGCCTGTCTCCTCCTAACCATGAAATACATTAGGCATGTTTTATTACAGCCCAGATAATCCTTGTTCAAATTTCTTACCAATTTAAAAGCGCAGTTTTGTTTCGCTATCATTTTAACCCTTCTCAATCTTTGTGCTTTTATGTTTTCACATTGTTTAAATATCATTTTTTAAAACCAATTAAATTGACCTCTACTTTATAGAGAGACACTTTAACAGCAACATCAGGTAAAGCAAGCTACATGAAGAACATGAATATCTAGAGAAGACAGTATTATGGAGGTTCACTATGGATGTGCACAATGATACTCACAGTCAACATGCAAAATATCAACACAGCATTATCTAATCTGGAACATAATTTCTTTTTCTTTATAGACACAGAGAATCAGAGAGAGGGACAGATAAGGACAGACAGACAGGAAGGGAGTGAGATTAGGAGAATTAATTCTTTGTTGCAGCTCCTTACTTGTTCAGTGATTGCTTTCTCAAATGTGCCTTGACTGGGGGGCTACAGCAGAGCGAGTGACCCCTTGCTCAAGCCAGTGACCTTGGGCTCAAGCTGGCGACCTTGGGGTTTCGAACCTGGATCCTCCATGTCCCAGTCCAACGCTCTATGCACTGCACCACCACCTGGTCAGGCTGGAATACAATTTCTTATAAAAGTGTAAAGAGATAATCTTTTACTCTTTCAAAAAGTAAAGAATAGGGATAAATCTCTTCCATACTTTTCAAAACATGACATGACTTTAAAGGGCAAAAAAGAGAGGATTCCTGGTATATAATATTTAGAAAAATAAGATGTAAAATTATGTGTCTGGGTATGTGTTTTGTTCTTAAGTGTATAAATATACATGCATACAATGAGATACTACTTCACACCCATTAAAATGGCTTTAAAAAAAATCTAAAACCAGAAAACAAGTGTTGATGCGAATGTACAGAAATCAGAACCTTTATGCACTACTGGTAGGAATGTAAAATGGTACAGCCGCAATAGAAAACAGTATTAAGTTCCTCAAAAAATTAAACATTGAATTATTATTTTATCTAGCAATTTCACTTCTGGTTATATGGCCAAAAGAACTGAAAGCAAGGAATTGAACAGATATTTATATACCCATGTTCACACCAGCATTATTTACAATAACCAAAATGCCCACGTGACAATAAATGGAGAAACAAAATGTGATATATACATAAATGGAATATTATTCAGTATTAAGGCAAATACTGTATGCTTCTACTTATATGAAGTACATAGAGTAGTCCATTCAGAGACAGAAGCTGGGGGGAGAGTGGAGTTACAATTTCACTATGGGGTGACAAAGAAGTTTTGGAGATAGTGCTGATAGTTGAACAACAATGTGAATGTACTTAATGTTACCAAACCCTTAAAAATGATTAAAGTAGTGCCTGACTAGTGGTGGTGCAGTGGATAGAGCATCGACCTGGGATGCGGAGGTCCCAGGTTCAAAACCCTGAGGTAGCGGGCTTGAGCACAGCCTCGGCAGCTCGACCACAGGGTCGCTAGCTTGAGCACGGAATTACCAACACAATCCCAAGGTCGATGGCTTGAGCAGAGGGTCACTGGCTCAGCTTGGGCTTCCCTGGCCCAGTCAAGGCACATATGAGAAGCCATCAATGAACACCTAAAGTGATGCAACTATGAGTTGATGCTTCTCATCTCTCTCTCCTTCCCTTCTTTCTCTCCCTTCCTATCTCTCTCTCTCACCCATACAAAATTAAAATAGTAAATTATGTTATCTATATTTTAACATTAAAATTTTTTATTAAATGTATACATACAAATATATGTATATGTATGGAATAAATAAACCTAAATTAGTGGTTATATTTGGGTGGTAGAATTACAGCTAATTTTAATTTTATTCTTTATATTATTTAGAATCTTTCAAAATCCTATAGTGAAAAATAAATAAAAACAAGGGAAAATTAATTTAAAAAATGAATATGGCATGTCATTGAATAGTGCAGACCCTTATCCATGTTAGGGCGGGGATGAGTCCTGCACAGGTCTTTAGAAGAAAGAGGGAGCTACTTGGTCTTACATATAGGGGTGGAGTTGCATACCATCCTTACTGGAATCCTATTTCTCACTGGGAACCTTCTTAAGTATTCTCGCAACGACATAATGAAAGGACCTACATATGTACTGGCTAAGATATTTTTTAGTGGATGCACAAAATATTAGCTCTGATGGTATGTAGACTTTGACTACAAGATAATTTGAGATGAAGGAAATAGAGCACCCTTGTCAACAATATACATCCTCTTTCCCCTGTATGCCTAGCATATCACATTTTAAAAAAAAGGTGACAAAATTAAAAATTATAATTTAGACATGAATCTCTGAGGTCGTTCACATTGACATAAAACAATTTTCAAAAACAAAACAAAAAGAAAAGGTTAAAACCAGGTCCTTCTAATTTGACTAAGAAATATTTTTGAAAAATTTAAAAAATTTCAGAATACTATTTTATGAAAATATGCAATATTATTTATTCATTGCATGCATGCCCCTTCAAGATCTTCTATGTGAGGAAACACAGGACTATATACCTAGATTGAGTTTTCTATTGTTTAACAAAATCAATGTTTACTCAAAGATAGTTTCATAATAGCTTGAAGGTCATTTTATCAGAAAATAATTTTTGAGTAAAATTCTAAGGCCTTCATATTTGAAAGAGCTCACCTTTAGTAACAAACACACATTAAACCAGGGTTTTAAATAATGTGACAGGCAGTATCCTATTCATCCTCAGCAGTCACCCAGGGCACTCTTCCTGCCTCCCGTACTGCCAGCACTGGCCCAATACCGCACTGTCCCGGCGCAGACTGTAGCACACCACACTAGAACTGGGAGAGAGCCTATTGTCCTCACCTCTGAGTCTGCCATGCTGCCCACAGTCTATTTTGTAGGAAACCTTCAGATTAGCTTCCATCAAGTACCAATTCAACCATGCCTGTGAGCAGTTCAAACTCCTTCATTAGAACTTTTCTTCTTACCATAAGAAGTATAAAATTCTTGTTCAGGCATTTTAAGGCTTTCTAAAATCTGGCCCACATACAGATTTTATGTTCTAACTTCTGACAGAGCTAGGTGCTGTTTACTAGACATGCACTGTCTCTTTCTACCTTCTCACCTCTGCCCAGAATAATTGTGATTACAGACTGAAGAGACACACATTAAGAATTTACTGAATGAGCCTGATCAGGTGGTGGCACAGTGGATAATGTCAACCTCGGACACAGAGGACCAAAGTTCGAAATCCCAAGGTCGCCAGCTTGAGTGCAGGCTCACCAGCTTGAGAACAGAGTCGTGGCTTGAGCATGGGATCATAGACATGATCTCATGGTCGCTCGCTTGAGCCCAGAGGTCACTGGCTGGAAGCCCAAGATCACTGGCTTGAGCAAGGGGTCACTCACTCTGCTGTGGCCCCCCCCCCCCCCCGGTCAAGGCACATATGAGAAAGCAATCAATGAACAACTAAAGAACTGCAACTATGAGTTGATGCTTCTCATCTCTCTACCTTCCTATCTGTCTGTCCCTCTCTCCTTTGCTTTAAAAAAAAATTTACTGAATGAATATTGTTTTGATTGTAATATTAGTTTCTCTGAGTTTGGGCACATTACTTTGTGGTTTACTAACAGTCAGAGAGGGCTTGAAAATCCTAGTTCTGTCAAGAATTATCCACCTGATAAGCAGAATTCCTAAATCCTGTAGGGAACCATAATATGATCTAAGACACCATTAGAACAAAGATAGTGTTTTCAGTAACAATCATTTATATAACCTAAGCAAAAAAATTTAGAAAACCAAAAAATAAATTACGATAAGCTGTATAACTGTTCACTAAAATATAGGAGACTATTAACATGCAAGAGGTAAGAAAGCAGCTAGCTTAGTGCATGCTGAATACTGAAAAAGCCTGTTTGGCTGTTTCTTCTTCAGTCGCTCTGTTCTTCAGCCAGGTTAGAACATTCTGTTACTTTGTATATAAGCAAAGACTTTATCTCAGGGCCAAATGCATTTTTGCTTAATTAAGAAGAAAATGATACCCATGCAAATATTTAACTTAGATAATAAAGTAACAAATGCCTCAAACAGTGTTGCTAAATGTTCTAATTCTGACTGATAGCTATTTCTATCACATTAGGACTAGACTATGTGGGGGGGGGGGGGGATAATGAACACGGCTTTGAAGACTTGAGAGACCTGGGTTTGTATCTCAACTTGGAGGTTGTCACAGTGCAACCATGGGAACATAATATAACTCTTAGAAAACTCGTTTCCTTGTGTCAATTTTTAAAAAAAAAATTATTCCTATTTCTCATGGCTTTGAGAATTAAGTAAGAAAATACTTGTCAAGTGTTGTTATCTGTCCAATACACATTCAATAAATGATAATTCACTTCCCTGCATGACCTTTTAAGTGGGGATTACTCACATCCATCTCTTACTCACCAACTCTACTACCCAACTAACTATTCACTGAAACAACGTTGACACTGTCTTCACTCACCCAGTTTTAAAAGGTAATTTTTTAAAACTTGACAACTGAATTAGCACTTGTCGCTAAATATCAATCTATTGAAGTGTTGAAAATTCTAGAAATTTTATTTGTGCAGTAAAAGATGATGCATATAATGTGTGAATGTATGTGATTTTTGGTACTTTGGACTTTAACATTATCTATTAAAGAAGAGAGGAGGAGATATGTGTATAATTCTGGATCCATAAGACTTTATTAGAAAGAAATTTTCCTTAGAAATTGTATTTTTTAATAAATGTTTTCAATAATTAAAGCTACTGCTTAGCACATAAAATGAGAAAAATATATGCTGGATTCCCCAGGAGCAACCTCAGTATTAATAGTAAAGTAAGGCTAGTTGATCCGCTAGTTCAAAACCATCAGTTATAATCTGAAAGAGAAACTATTTTCAAACACCAAAATATAAAGAACTCTAATTCTGAATGAGGTTTTGTGTAATCTCTACTAATTTTGCAGTCACTGTCCCTAAATGCTTTTGATGTATTAATGAATAAGAGAATTCAATTCTCTTCATAAGCCTATGAGTAGGTACTATTATTAATTCAAGGAAACTGAGGCTTAAAGGAGTTAGGTAACTTACTCAAGGGCACATAACTAGAAAGTAATGAAGCTGAGATACAGACCCAGAGGGTCTAACTTCAAAGCCTGTATTCTTAACCACCGTGCTAGTGGTTCCTAACCCTGATTCACTAACCTCTTTTTATAGCACATGTTTTTGAAGCACCTTTTACTATCTAAAAATGAAAATCATATCATATAATCTATCCATAAAATTAACATAATGCTCTAGCTGTAATGTGAGAAAAAAATTATTAAAATATGTATTTCACTATAAAAATAATTTTAAATTATAATTTTAATTAGGAAAATTCAGGCACAACTACACTACTAGATCAAAAAAAAGGAAAGGCCTAGAAATGCCCCACGTTTGCGGGCAGAGATGCCGCAGTGGAGCGCAGGTGCGCTGCCTTGCGAGGACGCTCTGCCGTGTCTGTGCTCCGCCACTGTGTTCTCTCACCTTTTCCCTAGATACGCTCATCTCCTCACCTTTACAAATAAACAATTATAAAATTTGTACAACCTCACTAAGACTCTGTACTGTTTGACCTCCATGACTGAGTTTAAGGCACCAATAATTTTAAAAATTGAAAACTTCTCACTAAGAACACAGAGCATAGTTCTGCTCCAGTAAAAAAGACTGGTGTCAGGTAAATCTGGTTCCAACCACCACTTATGTTGCCAATTCATCTCTTAGCACTCACTTGAAATTCAATGTAGACTGTACACTTCTTCCCTTTTGAATCTCTAAAGTTTTCCTCATTTAGCAACTAAAGTTCATTATGGGAGAATTACTATTTTAGAAATAGTTTTAGAATTTACTGTAAAAATTTAATCAACATCTTATTTTATCCAGTATACAAATAGTTAGAAGTAAGTCCCCTCCATCCACCCATGTGTTCATGAAAAAATACAGGAAGGAGCCAAACCAAATCCCTCTTAAGCTCAGACCTGTTCTTTGGGACGCAGGCAGCTCACTGGCAGCAGGCAGTGTACCTGTTGTTCCAGGAGGCAGTGCATAAGCTGAAGACGGGGGAGCTCCCGGTCCACCATGCTGGAAGGAGGCTCCGGAGGAAGGGGGCGGAGGGAAAGAAGCAGTGGGGCTGGAGGTGGCTGGGGAGACCGGGTGCTGTGCTGCATACAGCTGAGACTGCCCAGAATAGGAAGGAGCAGGAGATATGTAAGGGGTGTTAGGGTAAGCGTTTGAAGTAGAAGGAGCAACAGGCTGCTGAGGTCGATACGTTGCTGACCCCCCTGTTCCGAAGGAATACTGCGGGGCTGGTTGATAAGCTACACCAAGAAGAAACAGAAATTTTCATTAGTTACAAGTTTATTCAGACAGCAACAGAAAACCAACAAAGTTATCTCATTCTATGGAAATTGTTTTTTTATCATTCTTATTTTAATAATCAGTTATAACCAAATATGAACACTTAATAAGATGGTATGCTTTTGATAGCTCAGATGTTCTAAATATACTAAAGTCATTAGATCCCATATTTGAAACCTGACTTCTCAAGACTGCTATGGGCTATGATAACCTCTGAAACATCTGACCCAAGAACTACAAGACTGATCCTTTTCTATACTAGACTTTCCAGGGAGATCATTTCATAAGGTATATAAATGTCTAATCACTATGTTACATACCTGAAACTAATATAATATTGTATATCAACTGTAATTGAAAAGTTAAATTTAAAAAGTAAAATAAATTTGGCCCTGGCTGGTTGGCTCAGCGGTAGAGCATTGGCCTGGCATGCAGGAGTCCCGGGTTCGATTCCTGGCCAGGGCACACAGGAGAAGCGCCCGTTTGCTTCTCCACCCCTCCCCCTCTCCTTCCTCTCTGTCTCTCTCTTCCCCTCCCGCAGCCAAGGCTCCATTGGAGCGAAGTTGGCCCGGGGGGTTAAGGATGGCTCTGTGGTCTCTGCCTCAGGCGCTAGAATGGCTCTGGTTGCAACAGAGCAACGCCCCAGATGGGCAGAGCATCGCCCCCTGGTGGGCGTGCCGGGCGGATCCCAGTCGGGCGCATGTGGGAGTCTGTCTGACTGCCTCCCCATTTCCAACTTCAGAAAAATACAAAAAAAAATGTTATATGGAATTTGGTGGCAATACAAAATATCCCCCACCTTAGTACACTGCGGACCAGTAATTTTATTGCTAGCTTTACCCAGTGGCCAGATACGTTATTATTATTACTAATGACAAAAGACTAATCACTTTTAATTCCTTTTGTAATTTTTAACTTCAGCAAATGTGTTTTCCATTACACTGTTTCTCTCTAAATGACAACAATGAAAAGCCGAGAATTCTCGTGACTGGCCACAAGCCTTAGAAAACATGAGAATTCTCGTGATCTGTCTGCAATGTGTTAAGAATTATAGCATGAGTACTATTGTAACTGAAATCTTCTACATTTTTTTCAATTTAAATTTTATTTTTTCGAGAGAAAAGGGGCGGAGCAGCAGGAAGCATCAACAATGAATCAATGAATAACTAAAGTGAAGCAACTACGAGTTGAGGCTTCTTGCTCCCTACCTCTCTCCTTCTCCCATATGTGCCTTGAGCAGGCAAGCCCAGGATTTCGAACCGGCGACCTCCTCATTCCAGGTCGACACTTTATTCACTGCACAACCACAGGACAGGCTCCAACATTTTAGTAAAATCATCAGCTATTCAAATTCTGAGTTTGAGTACAGTTCCAAATTAATTATCAGCTCTTACGACCTCTGGCAAATAGTTACTATATAATATTTCATATACTATACGTAATTGGTTAGTAAGTGATCGAGCAGCCAACTAATATTTTAATGTAATGACCTGAACTCAGATTCGAGATCTTAATACCCCCACATTCTACACGACCAGGGTAGGTATGAACCTCTACAGAGTGACCCAAACTGTACTTGGTTCTACTCTGAAGACAGCACTTTCACATTGAACACTTGAGTGAAGAGTTGTATCAAATCTGTATTCATGTTATGTAAGAACATCCACTTTAGCACAGAATATGTTCATTAAGATTAGTTCTTAGTAGGTTAGGTAATGGGCCTCTTGTTTTTCTAATAGTTGTTTTATCATAATTTTCCCCTTTAATATTTTTCTTTTTGCTCTTCATTTAAATTTTAAAATAGTGGCAATATTTAGCCCTATTTAACATAGTGCAAATATTTATTTTCGGAAAACAAAACCAAAAGCTAATAGTGGATATATATCATTATTATACGTTTGTCAAAATTCACAGATGTACAACACCCAGAATGAACTCTAAAGTACAGACTCTGGATGACTATGATGTGCACAGCCATGGTGCAAGATGTCAATAATGGGGTAGGTTTGTGTGGGGGCAGATGGTACAATGAAACTTTCTGTACTTCCCATTCAATTTTGCTGTCAACATAAAACTGTTCTAGCCTGACCTGTGGTGGTGCAGTTGATAATGTTGACCCAGGACACTGAGGTTGCCAGTTTAAAACCTGGGGCTTGCCTGGTCAAGGCACATATGAGAAGCAATCAATGAATAACTAAAGTGAAGCAACTACGAGTTGAAGCTTCTTGCTCCCTCCCTCTCTCCTTCCCTCTCTAAAATCAAGAAATACAATCTTGCCCTGGCTGGTTTGCTCAGTGGTAGAGCATTGGCCTAGCGTGTGGATATCTCAGGTTTGACTCCTGGTCAGAGCACACAGGAGAAGCAACCATCTGCTTCTCATCCTTCCACCTTCTCTCTCTCTCTCTCTCTCTCCCCCTCCTTCCGTCCCTCTCTCCCTCTTGCTGCCATAGCTCGACTGGTTGGAGCAAATCAGCCCTGGGCGCTGAGGATGGCTCCGTGGAGTCTCCATCTCAGGTGCTAAAAACAGCTCGATTACAACCATGGCCCCAGATGGGCAGAGCATTGGCCCCCAATGGGGGTTGTTGGTGGTTGCTAGATCCCCGTTGGGGCGCATGTGGGAGTTGTCTATCTCCCCTCCTCTTACTTGGAAAAAAAAAGAATAAAAAAGAAAGAAAATCTTAAAATAAAATAACTGTTCTTAAAAAAGCCTATTTAAAAAAAAATAAGTGCAAAATAACAAAAAACAAATATCCCTGGATCCATTTTTCAAAAAAATGGTTTGTATCATCTTGTCCAAAGGAAAAGAATATATACCAAAAAATTTCTAGAATTCTACTTTTTTTATTTATTTATTCATTTTTAGAGAGGACAGAGAGAAGGAGGGGGGAGAGAGACAGAGAGAGAGAGAGAGAGAGAGAGAAGGGGGGAGGAGCTGGAAGCATCAACTCCCATTTGTGCCTTGACCAAACAAGCCCAGGATTTTGAACCAGCGACTTCAGCATTTCCAGGTCAATGCTTTATCCACTGCGCCACCACAGGTCAGGCTAGAATTCTATTTTTTTTATACCAAATCATGGAATGATTGACTCTAATAGGTCTCAGTAAAGGCTGAGTAACCAGGAGCCAAGTGTTCTGAATGGACTGACAGGAGCTGTTTGCTAGCAGGTTGATTTGAGGTGCTCCCTAGGGAAGACAGATTTCTCTCTCCCAGGGGTAGTCAACCTTTTTATACCTACTGCCCACTTTTGTATCTCTGTTAGTAGTAAAATTCTCTAACCGCCCACCGGTTCCACAGTAATGGTGATTTATAAAGTAGGGAAGTAACTTTACTTTATGAAATGTATAAAGCAGAGTTACAGCAAGTTAAAGCATATAATAATTACTTACCAAGTACTTTATGTCGGATTTTCGCTAAGTTTGGCAGAATACATCTTTATAAAACAACTTACTATAGTTAAATCTATCTTTTCATTTATACTTTGGTTGCTCCGCTACCGCCCACCATGAAAGCTGGAATGCCCACTAGTGGGCGGTAGGGACCAGGTTGACTACCACTGCTCTATAGCAATGATTTGGGCCCTATATACACTGGCTCTTGCTTTACTTGTTAAAATTGATTTGATCATGGCTTTGGAGCTTCAAAGTAAATAGTTACTATATTAGATAAGACATGCTGCTGTGAAAGGACTTCGGGGTCACAATACTTACGCTGCGGCTGTGGATAAGGTGGTACCTGGGTGTGCATGTGACCTGGAGATGGGGAAAGCTGAGCTGCAGCAACATTGGGGTTAACATTTCCATGCATCAAGAAACCTGGAGGTGGAGGATTTTCTCCCTAGGAAATGAAAATATGGTAAAAAGAGGATTACATTTGGAACCAAGAACCTTACCTGATAGATTTATAATCTCTGAAATGGAATTCTATTAAAAAAAAAACTTTATTGTGTAAGAAACATTGCATTTTGCACATTCTGTCTTCTTCAGTGCACATTTTCTGAACGATATATTCTGAATGATTTAAAGATCAGACAAGTTCAAAGTAATAACTGTAATGAATGCTACAGATGCCAATAGCCTCATAAAATAGTGCCGATAATATTTATAAGTCACCAGGATTTTCCATCTCTACTAAATTCCATCCACTATTCCACTCTTTGAAAATGTAAGTATAAATGTCACAAGGGAAGGCTGCTTCTCTTCAATTTTTGTAATGCTCAAAAAAAGGGGGGGAAGAGAAAAGGACATCTCCAGTGAAATCAGATTGAAACCATTGTTAGAACCTTGGTTGATGTTTTTCTTGCTCAAGTCAATTTAGAACTGTAAAGGTATGAGAGAGAGATAAGAAGAATAGATTAATTGTGCTAACTACTGCTTCTTGCATCCTAAAAGCATTCAAATGCAATAAGCAGACAGAGAGTTGGGGAAGGAGAACTTAAGAACAGGGGTAGAGAATATATAACTATATATATATATTTAGGTGAGCAGAACTCTGCTCAGAGAGGAATAATGAAGGATATACCTGTGTGTCAGAGGGAGAGGCTGCAGGTGGATGGCTGGGAAGGGCGGTAGGAGTTTTGTTACTCCAGGTAGTGACAGTAGGGGCAGTTCTAACCTGAATTGAACAAAGAAACACCAATCACAGAAAATAAAAAATGAAAATGTTAAAGAAGAAAAAGAAACCCCAAAAGGCATTAACAGCCATATGCAAAGTGAAACATTTAAGTGCAGCAAAACAGCCCGTTAGTGTCAGTCAGGCAATTGCTTTCATTGTAGCTGGGATTCCAAAAGAAAAACACATTCACAATAAAACAAAAGGAGGAAGGCAGCAGAAAAACAGTATGAAAGCCTAAATCAAAGCACAAAGAACAATGTCATTCAAGTGTCAATAATAAGGGGGGAAAGCTAGGTCCTGTAAGTAGGAAAGGAAAGAAGATATTTGGAGAAAAAAAAGGTAACTGAGTTAAGGTATTTTGAAGCATTAATATTCATGCTATAATTAGTTCTGTGAACATATTGCTATAAGTTCCCTTTTCTAGATTACAAATTAGAGCTACAAAAATAAAGTTAGTCCCATATGAGGCTTAGAGTCATACAGAGATTATTAAAGAACAACCAGTCTAATTCCCACTCTTTACCATTGAGAAACCATGGCCCACAGAAATGAAATGCTGAGGTCCATACAACTCACTGGTGGAGGATCTAGGCCTGATTCCAGGTCTCCCAATTCCCAGGCCAGTGCCTGCTACACTACTATACCATGTTGCTTACCCTGGAGTCCAGAGGTCTTCACTTTTTTTTTAAAAAAGACTTTATTTATTCCATTTTTAGAGAGGAGACAGAGAGAGAGAGAGAGAAAGAGAGAGGGGAGAAGCAGGAAGCATCAATTCAAAGCATATGTGCCTTGACCAGGCAAGCCCAGGGTTTCGAACCGGCAACCTCAGCATTCCAGATCAATGCTTGATCCACTGCATCACCACAGGTCAGGCCAGAGGTCTTCACTTTTTTAAAGTCATCAAAATCTTTTTTGTCAAGTAAATCTTTGTAGACATGCCAATATATAAACAAGTAATAGCAAAGATGTGAAGGGGGAGGGGCGGAGGAAGGTAGAAGAGGGATAGGCGGTGATGGAGGGAGACTTGGGGTGGTGAACACACAATGCAATATATGCAACATACAGATGATGTAAAACTGTATATCCAGAACCTGTATAATTTTATTAATCAATGTTACCCCAATAAAAGTTAAAAAAATATTTTTTTAAATAGCAAAGATGTGCTGGTCGAAGTGGAAGAAGGACTTCTACAAATCAGGTCTCCCTTTCATGCTTTTATTCCTGCCTGTACACATTCTTTTAAAACCATAAAATGTCCTCATTCAGTATAGCACAAGCTTTAATAAGGAAAATCACTGCTTAATTTATGGCTGAATTTGTCTTTCTTTTTTTAAAGCATGAGACTGCTAAGTCAAAGTAAAGCAAAAGTCTTTTGATGTTTCTATTTTCCCAGAAAGACAAATAAAGGCAAGGACGTAAAGAGTAAATACTCTGTCCTCCCAGTGGAGAGAATGCCTGACCACTTCAGTATCCTGAGAAACAGTGTGGCCCAACTCACAGTGCTTGGGAGTCTTCCTCCTAAACTGCCAATTAATTAGCCACACAATGCGGAAAAATTTAAGCTCGAAGTTTTAAAACTCTGGTTGGTTGCTTGACTCCTCCAACCTCTCACTTTGCCTAGCCATCACCAGATTTGCCTACCTATGCCATCGACTTTCCAAGTCTAGCTTAATCTCCACGAGAGTGGAGTTCTGTTTACCAATGTACCCTAACAGGCAGAAAATAAAGACAGACAGTCACAGTATGCTCTTA
This sequence comes from Saccopteryx leptura, assembly GCF_036850995.1. NCBI lineage: Eukaryota > Metazoa > Chordata > Mammalia > Chiroptera > Emballonuridae > Saccopteryx > Saccopteryx leptura. The sequence continues at coordinate 64,181,881 of NC_089507.1, forward strand.
ATAAATATTTGTCAAATGAATGAAAAAACAAAACTGTTAAAACAGAGATTATTCTACATAGTTATTATATTATTATTCAAATGTTATCTATAAGTATTAATCAAAGGTACAATAGACCAAAAAACATGACTTGATTTTTTTTAGTTTTTCATGACTTTATATTTACTTTGCTACAATAAAATGCAAGAAAGACCCTGTCAATTCCATCAGTAATTTGTTCTATTTTAAAATGGGCACAGTATTTGTGAACTCTGTTTCCAAACAAGACCATTTATTACTTATGAAAACATACTTTTCCTTTAAGAACATGAAGGTTATCTGATAGTCTAGAAATGTAAGTCTCTATATGAAATAATAAAAGACAGCAACAGCCACATTTTATGCCACTAAACATTCGGTAATTTTAATTTAATAAATAAATTAATGAAGATATTTAATCATCTTTACACTCCCAGTGGCCTACAACTTCATAAACTCACTTCTCTCTAATATACAAGTTGTCCCCAAAGTGTATGTGTTCTCAATGCTCTTTAGCATGCTGATACAGAGAGACACACTAAACCTATACCAGTGATTCAGAAAAGAATACTAAAAAAATAAAACAAACTACTTTCTAAAAATATTTTATAAAATTAACCACAAAATTGTTGCCACCACTTTACTTATAGTTTGTTAGATAAATCAAATTATAGAAGTTTCAAGAACATGTACATTGTAAGGAAAGTCTGAGTGATGAAGACATAGAAAACCCCCTAGAGAGCTTACACTTATATCTAAAATATCTATTAGACTAGATTAAAGGGATAATTTTTAAAAGCAAATTTTAAATACCACTTTGAAGAGTATAAAAAGTGTAACTATTAAAATAATATGTTGTCTAGTTTCATCATAGTAGATAAAGTCTCTTATACAACAAACTAAAACCACTAACTGGAACAGAAATACATACAAGTTCCTACTCAACCTAGACATATCACTCACATGGGGATAATATTGTTGAGTCGCAACTCTTGGCATCTGCATGTGGCCGGCAATTGGTCCAGGCCTGCCCTTGGGCAGCTGCTGCCTCTCATAAGGTACTTTAGGTGACTCCTGAACTGGTACAGGCTCTCCTTGTGCTCTACAAAGTCTGTCACGAAGCTGGACAATATTAGGCTATAAAACGTAACGGAAGAAAACAATACAAATGGTTAGAGTTCGCCTAAATGTATGACAGCATGTTGATTTTCCTTTTCATTTTTTTTACCGAGAGAGAGAGAGAGAGAGAGAGAGAGAGAGAGAGAGAGAGAGAGATAGGGGGGTGGGGGACAGACAAACAAGAAGGGAAAGAGATGAGAAGCATCAATTCTTCGTTGAGGCACTTTAGTTTATTCATTGATTGCTTTCTCATATGTGCTTGACTGCAGAAGGGGCTCCAGCTGAGTTACTGACCCCTTGCTCAAGCCAGTGACCTTGGGTTCAAGCAAGCGACCATGGGATCATGTCTATGATCTCATGCTCAAACCGGCAACCCTGTGCTCAAGCTATTGAGCTCATGCTCAAGCCAGATGAGCCTGCACTCCAGCTGGCAACCATGGGGTTTCAAACCTGGGTCCTTAACATCCTAGGCTGACACTCTATTCAATGCACCACTGCCTGGTCAGGCCATGTTGATTTTCCTAAAGTAAGCTTGATCATTCATATTGTATGCTGTGTATTCCACAACAGACTTTGGCATGACAGACTTTGATATCATGGTTTCCAATACTGAAGATTGACACCAAAGGCCCACAATTGATAGTATAACTTATAATTTAACTGAGGCAGTAATTTGAATTATGCCCACTACACGTAGCATGCATTGTCACTTCTCATCCCTGCTCTTTTGTTGTTTGCTTGTACATAGTTGAGTAACACTCAAAATCACAAAAGAAGCTAAAAAATACAATTTTGTTTCTTTGCCAGGAAAAAAGGCCCCAAAAGAAAATCAACTGCTAAAGATAGTAATGAAAGAAAAATGGCAATCTGAGAAAGAGATTAAACTTATTTAAATAGATGTTTGAAATAAAAGAGTAAGATGTCAAACTTAAAGATGCTTGTACAGATGTACAACTATACAGATCTGCAGTATGAGCTGACTATATACATGTTCTATACTAACAAAGGAGCAATGTTGAAATGTTTCAGCAAGAATTCATTTTAACCTGACCAGGTGGTGGCACAGTGGACAGAGCATTGGACTGGGATGTGGAGGACCCAGGTTCAAGACCCCGAGGTCGCCAGCTTGAACAGGGGCTCATCTGGCTTGAGCAAAAAGCTCACCAGCTTGGACCCAAGGTCACTGGCTCAAGCAAGGGGTTAATCCGTCTGCTGAAGGCCCACGGTCAAGGCACATAAGAGAAAGCAATCAATGAACAACTAGGGTGTCACAACAAAAAACTGATGACTGATGCTTCTCATCTCTCTCCGTCTCTGTCTGTCCCTATCTATCTGTCTCTCTGACTCTCTAAAATAAAAAAAAGAAAAAAAAAGAATTCATTTTAATATCTTTAAAAATTATATATTTCTAAAAATTATATAATTTAAACATTTTAGGTATTCTTTATTGCCTTTTATGGAGGATAATTATATACTATACTATCACAAAGTCTCAGGACATATTCCCCAGAAAATACTAAGGGTTTACTGAGATACATAGGAGAAAATAACATCAAAATTATATTTACATAAAGAATGTTCTTAGAAGTCCAAAGAAAATCCTAAAAGGTAATGAACAGAAAATGTATGTGGTTATAAATGATAATGAAAATAAAGAGTTTGGTTCTAAGGCTAGAAGATCTAATGGTCTTAGATTAAGTTAGTCTTAAAATAAATAAAGGGTCTTTTATCTCAATATTATTAAGTAAATAATCATTTAAAACTATTAAGCCAAAGTCATCATAAAGACTAAGTTTCTACTCTACCCAATATGCTCATTAACAATTTAGAAAGCTATGAGCTGTCTCTATATGTAAGAGTGTATATCACACCAACTGGAGAGTCATACCTCCACGGTCCTGGGACACAGATGGGTTTTACTCAATGAAATATATTGACAATTCCCTAGAACAGACAAAATACTGAAAACAATTTTAACTAAAAAAAATCCATAAAAACAGAATGAAGTTTACAATAAAAAATATAGAAAGGCCTGACCAGGCGGTGGCGCAGTGGATAGAGCATCAGTCTGGGATGCAGAGGACCTAGGTTCAAGACCCCGAGGTCGCCAGCTTGAGCGCGGGCTCATCTGGCTTAAGCAAAAAGCTCACCAGCTTAGACCCAAGGTCGCTGGCTTGAGCAAGGGGTTACTCGGTCCGCTGAAGGCCCGTGGTCAAGGCAGATATGAGAAAGCAATCAATGAACAACTAAGGTGTTGCAACAAAAAACTGGTGATTGATGTTTCTCATCTCTCTCCATTCCTGTCTGTCCCTATCTATCCCTCTCTCTGTCCCTGAAAGGAAAAAAAAAAAAAGTATAGAAAGAAAATAGTAGCAAGGCTCAAAATTAAGCTTTGTCAGACACAGAGCACAGACATAAATACCCTGTCAGTGAAAAGCCCACCCTGACGCCCCGTACCCACTGTGGGTTCAGGTTCCCTCCTCCTTGCTCCCACAGCACTGCTGCCTCCGTCCCAGCACTCTGCACGTCTGCCATCCCGTGTTTACTTGTCTACAGTCATTCTGAGTATAGAAACTCCCTCAGGAAAAGGATCTTGGCACTTTTATTCATCACTGTATATTCAGTTACTTATGAAATTGAACTGAATTAAAACCAATATCATGAAAACGCCTGAGTTTAATTGCACACCAAATAAAAAAACTAAATTAGGAATGTAATGTAATTCTCTCTGCCTTGAACACTTAGAAAATCTACTTGCCCACAGATGGTAGCAGACTGAAATGGCATAAAGAATGAACTTCCTAGCTAATTATCTGGAATGGAACTTGTAGAAATTTCAAAATTATAACCCATTAGTCTGATTAAGTATTAACCTTTATAACTTTTCAACACAGAGGATTCCTACAAAGGACCTTATATACAGAATTAGCACTTGGCTTAAGAAACAAAAAGTTGGTCCTTTTCCATTCATTTTCTTCAAATACTATATACAAAGGGCTCTTTCATGCTACAAGAGCATTCTATCTCTCTGACACAGCTTGGGTATAACTAAAATGATCTGTCATACATAACATTCACCTGTAGTCATGTGACAAAAATTCAAGCACTCCAAAACACTCCACCTACTTATACATTTCTGTTTAATACTGAGTGCTATCTACTGTACTCCCTCATATATTAGAAGAAAAATGACCAGTTATAATTACCTGGTTGGTGCTTTCAGGAAGAAAAGCCAAGGCTGCAGCAATACTGCCCTGGGCTGCCAACAAATTGGCATATTGACTCATCTTCTCAGCCAAAAGAACTCCCACAGTATTGGTATCCATGGCTTGGGTGAGTTGAACAGCTTTTCGTAGGATGACAACTTTTTCAATCAGATCCTACATGAGAAAAAGAAAGAAGAGTAAAGGAGAAAGACAAAGATACCAAGATGTATATGAGAAGAAATAGGAAAAAATAGTTACTAAGATTTCTAAAACTTACTGTAAGTATAGTACCTATTATCATCTCTTTAGAAAGGTCTAGAACAGCTGACCACCATTTAGGTAATTGAAAGGGAGGAAGAAGGTCTCTTACTCATGAATAGGGCACAGGTTACCACCTTCCCCTAAACATCCTTAAACTGCCAGACACCTGTAAACTAAAACAGGCAAATATCCAAAGTGAAAGTAATAAGCAGATGTCCGAAGGCAGAAACTTGGGATCCAGCAGTGTAGGAGAAACTACGAGTAAAAACACCATACTATCTATATTATAAAAACAGTCCCACTATGTGATGACCTCCTAATGGACTTGCTATTTCAAACCAGAGTTTCTCATACTGCTCTTCAATGGCAATTCTTCCAACAATGGGGAGCTATGCTTCAGGTGTAAAGCACAAGACTACCCCCCACCTGCCCTTCACAGGTGCACAAATCCAGAAGTGTGGATCAAGTGTGTTTTCTCTCAGAAGCCCACAGAAGGAAAACCGTGATTTCCTACCAAACTTTCAGTTTCAACAGAGTGATCTTTAAAGCAACAACCCTACTGAGAAAACCGCTTTCCAGAAAGAAAAAAAAAAAAATTAGACTGAAATATCATGAGACTCTGCTGATTAAATTATTAGGGGAAAAAAAAAAGATATAATTACTCAGTGCCTACGAAGAATATTTTACTTCCTTGCTTGTCCATATCTTACATGGGATTACACTGACCTCTTACTTCCATTTCCTCTTAACCATGAAGATTCTCTACCGGTACTGGGGATGCCTCCCATCTGTTACCTCATATTGCTTCTTTCTGTACCCAAAGCACATAGGATCATTGGGAGCAGAGAGAGGAGCACGAGGGAAAAAAAGGTAAAGCCAGGGCTGTTTTCCTGCTCTTGCCACCTACTTCTCCCAACAAACCACCAAATCAATCTTGATCTCAAAACAGTTGCAACCACATTTAACTAGTCCATCGTCTCAAACTTTGTCCCTCCAAGTATAGCAAGCAATAAATACACCTAATTAACAGAAAAAGAACTTCTAAAATTTAAGTTAGTGAGGTGAAAGCAATGAGCTTCTGGAAAAAATCAATTTCTAGACTATAAGGAGGGCGAAAGACAACTAAAAAGGAAGCACCATGTTTCAAAGATACTCACCTGAAGCGACAAAGGATTGCTTCCATCTTGAGCTTTAGTCCAACATGCAACTAATTTCTCTACATTCCCTGCACAAATATAGCAGAGACAAGCCTGAGTCTGCAGGAGGCTATCACCTTCCCTTTCAAGCCTGGTTCCCAAAAGATCTACAGATCAAGAGGAAAACAAAATGAGGTTAGACCCAAGGCAATCTGTATAGGAAGAGATCCTGAGCAGCCCATTTTCAGCAGTATGCATTAAACTTCACAACCAAAACAAAACCACTCTGTCAGGCAAATGCTCAGTAAATATTTGTCAAATGAATAAAAGTGTGTGACACATTGTACATAATGAACTACTTCACAAGATTCTATACTTAGCTATAGAATGCATTAACAATTATATTAGAAAAAATAATAGAAACAATATTTGCATCATTGCTTTTGTAAGCAGCAGTCTAAAATATGGCACTTTGGGATAAACATCAATGATAGCTAGGATTACTGTAAATTTTTCATAATAATAAAGTTAATATCTTTTCTCTTTCATATTCTTATGTTTTCAAGGTAGCAATTTGCTGCTCCTTCTCACTAAGCAGCCTGATGTTTTGTTCTTACACATTATAAATATTATTCCTCAGCCATCAGTTTAGTCATGGTCTTCAATGATAATTTCTACTCACACATTATAATGATTAATTTTATCAAGCTAACATTTATTAAGTGAGAGCTGATTATGTGCCATTTCACATAAGAATACACTAAGGCTTAGGAAGTAATTTTGACTAGGTTGTATAGCTAGTAAGGGGCAGAAGCAAGATTACAAGTCTGGTCTGTCTGAAACTAAAATCATTAAACAGTATTATTGAAAATAATGACTAGATATGGAGAAGGAATACAGTTAATAATTCTGAAAGAAGCATTTTTCTTATTTGTGATCGGTAGGTTTATGAAAATTTTTAATATTTGTTCATTTCATTTACAATATACAATGCCACATACGTAATATAAAACTCGTTTTCTTACCACAAAGGGCTGAAAACTCATCAGGTTTAGCATAAGTCAATACTGCAGCTAAAGCCTCTCTCCAATTTTTAAGATCACAAGACTCAACAATCTCTTTCCAGTTCTTCATCACCACTGCAGTAATTAGCTTGAGAAAGGAAAGAAAACAAAGGGAAAACAAAAAGCTTTGGGTATATTAATAAAAATGAACTCTAGCTAATCAATTATATCTTTAAAAAACTCTTATTATTCATAGTATTTCATGTGGAATAAAGCAGCAGCAAAGTGAAATATATCCTTAAACCAACTGACATAGAATATGGTATTGTTCCCCCCCCCCCCCAAAAAAAAATCACACAAGCATACTTTTTTTGTTGTTGTTATCAAAACGTTTAACAGGAAGACATGACCTGGTCTGATGGATCAAGAAGAACTTCTGAGCACACAGACATTTGAAGTCAGAATTAACTTTATCAAGAAGGAAAAAAACATTATAGGCCAAGAGAATACTAGGTGCAAAGTCCCCAGAGAGAGAAATGCACATAGAGTAAGAAACTGAAAATGGCCAGTGTGGCTAAAAATAACAGAGGAGAAAGTGACTTGAGACAAGGCTAAGGAGACGGACAGCAACCAATGCTGGAAGGACTGAAAACTGAGACTTTTTTTTCTTTTTTTAGGTGAGAGGAGGGAAGATAGGCAGATTCCTGCATGTGCCCTGACCAGGATCCATTTGGCAACCCCATCTGAAGCCAATGCATGAGTACTAAACTATTTTTAGCACCTAAGGCTGATGTGCTCCAACAGGAGCTATCCTTAGCACCTGGGCCTACGCTTGAACCAATTGAGCCACTGACTGTGAGATGGGAAGAAGTAGAGAAGGGGGAGAGGGAGGGAGGGGGAAGTAGATAGTCGCTTCTCCTGTGTGCGGTAACTGGGAACTGAACCTGGGACATCCACACACTGGGCCAACGCTCTATCCACTGAGCCATTGGCTAGGGCCTGGGACAACTTTTATTAAGTAAAAATTTTTTTTTTTTAATTTTTAAATATTTTCTCTGAAGCTGAAAACGGGGAGAGACAGTCAGACAGACTCCCGCATGCGCCCGACCGGGATCCACCCGGCACGCCCACCAGGGGCGATGCTCTGCCCACCAGGGGGCGATCGATGCTCTGCCCCCCCCCCCCCCGGGCGTCGCTCTGCCATGACCAGAGCCACTCCAGCGCCTGGGGCAGAGGCCAAGGAGCCATTCCCAGCGCCCGGGCCATCTTTGCTCCAATGAAGCCTTGGCTGCAGGAGGGGAAGAGAGAGACAGAGAGGAAGGGGGGGATGGAGAAGCAAATGGGCGCTTCTCCTATGTGCCCTGGCCGGGAATCGAACCGGGTCCCCTGCACGCCAGGCCGACGCTCTACCACTGAGCCAACCGGCCAGGGCCAAGTAAAATTTAATAACATCAAGCAGGAGCTCAAAAATGTTTAGACCGAGGAATAAAGAGGGACAAATATATATCCCACCTATGTGGGATACAAAACTATGATTCATGGACATAGATAAAAGTAAAGTGGTTACCAGGAGGGGAGGGGAAGGGGGAAGATAGTAAAGAGGGACAAATATACGATGACAGAAAATGATTTGACTTTGGGTGATGGATATACAATGCAATCAACAGTTCAAATGCTATGAAGATGTTCAACCAAAACTTAAGTACTCTTATTGATCAATATTACCCCATTAAATTCAATTTCTAAATTAAAAAGAAAAAAGTGTTTCGACCCTCTGCACCAGAAATTCTTTTCCTAGGACTATGGTCTCATTAAATAATTAGAAATTCACACATATCTTTAGGTATAACAAGGATGTTTATCACTAATTTATCTGTATTAAGAAAATATTAGAAATTACCTAGGCCCTGGCTGGTTGGCTCGGTGGTAGAGCGTCGGCCTGGCGTGTGGAAGTCCCGGGTTCGATTCCCAGCCAGGGCACACAGGAGAGGCGCCCATCTGCTTCTCCACCCCTCCCCTCTCCTTTCTCTCTGTCTCTCTCTTCCCCTCCCGCAGCCAAGGCTCCATTGGAGCAAAAGATGGCCCGGGCGCTGGGGATGGCTCCTTGGCCTCTGTCCCAGGCGCTAGAGTGGCTCTGGTCGCGACAGAGTGACGCCCAGGATGGGCAGAGCATCACCCCCTGGTGGGCAGAGCATCACCCCCCTGGTGGGCATGCCGGGTGGATCCCGGTCGGGCGCATGCGGGAGTCTGTCTGACTGCCTCCCCGTTTCCAGCTTCAGGAAAAAAAAAAAAAAAAGAAAAAAGAAATTACCTAAATACCCCCGAATAAGGGAAATAATATATCCTTCCTATAGAATATTATAGAACAATTAAAAATTTTTGTAAGAGCCTGGCCTGTGGTGGCGCAGTGGATAAAGCGTCGACCTGGAAATGCTGAGGTCGCCGGTTCGAAAACCTGGGCTTGCCTGGTCAGGGCACATATGGGAGTTGATGCTTCCAGTTCCTCCCCCCTGTCTCTCTCTTCTCTCTCTCTCTCTCTCTCTCTCTCTCTCTGTCTCTCTTTCTCCTCTCTAAAATGAATAAATAAAATAAAAATTAAAAAAAAAAAGATTTGGAAAAAAAAATTTTTTTGTCAGAATCTTGAATGATATGGGAAAATGTTTGCAATATAAGTAATAAGCAAAACCACACATATATATACATATATATCTTGATTTGTTATTATTTTTATTTATTTATTTTTTACAAAGACAGAGAGAAGAGTCAGAGAGAGGGATATATAGGAACAGACAGGAACAGAGAGAGATGAGAAGTATCAATCATTAGTTTTTCGTTATAACACCTTAGTTGTTCATTGATTGCTTTCTCCTATGTGCCTTGACCGTGGGGCTACAGCAGACCGAGTAACACCTTGCTCGAGCCAGCGACCTTGGGGTCTCGAATCTGGTTCCTCCGCATCTCAGTCCAATGCTCTATCCACAGCACTACCACCCGGTCAGGAGATCCTGATTTGTTTTTAAAAGCTCTATAAAACTTACAGGAAAAGGATAAAAAACTGGAACGAATTTGAGATTGAGAGGTACTAATGTGATGGAAGAATTAAAGGGCATTAAACCTTTACCTTGCCTGGCCAAGCCATGGTGTAGAGCGTCGGCCTGGAATGCTAAGGACCCAGGTTCGAAACCTTGAGGTCACTGGCTTGAGTGCGGGATCACTGGCTTGAGCGTGGGATCATAGACATAACCTTATGGTTGCTGGCTTTAGCCCAAAGGTCACTGGCTTGAGTGCGGGATCACTGGCTTGAGCGTGGGATCATAGACATAACCTTATGGTTGCTGGCTTTAGCCCAAAGGTCACTGGCTTGAAGCCCAAGGTCACTGGCTTGAGCAAGGGGTCACTGGCTTGATTGGAGCGCGCCCAGTCAAGGCACATATGAGAAAGCAGTCAATGACCAACTAAGGTGCTGCAACTATGAGTTGATGCTTCTCATCTCTCTCCCTTCTTGTCTATCTGTCCCTGTCTATCTCTCTCTCTCTCTCTCTCTCTCTCTCTCTCATCTTTCTCCCTTCCTGTATGTCTGTTCCTGTCTATCCCCCACCACTCGATTAAAAAAAAAAGTCTGACCTGTGGTGGCACATGGATAAAGTGTCAACCTGGAATGCTGAGGTTGCCAGTTTGAACCCCTGGGCTTGCCTGGTGAAGGCACATATGGGAGTTGATACTTCCTGTTCCTCCCTCTCTCCCTTCTCTCTCTCTCTCTTTCTACCCTCCCAAAATGAATAAATAAAACCTTAAAATAATAAATTTTTACTTTTAAAATTTTCTAAGTTCTTTCTACAGTAAAAAACCATGAAAAGTATTCTTCATTTTATAAATTTTATATGCAAAGAAAACAAATTGGTACAATCATGCCAAACTATCAACAGTAACTATTTCTAGGTCAAGAAATTAAGGATTTTTGTTGTTGTTGTTCTTTACTGATTTTTGCATTTCAATTATCTATAATAAGAGTGTTTTACTTTTAGGCCCTGGCCAGGTAGCTCAGTTGGTTAAAGCATTGTCCTGACATGCCAAGGTTGTGGGTTCCATCCCCAGTCAGGGAGCATACAAGGAGCAACCAATGAATGCATAAATAAGAGGAACAACAAACCGATGTTTCACTCTCTTTCTCTACCCTCCTTCCTCTCTCTTTAAAATCAATCAAAAAAATTTTTCCCAAGAGCATTTATAATCAGATAAAAGTTATAGTTTATTATTTTTAAAATAACATACCCTGGTAATTTTGCTTTGGGATTTTGCAAAGTATTTTTTCTGAGTTCGAGCCAAGAGTTCTTGTCCACCCGCTATGGCCAATATTACGGCATCAGCCATGCGGTTATCATGTAAACAAAGGTCAACAGCACTCTCAAAGTTACCCGTCAACAAAGCCTGAGTAATTAAACCATCAATATCTGTAACAAGGAAATAATACACCCAAGTTAAACAAAGTTTTTGTTACAAGAAAAAATTCTACACATATCAACCTTTACATGCACACACAAAGGAGAAAAAGGTGCTAATCTCTGAATATTACTGATGATTAATTTCTAACCCAAGCTGTTGAGATTTACAGAAATATACCTAGAGTATGTAAGTAAAATCAGGTAAGACAATACTAGATTGCTTCAAACAGAATAATAAAGAACATTATACAGTTTCTATCACATAGGCATCAGAACATTCTACCATTTCTAAGGCACTATTTACACATACTAAATGATTACTGAGTTATTTTTAACACCAGCACCTGTGACAAAACATTTCTAACTTAACCTTAAGAACTATTTGCTTTCAAATGGTTAAAAAAATTAGAAGTCAAAGCCAGTAAGTACTTACCTCCACTGATGGAGATATTAAATGGTCTTCCAGCTGAAGGTAGAAATTCAGGTTCTTGTTTTTCCTCTTTGTGCTAAAGAGGTGAAAGGATAACAATTCAGCAAAATTAAAAATAAAATTCATACATGATTATTCACCTACTGACTGGATGACATGCCAAGTTATTCCAGAAAAGTGCTCAGATCCAACTTTACACTTAAGATCTATGATTTCCTTAAGCATTTACTCCGATTATATAATCATAACTAAAATCCAATATCAGAAGTAATATCAAACAAACTGAACTATACCTATCCATTACTTGTAGCTCGGAAATTATTGAGGCTGAAGAATCTTTGTTTTCTTAGGTACTTCAGCTAAGAGTACCTTTAAACATGCGAATTATGTTTTTTAATCATACTATTCTTAGATTTTAAAACAACCCTGTTTCTACACACCTAAAAATTTCTGCCCACTAGCTTTAATTATAGGATCCTTTTGTTTTGATTGAATTATTCATAAAAAATTACTTGGTGTCCTTACATAAATGTAATATAAACAGATTGTTTATGACTATACTACAAGTACAGATTTTGTATTCTCTTCAATTAGTCACACTCAGAATAACAGATTAACCTGGTAAAAACATATACAGTTCTGCTCCAAATTTCTGAGATTACATGTAAGATTGAGTAAATATAAATTCAATATTTTTCTTTAGAAGAAAAGGAGTTTAATGCAGGGATATCGCTGACAAATACTCTAAATGCCTTCTCTTCTATGCATAAAAATTCAAAAGACAAAAAAATATTTCAAAGAGATTAGCGAGGAAATTTTAAAGACAAGTATAGCTGTCTTGCATGAGATAAAAGACCTATATTCTCCGCTTGTGCTAAAAAACCTCCTTCTAAGAAAACTGTCTTTTATAATCATCATGTAATAGTTGAAGTTTATTGATAAATTATGTTTATAACTTAGTAAAAGTTAGAAAGAAACACTCCATAGTCAGGATAGTCCCATATCAGAAAAAACAATGAAAATGTCAAAGGTGAAATGAGAAAAAAGAACCTGATTAATTTTCCAAGATGAAATATAATTAAAAAGTAAGAAAAGTAATTACAGAATTATTAGTGGTTAAAAAAATCCAGAAAATTAAAAGAAAAAATACTAATGGACTCTTTTTAAACTAATAAAAACTGTCAACTACAACTCAGAATATGTTTATAGTAAATCATGACAATCATTTTATTTATTGAAATAGTCTTTACCGGAACTCAAAGTTCAAGAGACTAATTCAGAAGCCTATGCCACTGATAGTGGGCCTTAGATATTAATGTGCCAAGAAAAAAATTAACTTTACATTCACTGCACTGTGGATTTCTGAATAAAATCTTTTATCAGCAGATATTATAATATCCATCTGACCAAATTAAGTCAATCTCACATCAACTGTTAATGTTAAACCATATAATCCAGAAGCTAGGTCAGAGACCTAAAGATTTCAGAGATAATACTTCCATCAAACTAGTAAACAGATTCCTCCCCTAAATTTCTCTTAGAAAACAATCTTTATTTTGGAACAAGTAGTTAAGAAAACTTTCCATATTTCAACATGAGATAAACGAATAGCACATAATTTTCCAATGTAACTATTGATAAAAATGAAAAAGAAAATAAGTACCTCTCCCAAGAGCTGCTCTTCAGCAGCAGGGCTCTCCTCCCCATCACTCTGTGCTACTTGGTCAGAGTCCTTAAGAGCCTTTGGTACACAAAACAATTGCAGAAGAAGTTGAAGAATGGAGCATTAAAAGGTTATTAGTGAACAAGGAAGACAAAGACCCAACAAACAATATTCAGAGCTAGTTTAATCATAAGAAGCAATACTAAGTTCACTTCTTGGCCTTTTGGCTAAGATCAAGTGAAGAAGCAACACTAAGTAAATTTGAGAAACACCATTAGAGGAAAAGCAAAAAGCCATTAGAGCTGAGACCTTCCCTTTCTTTCCTACTAAATGCCCTTTCGACAACAAAGATCTTAACAGTAAGTATCTGAGCAGTCACTGATTTCACTTTTCCTCTTCCGTGAAACTTATATACCATCAAGAGCTAGGAATGCTCTACCAGCTAACTTTATACTATTTTAAAATGAGAATTTATTCACTTATTAAAATACCTACAACCAGCACCTCTTTTTATACTGTAAAATAATGAAACAGATAAATTTCTTAAACTACATTTCCTTCTTATCACCTAAACCAAAATTTTAGAAGATAGCTATTTTTAAAGGCCTTCTTACCACATCGGGTCCATCCACTCTGTTCAAGGCCAAGGCAATCTGAAATAAAAACAACAACTCACCTACTAAAATGAATTACATTTCAAGTTAAATAGCAAACATTCACCTCTTACTCCATTCTCATTGGCAAAATCCACAAAAGTTTAGAACAGGGAGAGTATTTTTAAGAAAATAAAATCTATGCAGAACTGATTGATTCTCAATGGTTCTCGTTTCAACCACAAGGAGTCCCACTGCTCACAGGTCATCTCACTCTGCTGGTCAATGGCAAAACTCCAAAACAAGCATGTTTTCTTCTACTTTGTTTTAAATAAAATAACTATAACTATTTTTAAAAAGTATTTCCTCAGGTACTCACTCTTGAAAGAACCGCTATTAGAGGTATTTTGACAAATTCTATTTTCTCAGTTTTTGCTATCTAGTATGCAGTAAAATTTTCAAATTAATCTCTTAAGAACCTAAAGTGTAAACTAATCATAAAGTTAAATATAAAAAAAAGTCTAAAGGAATAATCAAAGACATAGCCAGTAAGCAGCTGGGGCTATGATGTGATGCCAAGACTGTATGACATCAAAGGGGCACTCATCTTCAACGAGGCGGCATGCCTGGAGTGGGCAGTACTAAACCTGTACGACCTATGTGACAACGCTGCAATGCTACAGAACGACAGCGATAATATCAATTACACAAAGAACCTACAATATTTCCTTCAAGGTTTCCGAAGTCAAGTGTTTTTACTGCTGTTCATGTCAACACTGTGGAATAAATAAGTCCCTCTTAGAGAAGACAACTATAAAATTGGAATATAATTTCCCCTTTTTTAAAGGAAATTTAAAAAATTAAGATGTTAAGCAAATCACCTGAATTTTTTGTTTATTCAAATCCAATGCAATAAATTTCCCTTGTACCAAAATATATATTTACTAATTACTTGTTAGCTGGACCAACTCAATACAGTTTGGGAATTGTGGGCTACAAATATAAACAGCGAGGGTGGAAAACTGTGATAGCCAGAAATAGTACACTATTTTTCATCACTTAAGCTGAAGTGCATGTGGGGTGATCTCTAACAGTTTTCAGGGCCATTGATTATACAACTACTTACTGGTCATCGCCCAATCTTCCCTGACACTGTTTGAATTAAAGGTGGTTCTGGCAATTTCAAAATCCAGGTATAAAGTGGAACTTCAGCTTGACCAGGTAGTGGTGCACTGAATAGAGCACTGGCCTGGGACACTGAGGATCCAGGTTCAAAACCCCAAGGTTGCTGGCCTGAGCACAGGCTCACCAGCTTGAATGCGGAGTTGCCGGCTTGAGTGTGGATCACAGATATGATCCCATGGTCTCTGGCTTGAAGCATAGGTTCGCTGGTTTAAGCCCAAGGTTGCTAGCTTAAACAAAGGGTCACTGGCTCAGCTGGAGCTCCCTGGTCAAGGGACATACGAGAAAGCAGTCAATGAATAACTAAGGAGCTGCAACTATGAGTTGATGCTTCTCATCTCTCTCCTTTCCTGTCTGTCTGTCTCTCTCACTAAAAAAATAAAATAAAATATATAGTGGAATTTCATATTTAACAATCTGTATTCAAAACTTTGGCAAACAAAAATTCTCATTAACTATTTATTCAATGATTGAGATGAGATGATCTGTGTAGAACTTTGTTTTAAAAAATCTATTATACATAAAGATTGAGAATAAACACTTTTTTACTTTTCAAAAACTTTACCTTTTCCCCTAGGTCTTCTTTTCTGTATCCTAGAAGTTCAAGGTATTTTCCACGAGAATCATCCTCAAAGTTTACCTTTAAAAAAGACATATTCTTGAAACAAAGACCTGCATATAAAGACTTAATTTTTAATTACATGATCGAATTTCAAGTAGAATTATTAAAAATACCTACAGTCTACTATATCACCTAGAAGGTTCATTGTAAGAAAGAATCCAAAAAATAGTTTTTAAGTTATTTTTAAATAGTAAATATACCAGTAATTATCCTGGTTGATTAAAATTTTACTTTTTAAAATTAAAATGATTAGGGTGACATTGGTTAATAGGATTATATAGATTTCAAGTGTACATTTGCATGATATAGGGTCTGTATATTTTATCGTGTTCCCACCACTCAAAGTCAAATCATCTCTGTCACCATATATTTGGCCCTCTTTACCCTTTACTACCCCTCCACCTCCCTCCCTCTGATAACCACTGTTGTTTGCATCTATGAGTTTGTACTATATCCCACATGAGTAAAATCATATGGTTCTTAACTTTTTCTGACTTAGTTTAGCATAATATTCCCAAGGTAATGGAGTATTTCATATTTTCTTAGGGCTGAGAAGTATTCCATTGTATGTATGCACCGCATCTTCTTTATCCAATCCTCTATCGAAGGACACTTTGGTTGTCTCCATGGCTTGGCCTCTGTGAATAATGCTGCTGTGAACACACAGGTGCATATATCTTTGCGAAAAAACGTTCTCAAGTTTTTCAGATAGATGTCCAGATGAGAGATTGCTGGGTCATATGGTAACTCTATTATTAATTTTTTGAGGAACCATCATACTGTTTTCCACAGTAGCTGTACCAGTTTAATTCCCACCAGCAGTGAATGAGGGTTCCTTTTCCTCAACAACTTCGCCAACACTTGTTATTACTTGTCTTGATAATAACAGCCATTGTAACAGGTGTAAGGTGGTATCTCACTGTAGTTTTGATTTGCATTTCCCTAGTGAAATTGAACATCTCTTTCTGTATCTGTTGGCCTTTTGTATGTCTTCTTGGAAGAAGTGTCTGTTCAGGTTCTCTGCCCATTTTTTAATTAAATTGTTTGGTGTTGAGTTGTATGAGTTCTTTATATATATATATATATTATGGATATTAACACCTTGTCAAAGGTATTGTTTGCAAATGTTATCTCCCATTTGGTCAGCTGCCTTTTTGTTTTCTTAATGCTTTCTTTTGCTGTGCTGAAGCTTTTTAGTTTGATATATTCCCATTCATTTATTTTTGCCTGTACCTCCCTTGACTTTGGGACCCAATTCTTAAAATGTTCTCTATGACCAAGGTCCATAAGTTTAGTACCGTTGTTTACTTCTATGTAATTTATTGTTTCAGATCTTACATTTAGGTCTGTGGCCCATTTTGAATTAGCTTTTGTACATGGGGGCAAACTGTATATTCTTTTGCATGTGCCTTTCCAATTTTCCCAGCATCATTTATTGAAGAGGCTTTCTTTTACTCCACTGTGTATTTTTGGCTCCTCTGTCAAAAATTATTTGCCCATATATATGTGGTTTTATTTCTGGGCTCTCGATTCTGTTCCATTTGTCTGTCTGTTTTTCTGCCAATACCATATTGTTTTGATAATCATAGCTCTGCATTATAATTTGAAGTCAGGTAGTGTGATACCTCTCTGGCTTTGTTTTCTCAGAATTGCTTTGGCTATTTGGGGTATTTTGTGCTTCCATATAAATCTGATGTTTCATTCTATTTCTTTAAAAAATGACATTGGGATTTTGATGGGGATTGCATTAAATCTGTATATTGCTTTATCAGGGGTCCCCAAACTTTTTACACAGGGGGCCAGTTCACTGTCCCTCAGGCTGTTGGAGGGCCGCCACATACAGTGCTCCTCTCACTGACCACCAATGAAAGAGGTGCCCCTTCCGGAAGTGCGGTGGGGGCAGGATAAATGGCCTCAGGGGGCCGCATGCAGCCCGCGGGCCGTAGTTTGAGGACGCCTGCTTTAGGTAATATGGCCATTTTAACTACATTGATTCTTCCAATCCATGAACATAGAATATCTTTCCATTTCATTGTGTCTTTTTCAATCTCTTTTAATAATGCTTTGTAGTTTTCAGTATATAGGTCTTTTCACATCCTTTGTTAAGTTTATTCCTAGGTATTTTATTCTTTTGGTTGCACTGCAAAAGTAATTGTTTTTCTCATTTCTTCTTTCAAAGTTTCATTGTTAATATACAGGAAAGCAGTGGATTTTTGTATATATCTTTTTATCCTGCAACTTTACTGTATTTGTTTATTATTTCTAATAGTTTTTTGGTGGAGTCTTTAGTATTTTTGATATACAGAATCATGTCATCTGCAAAAAGTGATACTTTTACTTCTTGCTTCCCAATTTGGATGCCTATTTCTTTCTGTTGCCTGATTGCTCTGGCTAGGACTTTTAGAAATATGTTCAATAGCAGTGAAGAGAGTGGTAATCTTTGTCTTGTTCCTGATTTTAGAGGAAAAGTTTTTCATTTTTCACAACTGAGAATGATATTGGCTGAGGGTTTCTCAAATATGGCCTTTATTTTGTTGAGATACTTTCCTTCTATACTTACTTTATTGAGTGTTTTAATCATAAATGGATATTGTAGCTTACCAAGTGCTTTTTCTGCATCTATTGATAAGATCACATGATTTTTATCCTTTGTTTTATTAATGCGGTGTATTACATTGATCAATTTGCATATGCTGAACCATCCTTGTATCCCTGAAATGAACCTCAATCGATGGTGATGTATTATTTTTTTACGTGTATTGCTGTATTTGATTTGCTAGTATTTTGTTTGGAGTTTTTGTATCTGTATTCATTAGAAATACTGGTCTGTAGTTTTCTTTTTTGTGTGTTATCCTTGCCAGATTAGGTATCAGAATATGTTGGCCTCACAAAATATGTTAGGGAGTATAGCTTCTTCTTCAATATTTTGGAAGAGTTTAAGGATAAATATCAAATCATCTTTGAATGTTTGGTAGAATTGACTAGTGCAGCCATCTGGACCTGGACTTTTCTTTTTTGGGAGGTTTCTGATGGATATTAAAGCTTCTTTTTAAACTATGATTTCTGTAAATAAAAACTAATTTATGTCCAAAGGCTATATGAATGCAACACTCATACTATGTGGAACATTCAATATCCTAAAACATTGCCAAAATTAATATTTAATTAAAAACCTATAAAAATTAACTGTATAATGCTTTAAATTAACCTTATTGTAGTCTAAACCTCTTTTCTTTGGAAAATTTATTATAAATAGTCATTCCAGTGTAGGCAAATGACCAACTAGAAAATTCTATTTGTTATTCTACTGTCATATTGCAGCTCAATAAAAGGGATGAGAAATGCCCCCAACCTCTCTTCCCTATACCTTTTACCTCACCTCCTCCATCTTTTTCCATTTCCTTAACAGGATCTACTACAAAAAATATTCTATTTTTTATTATACTTATGATTTTAATATACTAAGCTCTATGTTCTAATTTTAAAATAGGTTCCAGTAGAGATTATGTCTTTTGCCTGACCTGTGGTGGTGCAGTGGTTAAAGCATCAACCTGGAACACTGAGGTTGCTGGTTCGAAACCCCAAGCTTGCCTGGTCAAGGTACATACAAGAGTTGATGCATCCTGCTCTGCCCCCCTTCCCTCTCTAAATGAATAAATAAAATCTTAAAAAAAAGAATATTATGTAGTGTATCCCAAGGTTCTCTTTACCATGCCACAGTCACAGAGCTCCAGGGAAAAGCAACCTGGTCTCATCTCTCCAGGCAGAGGAGAACAGAAGCTCCATATCCACACATGCTGCAGATGGTTTTTCCAGTCTACCTGAATCATTACCAGCTACAAGCAGTGGTCATTGGGACTTGGACATGAGCTGCAAAGTATAGAATTGTGACAACAATTCCAGTGCCATGCGGACTTTTCCTGGATGTGGACTTTTCCTGGACTCCTGCTCCTTGGGACAGCTCCTAACAGACTGAACTGGGGTTGGGTTGCATTTTTCAGGGATTTGGCATGGTGATGGGGCCAATTTGGACTTAGTAAACAGGTTAAGGACACTACTCTTTTATGGATTCTTGCTGTATTGGCCAAGAGTTTGCTTAAAGGCTTTAATCACTGTAAAAAAAAAAATAGAAGACTAGATAAAGAGGATGTAGCACATATACACCATGGTATACTATTCAGCCATAAGAAATGATGACATTGGATCACTTACAACAAAATGGTGGGATCTTGGTAACATTATACGGAGTAAAATAAGTAAATCAGAAAAAAACAAGAACTGCAGGATTCCATACATTGGTGGGACATAAAAACGAGACTAAGAAACATGGACAAGAGTGTGGTGGTTACGGGGGGCGAGGGGAGTGAAGGAGGGAGAGGGGGAGGGGGAGGGAGAGGGGGAGGGGGAGGGAGAGGGGGAGGGGGAGGGGGAGGGGTACAAAGAAAACTAGATAGAAGGTGACGGAGGACAATCTCTCTTTGGGTGATGAGTATGCAACAGAATTGAATGACAAGATAACCTGGACATGTTTTCTTTGAATATATGTATCCTGATTTATTGATGTCACCCCGTTAAAATAAAAATTTATTTATAATAATAAAAAAAAAGAATATTATGTCTTTCTCACTTAAATACACCTATTATATTGTTTTTACTTATTAAAAAAGTACTTCTTGTTAGACTTTTTAAAGAAAAGGAAGAACTCTTGACTTGAACAGTTAGGTCGTGTGCTCTTCACAAGGTTTTCTTAATATCATTCAGAGGTTCCTGACATCACATTCTTCCCATTGTTTAATAGGAACACAGATTTAGAATATAATGGGAATAGATTTGCAGATAGTGAAATAAAAGTATTTTAATACCAACTTTACCTTCAAAAAGGACCACACATTTTTTTCAAACTCCGACTGAGAAGCATCAATTTTTTTCTGACAATAATTGATGAAGCCCTGTGACTGCACGACCTGCTGCAGTTGGTCCGATCGACTGAGGAATTCCTTTTCTGTCACAACCTGACTGATGAACACGTGCTGCGGCTGCTGCTCAGCTCCCTGCGGGGACTGCAGCTTGACGTTCTCAAAGGTAACCAATTTGCCTCCAAACTATAAAAGAACAAATGAACAAAATCAGTTTGAACCACAAGAATGTGGCCAGAAAAAATGCTTATTGTAAACATGCTAACAGAAGGAACTACGATCTAAGTATATATCACTTGGATAAAATTAACTGACACACTCTCCCATACTTCACAATCTGACCCTAGTCTTCAATCGTTATTCCTCTTCACAAAACCAACCTTCTAGATAAAATGTACTATTTATTGTGATCCACACATTTCTTGCCTTCTTGATTTTACTAACTTCCAGATATTCAATACTACTTCTCTTTGAGGCCCAGGCAAATATTGCCTTTTCTATCCCAATGCCTTTAGAGTATTATATATATATATCTTTTGTTGATTCAACTATTAATTATATGTATTCGTCTCACCTTCTGTTCTAGGACCTAAGTTTTAGAGGATGGCAGAATATGCCACTCTTCTCAAATATGCCTCTTGACATGATTATTTGAGCTAAAAACTACTTGAAAACAAGCAGGAGCAAGAAAGTCACTCTGACCTCCTCTTTTCTTTCTGAAAGTAGGAGATGAAACTCCCATATGAAAGCTGCTCTTCGTAAACCAAGAGTAAAGTAACATTCTTGCCCTGGCTGGTTGGCTCAGTGGTACAGCATCGGCCCAGTGTGTGGAAGTCCTGGGTTCAATTCCCAGTCAGGGCACACAGGAGAAGCGACCACCTGCTTCTCCACCCTTCCGCCGCCCTCTATCTCTCTCTCTCTTCCACTCCCACATCCATGGCTCGAATAGGTCCAGCAAAGTTGGCCCTGGGCTCTGAGAATGGCTCCATGGCCTCACTTGAAGTGCTAAAGTAGCTCAGCTGCCAAGCAATGAAGCAGTGGCCCAGATGCACAGAACATCGCCTGGTAGGGGACCTGCCAGGTGGATCCCGGTCAGGGAGCATGAGGAGTCTGTCTCTGCCTCCCCATCTCTCACTTAAAAAGGGGAGAAATCTGTACAAACATAACATGTTAAATAACAATCATCTCCTTTTAGTCTTTCTCTATATTTTAATTTTTCTACAACTGCCACTTGTTCAACCTATGATATAATCCCTTAGGTTTTGCCACTTCTTTGAGTCTTCATTTTCCTATGGAGCTTCCACGTACATGTAAAAATCTGTAGGCTTCTCTCCTGTTAATCTGTTATGTCAACTTGATTCTCAGCCCCCACCCCCGAAAAGCCTAGGAGAGTAGTGACAAAGCTGAACCTCCCCTATACTTACAAGGAAGGCTCTCTGTCTACAGTACTTTATTCTTGTATTGCCTGAAGTACTCAATACCTGCCTTGTATATAGCAAGTAGATAGTTAATATCGAATTAATGTAGTCATAAAAAATAAATTTAAGAGAAAATACAAGCCCAAATTTGGTTCTTTATGCTCAATAATTTTTATCAAGAATTATGATCTTTACACAAATTTATTAAATAACTAATATAGTCCATGTGTTTTTTATGTCAGGCATTATACAAAATGCCAAGATGTAAGAAAACACAAACCATTATTCTTAATAAATTCTTTTTATAATTGAATTTATTGCCTGGCCTGTGGTGGCACAGTGGATAACGCGTCAGCCTGGACCGCTGAGGTTGCTGGATGGAAACCCCGTCTTGCCTGCTCAAGGCACACAAGAGAAGCAACTACTACAAGTTGAAGCTTCCCGCCCCTCCCCACCCTACCTTCTTTCTCTTTCTTCTCTCTAAAACAATAAAATCTTTTTAAAAAATTGAATTTATTGGGGTGACACTGGTTAATATAATTATATAGGCTCCAGGGGTACAATTCTATAACACATCATTTGTACACCGTACTGTGAGTTCACCACCCCAAGTCAAGTCTCCTTCCGTCAACACTTATCACCCCTTTGCCCTCTCCTACCTCCCTGACCCCCGTTTCCCTCTGCTAATCACCATACTGTTGTCCGTGTCTAAGAGTGTTTGTTTTGTTTTAATTCCTTCACCCTCTTAAGAAACTTAAAGTGGAAATAAAACCGGATACAACAGGCACACGTAAGTGATAAGTGAGGTACAGATTATACCACACATGGTATGGAACTTCACAGAACGGCCAAAGCACTGGCTTTCCTCAAGTTCTAGGGAAGTCTGAGAAAACTGTTCCTAAAAGCAAGACCTAAACTGAGTTATTAGTTTTAGTCATTTACTTGGCTCTACGTAATATTAACATTATAATGTTAAATAATTATAATAACGTAAATGCTGTTCGCTAGTAATCAGCTTTTTAAATCATTCAAAACAAACACAGAAAACAAATATTCCTACTGAACATAAAAAAATATTTTTGAATACTTAGCAATGTAATTTGCAAAAATTAAAAGAAATAAAAAATTTGGAAAGGTAAAAATTGAAAGTATAAATGCACTAATTTAATATTGCATAAGAGTTTCAATTAATACTATATAAAGTTGATATCTCAAGACATGGACGTTTAGGTAAATTGTTTACCCTTCTACAGAGAATTATAAACATAACCAAAAATTCTAAAATGTCAATAATGGTAAACCCAAAAATATTTGAGGGGACATCGATATTCTACCCCTCTGGACCACAGAGAAGGCATTTTCACTGCATTCTGTAGGAGGAAATACCCAAGGAAGAGCACTTCCAGCCTCTCCCTGTCCTGCCACTCTCCTGGGAGAGGACTGATTAACTTGTTTTACAGGGAAGAAATGTAGCACACTTGCAACAACTCTTAAGAGCTTTTTTTGCTATCTGTGCTCCTATATAGAGCAATAGTCCATGTAGATCAGTTACCGGCACCTTCAAGGAAACCAAGGTGTTTTGTTTTTTTTAATTTTTCTGAAGCTGGAAACGGGGAGAGACAGTCAGACAGACTCCCACTTGCACCCAACCGGGATCCACCCGGCACGCCCACCAGGGGCGCTGCTCTGCCCACCAGGGGGCGATGCTCTGCCCCTCCGGGGCGTCGCTCTGCTGCGACCAGAGCCACTCTAGCGCCTGGGGCAGAGGCCAAGGAGCCATCCCCAGCGCCCGGGCCATCTTTGCTCCAATGGAGCCTTGGCTGCGGGAGGGGAAGAGAGAGACAGAGAGGAAGGAAGGGGGGGGTGGAGAAGCAAATGGGCGCTTCTCCTATGTGCCCTGGCCGGGAATCAAACCTGGGTCCCCCGCACGCCAGGCCGACGCTCTACCTCTGAGCCAACTGGCCAGGGCCGAAACCAAGATTTTCAAAGAGATATCTGCATATAAATGCTCAATGAAACATTATTCACAATAGCTAAGGGGTGAAAGCAACCTAAATATCCATTGATAGATGAATGGTTAAAAAAATATGGAGTATATATACAATGGAATATTATTTAGTCTTTTAAAAGAAGGGAATTCTGTCATAAACTAGAACATGGATGAAGCTTGAGGACATTATGCTAAGTGAAATAACCCAATCACAAAAAGACAAAAACTTCATGATTCCACCTATGAGATATCTAAAAGTAGTCAAAGTCATAGAAACAGAAAGTAGAATGTAATTATCAAGAGCTAGGGGAGGGGAAAACAGGAGTTGTTGTTCAAAAGGTATACAGAGGTTCAGTTTTACAAGATGAAAAAGTTTGAGATCTACTGCACAACAATGTGCATGTAGCCATCATACTATACTGCATACTTAAAAATGACTAAGGTGGTATATTTTATGTTATGTGCTTTTTACCATAAAAAATAAAAATAAACTGGCAAATAAAAAGAGCTAACTAAAAGGAAGGGAAGAAAAGAAAGGACACAACCTTCTCCAAAAAAAGAAAAGGAATCAAGGAGAGATAGAGAAGGAAGACAAGTTTAACAAGGTGAGGGGGGAAGAGATGAATGGTTTGAAGGGTGTACAACAATGAGAATGTACTTAATACCAGTGAATTGTATATTTTTAAACGGTCAAAACAGTACATTTTATGTTATGCATATTTGACCATTAAAAAGAAAAAAAAGGGAAAATAGGTCCTACTTTTCCTGAGAAACAATTAGAAAAAGTCACAGAAACATCTCAAACCCAATTGTCTCCCATCAGAGTGATCCTGTAAAAACACTTCACTGTAAGTCCTCTGTCATTGTGGACCATAAACACAAATCCACCTACTGAAAAGGAAGCACCAACGGGCCTTCGGATCCACTTGGGTGGCTTCTTCAGAGGCAACACTATACTATGCTGAGTGGTCTGCTGAGGAATTTGTAATGGAGGAAGGGGCTGTCCTGTGCCGAAGGGATCAAGATTTCCAAAAGATGATGAAAGCTAAAAAAAATAAATAAATAAATAAATAAATAACATGAGATTTCTAACTTATATAAGACTATATTACACATTTTAAGTATCCAAAAAATTCTTTTATCACAATTATCGGTATTGGTCAGTAATATCAAAACAATTTTCAATTCAATTACAGAGTAAGATTGTTTTTTCAGTTGTTATAATGAAAAATGTCAACAACTATTACCTTGTCAACTTGTTTCTGCCTTAAGCCATCTACACTCCCTCCCATGATAGAATAAACACTGATACGTCCATCGAAGGAAGCAGCTGACAAGACAGCAGGATTTCTGGGACACCACTGAATATCAAAGCACCACTGTGTGTTTGTGGGAAGTTCATATAAGACCTAGGCAAAAAATAATAACAAAGTCAGAAGACACTATAATCACTGTATAGCCAAAACACCTGAATTAATATGATCATCAAGTACAGCTTAATTATTTTCTTTTAGAACATGTCTTTAGCCAGAAAAAAAACAGTATAAAAATTTCTTTGAAGTACAAGAAAGTCCATTAAGATGGTCTGTTAAAATAAAAAGAAATGCTACTCCAAATTTCAATCAGATTTGAAAACAAGCACACCTTAAAAACTGAGGGGTATTTTGTTTCTTTTTATTGAAATGATACTAGTAGATGCATCTGAAAGAGCACAACAACCTATTATTAGAGCTAATTAAATTCTAAAAGATGACTGGTGTGTTGTCCAACTGCTTTTGCTTGCCAATGTCCAAACAGTAATTATATTAAGATTTGTTAGAAGACCAAATTTTAACAATAATCTCAAAAAGAAAGAATTCACTGAGAAATTTGGCTTTAAGTCAAAGTAGGAAACAGGTATACATCATTATTACTGCAGTATCTAAAAATATTTTGGCATACATAGTTTTTTTTTTTTTAAGAAGGAAAAAATACTGAAAAACTACTGTATAAAAAAATGTCTAATATGGCCCTGGCTTCTTGGCTCAGTGGAAGACATTGGCCCAGTGTGTGGCTGTCCTGGGTTCAATTCCTAATCAGGGCACACGGGAGAAGCAACCATCTGTTTCTTCACACACACCCCTTCCTTTCTCTCTCTCTCTCTCTCTCTCTCTCTCTCTCTTTCTTTTCTTCTCCTGCAGCCATGCCTCGATTGGTTGGAGTGCATCAGCCCTGAGTGCTGATCGGAGCCTTGCCGGAAGCACTAAAAATAGCTCAGTTGCAAACATGGCCCCAGATGGGGGTTACTGTGTGGATCCCTGGTCAAGGCATATGTGGGAGCCTGTCTCTATCTCCCTTCCTCTCACCTGGAAAATAAGGGGGGGAAATGACTGATAAAAAACCTTTACGGGGCCCTGGCAGGTTGGCTCAGCGGTAGAGCGTCGGCCTGGCGTGCGGGGGACCCGGGTTCGATTCCCCGCCAGGGCACAAAGGAAAAGCGCCCATTTGCTTCTCCACCCCCACCCCCTCCTTCCTCTCTGTCTCTCTCTTCCCCTCCTGCAGCCAAGGCTCCATTGGAGCAAAAGATGGCCCGGGGGCTGGGGATGGCTCCTTGGCCTCTGCCCCAGGCGCTAGAGTGGCTCTGGTCGCGGCAGAGCGACGCCCCGGAGGGGCAGAGCGACGCCCCAGAGGGGCAGAGCATCGCCCCCTGGTGGGCAGAGCAGCGCCCCTGGTGGGCGTGCCGGGTGGATCCCGGTCGGGCGCAAGCGGGAGTCTGTCTGACTCTCTCTCCCCGTTTCCAGCTTCAGAAAAATACAAAAACAAACAAACAAACAAACAAAAAACAACAAAAAAAACCCTTTACGGCCTGAACTGTGGTGGCGCAGTGGATAAAGCATCGACCTGGAAATACTGAGGTCGCCGGTTCGAAACCCTGGGCTTGCCAGGTCAAGGCACATATGGGAGTTGATGCTTCCAGCTCCTCCCCCCTTCTCTCTCTCTGTCTCTCCTCTCTCTCTCTCTCTCTGTCTCTCCCTCTCCTCTCTAAAATTAGTAATAAAAAAAAAATTTTGTTTTAAAAATTTAAAACCTTTACAATGGGCCTGAACTGTGGTGGCGCAGTGGATAAAGCGTCAACCTGGAATGCTGAGGTTGCTGGTTCAAAACCCTAGGCTGCCTGGTCAAGGCACATATGGGAGTTGATGCTTCCTGCTCCTTACCCCCTTCTCTCTCCATCTCTCTCTGTCTCCTCTCTCTAAAATGAATAAACTTAAAAAAAGTTAAAAAGGCCCTGGCCGGTTGGCTCGGCGGTGGAGCGTCTGCCTGGCGTGCGGGGGACCCGGGTTCAATTCCCAGCCAGGGCACATAGGAGAAGCATCCATTTGCTTCTCCACCCTGCCCCTCCTTCCCCTCTGTCTCTCTCTTCCCCTCCCGCAGCCAAGGCTCCATTGGAGCAAAGATGGCCCGGGCGCTGGGGATGGCTCCTTGGCCTCTGCCCCAGGCGCTAGAGTGGCTCTGGTCGCAGCAGAGCGATGCCCCGGAGGGGCAGAGCATCGCCCCCTGGTGGGCAGAGCGTCGCCCCTGGTGGGCATGCCGGGTGGATCCCGGTCGGGCACATGCGGGAGTCTGTCTCTCCCCGTTTCCAGCTTCAGAAAAATACAAAAAAAATAAAAATAAATAAAATTTTAAAAAAAAACCTTTACAATGTAATAATTGTTGCTAACTCAAAGTTTAGTGTGATAGTAACATGCTTACAGACCATAGATTTTGTGACTTTAAGAAAGGGAATGGAGAGTTATTATTTAAATGGTACTGTGTTTTAGTTTAAGAAGATGAAGAAGTTCTGCATATGGATGGTGATGATGGTTGTGTAACAATGTGAATGTAGGTGCAACTCACTCTGGAGTTAGCCTGTAACCACTTCAATGGGTACTTTTCACTTCTTTCACAGTTGTGCCCTAAATAAAATTTACTTTATTCTCAAAAAAAAAAACGTAAACCCATAATGTCACTGAACTGCATACCTAATATTGGCTAAAATATAAGTGTTGTACTGGCCACGTAGCTCGTTTGGTTAGACAGTTGTCCTGATACACCAAGGTTGTGGGTTCTGTTCCAGTCAGGGCACATACAAGAATCAACCCATGAATGTATAAACAAATGAAACAATAAATTGATGTTTTATTGTATCTCTCCCTTCCTCTCTCTCTCTCTAAAGCCAATCAATAAAAACTTTTTAATACTTATAAGTATTTTACTACAATAAAAAATGTAACTATTGGTCCTGGCCGGTTGGCTCAGCGGTAGAGCATCGGCCTAGCGTGCGGGGGACCCGGGTTCGATTCCCGGCCAGGGCACATAGGAGAAGCGCCCATTTGCTTCTCCACCCCCACCCCCTCCTTCCTCTCTGTCTCTCTCTTCCCCTCCCGCAGCCAAGGCTCCATTGGAGCAAAGATGGCCCGGGCGCTGGGGATGGCTCCTTGGCCTCTGCCCCAGGCGCTAGAGTGGCTCTGGTCGCAGCAGAGCGACGCCCCGGAGGGGCAGAGCATCGCCCCCTGGTGGGCAGAGCGTTGCCCCTGGTGGGCGTGCCGGGTGGATCCCGGTCGGGTGGATCCCGGTCGGGTGCGCGCGGGAGTCAGTCTGACTGTCTCTCCCTGTTTCCAGCTTCAGAAAAAGAAAAAAACATAAATAAATAAAAAAACAAAAACAAAAACAAAAAAAGTAACTATCCATCTTTAAAAAGAAAAAAAGTCAAATTAGCTTAACTTTGGCTTGTCTTTGATGCTTAAATTGGTTGATAAGATTCAAAGCTTCATATTTGAAGTACTTGTTAATTTTTAATTTGCATTTCAATTTAAAAATACACTAATTTTTTTTTATTGCTGCATGCAAGAAAAGTTTACCACTTCAAAGTGTAAGCACACCAAACTAATCATATGCAAAAATACATCAACTTTTATAACTGAGAAAATTAGAACAGTAATTTCCATGAATTTTGAACTCACCTGGGAAGGTACAGTGTAAAATGCAAAATTTTTATTATTTGGTCTACAAATCATGAGGCAAAATTATTATCTTAATTCATTTCTATGGTCTCTCCTAACTTTAATGTTTCTACGTTCTTAAAAACATCACTCCATCTAAAAACTTTAAACCATAAATCAAACAACATAAGTACTTGTTTTTATTTTAATATTATAGATTAAAACCTATTGAAGTTACTCTTTTTTTTACTAGAATTCCATCAGGGCAACTAGCAAAGCACTTGCGATACTTTATCTTAATTTACAAAAAAGTAAAAAGCTATAATTAAAATCTGCAGTATCTTGACCAATACTGAAAGACAAAAAACCCATTCAACTATTAAAAATAATAAAAAATAGTTAAAAGAAGATTTTAGTATATAACCCAAAGCAAATAAAATTGTTTCTATATCACTCAGATTTAATAAGGTAAAATTTCCTATATCTAAATTCCTATAGGTAAAAGAAATGACAAATTTGTATTACAAAGTATTATGTTCTTGCTGTTTAATTCGTAACAGATTAAAAACTCATTTCTACCAATTTCCAGAAATTAAAAAGGATCTTCAAGAATGGTAAAGTAGCCTGACCAGGTGGTGGTGCAGTGGATAGAGCGTCGGACTGGGATGCAGAAGGACCCAGGTTTAAGACCCTGGGGTCGCCAGATTGAGTGCGAGTTCATCTGGTTTGAGCAAAGCTCACCAGCTTGGACCCAAGGTTGCTGGCTCAAGCAAGGGGTTACTCGGTCTCCTGAAGGCTCACGGTCAAGGCACATATGAGAAAGCAATCAATGAACAACTAAGGTGTTGCAACGAAAAACTAATGATTGATGCTTCTCATCTCTCTCCATTCCTGTCTGTCTATCCCTCTCTCTGACTCTCTGTCTCTGTAAAAAAAAAAAAAGAATGGTAAAGTAGGAAAAAGATGCAAACCTTGAACACTACTACTTTGAAGACACTGATTTCCAGAAACCACGTTAAATAATCAAACCAAGTGTTTCTGAGTCTAGGTAAACACCTTTTATTGGAAATGGGGGTGGATGATTACTAGTTTCAAATATGCTATTTCAAAGACTAATTTTCCCAGATAAAACAACTGAGCTTATATATTGTTCCTGATAAAAATCTGTACTAGATTAACATGTCAACATACTTCCATCTACTTTCACATACCCTTAATTGTAATGATGCATTAAAGAATTCATATAAAAATGTTCTTATTCAGCTAGAGATAAAATATGATGATAGCCCTAAGTCTGCAAACGTTTCCTCTCCATACCTCTCCTGTGTTTGGGTTGGAGCAGAGAATCTTAGCATCTTTTCCACAGCTCAGCAACAATTCAGGATCTGCCATGCTCCAAGCAATTGCCAAAATTCCCCTTATAAAAAACACAAAAAGATGAAGAAATTTTTAATCTTGAAGAAACCAAATCACAAATTATTTCTTAAGTTTTAAAGACACACACAGCTGACAAAAGTATAATTTCATAGAATCTTTCTGGAAAGCAAGTTAGTAGTACATATATGCTCTTTGATCATTACAAAGATGCAATACAGTGCACAGTGTATAATAGCAAAAATGAAAAACAATGCCCAACAACATGAATTGTATAACAATAAATCAGAGATCATCTTTTGATGAGAAAATATGTAGTTAAAAATTCTTTTGTAGCCCTGGTCAGATAGCTTGGTTAGAGTATCACCCTGAAGCACAGAGGTTGCCAGTTCGATCCCTGGTCAGGGCACACACAGGAACAGAGCTGTTTCTGTCCCTCTCCCTCTCTCTCCCTCCCTTCCTCTCTCACTAAAATCAACAAATAAATAAAAAATTTTAATTCTGTTGTAGAAATCTATTTATTACTAATTTAATAAATGTAAATAATTTAGTAAATGTAAATGTTAATAATTAATAAAAAAGGTTATCAATGCACATAAATTGATATAAAAATGTATAGTTACATTATATAATTGAAGTTATGTGTGTATATATATAAAACTATGCACAATAAAATGCTTTACCTATGGATAGATAGGAAATGTAACTATTTCACATTTTCTTCTTTTGTCTAAATTTTCTAGCTTTTGTGATCAGAAATTATCTAGCATATAAAAACTTTTAAATTAAAATAAAAATTTAAAAATCTGTCTCATAAAGTATTACAGATCTAAATGCCAAAGATCTTATTTTTTAGTTGTTTTTGTGTTTTAATAAATTTTAATTTTTATCCTAAATATAACAAAAGTAATATTTTTGGTTAGTGTTCTGAAAATTCAGATTAGGTTAAAGAAAATAAAAATCCCCTGTTATCCTACCATCACCAAAAAACCCTGCTATTAACAGCTTGTCTTTGCTATATTCATGCCTTTGTTGTTTAGAGATAGAAGTGGGAAAGTAAACATTATGATACCATGAAAAAAAATATTAGAAACTAAAATTTAAATAGCAGATACTAGAAAATGTTAGATACTAGAGAAAAACTAGACACTAGAAGCATGTTTGCATATTTCTTAAAACAGAAACATACATTTTTTTTTCTTAATCTTCAGTGAGAGGCAGGGAGGCAGAGACAGACTCCCGCATGCACTCCTACCAGGATCCACCAGGCCAGCCCCTACCAGACGATGCCCTGCCCTGCTGGGCCCCAGCTCCATTGCTCAGCAACTGAGCTAGCCAAGGCCAAAGAGCCATCGTCAGAGCTCAGGGCCAACTTCGCTGGAACCATTCGAGCCATGACTATGGGAGGTAAAGAGAGAAGGAGGAAGGGGTGGAGAAGCAGATGGTCGCTTCTCCTGTGTGCTCTGACTGGGATTCAAACCCGGGACATCCATATGCTGGGCTGACACTCTACCACTGAGCCAACTGGCCAGGGCTGAAACATACAATTAATAACCCTCAATCCTCCTGGGAAAAATTCACAACAGTTCTAAGATGCAGAGTTAAAAACAAAGATAAGCCTCATTATCAACGTGCATACTACAGGTATTTTGCTTTCCCAAAAAAATTGTTTTAATTTGCTGTTTCTTACAATGTAAGTCATTGCAGAATTAGGAAATTATAGCATAGGAAGAGGACCCAAACTGTCTAAGACTTTTGTTTCTAATAGTTTATTTTTTAAAAAGTTAAAATCTTTATAGAAAGTATAATGACAATGTGAGGTATACTCTCATACTCCTCACCTAAACTTATCGGTGTGGCCACATTTACTTTATGTCTTTGTCTCTCTGACCATTTGAGAGTTAATCACCAATATCATGTTATACCAACTCTACTTTTTTTTTTGTGACAGCGACAGAGAGAGACAGAGAGAGGGACAGACAGGGACAGACAGACAGAAAGGGAGAGAGATGAGAAGCATCAATTCTTTGTTGCAGCACCTTAGTTATCATTGATTGCTTTCTCATATATGCCTTGATCAGGGCCAACAGCAGAGTGACCCCCTTGCTCAAGCCAGCAACCTTGGGCTCAAGTTGGTGAGCCTTGCTCAAACCAGATGAGTCCGTCCTCAAGCTGGTGACCTCAGGGTTTCAAACCTGGGTCCTCTGTGTTCCAGTCTGACGCTCTATCCACTGCGCCAAAGCCTGGTTAGGTGCCAACCCTACTCTTATCTCCCAGGATAAGAACAGTGTCCTATATGACCACAGTACAATTACATACTGAAAATACTTATAATATTTTAAAATATACGGCCCAGTCTGACCTGTGGTAGCATAGTGGATAAAGTGTCGACCTGGAATGCTGGTTTGAAACCTTGGGCTTGCCCGGTTAAGGCACATACAAGAAGCAATTACTACGAGTTGATGCTCCCCTCACCCCCCACTTTCTCTATTTTCTCCTCTCTAAAAATAAAAAAATAAATGTATATATAGTTTCCATATTCAAATTTCCTTAATTTCATCAATAATGTACTTTTTAACTGCCTCCCACTTTAGAATCCAATCACACATGTCAAGAATTACAAGGCATGTCAAGATATTGATACCATATTAATATCACATTTAAAAAAACATTTAGGCTTTAAATACTTTTCTTTCAATCACAGAATTATAGACCTAAAAATAACCCTAACGATCCTATAATCCAACTCTTGCATTTATTAGAGGGAGAGAATTGAGAGAGAGGTTGATTTGCACCCAGTACGGGTTTCTGTCTTGCTAAATTACGGCCGTTCCTAAAATTGGAAGTATATAATGTAGTGTTAAGAGCATCAACTCTGAGATCAGAATGTTTGGACTGGAAGTCAGTACTTGAGTTATGTGACCCAGGCAAAGTTAAACCTTGCTGAGCTTTAATTCCCCATCTTTTAAGGGGATAATAGTATCTTACACCATAGGTTTTTGGGTTTGTTTGGTTTTTTTCATCTTCTCCAAGTAAGAGGAGGGGAGACAGAGAGACAGACTACCACAAGTGCCCCGACTGGGATGCTCTGCCCATCTGAGGCCATGCTCGCAACCAACCTATTTTTAGCACGTAAGGCAGAGGCTCCACAGAGCCACCCTCAGCACCTGGCCCAATGCACTAGAATCAATCGAGCCATGGCTGCAGGAGGGGAAGAGAGACAGAGAAAGAGAGAAACAGAGAGACAGAGAAGGGGGGGAGAAGCAGATGGTCGCTTCTCCTGTGTTCCCTGACCGCTTCTCCTGTGTGCCCTAACTGAGAAGTGAACCCAGGACATCCACAGGCTGGGCCGATGCTCTACAGCTGAGCCAACTGACCAGGCCTACCATAGGTTTGTTATAAGAATTAATCAAGCTAGCATTTAAAGTACCTGAGCCCTGGCTGGGTAGCTCAGGTCGTCAGAGCATTATCCCAATAAACCAAGGTCATGAGTTCACTTCCTAGTCTACATAAAGAAACAACCAATGAATGCATAAATAGTGGAACAACAAATTGATGTATTGATGTCTCTTCTCTCTCTCTCTCTCTGTCTCTCTAACTCAATAAAAATATAAAGGCCCTGGCTGGTTGGCTCAGCGGTAGAGCGTCAGCCCAGCATGTAGAAGTTCTGGGTTCAATTCCTAGTCAGGGCACACAGGAGAAGTGCTCATCTGCTTCTCCACCCTCCCCCTCTCCTTTCTCTCTCTATCTCTCTCTCTTCCCCTCCCACAGCCAAGGCTCCACTGGAGCAGAGTTGGCCTGGGCTCTGAGGATGACTCCATGACCTCCATCTCAAGTGCTAGAATGGCTCTGGTTGCAATGAAGCAACTCCCCAGATGGGCAGAGCATCGCCCCCTGGTGGGCATGCCGGGTGGATCCCAGTCGGGCGCATGTGACAGTCTGTCACTCTGCCTCCCCACTTCTCACTTCAGAAAAATACAAAAAAATAAAATAAATAAATAAATATAAAGTACTTGCATACTTTCCATGTTATATAAGTGTTAGTTATCCTCCCACTCAAGTATAAGGTCCCCAGGGGCATAAATTTTTGTCTGTTACTGAATCCTAGTACAGTGCTTGGTACAGAGTATGTGTTCCATGAGTATGTGTTAAATAAATAAATCTTATCTACCATGAGAAAAACATTAAAACTGTTCAGAATCATCCCTTCTTTACTAAAGAGCTGACTGAAGTATAACATCTGAATAGGATTACATTCTGACGAGATTCTTTTTCCTTTATAAGGAGCTCAAGGAGAGGTAACAAAGTTTAGGACTTCTTAGTGTGCAAATTTACTACACAGAGGGAAAAAGGGATTTCAAGCGCTAGTCTATATATCCCTAAACAGGAAAGAAAAAAAATGTCTAAAAGTACTTAGAAAATACTGTAACATTAAAAGGGATTTGTTTCTTGTTTAAAAACATTGAACAAATATGCCTAAACTTTCAGAGTACCTGAATATCAATGATAGGAAATTTGCCAAATTACTAATTAAATTTAATGTCACTAAAACGAACATGAGCATCCACGCATTTATTAAAACTAAAAGCAGAATGAACACTTACTTTCTCAAATGTTTGCTTTTAAATTAAAATAAAAACCAAGAACTAAAACAAACTTTAAATTTTTTGCTTGACATTGAATATTATGCAAGGCTCTTCATAAGTATGACAACTCTAAGAATGAGCAAGTTGCATGTCAAGAGTTGTCCCAAAGTGTTGTGATTTACTAGAGTTTTTATCTATTAATTATTACTTGAAACAAATAGTGGAAAATCCTTTTGTTTGTGTTATTTGTACTGTTATGAGATGATGTGGCTATCATTTAGGGGTATAGAAAATCATATGACTGCTGCTTAAAATAAAAACAAACCATTTACACTAACTTTTACAAGATAGAAAGTAAATTCCCTAATAAAAATTACTTGATAATTCAAATAGTAAGTAAATATGTTTTCAAAAATAAACAGTTAAGCTCCTGGGAAAAGCAGCATGATACCTGGCATGGTTTTCCAGGACACGGAGTGGAGAGGAGGCAAAGCGGAGATCCCACACCTGGACCACTGGTAACCGATCATCTTCAGATGCGAGGACCATCTGAGTAGCAACTTCCGGATGCCACGCCATCCCAGAGCAATGCATCTGCAGATAGTTCAGGCTCACATTTTATCCTTCATATTACTTTAGGAAAAGTCAAAATGAACTTAAGGAATATGTCTTTGAAACAGTAGGAAACATCAGCTCAGGTTAGTCTATTTTTAAAAACACCAAAAATCTAAAAAGTACTTAATTTTATTAAAAAGTCTTAAGTAAAAAAAAGTTTAAATGTTTTCAATTCATCCAGCTACCTGAAATAATAAGCCATTCTAGGCCATAATTCTGTATCAAAAATACATTTTCCTGCCTGACCAGGCAGGCAGTGGCGCAGTGGATGGAATGTTGGACTGGGACATGGAGGACCCAGGTTCTTAAACCCCGAGGTCACTGGCTTGAACGTGGGCTCACCAGCTTGAGTGCAGGGTTGCTGGTTTGAGTGTGGGATCATAGACACGACCCATGGTTGGTGGCTTGAGCCCAAAAATCGCTGGCTTGCGCCCAAAGGTCACTGGCTTAAGCCCAAGGTTGCTGGCTTAAGCAAGGGGTTACTTAGTCTGCAGTAGTCCCCGCCCACCCGCCGTCAAGGCACAGATGAGAAAGCAATCATGAACAAATAAGGAGCTGCAACAAAGAATTCTCATCTCTCTCCCTTCCTGTCTGTCTGTCCCTATCTGTCTTTCTATCTGACTCTGTCAAAAAAAAAATATATATATATATACACACATACATATATAAATATATATGTTTTCCTGCCAAAATTGTAACTAAGAGGGTTTTTTGTTTGTTTTTTCAAATTTTATTTATTGACTTCAGAGAGAGAGGATAGGAGAGAGAGGATAGGAGAGAGAGAGAGAGAGAGAGAGAGAGAGAGAGGGAGAGGAACATCAATCTGTTTCTGTATGTGCTCTGATGAAGGATCGAACCTGCAACTTCTATGCTCCAGGACAATGCTCTAACCCAGGGGTCACCAAACTTTTTACACAGGGGGCCAGTTCACTGTCCCTCAGACCATTGGAGGGCCGGACTATAAAAAAACTATGAACAAATCCCTATGCACACTGCACATATCTTATTTTAAAGTAAAAAAGCAAAATGGGAACAAACACAATATTTAAAATAAAGAACAAGTAAATTTAAATCAATAAACTGACCAGTATTTCAATGGGAACTATGGGCCTGCTTTTGGCTAATGAGATGGTCAATGTCCAGTTTCATATTTGTCACTGCTACCCATAACAAGTGATATGACGCACTTCTGGAGCCATGACACGTACATCCCGTGTCACCAGAAGTAGTACTGTACGTGAGCAACGCTGCGCTTTGCTCACTGACCACCAGTGAAAGAGGTGCCCCTTCTGGAAGTGCAGCAGGGGCTGGATAAATGACCTCAGGGGGCCACATGTGGCCTGCGGGGCCATAGTTTGGAGACCCCTGCTCTAACCAATCAAGCCATCTGGTGAGAGTGACTAAAAGGAAGTTTTATATAAATTTAACACTTTCAGAAAAAAATTTTCTTTTTACCATAAATGCACACCTTTCTTCTATATTATAAGAAAAATCAAGATTTAATGTCCAAGCAACAACTACCATTCAAAAATTTTTCTTTTTTTGTGCCAGAGACAGAGAGAGAAACAGATAGGGACAGACAGACAGGAAGGGAGAGAGATGAGAAGCATTAATTCTTTATTGCGGCTTCTTAGTTGTTCATTGATTGCTTTCTCATATGTGCCTTGACTAGGGGGCTACAGCAGACCGAGTGACCCCTTGCTCAAGCCAGCGACCTTGGGCTCAAGCTGGGGAGCCTTGCTCTAATCAGATGAGCCCGCGCCTGGGGTTTCAAACCTGGGTCCTCTATGTCCCAGTCTAATGCTCTATCCACTGCAGCACCGCCTGGTCAGGCCCATTCAAATTTTCACATCAAGATAAATTAACATTATTAATGAAAATTACTTGGAAGTTCAGATCCTATTAAGTATTCCAGAAGATGACTGAAATGCTTATTGTATGTTTTATTTCATTAAAGCTTGTTTTAAAACTCCTGATTGAAAAACAACACCCTGAAGAAATATTCTTCTAAACAGTTTTTTGTTGTCATTGTTTTCCAATTATATACATTATGTATTTCCCTAATTTAGGCAAACATTTTGAAAATGTCAAACTATACAATGTAATTAAAAACTAACAAAATAAGGCCCTAATGGTATCTAAATTATCTTATAACACAGGATGACATAATATTAATGAATTTGTAAAGTCAAGCCTGGCTTGTGGTGGCACAGTGGACGGAGCGTTGACCTTGAATGCTGAGGCTGCTGGTTCAAAACCAGGTCAAGCCACACAGGAGAAGCAGTATGAACTGATGCTCCCCGTTCTTATTCCCCCACCTTCTCTCTCTCCTATCTGTAAAATCAAAAAATAAAATCTTAAAAAAAAATTTGTAAGGTCAAAACTTAATGTGTTACACAGCACTGTCTACTGGGCAGTATCTAAGAGAAAAGAAGCCAAAAGTGTGGAAACTACAAGTTCAGTCATAAAATTACTTGCAGAAAAAAAATCTATACATTTTAGAGAAAGGTAAAGATGAATTTAAAAATTGCTGGTTGAGCCTGATCTGTGGTGGCACAGTGGATAAAGTGTTGACCTGGAATGCTGAGGTTGCTGGTTCAAAACCCTGGGGTTGCCTGGTCAAGGCACATACAAGAAGGAACTACTATGAGTTGATGCTTCCTGCTCCCCTCTTTTCTCTTGCTCTCTTCTCTCTAAATCAATAAATACATGCTTTAAAAAATGTTGCTGGTTGTAAAATAACCAGAATATCATGGAATAAACCCCCAATCTCTCTCTACATCATTAATAATATCCAACATGCTTTACTGAGAACTTTATTTTCTCTAAGGAAAAATCCTCTCATTCCAACATAACTAATCCATGAAAATACAGGCTTTGACTTTACAAAAATTTCATTTGTTGCCAGCTCTGACAAACAATATAGGAAGGAATACCTACAGAAGAAATACAACATATTCACCACAAATCAATTATGTACTTACCCTGTTATTATGATCACTGACTTTGATGATAGGCTCATTTTTTCTAAGATCCCATACAGTAGCTCGGCCACTGGGACTGGCTGATGCTAAAATATGCTGGACCTGTCTGTTCCATGCAATGCAGCTGATATCTTCTGGGGGCTAGAAGGGAAAAATGATTAGAAACAATTTCTCAATTATAATTACATTTCACTACAAAATCTGATCCTTCTTTTGCAAAAATAAATTACTTAAAAACCTGTTCATTTGCTTTATCTTCCTAGTTCTTGATATATACATATACAATACAGTTAATACTGTCTCATCCATCAGGCATTTGTTAAGATCTTTTTACAAGTCAAGCACTGTTTCTTTATTTTGCAAGTGCCACATGGTAGATGATGACTACAAAGCAGATGTGGATCAATGTAACAACTAGACTGAGCAAAAGCTATAGTCTAGAAAGTATCTTTATAAAAGGAAGACCAAACACTATCATGATGTTACCTCTCAGATTGCCAAAACCTTGGATCCTGTTAATATGGCTACTCAAATTGAGTAGTATACAACATAAAGAAACTCAGAGTGGCAGCCAGAAGACTATTCTTTTTCAACTTATTAGAAACACATAATACAGGGAATAATGCCTTAGATCCATCAAACCAGGGTAAAACAGGTTTAAACCTGAAGTTCTACAGAACTCAATACTCTTAGGAATCTTTATCAGACCCCAAACTCCGTTCAGCAGGAACGTCAACCAAGGTAAGTAACAACTTCATGTCTAGTCTCTTTCGTTTCTAGAAGGCTTGAATCAATTAAGCTTTGAATGATAGTTACCCAGGAGTATAAACAGTCAGAACTACAGCCAGGAGACAATCTGACTTACCATATTTTTCGCTCCATAAGACACACTTTTTCCCCCCAAAAGTGGAGGGAAAATGCCCGTGGGTCTTGTGGAGTGGAAAATATGGTATTTTACTAAATATTTTAACACACCATTTGGTTTAGAATATTTTTTTTATTTTCCTCTTTTAAACCCTAGGTGTGTCTTATGGTCAGGTGCGTCTTATGGAGCGAAAAATGCAGTATTTATTTAAGATGAGCCACGGAAGAGTTTCACACCTCTAACGGGCCCCATTACAAAACCCTGATTAGCTTGAAGAAGTTACGGAAGGCGAACCTTCATCTCTCTGCATCCCCCAAGAATGAGTGAAAATCAGAAAGGGGTGATTTGCTACTCCACAGTAGGCCTATGTGACCTGGCTAAGCCCCTACCCCGTTTATCTCTGAGAAAAGGAGCATCTGAAGCTAACAGATCTTTCTCAATAAATGACCAGTTAAAAACATTTAAGACTAAGATGGCCTCCCAAGTGACTTTCCAGCGGACTTCCAACCTCGTTATACTATAATGTCAATTTTAAATGACACTCCCACCAGCAGCACCATGACAGTTGAAAATCAGCATGACAATGACTGGATGGGACCATAAAAAGACAAAAAGAAGGTAGAACCCAGGTTCAGAGAAAATCCCCACCCCTTTCCTGAAAATCTATACATATATCACCTACAATTTGCATAAACTTCCCCCTTATCTGCTTAGACTATCCCTTCCTTTCTATTCCTACATGGAGCTACAACTTCTCAGCCCAAAGTGCAAAAGAAGCTGATCTGTGAGCTATGCAGGAGCATTAGCTCTCCATTCTCTGGCCATTCAATCATTAGAGCTTGTGCTGTTTAAAAAAAAAAAAAAAAAGGAAGGAAAATATATAGAAAAGGGGTTGACTTATTTTTTAAAATAAGTTTTCTTTTGAGTCTGATTTTTATTCTAAGGTTGGATAGAGTTAAAATACTATAGTATATAAAATACTACATTAAATAAAATACCATATCTAAAAATATTATGAAAGACTTGTCTATTTTGTCTATTTTATTTACTACTGTATGTACATTAAATAATCTCTGGCAGATAACAGACAACAAATAAATACTTGCTGTTGAAAAACTTATACTTGAAAAAATATTTATTAATACTTCACTATAATGAAGAAAAATCAATGACATCTAAACATTGAATTTAAAAAGCATATTTTGTGTGGAATAAAACTGAAAAAGATTAAGTGTAGAAGAACACTTTTGAATATATCAAAATCAATGAAATACCTGTGTTTTGGCTCCTGGTGTCATTGGAGTTGCAAAATTGTTTAAATCCCAAATGTAAATTTCAGATTCATTAGCACCAGAGGCTACCAGATTAGTCTGCAATAAAAAACAATAACTAAATGGCAGTTACAAATAATTAAGAGAACTCATTAATTCAATTCACAGCTGTAACTTTTAGGTCATACATATCTGTCACTTTTAGGTCATACAATTTTTCTATTTAATTAAAGAAGCAAAACATGAATTTCTAAATACTATGCATAACAATCTGAAATTTCAATAATGTTTTAAAGAAACATTATAAAACTCTAACTTAAAAACATGAGTTTTGACATTTTAATACAATACATTAAAAATATAATTATTGTACATAGATAAATTCTTAAACAATCATGCAACCATATGGGGATTTCCATTTATGGTTTTGCATCTCTGGAACAGATCCAACTGTGAAAAACAAATGTCATCAATTATTGCTTTTAGGCAAATAACTGAATCCCAAAACAACGGTATTTATCTCAGGATGCCTAAAGCCAGCTTCTGCAGCCAGGTCAAAATAGGGTTGCCCTGGCTGGTTTGTTCAGTGTACAGAGAGTCAGCCCAGCAGGCGGACATCCTAGATTCAATCCCCAGTCAGAGCACAGATGAGAAGTGACCATCTGCTTTTCTTCCCCTCCCTCTCCCCCTTCTCTCTCTCTTCCCCTCTTGCAGCCAGTGGCTCTACTGGTTCAAGTGTCGGCCCTGGGTACTGAGGGTAGCTCGGCTGGTCTGAGCATCAGCCCCAGATGGGAGTTGGCAGGTGGATCCCAGCTGGGGCGCATGCAGGAGTCTGTCTATCTCCCCTTCTCTCACTTAAAAAAAATATATAGCTGGTAAAATCTCACCTTAAATTCCTCGTGTAACTCTCTTTCATTTACACTCAATCTTGTTTTAGGTGGCAATATATATTTTTTTTAAATTTGATTGATTGATTAAGAGAGAGAAGAGAGAAGAGAGTAGGAAGCATCAATTCTTAGTTGCTTTAGTTATTCATTGATTGCTTCTTGTATGTGCCTTGACTGAGGGGCTCAAGCACAGCCAGTGACCCTTTGCTCAAGTTGGCAACCCTGTGCTTAAGCTGATGAGCCGCACTCAAGCTGGTGACCTTGGGGTTTTGAACCGGGGACCTCAGTAGTATTCCAGGTCAACACAGTATCCACTGCACCACCACTGGTCAAGCCAGGTGGCAATATATTTATATATAAGCTATCTCTGTTGCATACC
The DNA here is from genome assembly GCF_036850995.1 of Saccopteryx leptura. NCBI lineage: Eukaryota > Metazoa > Chordata > Mammalia > Chiroptera > Emballonuridae > Saccopteryx > Saccopteryx leptura. The sequence continues at coordinate 64,223,803 of NC_089507.1, forward strand.
TTTAAGGTAAAAAAGAACCTAAAATTATGATATGTAGTTCAGCAAAATAATGAGTTTCATGCATTAACCTGCGCCTTTTATAGTTCACAATCATAAATTCTTCTCTGATCAATAGACTTATAACTGAAAAGAGAGGAAGTCTATGGTAATAGCAACCTATAATACAAGACATTAACCAAAAATCCACAGTTGTTTAATCCAATTAACAAAGAAACTAGGTTGCCAGTTTGACTCCAGTCAGGGCACATACAGGAACAGACCAATGTTCCTGTCTCTCTCTTTCCTTCCCGCACTCTCTAAAATCAATAAAATATAATTTAAAAAATATATATTACCTCATCAACTTGCATAGGCACATATTTTCAGCTTTTGATTCCAAGACTGAGGCATAATAGATTCATATACTTATTTCGAATAAGCAGCACACATCTCAAGAATTACTAATAAATGTCAAAAATCTAACCTGAAAAATGTTCACATCCAAGGCTCTCACTGGGCCGGTATGTTTGTCATTTTGGGCAATCACAACTTCCTTGTCTCCAGCTATAATTTTAGAAGGATCATAAAGAATAATATTTCCATTTTCACCACCTGCAATCAGAACTCCAGAGATACTTCCTTTGGAATCCATCTTATGAGGCCCCCAAATCAACTTGTGGTACCTTTAAGAAAAGTAAGTAAAACAGCTAATTTGAAGTCAAATAAATGTAGAAAAGAATTTGCAATTACACATTTAATTCCTTATATCTTCAAAAATACTCCAAAAACACTGCTTCTCTTCTATTCTTGGTAACTGTTAATGACTTGGTTAAAATGGCATTTTAGTTATTAATACGCATACTTCATTTTGTAACTTAAAAGAGTGAAAAAACTCTCGTGGAAGGAATAGTGCGACAAAGTGTACTTGATTTGTGTGTCAAAGATAAGGGCTTACAAATGGTTTTACCATGTACAAGCTGTGAGGTCGGGGCAAGTTACTTGATCTAAGCTGCTTTTGGTTCATCTGAAAAACAGAGCTTATCAACCACTTCCCTTTGTTATATTTGACTACAGAAGTACTCAGCAACAAGTGGTCTGTTAAATTGTAAAGGTGTTGAGGGAGACATCTAAAATTTTCTGAGAAAAATAATGTATTCTTTTATTTTTTGTGTGTGACAGAGACAGAGAGAGGGACAGATAGGAACAGACGGGAAGGGGAAGAGATGAGAAGCATCAATTCTTCACTGCAGCACCTTAGTTGTTCATTGATTGGTTTCTCATATGTGTCTTGACCGTGGGGCTACAGCAGACCGAGTGACCCCTTGCTCAAGCCAGCGACCTTGGGCTCAAGCTAGTGAGCTTTGCTCAAACCAGATGAGCCTGTGCTCAAGCTGGCAACCTTGGGGTTTCAAACCTGGGTCCTCCACGTTCTAGTCCAATGCTCTATCCACTGAGCCACTGCCTGGTCAGGCAGAAAAATAATAAATTCTGACAGCAAAAAAAGTGACGTCAAAATTATGTCTATTATAATGAGTACCCCAACTGTGGAGAATAAAAGATTACAATTTGGCATGGAGATGAAATATGAAGGTGCCACAGAGGTAGACAATGAGACACGATAAGATGGTGGAGTAAAAAAACTGCAAGACAAAAAGTATCTGGGGCTCCCATCACAGTGGGAGGGATCTGAAGAATATGAGGGGTCCCATGAGACTCCATGAGCTGTATTCTTTTAGCTAAGATACAATCTCTTCACCAAAATCAACCAAAAACTATTGAGGTAATAAAGTAATTTTACTACTCATATAAAAGTGTACATTTTGGCCCTGGCCGGTTGGCTCAGCGGTAGAGCGTCGGCCTGGCGTGCGGGGGACCCGGGTTCGATTCCCAGCCAGGGCACATAGGAGAAGCGCCCATTTGCTTCTCCACGCCCCCCTCCTTCCTCTCTGTCTCTCTCTTCCCCTCCCGCAGCCAAGGCTCCATTGGAGCAAAGATGGCCCGGGCGCTGGGGATGGCTCCTTGGCCTCTGCCCCAGGCGCTAGAGTGGCTCTGGTCTCGGCAGAGCGATGCCCCGGAGGGGCAGAGCATCGCCCCCTGGTGGGCAGAGCGTAGCCCCTGGTGGGCGTGCCAGGTGGATCCCGGTCAGGCGCATGCGGGAGTCTGTCTGACTGTCTCTCCCCGTTTCCAGCTTCAGAAAAATACAAAAAAAAAATAATAATAAGTGTACATTTTTTGCATTTCAATAGGGTGGGCCCTGGCTGGTGGCTCAGTGGATAGAGCATTAGCCTGGCATATGGACATCCCAGGTTTGACTTCAGGTCAGGGCACACAGGAGAAGCGGCCATCTATTTCTCCTCCTTTCCCTCTCCCCCTTCTCTCCCTCTTCCTTTCCCGCAGCCAGTGGCTCAAGTGGTTCAAGCACGGCCCCAGGAACTGAGCATGGCTCCACTGAAGTGCATCAGCCTCAGGCGCTGAAAATGGCTTAATACTCAAGCATCAGCCCCTGATGAGGTTGCCGGGTGGATCCCAGTTAAGGTGCATGCGGGAGTCTGTCTCACTATCTCCCCTCCTTTCACCTAAAATAGTAAAATAATAATAATATATAATAATTGGGTATAAGTACTTGGAAAGATTATCTAAATACCTACTATGTCAGAAATCATGTCAATAAAATCTCTGTGAAATATACTTCCAAATATAGATAAGTACAAGGAAAAAAATTTAAAATAACCTACCTAAAATAACCTACCTAAAATAACCATTTGGAGATAATCACTATTAACTATTTCTTTTTTTACCTATGCCTACCTTTTTTTGTAAACAAGTAAGAAATGGAGATAAAAGCAACTCTATTATATCATGAGGGAAAAAAAACTAGAAGCTAGATCTCATCTGTCCTATGCTACACAAAACAGTCAGCAATAAAATGTCAACAGAGCCATGACCAGGTAGCTCAGTTGGCTGTATATTCCCAATATGCCAAGATTGCAGGTTCAATCCCCAGTCAGGGCACATACAAAAATCAACCAATGAATGCAATGAATGTATAAATAAGTGGAACAACAAATCAATGTTTCTCTCTCTCTCTGGTCTTCTCTATCTAAAATCAACTAAAAACCAAAAATACAGTCAATAGACATAGGCTCTTCTTTACTTCCACAGAAATTCACTAATATATATTTTCACAAAGTATTTCATGTCATTGTTGGTAGTATTCCTTGCAGTGTCTATTAATGATATAGTTATAGACAAACTAGGCATCAATCACAATATATAAATATAATCACTTAAAATTAAATCTCATACCTGTGAGAAGAAGAGAAAGTGGCACAAGATTTCATATCCAAGGATGGATCAGAAAGGTCTAATTCAAATATCTCAAGGAAAGCACTGGTACTAAATGTTGCATCCAATTGCTGAGCAGAAGTTCCTATAGAAAATATATTTATGATAACTATATATGCAAAAGAGACTCAGAAAACCATACAGAATATAAATTAAATGCATGTTTTCTATTATCTCACTCATAATAGTAGCTGAAATCTCAGTACATATACCATTAAGCAAATGTTTAAATTATTACAGCAACAAGATCCTAACACAAGGCTCAGAGATAATGTTTATAAGAGTGGGTGGTGCAGATAACTTTTAAGCCTATAGATATTTTAAAAGCTCTCCGTAAAAAGAGTACTGTGATTTACCATATCTGCTTATAGCCATAAATGATATAACTCCAACTCTTTTTCTATAAAGAAGATAGCATCAAAATTGTTCTTCACTGAAATAGATCTTTAACAGTTTTTTTTAATGTCCTCTACTGTCATTATTATTGGAGGAATAAGATAAAACACAATTTTTATAAAGTGAGGAAGATGCTATAAATATAGCATGATTAATGCTATTATGTTCAAGCTGCAACGGGAACACAGAGGAAGGTCACTGAACTCAGCTAACAGGAAGAAGGGAGGCATTTTGCCAGGGAAAAAGAGACCTTGTAGAGAGGAAGCTTGATCTGAATCTTACAGAACAGGTATGAATAAGTCAGATGTGGAAGAGAAGAAATGAGGTGACTCATACTATCCTTTCTCCGTGGAACCTACCTGTAGCTAAGTAAATGGGATGATTCTGGGCAGGGCTCCAGGCCTGCATGGCCGTACGGTCTACTTCTTTTAACTTCATCCTGCTGAAAAGACTATTTTACATAAAAATATAATGAACATGTAACATAGAATATAGAAATATACTGGACAAACCATTATTACATCATTAGTAATGCCCGAATACCAATAAATCAAAGTAGGTATCATTTTTTGGGAATGTTCAATATTAGAAAGAAGAGACACTTGTTAAATTATTTTGAGACAAATATAGGAGTATTCTAATGTTTACAAACTATAGTCCTTCAGCTGGAAAATAACATGCTACCCTAGATGCTTCTCAGACAAGGATACATGGCAGTGCATCAGGGGTAAGAGAAGGTACACAAAAAAATAAGGTGTGTCTTCCTGGAGCAGGATCATTCAATAAGAGCAGTTTTTAAATTAAAACAGACTAAGTACAAAGAATAATAATAGAGTAAGCCCATAAATTTTAAAGATAAACCAAAAATTTAAAAAAAAACTGGTTACTCCAAGCTACAATTGCTCATACCACCAATTTATAGATTTCCTGTTAAAGTTACCTTGGTATAAAAATTCAGGAAGAACTGTGCTGTAGCTTAAAAAACTTTTTTTTGTTATTCTAAATATTTTCACGTGGCACAGTATTCCATTGTAAAGATGTACCAAAATTTAATTACTTAGTCCATCACTGATGAACACCTAAGTTGTTTCTAATCTTTTGCTATTTTTGCAAAAATGTTGAAATAAATGGCGATGGTACAGATTATTTCACTTATGGGCAAGGATGTAAAACTGCTGGGTTTAATTAAGGACAAGCAACATTTAAATTCTGAGGGATATTGCCATACTGCCTTCCATGGCGACTATACCTTTTCACATTCCCAAGAGTAGTTAGTATTTGAGTAGCTGCTGCCCTACAGCCTTCCCAGAGTAACACTTTGGTGGGGGATAACACTTTTAGATTTTTACCAAGAGGATCAATCAGTGAAATACATTAGCTCTGTATAGCTACAATTTGCATTTTTCATATTATAAATAATGAGCATTTTTTTGTGATTATGGGTCATCCATCTATCTATTCTTGTACATATCATTTGTCTGTCCTTGCTATTAGGTTGTCAGACTTTATCTTTTGATTTTGATTATATATATTTTTACCTTTCACAAGATTTTAAAAAGTAGATTTTATTTATTGGAACAGTTTTAGATTCACAGAAATATTAAATGAAAGGACAGAGAGTTCCCACATACCTCTTCCCCACTCACCCACCATCAAAATCCTGTACCACACTGGTACATTTGTTTCAGGCAATGGCCCAACATCGACACATGATTATATCCCAAAGTCCATAGTTTACCTAAGGGTTCACCCTTTGTGTTACATATTCTATGGGTTTTGACAAATACAAATGTATAAAAATACAAACCCACTATTATATATTATATTCAGGAGAGTCCCTGCCCTAAAACTTCTCTATGCTCCACCTATTCATTTCTCTCTTCCTCCCTCTCTACTGGCAACCACTGATCTCTACATCTCCATGATTTTCCCTTTTCCAAAATGTCATTTAGTTATAATCACAGAATATTTAGCCTTTTCACACTGGCTTCTTTCACTTAGCAATAGGCATGTAAGGTTCCTCCATGTCTTTTTGTGACATGACAGCTTTTTTTTTAGCATTGAAAAATATTCCATTGCATGGATATACTATAATTTTTATTTATTTATTTATTTTTAAAGATTTTATTTATTGATTTGAGAGAGAGAGAAAAATAGGAGGGGGAAAAGCAGGAAGCATCAACTCATAGTAGTTGCTTCTCATATGTGCCTTGACCAAGCAAGCCAGGGATTAAAATGGAAGACATCAGCATTCCAGGTTGCTATTCTATCTACTGTACCACCACAGGAAAATTTTTATTTTTTTGTCAAATTTGTCACTTTAATAAAATGGTTCCTAAATTTTGATTAGTTAGAAAGGCCTTCTGCATGCCAAGGCTATGAAAAAATTCACCCTTATTTTTCTTCTAGCAAATCCATTTACGGCTTATTCTTTTTAAGTGTTATTTGATTATTTTTTTTAAGTGAGAGGAGGGCAAATGGAGAGACAGACAACCGCATGTACCCCAACTGGGACCCCTCCCCCCTGGCAACCTGTCTTGGGCTGATGCTCAGACTAACAGAGCTATTCTCAGTACCTGAGGCCAACGCTCAGATCAGCCGAGCTAGCCTCAGTGTCTGGGGCTGATGCTCAAACTAATCAAGCCACTGGCTGTAAGAGGGGAAGAGAGAGAGAAAGGGGAGAGGGATGGGAAGTGAAGCAGATGGTGACTTCTCATGTGTGCCCTGACTGGGGATTGAACCCGGGATGTCCGCACGTAGGGCCAACTCTCTATACACTGAGTCAACCAGCCAGGCCCATTTATGGCTTATTCTTTACATTTAAATTTTGACTAACTTGGAGTATATCCTGGTATACAACATATGTTCAAAGTTTATTTCTTTCTTATGAATTCAAAATGATTTATTCAAAAGTCTTTTTTCTACTAATTTTATTTTTAATGATTTTATTTTACAGATTTTAGAGACAGGAGAGAATGAGAGAGAGAGAGAGAGAGAGAGAGAGAGAGAGAGAAGAGGCAGGGGAGTGGGAAGCATCAACTCGTAGTAGTTGATTCTCATATGTGCCTTGACTGGGCAAGCCTGGGGTTTCAAACTAGCGACCTCAGCATTCCAGGTTGACATATTGCACTACCACAGGTCAGGCATTTTTTACTAACTTTAGATATCTCCTTTATTATGCACTAAATTCCTATATTTAGGTTTACTTCTGAATTTACTATATAGGTTTATACTCCTGTAGGTATTAGGAAGTAGGTTAGAATTTACATTTCTACATCTGCTTAGGTTTATTCCTGGATTTCCATTCCATCAGTCCATTTGTTTATTTACATGGTAGGCACTACACTGTTTTAAATACTGGGACTTAGCTTATGATTTCAATAACTCCGACCCACTGCTTACTCACTGCTTTCCTCCAACCTGCTTTCCTTGTTATTTCTCTTTTATTTTGCTACATAAACATTGAAATTGTCTTTGTCAATTCCAGGGGGAAAAAGTAATTTTAATGAATTTGCATCAAATTAATAAATTTATGAAGAATTACCACAATGTTTGAATCTTATCAAAAACATGGTGTCCTGATCTAAGTCTTCTTTTTTATCTTTCAGTATTGTTTCACCTTTTTTTTTTTGACATGTTGGGTTTGCTTTTCCTTTTTTTTTTTTTTTTTTTTTTTAGCAAGAGAAAGACAGACCGAAAGGGAGAGAGAGATGAGAACCATTAACTCATAGCTGTGGCCACTTAGTTGTTTATTGATTGCTTTTCTCATATGTGCCTTGACCAGGGGGCTCCAGCCGAGCCAATGACCCTTTGCCCAATCCAGCAACCTTGGGCTCAAGCTAGCGACCTTGGGCTTCAAGCCAGCAACTGCTGGGCTCAAGCCAGTGACCATGGGGTCATGTCTGTGATCCCATGCTCAAGCCAGCAACCCTGCACTCAAGCCTGTGAGCCCACGCTCAAGCCGGATGAGCCTACGCTCAAGCCAGCAACCTTGGTGTTTCAAAACTGGGTCCACAGCAAACCAGGACAATGCTCTATCCACTGCACCACTGCCTGGTCAGGCTGTTTATTGCTACTTCATCTTTCAGTTTGTTTGTAAGTGTGGCTATTTTGTCCCTTACACTATCTTCTTGTTATTGTTGTATGGAGGCTAACAATTTCTTTATATTAATTTTGTATCCTGCTAGCTCATTCAATTCTCTTTTTGGAGTAGTTTTTCCATAGATTCTGTGGGGCTTTCCACATACTCATCAAGTGCAACTAAGTGACAGTTACCTCTTTGTTTCAAACTGTTACTTCTAATTTCTTTTTCTTGTCGGAGTTGGCTAGTATCTATAGTACCATATTAAACAGTAGTGATTACAGTGAGATTTCTTGTCTTTCTTTCTTTCTTTTTATTTTAAATATTTTTTATTTATTCATTTTAGAGAGAGAAAGAAAGAGACAAGACAGACACACAGAAAGGAGGTGCAGGAAGCATCAACTCCCATATGTGCCTTGATCAGGCAAGCCCAAGGTTTCAAACTGGCAACCTCAGTGTTTCCAGGTCGACTCTTGATCCACTGTACCACCACAGGTCAGGCTCTTTCTTTCTTTTTAATAGAAAAGCCTACTGTGTCACCACCGAGCATGATTTTGGGATCTGAGATATACATACATATGTATATATATGTATACTAAGTGTATATAATATAAGGAAATAACCACTGATTACTGTTTTTTGTTTTGTTTTTGTGACAGATACAGAGAGGGACAGACAGGAAGGGAGAGAGATGAGAAACATTACTTCTTTGTTGTGGCACCTTAGTTGCTCATTGACTGCTTTCTCATATGTGCCTTGACCGAGGAGCTACAGCAGAGCGAGTGACCCCTTGCTCAAGCCAGCAACCTTGGGCTCAAGCTGATGAGCCTTGCTCAAACCAGATGAGCCTGCGCTTAAGCCGATGACCTTGGGATTTTGAACCTGGGTCCTCCATGTCCCAGTCCGACACTCGATACACTGCACCACTGCCTGGTCAGGCTTGATTACTTTTTTATTGAATGCTATCTATAAAGATGATGTATTGAATTTTGTCAAATACTTTTCATTAAGTAATTGGAGATAACCATATGATTTTTCTCCTTTAGCCTATCAATAAAACAAATTACGGCCCTGGCCGGTTGGCTCAAGGGTAGAGCGTCGGCCTGGTGTGTAGGAGTACCGGGTTCGATTCCCGGCCAGGGCACACAGGAAAAGCGCCCATCTGTTTCTCCACCCCTCCCCCTCTCCTTCCTCTCTGTCTCTCTCTTCCCCTCCCGCAGCCAGGGCTCCAATGGAGCAAAGTTGGCCCGGGCGCTGGGGATGGCTCTATGGCCTCTGCCTCAGATGCTAGAATGGCTCTGGTTGCAGCAGAGCGACACCCCAGATAGGCAGAGCATCACCCCCTGGTGGGCATGCCGGGTGGATCCCGGTCGGGCGCATGCGGGAGTCTGACTGCCTCCCCGTTTCCAACTTCAGAAAAATACAAAAAAAAAAAAATTATACTAATAGATTTCCTAACAATGAATTATCTTCTCATACTCTGAATAAACTTCTCTTGGTCATGATGTATTATTTTACTAATGTGCTGCTAGATGTCATTTATTTAAAATAGTTTTGCTTCTAGAATCATAAGTGAGATTGAGTCTATAGTTTCTTATTTTGTGTAATCTTTGCCAGGTTTCTTTTTAATTTTCCCATTATTTTGAGAGAGAAGGGAAAGAAGAGAGAGAAGCATCAACTCTTTATTTCACTTAGTTGTTACATTTAGTTGTGTACTCATTACACAACTTCTTACACATGCCCTGACCATGGGTCCAACTCATGACTTCTGGAACGCAGGGTCGATGCTTTATTCACTGAGCCACTCAGCCAGGTCCAATCTTTGCCAGGTGTTGCTATCTATTTATACTTGCTTCACAAATATATAGGAGTTTTCCTTTTTTTTTAATGCTATGGAACAGTTTTAAAAGTGACACTGGGGCCTGACCAGGTGGTGGTACAATGGATAGAGCGTTGACCTGAAATGCTAAGGTCGCCGGTTCAAAATCATGGGCTTGCTGGGTCAAGGCACATACAAGAAGCAACAACCAAGCAACGAACAACTAAAGTGAAGCAACTATGAGTTGATACTTCTCAGTTCCCCCACATCCTCTCTCTGTAAAATCAATAAATAAAATACTTAAAAAAAAAGTGACACTGAGGCCCTGGCCAGTTGGCTCAGTGGTAGAACGTCAGCCCAGCATGTGGAAGGCCCTGGTTCGATTCCCAATCAGGGCACACAGGAGAAGCACCCATCTGCTTCTCCATCCTTCCCCCTCTCCTTCCTCTCTATCTCTCTCTTCCCCACCCACAGCCAAGGCTCCATTGGAACAAAGTTGGCCCAGGCACTGAGAATGGCTCCATGGCCTCTGCCTCAGGTGCTAGAATGGCTCCAGCCACAGCAGAGCAACATCCCAGATGGGCAGAGCATTGCCCCTGGTGGGCATGCCAGGCACATCCCAGTCGGGCGCATGCGGGAGTCTTAACTGCCTCCCCGCTTCTAACTTCGGAAAAATACAAAAAAAAAAAAAAGTGACACTGGAATTACTGATTCTTTAAGGATTTAAAAGAATTCTCCAGTGAAACATCAAAGCCTGATACTTTTGGAGGTTGCTCCTTTGGTAATTTCCTCCATTTCTTCTATGAAAATTGATCTATTTGAATTTTCTTTATTCAAGGTCATTTCTGGTAAATCATATTCACCTGGATTTTCATTACTATGGTCATCTATACATTCTACAATTTCTATGTGTATTCTCCATTGATCCAAAAGTTGTTCGAATTTAATATTTAAGTGGAAGAGCCTTTATTTTCCCTGCATTGTGATTTTTTGATACTATTTCTTTTTTATAAAATGTATTGGTTTTCCTTGGGACCTAGATAAGTGTTTTTGTGATTGTTCCATAAGACCTAAAAAAAAAGAGAGGGTGCTGTGGTTGCTCAAACCTGAGTCTTGGCTTCTTGCCTTCTTTTCTGAACTTGACTTTCAGCACCTGCTCCAGCTTCTCTACAAGCTACCAGACCCTGGGTTCCATGCAGTTGCTCAGCTACTGAACCCAGCCAGCCAGCAGTATGGCCAGCATCTATGCAGGGGCCGGGGGGCTCAGGTTCCTGGATCTGTGTCCCATTCCACCAGTGTACAGAGTGGCTGGCGGGGTAGGGGGTCCGGGGCCTGGCAGGCATCCAGAGAAGAAGACAATGCAATGCCTGAATGACCACTTAGCCTCCTAGCTGGGAGGATGAGAAGCCCAGAGGCTGATAATTGAAGACCGGAGAGCAAAATCTGGGGACACCTGGGGGAGAAGGGACCCTGGATCAGAGACTGGAGGCATTATCTCAAGACCACTGAGAACCTTAGGGCATACAGATCTTTGCAAGGTCTGCAGACAATGCCCGCATCATTCTGCAGATTGACAATGACTGTCTTGCTGCTGATAACTTTAGAGTCAAGTATTAGATGGAGTTGGCTATGTGCCAGTCTGTGGAAAATGGCAACAATGGGCTCTGGCACCAATATCACTCAGCTGCAGCTGGAGACAGATATCAAGGCTCTCAAGCAGGAGCTACGCGTCAAGAAGAACCATGAGGAGGAACTAAACGGTCTACAAAACCAGATTGCCCACTCTGGGTTGCCCATTGAGTTGGATGCCCCCAACTCTCAGGACCTCAGCAAGATCACGGTGAACATCCAGGCCCAGTATGACAAGCTGCTCAGAAGAACTGAGAGGAACTAGACTAGGATGGCCGCAGCAGATGAGGAGAGCACCACAGTAGTCACCTCGCAGACCTCTGAGAAGAGGAGCTGCTAAGATGACACTCACGGAGCTGAGGCTCCAGTCGTGTCCTTAAAGAGTGACCTGGACTTGATGAGAACAGCCTGAGGGGGGTGGAGATGTGCAATGCCATGCGGATGGAGCAGCTCAGGGGGATCCTGCTGCATCTGGAGTCAGTGCTGGACCAGACCCGGGCAGAGGGGCAGCACCAGGCCCAAGAGTACACGGCCCTGCTGAGCATCAAGGTCAAGCTGGAGGCTGAGATCACCATCTACCACTGTCTGCTGGAATAAAGGGAGGACTTCAATCTTGGTGACACCTTGGACAACAGCAACTCCATGCAACACATCCAAAACACTGCCTACCACCCGCAGGACTGTAAATGGCAAAGTGGTGTCTGAGATCAGTGACCCCAAAGTTCTGAGGCATTAAGGCAGAAGTGGGGCAAGAGGCCAATAAAAAGCTCAGGAATCATTGAACATTAAAAAGAAAAAGGTGCTGCACTGGCTGGCAGGCTCAGCGGTAGAGCGTTGGCCCAGCATGTGGAAGTCCCAGGTTCAATTCCCAACCAGGACACACAGGAGAAATGCCCATCTGCTCCCCTCCTTTCTCTCTATCTCTCTCTTTCCCTCTTGCAGCCAAGGCTCCACTGGAGCAAAGTCAGTCTGGGCACTGAGGATGGCTCCATGGCCTCCACTTCAGGTGCTCAAATGGCTCTGGTTGCAATAGAGTAAAGCCCCCAGAGAGGCAGAGCATTGCCCCCTAGTGGGTATGTTGGGTGGATCCCAGTTGGGTGCCTGTGGGAGTCTGTCTCTCTGCTTTCCCGCTTCTCACTTCAGAAAAATACAATAAATAAATAAATAAGTAAAATAATACCTTTGGGACTGAACTGTATTTTGTCTCATTAAGATCAATGCCCTAGGCCTAACCAGGCAGTGGCACAGTGGACAGAGCATCGGACTGGGATGTGGAGGACTCAGGTTCGAAATCCCGAGGTCGCCAGTTTGAGCGCAGTCTCATCTGGTTTGAGCAAGGCTCACCAGCTTGAGCCCAAGGCCACTGGCTTGAGCAAGGGGTCACCTGGTCTGTTATGGACCCCCCCCCCAAACCCGTCAAGGCACATATGAGAAAGCAATCAATGAACAACTAAGGGGCCACAATGAAGAATTGATGCTTCTCATTTCTCCCCCTTTCTGTCTGTCTATCCCTATCTGCCCCTCTCTCTGTCACACACACAAAAAAAGATCAATGCCCTCATTTCCTTTTCATTTGCCTTCATGAGCATACTTTTGAACCACTTCGTTTTCACTTCTTAAATACAGAAAAAGAAATCAAACTATGCTTAGTGATCCAACTTTAAAATCTTTTCAATAAATTAACCAAAAGGCCATTTAAAACTTTAAAAAAAATTGATATGATAGATATGGTTGCTTAGTTCTACCTTATTTTGTTGTTTAGTTTTACAATATGTATGTATGTATGTATGTATGTATCTATCTATCTATTATTTTTTGAGGGGGGGGGAGAAAGAGGGAGAAAGAGAGAAGCATCAACTTGTTGCTTCCCTTAGTTGTGGACTGCTTCTCCTATTTGACCAGGGATTGGACCATTGACCCCAGGCTCCCAGTGACCTCGGGATTGTGTTGGCAAACCTAAGCTCAAACCCACGAACCTTGGGTTTCAAACCAGCAACCTTGGCTTTCTGTGTCAATGCTCTATCCCAGTGGTCCCCAACCTTTTTCGGGCCACGGACTGGTTTAATGTCAGAAAATATTTTCACGGACGGCCTTTAGTGTGGGATGGATAAATGTATCACGTGACCGAGACAAGCGTCAAGAGTGAGTCTTAGACAGATGTAATGGAGGGAATCTGGTCATTTTTTAAAAATAAAACATCGTTCAGACTTAAATATAAATAAAATGAAAATAATGTAAGTTATTTACTCTTTCTCTGCGGACTCGTACCGGTCCGCGGCCCGGGGGTTGGGGACCACTGCTCTATCTGATGTGCCACCACTGTTCAGGTTGGTTATAATTTTAAAAAGTACTTTCGGCCTTGGCCTGTTGGCTCAGTGGTGGAGCATCAGCCCCACATGTGGATGTTCTAGGTTTGATTCCCAGTCTGGGCACACAGGAGAAGCGACCATCTGCTTCTCCACCCTTCCCTCTCTCTCTCTCTTCCCCTCCTGCAGCCACAGCTCCTTTGGAGCAAGTTGGCCCTGGGCGCTGAGGATGGCTCCATGGCCTCGCCTCAGGTGCTAAAACAGCTTAGTTGCCAAGCAATGAGCAACAGAACACTGTCCCAGATGAGCAGTGTATCACCCTGTAGGGGGCTTGCTGGGTGGATCCCAGTCTGGGCGGGTGGATCCCAGTCTGGGCGCATGCAGGAATCTGTCTCTGCCTCCCCACTTCTCACTTAAAAAAGAACTTTCATTCGTCTATTTTAGTTTTGTCTCTTTATAATTTTTCTGATAATTAGGATGATTTGTATTTTTGTTTTAATATATATTTCTGGTTCTATCTTTATAACTATAAATTTAAACATTTTTACTTCATACTATTAATTACCTACAAAGTAATTATGAGCACTAAAGAAATGAGCATATATAAAATTGCCTCTCTCGCCTGGCAAGGCAGTGGCACAGTGGATAGAGCGTTGGCTTAGGACACTGAGGACCCAGGGTCAAAGCTCCAAAGTCGCCGGCTTTAGCACTGGGTCGCCAGCTTGAGCGTGGAATCATAGATATGACCCCATAGTCACTGGCTTGAAGACCCAGGTTGCTGGCTTGAGCCAAGGGTCGCGGGCTTGAGCAAGGGATCCCTGGCTCAGCTGAAGCCTCCCATCAAGGCACATAGAGAAAGCAATCAATGAACAACTAAGGTGCCGTAACTATGGGTTGTTGCTTCTCACTTTTCTCCTTTCCTATCTGCTCCCCCTTTCTCTCTCTCTCTCTCTAAAAAATAAATTTAATAAATAAATAAAATTGCCTCTCTTGCACTACACAGTTATAGTCAATATTATCTTTCTCAGTCTTTACCTTTGTACTGTTAAATACACTTATTACTTCTACTAACTGGTACGTCAGCTTTAAATGATGTCCTTTGACTCCCAGCCATTAAAGATGAGGCAAGCCACAAACCTATTCTACCCCCACTTTTCTTCCTACTTCCCAGTTCTCTTAATTTTTTGAAGTTTTATAACCAATTCCTGCACTGTCATATATTTAACATGTACATTTTATTTTTTCTTCCTTATTCCCACTTTCTAGTCTCAGGTTTATAGTTAAATATACTCAATGCTCTCCAACATTACTTCTGCCAGTTTTATTACTCATCTCTAGAGGATGAAGTTCATCCTTTCTAGTTTCCTTAAGAGGACTTTAACAATAAGCCCGTGTCTTACAGGTTCAAATTGTTTATACTTGAAGAGCATTCTACAGATGATAAAATTAAGGCATTGAAAGATTAAGTAATTTTTACAAACTGGCAAGAAACTGAGCCAAGACTTAACTCAGAAGTTTAGTTTCACATCGTCCTGACATGCAAAGGTTGCAGGTCTGATCCCTGGTCAGGGCACACAGGGGAACAAATCCATGTTTCTTTCCCTCTCTCCTTCTCTCCCCCTTCCTCTCTCTCTGAAAACCAATAAATAATAATAACAATAATAATAATAATAATAATAATAAAAGAAGTTTAGCTCCAGAATCCAAGCTCTTACTTGTGTAACTTTAGTAAGTTCAGATGCTCAATTTAAATCATAGGAGAAATATTAACATTTACAAGAAATAATGCAAAACAACTATGATACATGATGAAATTAAGAGAAGAAGAAATCTATTTTAGAAACTGTGCTAGGTTAGGCAAAAGTGGATTAGGAGGCCGAATTACTCATCTCTGAATTCAATTTTTGGTTTGAATATTGGCTCTGCTACTTATGATACTGTGGACACACTACAGTGTATCTGTAAAGTCATGGTGCACTTTTGACCAGTCACAGGAAAGCAACAAAAGATGACAGAAATGTGAAATCTACACCAAATAAAAGGAAAACTCTCCCAGTTTCATACCTATTCAGTGCAGTTTGATGTGGGCTCATGCACAGATTTTTTAGGGCTCCTTAGGTAGCTATCCCGTATAGCCTCTACAGGTACAGACTCGTCACTGACTGATGGCCTACCAGAACGGGGTTTCTCCACCAAACTGCCGGTTTCCTTCAACTGCTTATCCCACCGAGTAATGTTATGCCTATGTGGTGGCACTTCGTTATAAATGCGCTGATATTTGTAAGGACCAAGAGAAGATCAGAAAATTAGCAGGGCACTAATGGAACAGGGAACTTAAGGGTTACAGGCAGGTCCTGCTCCTGTTCTGTTAGGAGTAACACGCCCAAGGTCGTTCAAGAAGCAGAGACAGATAGGGACTCTGGGAAGCTGAGAGAGAAGGAAAAAAAAAAGAAAAAGAGACAAACGTTTGCATTCTATTGGTTAAAAGACCCTTATCAGAAGTTTAGGTTTGGAATTCGCCAGTGAGCTAGACCCCAGCCCCTGTTGCTATGCTATGTGCAGCCCCCTTAGCAAATAGGTTACCGCCACATCTGCTTCTGTATTAGGCTTGCTTGCTTAGCTTATAAAAAGATTTAGCTGTGAGCGCTAGGTGCGATTCCCATCTGTAGCTCCTTGTGAGCACGGTGTCTCTGGACACCTCGGGAATTTGCCCCTGCGCAGGTAAAACTGGCCAATAAAGTTACATCTATACTCCTGAAAGTCTCCGACGTTTGTTCTTGCACCCGGTGGATGCTACAATATTCACGTTGCACTTCAGTCACGGATTCGAAATTAGTGAGCCACAGAACACACTGAACTTTCCTCTGTACCGTCCACATCTCGACTGACATGGCCGTGGGCTGCTCCACTGTATACATGGTGTTACGCCATCATCTGCACATGTGCACATGCTGCCACATCATCCTACAGAAACTGGGAGGGTTTTCCTTTTATTTGGTGCAGATTTCACATTTCTATCGTCTTTTGTTGCTTTCCTGTGACTGGTCAAAAGTGCACCATGACTTTACGGACACACTGTATTTAAACTCTCTGAGCCTCAGTTACTACATTTGTAAAATTGGGATAAGAGCAACTACCTCATGAGATGCTGTGAGGTTTAAATAAAATAATGTATTTTAGCCCTGGCTGGTTAAGTCAGTTGGTTAGATTGTCATCCTGATATGCCAAGGTTGGGAGTTCGATCCCTGGTCAGGGCACACACAGGAACAGATGGATGTTTCTGTCTGTCTGTCTCTCTCCCCCATTCCTCTCTCTTTCAATCAATAAATACATTAAATTTTTTTTCAAAAAGTGGAACAACAAATCAATGTTCCTCTGTCTCTAAAAAATCAATTAAAAATTATTTTTAATTTTATTTATTTAATTTAGACAGAAGAAGAGAGAAAAGGGAGCAAGAAGCATCAGCTCCCACATGCACCTGAACCAGGCAAGCCCAGGGTTTCAAAGCAGCAACCTTGACATTTCAAGTTGACACCCCATCCTCTGTGCCACCATAGGTCAGGCCTCAGTTTAAAAATTATTTTAAGGCCCTGGCCGGTTGGCTCAGCGGTAGAGCGTCGGCCTGGCGTGCGGGGGACCCGGGTTCGATTCCCGGCCAGGGCACATAGGAGAAGCGCCCATTTGCTTCTCCACCCCCACCCCTCCTTCCTCTCTGTCTCTCTCTTCCCCTCCCGTAGCCAAGGCTCCATTGGAGCAAAGATGGCCCGGGCACTGGGGATGGCTCCTTGGCCTCTGCCCCAGGTGCTAGAGTGGCTCTGGTCGCGGCAGAGCGACGCCCCGGAGGGGCAGAGCATCGCCCCCTGGTGGGCAGAGCGTAGCCCCTGGTGGGCGTGCCGGGTGGATCCCGGTCGGGTGCATGCAGGAGTCTGTCTGACTGTCTCTCCCCGTTTCCAGCTTCAGAAAAATACAAAAAAAAAAAAAAAAATTATTTTAAATAATATATTTTAGAGGGCCAAACATGGTATCTTGCACATAGGTTAATAACTATTTTAATATTCTAACTTATTTTTTACAATAGCACTATCATAAGATTAATAAAAAAAAACTATACATCTAGTTTCCTAAGATTACTATGAAAAAAAAATCCTAATTTTCTTTTTCTTTTTTTTTTTTTTAGTGAGAGGAAGGAAGGCAGAGAGACAGAATCCCACATAAGCCCCGAAAGACCGGTATCCACCCAGTAATCCCACTAGGGAACAATGCTCTGCCTATCAGAGGAGATGCTCCGTTGCTCAGCAGCCAAGCCATTTTTCTTTTTAAAGGGCCTGAGGCAGGGGCCATGGAGCCATCCTCAGCACCCAAGACCAACTCGCTGGAACCAATCAAGCCATGGCTGCAGGAGGGGGAACAAAGAGGAGAGAGGGAGGGAGGGAGGGAGGGAGGGAAGAAGGGAGAGAAAAGGGGAAGGAGTAGAGAAGCAGATGGTTGCTTCTCCTGTGTGCCCTGACAGGGAATCGAACCCAGGACATCCAAACAGGGGTGATGCTCTACCACTGAACCAACCGGCCACTGCCCCCAAATTTCTAAGAAGTGAAAAAGAAGCCTATTTTCTTTATATGAAATGCACTTAGCCTTGGTCAGGGCAAACAGGAAAAGCAACCATCTGCTTCTCCACCTCTCTCCCTTCTCTCTCTGTCTCTGTCTCTCTCTCTCTCTTCCCCTCCCACAGCCATGGCTCAATTGGTTCCAGTGCATCAGGATGGCTCTGTGGAGCCTTTGCCTCAGGCGCTAAAAATTGCTTGTTGGCCCCAGATGGGCAGAGCATCAGCCCCCGACAGGGGTTGCCAGATGGACCCTGGTCAATGTGCATGTAGAAATCTGTCTCTCTCTCTCCTCCTCTCACTTAGAAAAGGAGAAAAAAAAAAGAAAATGCCCTCTTCCTTCTCTCAGGCAATTTCAAGTTCAAGTCCCAACTCTTTGAAAACTGTCCTAATAATCCATTCCACATTGATTTAAATAACCTCATTACTGTCTATATTCATCTGTACAACACTTGAAGCATTTTATAATAAAATAAAATGTTTTTTCTAGCTTAAAAAATAAGTTTTTTCTAGCTTAAAAAAACTTTGTATTAGTACATATTGTTACATATTTTCTTTTTACCAATAGGTTTATATGTCACTATCTTTTAACCAATAGTTTTTTTATATGTCATCTTGTCTTACTAACAAATATCTTTTTTTAATCAAGTGTTACAATTTTTACCCTTACTGTACCAAAATTATTCAGCACAGGATAGATACACATTTCTTGCCTGACTGTTTCTGAATGTTTATATTTAGGGAAATTCAAATAGACTGGTGAACTAGAAATGCCAATTTCAGGTAAAACATTTAACTTTTATATTTTTAATTGTTAAAAGATTTTTTCTTAAAAGTAGAGGAAAGTATTGTTAGGGAGAAAGAGCTTTTATAAAAGGCATTAAGAATAATTTCTAAAAGTGAAACAAGATAGTTATATATATGTAGGTATATATACATTTAAAACCCAACTACCCAACTAAGCCTGACCAGGTGGTGGTGCAGCGGATAGAGAGCATCAACCTGCGATGCTGAGTAACCAGGTTTGAAACCCCTAGGTTGCAAGGTTGAGCACAGGGTCACCGGCTTAAGAGCAGGACCATAGACACGATCCCATGTCTGCTGACTTGAAGCCCAAAGTTGCTGGCTTGAACAAGGGGTCACTGGCTCAGATGAAGCCCCCCAGTCAAGGTACATGAGAAGCAATCAATAAACAACTAAAGTGCTGCAACTATTAGTTGATGCTTCTCATCTCTCTTCCTCCCTTCCTGTTTGTCTCTCTCTCTCTCAAAAAAAAAAAAAAAAAACAACCTGAATAATCACATTATCTCTAAGAGCAAAGGTACAACAAGAGCTACCTAATTCATGAACATTTTAGTTAATGTGTAACATTTACTGAAAGAGAAAGATAAATTCACAAAAACATAAAATAGTTAAGTGGGAATCCAAACCATTTCTAAAAGTCTATTTTTTGTCTTAGTACTCAATGTCCCATCAAAAGCAGTTCCACTTATTAACCTGTACTGAACACAAAGCTTCGATACCATCGGGGGGAAAAAATTACCACACTATAAAAATGGCCTAGAACCACATTATGAAGTCTGAATCTAATTAAACAGACCATAATTTACCTATTGTAATCATTCTCAAAACTAGTGGGAATGCCACTGAAATACAGCTTTGTCTGGATGCATGTATATTACCTTCTCTTAGAAATAATCATTCATTAATTGTAACTAATATTCTTGAAAATATGAAGGCTTAGACCATTTGTACTTCCCCAATGAGATCTGCTTTAAAAGCTTTGTGTAATTTTTAAAATATTTTTTATGATTAGAATTCACACTATGCAGACTTATTCCATTCAAGTCTATTTTACATGAAATATAATCATTCTGAAAATATAAAAAGAAAGTTGTCAGGACAGTGGCTTATTCACAGATGCCATCTACAGAGTAATATCTATAGAACAGCAGTTCAGAGTATGGAGACTGGAGCCAAATCCCAGCTTCACTATGTCCTACCTCTGACTTCGGGCATGTAACTACCTATGTGATTCTTGGCTACACACTTGGTAAAATAAGTGTAATACAAGTATTAATACCATTAGGTTGTTGAGAGAATTAAATGAGTAATTACAGAGAGTGCTGAGAATAGTGTGTTGCAGGTAGTAAATCCATGCTCTTAAATGAGAGCTATTACAAAAGTATCAATTTAAAATATCCCAGTGAATGTTTCTGAATGCATCAACTGAAGAAAATTTATGTTCCAGACTAGAACCCTTATTCTTTTATCCAACTTTCGACATCTGCACTTAGTTAAGTGGAAACTTTTTTTCTTTTCGCTCATTTTCTAAATGGTAATTTTGTGAAACGCTAGAACCCAACAGTAGTACTATTCTCTAAAAAACACCAACCTTACAATGCTACATATAGCGCTGACTTATACCTCCGAAAATAAAAAAGTGAAAGCAATAGAATTGAAAACTTTGACTCCCAAACCAGGAATACAATCACTAGCTAGCAGTCTTTAGTAAAAATATCCATCTTGGGTGGGCAAAATATCATTATGGATGGGCATATTTGTTCTACAGTATTTATTTATTATTATCAATGTTCTTGGCTAATCCCACTCAACCAAAACCAAAAAAGCAACTGTGCATTAATTACTGAACTAAATAGTGTCATACTTACTTGAAGGATAATAAATAAAACTTTTTGAGCTGAAATTAACCTAAGAATGACAACATTTTTAAAAGCAATGGAAAAATCAATTTAATAACATCACCTTACAAGAGTTTTTAATTTGGGATTGGGAAACCTCATGAAATTATACAGAAAATCCTATATGTGTGTGCATTCTTCTAGAGAAGATGATTTAGTGCTTTCATGAGATTCTCAAAACAAAGCAGAATCTCAAAAGGTTAAGTAAGAATCACTGCTCTTTACCATTTATAAACTTCTTTATATTCTTATGTTATTAGCTTCAGAAAAGACCCTGCTGGTCTTGACTGGGTGACTCAGTTGGTTAGACCATTTTCCCCATAACGCCAAGGTTTTGAGTTTGATTCCAGGTCAGGGCACATACAAGAATCAACCAATAAATAATATAAAATACATAAATAAGTGGAACAACAACAAATTGATGTTTCTCTTTCTCTTCCTCTCTCTCTAAAAATCAATCAAAAAAATTTTTAAAAGATCCTGCTTATATGATGAAATTAAGCAGTATACTTCTAAATCCATTCCAAATCTCATGAAAGTTCTTACAGTCTACAAACCTTACCCAGAGCTGTAATTAAGGGACAGTGAGAAACAGGGAGCACAGAAGAATCATTAATAAAAGATAAGTAAACTTCTTCAGCCACCTCTATCTAGTACAATTGGTATGTACAGGAAACGTTGGATAGCAAGGACGAGGCTTTAATTATTGATTAAATGCAGTTACAGTTGCCCATAGAGTCAATCACATTTCAGTTTTCTCTACTTAGAAAAAGCAGTTGAGGAGGAAAAATTTTACCACAGACCAGCAGCCAGAGAAACCTACTTAAAATTAGTTCCTTGAGTAAACAGAAAGTTATAATGTTCACAGGCCCAGGTACTATTCTGATTTATTTTACACCTGCCCCGCAATTTAACATCTTATATATTAGCAAACACATACACAACACTTAATGAGACTTCCTTCGAGGTATATATAGGCTGTGACTGGCGACCAGTGCTCATAAAATAATGCAATCCTGGTTAAATGACAGCAGTCTTCAGTTAAAACCTACGAACCTTTCCATCTGGCAACAGTTAAAATACAAATAAAAAATCCTAACCAAGCCAGAGTCAACCAGCGTAATCCTGAGGTTTGTTTCCTTCCCTCGCCCTTGGGGACCGCACCTCTTTGTGCACAAGGGTTTGAAGATCGCCTAACCTCAGACCCCAGTGACCGGCCGTGCCAGGACGCCTCGGGGAACTCCTGCTCAGCAGTGCAAACGACGGCGGATGTGAACCGGCACGATCCCCCAGCAGCCGTGACGACAGACGTTGCCCCACCGGGCCCGAAACCAAGACCAGGGGGTCGGCGCCACCGGAGACCGGGCCGCAGGCTGGCTGGGACCCGCGCAGACCGAGGCTGGGGTCACAGCTTCGGCCAGTGCTCTACCTGAAGGCCCGAGGTCCGGCGAAGAGGACAGGCGGGAATAGCGTGGATGCACCTGGCAGGGACCCTAGACGACTTGTTCCTGCGTTAGCGCGGTGCCGTCAGACTCTCCCAGCATTCGCCACCGCCCCACCTCCCCGACCAGGGCCACCTCCACGTTCCGCTTCAACGTGGCAGCCGCAGCCCCGCCCCTCCGGCCAGCGAGCTTCCGGGAGCGATGCCTCGCCTCGCCCCGCCCCCACCCGGGCGCGCAACCCGCCACGGCACTTCCGGGAACGGTGGCAGGCCCGGGCGGAGCGCGTCCAAGTGGGCGGGGGACTCGCTCGGGCGTCTCATGCGCGTTCCTGAGACTCTCTTCTGTTCTGAGGGGGCGCGCGGATGGCGCCCCTGCGGTCGTTCGGAGTGTAAGAAAAAGAAAAGTCCTACTGGATGTGGTTGTCTGGCGGAAGAACGGCTGGGGCCACAGAAAGGCCACGTAGCACTAGTCTGAGACGTCAACAGCCCCGGTGACACTGTCAACACCAAACCACGTGCAGATCGGGCTACAAGGGCCTTATTGCAGTGCCAGTTAATCTGTGACTGGGTTCTTTGGCTTGCTCGCTACTTTGGTTCTACAGTATTGCGTTTTGGGAATTTTTTTTTTCTTTTTGGTGGCAGAGACAGAGAGAGGGACAGATAGGGACAGACAGGAAGGGAGACAGATGAGAAATATCAATTCTTCGTTGTGATTCCTTGGTTGTTCGTTGATTGATTTCACATATGTGCCTTGGGGAGGGAGGTTACAGCAGACCTTGTGACCCCTTGCTCAAGCCAGCGACCTTGGGCTCAAGCTGGTGAGCTTTGCTCAAACCAGATGAGCCCGCGCTCAAGCTGGCGACCTCAGGGTCTCGAACCTGGGTCCTCCACATCCTAGTCCAATGCTCTATCCACTGCGCCTGGTCAGGCTTTGGGAAATTCTTTAAAGCCATACGATCTGGTCATACTCAAAGACAGTTGTGGACATACTCGATTTCTTTGTTACTCCAAAGAGGCACTTTGGGGAAGGTATTCCAGTTAGCATCCTACCATACGACTTGAGATCTTTTTTTTTTTTTTTTAAGATTTTATTTATTCATTATAGAGAGGGGAGAGAGAGAGAGAGAGAAGGGGGGAGGAGCAGGAAGCATCAACTCCCATATGTGCCTTGACCAGGCAAGCCCAGGGTTTCGAACCAGCGACCTCAGCATTTCCAGGTCGACGCTTTATCCACTGTGCCACCACAGGTCAGGCACGACTTGAGATCTTGTGAACATTTGCTCAGTTACTGGAACTTGACTACTTTTGTGAAAGCCTGTCATCTAATTAATGTGTTTCCTGGATGTTGTTTCTAGGTTAGGAAGATTATTTTCCAGTGAAGAAAGTAAAGCCGAAGAAAAATCACTTGCCAAAGTACCAGAACTTATATTCAACCAGGTCTCTCAACGTCTAGTTCTTCCTATTACGGATCAGTTAACGTCTCTTTCCTAAAGCCCTTCCTAAATACCTTCATTGGAACTGTTCTCCTTCTTGTACACAAAAAGTAAAGTATGGCTGTCCACATCAGAAACACCCAAACCTGTAAAGCATTTTTATGAGTTTATTTGAGCAAAGCTGATGACATATGCCAAGGGGCAAGACCTCACATACTCCAGAGAATTAGTTTTACAGCTTTCTTGTGCATTTGAAATTAAGGTTGCCTGACCAGGCAATGGTGTAGTGGATAGCACGTCGGCCTGGGACACTGAGGACCCAGGTTCGAAACACCAAGATTGGTGGCTTTAATGCAGGCTCACTAGCTTGAGCAAACTTGAGAGTGGGGTTGCTGGCTTGAGTGTGGGAACAGAGACATGACCCCATGGTTGCTGGCTTGAGTAAGGAGTCACTGGCTCAAGGCACATAAGAGAAAACACTCAATGAACTAAGGCGAGTTGATGCTTCTCATCTCTTCCTTCCTGTCTGTCCCTCTCTCTCTTTGTAAAATAAATAAGTAAAAAAAAAAAAAAAAAGATTAAGAAGGGAACATAAAGATAAAAAGCAAGGCGGGCAGTGGATTATAAATAGGTTAGTTAACAAGACTGCTTTCTTGAGGATGGTTATTATTATTTTTTTTAATTCATTATAGAGAGGAGAGAGAGAGAGAGAGAGAAGGGGGGGAGGAGCAGAAAGCATTAACTCCCATATGTGCCTTGACCAGGCAACCTCAGCGTTTCCAGGTTGACGCTTTATCCACTGCGCCACCACAGGTCAGGAGGATGGTTGTTATTTTAAAACCCCCTTTTTTGTCCACATGTTAAACACCCCTATTTAAATACTAGAGTAGCACATTTTTGTACTCTTGCTACACTGTAACACCCTTTTTGTGTCTATTGTTGTGGTTCAACTTAAAAAACAAGTTTATTTATTTATTTATTTTGGCAGAGACAGAGAGAATCAGAGAGAAGGACAGACAAGAAGGGAGAGAGATGAGAAACATCAATTCTTTGTTGCGGTTCCTTAGTTCTTCATTGATTGATCTCCCATATGTGCTTTGACTGGGGTGCTACAGCAGACCAAGTGACCCCTTGCTCAAGCCAGTGACCTTGGGTTCAAGCTGGTAAACCTTGCTCAAACCAGATGAGCCCGTGCTCAAGCTGGCAACCTCAGGGTCTTGAACCTTGGTCCTCCACGTCCCAGTCTGACGCTCTATCCACTGCGCCACCACCTGGTCAGGCAACAAGTTTATTTCTGTGGGACTGAAATAGACCATCCCAAATAGATTACTTAGACTACAGTAGCCAATTTCCAGTGTTCTAAAAAACCTTGTTTTTATTTCTAGCTGCAATGACTGAAAGAGGTGCCAATAATCCCTGACTTAAAAATGGGCCCATCCTTTGAGATGCTGAGAGTCTAGAACATGAAGGGGAAGGATGCTCAGAGCCTGATGGCTGAATCTGGCGGCACACCTTAGAGAGGAGTGATCAGCAGGCCTGGGCCCTCCAGGATGAAAATGAAGAGTGCTAGTTGTGCCGTGTGCCTAATGTCATGGGAATCAAAAGCACCCCCCTCTGGAGCTTCTTAATTATCCAGCTGCTCTTCTCCGAGAAACTGAGGGTATCTGCAGTCTAAACTGGTTACAACTGAGGTTGACCATCTGCTAGCGCTGTGAAGACCTACAGTGAGCCCGCATGAGGGACCCCAGCACTAGCAGTCACAGACCGACTTCTCAGTTAGAGCTTGCATTTATAGAGCACTTCGTCTGTGAGAGGCAGGCTTTGGGCACTGTACAGCTACTACCATGTGAGGAAGATTCTGATGTTCCCATTAAACAAGTTCTGTCAGGAGGAAGTTTTGGAACCATATCCAGTGCATAGAAGAAATCTGTAAAATTAGTGGTTATTACTGTTAAGATTCTACAGGTGCGAAAACAAGAGCAGAGCTAAGGAGCTGGAGGAAAATCGGGACAGTGACAGAAAAGCTGGGGTTGGAAGCAATGCCATCTTACTCCAGAACCCACATCTGCAAACCAGAGTTGCTCTGCCACCCTCCTAGGTGTTGAGGCCATCAGTGTAGACCTATCAATATATACCAGGGCATGTGGCATGGGTAAGATGCACCATGACCTAGGCCCAGGCTTTGGGGAACCTACTGCGCCCATTCTCCAGCTCTTGGCCCTTGAGTGAATGGAGGCTCCTCTGAGGTTTACAAAGAGGGGACAGCAGGTTTGTGTGGAAGGACTGAAGTAACGCCTGCTAAGTGATTGGCAGTCAGTGCTCTTGAAATGTTAGTTCTTAGAAGTATTATGATTCCTGTGATCCCACTGTATTACTCTTGTATTAAAATCACTTTCTGGTAACAGAAATGGCAAAGGAACTGGATCCTGTTATTGTCCAGTATAACTACACCTTCCTCATATAGATCAAAATACAAACCTCCCCTTCTCCACCCACTTTTGTAAGTCCCTGTGGGCTAAAAAAATACTGTGAGGAAAAGTTTATTCAAGCAAAAAAAAAAATATTTCATGAGATGAAAAAATTATATGAAATCCAAATATAAGTATCCATAAAGTTTTGTATAACTGTGAAGATTTAATAAAAAGAAACTTCATTTAAATTGGAGTTGAGGACCTCACACCAGATGAGCCCACACTCAAGCTGGTGACCTCGGGGTCTCGAACCTGGGTCCTCCATCCCAGTCCGATGCTCTATCCACTGTGCCACCGCCTGGTCAGGCCATACCTCATATTTTGACTTTGAGTGTTAACCCATTGTAGGCCAAATCCTGTTTAACAGAACAGGGCTTGGCAAACTTACTGTAAAGGGCCCTATAGTAAGTACTTTAGGTTTTGCAGGCCATAAGGTCTCTAACAACTATTCAAGTTTGCCCTTATGGTAGTACAGACATGGCCATAGACCATTGAGAGTGGCTATGTTGTGTTGACCTTAAAAAGTAAGAAACTTCTCTAGCAAAATGGATTTATTTCCGGAACAAAGAATTTCAGTTTGGGACATTCGGTCTAATGGTAAACAATGCCCAAGCCCAACCAACAAAGGAGAGGAACAGGGAGTGGGGGTGTGGTAGTTCAGAGGGACTGTTGTAGGCAGAGTCCATTGGATAAAATGGAGTTTGCAGTGTAGTGGTTATTTTTTTTCTTTTTGTATTTTTCTGAGGTGAGAAGCAGGGAGGCAGAGAGACAGACTCCTGCATGTGCAGGACTGGGATCCACCCAGCATGCCCACTAGGGTGCGATACTCTGCCCCTATGGGGCATTGCTCTGTTGCAACCGGAGCCATTCTAGCACCTGAGGTGGAGGCCATGGAGCCATCCTCCGTGCCCGGGCCAACTTTGCTCCAATG
Organism: Saccopteryx leptura; assembly: GCF_036850995.1. Lineage (NCBI taxonomy): Eukaryota > Metazoa > Chordata > Mammalia > Chiroptera > Emballonuridae > Saccopteryx > Saccopteryx leptura. The sequence continues at coordinate 64,250,937 of NC_089507.1, forward strand.
GAGCCTTGGCTGCGGGAAGGAAAGAGGGAGAGAGAGGAGAGGGGGAAGGGTGGAAAAGCAGATGGGCGCTTCTGTGTGCACTGGCCAGAAATTAAACCCAAGACTTCCACATACAAGGCCGATGCTCTACCATTGAGCCAACCGGCCAGGGCTTGTAGTGGCTTTTTATTGGCTGGTTACTGGAGAGGAGCAGCAACTTCCTGCTTTAGTAATAAAACATCTTGATGGGGATGGAATGTACTTGTTTGGAGTAATTGAGGGATGGTAGGGAGCAAGATCCCCTCCTACAGTTACTCGGTCTGCTAAAGGCCCACGGTCAAGGCACATATGAGAAAGCAATCAATGAACAACTAAAGTGCCACAACAACAACAAAAAAAATGATTGATGCGTCTTATCTCTCTCGGTTCCTGTCTGTCTGTCCCTATCTATTTATCCCTCTCGGCCTGACCTGTGGTGGCGCAGTGGATAAAGCATCGACCTGAAAATGCTGGTCGCCGGTTCAAAACCCTGGGCTTGCCTGGTCAAGGCACATATGGGAGTTGATGCTTCCAGCTCCTCCCCCCTTCTCTCTCTCTGTCTGTCTCTCTCCTCTCTCTCTAAAAAAAAAAAAAAAAAAAAAAAGAAAAGTCACATATTTATCCCTCTCTCTGACACTCGCTCTGTCTCAAAAAAAAAGAAAGGAAAAAAAAAAAAGGTGACCCTGCCTGGGTAAAAAAGCTCACCAGCTTGGACCCAAGGTCGCTGGCTTGGCTTGAGCAAGGGGTTACTCCGTCTGCTGAAGGCCCACAGTCAAGGCACATGAGAAAGCAATCAATGAACTAAGGTGTCGCAACGAAAAACTGATGATTGATGCTTCTCATCTCCCTCTGTTCCTGTCTGTCCCTGTCTAATCCTCTCTCTGGCTCTCTCTCAGTCCCTGTTAAAAAAAAAAAAAATGAGGTATGTAGTAATATAAATTATTTCAAATCCTTGATATAGTAGCATTAAAAGGCAATATGAAAACTGTCAACTATAACTGGTTCTGATAAAGATCAAATATAGCCATTTTTAGACTTGATGTATTTTTTTCTGGTGAAATACAGACTTCCTAGCTTGTTTTAAATGCAGGTAGTTTTCACTTTTTTTTCCCTTCCACTTTTCCAAGTGAGAGGAGGGGAGACAGATACGACTCCAGCATGCACCCTGAACTGGATCCATCTAGCAACCCCAGTCTGGGGCCAATCTTCTGCCCATCTGGGGCTATGCTTGTAAGATAGCTAGTCTTTGCACCTAGTGAAGGCTCCACGGAGCCCTCCTCAGCACTCAGGGCCAATGCACTCAAACCAATCGAGCCATGGCTGCGAGAGGAGAGAAAGAGGGGAGGGGTGGAGGGATGGAGGGGAGGCACAGGATCCTGTGTGCCCTGATTGGGAATTGAACCCAGGACATCCACACACCGGGCCAACGCTCTACCACTGAGCCAACTTCCCAGGGCTGGTGGTTCTCACTTTTAACTATGCATGGCAAAACTATGCAAGGTAGTTCTGGGGTTGGTTTTTTTGTGTGTGTGTGTGTTTTTCTGAAGTGAGAAGCAGGGAGGCAGAGACAGACACCTGCCTGCGCCTGACTGGGATCCATCCAGCATGCCCACTAGGGGGCAATGCTCTGCCCATCTGGGCCATTGCTCAGTCACAACTGGAGCCATTCTAGTGCCTGAGGTGGAGGCCATGGAGCCGTCCTCAGTGACCTGGCCAACTTTGCTCCAATGGAGCCTTGGCTGTGGGAGGGAAAGAGAGAGAAAGGAGAGGGAAGGGTGGAGAAGATGGGTGCTTCTCCTGTGTGTCCTGGCCTGGAATCGAATCCAGGATTTCCACATGACAGGCCGTGCTCTACCACTGAGCAAACTGGCCAGGGCCACAAAGCAGTTTTGCTTATTCTGTGACCTTAAAACTTGTCAAAACATTAAACTCTCCTGATGGTTATAAATGTACGAAAAGTAAAATATTTAAAACATTAAAAACATTGAAAATTGTTTTATTTCTTTTTTAATTTTTTAAAAATTTTATTTATTCATTTTAGAGGAGAGGGGGGAGAGAGAGAGAGAGAGAGAGAGAGAGAAGAGAGACAGGGGGGAGGAGCTGGAAGCATTAACTCCCATATGTGCCTTGACCAGGCAAGCCCAGGATTTCAAACTGGCGACCTCAGCATTTCCAGGTCGATGCTTTATCTACTGTGCCACCACAGGTCAGGCTGTTTTATTTCTTTATGAGCATCTTTTCTATGCCTTGACAAATTAAAATTCTGTCTGGATTAGCTTCCAAAATTTTATCCTTTGTGCTTTCAATGGTGGAAATATCTGAGTTCCTTTAAATAAAAAAATTATTTCTAGATCCGGGGGAGGGGAAGAGATCATAATTGCTTTACTTTAGTTGCTCACGGACTGCCTCCGATATGTGCCTTAACTGGGCAAGCCCAGGACTTTTAACTGGCGACCCCAGCACTTCATTCAGGCCTACGCTCTATCCACTGCACCACCACAGGTCAGGCAATCTGCGAGTTCCTGTAACATGAAGTTTCCCATCTGTCTCACTTCCTGAGACACATTCATCCTTAATGACACAACCACTTTCCTCACAACTGATTGCCTTACTAAGTTCCTTAGGCTGCACACCCAGATTCCTGAACGGAGGCAGTGTCGACTTCCTAGGGTCGGCTACATCTTCTCTAACTCCCATTCACAGGTCCTCAGAATCCTGCAGTGTTTTCAACAGTAGTTTTACACTACTGGGCAAAGCCAGGACTGCTTATAATTCTTGGAATCTGGGAGCAAATGTCACAGTAGCATCCTTACCTGAGCTTGCAGTTTCACCAGACTTAAAGTGACTTTAAGATTAATGAATTTACGCAGACTTCTGAAACAATGAAACCATCCTTTATTGGCAGTAAAATGTTCTTGTTTCCTTGTACAGTCATTACAATTTCCTTCCATGTAGCACTTCCACACTTCAGCCTGAATGTTAGTGAAACTGATTGGAATTTGTTTTTGATTTAGTCCCCAAAGTTAAATGTAAGTAAATGCTCCATTTGAACCATAAATTCCTAGTACAACTTAAACTCAAACATGTTGAAGCAACTCCATCTTGCTTTTTAAAATATGCTTTGTACTACAACTTAATGGAAGCTCAGTCTCACCTTGTCTTTGTTTTGTATCAGAATTTTCAAATATAACCACATCCAATTTCACTTCCAGCGTCACCACTTTTCGTTTCTTTACAGCTGTCACCTTTGTTGACCAATTCCCTCTTTTTATCACTGGAAGAAGAAAACACGACTATTCTTTACTCTCTGTGAACTAACAGATGTTCAATAACCAATCACCAACAGACTTTGAAAGAAGTGATATAACTGGTTACTGATCATGACTCACATCTTTTATTTGCATAATGATTTATAAGAATAAACAGCCAGTAGCAAAGTTTATGCAAAAATTCAGTTAATATTGTGGTCACTGAAATTTTAACCATGTTGTTGGGGGACTGATATTATTTATTTCAACTGTGAAAAATGCATGTTGGAATGGTGCAAGGAAGGACTGCCTGTATCTAAAAAGAATAATGTATTAATTCACAAAGTTTTTAATTCAATCTAGTTAACTACTAGCCAAGCCTAATCTTAGATTAAATAAAGGAATTTGAGTTCTCAAAAGAATGCTACCAAAACTCTGAATTACTCACTGGAGCTAGAAGAATGTTTGGAGATAAGTAATGCAGAATTCTTCAAATTAGGATTTGCAGACCATCCAAAGATTTAAATAAATTTGACATTTGCAAAAAACAATTGTCCAGATTATAAAACTTTACAATCATCACAAGTCACAAGACCATATGTCTACAACTTACTCCATAGCAACTATCATCACGATTACTGCTGTAAAATGGTACCATCCAACTTGTTATTTTAGTTGTTTTTTTTGCACTTAGATCTTAGCCAAAAGGCCAAGAAGCAATTACTTTCATTTTTAATGCATTTATTTAATAAATATTTTCATTAGAGGCCATAAACAAAGTATACATCAACTTTTAAGAAAGAGAAAATTGCCGACCAGATGGTTTGATTGGTTAGAGCAAGGGTGGGGAAAATTTTTGGCTGAGAGCCATGAACACCACATATTTTAAAATATAATTCCGTGACAGCCATACAATATGTTTAACACTAAATACAAGTAAATGTGTGCATTTTATGTAAGACCAACACTTTTAAAGTACAATAAGTTTCTGAATTCTTTTTAATAACGTTGTTATGCTGTTGCTAACCAATGATGAATAAAGCACTTCTTACCATTAATGCGACTTCTGGTGCTGCATAGTTTTGCTGATGAGTTTGTAGTCTGGTTGATATGTGGTGAGGTTAAGCTTCATGTAGGCGTTGAGACTTCCATCTGTTAAACGTGATCATAGGTTGGTCTTAATGTTCTTTAGATGTGAGAAAGACTGCTCACATGCATACGTAGAGCCAAACATTGTCAGTAGAGCAATACTCACACGCTGCAGTGTGTGGTATGTGACAGGAAGCGCGTTCCAAGTTTTGACAATCAGCTGGTCCGCAGGTTGAAGTTTTTTCATCTCTCTCCACTTGTGTTTGCTCGCCAACTCTGCTTGCTGTCGTTCAAGTCTTTCCAAATCTTCATTCAGTGACTTGAAATTATTCGCCCACATCTGAGGCCTTCAGGTCAGCAGCTTGTAGCTCAAAATCTCTGACGGGGACACCAGGAATGTAACTCAGGTCGGCACTGTCCACTGCAACTGTGGATGGGTGATTAGATGTGAAGCCCGCTAGCTGCTGGAAATCAAGATGTTGAGCAGGGTCACTTGCTGTGCATGCATCTTTAAACTCTCCCAGTTTTTCAAAGTGTAGTAAACGACTACACTTTTCAATGTTGGTGATGAAGAGTTCCATCTTGTTTTCAAATGCAAACACTGCTTGTTGAAGGGATAAGACTGTGTTTCCAACACCTTGCATTTTCACATTGAACTGGTTCAGATGTTCAGTCATGTCCACGAGATAGAACTTCAGGAGGCACTCAGTGTTAGCTAACTTAGGATGCGACGTTTTTCATTTCACAGGCAAAACAGCAAAACTTTCCTCAGGTGTGTCACCGACAGCATACCTTGCAATCACACTGAACTGGGATAAATGGCTTATGTCTGTTGACTCATCCAAAGCGAGAGAAAAGAATGGTGCTGCATTAATGTCCTTCACTTGTGTTGCCTCAATTTAATCTGCCATTATGATAGTACGATCATGAACAGTTCTTGCCAACGGAGGCATGTCTTTTATTTGATTATCTTGTCTTTATTCGAAAAGTTGTCAAAAAGTTCATTGGCAAAATCAAGCATGAATGTTCTAGCATACTCCCCATCTGTGAATGGCTTTCCGTTTCTCACAATTGCTAAAGCACCAGCAAAGCTAGCCGAATTACAGTCACCTTGTTGGGTCCAAACACAGAGTTGCTGCTGACTAGCCTGCACTCTGCACAGTAGCTCTTGATGTGCTTTCTTCCTGCTGTCCCCTGCTGGATATTTTGATGCAAATGTAGTATGGCGTGTGTTGAAGTGCCACTTTATATTTGACCATTTCACCGATGCAATTTTATCATTGCATATTAGACACACTGCAGAACCTGCTCTCTCCACAAAGGCGAATCCTCTGTCCATTCCTGCTGAAAAGTACGATACTCATTTTTTTCTCTTCTAGCCATCTTCTTGGTCAAAAGGGTATCTGCAATTAGCTAGCTGACTACTTGATTAAAAGGAGGGAGGGTTTACTTTCTGACCTCACAACGGCCTGTGTACGTTAGGCATTATCCAATAAAAATTTGGTGTTATCCCGGAGGACAGTTGTCTGAACATGAGCGGTAGGAAATGAATGGATTGTAATACATGAGAATGTTTTATATTTTTAACATTATTTTTTTTATTAAAGATTTGTCTGCAAGCCAGATGCAGCCATCAAAAGAGCCGCATCTGGCTCGCGAGCCATAGGTTCCCAACCCCTGGGTTAGAACTTTGTCTGAAAGTACAGAGGCTGCTGGTTTGATCCCTGGTCAGGGCATATACAAGAAGAGATCAATGTTCCCGTCTTAGTTTCTCTCTCTTCCCATTCCTCTCTCCCTAAAATCAATTAAATAAAAGATAAAAAAAGAGAAAATTAACTTAAATCAACATTTGAGTATTCACAAATATTTTTTTCCTTTATATTCTTCAGCTTTGAGAAACACCCAAGACAGCATGCCTAAGTATTGACAGATTAACCTAGTATTAGATTTGAGATTTCCAGCTTCCAACCACCTGACTATCTACTAGTATTGAACAAAGCTTAAGTTATAGGACGATCACTCATATCAAAGAGTACTTATAAAATATCTATAGTTCAGCAATTGAAACCCAGAACATATATTCTCTAAGAATTTCAGGGGCTGAAAGAATTATGTCAGTATTTTTAAGAAATGGTGACTGGCCTGACCAGGCCATGAAGCAGTGAGTAAGTACACCGTCAGACTGGGATGTAAAGGACCCAGGTTCAAAACCCAGAGGTTACCAGTTTGAATGAGAGCTCACCAGCTTGAGTGTAGGATTATAGACATGACCCCATAGTTGTTGGCTTGAGCAAGGGGTCACTCGCTCTGCTGTAGCCCCCTGGTCAAGGCACATATGAGAAAACAATCAATGAACAACTAAGGAGCCACAACAAGGAATTGATGCTTCTCATCTCTCTCCCTTTCTATCTGTCTGTCCTTCTCTGTCTGTCTCTGTGGCTGGGTGTGTGAGATGATAGCTCGGTTGGTTAGATCATCATCCCAAAGCACAGAGGCTGCTGGTGCAATCCCTAGGTCAAGGCACATACAGGAACAGATCAATTGTTCTTGTCCCTGTTTCCCTTCCCCTCTCTCTAAAATCAGCAAAATAAACATGAAAAAAAAGAGAGACTCCATCTGGTGGCTCAGTGGATAGTGTTGGCCTGGAATATTTGGGCCAGTGGTCAGCAAACTCATTAGTCAACAGAGCCAAATATCAACAGTACAACGATTGAAATTTCTTTTGAGAGCCAAATTTTTTAAACTTAAACTATATAGGTAGGTACATTCCTTATCGAGATAGCACCCACACATGGTATTTTGTGGAGGAGCCACACTCAAGGGCCCAACGAGCCACATGTGGCTCACGAGCCACAGTTGCCGACCAGGGTCCTGGGCTCTTGGTCAGGGCACACAAGAGAAGTGACCATCTGCTTCTTGCTTCTCTCCCTTTCCCTCTTCTCCTACTGCCTTGATTGGTTCAGTGTGGCCCCAGGCACTGAAGATAGCTCAGTTAGTCCAAGCATATCAGCCTCAGGCACTAAAAATAGCTCAGTACTCAAGCATCGGCCCAAGATGGGTTTGCCAGGTGGATCCTGGTCAGGGTGCATGTAGAGGGTCTGCTTCATAATCCCCTCCTTTCACCTTAAAAAATAAAATAAAAATGAAATGGTGACTATTAAGGTTAAAAGTCCTACCCCCAATCTAATGGCCTATTATTAATCTATTGATTCAGAAAATTATATTACCTTTGAAATTATATTTGTTATCTTTTAAAGCTAATATAAGGAAAAAATTTTCATTGAGAACAATATCTGAATTATGCTCAAATGTCAATATTTTTGCTTAGATATTTTTATTTTATCAAAACTAATTTATTAATCCCTTACCTTGTTATAGAAATCTTTGAATTCTTGATCAGATAAATAAGAAAAATGTTTTCTAAGAAAAACACGCTTCAGTTTTATTCCTAAAAAGAAAAAAAAACATTTACTGATAAATCAATGTACAAACACTACATATCTATAAGCCTCACAATTTTCTTTTCCTATTATGTCCTCATCCACATACATTAATCACAACAAATCATGATGTGAACAGCAGTGGAAAAAGTTTAATCATTGGACATTTTTACTTTCTCTTTCTTTTCAAGCAGCAATGATGAATATATTTATTTCCTATTACTGCTGTAACAAATTGTCATAAACAGTGGTAGAAAGCCAGACAAATTTATTACCTTTCAGTTCTGCGAGTTAGGTTCTGTAGGAACCTCACCGGGCTAAAAGCTTTGTTCCTTTCTGGAGGCTCTAGGGAAGAATTCATTTCTTTGACTTTCACGGCTTTTAGAGACTGCTTTCCTCCATCTTTAGAAGCAACAATATTGTTTAATCGTTGAACATTTTTGCCTTCTTCTTATTTTCAACTTACGCTCTAGTCAAAAGGTTTTCATTGCTTAGCCTTTTTTAAAAAAGCATGTAATACATGAACATTCCTATACATTCCAATTTCTCATGTAGAACAGATAAGACCTCTGATTTTACAACTGGAAAAAACCCATAATAAAGATAATCTCAAGTACAGTGGTCCCTCATCTATTGTGGGGTTTAGGTTCCAGAACCCCCATGATAGGTAGAAATCTATAAGGTAGAGACCTTATATTTATTTTATTATTTATATATATTTTAAGGCTTTATAAATCCTCCCCACTCTTATAAACCTTTCCCAAACTATTATTAACCTTTCCCACACTTATTTTACCACAAAAATAATTAGAATAAATATGTAAAAATACCACAAAATCCCATGATACTGCTAAAAATCCACAATATAAAATTAGATATATACAATTTAAAAATCCACAAGACAGTGAGACTCCGAAAAGTGAAGCACGATATGGTGAGGAACGACTGAATATCATTTATCTACTTTGTACAGATTCTCTTATGCAAACGTACAGGTATCTTCTTTTCACCATGAGGCCAGATATGGAAAGGGAAATCCTACCTTAAACCATTCAAAAACTGGTTTTGCCTTGCTTTGCATCTAATGCTTTTGTTATTAGACAAGGTTTCCAATGATCAGAAGTTTTAAAACTTTAAGAGGGAGAGGGTTATCTCTGAGAACATGAGTTCTAAAGCTTTAAAAGGAGGAGAGCTGCCTGACCAGGCGGTGACGCAGTGGATAGAGCGTCGGACTGGGATGTGGAGGACCCAGGTTCGAGACCCCAAGGTCGCCAGCTTGAGCGCGGGCTCATCTGGTTTGAATAAAGCTCACCAGCTTGAACCCAAGGTCTCTGGCTCAAGCAAGGGGTTACTCGGTCCGCTGAAGGCCCGCAGTCAAGGCACATGAAAAAGCAATCAATGAACAACTAAGGTGTCACATGCGCAACGAAAAATTAATGATTGATGCTTCTCATCTATCCATTCCTGTCTGTCTGTCCCTGTCTATCCCTCTCTCTGACTCTCTGCTAAAAAAAAAAAAAAAAAAAAAAGGAGAGCTGTCTCTCTTAACAAAGAACTTTTAAGCAGTGATAAAGGGAAAAAGACTAAAAAAATTACAAATCTTAGACACTAATTAGAATTCTTCACAACATTCTGATTGCTTGACAAGGTCTATACTTTGCTCATAATGAGGGATTGAGCCTACAGAGGTGGGAAGCAGTATAAAGAAAAGAAAGTATACTCACTATATTGGATAAAAACCAAGATTTGGGGGGAAAGGGCAAACAGCCCTAAGCTGCTGCTGGATAATTGCATCTTTCCTCCATCCTATGTCAAATATTTATGTAACTGCCTATAAGTGATTGGACTATTCTTTGAAAACTCTACACAGAAATTTCAACCTTTCCAAGTCAGTCTACACCCCAAGCAAAATACTAGGCACAGGGACACTCAAGTTCTATTTAAAGTCTAGTTCTAACCACTTCTCTAACCACCTCCCCCCTAAAAATTAGGAGAGGGGCAATGGGTCCAAGAAAAATACATACAATCAAGGTAGAACATTCTGACTAGAAAATGAACTTTCTACCTGACTGGTTGTAGCACAGTGTATAGAGCATCAACTTGGGGCACTGAGGACCCAGGTTTGAAATCCTGAGGTTGATGGCTTGAGCCCAAAGGTTGCTGGCTTAAAGCCCAAGGTCACTGCCTCAGCTGAAGTACCTCCCCGTCAAGGCACATATGAGAAATAATCAATGGACAACTAAGGTGATGCAACTACGAGCTGATGTTTCTAATCTCTCTCCAATTCTGTCTCTCTTAAAAAAAAGACTTTCTTATGAACTCCCTAGAAACTTTTCAAAGGAGTGTAGCATCACTAAGTATTTTATATACGTAGGCAACAAAGAAATCATGCATCTTAGAAAAGAGAGCACTTTTTGTACACACTCTCACGTCTAATGATCTGACTTAAAACCTCTTGATTCAATAAATTAAGTTTTTTTTAAAAAAAGCATTTTATTCACATGTCATAGTCAGCCTCCAAGATGATCCCCACTTCTTCGTATTCACAACCTTGTATAGTGCCAACCCACACACCAGGACTGGTCTCTGTAACCAAAAGAATAAGACAGAACTGACACTATATCACTTTCAAAATTAACTTTTCTATTTTATTTTATTTTTTTTAAGTGAGAGGAGGGGAGAAAGGATACAGAGTCCCATATGCACCCCAACCAGGATCTATCTAGCAATGCTCTGCCCATCTTTGGCCATTGCTTGACAACTGAGCTATTTTTAGCACCTGAGGTAGAAGCTCAGTGGAGCTGGGGCCAACTTGCTCAAACTAATCAAGCCATGGCTGCAGGAAGAAAAGGGGGGGTAGGAGGAGAGAATCAAATGGTTGCTTCTCCTGTGTGCCCTGACTGGGAATCAAAGCTGGGACATCCCCATACACAGAGCCAACATATTACCACTGAGCCAACTGACCAGGGCTTCAAGATTAACGTTTAAAAGATAAGCTTCCAGGCCCTGGCTGGTTGGCTCAGTGATAGAGCATCGGCCTGGCATGCAGGAGTCCTGGGTTCGATTCCGGCCAGGACACACAGGAGAAGCGCCCATCTGCTTCTCCACCCCTCTCCCTCTCCTTCCTCTCTGTCTCTCTCTTCCCGTCCCGCAGCCGAGGCTCCATTGGAGCAAAGTTGACCCAGGCGCTGAGGATGGCTCCATGGCCTCTGCCTCAGGCGCTAGAATGGCTCTGGATGCAACAGAGCAACACCCTATATGGGCGGAGCATCGCCCCCTGGTGGGCATGCTGGGTGGTTCCCGGTCGGGTGCATGCGGGAGTCTGTCTGCCTCCCCATTTCCAACTTCAGAAAAAATACAAAAAAAAAAAAAAGATAAGCTTCCATTTTGGCCTTTTTCTCTTGTATCATTCCCTCTGAGAAAAGCCTGCTGTCATATGTGAGGACCCACAGGCAGCCTATGGAGAGATTTACAACATGAAAAATAACTGAAGTCTTCAGCCAACAGCCATTAAGAAACTAAGGCTGCTTGCCTGACCAGTGGTGGCGCAGGGGATAGAGGGTCAACTTGGAACACTGAGGTCCCCAGTTCAAAACCCTGATGGCTTGAGCATGGGGTTACCAGCTTGGGCAAAGGATCGTCAACATGATACTATGGTCACTGGCTCAGCTGGAATCACCCCCACCATGCTGTCAAGGCACATATGTGAAGTAATCAAGGAACAACTAAAGTGCTCTAACAAATTGATACTTCTCATCTCCTACCCTTCTTGTGTGTCTCTCAAATAAATAAATAAATAAAACCAAAACTATGAGTTAATGCTTCTCACCTCTCCCTTCCTGTGTGTCTCATAAAAAAGTAAAAAGAAACTGAGGCTGCCAGGTGTGAGAGTTTGAAAGCTGATGTCTCTCTTCCTTGCACCATAATAAGTGTTTGTTATTTTAAACTACTATACTAAGTTTTGAGTAACTTGTTACATAGCAATGTATAAATCATGTAGAGGGCCACAATCCATAGCCAAAAAATAAAATGTACAACTTATGAATTAGCTGAAAAGGTCTGAAGTTTTGTGGGGGGAAAATCAGATTCAGAATTGTCTTTATATTTAGTTTCCAAAATTTCAAAACCCCAGGTTTTCTGAAGAAGGAAAACAAACAAAAAAACAGTACTAAAAGGATGAAAAATTCAGCAAGAATATAAATCAGTTATTAGAAATACATTTTATTATATTGGGACAACAAAATTAAAGGCTTTAGTAGAACTAGCTAAGAATCTGACAAAAAGGTAGGTTTTCAACAAAGAAGATACCAGTACTAGAAAGCAAAAAGTCTATTTGTTCTCACAGGGTTGCTGTAAGAAATATTGCTAAAAAACCCAACTGTGTGTCTATGTATATAAAACACTTAGCACAATGCCTGTATAATAAGCAATAGCTGTCATTATTTTTCCCCAAGTGACTAATTAATGAGCTTCTATACCAGGGGTCCCCAAACTTTTTACACAGGGGGCCAGTTCACTGTCCCTCAGACCGTTGGAGGGCCGCCACATACAGTGCTCCTCTCACTGACCACCAATGAAAAGAGGTGCCCCTTCCAGAAGTGTGGCGGGGACCTGGATAAATGGCCTCAGGGGACCGCATGCTGCCCCCAGGCCATAGTTTGGGGACGCCTGTTCTATACCATAAAACAGGAAATTAGACTTCACTGAGGCCTTTATAAATCCTGCATTTTTTTTTACTTAGACAATCCTGCATTTTTAATTCATGGACACTTTTCCAGGAATACTTACATTTAAGACAGACAGTAAAAATACTATCTTCCCTGTATATTTTGAGTCATCTTCCAAGACCCAGAAATCTTGTTCTGATTATCTCCAAGAATATAATTCCTGCAAAGAGATGTTTTAAATTATTTTGTGTAACAGCCATTGCCTTTGAGAAATAATATCTTTAAGACAGCTTATATGTCCTCATTAACATATTCAATAATCACAACCGGCCTAGCCTGTGGTGGTGCAGTGGACGGAGTGTTGATCTGGAATGCTGACGTGGCTGGTTCGAAACCCTGGGCTTGCCCCATCAAGGCACATGTGACAAGCAATCAATGAACAACTAAAGTGAAACAACTGCCTGACCTGTGGTGGAGCAGTGGATAAAGCATCAACCTGGAACATCGAGGTCGCCCGTTTGAGACCCTGGGCTTGCCTGGTCAAGGCACATATGGGAGTTGATGCTTCCTGCTCCTCCCTCTTCTCTCTCTCTCTCTCCTCTCTAAAATGAAGTCTTTCAAAAAAATAGGGGAGGGGAATACTTCCCTGTGCTAATCATTGCTTATTATCAAGATTATTAAATTGCATAGGTTTTGAGTAGTCAACCTTATTTTTCCCATGCTCTGTTTCTTTCAAATGCACAATTCTGCTGAACACGAGGTTGTTTCAGGGACACATAGGACATCAGAGAAGAAAAGCAGAAACACATGTATCTATTTCTGTGTCAGTGACTGAAAAGACAAATTGACCTTAGACATCACCTCTACACTCAAGGATCACCTTCCAACAGTTACCTTACAAAGTTCTGAATCCTTAAAAATAGGGCAGCCATCACAATTAGATACCACTTCACACCTACGAGAATGTGGAGAAATTGGAACCCACATCTATCACTAGTGGAAATGGTGTAACCACTTTAGAAAAAGTTTGTCATTTTCTCAAGAGGTGAACTGTAAGAGCACATGACCGAGCAATTCCACCCTTAGGTATAGACAAGAGTAAAATAGGTCCACACACGGACCTGGCTGGATGGCTCAGTGGTAGAGCGTCAGCCCGGCATGTGGGAGTCCCGGTTCGATTCCCAGTCAGGGCACACAGGAGAAGCATCCATCTACTTCTCCACCCTTCCCCCTCTCCTTCTTCTTCTCTATCTCTCTCCTCACCTCCAGCAGCCAAGGCTCCACTGGAGCAACGTTGGCCCAGGCGCTGAGGATGGCTCCATGGCCTCCATCTCAGGCGCTAGAATGCCTCCAGCTGCAACAGAGCAATGCCCCAGATGGGTAGAGCATCGCCCTCTGATGGGTATGATGAGTGGATCCTGGTCTGGCACATGTGGGAGTCTGTCTCTCTGCCTCCCTGCTTCTCACTTCAGAAAAAGACAAAAGATAAAACAAACAAAAAATACAGGTCCACACACAGACTTATACACTACTGTCCACAGCAGCATTATTCACAACAGCACCCCCCCCAATGGAGACAACCCAAATGTCCACCAAGTGATGAATGGATAAAGAAAATGTGGTATATCGACACAACAGAATATCTTTTGGCAATTAAAAAAAAGTACATATAGGCCCTGGCCGGTTGGCTCAGTGGTAGAGCGTTGGCCTGGCATGCAGAAGTCCCGGGTTCGATTCCCAGCCAGGGCACACAGGAGAAGCGCCCATCTGCTTCTCCACCCCTCCCCCTCTCCTTCCTCTCTGTCTCTCTCTTCCCCTCCCACAGCGAGGCTCCATTGGAGCAAAGATGGCCCGGGCACTGGGGATGGCTCCTTGGCCTCTGCCCCAGGTGCTGGAGTGGCTCTGGTCGCAACAGAGCGACGACCCGGAGGGGCAGAGAATCGCCCCCCTGGTGGGGAGAGCATTGCCCCCTGGTGGGCGTGCCGGGTGGATCCTGATCGGGCGCATGCGGGAGCCTGTCTGACTGTCTCTCCCCGTTTCCAGCTTCAGAAAAATACAAAAAAAAAAAAAAAAGGACATATATATGCCACAACATGGATGAACCTTAAACATTCTAAGCCAGTCACAAAGACCATGTTTTAGTTTGATTCCATTTATACAAGTGTCCAGAATAAGCAAAACTACACAGACAAAAAGATTAGTGGTTACCAGGAGCTTGGGAAAAATAAGATACAGGGAGTGACTTCTTATGAGAATAAATTTTTGGGTGGTGGGTGATGGAAATGTCCCCAAACTGTGGTGGCGGTTGCACATTAAAAACGCTCACTTCAGAAAATTAAAAACTACTGATTTAAACACTTTATTTTAAAAAGAAGGAATTAGTGTGCCATCTCCCCCTTTTAAATTATTGATTTTAGAGAAAAAGGGAGAAGGAGGGAGAGGAAAACAGAGGGAGAAAGAGGGAAAGAGAAACATCAATTTGTTGTTCAACTTTTTTTTTTACAGAGACAGAGTCAGAGAGAGGAATAGACAGAGACAGACAGACAGAAACAGAGAAATGAGAAACATCAATCATCAGTTTTTCGCTGCAACACCTTAGTTCTTCATTGATTGCCTTCTCGTATGTGCCTTGACCGTGGGCCTTAAGCAGATGGAGTAACCCCCTGCTCGAGCCAGAGACCTTGGGTCCAAGCTGGCGAGCTTTTTGCTCAAACCAGATGAGCCCACGCTCAAGCCAGCGACCTCGGGGTCTCGAACCTGGGTCCTCTGCATCCCAGTCCAACGCTCTACCCACTGCGCCACCGCCCGGTCAGGCTGTTCCACTTCTTTATGCATTCATTGCTTGATTCTTTTATATGCCCAGACTAGGGACGGAACTGCAACCCTGGTGTAGCTGCACGAACCAACTGAGTTATCCGGCCAGGGCTGAATTGTACACTTTAAAGGGATTAATTGTATTATATATGAATTACATCTCAATAAAACTATCACAAAAAATAAAGCAACCATTTTTTTTTCCTTAAAGATAATTGAAAACTTATTTATTTCTATTTAGCCTCATTCATATCTTAACTGGTTACTAGAAAAGTTTCTAATAGTCTAACAAACTGACAGTGATTTAAATTCAGGTCCTATCCTTTGCTCCTCTTACAGCCAAGCAAGGTCATTCCCCATGGACCAATTTTCCACAAATGTGACTTTTAAGAAATCTTGTATGAGCAAAATCTGTTAATTTCTTTCAAATGAGATAGCAGTTTTTAAATAAATTAAATTTAATTGAGTGACGCTGGTCAATAAGAATACATAGGCTTCAGGTAAGCATATAAGCATATTATAATTGAAAGCGGATGTAAATATTACCTTGAGCTGAGTCTTTTTTGGATGGAATCTGGACAAAGTAAACAAAAGGGGAGAAAGAAGCAATCTTGTTTGGAAATGTTGTAATCATTCTACCAGCTAGAGAAGGAAATGAAAACGTTACAAAAATTTGTTTAAGCAGGAGAGAAAGAAGCCAGCAGAGAAAGAAACTTAGGCTCTCTTCCAGTACAGATATACTAGATATACTAAGGACCTCTTCAAAGACACGAAATAGAAACTATGCCCTCATTGGCCCTATTTTGTTTCATTTATGGAAATTGAAATCTGGAGGCGGAGCAGTCCCACACCTTTCCCTTTCTCCTTTCCTCTCCCCCCACTCCCCCCCCCCCCACTCCTCCCCCCAGGCCGGTTCTCCTTGCCTCTGTACCTAGTTTCTTGGGCCAATTTCTTCTACAGCTCACTTCTTCTACTTGTGATTTTCTAAATGAACTTTTATTACCAAAAAAAAAAAAGAAATGGAAAGCTTATACCGTAAACGTAAAGGAATCAAAGAAATCGTCCAGGCTCTGGCCGGTTTGCTCAGTGGTAGAGCGTCGGCCTGGCGTGTAAAAGTCCCGGGTTCGATTTCCGGCCAGGGCACACAGGAGAAGTGCCCATCTGCTTCTCCACCCCTCCCCCTCTCCTTCCTCTCTGTCTCTCTCTTCCCCTCCCACAGCCGAGGCTCCATTGGAGCAGATATGGCCCGGGCGCTGGGGATGGCTCCTTGGCCTCTGCCCCAGGCGCTAGAGTGGCTCTGGTCGCGACAGAGCGACGCCCCGGAGGGGCAGAGCATTGCCCCCTGGTGGGCAGAGCGTCGCCCCCTAGTGGGCGTGCCGGGTGGATCCCGGTCGCATGCAGGAGTCTGTCTGACTGTCTCTCCATTTCCAGCTTCAGAAAAAAAAAAAAAAAGAAAGAAATCGTCCAAAGATCTCCTGTAACGGTCCATGACCGCTCCCACATCTTAAACAAAACTATTTCACTGCCCCTTCTTTATTGCCCCTCCTAGTACTGCTACTGACGAGTCCGCACTAGCCCCTGATTATTACCAAATAGCCCCAAGAACCTCACCTTATTTCCTTCTTAATTCCCGCGTTGTTTCAAAGGGTCTTGCAAGAAAGTGTTCGATGAATTAAAAATCGACATATTCTCATATTAGACTCATTCATGCTCCCGAGGTCACAAACCGAGGCCCAACCATACTAACAGCTCCTACATTATCTTCGCAACAGGGAACTACTAAAAAAAAGACATGTCTCTCAGTAAATAGTTTCTTTTTGGCCCAATTTGTCTTCAGCATTTCTGGGGCACACCCGTTTATCCCTCTTCCCTCTATCTCTGCTTCTCATCATTTCCTCCATTCCTTTTCAGAGCCCGCAGCCGGAGACCCATCGGCATACCCCTGGACTGATCCCAACGTTGTCCTGCCACTCCACTTCGCATTCTCAGGCCTGGCCTCACAAAAAGCGCGATGGCACTGGATTTAAGCCCAGCAAGCAACAACAGCAGAACAACGTGCCCACCACAGCAAAACTCCCGAATCACCCCGAACAGAGAGGGAGGAGCGAACTGCATGCGCCCCTGGCCTTTCCGATTGGCTGCTGTGACATGACGTGACCTGTGATTGGCCATCACGTCAAGCGAAGTGCTCACAGGAAGAAGGGTAAGGGTCCGAGTCTTAAACGCCCGCCTTCCCAACAAATAGAGGTCGCAAATGCCGTGTGGGCGGAGCTAGGCTTATCGTGATCCACGCTGTCCCCAGAACACGGACTGGGGAGGACACGTAGCAAGATGACCCGAAGTTATCTCAGCAGTGGGCTGCAGCATTCTGGACACCGTGCTGAGCTGCAAGCGCGGCTGCTCTTTCCCCCAGTGCGGGAGAGCAGCCTCGGAGCTGTCTTATCCCCACAGCACTGCCAGGCGCACAGTAGGCCAGGGTGGACGGGGCCGAGCAGCGAGTCCTGCCGTGGATGTGACGTGTTTGACGTGTGTAATGTGTGCCGGGGAAAGGAAACTGGGGAACTCTGAGGATTCAGGACGTTTGTTCCAGCTTTTCCCGGTCTGTGATTACCTCCGGATTGGTAATGCTCGTTGCCTAGCGCTGGCCTATGGCTTTTAGTGGTAGTGACTCAAAAGGAATTCCGCTTCCTTTCTGTCTCATTTAACGTGAGGAGACGAAAGGAAGGGAAGTTTGGGAGAACTTTTGAAGGCGTGCACTTCCGTTTACAGTGTGGGTGTCACTCAAGAGCAGGAGTCCAGATCGGTTTTCAGTACTGCCTGTCATAACAAGTTGTTCAGTGGTTCGCCGAGATAGAGGGCTGGCGGTATGCTGGCTGAATCTGGTCGTGGCAAGGAAGTTTCCCTGGGCGCAGGAGGAGGGAGGAGCTTCAGACCAGTCTAATTTGAACCCTAGTCTATGGTCCAGGCTGTCATATAGGTCATTTAAATCAATGTTGAAGGCACAGTAAGAAATAGAACGTAGGTAAAATGTCCGCACAGACAAAAAGAAATGTACTTTAAAAGAGGTAGGCTATTAAGGTAATGTGAAATGTAGAACTAAGCCATTGAAGCACTTTTTTGAGATCAAAAAGAGCTTTATGAGACAGGAGGTAATTCAGTTGGACTTGGAACCTTACCTAGAGTGGGTGATGGTACAGGAGTGGAAAAAGTAGTTTGGAAACTTTTTTTTTTTTAATGTCAGGTTACGGAGTTTCAACTATGTATGGTAGGCCTTTCGTAGTCATCGTTTTGTTTTTTAATTAGGGCTCATTCTTCTACATAAACTTATAATTGTCTCCTGGCTTTTCCATTTCCCTCTGGGATTTTTCCCCCATTCATTACACTGCTTTCTCTACAGATTACTTGTCTCAAAGCAGAATGCTTACATTACAGTTCCCTCAAGCCCTCATCTGAAGGTAGGGCATTCCTATGAAACTTCATAAGCTGAAATGGCATAAAATGAACAGTAAGTTCGCATTCACCAGAAAGTTTGCATTACACCATTTCACTTTTATGGGTGACCTACGTTTTCAACTAACCAATAGAAATCCAGAGGATTTTCGCTATTACAGGGGGAAAAAGTGATTGCTGTCCTGATTAGGTCTTTCGTAAAGCGAAGTTGCTTAATTTAAACTTCAGAATGAAGGCTACCTGTACTTACATTTTTAAACACAGACACAGAAACTCTTGAGCCTATGTGCACCTCTTCACTACCCTACCTTTATAACCAGGCTTCTCAACACAGGAACATGCACTTGCTTCTCTGAGTCCCACTGACTTTTCAACCTAGTGTAGCCATATTACCTGTGATCACTGCTGTAATGCAACATAGCTGACAGGGTCACTGGTAGTCCTGCCAAATCTAACTGAAATCTAAGCCCTTCTCTTGGCGTCTTTTTCACTTTTAATCATAGTTACTCTCTGAAACTCTCGCTTCCCTTGGCTCGATTGACACTCCTTATTTCTCAGTCTCTCACTGCCCTGCTTCTCCTGTGCCTTCTCCTTGGGTTCCTTCAATAGGGAATGCTCACTTAATGCTTTTATTTGGTATGTTGTGGACCCAAGTAAGACTTGCTTAATTTGCAAAATGATGCATTATTACAATAGTTTTCTATGATTCCTCCAGCCTGATGTTTTCCCCATTCATTCCATTTTCTAGATTCTTGGCCATGATTTTTCTAAAAACACAAATTGTATCATGCTGGTTTCCTGAAGTAAGGATTTTAATCCCTTGGGCTCTCGAATGCCTCAAAGGCAAGAGTCCAAGCTCCTCTGTGAAGCCTTTCCTCACACACCTTTCAGCCTGATTTACAATATTGTACACATGCTGAATTACACACACCTGTATGAATGGGAAGAAATTATCTTTGTCTTCCCACCTAAGAAACTGTAAAAAAAAAGGCAGGAGAGAAGAGTGAGAAGAATGACAGTGTTAGTCCTAGCAGCAATGAGGTAGTCTTAATCTGGGTTTAAGGCTCGGCAAAAAAAGTAGTATGAGGAGAGACTTAATCAACTTGCCATGGTCTAAAGATGCCTCTTCACACTTTTTTATCATGGAATTCTCTCCATAAAAAATTTGAGCATATGCCCCTGATATATGCAAAGTGATTTATAAGTTACATATATGAAATGATAGACTCATATATGTTAGTATATCAAAAACTATGCCTGACCTGTGGTGGCTCAGTGGATAAGGCATCAACCTGGAAACACTGAGGTTGCCGGTTCAAAACCCTGGGCTTGCCTGGTCAAGGCACATATGGGAGTTGATGCTTCCAGCTCCTCCTCCCTTCTCTCTCTCTCTCCCTCTCTCTCCTCTCTAAAAATGAATAAATTAAAAAAAATTAAAAAAAAGTTTAAAAAAATTAAAAAAAAACTAAAGGATGGGGTGAAAAGTTGTTTTAAATATTTATTTTATTGATTTTAGAGAGAGGAAGTGAGGAAGCAAAGAGAGACAGGAACATCAATTTGTTCCTGTACATACCCTGACTGTGGATCAAACCGGCAACTTCTGTGCTTCAGGACGATGCTCTAACCAACTGAGCTATCCAGTCTGGGCTAGAGGTGAAAAATATAAAAATAAATTCTAATATTTTCTTCAAATCTCAGTGGCGGACATGACCTGAAGGATGGATCCACAACTTGTTAGCACACAAGGCCCTTTGTGGTCGGCGTCCAGCTACCTCTCTAGCCATCCAGCCCACCTGTAACCACTCCCAGCTACCTCTCCACTCTTAAGCCTCCAAATTACTTATTTTTCGTTGCTTTATTAGACAGTAAGATCCAAGGAGTTATTTTATATCTCTGTATTTTTGCATCTGCTTGGAGTGGTCACTATCTGCGTAGCAAACTCCTACTGATACTTCAGCTCTAGTTCCAGTATCATTCCCTCTGAAGCCTTCCCCAGCATCCCTCAGTATATCAGAGTTGTGAAAAGTTACAAAGACATAGGCAAAAGGCTCTGATTTGCAAAGCATGAACCAATAACTCAAAGGTATAGAAACTATCAGGGAATATTGATGCTTTGTCAAACACATAAACAGCTAAATGTTAAGTGGGACTGGCAGTTTAAAAATTAAAGCAGCCCTTTGTTTCATTCTCTTTTTGTTCTAAAAAGATTAATGAATTTAGGCCCTGGCCAGTTGGCTCAGAGGTAGAGTATTGGCCAGGCATGTGGAAGTCCCGGGTTAGATTCCCAGTCAGGGCACACAGGAGAAGCGACCATCAGCTTCTCCATACTACTCCCTCTCTCTTCTCCTCCTGCAGCCATGCCTTGAATGAGCAAGTTGGCCCTGGGCACTGAGGATGGCTCCATGGCCTTGCCCCAGGTGCTAAAATAGCTCGGTTGCCAGATGGGGGTTGCTGGTTGGATCTCAGTCCGGGTGCATGCGGGAGTCTGACTGTCCACCTCCCTGCCTCTTACTTGATTAAAAAAAAGACATTAAGTTTATTTTATAACCAAAGAAATATATGTACAATAATTTTGAAGAGTTTTTGCCTGAATTTTTGTAATGAATTCTGTTTTTAAACTTTTAATTGTGAAACATTTTAAACACACTGGCAAGCAAAAAATAATATATAATAAATACCTATGTCCCCATGCATGGGATTAAGCAGATGTTAACACATTTCCTAGTTTCAGATTTTTGTTTAGTAGACACCTAAATTGTAGGTACAACTAAAGCCTTAACCCTCAATCCTTTCTCTTCCTCCCCAGAGGTAACCCACTGTAGAACAGGTTTTTGTTAGCCACTTTTCTGAAAAATATTTGATGTGCAAGGAGCCAAAGGTAAATTACTGCTAGAGTGTAAAACAGGCATAGTCAACAGGAGAGAAAACAGATTCTGTATTACAGTGTAAGCCAATTCACTACTATGTATATGAGATGGTGATTGGTTTGGGATCTCATGCCAGAGTGGCTTTAGATTAGGGAGACATGAATTCCAATTTCAACCGCCTATTTACTGGTGACTATACTTGGCTCTGGTCTGGGTCATCTTCTGTAAAAGGATAAAAATCTGTCTTGCAGAGTTTTTGCAAGACTAAAACTAAGTCTTTAAAATGCTTGGCCTCTGGTGGTGCAGTGGATAAAGTGTCAACATGGAGTGCTGTGGTCATCGGTTCAAAACCCTGGGCTTGCCCGGTCAAGGCACCTATGACAAGCAAGCAATGAACAACTGAACTGAAGCAACTATGAGTTTATACTTATTGCTTATCCCCCCACATCCCTGCTCCTCTTTGTAAAATCAATAAATAAAATCTTGAAAATACATATAAGCAGAAGATAAATGCTGTAAAAGTAGTATTAATTATTGCAACTTTAATATTGTCCAGAATTCGGCCCTGGCCGGTTGGCTCAGTGGTAGAGCGTCGGCCTGGCGTGCAGGAGTCCTGGGTTCGATTCCTGGCCAGGGCACACAGGAGAAACGCCCACCTGCTTCTCCACCCTTCCCCCTCTCCGTCCTCTCTGTCTCTCTCTTCCCCTCCCGTAGCCAAGGCGCCATTGAGCAAAGTTGGCCGGGGTGCTGAGGATGGCTCTGGTCGCAACAGAGCAATGCCCCAGATGGGCAGAGCATTGCCCCCCGGTGGGCATGCCGGGTGGATCCCAGTTGGGCGCATGCGGGAGTCTGTCTGACTGCCTCCCCATTTCCAACTTCAGAAAAATACAAAAAATATATATATTGTCCAGAATTCAAATTAGCCACGCCTGTCAGACTACACTATTTCCTAACCCATTAATGTCATTTTACATATAGGAAATATTTAATATTTTGGGACAGACCAACTAAGCTATGTGGGACTGGCATGATGTAACTACAAGGGTTCCAGGTGGCCCAGGCCATGCCCTGGGCTAAGGGGATTGATAGTTCACCACACATGCCAGTTGTGAAGATTTGCTTCAGAGGATCCGGCTAGTAATGTAACCTGGTGGACTAGCCAGTTTTGATGGTCTCTTGCATGGTTAGAGACTACACCCAGTCTGTGGAATGCTGCCTCATAAATGTGCCATTAGTTAAGAAAAGAACCTAATGAAAAGGGATAGATTTGCCTCTTGTTTACTGGAAAAAGAACTCCCTGTACATTCTCTCTTGATCAAGTAGCATCATCTTCGTAGAACAATCAAAAGTCTCTGGCCCTGGCCGGTTGGCTCAGTGGTAGAGGGTGAGCCTGGCATGCGGATATCCCAGGTTCAATTCCAGTCAGGGCACATAGGAGAAGCAATGTCTACTCCCATATATGCCTTGACCAGACAAGTGCAGGGTTTCAAACCGGGGACCTCACCGTTCCAGGTCAATGCTTTATCCACTGCACCACCACAGTTCAGGCAAAAAAGAAGACTTTCTAAGAGTCAGTCACCACTTTTGGTGTTAACATCCTTTTGCTTCTATTGATTGTTGTTATTTTATCCTTTAAGCCATTATCCACACTCTGTCCATGGTTTGGTCACTGTCTGCAATAGTCATCTAACTCTTCTGTCCTGCCATTACCCTTAACTTCCTCTTATTTGCTTAATAGAGTCTACTTCTTTTGGTATTGTTTTTTCTTCTTCCCCATTCAGAAGAATATAGTTGGTGTTAAATGCAAACTCATAAATTCCAAGAACTTTCTATTTAACTGATATGCATTTTTAATTGCTTTGAACTGTCTTTTTGTACCACACATACTTACCTACTGTATATGTAGTAAATTGATTTGCTTTCATGCTTTTGCATAAAATTAATAATAACTTTATTGAGATCTAAAATGGTTCAGGCATTGTACTAGGAGATTTACATAAATTATTTTTTTATCCTCAAAACAACTTCTTGGCCTGACCTGTGGTGGCGCAGTGGATAAAGCGTCGACCTGGAAATGCTGAGGACGCCGGTTCGAAACTCTGGGCTTGCCTGGTCAAGGCACATATGGGAGTTGATGCTTCCTGCTCCTCCCCCACTTCTCTCTCTCTCTCTCTCTCTCTCTCTCTCTCTCTCTCCCCCCCCCACCTCTCCTTTCTAAAATGAATAAATAAAAATTAAAAAACAAAAAACAAAAAACTTCTTGCTCTTGCTGTGTGACTGTTGGTTGGAGTGTTGTCCCGATGCCCCAGGGTTGTGGGTTCAGTCTCTGGTTGGGGCACATGCAGGGTCAACCAGTGAATGCATGAATTAAGTACAACAACATTTCTCTCTCTCTCTCTTTCTCTCCCTCTTTCTCTCTAAAATCAATCAATCATTAAAAAATTTTAAAAAAACTGGTATTCTCGAAACAAATGAGATGAGGAATTTTGGAGGTTAAATGACAGCTAACACCTGACCTGTGGTGGCGCAGTGGATAAAATGTCGACCTGGAAATGCTGAGGTCACCGGTTCGAAACCCTGGATTTGCCTGGTCAAGGCACATATGGGAGTTGATGCTTCCAGCCCCTCCCCCCTTCTCTCTCTCTTGTCTCTCTCTCTCCTCTCTAAAAATGAATAAATTTTAAAAAATTAAAAAAAAAAAAAAAAAGACAGCTAACAAGTGAGGGAGCGGGAATTTGAACCCTGGTTAGTCTCAATTCCAAAGCTCAGGCTCTGTCCACTATGCCTTTTTGCACAAGTAACTTCCCTGTCCACTCCATTAAGCCATGTTTTTGCTCCTCCAAAGAATTTCTCAAAACTCATATCTATGAAGACTTCCCAAATTACCACATTTCTCTAGTTACTTGAGTCATTTCAGAAACTTTCAGCATCATGTTACTATTTTTGTATAAATGGAAAAAAATCCCTATTTACGTTGTCCTACGGACTGTACATTTAAAAAAAAACAGATAATGGCCATACCACTGTGGTGGCGCAGTGGATAAAGTGACAACCTGGAACTCTGAGGTTGCCAGTTGGTAACCCTGAGCTTGCCAGGTCAAGGCACATACAAGACTCAACTATGAGTTGATGCTTCCCACTCCCTTTCTCTCTTTCTCTCTCTCTCTCTCTTTTCTCTAAAAACAATAAATAAAATATTTTAAAAAACAGATTCTGACTTTTCTTTCATAACTGAGCCTCCACAGCATTCAGTAAGTGCTTTGCATTCAGTGGTATTTTTATAGATCATCTGTGTGATAATTTCTAAACCTTAATTTTTTATTTCTGTGATAGGTTCTCCATGGTGTACATCTTAAAGGTAAAGCAAGACAGAAAACCCTAAAAGAGCCACTTCCTGATGATTCTAAAGACGTTGCTACTGAGTACTGTAACTACAGGATTTTTTATAATTTTTATTTTTTTTATTCATTTTAATTTTTTTTTTCTCCATTTTCCCAAAGCTGGAAACAGGGAGGCAGCCAGACAGACACCCGCATGCGCCCGACCGGGATCCACCCGGCATGCCCACCAGGGGGCGACGCTCTGCCCACCTGGGGCGTTGCTCTGTTGCATCCGGAGCCACTCCAGCGCCTGAGGAAGAGGCCACAAAGCCATCCTCAGCGCCCGGGCCATCCTTGCTCCAGTGGAGCCTCGGCTGCGGGAGGGGAAGAGAGAGACAGAGAGGAAGGAGAGGGGGAGGGGTGGAGAAGCAGATGGGTGCTTCTCCTGTGTGCCCTGGCCGGGAATCGAACCCGGGGCTCCTGCACGCCAGGCTAACGCTCCACCGCTGAGCCAGCCGGCCAGGGTCTTTTATTCATTTTAGAGAGGAGAGACACAGAGAGAGAGAGAGAGAGAGAGAGAGAGAAGCAGGAAGCACCAACTTCCGTATGTGCCTTGACCCGGTAAGCCCAGAGTTTTGAACTGGTGACCTCAGTGTTCCAGGTTGACACTTTATCCAATGCGCTACCACAGGTCAGGCCTATAATTACAGTTTAAAGAGACCTTTGACAATAAATGTAGAGAAACTGGCCGATGTGCAAGAGATGCTATCACTGTCCAAAAAAAAAAACGTTCCTATAAAAAACTACAGATGATCAAGAAGAGAAAGGGTTTAGGATTAATTGATGCACTGGTAGATGAGAAACTATTCTCTGAAGAAACAGAGTGTCTGCTATGAGCAATTTTCAGGTATGTTCCCCACTGACCTGTAATATTTACAAAATAGCTCTTAATTTTTCTGAAACATTAAGTCCTTACTTTGCTTTTGGCTGAGAAGTGAAAAATCTCAATAATATAAGCAAGAAGAATGAAAAGTAATCACCAAATTCCTTTCATGGTTTTCCAATTTTAAATGTAATATTTGGCCCTGGCTGGTTGGTTCAGTGGTCGAGCATCGACCCAATATGTGGAAGTCCCGGGTGATTCCCAGTCAGGGCACACAGGAGAAACGACCTTTTACTTCTTCACCCCTACCCTTCCTTTTTCTCTCTCCCTCTTTCTCTTCCCCTCCGCTCCCTAAGCCATTGCTCAATTGCTTCAAGTACATCAGCTCTGGGAGCTGAGAATGGCTCCATGGACCCTCCGCCTCAGGCACTAAAATAACTTAGTTGCGAGCAGTCCTGATGGGCAGATCATCGGCCCAGACGGGGATTGCTGGGTGGACCAGCAATCCAGCCAGCAGTTGGAGTACATACAGGAGTCTATCTATTCCCCTCCTCTCACTTAAAAAAAAAATACAGGGGTCCTTGGTTATGACACAGTTCCATTCCTACAACAGTGACATAACCCAAATTTTGGTGTAAGTTGAAACACACCCTCGCCTAGGTCACTTTCCTATCCTACTCAGTCATAAAATTATAACCTAGAACATAAAAACACAACTAAGCCACAGAAAAAGGAAAAGGACATAAATATACTGTACTATACTGTAGTAACAGAAAAAATGACAGAAAAATGAGTGTAAAAGAATTCCTTACCTTTATTCCTGTGGTTGGCTTGCACACTGGAAGGGGCATTGCAAGGTGGGAGAGTGACCTACTGGGAGGAGGAAGCTGGAGAGGCAGGAGAACCTGCAGAAGGTGCTGGAGACACTGGGTCAGGTGAATCAGGATTGCCTAAGGAACATGCAGGAGACACTGGAGATGATTCTACCTGTACTACAGGTGTTTCATCTCGAGAAGCAGCTGATGTAGAGGGTACAGGATCTGTTGCAGGCCTCTCTACCTTCCTAAAAAATTGTTCCAGGCTAGTCTGGAAGGTTGATGACTTCTCTTAAAAAAAATCTGCCTATAGCATTACGAGGCATTCATAACAGCTCAGTAGATCTTACTGAATCTGTCATCGCTGGGGTCCTCAGCCTGAAATTTTGCCAACCCATCCTCTGCCATAGAAAAACCTGCCAAACCCTTAGTAGTAAATCTCTTGGGTTCTGGGGTTTCTATCTCTTCCTCTTCAATCAGCTGCTTCTCCAGCTGAATGCGGTCCTCAGCTGACAGCTCCTCTCCATGTGATGCCAGTAGCTCTGTGTCAACCATCATCATGGCTTTCCTCTTCTTCGAAGTACTACCACCTGAAGACTCTGATTTCTATTTAGGAGCCATAATAAGGGCCAAAAAGTCACCAAACAAAGCAACACAAACAGAATTCTTGTTCTTTTAACAGCCCCAAATGGCATAGGTAAGTAAACTCGGGGGGAGGGGGGGTAGACACCACCTCCCTCCCTTATAGGCCGTGTTGCTGTGTATTCTTCTGTGCGCAACCAAACTAGTTTGCCAACACAGTCTGTAAGTAAAACACTGATAGCATAAACTGAAACACTCATGTCTCAAATTAAAAAAAATTTTGTGGGCGTGAGTGTCATAAACTCAAAACATCGCATGTCGAGACTATTGTAACATAAAGACCCCTGTAAGATGTTTAGCCTGGCCTGTGGTGACACAGTGGATATAGTGTCGACCTGGAATGCTGAGGTCGACAGTTTAGAACCCTGGGCTTGCTGGGTCAAAGTACATACGACAAGCAAGCAAGCAATGAACAACTAAAGTGAAGCAACTATGAGTTGGTACTTCTCACCGCCCCCGCCCCCATAAACTCAATAAATAAAATCTTTCAAAAAAGTAATGTTTATTACAGGAAAAGCAAAGAAATATATAAATGATGAAAGTAACAATACTACTTACTATTGAGAGTCAATTTCATATGGTCTATCCACTGAGCCACTGCCTGGTCAGGCTATTCATTACTTCTATTCCCCTTGGAACAACACAAAATATTCTCCTCTATTTTTTTTTAATTACATGTTTTTGTGTTTTTTTTGCACTTCTTTTATTTTTTATTTTATTTTTATTTATTTATTCATTTTTTAGAGAGGAGAGACAGAGAGAAAGAAGGGGGAGGAGCTGGAAGCATCAACTCCCATATGTGCCTTGACCAGGCAAGCCCAGGGTTTCAAACCAGCGACCTCAGCATTTCGAGGTCGATGCTTTATCCCAGGGGTCCCCAAACTTTTTTCACAGGGGGCCAGTTCACTGTCCCTCAGACCGTTGGAGGGCCAGACTATAAAAAAAACTATGAACAAATCCCTATGCACACTGCACATATCTTATTTTAAAGTAAAAAAACGGGAACAAATACAATATTTAAAATAAAGAACAAGTAAATTTAAATCAACAAACTGACCAGTATTTCAATGGGAACTATGCTCCTCTCACTGACCACCAATGAAAGAGGTGCCCCTTCTGGAAGTGCGGCGGGGGCCGGATAAATGGCCTCAGGGGGCCGCATACGGCCCACGGACCGACCGTAGTTTGGGGACCCCTGCTTTATCCACTGCGCCACCACAGGTCAGGCCTATTCTCCTCCTTTAAAGATACCTACTCTTATTCTACAAATAGGACATGCTTGTTGTTTTTTTTCTGAGGTTGGAAACGGGGAGGCAGATCAGACAGACTCCCGCATGCGCCCGACTGGGATCCACCCGGCATGCCCACCAGGGGGCGATGCTCTGCCCCTCTGGGGCATCACTCTGCCGCAATCAGAGCCATTCTAGCGCCTGAGGCAGAGGCCACAGAGCCATCCTCAGTGCCCGGGCAAACTCTGCTCCAATGGAGCCTCGGCTGTGGGAGGGGAAGAGAGAGACAGAGAGGGAGGAGAGGGGGAGGGGTGGAGAAGCAGATGGGCGCTTCTTCTGTGTGCCCTGGCTGGGAATCGAACCTGGGACTCCTGCACGCCAGGCCGACGCTCTACCACTGAGCAAACCAGCCAGGGCCAACAGGACATGCTTCTTATTTAACAGAATGCAAATCCAAAATCTCTGTTTCTTCCATCAAAGAGTAAGTTGGATACATATTCTTATTTTGCCCCTCTTCAAACATTCTGGTTTACAAAGAAGACTAGGTAGTTTTTCAATGGACATATATATTTTACTCTATAGAGTGTTTTAAAAAATAACTTGAGGATTCATACAATTTTCAAGCTTAAAGGGATTCTGAAATTCTACAGTTCAACTGAATTGCAAAAAGACTTTAGTGGTAAATTCTGTAGCAGTTAAAACTTTATAAAAATTTGCAGTAATATGAGTAAATGCTATTATAAAAATAAAAAGTACATGACTATTGCCCTGACGAGATAGCTCAGTTGCTCAGAGCATTGTCCTGAACCACAGAGGTGGCCAAGCTCAATCCCCTGTCAGAGCATATACAGGAACAGATTGATGTTCCTGTCTCTCTCTCTCTCTAAAATCAATAAAATAAACATTTAAAAGTAAATAAAAAAAATAAAAATCAAGCTCACCAGAGCTTTTTTAAAACCTATCTAAAAGAAAAGTTTTACCTAGAGGCATTAAGTTTCATTACCTACTCACTGCATATGCGGTAAGCATCTTTGTTGTTCATTTGAGAACCCTAATGCAAAAGAATAAATTTTAGACAATTTATTAAAATTTGGTCACAGTCTTGGTTTTAATACTAGTGTGTAATAGAGCCCTGATAGAGAGCCACTGTATTAATTTTTTCATTGTCTTACTATTTAGCCCTATTTTAAAATATAAACACCTGATAATACTTTTGTCTCCTAAGTAGATTATAAGCTACTTATAGTCAAAATATATCTTTTTCATCTTGTTTTTCAAGCACATTAGTGCATCTTGAAATTAATTTACAGGGTCATAATTGGCATTAAATTATATATATACACATATATATGTATACATACACTATATACATATATAAATACAGGATGGCCGAAAGCATACTTACAGTGGTCCCTCATCTATCATGGGATTAGGTTCCAGAACCCCCTGTGAGAGGCGAAAATCTGTGAAGTAGTGACTTTGTATTTATTTTATTATTTATATATATTTTAAGACTTTATAAACCCTCCCCACATTCTTATAAACCTTTCCCATACTGTTATTAATCTTTCTCACACTCTTATAAACACTTCCTATGCTCTTAAACACTTTGTACACTCTTAAACCTATGTAATTTTAACAACATAAAATTCTATATGGGTACTCACCAGTGAATACTAATATGTTTTAATTAATATTTTTTATATTTTTAAATATTATTTTCAATTTTTTAGGCTATAAAATGCTTATTTTACCATAAAAATAATTAAAATAATAAACATATAAAGATACCTATATACTGCAATATCCTGTGATATAGCAAAAAAAAATATGTGATACAAAATTAGATATATACAATTTAAAAATACGTGATACAGTGAGACCATGAAAAGTGAGCCACGATATGGCAAGGGACAACTATACAGTTATGAGTACATGAAACAAAGTTCATTCTCGTATTATTATTATTACGTTAGAAGAGGGGAGATAGACAGACTCCCTCATGCACCCTGACCTGGATCCACCTGGTAACCCTGTCAGGGCCTGATGCTCAAATCAACTGAGCTATTTGTAGTGCCTGAGGCTGACACACTGGGACCCACTGAGCTATATCTTCAGTGCCTGGGGCTAATGCTTAAACCAATTGAGCCACTGGCTATGGGAGGGGAAGAGGGAGACATAGGAGATAAGGAGAGGGGAAGAATCAGATGGTCACTTTTCTTGTGTGCCCTGACAGGGAATCAAACCCAGGACGTCCATGTTGGGCTGATACTCTATCCATTGAGCCAACTGGCCAGGGCCAATTATTGTATTATTAATACAACTGTAAACCTACTTTCGCAGTTTTATACATATATATGTGTATGGCAGGTAGTAAAGGTAAATTCTGTTTATGAAACTTCTAGGTTGCAGCAAAATATCTGGAATGCCTTGTCCTGAAATACTTAGGGAAGTACCATATTCCCCATGTATAAGACACATCTTTTTCTGAAAAATTTGGGGTCTAAAAACTTCGTGCGACTCATACAGTGGTTGTAGTTTTTTTACCTGCATTTCCCGCTTTTTTTGCGCTTGTTTTTGCATTCATTGTTGAAGACAGTGATTCATCATCAGACACAGATGAGGACAAACTAATGGATGGGAGTTTTGAGAGTGATGAAGAACTGTATGAATTTTATGATAAATAAAACTTGAGTTCAATAACTTTATGTAATACAATTTTTTTTTTCAAATTTTGGGCCCCCAAATTAAGGTGCGTCTTATACATGGGGAAATACAGTACTGCATATTGAAATCTCAATTAAATAGAGGCCAGATGTCTAGGAAAAAACTTGCAGCCTAGAGTTTAGCCCCCAAATCAGAATTTAACTCAGAAAAGTAATTTGAATTACAAAAGTAAATTTCATTGAAGATGAGCACCTTAGTCTTTACCTCAGAATCTATTTAGTTTTTAGACAGTTATTAAAGTTGGTTGTTTCCTTCCCTGATTGATGTACAGCAAACTAGAAAGAGTCAAGTAGAGCTAAGTGAAAAGAATTCTGAAGACGGACACTAACAGTACCGGGAAAGAATCATCAGCAGGCTGGGAAGGGCAGAGATACCATGTATAAAAGAACTCCTAAGAGAGCAGTGTTGTTACAAACAGATGCAGACGCCTTAGTTGCCCCTAAAGCAGGGGTCTCAAACTCAACTCAGCATGTGGGCCGCAGAGCAAGATCACAGCCATTCAGCGGGCCGCACTAGGTCTACAAAAGGCAACTGTTACGCAACACTTTTCTCACTGCAGTTGAAAACAAAAAAAAATCAGTACAACAAGCACAATCGTACATGCAGTTTACTCAGTGTCACAAAACGACCAGAAACTGTAGTTCACATCACAACTGCTGTTAACTAAGCTAATATCTAGCTAGGATGCTAGAGAAATGAAAAATACAAGTAGGCCCCTAGGCTTACTTAATTTTATCCAAAATATTTTGAACTTCGTGGATTAGTCTGAGGGCCGCACAAAATTGTTCGGCAGGCCGCGAGTTTGAGACCCCTGCCCTAAAGGCTTACTTTTGAGGCTATAAGAAGAGGTGAAAAAAACTCTGCATAGGGCATAAGCAAAGCTGGGCTCCCCATTTGTGCAGAACTAGCAGCACAATATAGGCCAACAGGCTTAACTTCTCCCCGTGTCCCAGATTCCTAACAATAAAGTGAGGTCATTTTATATATAAAATGTACTGAATGTTTCCAAAGTTTTCCTCCCCTTTTAACACTTACCTCATTTCAGTGAATTTACAGGTAAGACTTGATTTATGATCTAAATGCTAAACACATCAATTAGAACAAACTGGGTAATTGACTTGTATACTTTTAAAAGAAATAAGTGAGAAAGTAAAATTTATTTTATGGTATATTTGCATCTTAAAATACTACTCTGTGTTTCTAAGTTTCTCTATTATCTTACTTTTTTATAACTCTGATCATTAAGTTGGAAATATTTTCTATTGAATTTGGCTACATACACTTAGCTTTATTTCTGCAGTGATTTGAGACCACTATAGTACCATTTTAAGGCATTTTGTCTAATTTCTTCATCTGAGTTTTATATTTTTCATTTTTTCCAGATCGTTATCCAAATGTAAACCCAGTCCAGGTTTCAACAGCAACATTTTTTTCTTTTCTTCAGTAAAGAGTGGAGAATGGAGACCAGCTATATCATCAGTATTGTTCACTGATAATAAAAAGTATAATCTCTCAAGCAACAGCTGCAGTGGGACCCCAGCAGTCACCATTTGCAAAGGTTTATGGACTTTGGTCTTGGCAAACTTGCTGCCAATGAAACGCCACTCATCTCAAGAAATTATTTTATTAATGGCAGTGGGTATTTGTGGTCACTGGAGAACACCTCTTGGTTATTGTTTTATAAACGGGGCCTCTGGATATTTGCAAGCTCAGCTGCTTTGTCTTACTGTTGGAAAACTGAGTGACATAGGGATCACAGTTGTGGCTGTTACGTCTGATGCTACAGCTCACAGTAGCATCAGCGTTGGGCAAAAGCATTGGGCTTCACAGCAGATGGCAAAAGCATTGGGCATACACGTTGATGGAGACAACATGAACTGTATATTTCAGATCCTTCATCTTCTAGCCAACAGATTGCATACTTTGATTCGTGCCACTTGCTTAGATGAATAAGAAATGCATTTCAGGATTTTCAAAGCATTCAGTTTATTAATGGCATAGCACATTGGCAGCACCTTGTGGAGTAAGTAGCACTAGAGGAACAGGAATTATCAAACATGGAAAGGATCGCAGGAAAACTTGCAAGTTTGAAAAACCACATACTAAAAATGAATTCAGCTACCCAACTCTTCAGTGAGAATGTGGCCAGCACATTAGTATGTCTGCTGTCATTAGGCCTGCCTCCTTTCCAAAAGTGTATTGGTACCATCCATTTTTTACACTTAATTAATAATCTGTTTGACATTTTTATTTATTTTATTTTATTTTTTGTATTTTTCTGAAGTTGGAAATGAGGAGGCAGCCAGACAGACTCCCGCTTGCACCTGACCGGGATCCACCCGGCATGCCCATCAGGGGGCGATGCTCTGCCCATCTGGGGCGTCGCTCTGTTGCAACCAGAGCCATTCTAGCGCCTGAGGCAGAGGGCACAGAGCCATCCTCAGCACCTGGGCCAACTTTTGCTCCAATGGAGCCTTGGCTGTGGGAGGGGAAGAGAGAGACAGAGAGGAAGGAGAGGGGGAGGGGTGGAGAAGCAGATAGGCGCTTCTCCTGTGTGCCCTTGCCACAAATCGAACCTGGGACTCCTGCACGCCAGGCAGACGCTCTACCACTGAGCCAACTGGTCAAGGCCTGTTTGACATTTTTATTAGTAGGAACTATTATGGAAAGGGACTTAGAGGACATCTAATGCTGAAACTTTTGGTAAAATTAATCACGTGTTAATGGAAGCCAAGACAATTTTTTTTACATTATCTTACACTAGCAATAATCAAATAATTAAAGGCAAGTGAAAACTAGGATTTCTGCTTAACGCTGAGAGCTTAAAATGGCTCTATCAAAATTATGTTTTCCCAACAGTAATGCCTTTTTTATATCTTCTGGCTTACAAATTCAGTCAAGCCCATCTGGAATTATTTCTAAAGATGCTTAGACAAATATTAGCAACCAGGTCTAACTCTACCTGTATGGCATTCCAGAAAGCTTACCATAATTTGGAAACCAGATACAGATTACAAGATCAAGTTTTTCTAAGTAAATTGAGCATTCTTGACATTTCAGTTGCTCAAAGGACAGATTTGGTCCTTTGGACAGTTCAGTGTCAATATGGTGTCATTGTTATAAAGACTGTTTTTCACAAAGAGGATATTTGTCAAGACTGGTCTAATTGTTCACTAAGTGAGGCATTACTAGACCTATTGGATCACAGGTGAAATCTCACCTGTTGTGTTGGTTATATTGCAGATAAGTTATCAGCTATTTTAACTTGTGAGGACTGCAGCAGTGCACTGTATGCTTCAGATCTCAAAGTCTCTAAAATTGGGTCACTGTTGTGTGTCAAAAAGAAGAGTGGTTTGTATATCCCATCAGAAAGTTTATGTCGAGTAATAAGTATTTGTGAACAAGTTGTAAGAATGCATTCAAGAATGGCAGTTTGGCCTGACCTGTGGTGGCTCAGTGGATAAAGCATCAACCTGGAAATGCTGAGGTCACCGGTTCAAAGCCCTGGGCTTGCCTGGTCAAGGCACATATGGGAGTTGATGCTTCCAGCTCCTCCCCCCTTCTCTCTCTGTCTCTCCTCTCTCTCTCTCTGTCTCTCCCTCTCCTCTCTAAAAAATGAATAAATAAATAAAAAAGAAACAAAGATTAAAAAAAAAAAAAAGAATGGCAGTTTGTAAATGACTTCCTAAACAGAGGGAATTTTATCTTCAGCAGAAAATATTATGTGAGTTTTCTGGACATATTTATCTTTTTTGTAGATTTAGATGAGCCTCTTTGTGATGGAGAGAAGCGTGTGCCATCATTCCCCTTGTAAAATCACTAAGGGATATATTTATAATACTCTGTTTTTTAAAGTTCAGAGCTAAAGATACAGCTCGTTTCCCTATAAAACCATTCAGAAACAATTGAAAATGTCACGGAAACACTGGTCATCTTTACAGGATTACAAATGTTCAAGTTTTGCTAATACCAATACAATTCATGCATCTGCTAAGTAACGATGGATATCCATTCAAATGAGGGACCTAAAATACAATAAAATTTATCTTAAGAATACTTGGTCAACATTTATTTTAAAGTTCAACTTACCCTATTTTCTAAATTGACCATTCTGCACAGTGGACAAGTTTGCAGTTCTGACTCAGAATCTAAAATCTGCATATTATAAAATCTGCTGGAACTTTGGTATGGCCTGCAGCATTTCAGAGTTACCCAGACTGTGCAAAGCATTAAGAGCAAAGTAGGTAAGAGGTGCTGTCTTTGAATTTACTACTAGAAGACTGAATAATGTGACTGGATATACTTCAAATTTATTCAGTCTACTTTAAAACAAGAGAGTTACAACGAGGAGTTACCAACACATTGACTCCTTTTACAAACAGACTATATTCCTTAAAAGAGCTTTGGTTTACAGCTTTTAAGAATGTTGACAGAATACCTATAAAACCTTGCATATAATTTTTACTTACAAATCGAAATTAAGGTGTGGTTTGAGAATTAGGCTAAATTAAAAAAGTGACCATAAAAATCCCTTTGCCGGGGTACCCTAAAATAGAAATACTCATTATCTCTGGCAGAAGGTAAACGTGAGCCATGGGATGGTTCATTGCGCTGCAGTGAACCTGGGGAGTCTAGTTTTTGGGAAGTACACAGGTGATGTAATTTTCAAAATCCATTGTCTCTAGACTTCGAAATACTACTTTTGAATAATAGAGTGGACACTTATTTGACTCCTATTAGAAGAGCTCAATGCTCATCAGTGAATGAGAAGCCTTGATTTCAACTTCTAAAGTCTACTTGTTGATTACAGGAAGGCTAAAATAATGAAACATATTTCAGTGTTGAAGGAATAGTGAAATTTCATAGTATATGAGTAATAAATTGAGAAAAGATGGTCAACTGAGACAATAGATATGAAAAAACATTGCCTTAACTACATAATTTTTCAGAAATTTAAGAGAAATAATCTAAAGATGGAAACATAATAAGGGTAATATTCTCCATTCTCTCATACCCAGATTTGAAAAGATAAACAGGAAACTGAAAATTGCAAAAGATTAATGACTAGGTAGAAGTTGAGTTTCTTGAATTAAAATTTACCCTAAGTAGTATATTTTGATATACTTTTACATTTGTTCTACCTCAAACAAAGGCTTACATTTTGAAATGTAATTAAGAGTTGCCTCAGCGGTAGAGCGTCCGCCTAGCGTGCGGAGGACCCAGGTTTGATTCCCGGCCAGGGCACACAGGAGAAGCGCCCATTTGCTTCTCCACCCCTCCGCCGCGCTTTCCTCTCTGTCTCTCTCTTCCCCTCCAGCAGCCAAGGCTCCATTGGAGCAAAGATGGCCCGGGCGCTGGGGATGGCTCCTTGGCCTCTGCCCCAGGCGCTAGAGTGGCTCTGGTCGCAACATGGCGACGCCCAGGATGGGCAGAGCATCGCCCCCTGGTGGGCAGAGCGTCGCCCCCTGGTGGGCGTGCCGGGTGGATCCCGGTCGGGCGCATGCGGGGAGTCTGTCTGACTGTCTCTCCCTGTTTCCAGCTTCAGAAAAATGCAAAAAAAAAAAAAAAAGAGTTGCACTACATTTTATATGAGCTATTGCTGAGAAGTCTGAATATTGTGGTTTTTGTTTTGTTTGCAATAGAATGAATTTAGATTCACCAAGATATTTAAAGGAAACCTTTTTGTAAGTCACTACTTT
The DNA here is from genome assembly GCF_036850995.1 of Saccopteryx leptura. Lineage (NCBI taxonomy): Eukaryota > Metazoa > Chordata > Mammalia > Chiroptera > Emballonuridae > Saccopteryx > Saccopteryx leptura. Next base: position 64,287,845 of record NC_089507.1, read on the forward strand.
TAATTTATTACTTATTAATTTATTACCTAATCTTTACTTAAAACTATGTTCATTGTAATGTTTTAGTTCTTTGCTGTTACATTTCATTAATGAAGTATTATATTCTGTATTTTAAGAAATTAGTGCCTGACCTGTGGTGGTGCTGTAGATAAAGTGTCAACCTGGAATGCTAGGGTTGCTTGTTCAAAAAACCCATGTTTGCCTGGTCAAGGCACATATGGGAGTTGATGCTTCCTGCTCCTCCCCCCTTCTCTCTCTCTTTCTAAAATGAATAAATAAAATCTTTGGAAAAAAAATAAAAATAAAAGAAATTAGTGTTGTTCGCATTATTTAAGTGCTGGATAAATTGAACAAACATTGAAGATAATATTTTCATCACTGCCTTTATCACAGTTAATTGCTCTTGCCCTAGTAAAGTGTGATATCAGATTTACTTGATATGATTTGCTTGACAGTAAAATTATTCATTTATTTATTCATTTTAGAGAGGAGAGGGGGAGACAGAGAGAGAGAGAGAGAGAGTAGAGACAGAGAGAGAGAAGGGGGGGAGGAGCTGGAAGCATCAACTCTCATATGTACCTTGACCAGGCAAGCCCAGGGTTTCGAACCGGCAACCTCAGCATTTCCAGGTTGATGCTTTATCCACTGCGCCACCACAGGTCAGGCCTACAGTAAAATTAAAAAAAAATTTTTTTAAACTTATTTTGTTTTAAAGAGAGAAGAGAGAAAGAGAAGGGAGGCAGGGAGCATTGACTCATAGTTGCATCCCATATGTGCCTTGAGCAGGCAAGTCCAGAGTTTCAAACCAGCATTCTAAGTCCATGCTTTATCCACTGTGTCACCACAGGTCAGGTGTGAAATATTTCAATATTCATATCTGAGGATTATTTAGTTTATAAATTCAATGCAGAACCTTTGTTCTTTTTTTTCTTCGGAGAAAACTAACATTCCCTTTAGAAATGTATCCTTCTTACTTTTTTTAATTTTCTTTTTTTAATTTTTTTATTTTTCTGAAGCTGGAAACGGGGAGGCAGTCAGACAGACTCCCGCATATGCCCGACCAGGATCCAGCCGGCACGCCCACCAGGGGGCGATGCTCTACCCATCCGGGGCGTCGCTCTGTCGCAACCAGAGCCACTCTAGCGCCTGGGGCAGAGGCCAAGGAGCCATCCCCAGTGCCCAGGCCATCTTTTGCTCCAATGGAGCCTCGGCTGCAGGAGGGGAAGAGAGAGACAGAGAGGAAGGAGAGGGGGAGGGGTGGAGAAGCAGATGGGTGCCTCTCCTGTGTGCCCTGGCCAGGAATCCAACCTGGGACTTCTGCACGCCAGGCCGATGCTCTACCACCGAGCCAACTGGCCAGGGCCACTTTTTTTTTTTCTTTTTTATTAATCAGTGAGAGGAGGGGAGGCAGAGATATACTCCCACATGCACCCTGACCAGGATCCACACACAAGCCCACTGGGGACGATGCTCTGCCCATCTGGAGCCATTGCTCAATTGCTCCAACTGAACTCTTCTTAGTGCTTGAGACAGAGGCCATCCTCAGCGCCCATGGCCAATTCGCTCCACTCGAGCTATGACTGCAGGAGGGGCCGGGGAGAGAGAAAGAGAGAGAGAGAGAGAGAGAGAAGCAAGAGGAGAAGGAGTGCTTCTCCTGTGTGCCCTGACAGGGAATTGAACCCAGGACTTCCACATGTTGGGCCGATGCTCTACCACTGAGCCAACCTGCCAGGGCCTTATCCTTCCTACTTTTCAACAAATAGTGCTGTAACAATTGGATATCTACATGGAAAAGTATTAACTTAATGGATCTAAATCTAAATGTAAGAGGTAAAAGTACAAAACTCTTAGAAGAGAGTTGAGATTTAGATCTATGTTTTCTTAGACATGACACCAAAAGCACCATCAACAACAAAATAAATTGGACTTCATCAAATTTAAAAACTTGTGCTTCAGGGGACATCGTCAATAAAGTAAGAACCCAAAGAACGGGAGAAAATTTTTACAAATCATATTGTCTGGAAAAGAGTTTGTATCTAGAATATACAAAGAATATAACTCAATAATAAACAACAACCCAATTTTTAAAGCGAGTAAAACTGAGTAGACACTCTTCAAAGGAGATATGACATCTTAAATGATATTGAATGATCCAATCCATGAACATGAATGGTATCTTTCTGTTTTTTAAGGTCTTTGATTTTTAAAAAAAATCAGTGTTTTTGCTTGACCAGGCAGTGGCGTAGTGGATAGAGCATTGGACTGGGATGCAGAGGACCCAGATAGAAACCCCAAGGTTGCCAGCTTGAGCGCAGGCTCACCAGCTTGAGCGTGGGGTCGCTGGCTTGAGCATAGGATAATAGACATGACTCCATGGTCGCTGACTTGAACCCAAAGGTCACTGGCTTGAGCTCAAGTTTGCTGGCTTGAGCAAGGGGGTCACTCGCTCTGCTGCAGCCTCCCCCCCCCCATCAAGGCACATATGAAAAAGCAATCATTGAACAACTAAGGTGCTGCAATGAAGAACTGATGTTTCTCATCTCTCTCCCTTCCTGTCTATCCATATCTATCCCTGTCTCGGTCTCTGTCACACACACACACACACACACACACACACACACACACGTGTTTTCTACATTTCACATATACATCTTGTACATATTTTTGTTACATTTCATGTTTTATGGTGCTGCTGTAAATGGTAATTTAAGCCCTGGCCAGTTTGCTCAGTGGATAGTGTTGGCCCCATGTGTTGATCCCCCAGTCAGGGTACTCGTGAGAAGTGACCATCTACTTCTCTCCCCTCCCCCCTGCCCCTTCTCTCTCTTCCCATTCTGCAGCCAGTGGCTCCATTGGTTTTAGCGTAGGCCCAGGGAGCTCAGGATAGCTTGGCTGTTCTGAGCTTTGGATTCAGGCGCTGAGGGTAGCTCAGTTGATTAAAGCATTGGTCCCAGACAGGGGTTGCCAGGTGGATCCTGGTCGGGGTGAATGAGGGAGTCTATCTCCCCTCCTCTCACTTAAAAAATAAATAAAAATTAAATGGTAATTTAAAATTTTCAGTTTCTAAATGTTGATTTCTATGTATAAACACACTTTTGCACACTGACTTGCTAAACTCACTTACTAGTTCTAGTAGCTTTTTAAAAAAAGATCATTTGACTTTCCCATATAGGTATTCACATCATCCACAAATTGATACTGTCCTACTCATTTTTCATCAATGGCCTTTTCTCCGCTCATACAGTGACCTCCAATAGTGTTGAATAGGAATACCTTGTTCCCAATCTTAAGAGGGCAAACATTGTCCTCACCATATATGTTAGCTGTACATTTTTATTAAAAGCTCTTTTATCAGGTTGAGGATCTCTGCTATTCCCAGTTTGCTGAAGAGTTGTTTTATAATAATTAATGGATATTGAATTTTGTCAAATTTTCTTCAGTTTTTAGGAAAAAAATTATTTTGAGACTTTAAATACCATAATAGTTACCCTTTTAAAACATACAACTTAGTAGTGTTTAGTATATCCAAAAGGTTGTTTTCTGCAACTTTTGAGATGCTGTTTTTCTTTTGCATGTTAATACTGATTTTTTTTTTTAATGTTGGGTCAACTTTTTTTATTTTTCTGAAGCTGGAAACGGGGAGGCAGTCAGACTCCTGCATGCACCCGACCGGGATCCACCCGGCACGCCCACCAGGGGGCGATGCTCTGCCCATCTGGGTGTCGCTCTGTCGGGACCAGAGCCACTCTAACGCCCGGGGCAGAGGCCAAGGAGCCATCCCCAGTGCCCGGGCCATCTTTTGCTCCAATGGAGCCTCAGCTGCGGGAGGGGAAGAGAGAGGCAGAGAGGAAGGAGAGGGGGAGGGGTGGAGAAGCAGACGGGCGCCTCTCCTGTGTGCCCTGGCCAGGAATCGAACCCAGGACTTCCACATGCCAGGCCGACGCTCCACCACTGAGCCAACCGGCCAGGGCCTGGGTCAACCTTTTATCCCTGGGATAGACTCACCCTGGTCATGATGTATTGTTTTTATATATTGCCAGATTATACTTGCTAATAAATTAGTTACATTAAAGTCTGTGGCCATAATAAACATTACCCTGGATTTACTGATTTTTTATTGCTTTTGGGTGAAAACTAAAAATACCTTAAATACTTTCATAAAACTTTTAAAACTTTTTTTTTTTTTAATTGAGAGGCAGGGAGGCAGACAGACAGGGTCCTGGATGTGCCCAGCCTGGGATCCACCTGGCAAGCTCCCTACCAGGCAATGCTCTGCCCATCTGGGGCTGCTGCTCTGTTGCTCAGCAACCGAGCTATTTTAGTGCCTGAGGTGAGGCCATGGAGCCATCCTCAGCACCTTGGGCCCACTTGCTCAAACCATTTGAGCCATGTCTGCAGGAGAGAGAGAGAGAGAGAGAGAGAGAGAGAGAGAGAGAGAGAAGATGGAGGGGTGGAGAAGCAGATGGTTACTTCTGTGCACCCTGACCAGGAATCTAACCAGGGACTTCACACACTGAGAGCCAACTGGCCAGGGCCAAAAGTAAATTTTTAAAAGATATATATTTTTAAGATTTTATTTATTGATTTTAGGGGGGGGAGAGAGAGAGAAAACAAAAGGCAGTGGGGGAGGAACAGGAAGCATCAGATTATAGTAGTTGCTTCTCATATGTGCCTTGACCAGGTAAGGCCAGGGTTTCAAGCCTACGATTTCAGCATTTCAGGTTGACATTTTATCCACTGCACTACCACAGGTCAGGCTAAAACTAAAATTTTAATTTAAAAAGTTTAAAAACTTTATATACCTTACATTTAATAAAATTACTTGGATCATAAAAAGTTCACATTTGGCGTGACCTGTGGTGGTGCAGTGGATAAAGCACGGACCTGGAATGCTGAGGTTTCCAATTCAAAACCCTGGCCTTACCTGGTCAAGGTATGGCCTTGCCCAGTCAAGGTACATAAGAGAGTTGATGCTTCCTACTTCTCCCCCTTCCCTCTTTCTTTCTCTAAAATAAATAGTCTTAAAAAATATTAAAAAGAAGGAAGTTCACATTTGGTCTGTAGATGACAAAATGAGTATTAAAGAAGCCCTAATGCCTGACCTGTGGTGGTTCAGTGGATAAAGCATCAACCTGGAATGCTGTGGTCATCAGTTCAAAACCCTGGGCTTGCCTGGTCAAGGCACATATGGGAGTTGATGCTTCCTGCTCCTCCCCTCCTTCTCTCTCTCTCTCTCTCCTATCTTTAAAACAAATAAACTAAAAAAATAAAGAAGCCCTAACAAGGGGAAAGACCCAAGTAATTTACATAAAATATAATTATCATTAAAAGTAGTGACTGGCTCCAGCCTCTGAGTTGCTGCAACAAAATTCCTATATGAAATGTTTAAGGTGCAATATGATCACATGCAGGGCTGAGGTCCTTGGTTTGAAGCTGTATTTACATAACAAGTATTCATTTTCTTAGTTATTCATTACAAAACAATAAAATAAACTTTCCTAGAGGTATTTTTATTCACATTTTACATAAGAATTGAAAAAATGTCAGATGTGCATAAAAGAAGATTGGGAGGCCAAAGCAGCAGTCTCCCCGAAGTTGCTGCTCATCTTGTTTTAATATCCTGTAATGTTATGGTTCTGGTTTTAATATAGTCCAAGGACAAGATCTACAAATTGCTTTCAGTTCTTATAAGAAAGTGCTCACCCCATAGAAACATCAAGCATTATTAAAAAAAAGAAAAGAAAAAAAAAGAGTAAATTGTCCTTAAAAGAAATAGTGGAAGCCTGACCAGGTGGTGGCGCAGTGGATAGAGCGTCAAACTGGGATGTGGAGGACCCAGGTTCGAGACTCCAAGGTTGCCAGCTTGAGCGCGGGCCCATCTGGTTTGAACAAAAGCTCACCAGCTTGGATCCAAGGTCGCTGGCTCCAGCAAGGGGGTTACTTGGTCTGCTGTAGCCCCACAGTCAAGGCACACATGAGAAAGCAATCAATGAACAACTAAGGTGTTGCAACGAAAAACTGATGACTGATGCTTCTCATCTCTCTCCATTCCCGTCTGTCTGTCCCTATCTATTCCTCTCTCTGTCACTGTAAAAAAATAAATAAAAAAGAAATAGTGGAAGAATGTCTCATTTCAAAGCGATTTATGTTAATAATAATTGCACAAAATGATAGATATTTTAGTTGTGATTTTTCAAAAGTAATGTTAAATTTACCTAAAATCAGGTATGTTAAAAGGTTTTGTGCATGTTAAATGGTTAAAAAGTAGTGTTATTAAAAAAAAAGTGCAAAAGCTCTTTGTACAGAATAGTATAAATGTTTATTTTTTGTATGATTTACTTTGTTGTTATGTTTTTACAATATAGAAAAGTGTATTCTTTGAATAGCTCTAGTAAATATAAATTTAATCTTTCTATTTTGGGATGTAAATAGAGCTAAAAAATTATATACCCAACCCTCCCCAAATAGTCTTTTAAAATTGTTGAATTAATGTGGATATTAATCTTGTTCAGCAATTTGATGCAAATGCCTAAATACAAAAAGTTGTTTAGTAAGTACTACACACAAAGGAAAAGACTTAATACTTTCGCTTTTTGAAAATCAGAAAAACTAGTAGCATTTGATCGCACCTTCAAATTTTTACAAGCAAAACATTATCAAGCAATGCCATCATACATAATTTATAATTGTAATCCAAATTTCACAAACATTTTCTGCACACTGTATATAAATACACATCACAAAGGTGCAATTAGAAGTGAACACAGAATATGTACAAAATGAACAAAGTTTAGGTTTAGACCAAAAAGGTACTGTAATTTTTTGAAAAATAACTTGATTAGATATTATTTTATCCTCTTACACTAATTTACATTTATACAAATTTTAATTAAACACACTAGATTGAGGTGCTAAGAATGTTTGCACTATCTACATTTAAAGTTTACTGCACTGTAATTTTGTAAATTCGAATTTCAAAAGAAAGATACTAATGCATAACGGAATTTTCTTTTGGATTACTTAATTTCTATTGCCTATATCTTGCATGTTCATATGAACATATATACACACTTAATACATACAACTATAGATTCCTTGTAGGAAATGTAATAATTATACACTAATAATTATTGAGGATTAAGGTACCTAACAAAAGGCCTGAATTCCAACATGGTTTTTTTTGTCATAAAATCTAGAGTTCTATTATAACAGGCTCTTAAATTCATAAAGCTCTTGAATTTCTGAAAATGATTTGTAAGTTATTTTAGTAATTATATGAAAACACTCATACCTTCAGCTTACCAAATCACTGGCTAAAAATAATGCCATATTAAACTTTCCTTATAAAAAAAAATCCCACTATAATTTTGAAAGCATTATTAGGAGGCCCATTTCAGTAAATCAAGTTTGAAACATCTGGTTTGAAACATCTTAGTTCAAAAAGTCTATAAAGAGAACTGTACAGACGAAAAATCCTCCCCTAAATTCATGTCTCAGAGTTTCAATCCATTCAAGCCAACTTTTATACCTGGTAATTATATAAGGTTCTATTTTACCACTACCTAATAATATGTTTAGCTTTTATATATAGGAACCTTTCATTTGAACAGTACCCAGTAATCACATTGATAATTTATTATCATTTCAAATACATAATACTTCCTTGAAAGAAAATGGAAACATCCCAGAGCATTTCTTAGTCACTTCTTATTATAAAATCACATGTCCATCCTTTGAGAATTCTTTACTATCCCTTAAGGTTTTATATGTTTTTTTAAAAAACAAAGTAATTTCTTTATTTTAAAAGTGTGCCTATGAATTACTTTCCCTTCTGACAGTCCCAAAGTGATCCTATTATTCCAGAAACCATCATAAAAAGTTGATTTTTCTTAAACAAAAAAAGATAATGTTTTTCTAAACACAATGCCATTGAAACTATGTTCCATAAGAATTTGTTTATGTAGACGTTCCATCTGCTTATATTCTAGGTCTGGTACCACAGAATGGCTGCGTAACACCAATGCTGCTTTGACTTTTTCTACTGAACAAAGTCATACAACGCCATACAGTATAAATTATAGTAATTTATAAATGTTCTTTATCAATAGAGTCAGAAGGCTAGAACATCCAATTCTTAAGAAACCCAAGCAAATTAAAAAGTTATATAATACAATAAAGAAAAATTCAATTTAGAAGGGGCATAAGGAGATTAACTAAAAATTTTAAAATGTACTAATTTCCTCATTTAAAATTTCTTCTCTCTCAATATTATAATTTCAGGTCTGACAAGGACTAAATTAACAATACAATAATTATTAAATTATCTTCCAGAAAATCAAGTGTCCCTGCACCTTCAATTTTCTGTATAGTTCCATTTATCAGTCTTCTGTGCAAGAATTAGCAATTCATAGCACAAGGGTCACTTTTTGCTTTTCCTGCAGAGTTGATGACGCTCATCAAACATCGTCCAAATTCTTCAAGTATCATCCGTTCGGCTGCTGCTTTTGACTTTCCCTTCTTGTCTGCCTGCTCTGCCTGGGCAAGAAGGCAGTTACACGTGGCTTCAGCTACTTCTTTTGTTACAAATGTAAATGGCAATCTGAAAATGAGAGAAAGGGAGATGGTGGTGCTAAATAAACTACAAAAGTGGATGACGTGTTTCATTTAGAAAACTGTTGACATCTTCATATTCACCCGGGCACTAAGCATTACGATTTATGCAACAAACATAAGCACATCCTAAAGAGATTTAAAAAGCTCGGACCTGGTTTTATGATTGAGCATATTTTAAAAATATTGTTCAGAAAATATAACATTTTACATAAATATATGTCTTCTTACCTAGACAAGGTTATCTAGATAACTAAAAGATGTCATTCTACATGTTGACTTGATAATTCTGTAACAAAAGTCCTCTCAATTCATTATTGTTAGCTCCACGGTGCAGTCTGTTTTATTTACTGCTGTCTCTTCACTGTCTAGAACAGTGCCTGACAAAGATACACTCCTTGAATATTTGCTGAAGGAATGAATAAATTATATTGGGAACTGAAAGTACTATTTACTGGACAACACTAAAAATAAAGCACTTTCTCATATTTCAAATATATTTGTAAAAAATCAAAACACACCAAAATTTTGCATTGTTTTATCACAAGAAACAACAATAAGGAAACCAAATGCTGTTCTGTACATGGGAGTTTCATTCATAAAGACCTGAACTACTGAATATTGAATTAGAGCAACCCAATCTGAGGCTTGCTATATGCAGCCAAGTGTTAAAAGTTTTCAACAGATAAAACTGGGCAACCTAAACCTAACCACTAATTCAACTTTTAAGTAGTCACTAATAGAAGGAAGCCACAAAAACAAAACAAAAAATGAAGCCTTTAATTAAGGTCCACTGTGATAAGAGAAGATATCAGGAGCCAGCCTGCTATACAATTGTATAGAAATAGTTATTTATTTATTTATATTTTTGTATTTTTTTGAAGTGAGAAGCATGGAGGCAGAGAGACAGACTCCCTTATGTGCCCGACCGGGATCTACCCGGCATGCCCACTAGGGCGTTGCATTGTTGCAACCAGAGCCATTCTAGCACCTGAGGCAGAGGCCATGGAGCCATCCTCAGCACCCGGGCCAACTTTGCTCCAATGGAGTCTTGGCTGTGGGAGGGGAAGAGAGAGATAAAGAGAAAGGAGAGGGGGAAGGGTGGAGAAGCAGGTGGGTGCTTCTCTTGTTTGTCCTGACTGGGAATCGAACCTAGGACATCCACACGTCAGGCTGATGCTCTACCACTGAGCCAACTGTTGGCCAGGGCCAACAGAAATATTTAAAATACAAAAAGCACTTTAAATTAGAAAATATTATAATATTATAATCATGTAACTATTACAATAATATAATATATGTTGTATTAGTAATATTGTATAATAGTGCTCAATATATCACATTTGGAAAACAGAAAAAAGGAAAGAAAAATACAAATCTCTGTCACTCAAAGACAAATATTTTATGCTAGCAGAACATTATAGTATATAATTTTGTGTTCTTTGACATCTCATAATATAAACATTTCCCCATGAAAACTAATTGAAAATTTAATTGTAAATATTTGAGTGTAGCAGTATCTTTAATCTCCAAATGGAGATTAAATCCATTTCCACTTTATTTACTCAAGAACCATTTGCTGATTATATTGCAGTTGTAAGAGTTCTTTAGAACTAGTATCTGAAAAATATTTTGTACAAAAGAAGCATTACTGCCTGACCAGGCGATGGCGCAGTGGATAGAGCATCGGACTAGGATGTGGAGGACTCAGGTTCGAGACCCCGAGGTCGCCAGTTTGAGTATGGGCTCATCTGGTTTGAGCAAAGCTCACCAGCTTGGACCCAAGGTCGCTGGCTCGAGCAAGGGGTCACTCGGTCTGCTGTAGGCCCCCGGTCAAGGCACATATGAGAAAGCAATCAAAGAACAACTAAAGTGTTGCAACGAAAAACTAATGATTGATGCTTCTCATCTCTCTATGTTCCTGTCTGTCCCTATCTATCCCTATCTCTGGAAAAAAAAATGCATTACTTTTATAAGCATTGGATCTTATTTCAACTTAGGCATTTTAAATGATTTACCTACCATTTGCAAGGCTTATTCCATTTACTAGTTCCTCAAATTAACCTGTAGCAAACTAATATAAATCTAAGACAGTAAACTGGATGGATCAGGCCCTGACAAACGGGGCAACAAAGGTGCTTTTCTCCTCAGTCACATGGTATGGGTGATTCGAAGGCTAAGAAAACAGGCTCAGAGAGATGAAGTTCTTGTTGAATTCACAAACCACTACAGAGCTCAGATAGTATTTAAATGCAGGTTGGCCTGACTTGAAATGAAGCTCCAGCTTTTCTACTCCAGCGCTCAGCAGTATTGTGAAATGAGCTACAATAATATAGTGTGTGATGGCTGCTTCAATAGTATGGACAGTGCTACAAGGGCAAGGTAAGAGTGCAACAAATGTGGGTAATGACATAACCAATAAGAGGTATGAAAAATCTGGTTTTCTTAGTGGTTTGTCACATTACATAATTGCTCATCTTAGTAGGGAGAAAGCCAATGGAATTAAAAGAGAGTGAACTAAAGCATTACTGTACATTTTAGAACTGTGCAATGTATCTGCTAGCGGCTTTTCTGTTGCCTTTAGATTTCTTTACAAAAAGTAACAAAAGACAGAAATCGCAAAAATCAGATTTGCAATAATAATATGAACTCAGTTCTGTCTAAAGAGAAACTTTACCAAAAAAAGAATATTCATGTCATACTATAAAAGGGATGAAACTATTGACTTACTTTCCTCCTCCGCTATTCAAAGCTGGTGACGGCCTAGTAAGCAAGTCGGAAATTTGAGAGGATAGCTTAGTCTTCGCTGCCGTTTGCTGCTGTACCCTCACTTCAGCTGCGTCTGCCAAGTGCATCAGTGTCTTTCTTTCTGGGCTTTCTTCAAAATTCTTACAGCCAATACATTTGCATATTGAGGAACACATTATTTTTGCCTAGAAGATTTACAAAAGAAAAGCTTCCAAATCAAAACCAGAACACATTACTATAAACTCCAAGATCAAGTCAACAGATAACACAATTAACTGGTTAACTGACATGGAAATTATTAATGGTAAGTGAGATAAGCCAGGCAGAAAAAGAAAAATATCATATGACCTCACTCATTTGAGGAATTCAATGAACAATGTGAACTGAGGAACGGAATTGAGACAGAGGAGAGATCAAAGGGACCAGAGGAAAAGAGAACAGAGGGAAAGGGGATGATAGGATGGGATAAAGCTGAAGGGAAGGGGGGAGGGTGCTATTGGGAGGAGGGAAAGGGAGATGTTGAGGAGAATATGGGGGAGGGGGATGCATTCGAGGTAACACTAGAATCTATGTAAACACAATTAATTAAAATCAATAAAAGAATTATCTATGGAAAAAAAAAATGGGCAAAGGACCTGGGTAGACACTTCTCTAAAGAAGACAGATGGCAAATAGACATGAAAAGATGCTTGTCACTAATCGTCACAGAAATGCAAATTAAAACCACAATGAGAGCCTGACCAGGTGGTTGCACAGTGGATAGAGCACCAGACTGGGATGTGGAGAACCCAGGTTCAAATCATAAGGTCACTGGCTTGAGCTCAGGCTCATCTGGCTTGAGTGGGGGCTCACCAGCTTGAGCACGGGGTCACTGACTTGAGTGTGGGATCATAGACAGAAGAACCCCATGGCTGCTGGCTTGAAGCCCAAGGTCGCTGGCTTGAGCCCGCCCAAGGTCGCTGGCTTGAGCCTGCCCAAGATCACTGGCTTGTGCAAGGGGTTCACTTGCTCTGCTGGAGCCCCCTGGTCAAAGCACATATGAGAAAGCAATCAATGAACAACTAAGGAGACTAAGGAGCCACAATGAAGAATTGATGCTTCTCATCTCTCTCCCTTCCCCTTCCTGCCTGTCTGTCCTTTTTGTCTCTGTCACAAAAAAAAACCCCAAAACAAAACAAAACAAAAAAACACAATGTGATAACATCCCACATTTGTCAGAATGGCTGTCATCAATAAATCAACAAACAAGTGTTGGCTAGGATGTGGAAAAAAGGGAACCCTCATGCACTGTTGGTGGGAATGCAGACTGGTAAAGCCTATGGAAAGCAGTATGGAGTTACCTCAAAAAATTAAAAATGAAACTACCTTATGACATAGCAGTTCCACTTCTGGGAATATATCTGCAGAAACCTGAAATACTAATTTGAAAGAATATACGCACCCCTACATTAATTGCAGTGTTTTTGACAACACTCAAGATCTGGCCTGACCAGGCAGTGGCACAGTGGATAGAGCGTCGGACTGGGATTCGGAGGACCCAGGTTCGAGACCCCGAGGTCGCCAGCTTGGACCCAAGTCTCTGGCTAGACAAAGGATTACTCGGTCTGCTGTAGCCCCATGGTGAAGGCACATATCAGAAAGCAATCAATGAACAACTGAGGTGTCGCAACAAGAAAAAAAAAAAAGATCTGGAAGCAGCCAAGGATCCATCAGGAGATGAGCACAGTGGTGCTTGACACACCAGCACTTTGAATCACGAGCAATTTGAGAGACAAGCAGCCACCTGTGGGATTTTTTGCTTTAAGGCATGAGCAGATGTTTGAACCACGAGCTTTCGCCACCCTCCACTAGATAGCCTGCTGAACGTTCTGAAAGGGAGGAAGAAACAAATTTCCATGGAAAGGTTTTTGTTGAAACAGCCTCTAACTGAAAGTGAGGAAAGTGTGGTGAAAAAGCCAAGTCAGTGAAGAAAATGATGATTGTTGGGCAAATGAGTTTGTAAAATTTTTAGTTTCTGAGTTTGCTTACTTTTATTGTTAAAAATGGCGCTGGGCAGCTGTCTGTGAAATTGCTAATTACCTTCCTGCTTGGGAAGAGCCATTGTTATGCTAATGTACCCCTCCTCCAGTATCTTTGCCTGACCTTGAAGGTAAATATAGTTCATAAACCAGTTTATTTCTTTACATGATCTCTTATTATGTGTGTGTGTGTGTGTGTATATATATATATATATATATATATATATATATATATGTATTTGTTATTTATAAAGTACATTTTCTTATTTAAAGGTATATAAAACAGGCCCTGGCCGGTTGGCTCAGTGGTAGAGTGTCAGCCTGGCATGGAGTCCTGGGTTCGATTCTCGACCAGGGCACACAGGAGAAGTGCCCATCTGCTTCTCCACCCCTCCCCCTCTCCTTCCTCTCTGTCTCTCTCTTCCCCTCCCACAGCCAAGGCTCCATTGGAGCAAAGTTGGCCCGGGCGCTGAGGATGGCTCTGTGGCCTCTGCCTCAGGCGCTAGAATGGCTCTGATTGCGGCAGAGCATCGCCCCCTGGTGGGCGTGCCGGGTGGATCCCGGTCAGGAGCATGCGGGAGTCTGTCTGACTGCCTCCCTGTTTCCAGCTTCGGAAAAATACAAAAAAAAAAAAAGTATATAAAACAAAAAATTGGTGTTTTTTGGGGGCCGGATGGATTAGTTGCATTCCCATTAATTTAAATGGGGAAATTCAATTTGACACATGAGCAAACTGAGTCACGAGCTTGGCCATGAAACGAATTAAATTTGTGTGTCAAGGTACCACTGTAGATAAAAAAGCTGTGCACCCTGGCTGGCTTGCTCAGTGGATAGAGCGTCCTTCCCACGTGCAGACATCCCAGGTTTGATCCCCAGTCAGGGCACACATGAGAAGCAACCATCTGCTTCTCTTCCCCTCCCTTTCCTGTTTTTTTTCAAGCCTCTGACTGTCAGTGGCTTGACTGGCTCGAGCATCAGCCTGGGCACTGAAGATAGCTCCATTAGTCCGAGTGTTGGCCTCAGGCACTGAGGATAGCTCAGTTGCTTCACCCATCGGCCCCAGATGGCGGTTGCTGGGTGGAGCCCAATTGGGGCACATGTGCAAGTCTATCTATCTCTCCTCCTCTCACTTAAAAAAAAAAAAAGAAAAAACTAAAAGCTCTGGTACATTTATACAATGGAATACTATTCGGCTATAAAAGAGAAGGAAATCTTACCCTTTGTAACGGCATGGATGGACCTGGAGAGTATTAGGCTAAGCAAAATAAGTCAGAGAAAGACAAGCACCATATAATCTAACTCATATGTGGAATCTAATGAACAAAATAAAATACAAACAGGCTCATGGATACAGAGAACAGACTGACAGCTGTCAAAGGTGATGGAGTTGACGGGGGTTGGTGGTGAAAAGGGTGAAGGGATTAAGCAAAGAAAGAAAAATCTCACAGATACAAACAACATTATGGTGATTACAAGAGGGAAATGAGGATGGGGAGGTAGAAAAAGATACGGGGGTAAATGGTGATGGAAGGAGACGACTCAGGGTGGTGAGCACACAATACAATATACAGCTGATGTATTATAGAATTGTACAACTGAAGCCTATATAATTTTATTAAGCAACGTCACCTCAATAAAAAAGGTAAAAAAAACATGTTCTTTTTTCTTTTACAGAGACAGAGAGATAGAGTCAGAGAGAGGGACAGACAGGGACAGACAGAAATGGAGAGATGAGAAGCATCAATCATTAGTTTTTCATTGCGCGCTGCAACACCTTAGTTGTACATTGATTGCTTTCTCATATGTGCCTTGACCGTGGGCCTTCAGCAGACTGAGTAACCCCTTGCTTGAGCCAGCGACCCTGGGCTCAAGCTGGTGAGCTTTTGCTCAAACCAGATGAGCCCGCGCTCAAGCTGGCGACCTCGGGGTCTCGAACCTGGGTCCTCCGCATCCCAGTCCGACGCTTTACCCACTCCACCACCGCCTGATCAGGCAAAAAACATGTTCTTTATAAAGAACATGAATTGATACATTACAACAAAAAATAAGGGTCATCTAGAATCAAACCACCTCAATCAAGCCATCATTAACATAGTGGTGACCTCCCACTCATGCAAACACACACATACACTATCATTTCAAAGGGATTCCATAGATGCTATTTTTATTACGGGTATCTCCTTCCCCAAAACCCCTCTCCAGATTCCCCAAACCCTTCAACAGCTCATATATAATCAGTATGTCCTTTCATGAAAAATATGTAAAATATATATTATTTATAAAAAACACAGATATTATATATGTACATATATATATTATTAACTCACAAATACAAAAGGTTTTTTAAATTTTATTTTACAAAATCATATTCCCACCTTTTGGCATCTTCCTTTTCTCACACTATGCCTCAGGATTCCCTCCTTCCAAGTCACCTGGCAGACTGAATGCATTCTATGTAATGGCTGGGAATTACTCCCTGGTAACGATGGGCCACATCTTATTTCACTCCCCTATTGGCGGGCATTTGTTTCTAGCTCTTGAGTACCACAAACAATGCATAAAAAGATTTTTTTTGGTATATATTGTTTTTATTTCTATGAACTAGATTTCTAGAATTGAGCTCACTGGTCAAATGTCACATATATTTTAATTTTAACAGATGTGGCCAGATTGTTCTTCCATAAGGCTGTGACACATTTCATCAGCAATGTATAAACTCGCAGGCGTCCCCAAACTGCGGCCCCCTGAGGCCATTTATCCAGCCCCCACTGCACTTCTGGAAGGGGCACCTCTTTCATTGGTGGTCAGTGAGAGGACCACTGTATTTGGCAGCCCTCCAATGGTCTGAGGGACAGTGAACTGGCCCCCTGTGTAAAAAGTTTGGAAATCCCTGGAAGGAAGCCTTTCCTACATTCCTTCCAACAATGTATATTATAGCTCTTTTTATACGGAGTGAAATAAGTAAATCAGAAAAAAAACTAACAACTATATGAATGCATACATAGAAGGGACATAAAAAATGAGACTCAGAGACATGAACAAGAATGTGATGGCAACAGGGGTGGGGGGTGGGGGGAGGGGGGATGGGGCGAAGAAGGAGTGAGGGGTTGGGAGAGGGGAGGGGCACAAAGAAAACCAGATAGGTGACAGAAGACAATTTAACTTTGGGGGAGGGGTATACAGCACAATCAAATGTCAAAACAATCTAGAGATGTTTTCTCTCAACATATGTACCCTGATTTATCAATGTCACTGCATTAAATTTAATAATTAAAAAAATATTTACCAATCTGACTGGGGAAAATAAAGTGAGAGCTCCTTGTTCTTTACATTGAACAGACTCCTAGTGATTTTGAGTACCTTCTGAGTATCTTTTCTTTAATGAACCCGTGTCAACTTAAATAAATAATTTCTCTCCATAACATCTAGCAAGGTAAACATCATTTTATGAACACTTTTACACTACACTAATACATTCCATTTATCAAGGGGAAACATGGATATACTGTATTTTTCACTCCATAAGACACACCTGACCATAAGACACATCTAGGGTTTTAAGGAGGAAAATCAGAAAAAAAAATATTCTGAACCAAATGATGTGGTAAAATATTTAATAAAATACCATATTTTTCACTCCATAAGATGCATGGGCATTTTCCCCTCCACTTTTGGGGGGAATAAAGTGCATCTTATGGAGCGAAAAATACGGTATATTTTGCGTAAACTGTGTCACTACGAGCAAGTCTGGAACTCACTACCTGAAGTAAGACTACTGGGCCACAAAAAAATATAGAAATCTTACCCTTTGTAATGGCATGGATGAACTTGTAGATTATTATGCTAAGTGAAATTAGCCATTCAGAGAAGGACAAGTACCATATGATTTCACTCATAGGTGGAATCTAATGAACAAAATGAACAAGCAAAATAGAGACAGACTCAGATACAGAGAACAGGCTGACAACTGTGTGTGAGAAGGTGGGGGAGGGTAGAGAGATTGAGCAAAGAGAGAAAAACAAAAACAATTCATGAATATGGACAACAGAGTGGTGACTGCTGAGGGCCGGAGGGCGGGAGGAGGGTATAGGGATAAACGGTGGACAGACCTGACTTGGGGCAGTGAACACACAATACAGTGTACAGATGATGTGTTGTAGAACTGTGCACCTGAAACCTGTGTAACTGTCAGCCAGTGTCACCCTAGTAAATTCAACAACAACAAGAATTATCTAATGATGAAGAGATAAAACCCCTGAGGAGGTGAAAGACACAGACATACTAATAATGTAAATTTGGATTAAGTTTTAAGAACCATAGGAATGCCTGACCAGGCAATGGCGCAGTGGATAGAGCATTCATAGCCTGGGGCACAGAGGACCCAGGTTTCCCCTCGCCCCAAAGTGAAAAGCGGGGGAGGGGAGGGGAGGCAGAGAGACTCCTGCATGCGCCCAACTGGGATTCACCCAGCATGCCCACTATGGGGCGATGCTCTGCCCATCTGAGCTGTTGCTCCACTGCAATCGGAGCCATTCTAGCACCTGAGGCAGAGGCCATGGAGCCATCCTCAGCGCCCGGGCAAACTTGACTCCAATGGAGCCTTGGCTGTGGGAAGGGGAAGAGACAGAGAGGAAAGGGAAGGAGAGGGGGAGGGAGAAGCAGATGGGCGCTTCTCCTGTGTGCCCTGGCTGGGAATTGAACCCGGGACTTCCACACTCCTGGCCGACACTCTACCTCTGAGCCAACCGGCCAGAGCCCTAGGTTTTTCTTAATTTTTAATTTTTTTTTATTTCAGTGAGAGGAGGGGAGGCAGAGAGACAGACAACGGTGTGGTGACTGCTGAGGGACGGAGGGCGGGAGAAGAGGGAGGATAATCAGTGAACAGAGACCGAGATGTGCCCCATCTGAGATTCACCTGGCAAGCCCATGAGGGGGCGATGTTCTGCCCATCTGTGGCTGTTGCTCCACTGCAACTGGAGCCATTTTTAGCACCTGAGGTAGAGGCCATGGAGCCATCCTCAGCACCCAGGTCAACCTGCTCAAGCTAATTGAGTCATGGTTGTGGAAGGGGAAGAGAAAAAGAGAAAGAAATAGAGAGAGAGAGGAGGAAGTGGAGAAGCAGATGGTCACTTCTCCTGTGTGCCCTGACCAGGAATTGAATCCAGGACATACACACACCAGGCCGACACTCTACCGCTGAGCCAATCGGCCAGGACTGAGGATCCAGGTTTGAAACCCCGAGGTTGCTGGCTTGAGCAAGGGATCACTGGCCCTGCTAGAGCCCCCTGGTCAAGGCACATGTGAGAAAGCAATCAATGAACAACTAAGGTGCTGCAATGAAGAATTGATGCTTCTCATCTCTCTCCCTTCCTGTCACTGTCCCCCTCTTTCTCACAAAACCCCCCCCAAAAAACAAACAAAAATAAACCATAGTAAAGGTACTATTATCTAATAGAAACTCAGGAGGGAGAAATTAGAATGATAAGGCATCCATTTGGCTTTGCTAATTCAACTAAGAGGGGGGGGAAAGTTCACAAAAAAAAGCGCAACCATTTAAATTATGTGGACAGTCACTCACTCAATCAACAAGCTCTGTGAAAGAAACAAATATGTTATCCAGGTGCAGACCAAATGGACCAAAAAAGACAATTAAATTCAAAGGACCAACAATTCAAGCCCTGGCCATTTGGATCAGTGGATAGAGCATGGGCCGAGGGTATGAATGTCCTGGATTTAATTCCCAGTCAGGGCACACAAGAGAAGGGACCATCTGCTTCTCTCTCCCTCCCTCTCTCCCTTCTCTCTCTCTTCTCCCTTAGCTAGTGGCTTGATTGGTTTGAGCAATGGCCGTAGGCACTAAGGATAGCTTGGTTGATTCAAGCATCAGCCCCATGAGGATTGCTGGGTGGATCCCAGTCGGGGCACATGCGGGAGTCTGTCTCACTATCTCCCTTCCTCTCATTAAAAAAAATAAATAATAAAAAGACCAACAATTCAATACAAACTGTCAGACATAGAATATTGTTAAAAATAAAACTGTCAGACAACACTGCAGCTAATTCATAGTGACCCAATTAGCCCTGCTAGTCATAGTTTAGTACATATATTCCAAGTTTTTCTATTTCTTCTCTTTTAGAACAACAAATTAATTAGACTGTGTATGTCCTGAATGCCAAGGATATCATTATAACAGATATGGCAACTTTCTCTCTTTTATCATATTTCAATCAGTCTATTGCCTTTTCTACTACTGATTCACAAATTTGTTAACCAGTTCAATTAAATTATTAGTTCACGTTTGAATTTCATATGCCTAGTACGTACTATTCAGTGACACTGGCATGAAAGGGTTCCTCTGCCCATCTGACACAGCTTTATATCAGTTTCCATTTCCTTTTTGTGGACTTGCTTTCATGCTTACATTTTTGTATATTAATGACAATTTTAATTTTTTTGTTTTTTTTTGCAACAGAGACAGAGAGAAGGACAGACAGAAAAAAAGAGAGATGAGAAGTATCAAATCTTCGTTGAGGTACCTTAGTTGTTCACTGATTGTTTTCTCATATGTGCCTTGACTGGGGGGATACAGCAGACCGAGTGACCCCTTGCTCGAGCCAGCGACCTTGGGCTCAAGCTGGTGAGCCTTGCTCAAATCAGATGAGCCTGCGCTCAAGCTGGCGACCTCAAGATTTCGAACCTGGGTCCTCCGTGTCCCAGTCCGACGCTCTATCCACTGCGCCACCACCTGGTCAGGCAATTTAAAAATTTTTTTTTTTAATTTTTCTTAAGTTGGAAATGGGGAGGCAGTCAGACAGACTCCTGCATGAGCCCGATCAGGATCCACCCGCATGCCCACCAGGGGGCAATGCTCTGCCCATCCGGGGCGTCGCTCTGTTGTAACCAGAGCCATTCTAGCGCCTGAGGCAGAGGCCACAGAGCCATCCTCAGCGCCCGGGCAAACTTTGCTCCAATGGAGCCTCGGCTGCAGGAAGGGAAGAGAGAGACAGAGAAGAAGGAAAGGGGTAGAGGTGGAGAAGTAGATGGGCACTTCTCCTGTGTGCCCTGGCTGGGAATCGAACCCAGGACTCCTGCACGCCAGGCCGACACTCTACCACTGAGCCAACCGGCCAGGGCCAATTTTAAAATATTTTAAAGTTAGTTTTTAGAGAGAGGAGGAGGGGAGAGAGAGACAGACACATACAGAGAAACATCAATTTATTGTTCCACTTATTTATGCATTCATTGGTTAATTCTTGTATATGCCCTGACTGGGGATCAAACCTGCAACCTTGGCGTGTTGAAATGATACTCTAACTGAGCTACTTGGCCAGGGACATGAAAATTTTATATGATATGATTTATGAACAGAAGCCACGTATTTGATCAGATGCTCAAACAAGAAAGTCAATCTCTTCCAACACTGAATGAAAAACTAGCTTGTTGAACTCTGAGACATTAGAGACTTTCAAAAATAATCTTGATTAAATGCAATTTTCACTCATACTGGCTTTAGGACCAACAAAAATGTTGCTTTTCTTCTTCCTGAGTGAAGTACCTGACTTATATAATACATAGATGAAGAACTCAGTGCACAAATCCTCACTCCTGACATACTTTGTACGGGAGGGCCCTGACAGGCAGACACATGTCCCTGGAGCAGAGCAGACCTAGCAGGGCCGAGTGCAGTCCTGGTGACATTACCTTACCAACTGCAATGCTAGCCTTTCTGCCAAATCTAAAAATAAGGTTTCCCTCTGAGTATGAAATTTGAAAGAATGAAAATATACCAGATGAGAAGAGCCAACTGCAAGAATGATTCAACCTCAAAGATCATCAGTTTCAGGTGCATCAAAAAACCAATTATAGTAAACCTAGCGTTAACCTCAGGCATGACTATCTTTTTTTTTTTTTTTTGACACAGACAGAGAGAGGGACAGACAGGAACAGACAGGCAGGAAGGGAGATGAGAAGAATCAATTCTTCATTGCAGCACCTTAGTTGTTTGTTGATTGCTTTCTCATATGTGCCTTGACTGGGGGGCTATAGTAGAATGACTGACCCCTTGCTCAAGCCAGTGACCTTGGGCTCAAGCTAGAGACCATGGGGTCATGTCTATGATCCCACACTCAAGGGTGACCTTGGGTCCTCTGCATCCCAGTCTGATGCTCTATCCACTGCGCCACCGCTTGGTCAGGCTAGATTCTTATATTTAAGCTTTGAAAATAAGAATAATAACATATAGTGTTTTGTCTAAAGAAAGAAGGGGATGATTTACATGGCACATATCAAAGGCGAGTTTCAACTACATTCTTCAGAAAAGATGTCTGATCCATAAATAAAAACAGAGAGCTGAGTGGCATGGTAAAATAGTAAAAACAGATGCAAACATCTAAATAATGACCAATAACTTCTCCCAGCAATATTCCACATTCCTTCTTTCCTACTTTTATGTTCACTAGGCAAACTTCCTAATTTAGTTTTCCATAGAGCAGTGTTCTTCAACAGTGCACTATTAGCATTTGGGCAAAATAAATCTTTACTTTCAGGACTATCCCCTGAAATGCAGGCTATTTTGTATCCATACATATTTCCAAAGAGCCTGCTGGGGACAGAATTGGTAGTACCGACCTCTGCTGAGAACCACTATAAAGTTTCCCATCCACTTTGATATTATTATTTTTACTAAAAATTAATAGGCTCTGTCCATTTGGCTCAGTGGTAGATCATCAGCCCGACATGTGGATGTCCCAGGTTTGATTCCCTGTCAGGGCACACAGGAGAAGCAACCATCTGCTTCTCCATCCCCCTCCCCCCAACTGCAGCCATGCTTGATTGACTTGAGCACATTAGCCCCAGGTGCCGAGGATGGCTCTGTGGCACCTTAGCTTCAGGCACTAAAGATAGCTCAGTTGTGGTCTTGGCCGGTGGCTCAATGGCTAGAGCATTGGCCCCATGTACGGACATCCTGGTTTGAACCCCAGTCAGGGCACACAAGAGAAGCTACCATCTGCTTTCCCCCTTCCTCTCCTGCAGCCAGTGGTTCAATTGGTTCGAACATGGCCCTGGGGACTGAGGATAGCTCAGCTGGAGCACATCAGCCTTAGGAACTATAAATAGTTCAGTACTCGAACATCAGCCACAGACGGGGTTGCTGGGTGGATCCTGGTTGGGGTACATGCAGGAGTCTGCCTCACTATCTCCCCATCTCTCATCTTAAAAAAAAAAAAAAAGAAAGCTCACTTGCAAGCATAGCCACAGATGGGCAGAGAGCATTATTCCCAGACAAGGGTTGCCAGGCGGATCCTGGGAGGGGCACATGTGGGAGTCCATCTCCCCTCCTCTCACTTGGAAAAGAAAGCCCCCCCAAAATCAATAAACAGCCTACCAGTGGTGGCACAGTGGATAAAGCACCAACCCAGAATGCCAAGGTTGCTGGTTTGAAACCCTGAGGTTGCTGGCTCTGAGTGTGGGGCTCATCAGCATGGGGTCATTGGCTTGAACTGGGGTTTGTCCACATGATCCCCAAACTTGCCAGCTTGAGGCCTAAGGGCACTGCCATGAAAAGCTCAAGGTCATTGCTTGAGTAAGGGACACTGGCTTGGCCCCAGCCAAGGCACATACAAGAAGCTCAGTGAACTGCTAGAGTGAAAGCAACAATGGGTTGATGCTTCTCCCTCATTCTCTCTCTCTTCCTTCCTGTCTCTCTCTCTCAAAACAAACAAGAACAAAAAGCCCCCATAAATGGGTGCTCTGATTTGCATATTTCCTAGAATAATGACCAAGAAGTTACCAACTGGTAAATCAGCTGAGAGCCCAAAGTGTAATGACAAAACGAAGATACAGGCATACCCCAGAGATACTGAGGGGTTAGTTCTAGGTCACTGCAATGAAGCAGGTTTGTAGTAAAGTGAGTTATAACCGTTTTCCTTGTGGAGGGTCTTACTTTAATTAAAAAGAACAACCTCAACATCTGTGAAGCACAGTAAAGCAAGGTGCAGGTAAACGAGGGGGCCTGTGTTGCTCTCTGAGCCTTCTTCGGAGGCCAGAAGGTCTTCCTCAAATGAGGGCCCTTGGGCCAACTATGCACATTTTCAAGCTGCAATAGCAAAGCAATCTCTCAAGTAAATTTACAGTATTTTACTTTCTAACCTTATTTTCGAAAGACATTCTTTTCCCCAACAAGCACCTCACCTCATAGCATTCACAGTAGTTTTTAAGACATCCTGATCGTTTGCAGTTACATCCTTTGCTGTGACGCCGATCTGATTCTCCCTCCTTGCCTTTCCCTATTTTAGGCTTAAAAGCTTCTGGATTCCTGTCAAGGCATGCCTATCAAAACAGATGAAACACCAAGTGAAGTTAAATCACAGGACATTAAATTTAAACAATGCAAAGGGAATTAATTTTCTTTGTAAAATAAAGAGTTCTACATAAGACAGATGAAAACTGAAGTTTTTATCAGTTAAATGAAATAAAAAATAATCACCTTTATTGCTTTTTGCCTTTCATTTTCATGTTCCAAATTATTATAACAATTAGTACAATTGCAGTTGTTGCAAAATTCACCATTTGCAAAGCAATCACAATATCTGGAATATAAAAATCAGTGTTTAAGTTATATAAAAATGTCATTGTTAAACAAAACTATAAATTATCTGATTTAATAGCATTATATGTGGTAAAGCACTTTAGAAATGTACTTAGAGCCACCTGGTTAGAGTTAACATATATTGTCAACGACATGATAAAGCTTAAAATTTAAAGTCATTGGTTCCTAAAATTTTAGTTTCAAACCTTCGTTTCCATCGTAAGAGCTGTCAACACAAGAGCTACATGATTTTATGTGCTCTCAAAGTAAGTTATTTCAAATCATAAAAAAAGATAAATATGGGCTATATTCTATTAGAGGAACCTACTCAGTTGAACTACTGTCATGCTTCTTTGGGTTCTAAACTCCCAGAAGACCAATGCTTTTCACTTAATTGTTTCATGTTAAATCTCTTAGCTCAATATTAATAGCAAATTAATCACCCTACAATTTTAAAAACTACTCAGAATAGCACCTCATTCAGGAGATCAAATTATAAAGGTAATAAATAAAATCAAATTTATCATTGTTAAGGACAGAGACTATGTCTCCTGCTGCTGTGTCCCTAACCCCTACTCATGTGCCTCATTAATGGTAAAAACTCTACAATTATTTCTTACTAAATGAATGAAACAGTAATTTCACACTGTCATGTTATCAAACATTTACACTTGTGTGTCTATTTAAATTGCTTAGATTTGTGAAATTGGACTGTTAAGAGAAATTTTAGTTAACTCCATTTATTTTTAAAAGCATTTTCAGGTATATCAAATGAGGAAACAGTAGCAAAAAAGACTTACAATTTCAAACACAGCGATTTTGTACAATTACAGGGCTTTCTTGGCCGACTGGCAGACTCTGATGGGATTATGCTATGCAGACACACAAAAAGATACAAATTTTAATCAATTAAAAGTAACTATTCAAAATTAGGAAGTCCCCAACCTGTAAATTCCTCCTAAGATAAAGCTTTAACAAATGTATCCATCTCTAGGAAAAAGTTTGCTATGTTGTTAATTTACATTAAGTTCAAAAAAAGTTAACATGAAAAGGGAGGCAGAGAGCCAAGATGCAAGGGGAAAAAAGTTATCAGTAAACGTCTACAGAAGGTTCAAACAGCAATACTCTTCCTTCAGAAAACGAAACCTGCTATCTCCTCACAAGTTTTCGGATTCAGTTATAACAGGTAGGAAGACAAGGGTGTGCAGGGCTGGAATTCGGGAAGGGAGGGAGAGGTCGGCCGGTTCCACACAACACTGCAGGCAGCAATTAACAGATTAAACAACAGACACACCAAAAACAGCAAGGACCTAACATAACTATTTAAAAACCAGTACCTTTTAAAAAATAGATTCAGGTAGAAAAGAGAGAGAAGAGGAGAAGAGAGGAGAGGAGAGACAGAGGAAAGGAGAGAAAAAATACAGCACGTGGAAAAACTGGTAAATCCAAGAAAGATATTTTGGAGTTTGTTTTTTTTGATGAGCTACTGATATATTTAATACATGAAAAACTCCAGAGGCCTCTGGACTTGGCTGGAAACTCATCCTGAGCAGGAAGCCTGGCTAAGGGGAGGCAGAGGAGCCCTCCAGCGTGGGCGAAACACCATCATTCACACCTGGCAGCAAGACAATGTTTGGCAATGACAGGGGTGTGTGTGGGGGACCCTGGGTTGGCATGGATACAATGTTGGTTATGACAGGACTAGAGCAGGCATCTCAAGGGGTGACCCTCAAGTAAGATATCTGGGAGTTCCTTTGACTATTCCTGTAATTTTTTTGTTTCAAGTATTTCAAAATAAAAGGTACCATAAAGGCATGCTCACATAGCTTTGAGGGGAAAAAAATCAAATAAATGTATTTTGAAATAAATATATTTGATGCTGCATTTAACCTGATCTAACAACTTACAAATTTTCAAAATCCTCACCCATTGAATGGCAGCCTTGCCTGGGTCTGGATGCCTGGTGTGCCGGTGAAGTTGGAGTTGCTTGCTATAGACACATATGAAGACTGCTGTAGCTACATGTAAAGAAAAGATCACTTTAGACCATATTTACAAAAATTATCACATTCTTAGATACAATGATCAGTAAGAAGCACAAATTCAACTACTGAAGCAGGAAAAACAGAATGGTGAATTTGATGCAAACACACCCACTCATGGAGCTTTTCTAAAGATCCAAAATAATATTAGAGGTGAAAACAATGTGAACATTTTAACATACAGTATAGTACAAATATAATAAATTTTTTCATAGAAGAGTATGTCATCAGAATTAAAAAATTATAAGTAAGTGCCCTAAAAGTACTGTAGTACAAGTACTGGCTAGGAAAATACAATGTGTCTACTTGTAAATAAAATTTATTTGATCATTCATCACATTACAAGTTATAGAAAATGAGAAGTTACATGCATAATTTTCTACTTTACATTGATTTCTAAACATTAAAAAATGCTAATGATAAAAATACTGAACAATTTTTAAATCAGTAGCTACATAACATAATCCAAAGTACATTTCATTAAAAAAAAAGGATAGCTTTCTGTTTCTCTTACAATCAACAGCTTACAACATAGTGCTAATTTGCTTGATTTCTTTCTTTCTTTTTTTTTTTTTGTATTTTTCTGAAGCTAGAAATGGGGAGAGACAGACTCCCACATGCGCCCGACTGGGATCCACCCGGCATGCCCACCAGGGGGCGACACTCTGCCCCTCCGGGGCTCTGCCGCGACCAGAGCCACTCTAGCGCTTGGGGCAGAGGCCAAGGAGCCATCCCCAGCGCCCGGGCCATCTTTGCTCCAATGGAGCCTCAGCTGTGGGAGGGGAAGAGAGAGACAGAGAGGAAGGAGGGGGGAGTGGAGAAGCAGATGGGCGCTTCTCCTGTGTGCCCTGGCCGGGAATCAAACCCGGGACTTCTGCACGCCAGGCCGACGCTCTACTGCTGAGCCAACCGGCCAGGGCCTTGATTTCTTAAGTGAAAAAGAAAACTGCTTCCTAGAAGGAGCAGTGCTAATCCAAGCCAGCCAAGGATAACCTGTGGCTTTGATCTAAAGATGACCAAATGGGTCTGAACAGATCACTCAAGGTATGTCACCTAGAAATCACCTCACAGTGTATTTTCTAAGAACAAGTCAGTGACATTATATTCACAGGGGAGGAAGAGCTTTATTAGAGCTCTTCTTCACAGACCTTCCTGTGCATTTGGATTGTGCTGATTTTAACTTCAACCCATTCTCTTCTATATCTATATTATCTTGCCCTCTCACCAACCTGCTCTCAGCTCCAAACTGTCTGACTTGTGTATGTACTTGACTTGTGCTCTATATTTCTCAATGCTAAAGATACATAAAAATGAACTCAGAAGTTTTCATTGACATTTAAAGATTTTGGAAACAGTCATTTTAATACTGAGTTAGACGGTTTTGAGTAGTTTTCAGAATGTGACAACGCGACATCTTGGACCCGGTTATCCTTTCAGGAATACACTGACTTCATGTTTGCCTCATACCTGAGTAACGTACTGAGCTGGCAGCACTGCATAACCCACATTCCCTGTCCCCGGGGCCGGTGCCAGCACAGTGCCCGGGGGCAGGTTAGTGAGGTTTGGCTGGATCTGTGGCAGTGGAGTGGCAGGCATGATCAGCCTTTGCTGTGGCTGGTTAGTAGTAACTATTTGTGAAGTTGGATTGATTGGTTTGGGGACAACCTAAAAAGAAAGTACATCAATTATTACAAAAATAAATTTCACAGCTTCTCAATACACCTCTTATACTTAAATCTTAAACGTTCACCCTCAGTCATCTTGGTAGCTGCTCTTGGTTGGGGGCCATCTCGCACGTAAGGCAGGAAGATAGTGGCCACAAAGAAGATAAAAAAGTCACTAGAGTTGATCAACTCTAGATTCCAACTTGGTATGGAAAGTGAAAAGTACATGCTGGGGTACAAGCACACTGAAAATGATCAGACTAGGCAAAGCCAAAATGGTCATCCTTGCCTACTGTCCAGCCTTGAGGAAATCGCGAACAGGGCTCTAGGCCCTGCTGGCCAGGACTGACATCCGTCACCACAGTGGCAATGATACAGAACTGTAGAGCGTGTGGAAAATACTACAGAGTGTGCACACTGTCACTGCCCCAAGCGACTCTGACAGCATCAGAAGCATGCTAGAACAGACTGGTAAGAAGTAAGTCATGCGAATTAAAAAAATAAATAAAACTGGCTAGAGCTTAATTAAAAAAAATCTTAACTTACAATTTTAAAAGTGAACTGTCTGCTTGAGAAAGACTGAGAAAGGAAGTTAGATGATACTCACTTGTTTGACAGTCTGTGTAGATACAAGTGGAACGGACATCCGCACTGAAGTGGTACTAACCACTGGCTTTGCTTTTTAAAAGAGAAGAAAAAGAGGGACAATATACTTTCAGAAAATAGTATTTAAAGCATTTAAGGTACTTAGTTTTCTTAAGCTATCCTCATGAAAGAGCTTGAAGAATTCCACCTGCTTCCTATTTGGAGTAATCTTTATCCAGGATAGTTATCTTTCAAAATTCCTTAGCCCCGTACTCCAGTGCAAGTTTGCCAGAGCCTCTTTCTTCATACAACATCTGGGTGGTTAACTCTTTGGTGGACCAGCACTGGCAGCTGCAAATACTGCCTTAACCCATCTACCAGGGAACTTAAATCAAAATTTCTTAACCCACCTACCAGGTAGCTATAGTCACTTTATAAGGGAATGTTTGTTGTTGTCATTTAAGACATTATTCTAAAAATACTTCAATTTGTATTCACATGATTTATATATTCACTACTAAATACAGTCAGATGACACATTGTATAAAATAAAAACCTGCCATTCAGGAGCTTGGGTAACAATGCTGTTCTATATTATTTCTAATTGCTATGGGGGTTCAAATTCCAATTCTGGTACCTTCTAACTGCTTCAATTCCCTTTGCTTATATTTCCTTCTGCAATATGGAGACAGTGTCTCCCTTAAAGAGTATAAGGATTAAATGTTAATTCATAGAAGTTTATTAGAATAGTGCCCAATAAATAGTAAGTGCTCAATAAACGTTAGATGCCATTACTGTTACTGTTGTTATTACTACAACCATTACTATATACTATATACATGGCATTGGAGACAGTGTTTCAGTGAAACTAAAGTATAAGACACCCGCTCAGAGAGATTATGTTCAAGTGGAACAGATCAGACAGCACCCAAATAAAGTCAATACTGTTAAAAAAGAGAAAGCTATGGGAGTTCAAAAGAGACAGAACATGCATGTGACTGGCAGAGGATGGAGTGCGGCAAGTGCGTTGAGGACCGTGTCTGAGATGGTTGCTGGTCAGCGGGCAGGCTGCAGAGAGGGCACACAGATAGGAGGAGGACATTCCACACAGAGGCAGGAGCATGAGCAGTGGAAGCTCGATGCTGGGAAGCTGCAAAGCATTTCACAAAAATGTTGGTGAACAGACCAGTTTGGTTGGAACCTAGGGTTAAAGCTGGCAAGCACAGGCAGAAAGAGGGATTACAGCTGTTTTGAAAACCTTGAATGTTATGATAGAAATCTGTATTTTTAATTCAGTAGCCAATGGGAAGTTTCTGAGGATTCTGAAGTACAGAAATACCACTGAATAGCACAAAAAGACACTGTATTTGGAAGCAGTATGTAAAACAGAATGGACTTGCAAGGAACAAAGAAAGAAGAACACAAAAATGAGGGTCTAATCTGGAGTGACAGCGCTGGGAATGGAAAGAAGCGAGCAGCTGCAGGGACACTGTGGAGGGGAAAGGAACGTGAGTTAGCAACCATTTGCTTGGCAGAAACTGTAGTTATAAGAGAAGAAAAGTATTCGTTAAGCTTTCAAGTGACTGAGAAAATGACAGCTGTTAAAACTAAAAATTCACAGATGAGCTGATTTTAAGGCAAGATGAAACCTGACATAGGAATGCTATAATGAAATTCAGGAGACAGATTGGCACTAGACCTATTATGTTTGGACCAAAAGAAATACAATGTTTAATAAGTTACTGCCACTTACAGTCTAAAAAAGGCTTTAGAGAGACAGAAAGAAAATCCCTTCGTTTTTTTTTTATTTTTTGCATTTTTCTGAGGTGAGAAACGGAGGCAGAGAGACAGACTCCTGCATGCTCCCAACCAGGACCCATGTGGCAAGCCTACCAGGGGGTGATGCTCTGCCCATCTGGGGCGTTGCTCCGTTGCAACCGGAGCCATTCTAGAGCCTGAGGCGGAGGCCATGGAGCCACTCTCAGCACTTGGGCCAACTTTGCTCCAATGGAGCCTTGGCTATGAGAGAGGAAGAGAGGGATAGAGAAGAAAGGGGGGAGGAAGAATGGAGAAGCAGATGGGCGCTTCTTCTGTGTGCCCTGGCCAAGAATCAAACCTAGGACTTCCACGTGCTGGGCTGATGCTCTACCACTGACCCAACCAGCTAGTTTTATTCATGCTGATGGTCCAGAGTCTGGTCTGAAAGAGAGATGCTGAGATAATAGGACCTAAACTGCTCTACCATAAAAGAAAAATAAATAAATATATACCTCCTTTGATAGAAAGGCTGGAAGGCTTGATGGCAAACAATTGAAGTTGAGAGTCCTAGAAGATTAGTGCTAATGACCTGAAAGGAAAAAAGCCCCTGCAGCAAGGTAACAAACTAGGGAGAAAGGGGCAACCCCAGGAAGTGTATGATTAGTGGTGATGATTGCTAACTCTGAACATAAAACAAAAACAACTAAATGACATGCTTAACAAAGTGGAATTTTGCCAAGTATAAGACGCACTTCCCCTCCGAAAATTTGGGATCTAAAAACTGGGTGTATCTCATACAGTGGCGGTAGATTTTCTTGCTTGCATTTCCTGCTTTTTTGTGTGGATGAGGAGTTGTACAAATTTTATGATGAATAAAACTTGAGTTCAACAACTTTATGTAACACTTTTTTTTTTCAAATTCCGGACTCCAAAATTAAAGTGCGTCTTATACATAGGGATATACAGTATCTCAATACAGTAGCTATACAGAGAGTATAGGGCCATGATTTATAGGAGCAGTGACACGTGATACTTGATCTGAGTGTTTCCTGTTCTGTTTGATTCTCCTCATTATCTTTAGTGAAATTATAATAACCATTGCAGACTGGTCTCAGCAATACTGTAAGGCAGTGGTCCCCCACCTTTTTTGGGCCACGGACAGGTTTAATGTCAGAAAATATTTTCACAGACCGATAAATGTATCACGTGACTGAGACAAGCGTCAAGAGCAGGGGTCCCCAAACTGCGGCCCGCAGGCCGCATGCGGCCCCCTGAGGCCATTTATCCGGCCCCCGTCGCACTTCTGGAAGGGGCACCTCTTTCATTGGTGGTCAGTGAGAGGAGCACATTGACCATCTCATTAGCCAAAAGCAGGCCCATAGTTCCCACTGAAATACTGGTCAGTTTGTTGATTTAAATTTACTTGTTATTTATTTTAAATATTGTATTTGTCCCGATTTTGTTTTTTTTTTCTTTAAAATAAGATATGTGCAGTGTGCATAGGGATTTGTTTATAGTTTTTTTTATAGTCTGGCCCTCCAAGGGTCTGAGGGACTGGCCCCCTGTGTAAAAAGTTTGGGGACCCCTGGTCAAGAGTAAGTCTTAGACAGATGTAACAGAGGGAATCTGGTCATTTAAAAAAAATAAAACATTGTTCAGACTTAAATATAAATAAAATGGAAATAATGTAAGTTATTTATTCTTTCTCTGCGGACCGGTACCAGATGGCCCACGGACCGGTACCGGTCCCCGGCCCAGGGGTTGGGGTCCACTGCTATAAGGAATTAAAATGTGAATTAAAAGCCTTCATGCTTGCGACACAGAAGAGTGGACCCCTATACCACTTGCATATAGAGCAGTGATTCTGAAGCGAGTCCAAAAACTAGAGGAATGTTAAGAACCTCCTAATGGTCTGTGAAATAATGGGGAAGAAGTGGGTTGTCCTTAGACTAGGATGATTGTTATAATAACGAAAGGTAACTGTCCCTGCACTTGAGTGCAAACATAGAGCTAGAAAATTTGGGAACTCTAGGTTTAGAAATAGTTTTGCATCAGCATTTCGAGTTTTAACTGAAACCTGGAGAATGAAGAAAACAGAACACAGTATTACCCAGGGAGGGAGGGGGTCATACTGATGTCCAGTTACTAAGTCCAGAGTCTTTCTCCTCAACTTCTGAGCGGTCTCAGATTACCACTACTGCAGTTTTCACAGACGGGGGCGTAATCTTTTGTTTTTTAGTCTTTAACAGAAATTCTAAACAATCCTTTTATAACAGCCCACTCAAAGCTTCAGAAACCATATCTGCAAGTTCTTGAGACTTTAAATTTCTTAAATTGAGTTCCTCCCTCACCAAGATGGTAGGAGATTATATATATATATGTGACAGAGACAAAGAGAGAGATGGACAGACAGGAACAGGACAGGCAGGAAGAGAGAGAGATGAGAGGCATCAATTCTTTGTTGTGGCACCTCAGTTGTTCATTAATTGCTCTCTCATATGTGCCCTGACTGGAGGGCTACAGCAGAGCAAGTAACCCCTTGCTCAAGTCAGCGACCTTGGGCTCAAGCCAGTGACCTTGGGCTTTAAGCCAGCAACCATGGGTCATGTCTATGATCCCATGCTCAAGCCAGCGACATCGGGGTTTTGAACCTGGGTCCTCTGTGCCCCAGTCAGGAGCTCTATCCACTGCGCCACCATCTGGTCAGGCAGGAGATTATATTCTTAAAAGGCTAACTGAGCACTCTTTTGGGTCTTTCTACAGTGCTGCCTGTCATCCAGCCAGCAATTAATAGTATGCAGCCTTTGAACACTGATTTTTGTAAGGCTCTGGTGGGAAAATGTACAAGATGAGCCCAATTCCTTCCGGCATAAGTAAATTGCTCATAGAAAATTAAGTCCTTAGAAAGATATACCTTTGATAAAGTAGAGCAACTCTGATAAAGTAGTGTATTTCCAATAAAAACTGCATATTTAATTTGTTATTTATGTGAAAAAATATATATTATATATATTCACATCTTTCATGGGATAAAAGAGAAAAAGAAAAAGAAAAATCTGAGTAGATATAAGGGGAATCACATGAGTAATAAGTGTACTTGAGTGTGGAAGAAGTTATATCCAGAGAAGGATCCAGAGAATGGGAAGGGAGATCAGGGAGGAAGTTGAAGGTGGAAAGCAACAGGAAGAGGCAGGGAGGCAGAAAGGGGAGGAAGATGGGGTGAGGAATTTCCAGGAGGCAAAGACAATAGAGACATAGAGAAAGGCAGAAAGACAGACTTGAATTTGGGAAAGAAGACACTAGTAAATATACTAGAAACATGAAATGTCCAACTGCTTCTCTACTCTTCCTGCATCTTCAGCTCCCTCTTTTACTTATACCAAAGGCTTATTCCTGATAATGAGTAAATTAATCTTAACATTACACTAGAAATAGACATTCAGCATATGGGTACAAACACACTCATAAAACACAACTAATATCTTTATATCATGATATCTAAGGAAACTGAACTTGTACTTCTGTTAGTACCCTATTAAGTTTAAGTACTGAGAGAATATAAAATGAAAGTCCTGTAGGAAGCAATGTTTCTTTTCTTTTTTAAAAGATTTTTATTCATTTTAGGGAGAGGGGAAAGAGAAGAGAGGAATGGGAAGCATTAATTTGTAGTTGCTTCCCATATGTGCCTTGACAGGGCAAGCCTGAGTTTTGAACCAGTGACCTCAGCATTCCAAGTTGACACTTTATCCACTGAGCCACCACAGGTCAGGCAGCAATCTGTTTCATTTTTCCTCTCATTAAGAACATAATAAGAGATTTTCTTCCACTATCAGTTTAAAGAGGAATTAGAAAATTAATTACTTGATACGTTTAATTTTAATGAAATACACACCAAAGTACTGTTTCCCTCATGTATTCTCATTTTTCTCCTACCAGTAATTAATGAAATAGATTTTCCCTCAGGTAAACTATTAGCAATAGATAGCTCCACCCTCCAATTTCTTAATAAAATGAAAGAAATAAAGAAGTGGTCTTTTTTGTATTTTTCTGAAGTGAGAAGCAGGGAGGCAAAGACAGACTCCTGCATGCACCCGACCGGGATCCACCTGGCGTGCCCACCAGGGGGTGATGCTCTCCCAATCTGGGGTGTTGCTCTGTTGCAACTGGAGCCATTCTAGCACCTGAGGTGGAGGCCATGAAGCCATCCTCAGCACCCAGGCCATCTTTGCTCCAATGGAGCCTCGGCTGAAGGGGAAGAGAGAGAGAGAGAGAAAGGAGAAGAGGAAGGATGGAGAAGCAGATGGGCGCTTCTCCTGTGTGCTCTGACTGGGAACTGAACCCGGGACTTCCACATGCCGGGCTGATGCTCTACCACTGAGCCAACTGGCCAGGGCCTCAAGAAGTGATCTTATTTCTTCTAGTTACATCTAGTAAACAATACTTGCCATCATTCACTTGCTATCAACTGCTTTTTGACATCACTGGAATATGCAGCAGTTTCAAAAATAAATAAATAAATAAATAAATAAAGCCCTGTTCTGATTCTGTCACACCATTCAACTTTTTAAGTAGATAAATATGGAGAAAGGTTATGTGTATGAGTCTGTGTTTCAGGTGGTAGAAAGGATTAAACACAAACAGAAAATGGAAAAACTATAAACAGAAATACCCTACAGGAAAGATACAACTGAGCAAAGTAACAGAATATTTTAATAACTTTTTATTAGCAATTACAGATTCAACATAAGAATGAAAGTTATATAAATCCTTATTTCCTATTTATACCTTGTCTACTGGTCATTTCCACTGACATCTTATCAAGCATCTTGATAGTTTAAAAAATAAGACAAATACATAATTTGGTTCCATCTAAATCTATCCCACTGGCATAAATGGTAGGCTTTTAAACCAGCAATATAATGGCCAACCACAAACTGACGAA
Organism: Saccopteryx leptura; assembly: GCF_036850995.1. Classification (NCBI taxonomy): domain Eukaryota; kingdom Metazoa; phylum Chordata; class Mammalia; order Chiroptera; family Emballonuridae; genus Saccopteryx; species Saccopteryx leptura. The sequence continues at coordinate 64,322,800 of NC_089507.1, forward strand.
TAATTATGATTATCTGGTACTATAATACTGTGACCAACAACATCTAGCAGAATGAAATACTATGGTCACAACTATACAACTATGGCTATTTCACTGCTTTCTATAATAGCTGCTGATTCAAACTTGCAGCTGGAATGCCATACTTCATCAGGCTTTCAGCAAGAAAAGGACATGATGTTCTTTAATAATGTTAAAAGTATTAATTACTATTTAAAGAAATGGTTACTAACCTTGCTGAAGAGGCTGAGTGTTTGTACTGGGACTCTGACTAGCTGGCTGCGTGGAGCTACTGGCCGTTGTGGCAGTAACAAGCCGAACATAATGAAACTTGCTTCCAGGCACTTGGATCTGCTGGACATTGGGAGCAGTTGCCAGAGGAATAATTGTCTTAAACTGTGATGTGCTCACGCCTCCAACAGTGATGGTCTGCACAGCTGATTTCACTCCCTATTAAACAATACAACATGGCTATCATCAATCTGGTATTTAACTTTCCTACACCTTTTAATTTAAGACAATAGCTCAAGTAAAAGTATATTCCTGTATTTCATCAAAAGCTGTTGAAAGGAACAACCTGTTCAAAGAGAAATAAAAAGAATAGTCACAAATACAGGAGTGAAACCACAAGGAGTTCTGTCTTCCATCTCCAGTTGGTATTCCAGGTCAGATGACTTGCTATGAAGAAATTATTACTTAAATTACAAAATCTTATAGAGTTTTGTTAATACCAGGTAAAATTTATAAGAAAGAGATTATTTTAAAACTCCCAGGATTAAGCCCCATATTTGACACAGACAAAAGAAAAAGAAGGATGCAGATATTTGGCTTTATTACTACCCACCAAATTAACTATGGCAAATTGCACTTTACCATGTTTTAAAGGAGAAAGAAATCCAAAAGAAAAGCCCTCTTTTGGTTTAGTAATTTCTGAAAGGCTTAAAACACTCCACAGATACAAATGTACCCACTAACATACGGGTAGGAGGCCAAACTCAGTCCAGAATTACACCAACTTTGGTTGTCCAGGGAAACTAATTTTGGGTGATTCAGATCTGAGTCAACATAATCATTTTTAATTTTCTCCTTCAGTCCAACAAAAAGCTATGTGACTTCCTAAAAAGCTAAATGAAACATCAGAGGCAGAACAAACTTTTAAGTTTCTCCAGTCAAGGTTTAATTGATGTATAACAGACTGTCATACAAAGCAAAGATCCAGAAAAGATCCTCTAACTACTTCTGTAGTATTATTTTATAAAGAATTACATCCCCACTTCTTCCTTTTTTTTTTTTTTAACAGAGATAGAGAGTCAGAGAAAGGGATAGACAGGGACAGACAGACAGGAACAGAGAGATGAGAAGCATCAATCATTAGTTTTTCGTTGCACATTGCAACACCTTAATTGCTCACTGATTGCTTTCTCATACCTGCCTTGACCGCGGGCCTTCAGCAGACCGAGTAACCCCTTGCTCGAGCCAGCGACCTTGGGCTCAAGCTGGTGAGCTTTTGCTCAAACTTGATGAGCCCTCGCTCAAGCTGGCGACCTCGGGGTCTCGAACCTGGGTCTTCCACATCCCAGTCTGACGCTCTATCCACTGCGCCACCGCCCGGTCAGGCCCCACCTCTTCTTTAAAAAGCCCTCATGCTAAAAGGTAACTAACATGATGGAGACCTATACTCATTATATGAATAACAATTTATGAAAGAATAATTCTGAAGAATTTGAACATTTTCTTTCTTTCTTTTTTTTTTTTTTTGTACTTTTCTGAAGTCGAAACGGGAGGCAGTCAGGCAGACTCCCACATGCGCCAGACCAGGATCCACCCAGCACGCCCACCAGGGGGCGATGCTTGCCCACCTGGGGCGTCGCTCTGCCGCAATCAGAGCCATTCTAGCGCCTGAGGCAGAGGCCACAGAGCCATCCCCAGTGCCCAGGCCAACTTTGCTCCAATGGAGCCTTGGCTGTGGTAGGGGAAGAGAGAGACAGAGAGGAAGGAGAGGGGGAAGGGTGGAGAAGTAGATGGGCGCTTCTCCTGTGTGCCCTGGCGGGGAATCGAACCCAGGACTTCTGCACGCCAGGCCGACGCTCTACCACTGAGCCAACCGGCCAGGGCTTGAACATTTTCTTTAAAGCTCAGGAAATGAAAAAGAAGAATGTCATTTAGTTTGAAAATTTAATAGTCAATCTCCATTGACTTACTTAAGCATAAAATAATTAACACATATCCTGGCGGGTAGCTGAGTTGATTAAAGCGTCATCTCAATATGTAAAGGTTATAGGTTCGATCCCTGGTCAAGGCACATACAAGAATTGACCAGCAAATGCATAATTAAGTGAAACAACAAATCAATGTTTCTCTTTCTCCAAATAAATCATATTATCATTAGACAGAGACACCACAAAGCAGATTAAAAATAAAAATAATAGCCATAAATAAGTGCATTTAATGAAAATATATAGCTTAAGGGAATAAAATGTGTACATATGGAAGCTACTGAAAAATCAAGCAACCTATGAGATAAATAACATACAATGGTGCAAGACATACAGTCCTTGCTGTATTAGCTCAAAATGGGAGGAAGGATTCTGTCTTTAAAAACAAGGTGCCTCAAACATAACAGTTAAGAGTATTGGTTACTTAATGTATATACAGGACAATGCTGTAAAAAAACTCTAAGATTGCCTGACCAGGCGGTGGCGCAGTGGATAGAGCGTCAGACTGGGACGCAGAGGAGCCAGGTTCGAGACTCCGAGGTCGCCAGCTTGAGCGCGGGCTCATCTGGCTTGAGCTAAAGCTCACCAGCTTGGACCCAAGGTTGCTGATCTGAGCAAGGGGTTACTCGGTCTGCTGAAGGCCCACGGTCAAGGCACATATGAGAAAGCAATCAATGAACAACTAAGGTGTTGCAACGAAAAACTGATGATTGATGCTTCTCATCTCGCTCCATTCCTGTCTGCCTGTCCCTATCTATCCCTTTCTCTGACTCTCTCTCTGTCTCTGTAAAAAACAAAAACAAAAAAACCCTCTAAGATTATCGGCCTCCCAGTGCTTACCGCAGGCTGTGTTCTGTGGACTTTTTTTTTATATTCATTTTTAGAGAGGAGAGAGAGAGAGAGAGAGAGAGAGAGAAGGGGGAGGAGCTGGAAGCACCAACTCCCATATGTGCCTTGACCAGGCAAGCCCAGGGTTTTGAACCGGCGACCTCAGCATTTCCAGGTTGACGCTTTATCCACTGCACCACCACAGGTCAGGCGCTTACCGCAGGCTGTGTTACACTGACTGTACAGAAAGAGGAAGCAGAGTAAACCCACCCATCTACACCTCAGCCCTGGCTCTTTGCCTGGTATGTATTGTGAATGGGGGGACACGGGGTTTCTAAAAAAAAAACAACAAAACAAACAAAAAGACCCTCTAAGATTATCTGACTTAAGTCTAGGAACAACTTTATGAGCTAGACAAAACATAGTACCAATACAGGGGCACAGCACTGCGTATCGTTTCCATCTCTTTAGTTTCAAATTTTTATATCCTAAACTTCAAGCTACAGCTCTTACAAGCTATATATCAGGAGTCGGGAACCTTTTTGGCTGAGAGAGCCACATATTTTAAAATGTAATTCCGTGAGAGCCATACAACCACCTGTGTACATTATGCATTATCCAATAAAAAATTTGGTGATTGGCTCCAGTCACCCGCAACCATGAACATGAGCGGTAGGAAATGAATGGATTATAATACATGAGAATGTTTTATATTTTTAACACTTTTTTATTAAAGATTCGTCTGCGAGCCAGATGCAGCCATCAAAAGAACCACATCTGGCTCGCGAGCCATAGGTTCCCAACCCCTGCTATATATATATAATTTAGTCTTTAAAATAATCAGATTTGACTATATTTTTAATCAGTGTCTGTTTATATCTAACATAGTTAAATATTTGAACATAAATCTACCATTGTACATCTTCCTATTTGAACTACATATCCTCTCTTCTGTTCCTTTTTCTCCTTTACTGCCTTATTTTTGGTTAAATATTTTATTAGTTCATTTCCCCACTCCATTAACTTGTTATTTATAATTATGTTACTATTCTTTAGTAGTTACCCTAGAGATTACAATGAAGGAATAAAGTTAACACTTTACATACATATCAGACAATGAAAGAACGACAGAACACAAACACCATTTACTCTTGCCTCATCTTTGTGCTTCCGTATTTTAATTCTACATATAATTTAAACTCCAAAAGACATTCATTTATATATACCACACAAATTCAGCCTTTCTGTCTTTTCATTAAGTGCAGACCTGCTGGTGAGGAATTCTCTCATTTTCTCAAAAAAAAAAAAAAAAAATCTAATCCTTTCTTTAGCTATATCTAATTTGTTGATGAACTTGTCTACTAAATTCTTTTTTTCCTCTTCTTTTCCAAGTGAGAGGAGGGGAGACAGAGAGGCAGACTCCCACATGCACCCCAACAGCGATCCACCCAGCAACCCCCATCTGGGGCCAATGCGCTGCCCATCTGGGGCCATGCTAACAATGAAGCTATTTTTAGCGCCTAAGGCAAAGGCTTCATGGAGCCATCCTCAGCACTTGAAACAATCAAGCCATGGCTGCAGGAGAAGGGAGAGGGAGGGAGGGAGAGGGGGGGGGGAAAGAATAGGGTGAGGGGTAGAAAAGCAGACGGTCACTTCTCTTGTGTACCCTGATCGAGAATCAAACCTAGGACATTCACACACTTGGCCAACGCTCTACCACTGAGCAAACTGGCCAGGGTCTTCACCTAATAAAGTCTTCTTTCTTTCCTCCTTCCCTCCCTCCCTCCTTCCCTTCCTCCCCCTTCCTCTCCTTCACCTCTTTCTTTCCTTCTTTCCTTTTTCTTTCTTTCTTCCTTTCCTCTCCTCTCCTCTCCTCCCTCTCCTTTCCCTTTCCTTCTTTCCTTCCCTCCCTCCCTCTCTCTTTATTTTTGTGACAGAGATAGAGAGAGGGACAGATAGGGACAGAGAGAAGGAAGGGAGAGAAATGAGAAGCGTCAATTCTTCTTTGCAGCTCCTTAGTCTCCTCAGTTGTTCATTGATTGCTTTCTCATATGTGCCTTGACCAGGGGCTACCGCAGAATGAGTGACCCCTTGCTTAAACCAGCGACCTTGGGCTTCAAGCCAGCGACCATGGGTCATGTCTATGATCCTGTGCTCAAGCCAGCAACCCTAAGCTCAGGCCGATGAGCCCGTGCTCAAGCTGGCAACCTCAGGGTTTCAATCCTGGGTCCTGAGTCCCAGTACGACGCTCTATCCATTGCACGACCACCTGGTCAGGCGAGGATTCTTATTTTATCTGCTAATGTTGGAGACAAGACAGTTATATAGATAGATGGCTCAACCAATATCCTGAAAACACTGAATTTGCAGGGTTCCATATCAATATGCCTGCTTTTTTTTTCTTTTATACAATTTGCAATTTGGTTCTGTTTGCAAACATGGCTTAGAAGTCATTATTCAGACATGAGCTTTTGTTCCAGTTTGTCTCAGTCTTGTGTGTATTCTAGCAAGCTATTCATTGCATTTTTATACCTTTTTCTTTATACCAAGGAGAATACTACCACTAAATGAAATTCAAATAGTGCTTTGGGACACGCACTGTTGGTGATTACCAGAGGGAAGGGGGATGGAGGGAGGTAGATGAGTGTGAAGCAGGGTGCTGGACAGATAAAATATATTATGCTCGCTTTGTTAAAGATGGCGCTGCCCACATGGAAGCTCGTTGCCCAGATGATATTAATGTGTGTTGGGGCGGGCTGTGGGCAGACTGGATCCTTGTAGCCTGGGGCTTGGTTTTAGGACTAAGCCTTTCCCACCATTTTTGATGTGGGGTGGTGCAATCCCATCATGCCCCAGATAAGTGACTTTGTATTAGAGACTTCCCTATTTTGTATATTGGATTAAAAGTTTTGATTTCTGCACTATAAAATGGGGGCAGAATGGGAGCTTCCTGAGATTAGCATTAGAGGAGAGAGGAGAGAGGAGAGAGCAGAGAGCAGAGAGCAGAGAAAAGCCACGTGGAAGAGGCCAGGAGAAGCAGCCAAGATGGCGGAGTGTTGAGTGAGAAGCCAGTTTGTGCAGTTTGTGCAGGGAGAAGGAAGGAGATGGGAAACAGAGGTGAATAAGTCTGGTGAACTAGAAACCTTTGATTCTAGGAAACTCGGATAAGTCAGTAGCTTTGTGAGCACTGAATGTGAGTGGGTTTTGGAGCCCAGTGTGTGTTTTTACTTGCCCGCCGGGTGCACCTAGGATTAAAGATGATGGCCCACCACTTCTTGGCTCCGTTGTTTCTTTACTGACTGTCCGAATCCAATGCGAACCTGCATGGACCAGGCGGCTGTGATGGTGGCCGTGGATACTGGCTTTACAGAGGGTAAAGAGCAGTAAATGGTGATGAAAGGTGACTTGACTTGGAGTGGTGAACAATATACAAATGATGTATTCAATAAAACTGTACCCCTGAAACCTATATAATTTTATTAATCAATGTCACCCTAATATATTCAATAAAAATTTTTTTGTGTGTGGGGAGGAACTTCACTTTGTAAGTTTGTATATAATATATGGGTGACAAGAGCAGGGCAGATATAGTATCATGTAGACACTCCACAGGAAATACTTTTTCACATAAGTTATAATAAGAAATAGGACAGACAGCTTGAGTGGGGGCTCATGAAGTCTGAGCAAGTCTCACCAGCTTGAGCCCAAGGTCGCTGGCTTGAGCAAGGGGTCACTCATTCTGCGATAGCCCCCAGTCAAGGCACTTATGAGAAAGCAATCAATGAATAACTAAGGTGCAGCAATGAAGAACTGATGCTTCTTATCTCTCCCTTCCTGTCTGTCTGTCTGTCCCTATCTGTCCTTCTCTCTGTCTCTGTTAAAAAAAAAAAAAAAAAAAAAAAAAAATTAATCCTAAGCAACCTAAGGCATAAATGTCTTATGTGTAAAATCTCTTAAAATAGCAATTCATATCATCTCTGCCTAGAATATGACTTGAGACTCAGTTTTTAATCTAGATTAACTGGCTGCTAATTTTTTGCATACTTTTTATTGGGAAAGAGCCTGTCTTTTTCTTTTCCTTCTTTATTGAAATACTTATAATTGACATAAAACAGTGGTAGTCAACCTGGTCCCTACCACCCACTAGTGGGCATTCCAGCTTTCATGGTGGGCGGTAGTGGAGCAACCAAAAGTATAAATAAAAAGATAGATTTAACTATATTAAGTTGTTTTATAAAGATTTATTCTGCCAAACTTAGCAAAAATCCAACATAAAGTACTTGGTAAGTAATTATTATTATATGCTTTAACTTGCTGTAACTCTCTCTGCTTTATAAATTTTACAAAGTAAAGTTACTTCCCTACTCTATAAATCACCATTACTGTGGAACTAGTAGAAAATTTTACTACTAACAGATACAAAATTGGGCAGTAGGTATAAAAAGATTGACTACCCTTGACATAAAACATTGCATTATTTTTAGTTATACAATATAATGATATTATATATATTGCTAATTGATTAAAATAAGTTTAGCTGATATTCATTACTGCACATAATAACAAATTATTTTTTCCTGTGATAACAAAAATTTTATGAAGTGACTTCCAAATATATAATACAGTATTTTTTTCTTCTTATTATCCAAGTGAGAGGAGGGGAGATAGATTCCGGCATGCACCCTGATAGGGATCCACCTGGCAAACCCCACCTGGGGCCAATGCTCTGCCCATCTGGGGCCATGCTTGCAACTGAGCTATATTTAGTGCCTGAGGCAGAGGCTCAATGGAACAATCCTCAGCACCTGGGGCTGATAGATATATATCTATATCTATATATTTATATATCTATATCTATATCTATATCTATATCTATATCTATATCTATATATATATATAGAGAGAGAGAGAGAGAAAGGGAGGGGGAAGGGTAGAGAAGCAGACGGCTGCTTCTCCTGTGTGCCCTGACTAGGAATTGAACCTGTGACTCCACATGCAAGGCTCATACTCTACCACTGAGCCAACAGCCAGGGCCTTTTTTAAAAGTTATTGTACACTTTTTACAAAAGTATTATTAACTAGTCACCATGCTGCACATTACATCCACAGAACTTATTTATCTTACAACTGGAAGTTTGTACTTTTTGAACACCATTACACATTTCACCCACACTCCCATCTCTGGCAATTACCAATCTGTTCTCTGTATCTTTAAGTTCACTTTTAGTTATTTTATATTCCACTTGTAAGATCACACAGTATGTCTTTCTTCATCTGACTTATGGCATTGGACATAAGGCCCTTGTTAGGTACATCCATGTTATTGCAAATAGCAGGATTTCATTCTTTTTTTTTTAAGCCGAATAATTTCCATGCATGTGTACAAATAAACACATTTTCTTTATCCAATCATCCACTGATAGAGACTTAAGGTGTTTCCATGCCTTGGCTAAACCCTGTAAAATAAACAGGGACATTTTTACTTTTTTTTTTTTCTTTTTTCATTTTTCCGAAGCTGGAAACAGGGAGGCAGTCAGACAGACTCCCACATGCGCCCGACCGGGATCCACCTGGCATGCCCACCAGGGGGCAATGCTTTGCCCACCAGGGGGCGATGCTCTGCCCCTCTGGGGCATCGCTCTGTTCTGTCCAGAGCCATTCTAGTGCCTGAGGCAGAGGCCATAGAGGAATCCCCAGAGCCCGGGCCATCTCCGCTCCAATGGAGCCTTGGCTGCGGGAGGGGAAGAGAGAGACAGAGAGGAAGGAGAGGGGGAGGGGTGGAGAGGCAAATGGGCGCCTCTCCTGTGTGCCCTGGCTGGGAATCAAACCCGGGACTCCCGCACACCAGGCCGACGCTCTACCGCTGAGCCAACCGGCCAGGGCCTTTTACTTATTTTTTTAATGGAGGTGGGGACAGACAGACAGAAAGGGAGAGAGATGAGAAGCATCAATTGTTCATTGTGGCACCTTAGTTGTTCATTGTTTGCTTTCTCATACGTGCCTTGACCGAGGGCTCCAGTTGAGCCAGTGACCCCTTGCTCAAGCCACCAACTTTGGGCTTCAAGCCAGAGACCATGTGGTCATGTCTATGATCCCACACTTAAGTCGTTGACCCCATACTCAAGCTGTTGAGCCTGCACTCAATCCAGTGACCTTGGGTTTCGAACCTGGGTCCTCTGCATCCCAGTCCAATGCTCTATCCACTGTGCCACCGCTTGGTCAGGTTATAAATATGTTTTTAAAAATTTGTGACAATATTTATAGTTATCATAAAATAACTATGTTTACATTATCCTAATTGCCAAACTTTAGGCTTTTAAAATAAATAAATCTACCATTAGAAGCAAATTTGAAAGCTTTAAAATGCTTTCAAGCTAGAAGAGACAAAAAAGAAAATGAAGATTATATGTATTGTATGAATAATGACAGTTTCAAACATAGAGATGGATACTACAACTTTCAGCACTGACTTATTGACTGGTGAGGTACTATTAAATAGGTGTAAGGCATTAATTTGCTATTTTCCATGGATATTAACATATATATATATATGTATATATATATTTGTGTGTGTGTGTGTGACAGAGACATAGAGAGAGACAGAGAGGGACAGATAGAGACTCCTTAGTTGTTCATTGATTGCTTTCTCATATGTGTCTTGACTGGCAGGGGCTATAGCACAGTGAGTGACCCCCTGCTCAAGCTATCGACCTTGGGCTCAAGCCAGTGACCTTTGAGCTCAAGCCAGTGACCATGGGGTCATGTCTATGATCCTGCAGTCAAGCCAGTGACCCCACGCTCAAGCTGGTGAGCCTGCACTCAAGCCGGTGACCTAGGGGTTCGGAACCTGGGTCTTCCGCATTCCCTTCCAATATTCTATCCACTGTGCCACCCCATGGTCAGGCCCAACTTATATTTTATTCATAGTTATTATAGTAGCAATAATGAATAATTTAAATGTGATGAACTAGATACAAGCACTCAAGGAACTAATAAATACCCTACCAGACAAAGTTAGACAATCTGCTTTATAAGTCATAAGCCTAATGAAAGTCAGAAACCAACCATACTGGCCTGACCTGTGGTGGTGCAGTGGATAAAGTGTCGACCTAGAATGCTGAGGTCGCCGGTTCAAAACCCTGGGCTTGCCTGGTCAAGGCACATATGGGAGTTGATGCTTCCTGCTCCTCCCTCCCCCTTCTCTCTCTCTTTCTCTCTCTCTCTGACTCTCTCTCCTCTCTAAAAATTAATAAAGAAAAAAAAATATATAAAATTTTTAAAAAAAGAAAGAAACCAACCATACTAAGGATTAAAACATAGTACCAAGATAGGGTAAATGAAACAGTATAGGATTGGCCTAGGAACAGACTGCCAAAGATAAAAGGAATAAACCATATATTAAACAGTTCACAATGAAAGCTGGCATCTCAAAGCAATGGGAAGTGGTCCTGGCTGGACAGCTCAGTTGGTTAGCATTATCCTGATATGCCAAAGTTCGATTCATGGTCAGGGCACAGACAAGAATCAACTAATGAATGCATAAATAAGTGAAACAAATCAATGTTTCTCTCCCTGCCTACCTCTCTCTCTTACTCCCTTCTTCTCTAAAATCAATCAATAAAATTTAAAAATAAACACTAATCAAATCAGTGGAAAGTGACAAGATATTTAATAAGTTATTTGGGCGTGACCAGTGGTGGTGTAGTGGATATAGCATTAACCTGAGATACTGAGATCCCAGGTTTGAAGCCCCAAGGTCACTGGCTTGAATGTGGGCTCATCTGGCTTGAATGTGGGCTCATCTGGCTTAAGCGTGGGCTCACCAGCTTGAATGCGAGGTCACTGGCTTAAGTGTGGATCATCGATATGATCCCATGGTCGTTAGCTTGATCCCAAAAGTCGCTGGTTTGAGCAAGGGTCACTGGCTCAGGTGGAGCACCCCCTAACTTCTGGTCAAGACATGTATGAGAAGCAATCAATGAACAACTAAAGTGAAGCAACTACAAGTTGATGCTTCTCATCTCTTTCCCATCCTGTCTGTCTGTCTGTCTCTGTCTCTGTCTCTCTCTCGAAAAAAAAAAAAAAAAGAAAGTTAACTGGATTAGTTATTTGGTCTGAAAAAAAATAGCTGGGTCCCTAATAACAGAATCCTTGTAACAATTCCAAATAGTTCAAAGATTTATCCTAAAAAATAAAACCAACAATGGAATATAGCCAGACACATATACCAAGAAGATAGAAGAGTCCAGAAATAAACCTGCGCATATATGTTCAAATGATTTTCAACATGGGTGCCAAAACCATTCACTGTGAAAAAGACAGTCTTTTTGACAAATGGTGATGGGAAAACTGATATCCACATGCAAAAGAATGAAGTTGGACTCTTTCCCGACATCAAATGTAAAAATCAACTTGAAAGGGATCCACAACCTAACTGTAAGACCTAAAACTAGAAAACTCTTATGAGAAAACACAGGGTGAAGCTTCACAACAGTGAATTTGGCAATGATTTATTGGATATAACACTAAAGGCAAAGGCAATAAAAAATATAAACAAATTAGATTTCATGAAAAATTTTAAAGTTTGTATCTCAAAAGACACTGTCAAAAGTAAAACAGCAACTCACAGAATGGGAGAAATATGTGCAAATCATGTATCTGATGAGAAACTAAGATCCAGAGTGTATTAACTTCCAAAACTCAAATCAATTAGAAAATGGACAAAGGACTGAAATAGATATTTCTCCAAAACAGATATACAATGGCCAATAAACACATGAAAAGATATATAAACATCACTAATAATTAGGGAAATGCAAATCAAAAGTACAATGAGAAACCACCTCACATCTGTTAGGAGTGCTACTATAAAAAAGTTGTCATCAAGGCCCTGGCCAGTTGGCTCAGTGGTAGAGTGTAGGCCCGGCATGTGGAAGTCCTGGGTTAGATTCCCGGTCAGGGCACACAGAAGTGCCCATTTGCTTCTCCATCCTTCCCCTTCTCCTTTCTCTCTATCTCTTCCTCTTCCGCAGCCAAGGCTCCACTGGAGCAAAGTTGGCCTGGGTGTCGAGAGTGGTTCCATGGCCTCTGCCTCAGGTACTAGAATAGCTCCAGTTGCAACGGAGCAACGGCCCAGATGGGCAGAGCACTGCCCCCTAGTGGGCATGCTGGGTGGATCCCAGTTGGGTGCATGCAGGAGTCTGTCTCTCTACCTTCTGGCTTCTCACTTCAGAAAAATACCAAAAAAAAAAAAAAAAAAAAAAGATAGATGATGGAAATCATTTTTAAGGATTACTTCTTGGATCCATAGGTGAATATTACATTATTACTAGAATGAGAGTTCCAGCATCTTTTCCTTTTATAAATGCTGAAAGTAATTTTCACAAATAAGTATATATAAGGTCTATCGGAAAGTTCTGTCCGTTTCTATCACAAGTTTCGACATGTAAGCACGTTTATTTGGCGCATGTGTGCCTCTCTATTTTTATCACTTAATGTATACATACTGATGTAGCAAATGAACTAAAACAAAGTTGATTCACATTAGTCTATGTGTGAAGCGATAGTGTACCCATGGCTACTGATAAAGTTCATTTACGCCACTGTAATTTTTACAAATTTCAACAAGGAAGAAATGCTACAGAAGCATGTAGAAATTTATTGAAAGTGGTTGGTGAAGGAATAATACCGACTATCACTTGTTTTTGTCCTTACAAAATTTTTTGAAGGGCAAAAAATTAAAAAATGAAGAAGATATCAAACAAGCACTGGTTCAATTTTTCACATCAAAAGATAAAACATTTTTCAAAAATGGGATATACAAGCCCTGGCCGGTTGGCTCAGCGGTAGAGCGTCAGCCTAGCGTGCGGAGGACCCGGGTTCAATTCCAGGCCAGGGCACACAGGAGAAGCGCCCATTTGCTTCTCCACCCCTCCGCTGCGCTTTCCTCTCTGTCTCTCTCTTCCCCTCCCGCAGCCAAGGCTCCACTGGAGCATAGATGGCCGGGCACTGGGGATGGCTCTGTGGCCTCTGCCTCAGGCGCTAGAGTGGCTCCGGTCGCAATATGGCGACGCCCCGGAGGGGCAGAGCATCGCCCCCTGGTGGGCAGAGTGTCGCCCCTGATGGGCGTGCCGGGTGGATCCCGGTCGGGCGCATGCGGGAGTCTGTCTGACTGTTTCTCCCTGTTTCCAGCTTCAGAAAAATGAAAAAAAAAAAAGAAAAAAGAAAAAAAATGGGATATACAAATTGCCCTCATGCTGGCAAGAAATCAATAATAATGGCAATTATATTATTTAATAACGTTTATTGATGGTAAGAAAAATTTGTATTTTGTTTTATTCCAAAAACGAACAGAACTTTACGGTAGACCTTATATTAACAGAGGATATTAATTATAGAAAGGTGACCTAGGAATCCTTGTGTACCTAATATACACAAGGATAAATAACAAGAGAAATTCTGAAATAGTCAAAGCAAATGGTCACATTGTGAATGTTTTTTTTTGTTGTTGTTGTTGGTTTGTTTGTTTTTTTAAACAGAGACAGAGAGAGAGTCAGAGAGGGATAGACAGGTACAGACAGACAGGAATAGAGAGATGAGAAGCATCAATCATTAGTTTTTTGTTGCGCTTTGCGACACCTTAGTTGTTCAGATTGCTTTCTCATATGTGCCTTGACTGCGGGCCTTCAGCAGACCGAGTAACCCCTTGCTCGAGCCAGCGACCTGGGGTCCAAGCTGGTGAGCTATTGTTCAAACCAGATGAGCCCGCGTTCAAGCTGGCGACCTCGGGGTCTCGAACTTGGATCCTTCCGTATCCCAGTCCAACGCTCTATCCACTGCGCCACCACCTGGTCAAGCATGAGTGTTGATAGATAGAGAAGGGTGGGTGTTTGGGGTTTCTTTGTGACCACTTTTTATTAAAAGTAAGGAGATCTCTAGCCAATCCTTACTTTTTAATCTTTTTTTCTTTTTTTTTAAATTATTAAGTGAGAGGTGGAGAGGCCAAGACAGATTCCTGCATGTGCCCCGACCAACTGGGATCCACCTGGCAAGCTCCCTACCAGGCGATACTCTCTGCCCAGCTGGGGCCACAGCTCCGTTGCCAGGGGCAACCAAGCTATTTTAGCACCTGAGGCCAAGGCCATGGAACTATCCTCAGTGCCCAGGGACAACTTTCCTCAAACCATTCGAGCCATGGAAAGGAAGAGAGGGGTGTGGAGGGGATAGGGTGGAGTAGCAGATGGTCACCTCTCCTGTGTGCCCTGACCAGATAGCGAACCCTGGATTTCCATACCCCATGCCGACGCTCTACCTCTGAGCCAACTGGCCAAGGCCTAGACTTTTTTTAAATTGACTTTTCTATGACATTTGAAATTGCAGCTCAGTATCATTCTTGAAATCATATTCCCTTCCCTCTCTCTTACTATCTCTTACCATTCATTCTCTTCCACTGGCTCCTTTTCTTCTACAAACCTGTATTACTTTGTGCTTCAGCCCTGCTTTTCTTTCCATTGTTCACAAAGCCTCATGTTCCCTTGTTGATTTCACTTATATGCAGTACTTTTCAGCCACTGCCTATATTCAGCTTCCTAATGGACACTCTCCTCTAGATAATCAGTGTGTACTTCAATGACAAACATCTCCAAGGACAAAACAATGTACCTCTTTGCCCAAATCAGCCATCCCTTCAAATATATATAAGAAGATAACAGGATGTTTTCTTCTACCTCAAAATTTGGCTGAAATGAGGCCCCCAAAGATAAGAACTACAAAAGATAAACACCCAAAACTCTAAGGAGGAAGACAAAACACCCATGTCAGATTTACTAAAAGAGAGCATCCCTATCATACACCTCCTGCCATTGAAAAGGAAACAAAATAAGACAGATTAGAAATAGAAGTAAATTAATAAACACAGAGTATGCTAGAACTCTACCCCAGGGTGGGATCTAAGACAGAAGAGCTCTCCAAGGAGAGAAAACTGGCATCTGAATCTTTGCAGGACAATACATTATGATAAAGAAACTCTTAAGCCCATCTTGGTCTAGTTACCAGAATTAAATGCAATGAGGAAGTCCTTAGGAGAATGTAGCAGGTATCCCCAGGAGTTTAGGGCATATGTGAACACAGAAACTGGTCCCATCCTGGAGAATTTTGAAAGCAAGAGGATAGACGGAACTGTCCAAATGGCACAGCAAGGACTCAGAGGACAGTTAGGCAAGCTGCACTTCCATCTCTGTCCCGTAGGTTTCCCGTTAGCCAAGTAGATGCTGCAGTATGGTTAAAGGGTCTTGATGGGCCAATCTTGATGGGCCTTCTGAATATGAAGTAAGGCCGCTCAGCAGTAACAGGCTGGAAGGTGGACTACAGGAGGCAGGAGAGTCAAGAGGAAACTGCCAAAGGTTGCTGGAGTGTTCGCCAGACCCATGACAGAGAGCTGGGCAGTGTAGGCATACCCACAGGAGTCTCCAAAACCCTTTCTAAATGCATACCCCCAAAAAAAGTCCACACCTGGACACCTGTCACAAGTGGGTACCAACAGCTGGATTACAAATACAACAGTGCTAGGCATATAAAACCTTGTTCTTTTTCTCCTAATCTTCCTTCCAATCAGAAGTCAAAAGCAGAAAAGAGTAGAAGGGATAAGAGTCAAGAAACAGATTGTACTCCTCTTTTCTACCACATGATCCCTGGGCCAATTCAAGGTCTGAGTTGAGAGAAACAGCTTTCAACAGGATGTCAGCTTTTGACCAAATTTTCATAACTGTATATTCAATCACCAAGTAAGGCTTACAGTTAAAAGTGACCTCCGGTCAAGAGGCAGGGAAAGAAGATCCAACATGACATGGCTAAGTCAAGGATGACAGAAAAATAAGGCTAGTTCCTGTTTTTATGCTTTCAGATACAGCCCACACATCAGTCGTGTCATTCCAGTACCACCACGTACTCCATTATGCCAGTCAGGAATCTAGGCATCATTGTGGATTCAACCCTTCCCTAATAGCCCAACATCCAGTCATTATGCTTTAAACCGCTTTCAACACATCTCTTCCTCCCTAACCCCTTAGCTACTAGTCTAGCTCTCACCTAAAGTGCTACAATAACCAAACTTAGTGATTCTCTATCCTGGCCTATACTTCAGAATTTTAAAATATTAAATCTAATTTCTAGGCCTTAGCCTAGAGCAGGGGTCGGAAACCTATGGCTTGCGAGCCAGATGCGGCTCTTTTGATGGCTGCATCTGGCTCGCAGACAAATCTTTAATAAAAAACATAATAACGTTAAAAATATAAAACATTCTCATGTATTACAATTTATTCATTTCCTACCGCTCATGTTCATGATTGCGGGTGGCTGGAGCCAATCACAGCTGTCCTCTGGGACAACACCAAATTTTTATTGGATAATGTGTAACGTACACGGGTCGTTGTATGGCTCTCACGGAATTACATTTTAAAATATGTGGCGTTCATGCAAAGGTTCTCGACCCCTGGCCTAGAAACTCTGATTTAAATGGGTTCCAGGGAAGGCCCAGCCACTAGTTTTTACAAGAGCTCCCCAGGTGCTTTGAAAGTGCAGCCAAGGTTGAGAACTGCTAACGTAACTGGTCTCTCCCAGAATCCAGGCTTCCCTTCCTCCAAACTGTCTTTCATAATGCCACAAGACTCCTCTTTTAAAAACTACAAACCTCGCCCTGGCCGGTTGACTCAGCGGTAGAGCGTCGGCCTAGTGTGCGGAGGACCCAGGTTCCATTCCCGGCCAGGGCACACAGGAGAAGCGCCCATTTGCTTCTCCACCCCTCCGCCGCGCCTTCCTCTCTGTCTCTCTCTTCCCCTCCCGCAGCCAAGGCTCCACTGGAGCAAAGATGGCCCGGGCACTGGGGATGGCTCTGTGGCCTCTGCCTCAGGCGCTAGAGTGGCTCTGGTCGCAACATGGTGATGCCCAGGATGGGTAGAGCATCGCCCCCTGGTGGGCAGAGCGTCACCCCATGGTGGGCGTGCCGGGTGGATCCTGGTCGGGTGCATGCGGGAGTCTGTCTGACTGTCTCTCCCTGTTTCCAGCTTCAGGAAAAAAATAAATAAATAAATAAAAAATAAAAACTACAAACCTCATATTATCCTAGAGCAGTGGTTTAGAAGCACAGAGCTTTCAAAAATTGTGATTCTAGGCCAAACTTTGGACCAATTAAAACAGAGTCTCTGGGGATAAGAACCAGACAATGGTATTAAAGCTCCCCAGGTAATTCCAGCAGACAAGGCTGAGACCCATGTCCTAGCAGCAATGGGAAGCAACAGAAAGTCTTTAAAAATAACAAAATCCAAACTCCCCTGAAGGTCATGAGACTTTCCATTAATTTTAGCCCCCTCACCTCTCACACTACCAAAGCAACCTGGCTCCCTAAAAGGGCCACACATTTAGACTTTTGTGTAAAGTATTACCTTGATCCAGAAAGCCTTCTCTGCTTACCTACAGCTAAAACCCAAACCAGCTTTTTAACATTAATACCTTTCAAGAATAGTTTCCTTCCTTAAAAAAAAAAAAAAAAAAAAGAATAGTTTCCTTTGTATAAACCCTCCCTGACATACACAGCAGAGCTCATCAATCTACCTGTGACTGTTAATGATTCTATAAGGCAATTCTTAATGTTTAAGTCTTTCCTATTAAACTACTTGAAAATTAAAAACTTGTCTGATTTATGTTTTTATCTCCAGTACCTATTACTATGCACAGTATATATAAGCACTCAATCTTTGCTGAATTCATTCCATTTAATAAAGATCTATATTATTATGCAGGTAGAACCCCATTTTAACAAACTGTAAGAGATATATTTATAAATTATATTCAAGTCTCATTAAGACAGAAATCAATAGCTAGACTGCTTAAAAATGAAGGTGAATACTTAAATGTTTGTTCTATTTATGAAAAGTTACAAATTAAGGAAAAAGGCAGTACAAAGGGCAGTATGTTTCTAGAATCACAAGGGTGGTATCTTACAGAATAATGACACTTGAATTTCCAACTGAATATGTCCTTTAAAACATAACTTTTTCAAAAGTTATGCTGGCTATTATGACTTCTGTATATTTTAGGAAAGTGAACTGAGACTACTTACTTGAACTAAGAGTAAAATAGTGGGTACTTTGCTACTTTCAAAAGAAAACAAATCATGAAAAGCTGTCAAATGCTTCGAATGAACTGCACATAAGCTTTAAAGCTCTGATAATATGGTTACCAACATCCGATGGCAATTTCTAGTCTCTGGGTACTCTGTTACCCAGCAGAAGTTCAATTCTCCATAAAACCCAGGACAACTTAAGAAAAAGACACAAAATATTTTATCAAAAAGACTTATATTTACCATTTTAGACTTATATAGTCATTATATATATAAATGACTACTCAAAAACAGTAATTCTGCACAAATATTAACTGAAGTACTAAACATATAACGTACCTTATCCAAGAGAGCTTTGTTGTACCTAGTCATATGGACCATGAAAATCATCTTAGCACGCAAAATGATTACTAGGTTGCTATGTGTTTAGAGTTAGTTTTTTATGTCATATATCCCTGATTTCAAAATGAATTCAGTGTCACTGAATACCTATTCAGTTGTCTGGGAATACTGTATGTTAAAACCAAGGCATCTGAAGTGACTAGTAAGAAAATAAAGGCATTAACCACAGTATTTGGCATTTGTGGTTAATTTTTTTTACCTTATTTGGTGATTTCAAAGGTGAGATGGCTATTTTATTTGGTGTCTGTGTTGTAGAATTTAAAGTTGATCCAATAACACCACTTTCAGATATTGTTATGGTCTTTGATGGAGTCCCAGGAGTAGACTGTGAAAGAACCCTACCTGCAAATGAGAGGCAGCACATCAGTTTGACTTATTAAAATAATAATACAAAAATGTATGTAATGTATCTACACTCACAAGGACTGTAGGATATGTTTACTATTTCATATGTATCCACATATGAACTTAAAACACTCAATTAAGTTCCTAATGACCTATTATGAATCTAAGCAAAAAGAAACAAAACAATGTGTCTTAGTAATAGTATTGTAACATCACTTTACATAAAGCCCATGAAAACACCTCTGCTCACATTCTCACCAATCTTGTTAAATCTATCAGAAAATAGGCTCAGGATAGCTAAGCAAAATGCTGTGTAAACAGAGTTGCTGAAAGTCAAGACTTGAAGTCTTAAAACTTCAATCTGTTTTCTACTGTACTGGAGCTGTCTTACTCTTTGAACTTAAACCACAGGCCACAATTAAATCCACATCTATAAAAATATAGTTTTTGGACTCACTTGAACACTGTCTGGCTTAATACTGTCTGATTTTAGACTGCCAAAAGGGAAAAAAAAATCTTCCCATCTAGATTCCAGCAAGAATACAAAAATACTGTGTTCCCTTCTGGACAATAACCTTCAGGAACAGAAAAACTGTGTGGCTGGATAGCTTAGGGCCATGGTCGGCAAACTCATTAGTCCACAGAGCCAAATATCAACAGTACAACGATTGAAATTGCTTTTGAGAGCCAAGTTTTTTAAACTGAAACTATATAGGTAGGTACATTCCTTATCGAGGTAGCGCCCGCACGTGGTATTTTGTGGATGAGCCACACTCAAGGGGCCAAAGAGTCGCATGTGGCTCGCGAGCTGCAGTTTGCCAACCAGGGGCTTAGGGAATTAGCAATCATATTATAATGAGTTGAAATATTAATTTTTATCCTAGGCAAAAGAAATACAAAGACATGACACATTTTCAAATTCTTAAAAGACTGTGTGGTAGTTATTAGTGCCATCTATCAAGTATTCTGGTTCTCTCCCATCCCGGACACTAGATAGAACTGCACTTCTACCCTTCCCCACTCCGTGTGGTTAGGTTAGGACCACGTGACTAGCCCTGGCAAATGAATTATGAGTACAAGTGAGGTGTGTCTTTTCTTTGCCAGAACATTTACTGCCTGAGCAAGGCCTTTCAAAGCTCTTTTTCTCTGCCACGCCTGAGATAACGGCTACTCTTCAGCCCGGGTCCTTGAGAGACCCATGAGAAGAACGCCCTTTGAAAATCACTAAGTATGAATAAAAAAATAAATTTGGGGGATTAAAAAAACCCCTAAAACTTCTGAATTTAGAGATTGTTTACAGCAGGAAAATCAAGATTCTCCTGACTGATCCAGGCTGTCAAGTTGAAGGATTAGAATCATCAGTTGCATGGCATTAATGCACAGAAACAAAAAATGTTCATTCAGTTCAGCACTGAGAAAAAACTTCTAACAAAAATTTCCAACTGAAATGACTGTTTCAACACAAGTGAGTTTCTAGTCACTGAAAGCGTTTCAAGCAGATGCTGGATAATCAAATCTTCTAAGAGGCCTGCTTGTTTTTCACCCAGAGAGCACTTCTCATTATCTAATCTCCAAATCCCTTTTTAGCCTTAGCTCTGTAGACAAATTCATGCAAGTATGCAAGTTAATACAATTTCACCTGGAAACTGTATTTGCAAGGCATTTACACTCTACTGTCAGGTGTTCTTCACCTGAATCAAGAGACATATTCCAGAAAGCTACAGATGGGGGGGCAGTGTGGGACAGGGAGCTAGCATATCTGAGTGAGGACTAGCTCTATAAGAAATTAATTCACTCGGTCTGCTGAAGGCCCATGGTCAAGGCACATATGAGAAAGCAATCAATGAACAACTAAGGTGTCGCAACAAGAAATTAATTCACTAGTAAGTATTTTTACATTGATGAAGTTTGCTCCACAGTAGCAACCTTATACCTTGGGAAATCTGATAAGAAGGACCCGTGTGTCTCACTTAACCATCTCAAAAGTCTTGTGCAGTGGTTGGGGATATCAACATTTTACAGAAATGAGTAAGATAAACAGATACTGTGTTTACTCAAGATCAAAGAGAAAATCAATAGAAGAGCCATGACTAAAAGACAATAGCTCTTCCACACCACTACACTGCTTCCATGATACATATATTCACTCAACAATACGTTCCCTAAACCATATCTATGTGCAAGAAACTGTTCTAGGTATTGGAGAGGCAGAGACAAAAGAACTACCATCAATTGGCTATATATACACATGCTATCACATAGATGGACCATGAGGAAATAAGCCAGTCATAAAAGGACAAAGTCAAAATGATAAAGTCTTTACTGAGGCTGGGAGGAGGGAAGAATGGATAACTACACTGCTCACAAAAATTAGGGGATCAGGGAACGTGCAGATACTCCAGTACTTTCAGCCTTTTGTATAGTGCATTTTCACCAATAAAATAAGTTGGTTTTGCATCTCATTTGCATAACTGAACAACTTTCTTTGCCTTGTCGTTTTTTTTCTGATGTTTTTGTTTAATAAAAAAAAAATCAAATGCCTTTTTTATCACTTCATATTCATTTTGAAGTATTCCCTAATTTTTGTGAGCAGTATATTATCTAATGGGTACAAAGATTCAGTCTTGCAAGATGGAAAAAGTATTGGCAATGGATGGTGGTGACGGTTGCACAATGATGTGAATGTATCTAATGCCACTGGATTATCCACTTAAACATGATTAAAATGGTCAACTTTATGCCATACACACACACACACACACACACACACACACACACACACACACACACATATGTATATATATCTTTTTACCACAATTTCTAAAAAAATAAATAAAATGGCAAGCAAAACAAAACAAAAAAAGGTTGCCATTTAAAAAAAATGAATTCAGTAGGGAGACGGACAAGAAAGACAAGTATTACAATAAAGTATGACTAAGAAATTTTAAAAGGCAGTGTGCAAGTTACTTAGGGGTCAAAAGCTTTCAAGGTAGGCGGAGGTAATCCAAAGATAAAATGGAAGAGTTAGTAGTCAAGAGCAAGAGCAAAGAAAGGTATTTCAGGTAAAAGGAATATAGTGCCAAGATCCTAAATTCTGAGAGAACAATGGTCCATTTGGTAATCTCTTAAAATAAATTAAATCAGTAGATCTAGAGCTTATGGGAGGTGCAAACGAAAAAGGTATGTATTACATACACCATAAATGTCTTTAATGTTAAGAAAGCACTGGCATTTAAACTTAATCCTAATGGATGAAAGCCCAGGAAAGGATACAGCCAAGAAAATTTTAAGCAACAGTGTAACAAGATCAGATTTCCATTTTAGGAAAATCACTTTTATACAAACATAAGTTTGTCTTGAGGGAAGAGTCAGAAAAAGATATCCAGCTTCAGTGAGAAACCCAAAAGTAATTAAAAAACAATCTAAATGTGCTTTGAAAGATCATTAGCTACAATATAAAGATGATGGAACTTTCTTTTTTTTGAAGAGTGACAGTCAGAGAGAGGGACAGAGAGACAGGAAGGGAGAGAGATAAGAAACATCAATTCCTTGTTGGGGTATCTTAGTTTTTCACTGATTGCTTTCTCATATGTGCCTTGACTGGGGGGCTCCAGCATAGCAAGTGACCCCTTGCTCAAGCCAGCGAACTTTGGGCTCAAGTCAGTGACCATGGGGTCATGTTAATGATCCCACCCTCAAGCCAGCAATCCTGCGCTCAAGCTGGTGAGCCCGTGCTCAAGCCAGCAACCTTGAGGTTTGGAACCTGGGTCCTTTACATCCCAGGCTGACACTCTATCCACTGCGCCACTGACTGGTCTGGTAGGAACCTTCTTGTGATAAGACAATTCAACAGGAGAGCTACTTTAGCAGTTTAAAATTTGGTTTACATGAATTTAAAAGGCTATAAATAACTATTTAACAGAAGAAATTATCCTTCCAAACTGAACATAATGCCAATAACTCTAGTGAAATTTAACAGAAGTCTATCTCTATACATTTTGGTAGGGCTAGTAAAAACTAGTTAAAATATGAAGCTATGATTACTGTGCAATGTGTTATAAATTAACCAAAGATCCAACAATGACATCTATTATAGTCAAATGTAAGAGGTGAAATCTGGACACTAACCAAAAATACATTCAGACACTTCTATAAACACCTTGACTGTTTAGCATACAATATTCCCACATAATTAAAAAAAATTTAAGGGACTCTCTCAGACTCAAAAACAGTAAAGAACATTGCACCAAGACATTCCTCTTGCTTAACCTGCTCTACCTCCCCAAAACCTCCCAGGGGGCTGGCGGCCCCTTTTTCCTCAATACATCCAAGCCTTGCTCACTTTCAGCTAACTGAAGCCTACTTCCTAAACCAGCTCCAAATTCCAACCCTTTTCCAATCTTTCCTGTGGGACTATACCTGCTACCATGCAGCCCTCAAGATACCAGCCTTCTATATTCATCCCAAATCTCTACTGAGGACAAAAGAGAAAGAAAACATTCACTCACCCAACACTGCCCTCAAATCACAATCTTTCCATGCATTCTCACATCTGCTAAAATGAGAAGTCTACCTACATACAATTCCAAACCTCAGGAAAATGGCTAATCACAGCCACTGACTTCAGAATTGCCTACTGTTATGCTGTCTGTTTAGCAAAGATAGTAGTAGGTGGTTTTACGATATACTCCTACCCTATCCATGGTTAGTTAACATTTAAAGAACGTTATTCAAAAATACATACAAGGCCTGACGTGTGGTGGCACAGTGGATAAAGTGTTGACCTGGAATGCTGAGGTCGCAAGTTCAAGACCCTGGGCTTGCCCAAGAAGCAAGCTTCTCGTTCCCCATCCCTCATCCTTTCTCTCTCTCCCTCTCTTCTAATACTCAATAAATAAAATCTTAAAAAAAACAAAACAAAACACCATACAGGAATGGGTAATTAGCATTTGAAATTCTTTAGTCAAAGTCGACCATCCTGGGATACTTCCTTCCAGCACAATGGAAATTAGAAATGAGTTCTAAATTGGCGTTAGGAATAATGCCAGTTTAACTCTGAATTAAAGACCAGTTATCGTGGCTGTGTGGTTTTCTCTAGGAATACTGAGCTGCTGGCCTGGCAAGGAGTAAGAAGAGAGATGGACTTAACCAAGCTACTACAGAAAGATACAGGGAAAAGATCATCTGTGATGTTTGCAAGGGGGGACAATGATGGGTCCTGGACTCCACGTTGAATAAGGAAGACTGTAAGGACAGGAAGAGGACAGTTATTAATGAGAAAGTGGGAGGGTTAATGGATCAGAGCTTTCAAAGTCAAAGAATTGCCAGAATGGGAGTACAAAGGCAGATAATCTAGAATAAAAATAAGAAATTACTAAAATCAAGATTTCTGAGGTCTTACTGATACTGGGTGATGACCAATTTTAAAGTATACAATAAAAGAGAATTGGGTCACACTAAGAAATTTGCTGGTAAAATATACCTAAAATTCTGTTATCACTTAAGCATCACAACAATTTTCTATTCATACAAAACTGCATATAGAGCACTTTAAATTACTGAAACTAAAAAGTCAAACAAAAACCATGAACTAGTATACTCCCACATGTATTAATTTAAAACTATTAGACTGAGCACCTGTGCTCTAGAGACAAACTGCCTGGGTTCACATTTCAACTTGGCCATTAACTAGATGAGCACCACCGTATTCCCAGTGACAAAATGGGGCTGGTATTTGTACCTACCTCACATAACTGCCATGATTATAGAAGCCACTATATGTAAAGAGCCAAGAATAGTGCAGGGCATATAGTAACCACTATATTAGGTAGTATTATTAGAGTTTAAGACTTTGTACTACTTTCATGCTAAAATTCTACCCCAAATTAAGGAGACTAAAATAATGGACTGATTTTAAGAGAAGGTATTTTACTTTAATCACACATTTAAATTTAAAAAGTGTAACATTTCTTATTAATCAGTTTGGTTTATGATAAGCTATACTTGTTTCACTAATGTATTTCAAGGAGGCAGAACAGCCTTTTTTTAAACCTAAAAGGAAGGTGAAAATATAGCTTAATGAACTATAAAGAAATATAACCTGCAATGACTGGTGGTGATACTTGAGTTGTCTGTCCTGTAACTGCTTTACTATTAATTGGTTTTGCAAAGATCAGCTTCGTAATTACTGGCCCAGAGGTTGGTGTTCGAGGCTTCTTAGCAATCTGAAATATATAAATAACTATGAAGACCATTTGGTTTTACAAAACACCTATTCAATCAAAATTAGACAAAAGACTGACACACAGAAGGACACATAAAACGAGCTCATTTAACAAAATATATCACATATATTATCTAAGTATTAATGTTAAAAACATTTAAAATGCAGCCATTCATCAAAATATTAATATGATAACATCCTTAGGCCAAATAACTTTGTAGTTCACAGTAAATCCTTATTTTAGTCCCTGGGAATAGACATATAATTAAAACCAAATTAGTATTTAAAAAAAATGTTTAAAATAGTTTATTTAACATTTAATAATAGAAACAAAAAACTATGGCACAGCAATATTTTTTCAAACTAAAAAATTATTCAAGAATAAAAAGATGGACTAGAGTAAGAAAGAATAGTGCAAATGATGAAGCCATCTGCAAATATAATTAAATTAGATTGACTCCTAGAAGCAAAATATAAATACATAAGATGGACTTATGCCTAGATGTTCAGCTTTACATCTATATATGTTAGGGATAGATAAACAAAGAACTGAACAAGTTAATGTCCTAAGATGCAGAGACAACTTTGGCAAAACAAAGATTATTCTAAAGGCAAATCCTCTCAAATGTAATATTATTTACTAAGACATTGTTTACTAGAGTATAAATTCCTTGAAGGGAGGGTATTTTACTCATCTCTGATCTTAGGTTATATATTGGTACACTGTTGACCTGAACTAAAACTCTCCACAAGTCAAGGAAGTTAGAATTACCAATGTTTTTATATTGAAATTATAAGTGTATGCAAAAACATAGTTTCTTCTTAAAGTTAGAAGCATACACTTAGACTTTTAGAGCAGGAAGAACATTAAATATTAATTTTATCTTTGGGCAGACATGAAAATTGAGGCCCTGAAAATACTATTTATTATTAAAAAGGACTCAACATGAAAAAACATGACCAACTTGAATGACAGAAATATGCAAGAAGCTGTAACAGATCACAGAACTAGGTAAATATTAGCTTTATGCTCAAATTATAAGTTAAACTAACATATTTTGTTACACAGCATATATTACTTTCGGGCACTCAGAACATATTACTGACAAAATAAAATGTAAATAAGTTTTAAATCATTTTTTAAAAAAATAAGGGGATCCAGTACTATATTAAAAAAACACCCAACTTGCAAAAACCCTGATATACTCAAATGAATTCATAATTGTACTTTAAAAAAAAAATATGCAATTTGGGAGACATACGTGTTTCCCTTAACTGTGTTTATAGGCCGGAAACTCTAAAGCAAGCCATAATATGCCACCTATTAACTTAGTATTAATAATCTCAAGAGGTCGAAGTATTGACAGTCTTAAAATCCATGTCTCAAAAGAAATAATCTTAGCTATAAAGATTAGGAGTGTTTACCTATTTTTAACTGATTTTCACAATTATATGACTATATGAATACTTACCAATCAGAAAAAATATATAAACAATACAACTAAAAGCACAGTAATTTATCAAATAAACAATCTCAACCTGCCCTTTTGTTATGTTTCTTTAATGGAGCTTTGCTGAAAACTAATGATTTCTGGTTCCATTAAGGAACCATGATTTTCGCATTATGAATTCTAAACTCCCCTAAAACAAAATTATTTAATTAGGTAAAACAAAGCATGACGGATCATTTATAACAAATTTATCCAACCAGCAGATTAAGGCCAACATGAATCAAAAAAGGATATTTACAAATTAAGACTATCAAATATTTGAACAGATAATACATGCAGGTAATTTTGGGCACTGTGTTGTAGCGATATAGGAACTAGTTAGGAGTTACACTCTTCCAAACTTCTAGTTATTTATTACTCTTATATATTATGCATAAAAATATGGGGAAATGTTTATATATCTGTAATTAAGTATAACTATACCTCTTTGTTACTGCCTCTGGCCTCAATTGTCACCTCTCTCCTTCATTTTTCAAGATGGGTCTCCTTCTTCCACCCTTACCTGCTGTCCATACCCTAACAGTTTCAACGCTCATTAAACTTAACTCTGAGGACTGACTATCTAGGAAAAAAAACCAGACAATCATATACACCGTGTAATAATAAACCAAATATTCTGATGCCTAAGAAGAAAACATATAGATGTGTTGCTGATTTGTTTTTTCCTATGCTTCAGAGCTTTGTAGGTTACTTTTTAGTTAGAAGGATTTGGGTTACCTAAAAATAACTGGACAAGTAGAATAATATCCTAAATGGGGTTTCTTTTGTTTTTGTTATTTTTTTAACCCAAAGTTCTTTTTAACAAATAGAATCAGGGTTTATAAAAGTAATAACAATAAAAAGTTAAAAGAATTAGGTCTCAGTCTTTGTTTTTATTGTGATTATAGTAGACAACTAATGGATATAAATAACTTAGTCATTAAAACAGTATGTAATACATTGTCCTTGTAAATGAATGACATTCTGATTTACATTATCAGTTTCTTGTGACATGGCTATGATCCATATTCCCAAAGCTGGATATACTCTGGAAAACCAATAAAAAACAAGTTTCAGCAGCTCTTTTTATGGAGTATGTCCACATCTTTCCCCACCTCCTTCCCCCAGGTACGTTTTCTTGCCTCTCTCTGTAGCCTAAGCTCCAGGGGTTCTTTTTTTTCCTCTGTCACTTGTTTCCTGAGCCCATGTCTTCTATGACTCGCTTCTACCTCTGTAACTTTTCTAAATAAACTTTCTAGTAGGAAAAAAGAAAAATATTTCTAAACTGATTTAAAAAACCAAGCTGAGGAAAAGATGCTTGATGATGATAGAATATCTCATTCAAGAAACCCTCATCAGGCCCTGGCCGGTTGGCTCAGTGGTAGAGCGTCGGCCTGGAGTGCAGAAGTCCCGGGTTTGATTTCCAGCCAGGGCACACAGGAGAAGCACCCATCTGCTTCTCCACCCTTTCCCCTCTCCTTCCTCTCTGTCTCTCTCTCTCTTCCCCTCCTGCAGCCAAGGCTCCACTGGAGCAAAGATGGCCCGGGCGCTGAGGATGGCTCTATGGCCTCTGCCCCAGGCGCTAGAACGGCTCTGATTGCGGCAGAGCGAGGCCCCCAAGACGGGCAGAGCATTGCCCCCTGGTGGGCATGCCGGGTGGATCTCGGTCGGGCGCATGCGGGAGTCTGTCTGACTGCCTCCCCGTTTCCAGCTTCGGAAAAAAAAAAAAATACAAAAAAAAGAAAGAAACCCTCATCAAAAGAAGTAAAAGAGGGTAGCAGGTAGCTCAATTGGTTAGAACATCAACCCCATACACGCCAAGGTTGCAGGTTCAACTCCCAGTTAGGGCACATGCAGGAGTCAACCAATAAATGCATGAATGAGAAGAACAACAAATCAATGTTTTTCTCTATTTCTCTCCCTAAAATAAATTAAAAAAATTTTTTATAAAGAATTAAAAGATTCACAATGCGCAACGAAAAACTAATGATTGATGCTTCTCATCTCTCCGTTCCTGTCTGTCTGTCCCTGTCTATCCCTCTCTCTGGCTCTGTAAAAAAAAAAAAAATTTAAAAAAAAAAGAATTAAAAGAAATTCAGAGTTAAGTATAATGAACAACAACAAAAGAATAGAGAATGTTTAACAGTGGCAGAAGGGATTTGGGCAAATTACAAGGTTTAAGAAAACTTACAAAGTTCTTAAATATAAAGCCCACAGAAAATAAGTTTCTAATATTTTGCCAACCAAACATTATTTTAATATCAGTGGAGAGTGGATAGTTCCTCAAACCTTCCTATTTCTTTATGCCATTGCTTTAGTTCTTTAACTGATGCCTCCTCCCTTTTTCTAAAAGTCACCTCTTTCAAACAGGGAATGTATTTGTGTTCCCTGGTCTTAAGTAGATCACTGTATTTCTAAGATTAATGGTGACCAAAAAAGGCCTATTTGGGCATAAAAAACAGGAAACCACTTAATAAATGTTCTGTTAACCTTCTATGTCAAGGTCCTAATCATGCTAATAGTAAGTACCATTTTGAAGGATCTTAAAAGTTTTGAGAACTACATTAAGAACTTGATGTTACTATGTACTGTATTTCCCCAGGTATAAGACTCACCTTTTCTCAAAAAAATTGGGGTCTAAAAACTGGGTGAGTCTTATGCACAGTGGTTGTAGAAGTATGGCATTTCAAATGCCATAGATGGAACTGAGGATGAGGCAATATATGAAGACAGCAATTCGTCATCAGACTCAGATTCAGATGAGGACAAGCTAATGGATGGGAGTTTCGACAGTGATGAGGAGTTGTAAGAATTTTATGATGAATAAAACTTGAGTTCAATAACTTTATGTAATACATTTTTTTTTCAAGTTTCAGGCCCCCAAATTAAGGTGTCTTATACATGGGAGTGTCTTATAAATGGGGAAATACGGTATTTCATCATGATCAAACACCCATCTTCCAGCTAAAGTAAAAAACTCAGAGATGATAAGTCACCTATCCAAAGTTCCACAGGTGATAGGGCAGCAAAGAAGTGACTCAAATCTAGTTGTCCCCATCTAAAGCCTATATTCCAAAATGCAAACATGAATGATGGTAATGGACAGTAAACTCCAAAGAAAGGCACACACTGGCTAGTATGCACTATTTCTAGCTCCAAGGGTTTCTCAGAGCAGCAAGTGTTCCTCAATTCTGTCCATCTGTTAACTGAAAA
Source organism: Saccopteryx leptura (assembly GCF_036850995.1). Taxonomy (NCBI): domain Eukaryota; kingdom Metazoa; phylum Chordata; class Mammalia; order Chiroptera; family Emballonuridae; genus Saccopteryx; species Saccopteryx leptura. The sequence continues at coordinate 64,352,632 of NC_089507.1, forward strand.
AATCATGTCTGAATGATGTTTTGGTAGCCCACTAGCAATTCTGGCATCTTTATACCAGCAGAACATTCTTGTAATCAAACTATTACTAAGAATAAAATGCATTTAAAAATTAGTATAAAGCTATAAATATACTCATCTAGAATTTAATCAAGATTAAGTTTGCTCTAAGTTCTCTAGCAAAAATATTAAAGGATTAGACATCAAACTCTACAAAACCACATTACTAAATGCAACATGAAGAGAATTCAGTAACAACTAAGCATTTAATCACCCTACAAACACACTACCAATCAATTTAATTTTAACATGCATTTTAATATTTTAATTCATAAGCCCCCTTTTTATTTTTTTTTACCTGTACTGTTTTTAACTGTTGGGTCTGTAACACAGAGGGCTGAGTTGTAGTATTAATCAGTTGATTTCCTGGGGTCAATGCTGAGACACCAATGACAGGTTTCACCTCTGGCCTCCCTCCAATGGTAACTACTTTAATTTGCTGCGGTGGTAACTTAGTATCTCCTGACTGGGCCTGAGTTGTAACTTTCTGAGCCTGGGATAGTTGGCTATGGGGTAGTGCTAAAACAATTGGTGAACCAGACTTGCCCAAAGTTGTTAAAATTAACTTCTGTCCATCTGGTTTAAGGGTCTGATTGCCAAGTTTAAGATCAGATGTCTGTGATACTTTGTTTAAAATAATCTGATTGGCAGATATAGTCACAGGAGTCTGAGCACCAAGTTTTTGAAGGCCACTTGGAAAAGCTGGTTTCACTGTGGTATTAGAATCTGCTTTAGTAATTGTGGTATTCACTGCAACTTGGTTAGTGTGGTTACTGTACACTGTAATTGGTTCCGTGGAAATGGGCGTGGCTGCAGAGTCACCAGTAGAATTTATGTTGACAATTTCTTCCAGTTCTGTCTCCATAGGAATTGGGGATGAAACAATAACAGCCTCAATACTATCATCATCCACTAAAGTTATACCAGTGTCCATTATTTCCTCTGGAAGCAAACTATTCACCTCAGCTGGCACCACCTCCATGATCGTTCTCCTGCTAGAAAGTTGATCAGGCACTGCAATAAAAGTTGAAAAATAAAAAATTACTAGGTTTCAAAATAGATTTGAGAAGGAAAAAATTATTCCAGAAAAATGCAAATAACAAAGTTAAAATGACATTTTTTAATGATGTGTAATTGAGGCTGTTCCTTATGCAGATGTTGGTTAAACCATTTTAACATCCTCAAATTTCAAGAATCAGAAATATAAGTCATATGAGACACAAAACTAGAAGCAGATATCCTCATTCACCATGCCTCAATCCAAAAGTGTACCGTATTCAGACAACACTAAGTCACATAATTACAGAAAACTCCTTTTCAATGCCCACTCATGAAACTTTCAAGTCTTTGACATGTATGATCATGTTATTTCTTCCCAGTTTTGCCCTATTGACAGACTTCAAAACTGCTGATACACACAAAGAAATAAAGATTTTAAAATATAAATAGATATTGGAAAAATATCTCCAAATTTCAAGTGAGCTAGGTCCTAAAATGATGATATTATACCTTTCATAAAAATCCATTAAATACTCAATGTTAAAAGTTTTTAGAGTAATCTACCCCAGCAAGTGAAGATCAAAAGGCCCAAGTTTGATCAATTAGTTTCATACTAAAGAAACCCTTATTTGAAAAGAAGATTCTCAAACTCTTCTCAGCCATTTAAAATGTCAAATAAAAGCACAATTTGAGTGGTATACAGCCAGTCCTCATAAAGAATAAAAATGGTAGTAATAATGAAGCAGATTATGAACAAATCAGAACTGTGATGCTTTTAGCCAAACATCATGTAGAACTTCCAATAAAAGAGTATCATTACCTTCCACTTATTAAAGAAAGTATATCATGTTTATGACTAAGTTATATATTAAGTTACATATTTGTCCGTAGAGTATCAAAGATTCATAGGAACCTAATCAACAATTCTTTCTTCTGCCCTTTAAAATATAAAATGTAATACCTGTTCCAAGATTAAAAGTAACAGACTTGAGTTGCAAGTTATAATTATTAGCACTGACAAATATTAATAGTGCCAAATTAATAATGATTATTAAGTACTTACTATCTACCAGTGATGGATGACAATTTAATTTGCTTTCTCAACAAATGTAAAATGGTATCATTTGACAGATGAAGAAATTTAGGTTAAATAATTTGCCCAAGGTCACATAGCTATCAAATGAACGAGCCAGGAATCAAACTCAGGATGTTTTATGATACCAAAGTTCATAATTTTAATCACAAAATTATATTGCCTTAATGTTTTACCACTGGTATTTTTAAACGGAAAAAAATAAGTCTACTCCTTTATAGTCAACCCCAGCCTATACCACTAATCTGTTCTATCACTATAGATTAGCTTTGCCTTTTTACCCATTCTAGAACTTCACATAAATAACATGTTACTCATAACAGAAAAGAATCATATGATATGAATTTTCCCCCTCAGCATGTTGAGATTTATCTTTATTCTTGAGCTAATTAGTAGTTCTGTTCCTTTTCATTGTTGAGTAATATTCCAGTGTAAGAATCTACCATGACTTGTTTATGCATTCACCAAATGATAAACATTTGGGTTGTTTCCAGTTTGGACTCTTATGAATAATACTGCTATGAACATTCAAGTTCATTTTTTTTTTTTGGTGACAGAGATAGAGAGTCACAGATAAGGACAGACAGACAGGAAGGGAGAGAGATGAGAAGCATCAATTTTTCATTGTGGCATCTTAGTTTTGTTCATTGATTGCTTTCTCATATGTGCCTTGACCAGGGGGCTACAGCAGATCAAGTGACCCCTTGCTCAAGCCAGCAACCTTGGCTCAAGCTGGTGACCTTGGGGTCTTGAACCTGGGTCCTCCGCATCCCAGTCTGATGCTCTATCCAACTGCACCACTGCCTGGTCAGCAAGTTCAATTTTTATTGTATGTATAATTTCTTTTCTTCTTTTTTTTGGGAAGATTTATTCATTTGAGAGAGATAGAGAGAAGGGAGGAGGAGTAGGAAGCATCAACTTCCGTATGTGCCTTGACCAGGCAAACCCAGGGTTTTGAACCGGCAACCTCAGCATTCCAGGTCAACGTTTTATTCACTGCGCCACCACAGGTCAGGCCATAATTTCTTTCCTTTTGAATAATACTTGGAAGTAAACTTGCTGGATCATAAGGTAAGTTTATTTTTAACTTTGCATAAAATTGCCAAACAACTTTGTAACTTGGCTATACCATCCTATGTACACTAGTTCTAGCTTTTCCACATCCTCGCCAACAACTGGTATTATCAGTCTTTTCAATTTTAGCCACTCAAGTGGGTATAAAGTGATATTTCGTTATGGTTTTAATTTGAAATTCCCAGATGCTTAATGATGTTGAGTATCTTCTCATATGTGTATTGTCTATTTGCATATTTTCTTTTGAAAAGTGCCTGTCAAAATCTTTATCATTCTTAAAATACTTTTTTCTTTTTTGCTTCTTATTGAAGTGGATGATTTCTTTATATCTACTACAAAATCATCAGTCACAATAACTTGTACATCAAAGAAATCACTAGTACTAGTGGGACCACAAAGTACTAACACTTCTTTTTTTTTTTTTTAAAGAAGCTGGAAACGGGGAGAGACAGTCAAGACAGACTCCCGCATGTGCCCACCAGGGGCGACGCTCTGCCCACCAGGGGGTGATGCTCTGCCCCTCCAGGGCGTCGCTCTGCCGCAACCAGAGCCACTCCAGCACCTGGGGCAGAGGCCAAGGAGCCATCCCCAGCGCCCGGGCCATCCCCGCTCCAATGGAGCCTTGGCTGCAGGAGGGGAAGAGAGAGACAGAGAGGAAGGAGGGGGGGGTGGAGAAGCAAATGGGCGCCTCTCCCATGTGCCCTGGCCGGGAATCGAACCCGGGTCCCCCGCACGCCAGGTCGACGCTCCACTGCTGAGCCAACCTGCCAGGGCCTAACACTTCTTTATATATGGCTCCTCCTGACCAGGAGAATCCACTCTGGCAGTTATGGGAATTTACAGTACAGGCATGTGAACTCAACACCAATTATACCTTAGCAATGGAAGCCACAACAGTACACAACAACACTCCCCAACCCAGCCCAATAATGTCACATTGCCTTTCCTTCCCTGGGTGCAACCCTAGCCTAAGCCCCAACTGGCATCTGAACACTCCATCCCCCACAGAATAAGGCAGGACAACAACTTGGGTGCCAGTACCCAACAGAGCTTCCTGAAGTTCCCCCAGCATATTTTGACATGTGGGTTTGGCATTTGATTCTTCTTTGAGGATACAGAGACCTCAGCCCAACCCCTATTTATCTTCCTCTTTTAACGCACCTGAAGTCAAGTGTAGGAAGAGGGAAAGTCAGGCCATGAAGGCGATAGTGGCCTGATAGTGCATTTACTTTAAGTTTCAAGCACCCACACTTGCCTCTCAACTAAATGAATTCCTAATGTTTTCAATCCACTCAAAGCTCTCCATCCTTATTTCTAACACCATTTTATCACCTCTGGGACTCCTTGATTCAGCTGCTGCAATCACAGTCTTTCAGGCAAGGCCATGGAGTTGAGTGTATAACATCCAAACACCATCCAGGCTACCACCTCTCAGCTCAGCCCCTAATGTTCATTAAAAGGAAAAACTCTGAAGGACTCTTACTCTCCCTGCCCATCACCCTTGCCCACCACTTGGATAAGAACGTTCACTAGCCTGACCAGGCAGTGGTGCAGTGGATAGAGTGTGGGACTGGGATGTGGAGGACCCAGGTTCAAGACCCTGAGGTCATCAGCTTGAGTGCGGGTTCATCTGGTTTGAGCAAGGTTCACTAGCTTGAGCCCAAGGTAGCTGGCTTGAGCAAGGGGTTACTCGGTCTGCTGTAGCCCCACGGTCAAGACACATGAGAAAGCAATCAATGAACAACTAGTATGCAACAACAAAGAATTGATGCTTCTGATCTCTCTCCCTTCCTGTCTGTCTGTCCTTCTCTCTGACTCTCTGTCTCTGTCAAAAAAATAAATAAAAAGCCCTGGCCAGTTGGCTCAGTGGTAGAGCGTTGGCCTGGCGTGCAGGAGTTCCAGGTTTGATTCCCGGCCAGGGCACACAGGAGAAGCGCCTATCTGCTTCTCCACCCCTCCCCCTCTCCTTCCTCTCTGTCTCTCTCTTCCCCTCCCGCAGCCGAGGCTCCATTGGAGCAAAGGTGGCCCAGGCGCTGGGGATGGCTCCATGGCCTCTGCCTCAGGCGCGAGAGTGGCTCTGGTTGCAACAGAGTGACACCCCAGATGGGCAGAGCATCGCCCTTTGGTGGGCATGCCGGGTGGATTCCGGTCGAGCGCATGCGGGAGTCTGTCTGACTGCCTCCCTGTTTCCAACTTCAGAAAAATACAAAAAAAAAAAAAAAAAATTCCTTAAAAAAAAAAGACCGTTCACTACCAAATGCGGAGTCTTTTCCTATCCCCTAACTCAGCCCACACAGCCTTCAACCTGCCTCTTTCAGAAAGCCATGTCTCTTGTGAGCCTTCTATCCTCAAGGCCAAAACTGTCAAGAACCGCGTGGAGTTTGAGATTTCTTTTTTTATCTTTTAAGATTTTATCTATTGGTTTTACAATAGAGAGGGAATAATAAGTAATTGCTGGCCTGACCTGTGGTGGCGCAGTGGATAAAGCGTCGACCTGGAAATGCTGAGGTCGCCTGTTAGAAACCCTGGGCTTGCCTGGTCAAGGCACATATGGGAGTTGGTGCTTCCAGCTCCTCCCCCTTCTCTCTCTCTCTCTCTCGCTCCCTCTCTCTCTCCTCTCTAAAAATTAATAAATAAAAAAAATTAAAGAAAAAAAAAAGAAGTAATTGCTTTACTCTAGTTGTGCTATTGGTTGCCTTTCCTATGTGTCTTGACTGGGCAAGGTCAGGGTTTTGAACCAGTGACCTCAGCATTCCAGGTCGGCGTTCTATCCACTGAACCACCATAGGCCAGGCAAGTTTGAGATTTCTGACCTTCCAAGCAAGCTAAGTAGACCTTTACTGTTTCCTTGATACTGGCAGACACAGTAGTCCTAGGTCTGAGACACAGGACTTGGCCCTGGCCTGGTAGCTCAGTTGGTTAGTTTCATCCTGAATTGCCATGGTTGTGGGTTCAATCCCTGGTCAGGATACATAAAAGAATCAACCATGAATGCATAAATAAGTGGGACAAATCAGTGTTTCTCTTTCTCCCTTCCTCCCTCTCTAGAATCAATAAATAAAAATTAAAAACAAAAACAAAGAGAGAGACAGGACTTATTATTCACAGTCCAGCAAGGATCATGAGCGTCAAGCATATATCAGTTCCCTTACTGCTCCCAACCCCAGAGAGCAGACAGGGACTGGCCCAGGAACATGCTGGGCAGGCAGAGCGGTTTGCATCTGAACTGAGATATTATTGCCAACTTCTAATTGCTAATATTTTGTTAAGCATTTCTGTCTACATTCATAAGGGCTATTGGTCTGTAGGGTTTTTTCTTGCAGTAGTTGTCAGGAGATAATGCTACCCTAATAAAATGAGTTAGGGCATATTCCTTCCTCTTTAATTTTCATGAAAAGTTTGCATAGAATTGCTATTTCTTCCTGAAACATGTGCTAAAGCTTACCAGTAAAACGATCTAGACATAAAATTTTCTTCTGGGAAGGTTTTTCCCCCCCCTTTTCCAAGAGAGAGGAGGGGTGAAGATAGTGAGACAGACTCCCGCATGTGCCCTGACAGGAATCCACCCAGCAACCCCGTCTGGGGCCAATGACTGAATCAACTGAGCTATCCTGGGGCCTACACTCAAACCAATCGAGCAGCTGGTTGCAGGAGGGGATGAGGGAGAGAAGGGGAGAGGGAGGAAGAGAGAGCAGATGGTCACTTCTCTTGTGTGCCCTGACCCAGAATTGAACATAGGACATCCATACACCAGGCTGACGCTCTATCCACTGAGCCACTGGCCAGGGCCTTGGGAAGGTTTTAAACTATAAATTCAATTTCAAGAGATGTAGGGTTATTCAGGTTCTCTTTCTTCTGGAATGACTTGATATATGAAAGTTGGCATCCTTCAAGGAATTTGTATATTTCCTCTAAGTTGCTGAATTTATTAGCATGAAGTTATATATAATATTCTTTTATTTTAATGTTTATGAAATGTCAACTCTCCATTCCTCATTTAGATAACTTCTGTCTTCTCCTTTTTTCCTGATCAATCTGGCTTGAGATTTAGCAATTCATTGATCTTCTCAAAGAACCATTTTGATGTCATTAATAATCACACTTTAAAAAAATTTAATTGACTATTGTTATCTCCTTCATTCTACTTAGTTTAGGTTTGTTTTGTTCTTTTTCTAGAAGCTTAAGATGAAAGTACAAATCAGCAAACTACATACAGCCCATAGACCAAATCAGGACCATGGTCTGTTTATGTATTACTTTGCAACAAAGAATTATTTTTACGTCTTTAATAATTATATATTATAACATATATATGATTATTAACATATAATTTTTTTACATGGCCTGCAAAGTCTGAAATATTTTCTATCTGGCCCTTTACAGTAAAAGTTTGTCAACTCTTTCTTCTTTTCTAAAATAAACACTTAACATTAAAAATTTCCCCCAATGCTGCTTTAGCTGCTTTCTACTAATTTAATGCTTTTATTATCGTTCATTCATTTAGAATGTTCTCTAATATTCCTTATGACTTTATTTTTGATACCGAGAAAATAAAAAAGTGTGCTATTTAATTTCCAACTATTTGGTGATTTTTAAAACATATTATTGCTTTCTAATTTACTCCTACTATTATCAGAGAATGTAATACTCCACAATGTTTCCATCATTTGAAATTAGAGATGTTTTATGACTCAGTAGATGGTCTATCTTGGTGAACACTGCATGTGCATCTGAAAAGAATGTGTTCCGTAGTTACCGAGGAGTACTGTTCTATAAATGTCAACTAGGTCACGTTGGTTGACGCTGTGGTTCATACCTTCTATATTCTTACTTTTTCCTCTTCTATCAATTACTGAGAAAGGCTGTTAAAATCCCTTAATATGATTGTGGATTTGTCTATTTCTTCCCTTCTGTGCATTTCTGCTTCGTGCATTTTGAAGCTCTGTCATTAGGAAGAACATGTCTTTTTATTTGTCCTATTAAAAGAGCCTGGGAGTTACAGGACTAGGAGTCTACCTTTGAACTGAGAATAAAGTTCAAACATGTAAGAAAAGGTCTGATTGTTTTAACCAATCTCTGTAGTATGGGTCTGTGCAGAGTTCTGGAGCCAACACACTTCATCAGCCACTGAACAGATGATGATAATTACTTTACGAGTAGAAATTCATTATCTGTTTCAAGCAGGGTCACCGGCAGAGCAGCCTATGCTAAAAGAAACTCTCAAAAAGGAGCTTGTGGGCATGGCAGGAAAGGGTACGGCCATCTAGTTACATGAATCATCGCTCTAATTTTACCCCTTAGGAATGGAAGATATGTAATAGCACATGCAGCCTCATCATCCCTGTCTGGAGGACCACTCCAACAAAAAGAGAGTATTATCACAAGCCAACAGGACTGAGAGCTCCAGTTCCCCTCAGCTATACAAGGGGTTACCTGTGAAGGGATTACAGGAAAAGAATGCAAAATATACAATGCATTCCCCACGTCTCCTATATTTTCTGCTCATAAAACAAAGTTCTAGTCACCTGACCTGTGGTGGCGCAGTGGATAAAGCGTCAAACTGGAACGCTGAGGTCACTGGTTCAAAACCCTGGGCTTGCCCAGTCAAGGCACATATGGGTGTTCAGGCTTTCTGCTCCTCCTCCCTTCTCTCTCTCTCTCTCTCTCTCTAAAAATAAATAAAATCTAAAAAAAGCCCGAAGTTCTAAAGGCAAAATACGATTACAAAAGTCAAGACATTGAGGTTCCCCCTCCCAGTCCAACATGGTTAAATGATTATAACCTACTGATACTTAAAGATTGAATCTCAGAAAGTTTAATGATTTCTAAATCTAATTATATAACATTTTTAAGATGTCTCTAAAATGGCACCCCCACTCTCATCTCCACTATGCTAGGCATTCTATCGCATCACCTGGGCACCTCCATCATGGCATCTACCACAATCAGAAAGTACCTTTGTTTATAGTCTGATTCTTCCTCCCCCACTTGTTTTAGAATGCACACTCCATGAGGATAGGGATCTGTCTATACTTATCACCACTGTATCCCCTTTCCCCAGTGCCTAGAACAGAGCTGGCAAATGATAGTGCTATGTAAACACAATTCTGAAGGATGAATAAATAGGGAGAAGGGGTGTCATCTAAAACTATAGCATTATTTACACTGGGCTCTGAAAGATAACCTTGGTTTGTCTATTTAAGAAAGATAGGTTTATATAATGCTCTGAGTCTTCATAACACTTAAAGTAACATCATAACAAACTGAGAAATTCCTTTTCAAATAAGTTTTTAAACACTTAGATTTAGCTTTTAACCAATAAATGCTACAATTACATCTCATTTGAAAATCTCTAAGGTTCTCAAGAGCTTTTAGCTGGGTTAAGATTTTTATCAGTCATTTAATTAACAAATACTAATTGCTTCCCCAGTTTGTGCAGGGCATTATTGGAAATTAACCAGAGATCTTACCCTGACAGAGCATAGAAATCAATAGAAGAGTGGCATGATCACAATTGTACTTTGGGAGGATTAACTTCATCTCAGTATCTTATTGGGCTGTAGGCAGAGAGACAAGTTAGGAGGCAATTATATTAATAGTATTTAGTTCAAGACAGAGATAAATGGAGGGTATGATTTAGAATAGTGACAACTGCCTGACCTGTGGTGGTGCAGTGGATAAAGCATCGACCTGAAAATGCTGAGGTCGCCGGTTCGAAACCCTGGGCTTGCCTGGTCAAGGCACATATGGGAATTGATGCTTCCTGCTCCTCCCCCCTTCTCTCTCTCTGTCTCTCTCTCTCTTCTCTCTCTCCCTCTCCCTCTCCTTTCTAAAATGAATAAATAAAATAAAAATAAAATTAAAAAAAAATAGAATAGTGACAATTAAAATAAATGAATTAAATATAAAATGAAAAACAACATAAGATAGAAATGACAAATGCTCTATGTTTTTATATTTTTAAGAGGTTTTTTATAACCCTGTCCAGGTAGCTCAGTTGGTTAGAGGGCTGTCCTGATATGCCAAGTTTGTGGGTTCAATCCTTGGTCAGGGCACATACAAGAATCAATCAATGAACACATAAATAAGTGGAACAACAAATCAGTGTAATCCCCGCCTCTAAAAGTCAATCAATGAATAGAAACTTTAAAAAAAGTTTCTTATAGAATATTACCAGTGTTATTACTGTTCTTTTCTTAGTTACAGGTGGACAACCTGGGTGAACAACTGTTTAATTCTTATACATAATAATAAAGTGATGACCTATTACCCTATTAGAGATGAATAAGTAATTTGCTGATGCTTAGTCAGAAATATCTGAGTGTTTAAGAAATATACTTTTGTACCTGGTGATTATCACCAGTACTAACTGGTTCACTATACCATTTGGATTTTAGCTTTGATTTCTAAAATCAAACATTAACAACTCAAAAACTAGATACAGAACATTTCTCGAACTTAACTGGGAGCAGCAGACTGAAAGTTATGAGCCCTGAAAAGGATTTTTAAATTTTTATATTTTCATTTTGGTAATATATTTTAAAGTATATTGTGGAACATCTAGATAGCCACCTCATATCCACAATCAATGGTACTAGAATTAGGGTGAGCTAAAGAAAAAGGCACAGAAGAATCTTACAAGGTAAATGATAAGTTTATACTAAACCAAGTAAATGCCAAACTACCTAACATGAAAGCATTCAAATACAGAAAAGTGGTGTAGGAATTAAGTTATCATACAATACTTACAGTGTGTCCATAAAGTCATGGTGCACTTTTGACCGGTCACAGGAAAGCAACAAAAGACGATAGAAATGTGAAATCTGCACCAAATAAAAGGAAAACCCTCCCAGTTTCTGTAGGGTGATGTGGCAGCATGTGCGCATGCACAGATGATGACGTAACACTGTGTATACAGCAGAGCAGCCCACGGCCATGCCAGTTGAGATGTGGACGGTATAGAGGAAAGTTCAGTGTGTTCTGTGGCTCGCTAAATTCGAATCCGTGACCAAAGTGCAACGTGAATATCGGCGCGTTTATAACGAAGCGCCACCACATAGGAATAACATTACTCAGTGGGATAAGCAGTTGAAGGAAACCGGCAGTTTGGTGGAGAAACCCATTCTGGTAGGCCATCAGTCAGTGACGAGTCTGTAGAGGCTATACGGGATAGCTACCTAAGGAGCCCTAAAAAATCTGTGCGTGAGCCTACATCAACCTGCACTGAACAGGTATGAAACTGGGAGAGTTTTCCTTTTATTTGGTGCAGATTTCACATTTTTATCGTCTTTTGTTGCTTTCCTGTGATCGGTCAGAAGTGCACCATGACTTTACGGACAAACTGTATATACATTTAAAATAAAATATGTTAATAAAATAAAATTATACTGCTCACAAAACCTCGGGCATATTTCAAAATAAATATGAAGCAATAAAATATCCCCTAATTTTTGTGAGCAGTGTATTTAGGCCAATACTAGGGATTCACAGTATTTTCCTACTTTTAAAGGGCTACATTCATGCTTAAGACTAACATGATGGAAATAACAAAGAGATTCAAATCAGAAATATCCACTTCCAAATCTTGGCTCTCCTACTAATGTGTTAAACTAAGCAATAATTTCTAAGCCTCATTTATTTGCATGATAACTGTGAATACAGTTATGTGGCACATTATACCTCAAATGAAAAGTCCTTTCTTCTAAGCTAATTTACTTTTTCTGCCTGACCAGGCTGTGGCACAGCAGAGAGAGCATCAGACTGGGACGCAGAGGACCCAGGTTCGAAACCCTGAGGACAGCTTGAGTGTGGGCTCACCAGCTTGAGCGCAGGGTTGCTGGCTTGAACATGGGATCATAGACATGACTCCATGGTCACTGGCTTGAGCAAGGGGTCACTCGCTCTGCTGTAGCCCCCAGGTCAAGGCACATGAGAGAAACCACTCAATGAACAACTAAGGAGCCACAACAAAGAATTGATGCTTCTCATCTCTATCCATTCCTGTTTGTCTGTCCCTATCTGTCCCTCACTCTGTCTCTCTCTCTCTGTCACACACAAAAAAAGCTTCTTCTGATTTCTCTCTCTCTTTTTTAAATGTTTATTATATTGATTTGAGAGAAAGGGGCAGGGGAAGAGGGAGAAAGACAGGAACATTGTTCATTCCTGTATGTATGGTGACTAGGGATTGAACAGGCAACCTCTGCACTTTGGAACAATGCTCCAACCAACCAATATATCTGGCCAAGGCTGATTTCGCTTTTTTTATGGCATTCAATATTCTATTCTATAAAACAGCAGGGTGTAAGGTCTTGTCATCCTTAATGTCTCTCTATAAATTTAGTCATATATCACAATGTCTCCTTCCCACTACAACCAAGAATTTCCAAAATTTCAAAGCTTTTAGCCTACTATGCTATTTTTGCCTCCATCTCCTTTAACCTTCAACATCTTACATTAAAGCTACAGGATTCATTTTCCTCAAGAGGATCTCTGAGGCTGCCACTCTCCTATTTAAAAACTTTCTATAGTTCTCAAGCCTTCTGCATTAAGGCTCAACTCAACCCCATCCTTCCAACTTACCTCCAACGATTCCTAAACTGAAAGTTCCTGAGGCAATAATATCAAGGTTTTCCCTTTCACTAGCATAGTATGTAGAACACAACAGATAAGATAACCAATAGTAATATTTGAAAAAAATTAATGGAAATGTATAATGCTCCTCTCCCCACAAAAAAGACACTAGACTATCTCCAGTGGCATAATTCTTCCTTCATTTCTTTCTAACACACTTTAATTATTAACAGACAATTGTTCCAACCACAAAAATCTAAAAACTGGTCTTTAAAGACAGTCACAAAGGATGACAACAACCCTTCCTGATTAAAAGAAAAAGAAAGCAAATGGGGAGGAAAACATTTTAATCTCTCTTTATTATTTTTAAAATTCTTAGTCTTACTACTAATTTAGCAGCTGGGTTGGCAAGGACCAAATAATTGCAACATAAAATCTCTAAGAAAAAACAAAATAAAACAATCAAAGTCCTACTAGGTACAAGGACATCAGACAAATGAGTTTTAAAAATTCATTAACTAGCCTGACCAGGTGATGGCGCAGTGGATAGAGCGTCAGACTGGGATGCAGAGGACCCAGGTTCGAGACCCCGAGGTTGCCAGCTTGAGCGTGGGCTCATCTGGTTTGAGCAAAAAAGCCCACCAACTTGAACCCAAGGTCGCTGGCTCCAGCAAGGTGTTACTCGGTCTGCTGAAGGCCCGCGGTCAGGGCACATATGGGAGAGCAATCAATGAACAACTAGGGTGTTGCAATGCGCAACGAAAAACTAATGATTGATGCTTCTCATCTCTCTCCGTTCCTGTCTGTCTGTCCCTATCTATCCCTCTCTCTGACTTACTCTCTGTCTCTGTAAAAAATAAAATTAAACAATTCAACCTTTTAAAAAAAAAATTCATTAACTAAGCCTTCTAAGTATCTCTCAGTTCCCTTAAAATTTTTTTTTGGTTTAATCTTCTAATGAATGAAAGACAAATGTCCAAGATTGACACGCTCATACACACAAAATATTTCCCCTATGAATAAAAAAAATGTCTATTTATGACATACTATGACATCATCTGTTTATAGGAAACTTGGATAAGGAAAATATTGCTAATCAAAAAATTACCAGTAGGCATTTCTTAAATATTCACTTCTCTGTTCTCTCTCATATACTTAATATCACTGACCCAATCCTCCACTACAAAAGCTGGAAAAATACAGGGCTTGATATTAGTATATAAAAATTTGATTCACATGTACTGTTGGTGCAGGGAGACAGATTCCTTAGGGATCTGCAGCACAATCTAAAACACACATGGACCTTTAGGTAATCTAACAAAACTAAATTATGGCTGTCATAAAGTCAATCAAAACAGGTCTCCAGCTCTTTAAACAACAGGGACCAGTATTCTGGAATATAAAAATTCTCAACTCATCTTTACCAACGTAATGACACACATCAGATGTATGCATCAAGCTATCTCACAACTTCTTAACAATGAAGACAAAACTTGTGAACCAAAATAGAGCTCCCAGAACTGTAATTCACTTGGATTATAAAATCCCCTGCAAAATCTTTCATAACTTTACTCTCTGAATTGATTAAATAAATGGGGGAGGGGACAGAGAAAAACATAAATATAAAACCTGCGTGACAGTATCTCAATTGTTATTTGCCAATGGCAGGGGCAAAGGGGGTCACTCTATGGATGACAGAGCCATAAAAGAAAAGCACAACATTGTTAATTGTTACAAAACTGGTACATGCACTCAAAAAATGTGAGCATCCACACCCCAACAAGTTCTAGACTATGATCTAAATCAAGAGCTTAAATGCAGAATAAAATGGCAATGCTCTGCTTCCATAAAGAAAGATATAACCTCGTAAACTGCTGGACATCATCAAACCAATACCCGCCAGAGTGGATATTTTGAATATTAAGTCAGGAAATCATGATAAGTGCTGGCGGTTCCTCTAGGCCTCAGCAGCAGCCTTAGATATCAGCAAACTCGAGCCCTCTTAACACCCAAAGAATAATGTTGATGTCATTACGAGGCTACTGATTCTTTGCACTCTGGATTAGTCATTCCTTGATCCACAATGCAAGTCTATTCCTCCCACCCCTCAAATAAAGAGATCTCAAGACAGAGAAGCCCTCTGGTACCCCCTTCTCTACCTCCAGCGGCTGTCGCTTTCTCCTCCCTCCGGCTCCGAGGTGGGGGCTCCAGAAGGTCCCGGGCAATTCCCGAGCCCGGGCGGTGCTTGTTTTGCCTGTGCACGGTAGCTCTGTCCAGATGCTTCCTTTCCCAGTTTGCCCGAAGTGGAGCGCTCCGGGGAACCCGGGGGCCGAGGAGGGAGCCCGGGTGGCGACGCCGCCACTGCCGCCGCCTCTGGTATGTCAGGGGCCGGGATTGTATTTCGAAAGATCCGCCATTTTCACCTCGTCATCACCATCACAGCTCAGCAGCTTCCCCGACAGCCAGAGCCCCGGCTGCCGCCGCCGCCAGTAACCTCCCCCTTTCTCCTCCTCCCCTCCCCTGCCCTCCCCTCCCGAGAGGCGCACACCCACATATCCGGGGAAACCTCCCGCCGGCCCCGCCAACCTTCAAATGTACAGGAAGACACAAATGCCCACACAGCCCACGCCGAGACCTCCCACCCCACAACGAAAAATGGTGCTGCTGAGGGCCTGGCAGCCACGCCAAAGGAAGTCGCGCCACCTGCGGGGTCCCTAGTCCGGCATATTTTTGTTTTGAAGAGCAAAAGCCATGGGAAGGTGACATAAGGACAATAAAGAACCCACATTCTTTCATTTTCAAAAAAGAAACTTGAGGTGATGAAATGCATTTTATTCACTGTGCTCATCTCAGGCAATAAAACAAGATCAAGACCTTTAATGTTTTAATCAAGATCTTTAATCAAGACCAACTCGACATTTTTCCTCCACTGTCAGCACTACTCGAACAGAATGAGCTATTTCCATATGCACGTCTGACCTCACTGACATATTTGCAAATTACAGACATTGATCCTTACGCAGATACTGTGCAAAACAAAGTTCTGAACTGTTTTCCTCTCCATGTAAATTTATTTGATAAATTCTGTCCATGAGTACTGTAACTTCCAGTTGGTCACTGGTTTAAGACGTCAAAGTGCAACTACGTTTAAAATGTATTGACCCTATTTGTGGATGAACAGTTTCTAAAATATAGCAAATATACCTCCACACTAAAATTCTTTGCCACATTTTTAGGATCTAAGTCACCAAATGAAAAAAAAAATCTACCGTTGTCCAATACAGTGAAAATAAACAGCTTGCTTTAGAACAAGACCCCGGAGTTACCCATCCACCCCCACTAGCTCCTCTCATTATGCAGTGTAATAAATAACCAGAAGAGAACGCAGGTATTTTTTTAATCATCAAAGAAATAAGAAAACAAGCTGCAAGGCTTCTGACTAGACTAGAATTTTTCAAAAACCTAAACTGTCTACTTTGCTAATTTCAGAAAGATATGACAATCACCCATTCAAAGGCTGAATTCTAGACCTATCAAATACAGCATAAGCTCTAAAAGACCAATCTGAAATAAGCAAATTGAATGTCAAGGTTCGAATAGGTCCACTCTACTGTCTTTTTTAAAAGTTAGTCTAAGAAGAGTGACGTATAAGCTGAAAAAGCCATTTTCCTTACCTTGCTTGAATGGCAACTCCATATAAAAGTCGGTAGATTCAGGCTTAAACTAGTGTTATCACCCAGTCTAATCGCCGTCTCTATATGCTAGAGGCTTAAAAGTATCAAGTCTTCCCGGAGTCTTCATCTTTAAACTTTATTTCCACACCGCCAGCCGCGTCCATCCGCACTCTGCGTGGTGTTTACCGTTGCTTGGCCAAGCTAAGTCCCGGCCCGCTCCCTTCCCCCGTGCACCTCGGGGACATTATGACATTTGGCTGGTGGGCTTCGCGAGGAAAACGGACACACACGAAGATACCATACGAAGGGGCGTAGAAAGAACGGGGCGGCGGGCAGCAGGGAAAGGAGGGGCTT
The DNA here is from genome assembly GCF_036850995.1 of Saccopteryx leptura. Lineage (NCBI taxonomy): Eukaryota > Metazoa > Chordata > Mammalia > Chiroptera > Emballonuridae > Saccopteryx > Saccopteryx leptura. The sequence continues at coordinate 64,369,453 of NC_089507.1, forward strand.
GTACAAAATGACACAGCAGCAAAACCGGTTCCCAGAAACCCGGGGCCGACACGGCCGGCTTCTCGGGCCACGCAGTGTGCGTGTCAATAGCCGCGGGAGGTCTTCCTCCAGACCTCCAGGAAGGGCGGGCTGCCGGGTGACAGCCGCCCTCCCGGGTGCGGGCGGGAAGAGGCTGAGCCCGGAGGATCCTCCCGCCCACTGCAGCCCAGGGGTGGGGCGCGGCGACCCCCAGCCTGCAGGTTCCCGCTCTCCATCACGACCCACCAGCCCGGGCTCCCGGAAGGGCAGCCCTGGTTCCCAAAGGGGGCGGTCTGGCGCCCTCCGCCCGCGCCACCACCCGCAGTAGAGGCCAGCGCCCCTTCCCGGCCGCCCGCCCAGATGCCCCCACCCCGAGGTTTGACACTCACCAGAGCCGGCGGCGCCGCCGCCTCCTCCTCGCGCCGTGCTCCCTGGGCTCCCAGCAGCCGCGGCGGCGGCGGCGCCTCCGAGACACAGACCCTGGTTTGTTCAAAATCACGCGCCCAGCGCCATTCCACCTCCGCTTCCCATAATACGCCGGGCCCTCCCCTCCCCGCCCGTGCGTCCCTATCCTCCCGCCCCTCCACTCCCCCCGCCCCGCCTCTCCCTCTGACTTTCTCCGCCCCGCCCTTTCCGCGGCGCCGGCCCCTCCCCTTGGCAACCCAAGCTCGCGTCATTCCGCAAGGCGCCGTCTGTACGCTCCAGCTCCACGTGACTCCGAGTGGGAGCGCTGTCAAAGCTTTCGCACGGAATGTTCCATCCGGCTGAGGCTGGGAGGGGGAAGAGTGGGATTGCGCCAGCAATTGGAGGACTTGCCTCGTCTAGCATTTCTTGCTAGGAAGTCCGTGCTGTAGGTGCGATTTCTAGCATCCTGCCGCTGTTTGATGTGCTTTGGTGTGGAAGTGATCCATATTCACAAATGCTAAATCTTGGTTTTTTTAGGCACTAATTTTGTAGAGGTAGCTAAAAAGCCCCTGGAGACCTCGCAGAGTTACATTTATTTTGAAAGGGAGAAATTTACACTATTTAGTTAAGACTAACACAATCAAAATTCTTTGTATTTATTCACCTTTTACTTTTATTTTTCCCCCCCACTTATCTTTCATTATAAAATAAGAAAAGGTGCCTAGACTTGGAGTTGGATAAACAGGCACTGAGAGATTATTTAGTTAATACTGCTCCATGTGGGAGATGAACTACACAGAAGAAACAATAGAAATTACAAAATAGTATAAAGTAAAAGACTGTGGTACAGTCTATAATTGCAAATGGAGCATGGAGGGCATACAGGTAAACGTGAAAGACTGTAGCCATGGAACGATGGAGGAGTTGAGGTGCAGTGTAAACAGCAATCACTTTGAAATAAAAAAGTTCTGGTTTTATTTTATTTATTTATTTATTTATTTATTTATTTATTTATTTATATTTTTCTGAAGTTGGAAACAGGGAGGCAGACAGACTCCCGCATGCACCCAACTGGGATCCACCTGGCATGCCCACCAGGGGGCGATGCTCTGCCCATCTGCGGAGTCGCTCTGTTGCAACCAGGGCCATTCTAGCGCCTGAGGCAGAGGCCATGGAGCCATCCTTAGCGCCTGGGCCAACTTTGCTCCAATGGAGCCTTGGCTGCAGGAGGGGAAGAGAGAGACAGAGAGGTTGGAGAGGGAGAAGAGTGGAGAAGCAGATGGGCACTTCTCCTGTGTGCCCTGGCTGGGAATCGAACCCGGGATTCCTGCACGCCAGGCCGACGCTCTACCACTGAGCTAACCAGCCAGGGCCAAAAAAGTCCTGGTTTTAAATTCTGGCACCGCCACTTACTAGTGTACAACATTTATCAAGTTCCTTTTATCATCTATGAAATAAAAATAAAGCTTCACAGGAATCTGAGGGTTGAAAGGGTGTCAAGCAGCTACAGTTTCTGCCTCAAATGATTTCTCCTTGCATGACTGGTGGTGTCTCAGTGGATAGGGGCCTAGACTTGGGACGCTGAGATCCAGGGTTTGAAACCTGTAGGTTGCTAGCTTGAGCTCAGGCTCACCAGCTTTAGTGTGGATCATCAACAGGATCCAATGGTTGCTGGCTTGAACCCAAAGATTGCTGGCTTGAGCAAGGGGTCACTGACTGGGCTGGAGCCCCCCCCACCTCAAGGCACATATGAGAAGCAATCAGCGAACAACTAAAGTGCCGCAACTATGAGTTGATGCTTCCTTTTTTTTTTCTTAAGTGAGAAAAAGCAGGGAGTCAGAGAGACAGCCTGTACCTCTCACCTCAAATTCAGTGGTTAGGATTTAGCAAGGCAAGTGAAATGACTTTAGCAAAAGCTTTAAAGTGCCTGTGCAAGGACTGTGAAAAAGATGAATGATAAACACATGCTTTGTTGAGGATCAGTAGGTGAGCCCCCTTTAGGAGGAGCCTTGAAAGCTACTGTGAGAAAATATCCTCATGGTTAAATGATTGGTGGTACTGTGGGGCACCTCTGAAAGGAAGAAGAGAGAAGGAGTACCTAAACCCAGGTGAATTCTGATAAATAAAGAATTCCCCGAAATGGAGAAAATTTCCTAGTTGATTCCACAAAGGCTAGCCGCTAGCATATCCCTGATGCCAAAATCCAAGACAAACAAACAGTACAAAAAAAAAAAAAAAAAAAAAAGAAGTGGGAAATTCCTTTCTCACTATGACTTTGTTACAAAGGCAAAATTGAGTATTAAGATATTAGATCCAAGGCCCTGGCCAGTTGGCTCAGTGGTAGAGCGTCAGCCTGGCGTGCAGGAGTCCCGGGTTCGATTCCTGGCCAGGGCACACAGGAGAAGCACCTATCTGCTTCTCCACCCCTCCCCTTCTCCTTCTTCTCTGTCTCTCTATTCCCCTCCCGCAGCCGAGGCTCCATTGGAGCAAAGTTTGCCCGGGCACTGAGGATGGCTCTATGGCCTCTGCCTCAGGTGCTAGAATGACTCCGGTTGCAACAGAGCAATGCCCCAGATGGGTAGAGCATCACCCCCTGTTGGGCATGCCGGTGTCTGGCGCATGCGGTCGGGCGCATGCGGGAGTCTGACTGCCTCCCCCGTTTCCAACTTCAGAGAAAATACAAAAAATAAAAATAAAAAAATTTAAAAAAAGATACTAGATCCAGGTCCTGGCTGGTGGCTCAGTGTGTAGAGCAGGGGTCCCCAAACTTTTTACACAGGGGGCCAGTTCACTGTCCTTCAGACCGTTGGAGGGCCAGACTATAAAAAAAACTATGAACAAATCCCTATGCACACTGCACAATTCTTATTTTAAAGTAAAAAAACAAAACGGGAACAAATACAATATTTAAAATAAAAAACAAGTAAATTTAAATCAAGAAACTGACCAGTATTTCAATGGGAACTATGGGCCTGCTTTTGGCTAATGAGATGGTCAATGTGCTCCTTTCATTGACCACCAATGAAAGAGGTGCCCCTTCCAGAAGTGCAGCAGGGGCCGGATAAATGGCCTCACGGGGCCGCATGTGGCCCGCGGGCCGTAGTTTGGGGACCCCTGGTGTAGAGTGTCAGCCTGGCATATGGACATTTTGGGTCCAGTTTCTAGCCAGGACACCCAAAAGAAGCGACCATCTGCTTCTTACCCCCTCTCTCTCCCTCTTTCCCTCCCTCAGCCAGTGGATTAATTGATTCAAGCATGGTCCCCAGTACTGAGGATAGCTCTGTTGGAGCGCATCAGCAGCAGGTGCTAAAAATAGCTCAATACTCTAGCATCGGCCCCAGATGGGGTTGCTGAGTGGATACTGGTGAGGGTGCATGCAGGAGTCTGCCTCACTAGCTCCCCTTGTCTCATCTAAAAAAACACAAATAACAAAACAAAAACAAAGGTATCAGATTCAGTAATGTAGTAATAAAAAGAATTAACACCATGACAGCCTGACCTGTGGTGGTGCAGTAGATAAAGGGTCAACCTGGAACGCTGAGGTTGCTGGTTTGAAACCTGGGCTTGTCTGGTCAAGGTGCACATGGGAAGGTACACAAGGTACTATGAGTTGATGCTTTCTGCTTCTCTTCCCCCCCCCCTCTAAAAATCAATACATTTTTTAAAAATTAAAAAAGAAAAGAACACCATGACAAAGTACAGTTTATTCCAAGAATGGCTGTTTAACATTAAGAAATCTCAAAAAAAATTTAAGAAATTTGCTCATGTAACTTATCAAATTAAAGGAGAAAAGCCAAATGATATTATCTAAGAATGCATTGTATAACATTCAACATCCATTTCTGAATTTAAAAAATTCTTAGTAAACTAGAAATAAAAGCACATTTTCTTAATTGGATAAAGACGGTTACCAAAAAACACAGTGTGAAATGGCACAAGTATTCACATTAAGGTCAGGGACCTGAAAAAATAGAATGTATTACTGGATACCTATTCTGTGCCAGGCATGCCGATAGGTACAAAATATACTGTAGTTGATAAAGTTTTCTTAAACTAGACTGGTTTCTAAAACATTATTCAGACTTTCCTTTGTTCATGAGTCCATTTGTCATAAGTCTAGCTTTAGGCCTTCCATAAAGAGAGAGTCGAGTAAACTGCTTGTTACTTGGTGCTTGCTAGACTGCTTGTTAGACTGTTAGACAGTAGTAAACTGCTTGTTACTTGGTGCTTACTAGACTGCTTGTTAGACTGTTAGACAGTAGTAAACTGCTTGTTACTTGGTGCTTGCTAGACTGCTTGTTAGACTGTTTGTTAGATAGTACTAAACTGCTTGTTACTTGGTGCTTGCTAGACTGCTTGTTAGACTGTTTGTTAGACAGTAGTAAACTGCTTGTTACTTGGTGCTTGCTAGACTGCTTGTTAGACTGTTGTTAGACAGTAGTAAACTGCTTGTTACTTGGTGCTTGCTAGACTGCTTGTTAGACTGTTAGACAGTAGTAAACTGCTTGTTACTTGGTGCTTGCTAGACTGCTTGTTAGACTGTTGTTAGACAGTAGTAAACTGCTTGTTACTTGGTGCTTGCTAGACTGCTTGTTAGACTGTTTGTTAGACAGTAGTAAACTGCTTGTTACTTGGTGCTTGCTAGACTGCTTGTTAAACTGCTTGTTACTTGGTGCTTGTGAAGGTGAGGGTTAGAGAGACAGCTTTTCTCTGATCCTATTCCAACTTCATTCTTACGCAGGCTTTGGGTTCCTGGGTCTGGTGATCCTGACCCTCTTCAGCATTATGACCTCTTATGGTCTCTGCCCAGGACAGTGTCCAAGCCTTTCCCTGGAATAGAGGTTTTCTAATTTGTCACCTGTGCCTTGAGGACCAACGGGTTCACCGCCTTCCTCCATCAGCTTAAGTATTTTGATCCTTAGAGGACAAGGGTCTGGGCTTCCTATGGCCATTACTGCGGTGGCAGCCACTCCTCTCTTTTAACCCTGTACCACCTGCAGTCTTTCTCTGCCTGCCACCCTGCCCCCAATCTCTGTCATGGGTGCCCAGTGCAGGTCCCTGGAGAAAAGCCTGGGAGAGAATGTAAACTTCCCTTATGATTGTGGTTTCCATGGGGTTCCCATGCCAGCCCACATTCAATTTTAGCAATTTATTTAAAAATTTCGCAGAATTCTTCTTTGCTGTTCGTATAGCTGCACCATCGTTCTTCCTATGCTCTGCCACAGATGACCCAGGGTTGCACCTCTCCTGTGTTTAGAAGCATCAGTCTCTCCTTACATTTTAGGCTGTTATAGCCCTGTGACCTCAGCTCTTTGATTTACTCAGTAAAAGTTATGATTTTATAGATTATCTAGCTTATTGTTGTGGTGGTGGTGGGGTCTTCAGCTTTCTACACTGAGGCACAAGCTGGAAATCCTCCAGGTGTTATTGATTGATTGATTGATCGATTTTTGTATTTTCCAAAGTGAGAAGCAGGGACGCAGTTAAGACTCCTGCATGCGCCCAACCGGGATCCACCCAGCATGCCCACCAGGGGGCGATGCTGCCCATCTGGAGCATTGCTCTGTTGTGGCTGGAACCATTCTAGCGCCTCAGGCAGAAGCCATGGAGCTATCCTCAGCACCGGGGCCAACTTTGCTCCAATGGAGACTTGGCTGTGGGAGGGGAAGAAAGAGAGAGAGAGAAAGTATAGAGGGGTAAGGGTAGAGAAGCATATAGGCGCTTCTCCTGTGTGCCCTGACCAGGAATCAAACCTGGGACATCCACACACCGGGCCAATGCTCTACTGCTGAGCCAACCAACCAGGGCCCAGGAGTTATTTTAATTAAGAAAATATAGGTGTCTTGATTGCTGGACCAAAATTCTCATCAGTTTTTATCCAGGACAGTCCTACTTACTCTTTTAAGCCATTTCTTCCTACTTGTCTTTCTATCTCTTAGAGCTCTTGCTTTACAACCCAAGTTTCACGCTCTGCTTCTGGCTGTTGCCACAGTTGGTGTCATATTCAGATCATCCTCTCCATCTTTCTGACTTATTGATTAGTTTGTAATCAATCTTTGGATTTGTGTACTTCTTGATTTAAGTGAGAAGGGCAATTCGGATGGACACAACATCACATTCAATGATGCTGGGATTTTCTGGGTCTTCTATTTACCCAACCATGTTCTTTACTCAATTTAACAAATATTATTTGAGTACTTACAAAATACAAAGCACACAGTTCTGTGTACCTTGTAATATACAAAAATGAATCAGGCTAACACATGTCTTTCACCCTTCTCTCCACTTCCAATTCAACTATGTGTATGACCCCACTTGAAACATGACTCTGTGGGAACCAGCAGATAGACACAGCGGGCATTAGATGGCATGAATGAAGCCTAAGGTTATAGTGAGTCTAAAGATAGAAGGGGAAGAGGATCAGAATACACTGGGCTAACAGAAAGAGTATAGCTTGTGAAGATCCACAGACCTCCAGAAGGAGGGATAGGACCTGACCCAGCATTGTTTGTAAGAGGAAATGCTGATCATCTCGACACTTGTGGAGCTTTGGGGAAGCAGACCAATTGTGTTAAGACATCTCTTCCTCTGAGGCTGGATGAGCCTTGGCCTTTGAAACTGTTTCAGAAGGCAGAAGACATACCATAAAAAATACCATAAAATATATTAATACATAAATAAAAGCACTTCAGAAAACTAAATTCAATGCATACATATAAGGCTATGAAACAAAAAGCATGGTTTTGTCCACTTTTTAAATTGAGGTTTTACATTCAGTGAAATGCACAGATCTTAAGAGGACAGTTTGATGAACTTTGCTAAATCCGCACACTCATATAATCAATACCCCTATCAACATATAGAACATTTCTTTTATTTACTTTTTTTAGATTTTATTTATTCATTTTTATTAGAGAGAGAGGGGAGAGAGAGAGAGAAGGAGAGATAGAGAGAGAACAGGGGGAGGAGCAGGAAGCATCAACTCCCATATGTGCCTTGACCAGGTAAGCCCAGGGTTTTGAACCGGCGACCTCAGCATTCCAGGTCAACACTTTATCCAATGCGCCACCACAGGTCAGGCCCATATAGAACATTTCTATCACCTCCTACTACTTCCCAGTAAATTCTCATCATTCCTTATTTCTCCCTTCTTTCTGATTTTCACTCACCATAGATTAGTTTTTGTCTGACTTAAAATATGTAGATGGAACCATAAATGTCAACCTCAAAAATAAAATATCCAGTTATTTTATCAGCAAAATGAGTTTACTTGGGAATAGCCGAGAATTGTAATTTGAGTCAGTCAAGCTATGGTGAACCATAGGCAAGTCCAAAAATACTACATAGAAAACTCCAGAAATAATTCATAAATTTTATTTTATTTTTTCAAAATTATGGATTTTATTTTTACTGAAGCATTTAGAAACATCACTAAGCTTATTTTTGGAAGGCTAAAGACATTGTTATACTGAGTATATTTTTTATAGAAAATAGGTCTACAACTAGCATTATCTTTCTTATTACATATATCAAATAAAAACCAAGCCTTAAATAGCCGATACTCATGTTTTTATTACATGTAATTTTTATGTTTATTGTTAGGTGTTAAAGATATGTTTGTCTTACCTTACCTGTGATGGCACAGTGGATAAAGCATTGACCTGGAACACTGAGGTCATGGGTTCAAAACCCCAGGCTTGCTCAGTCAAGGCACATATGGAAGCTGATGCTTCCTGCTCCTTCCCCTTTCTCTCTCTCCCCGCTCTAAAATGAATAAAAATAAAATCTAAAAAAAAATAAAATGGTGCTTATCAAGAAAAAAAAGATATGTTAGTCTTGTTGTTTCTGCTTGTAAAATTTCTTTACTGGTTACCTATTTAATATATAAGATATCCATTGACATTAATTGCTTAGATAAGAATGGGTTATTTTCTTATATCACCTACACTAGATAAGCTCACTATGTAAAGGCATATTTTGCCTTCCTTCCACAAACCTGTGCTAAATCAATATCCTTAATAATCTCACATCTGTGTGACTTTTCAATAAATGTATCTTTACCAATCTATCAATAATATTTTTAAAATATTGTAAAACATTAGTCAACTCTATTTTATAGTTGCCACATTATTTTACATTAAAAATCATCATGACTAAAACTAACAGCTTTTTAAAAATTTTTAATGTTTATTTTATTGATTTTAGAGAAAAGTCAAAGGGCAGAGAGAGAGACAGAGAGACAGGAACATCAATCTATTCCTGTATGTGCCCTGATCAGGGATCAAACTGACAACCTCTGCACTTTGGGATGATGCCTTAACCAACTAAGCTATTTGGCCAGGGCTTAGTGTTTTTTCTATTTTGTAATAATAACCATCATTATATGTGTAAATTATCCCTCATCTTCCTCATCCTCATAGCATGACTTTGGATTATACAGATGAGAAAACTGGCCATGGCTAGATATTTTGGTTGGTTAGAACATCATCTCAATACACAAAGGTTGTGGGTTCAGTTTCTGGCCAGGGCATGTACAGAAAAAGATCAATGTTTCTGTCTCTCTTTCTTTCTATCTTCCTCTCTCTCTAAAATCAATATTTTTTTAAATCTTAAAAAAGAAAGCAAAAGAAAAAAAAGAAAACTGACTCTCAGAGCTATTAAGCAACTTGCCATAGTTCACACAACTAGTGGTAGCAAGGAAGAAAATTGAACCAAGTTATCTGCCTTCAAAGATGTCCTTCCAACATCCCCTATGGCTTCATCTAGAACTGTACAAGCTGAACAAGGAGGAAACATGGCTGGTGCCCAGGGCACATTTTGATGGCCACTTGTATGACTGTGGGGTAGTCCATATATCCCTGTTTTATTGCAAAACATAACTTCATTGTCTTTTTCTTGTCATCATTCCAAGGCTGGAAAACAGAATCTCCAAGTTAACCAATATACCAATCTGGAACCATCTTCTTCTTTCTTCATTGGCTCCTTGTTCTCCCTAATGGGGGCCACTTTCTGAAAGGCAATTAGAGTTGTCCCTCGAACAACAGAGGTTTGAACTGCGCAGGTCCTAACAATTCATAAATTTTAAATTGCACACCGTTCTGAGTATCAGATAAAATCTCATACTGTCATCTGTTCTATCCTGTCCAGGACATGCATCATCCCATTTTACAGCTTATTCATGCTGCATATGCTATCACCTACTAGTCATTTAGTAGCTCATCTGGGTCACCAGATTGACAGAGGTGGTACCATAGTGTTTGTGGTCAAGTAAATTAAAATATATATATATATATTAAGGCTGTGCCTGACCTGTGGTGAAGCAGTGGATAGAGCATGGACCTGGAATACTGGGGTTGCTGGTTTGAAATCCTGGCCTTGCCCAGTCAAGGCACATACAGAAAGCAACTATGAATTGATACTTTTAATTTTCCCCACTTCCCTTGCCTTTCTCTTTTTCTCTTCTCTCTAAAATCAATAAATAAAATATTTTAAAAAATTTATTGGGGTGACATTGGTTAATAAAATTATAGAGGTTTTAGGTGTACAATTCTATAATATATCATCTGTGTATTATATTGTGTGTTAACCACTCCAAGTCAAGTCTCCTTCCACCACCATTTATCTTGACCCTCTCCTACCTCCCTCCAACCCCCTTTCTCTCTGGTGATAATTACCAGACTGTTTTCTGTCTATGAGGGTTTTCTTGTTGGTGTTAATCCCTTCAAAGTAACTTTTTTTTTTTTTTTTTTAGTATTTCAACTGTTTTATTGATTTTAATTGATTCTGTTTATATAGATTCAAGTGTCCCACTGAATACGTCCCCCAAAGTAACTTTTATTTCACTTAATAATGGCCCCAAAGCACAAGAATAGTGGTACTGGCAATTCAGATATGGCAAAGAGAAGCTATAAAGTGCTTCCTTAAGTGAAAAGTTAACCACGGTGCAATAAGATATTTTGAGAAGAGAGATGACCACTTTCACATAGCTTTTATTACAATATATTGTTACTAGAAAGCCTGGCGGTCATACAAAATGACCGCTGTTCTAGATATTATAAATTGTAATTAAAATGATTTGTGCAGAGGTGTCTGCTAATTCAAACTGAATTACCCAGGGCAGGTGGCGAGGACGCCCCTTTGCTTAGTGCCCCACGGGGTTTCCCCCTTCTACTTGCTTAATTGCTTAAAGTAGAGTGCAATGAAGGAAACCACTGGCGGTACATTTCTTAAGAGCCACCGCTAGCTCAATAAATAAAGGTGATTTAAATAATAAAATGTTAATTCACATGTCAAAGATCTCTTTGTACACAACATTTCTTGTGTAGATCTTTCCATCATTTTTAAGCTCGCCTGCCTTTGTTCAAGGGACTCATTTTGTTGAGACAGGTTTTTTTGTCTTGCATCTGAGGCAAGCCTTGTTTCTCTATGCTCATCAGTCTCATTTTGCCGAGAAAGACACATTTGCTCTGCGACTGAAGCAAGCCTTGTCTTTCTCTGCTCAGTGGTTTCTTTTTGTCGAGAAAGCCGTTTTTGTGCAGCTTTTTAGCTCCTTTTCTCTCCTCTTCAGTGCTGTATTTTCTAGAGGCATTCTTAAAAGAAATTACGTTAAGACGTAGTTTTTATGTAAAACAGATGATTGCCAATGCAAACAAATGTTCACCTTCCCCCTGACACGCTCAATTTGCGTTCAGCTGTGGCAACTTCACCTCATTGGCTAGTACAGTTACGCAAGCAACCAATAAGCTATCAGTGACAAACAGACACTTAAGCCGCATATAATAAAGATAATTGTTCTATTTTGTTATTGTTGTTAATGCCTTACTGTGCCTAATTTATAAACTAAACTTTATCATAGGTATGTATATATGAGAAAAAACATAGCATATGCAGGGTTCAGTAATAGTCACTGTTTTAGGCATCCATTGGGGGGTTTGGACCATATTCCTTATGGGAAGGGGGACTACTGTATGTACAGTATTTATTTTTTTGAGGTTCATTCATGTTGTTATGTCAATCAAAAGAAACAACAAACCCAAAATAGAGTCACTTGTGGTAAGCCTTGTATCGACTTAATACTTAATCAAATTGTAGTTTCACCCTCTCCCAGGTGTGGAATTTTAAACTAATCAGTCTAAAATTTCCTAGTCAGCACTAGTGAATTAAACTGCTCAAAAAGACTTACCCTAAGTCTAAGGGAATGTGACCTGGCCTGAAATAATCCATTCTTTTGACTTTCTTGTCTCACCCTATCTGCCTATAAAAACCTTTCATTTTTCAACAATTCCTTGGAGCACCCTTCTAGTTGCTAGATGAGATGCTGCCTAATTCATGAATCACCTAATAAAGCCAATTAGATCTTTAAATGTACTCAGTTAAATTTTATTCCTTTTTTTAAATGTATTGATTGATTTTAGAGAAAAAGAGAAAGGGAGAGAGACAGAAACACTGATCTTTTCCTGTATGTGTCCTGACCAGTGATTAAAATAGCAACCTCTGCATATTGGGATGATGTTCTAACCAACTGAGCTATATGGCCAGGGCTGAATTTTGTTCTTTAACAAATATACCTGTGGGGTTCTTTTTCTTTTCTTTTTAAAAAATATTTTATTTATTAATTTTAGAAAGGGGGGAGAGAGAGAAAGGGAGAATGTAGGTCAAAAAAGTTTGTAAATATGATATATATGTTTGCTCGCTTATAGTTTGCATTGGGTGTGGGAGACAGGCTGTAAGCCGGCAAAGTCATTATATCCCAAGGCTTAGTTTTAAGACTAAGCCTTTCCCACCCTTTTAATACTAAGATCTTTTCAAAACTAAGCTTTTCCCCACACCCTTGACTGTTGCATGATGTGGGGTGGTGCACACTTATGAGGAACCCCATTTATGCCTCAGATAAGTGACTTTGTATCAGAGACTTCCTTATTTGTATATTGGCTTAAAGGTTTTGATTTCTACACTATAAAATAAAGCAGACTGGGGGCTTTCTCTCTTGGTTCTGCTATTAGCATTGTGGAGGAGAAGCAGCCAAGATGGCAGAGTGCTAAAAGAGAAGCCAGTTTGTGCAGAGAGAAGGAAATGGGGAACAGAAGTGAATAAGGCTGGTGAGGTAGAAACCTTTGATTCTAGGAAACTCAGATAAGTCAGTGGCTTTGGGAGCCCTGAATGAAAAGAGAAGTGTTTTCCCACTGTGTGTATTTCTCGCCCTTCGGGTGCAAGCTAGGATTAAATGTAATGACCCACCAGTTCTTGGATTCATTGTTTCATTACCATCTGTCCGAATCAAAAGCAAACCTGCATGGGCCAGCTGGCTGTGGATATTGCCTTTACAGGGGAGTAAGAGGAAGCATCAACTCCTATATGTGCCTTGACCAGGAAAGCTCAGGGTTTTGAACTGGGGACCTCAGCATCCTAGGTTGGCGCTTTATCCACTGCTCCAACACAAGCCAGGATTTTCTTTATTTTTTTAATACCAAGTAGTATTCTATTGAATGGACATAATACCTTGTTTATCTACTTTCCTGATGAAGAACATTTGGATTGTTTTTATTTGGGGCTGTGTAAAGCCAGTATCCAAGGCCATCATCACAGCAGCCTGTCCCATGTAGGTTCGCATTGGATTCGGACAGTCGGTAAAGAAACAATGGAGCCAAAAACTGATGGGCCATCATCTTTAATCCTAGCTTGCACCCAGCGGGCAAGTAAAAACACACACTGGGCTCCAAAACACACTCATATTCAGTGCTCACAAAGCTACTGACTTATTCGAGTTTCCTAAAATCAAAAGTTTCTAGCTCACCAGACTTATTCACCTCTGTTCCCCATCTTCTTCCTTCTCCCTACACAAACTCTGCACAAACTGGCTTCTCACTCAACACTCTACCATTTTGGCTGCTTCTCCTGGCCTCCTCCACGTGGCCTTTCTCTGCTCTCCTTTCTGCTCTCTCCTCTAATGACAATTCCAGAAACCAAGAGAGCAAGCTCCCTTTCTGCCCCTTTATAGTGTAGAAATCAAAATCTTTAATCTAATATACAAAATAGGGAATACTCTAATACAAAGTCACTTATCAGAGACATGATGGGATTGCACCACCCCACATCAAAAAGGGTGGGAAAGGCTTAGTCCTAAAATCAAACCCTAGGCTACCAGGATCCTGCCTGCCCACAGCCTACCCCCAACACACATTAATATCACCTGGGTGATGGCTTCCACGTGGGCAGCACCATCTTTAACAGAGTGAGCATAATATATATATTTTATCTGCCCAACAATCCACCCCTATGCTCACTTTACTACTCACAATCTACACCACCAGCATCCCTGTGCAAGGAAATTAGGCACATTACACAAATTACAATAGCATAAATCATACAGTTTCAACAATCACAAAGGTACACTTCACCGGTCTCTGAGCACTTAGCGCAAAGCGCAGAATGTCTTTGGCCTTCTTTCTAGCCATGGGAAAAGCTTCCCGAGGCAGGGGAGTGCTTCCAGCAAAGCCACCCCCCAACCCCATCAGGGTATTTCACATTGTCCAAAATCCGTAAGTCCATTCAACAAAGGAGCCAATGCCCACTCCAGCCATAGTCCAGGAAATCAGTCCATGCACATGAGACCTCGGCCACCCCCCTCATCCCTGCCATTCTGGCAGGTCTTACACTGTCCCAAAGAGGAGCACATGGCAATGGCAGTCAGCATTTCCATCTCTGCTCCGGAGAGCATGTCCAGCCCTATGTCCCAAAATTGCAAACCTACCAGGAACATAGTAAGTATTCTTGCTGCTTGGCTCTCATCTTCTGGAGACTGCAGATTGCAACTCCAGCCCGATTATCCTCATCCTCCAAAGAGGAACTAAAAACACCAGCTCCCATTGCCGGTCTCAAGTCCTGGGCTGCTGCCAGGCTCAAGTCCCGGGTTGCTGTTGCCTTCTGCTCCGCAGACCTTGCAGCTCCGGACCCGGCCTCAGCCTCAGCCTCAGCTTCAGCCTCAGCCCTGGCCTCCCGCCGCTGCTGGCTCTCCACAACATTCAGGGCAATCTGCAACTCATGGACATGTCAATCCTCCTCCAGCAGCTGCTCCTTTTCCAGGCGAATCTTGCAAACCTGGTTGGCCTCCTCCTCCAGCACTTCCTCCAGCTCCAGGGTCAGCATCTGTTTCTCCAGCATTTGCTCCAGCTCCTTCCACTGCTCAGTTTGCAGGTCCCGGGCAGCCTCTTCCACAGAGCTCTTGGTTTCCTCACACATGGCTGTAAAAGTCAGCCAGCCTACAGTCCCCAAAAGGACAGCCATGGGGAACCATAACAGCAGCCAGTCCTCTACTCCACCACTCAAAGGTGGTGGTGACTCCATACCGATCTGTATCAAATCCTGCTGACTATGCCAAATGTAAAGCCAGTATACAAGGCAAGATCCACCATCACAGCCGCCCGGCCCATGCAGGTTCGCATTGGATTCGGACAGTCGGTAAAGAAACAACGGAGCCAAAAACTGATGGGCCATTATCTTTAATCCTAGCTTGCACCTGGTGGGCAAATAAAAACACACACTGGGCTCCAAAACACACTCATATTCAGTGCTCACAAAGCTACTGACTTATCCGAGTTTCCTAGAATCAAAAGTTTCTAGCTCACCAGACTTATTCACCTCTGTTCCCCATCTCCTTCCTTCTCCCTGCACAAACTCTGCACAAACTGGCTTCTCACTCAACTCTCCGCCATCTTGGCTGCTACTCCTGGCCTCCTCCTCGTGGCCTTTCTCTGCTCTCCTTTCTGCTCTCTCCTCTAATGAGAATCCCAGGAACCAAGAGAGCAAGCTCCCTTTCTGCCCCTTTATAGCGTAGAAATCAAAATCTTTAACCTAATATACAAAATAGGGAATACTCTAATACAAAGTCACTTATCAGAGACATGATGGGATTGCACCAACCCACATCAAAAAGGGTGGGAAAGGGTTAGTACTAAAACCAAGCCCCAGGCTACCAGGATCCTGCCTACCCACATCCCACCCCCAACACACATTAATATCACCTGGGTGACGGCTTCCACGTGGGCAGCACCATCTTTAACAAAGTGAGCATAATATATATATTTTATCTGCCCAACAGGCTATTATAAATAAAGCAGCTATAACATCTTTAGCCAAGTAAACATATGAAAACTATGATTTTTAAAACAACAGTAAAGATAGAGACCTGAAGATGGCAGCAGAGTAGGCGGATGCACAGACGCCCAGCTCTAACCATCAAACTGGAATACAAATCAATTTAGGAAAAATCAGCATGAAAAACCAACTCTGGACTACAAGAACAGCTCTAAAAAACCAAAGAGCAAAGAAGAAGCCACAACAAACCTGGTAGAGAGCACCTGAATCTCCCCTGCTTACAGGAATGGAGGGGGGGGGGTGAAGCTGAGAGCCTGAGGGGGATCTCACTCCAGGGAAAAGAGCAGAAAATACTGCTCACAGCCACATGCCTGGTGACCAGGGAGCGAGGTGTGTTAAAAGAACCGGCTTATCTCCCAAGTGGAAAGTAGAGAGAAAGGGACAGACTGTGAGGGCAAAGGAATTCAGGAGATGAACTAAAAAAGCTGACTCATTCATGCTGGAGGTGGCCATAGCTGGGGGAGGGACTGATCCTTCCACAAAACAGTACTGAATTGCTTCCAGATCAGAGATCTCCAGACATCTCTCCAGCACAATCAGCATAACAAGACATAGCTGAAAACAAGAAGTGGGGAGGAGGGGCAGTTACGCAGGTCTCCATGGAGAGCTGAGATACACCTCCCCCTACTGAAGCTGAGAAAACACCCTGCCCCCAGAGAGATTAGTTGGTGGAAGAGGCCTTCAGAGTCTCAGGTTACACCCATCACATTTCTGGATACAGTTTCAAGGAAGCCCCCTGCTGAGATAAGTAAACAAGACTATCACCTGTTAAGAAAACAAACAAATCAAGACTTCAAAGCTGCCCAAACCCTAAAGTGGATTACAAATACCACTGATACCAATCCAAGAAGACCTAGAAATAACACAATTGAAAACTGGAGGCAGACAACACCAAGCTTAGACTCAACCAACTCTACAGACAAAACACCCAAACACAGATAATACAAAGCATGTGCTCTACCACTGAGCTACATCCCCCACCCCTATAGATAATGAGAAGACAAAGAAGTGCAATCCAAATGAAACCACAAGAGAAACCTTGAGGAGATGAACTGAGTGATATGGAAATAATCAAACTTCCAGATGTGGAGTTCAAACTAATACTTGTAAGGATGCTTAGGGATCTTAGAACAACAATGGATGGTGATTATAAACACCTAAATAAAGAAATAGCAAGTATAAAAAAGGATATTGAAATATTAAAAAAGAATCAGTCGGAGATGACAAATACAATATTAGAAATAAAGACCACAATGGAAGGAACTAAAAACAAGATGGATAGAGCTGAGGATTGAATCAGCGAGTTGGAGGACAACTTGAATGAAGGCAAGAAAGCAGAGAAGAAAAAAGAAAAGAGACTCAAAAAGACTGAGGAAACTCTTAGAGAGCTCTGTGACAACATGAAGAGAAATAACATCCATATCATAGGGGTTCCTGAAGAAGAAGAGAAAGAACAAGGGATAGAGACTTTGTTCAATCATGTCATAGCTGAAAACTTTCCTAAATTAATGCAGGAGAAACTCTCACAAGTTCAAGAAACACAGAGAACTCCATTAAAGAGAAACCAAAAAAAAACCTACTCCAAGACACATCATAATTAAAATACCAAAGATAAGTGATAAAGAGAAAATATTAAAAGCTGTAAGAGAAAAAAAAGCTATCACCTACAAAAAAGCTCCCATAAGGATGACATTCGACTTCTCAACAGAAACACTTGAGGTCAGAAGGGAATGGCAAGAAATATTCAAAGTAGTGCAGAACAAGAACCTACAACCAAGACTACTTTATCCAGCAAGGCTATCATTTAAAATTGATGGAGAAATAAAAAGCTTCCCAGACAAAAAACAACTCAAGGAATTCATTACAACCAAACCAATGCTGCAGGAAATGTTAAGGGGCCTGTTGTAAACAGATCAACATGGGAAAAGAATATAGCAAAAAAGGAATACAGCTTTAAAAAATAAAATGGCAATAAATAACTACATATCAACAATAACCATAAATGTAAATGGATTAAATGATCCAATCAAAAGACATAGGGTAACTGCATGGATGAGAAAACAGGACCCATACATATGCTGTCTAGAAGAGACACACCTTAGAACAAAAGATGCACATAGATTAAAGATAAAAGGATGGAAAAAAACATTTCATGCAAATGGAAATGAAAAAAAAGCTAGGGTAGTAATACTTATATCAGACAAAATGGACTTTGAAACAAAGGATATAGTAAGAGATAAAGAAGGCCACTACATAATGATAAAGGGAGTAATCCAACAGGAAGATATAACTATTATAAATATCTATGCACCTAATATAGGAGCACCTAAATATATAAAGCAGACTTTGATGGATTTAAAGGGCAAGATCAATAGCAATACTATAACAGTAGGGGATTTCAATACCCCACTAACATCACTAGATAGATCCTCAAGAAAGAAAATTAACAAAGAAACAGCAGACTTAAAGGACACACTAGATCAACTCGGTTTAATAGATATCTTCAGAACTTTTCACCCTAAAGCAGCAGAATATACATTCTTTTCAAGTGCTCATGGTACATTCTCTAGGATAGACCACATGTTAGTGAACAAAAACATTCTCAACAAATTTAAGAAGATTGAAATCATATCAAGCACTTTCTCTGATTAAAATGGCATGAAACTAGAAATGAACCACAACAGAAAAGCTCAAAAATTCTCAAACACATGGAAGCTAAATAGCAGGTTGTTAAATAATGAATGGATTAAGAATGAGATCAAAGAAGAAATAAAAAAATTCCTAGAAACAAATGACAACGAGCATAAAACAACTCAAAATTTATGGGACACAGCAAAAGCAGTACTGAGAGGGAAGTTCATAGCACTATAGGCACACCTTAAGAAACTAGAAAAAGCTCAAATAAACAACTTAACCCTGCATCTAAAAGAACTAGAAAAAGAACAGCAAGTAAAGCCCAAATGTAGTAGAAGGAAGGAAATAATAAAGATCAGAGCAGAAATAAATGACATAGAGGCTAAAGAAACAATACAGAGGATCAATGAAACTAGGAGCTGGTTCTTTGAAAAGGTAAACAAGATCTATGAACCTTTAACTAGACTCACCAAGAAAAAAAGAGAGAGGACTCAAATAAATAAAATTAGAAATGAGAATGGAGAAATAACAACTGACAAAACAGCCTGACCTGTGGTGGCACAGTGGATAAAGCGTCAACCTGGAAATGCTGAGGTTGCCAGTTCGAAACCCTGGGCTTGCCTGGTCAAGGCATATATGGGAGTTGATGCTTCCAACTCCTCTCCTCTCTCTCTCTCTCCTCTCTAAAAATGAATAAACCCCCCCCCCAACGAACAAACAACTGGCACAACAGAAATACAAAATATTGTAAGAAAATACTATGAAGAACTGTATGCCAAAAAACAAGACAACCTAGATGAACTGGACAAATTCCTTGAAACATACAATCTTCCAAAAATCAATCTGAAAGAATCACAGCCACATGCCTGACCTGATGGCTTCACAACTTAATTCTACCAAATATTCAAAGAAGAACTAACTCCTATCCTTCTCAAGCTATTTCAAAAAATTCAAGAGGAAGAAAGACTTCCAAGCTCCTTTTATGAGGCGAGCATAATTCTGATTCCAAAACCAGGCAAAGACAACACAAAAAAAGAAAATTATAGGCCAATATCCCTGATGAATTTAGATGCTAAAATCCTCAACAAAATATTAGCAAACCGGATCCTAAAATATATCGAAAAAATCATACACCATGATCAAGTGGGATTTATTCTGGGGAGGCAAGGCTGGTACAATATTCACAAATCTATCAATGTTATTCATCACATAAACAAAAAGAAGGAGAAAAACCACATGATAATTTCAATAGATGCAGAAAAAGCATTTGATAAAATCCAGCACCCGTTCATGATCAAAACTCTCAGCAAAGTGGGAATACAGGGAACATACCTCAACATGATAAAAGCCATCTATGACAAACCCACAGCCAGCATCATACTTAATGGGCAAAAATTAAAAGCAATCCCCTTAAGATCAGGAGCAAGGAAAGGGTGCCCCCTTTCACCACTCTTATTCAACAGCTATCAGACAAGAAGAAGAATTAAAAGGCATTCAAGTTGGAAAAGAAGAAGTAAAACTATCATTATTTGCAGATGATATAATATTGTGTATAGAAAATCCTAAAGTCTCAGTCAAAAAACTACTGGACCTGATAAATGAATTCAGCAAAGTGGCAGGATATAAAATCAATACTCAGAAATCAGAGGCATTTTTTTTACGCCAATAATGAACAGTCAGAAAGAGAAATTAAGGAAACAATTCCCTTCACTATTACAACCAAAAAAATAAAGTACCTAGGAGTAAACTTAACCAAGGAGACTAAAGACTTGTACTCAGAAAATTATAAAGCTTTGATAAAAGAAATCAAGGAAGATACAAACAAGTGGAAGCATATACCATGCTCATGGTTAGGAAGAATAAACATCATTAAAATGTCTATATTACCCAAAGCAATCTATAAATTCAATGCAATACCAATTAAAATACCAATGACATACTTCAAAGATATAGATCACATATTCCAAAAATTTATATGGGACCAAAAAAGAACATGAATAGCCTCAGCAATCTTAAAAAAGAAGAATAAAGTGGTAGGTATCACACTTCCTGATATCAAGTTATACTACAAGGCCATTGTACTCAAAACAGCCTGGTACTGGCATAAGAACAGGCATAGAGATCAATGGAACAGAACAGAGAACCTAGAAATAAACCCACAGTTCTATGGACAACTGATATTTGACAAAGGAGGTAAGGAATTACAATGGAGTAAAGAAAGCCTCTTTAACAAATGGTGTTGGGAAAATTGGACAGCTACCTGCAAAAAAATGAAACTAGACCACCAGCTTACACCACTCACAAAAATAAACTCAAAATGGATAAAAGACTTAAATGTAAGGCGTGAAACCATAAGCATCTTAGAAGAAAACATAGGCAGTAAGCTCTCCAACATCTCTCGGAGCAATATATTTGCTCATTTATCTCCACGGGGAAGTGAAATAAAAGACAGGATAAACAAATGGGACTATATCAAACTAAAAAGCTTTTGCACAGCTAAAGACAATAAGAACAGAATAAAAAGAGAAACCACACAATGGGAGAATATATTTGACATAGCATCTGATAAAGGGTTAATAACCAAAATTTATAAAGAATCTCAACACCAGGAAGACAAACAATCCAATCAAAAAATGGGAAAAAGAAATGAATAGACACTTCTCCAAAGAGGACATACAGATGGCCAATAGGCATATGAAAAAATGGCCCTGGCTGGTTGGCTCAGTGGTAGAGCGTCGGCCTGGCGTGCAGGAGTCCCAGGTTCAATTCCCGGCCAGGGCACACAGGAGAAGTGCCCATCTGCTTCTCCACCCCTCCCCCTCTCCTTCCTCTCTGTCTCTCTCTTCCCCTCCAGCAGCCAAGGTTCCATTGGGGCAAAGTTGGCCCGGGCGCTGAGGATGGCTCCATGGCCTCTGCCTCAGGTGCTAGAATGGCTCTGGTTGCAACAGAGCAATGCCCCAGATGAGCAGAACATTGCCCCCTGGTGGGCGTGCTGGGTGGATCCTGGCCGGGCGGATGTGGGAGTCTGACTGACTCCTCATTTCTAACTTCAGAAAAATACAAAATCAAAAAAAAAGAAAAAAGAAAAAATGCTCAACATCACTAATCATTAGAGAAATGCAAATTAAAACCACAATTAGATATCACCTCACACCAGCCAGAATGGCGCTCATCAACAAAACAACACAGAATAAGTGCTGGCGAGGATGTGGAGAAAAGGGAACCCTCCTGCACTGCTGGTGGGAATGCAGACTGGTGCAGCCACTGTGGAAAACAGTATGGAGATTCCTCAAAAAATAGAAAATCGAACTGCCTTTTGACCCAGCTATCCCACTTTTAGGAATATACCCCAAGAACACCATAGAACTGCTCCAAAAGGAGAAATGCACCCCCATGTTTGTGGCAGCATTGTTCACAATAGTGAAGATCTGGAAACAGCCCACGTGTCCATCAGAGGACGAGTGGATTAAAAAGCTTTGGTACATATATACTATGGAATACTACTCAGCCATAAGAAATGATGACATCGGATCATTTACAATAACATGGATGGACCTTGATAACATTATACGGAGTGAAATAAGTAAATCAGAAAAAACTAAGAACTATATGAATCCATACATAGATGGGACATAAAAATGAGACTCAGAGACATGAACAAGAATGTGATGGTAACGAGGGTGGGGGTTGGGGGGAAATGGGGCGAGGAAGGAGAGAGGGTTTGGGGGAGGGGAGGGGCACAAAGAAAACCAGATAGAAAGCGACGGAAGACAATTTGACTTTGGGTGAGGGGTATACAGCATAATCAAATGTCAAAATAATCTGGAGATGTTTTCTCTCAACATATGTACCCTGATTTATCAATGTCACTGCATTAAATTTAATTAAAAAATGATAAAAACAACATTAAAGATGTATTGAAGTAGAATAAATCTTGCTAAGTGACCCAAGAAATATATAACATCCCAGCACACAGAGTAAAAAATAAATAAAGAGACCTGATGTATGACTATTTAGAGTTCCAGAAGCAGAGAAAGAAACAGATATAAGAGAAGTAACCATTAAACAAAGAATAATAAGATATTTCCCTTAACCAAAGATAGACTTCCATTTGTAGATGAAAGGGGTCACTGAGTTTTAGGTAAGATCAATGAGAAAAGACACACCTAATCATACCTGAGAAAAAATCTTGCAAAGAGAAAATCTTTAAAACTTCCATGTAGGGAATCATACATCTAGTCTTGGACCCTCTATAACTTGGATTAAGAGACTTTAGTTTAAAAGTACTGAATGTGTCCTGACCAGGCAGTGACTCAACGGATAAAGCATCAGATTGGGGCATGGAGGACCCAGGTTTGAAACCCCAAGGTTGCCAGCTTGAGCATGGGCTCACCAGCTTGAGTGAGGGGTTGCTGGCTTGAGTGTGGGATTATAGACATGATCCCATGGTCACTGGCTTGAGCCTATGGTCTATGACTTGAGCATGGGGTCACTCTCTCTGCTATAGTCCCCTGGTCAAGGCACATATGAGAGAGCAATCAATAAACAGCTAAGCAGCTGCAACAAAGAATTGATGCTTCTCATCTCTCTCCCTTCCTGTCTGTCCCTATCTGTCCCTCTTTCTCTCTCTCTCTCTCTCTCTCTCTCTCTCTCTCTCTCTCACACACACACACACACACACACACACACACACACACACACACACACACCTTGAATGTGAATGGTGAGGTGAATGTAATTCCCTGCTGCAAACACAGGAAAATAGGTTTCTTTTTCTATTGTGAACACCAAGAAACTGTGTGAATAAGTGATCTTTGTGCAAACACAAAGGAATGCATGTGAATGGCCTTTTAGGAAATTAACCTAGAGGTTTATAGATTGCCCCTTCCTTGGTGCTTGTTAATTAGCAAAAGAAAAAGAATGTGCTGATCAAAACTAGCCCTTTATCCATATCAACAAGAAATAATTAGTTATTCTTTCCCCTTCCCACCTGATCTACCTCCTCTGCAATCCTGTTATATTTGTTCTGCTTCTGATCAATAAAAGCTCTGGGAGAAGGAGAATTGGGAAGTTAGTCTCTCTTGACTGCCTCTCCCTCTTCTCTTGACAACAGTTTGTGTCTTGAGCACTTTTTCCACATAACACTGGTAGTTTCCAGTGGGCTGGAGGACTACAAGTGGTGACCCCCAACATGATCAAATGGAATTAGTGCTTGAAGAGAAGTTTAGCAGCTGCATCTGACAAGGAATTTCCGGTAAGGAACAGTCCCTATTTATCTTGAGGTCAAAGAGGGATTTCAACATGAGTCAGGAGCTCACCAAACAGCAGCGTATTTATGTTAGGAATTTACAACAGTTGCTCCACGCTACTCAGTGTACTGTAGAGCCTAAAGCATTATAGCAGGTCTTACTTGTTGTACTGTTGTAAAGTACAGTGGTACCTTGAGATACGAGCAGACCAACATATAAATTTTTAAGATACGAACTGCGACTTGGTCCATATTTTTGTTTGAGATACGAGCGAAATTCCGAGATACAAGTCGTGATTCAGGAAGCTGCCACTAGTTGGCACATTGGTGCATGGTCCAGTATTGGCAGCACAACACCAGCATCTCGTTCTTTCTCATGTGTTACACGCAGAATCAAGTTGAAACTCGTGCGCTGTACTTGTTCTTGTATCATTTTTGCATTTTTAACTAACTTTTTTGTGTACTATCATGAGGCCAAAGAAAGTGAGTGTAAAGGACAGTGCTGAGAAGAAGAAGAGAATGATGTTGATAGAAGTAAGGCAAGAAATAACAGAAAAACATGAGTGTGGTGTACGAGTGATTGAACTGGTAAGGCTGTACGACCGCAATACATCTACAATTTGTACCATCCTTAAAGAAAAGGATGCCACCAAAAATGCAAATCCAGTGAAAGGAACTACAATTCTCTCCCAATTAAGGACAAATATCCATGAAGAAATAAAGAAGCTTCTGCTGGTGTGGGTGAAAGAGAAAGAGCTAGCAGGAGATACAGTGACGGAGACTGTAATATGCAAAAAGGCACGTATTATTTATGGCGACTTGAAGAAGAAAGAACCATCAACCTCAAAAGAGGCAGCAGAAGATAAGTTTAAGGCAAGTCACGGCTGGTTTGAAAATTTCAAGAAGAGATCTGGCATCCACTCAGTGGTGAGGCATGGTGAAGCTGCAAGTGCTGACGTTAAGGTAGTTGAGGAGTACATCGAAGGTTTTGCTGCGCTTATTGCAAAGGAAGGCTACATCCCCAAACAAGTGTTCAACTGTGTTCAACAGGATTGTTTTGGAAAAAAATGCCCCGGAGGACTTTCATCACACCAGAGGAGAAGAAGCTGCCAGGCCATATACTCATGAAGGACTGTCTGACCCTTGCATTGTGTGCAAATGCTAGTCGTGACTGTAAAGTAAAGCCACTGCTAGTGTATCATTCCGAAAATCCTGGAGCCTTTAAGACTCACAAGATTCTTAAAAAAAAAAAAAACCCTGCAGGTTATGTGGCGCGCCAATGCAAGGACATGGGTTACGTGGCAGGTTTTTTTTTTTGTTTTTTTTTGTATTTTTCTGAAGCTGGAAACAGGGAGAGACAGTCAGACAGACTCCTGCATGCGCCCCACCGGGATCCACCCGGCACGCCCACCAGGGGCGAAGCTCTGCCCACCAGGGGGCGATGCTCTGCCCCTCCGGGGTGTTGCTCTGCCGCGACCAGAGCTACTCTAGCGCCTGGGGCAGAGGCCAAGGAGCCATCCCCAGCGCCCGGGCCATCTTTGCTCCAATGGAGCCTCGGCTGCGGGAGGGGAAGAGAGAGACAGAGAGGAAGGAGGGGGGGTAGAGAAGCAAATGGGCGCTTTTCCTATGTGCCCTGGCCGGGAATTGAACCGGGGTCCCCCGCACGCCACGCCGACGCTCTACTGCTGAGTCAACCGGCCAGGGCCACGTGGCAGTTTTTTATTGAATGAGTACATCTTGTCTTTGATCCTGCAGTGAAGAAATATCTTCCAGAAAATAAACTCCAGATGAAAGCCTAATCCTTGATAATGCTCCAGCCCACCCATCTGGTCTTGAAGATGACATTCTTGATGAGTTCAAATTCGTGAAAGTCCTCTACCTCCCACCCAACACGACTTCAATCTTGCAACCTATGGATCAGCAGGTCATTTCCAACTTTAGAAAGCTTTACACAAAGCACTTGTTCCGCCGCTGCTTTGAGGTGACTGAGAATACAATTCTAACCCTCCGAGAGTTTTGGAAAGATCACTACAACATCGTGATACGTTTACGCATTATTGACTTGGCATGGCAAGAGGTTACAAGAAGAACCTTGAACTCAGCATGGAAAAAGTTATGGCCTGATGTTGTTGCAGACAGGGACTTCGAAGGATTTGAACCAGAGACTGAGACCGAGATAGAAGTGTTGGAGGAGATTGTGTCCCTTGGAAAGTCAATGGGTCTGGAGGTAGATGAGGGTGATGTAAATGAGCTCATCGAGGAACATGAGGTGGAACTCTCAACTAAGGAGTTGAAGGAGCTACAGATGATGCAACATATGGAGCTTCTGCAAGAGATTAGTAATGAGGAGGAGGTAGCGTCGGAGGAAGTGACTCCTACAAGTGAAATTCAAGACATGCTGGCAATGGGGGAGAAGCTTTCAAGTTTCATTGAAAAGAAACACCCAGAAAAAGTTTCAACTCGTCGTGCTTCAGCATCTTTTAATGACACTTGTTGCCCTGGCCGGTTGGCTCAGCGGTAGAGCGTCGGCCTAGCGTGCGGAGGACCCGGGTTCGATTCCCGGCCAGGGCACACAGGAGAAGCGCCCATTTGCTTCTCCACCCCTCCGCCGCGCTTTCCTCTCTGTCTCTCTCTTCCCCTCCCGCAGCCAAGGCTCCATTGGAGCAAAGATGGCCCGGGCGCTGGGGATGGCTCTGTGGCCTCTGCCTCAGGCGCTAGAGTGGCTCTGGTCGCAACATGGCGACGCCCAGGATGGGCAGAGCATCGCCCCCTGGTGGGCAGAGCGTCGCCCCATGGTGGGCGTGCCGGGTGGATCCCGGTCGGGCGCATGCGGGAGTCTGTCTGACTGTCTCTCCCTGTTTCCAGCTTCAGAAAAATGGAAAAAAAAATAAAAAAATAATGACACTTGTTTGTCACATTTCTGTAACATTATAAAAGGCAGGCAAAAGCAAACCTCTTTGGATAGATTTTTATTCAAGTTCTGCAAGTGAAAGTGCCAAAAGTGCAGCTAAAAAGGCAAAAACAGGTGATGATTAAGTGAAAAAATACATAATGTTAAATTTACGTTAAGTTTGGCCTGACCTGTGGTGGTGCAATGGATAAAGCGTCAACCTGGAAACGCTGAGGTTGCCAGTTCAAAACCCTGGGTTTGCCTGGTCAAGGCACATATGGGAGTTGATGCTTTCTGCTCCTCCTCCTTCTCTCTCTCTCTCTCCCCTCTCTAAAATGAATAAATAAAATCTAAAAAAAAAAAGAAAGAAACATTATTAGAATAAAAAAAATAAATAAATTTATGTTAAGTTTAAAGTTAGAAAAGTGCATTTTTTTACAATTAAGTTTTTGTGGTTTCATTTTAAGTAAAGAAAGTGCAGTTTTAGTTTTGTTTAAAGAAAATGCAGTTTTAGTTTACATTTAGTGTTAAGAAAGTGCAGTTTTAGTTTACGTGTCTACAGTGCCTGCATCCCTTCCTCTCTCCCTCCTCCTCCACCATTCATCTCCATTAGCCGCACTCGTCTGTCTCCAAGGTAAGAATACAGTACTAAATAACACTTTTTTCTTTTATTCCATATATTTTGTTATGCATTGGTAAAGTATACATGTATGTTTCTTAATTAAAAACATGTCTTTTTTCGGTCCTGGCCAGTTTGCTCAGTGGTAGAGCGTCGGCCTGGCGTGTGGGAGTCCCGGGTTCGATTCCCAGCCAGGGCACACAGGAGAAGCGCCCATCTGCTTCTCCACCCCTCCCCCCTCCTTCCTCTCTGTCTCTTTCTTCCCCTCCCGCAGCCGAGGCTCCATTGGAGCAAAGATGGCCCAGGTGCTGAGGATGGCTCCATGGCCTCTGCCTCAGGAGCTAGAATGGCTCTGGTTGCAACAGAACAATGCCCCAGATGGGCAGAGCATCGCCCCCTGGTGGGCATGCCGGGTGGATCCCGGTCGGGCACATGCTGGAGTCTGTCTGACTGCCTCCCCATTTCCAACTTCAGAAAAATACAGAAAACCCCAAAAACAAACATATCTTTTTTCATAATTTAGGATGGTTTGGGGATATTTTATAGGGCTGGAACAGATTAAATTTATTTCAGTTATTTTAAGTGAGAGAAATTTGTTTGATATATGAGTTGACTGACTTATGAGCTCGGTTACAGAATGAATTAAACTCATATCTAAAGGGATCACTGTACCATACCTCACTAATGTTGTAAAGTACCGTACTTTACTTCCAATGGGTTTACATAGAGACACCAAATCCAGATGAATTTTGAAAGGTTTTATTAAAAGGAGATTTATTAATATGCCACATATGACTAACATGGGGCATATCTGACCCAAATCGTGCAGCCCCAAATATATCTCAGAGGCACACACAGGTTGGGTGGGGCATGACAGCATGGCACAATCATTAACAAGATTATAACATTTTTCTAGGGGATTTAAAAAATGTAGAAACTTGCAAGGTAATACAATATCAAACATGTTACAGGTATCCTTTATAATCCAACAGGACAGGCCTGTATTGAACACGCTTACCATACCTTAAAAATCTATCTTGAAAAACAAAATAAGGGGAGTCCCTGTGGACAATTAGAGTTCCTGTGGGATTGATTAGCCATGGCCTTATATACCCCAAATGTTTTGAATCTTTATAAAGACCATCTTCCTGCTATTGAATGGCATTACAGTGGTCCCTTGTCTATCGCGGGGGTTATATTCCAGAACCCCATGCGTTAGGCGAAAATCCGTGAAGTAGCGACCTTATATTTATTTTATCATTTAGATATATTTTAAGGCTTTATAAAACCTCCCCACACTCTTATAAACCTTTCTCACACTCTTATAAACACTTCTTATGTTCTTAAATACTTTCTACACTCTTAAACCTACATAATTTTAACAACATACAAAATTCTATATGGGTACTCACCAGTGAATATACTACAACTTGAATGATAAAGATGATGACTTAATATTCTTTTAATATGTTTTAATTAATATTTTTAATACTGTTTTCAATTTTTTAAGCTAGAAAATGCTTATTTTACTACAAAGACAATTAAAATAATAAATATATAAAAATACCTACATACTACAAAATCCCACCATATAGGAAAAAATCTGTAATATGAAATTAGATATATACAATTTAAGAATCTGCAATACAGTAAGACCGTGAAAGTGAACCATAATATGGTGAGGGATGACTGTATTCCAAAACAAACATTTCTCTCAAGACCAGCAGGTGTATCTTCGCAGATGGGAAACAGGATCTCCATGGGAAGGATCTTATTCTGCTTTCACACAGAGTCGAGGGTCAGTTTGTGCTTCCTTACCTACTGGAATGGAGTGGATCCCCCTCCAGAGAGTCAAAATATTATACATCATGAATCCCAAACAATTGGTCCTGGAAATACAATACCTGATGCTGAATCCAACATGAGGACCAATGAGACGAGCATTGCAAGTGCCAGGAATCACTTGGGGACTACTGAAGAGCCTAGATCAGTAGGCGGTACATTGATGAATAATGTTGGAGCTGCTCCCACCCCAGAGAGTAGATTCCTGGCATATTTATCTCTCACAGCTCAAAGTAGTCAACAAGTATTTAGTAGAGCTCTTGTATTTTGACCTTATTTCTTTTGTTTACTCCAGCTATGTCCAATGTATTATTAGGCACATTTATATAATTCTCCTTTATTTTTCCCACTTACATGATGGGATGCTTGTCCTCCAACGACACTGCCTGGACTGGAGGTGTATGGTTACCTCCTGCAGGCTCTTTAGAAGAGCAAAGGGAATGCCTCACAATTAATGAGTCTTTACACCTCCCCTCTAGCAATCCCCCATATGCTTTACAGATTATATATGTTTGCTTGCTTATAGTTTGCTTTGGGTGTGGGGGACATACTGTAAGCAGGCAGGGTCATTATAGCCTAAGGCTTAGTTTTAAGACTAAGCTTTTCCCCACACAGTCAAGGGACTGTTGCATGATAGGGGGTGGTGCACTCTCATGAGGAATCCCATTATACCTCAGATAAGTGACTTTGTATCAGAGACTTCCTTATTTGTATATTGGATTAAAGGTTTTGATTTCTACACTATAAAATGGGGCAGAGGAGCTCATGCTAGAGGAGAGCAGAGAAAGGCCACATGGAGGAGAGGAGAAGCAGCCAAGATGGAGGAGTGCTGAAGGAGAAGCCAGTTTGTGCAGAGAGAAGATGGGGAACAGAGGTGAATAAGGCTGGTGAGGTAGAAAACTTTGATTCTAGGAAACTCGGATAAGTCAGTGGCTTTGGCAGCCTTGAATGGAAAGAGAAGTGTTTTCCCACTGTGTGTATTTCTCACACGCAGGGTGCAAACTAGATTAAATGTAATGGCCTACCAGTTCTTGGCTCCGTTGTTTCTTTACCGTCTGTCTGAATCAAATACGAACCTGCATGGGTCAGGCGGCTGTGATGGTGGCCAAACACTACCCTACCATCTATGAGGAATATATATTATTCCTCAAGAATTTCTTTATTTTCAACCCAAACAGATAATCAAACAGCTAATCTCACATTTATATTAATACATGCTATAAGTGTCAATACTACAGAATTTAGAGCAGTAAACTTTACCACATCACCTAACATTCCACCTTTTCACCCAGGAATAGATTATAAACATCAGTTCCAGCCTGTTCAGTGAAGTCCTTGTCATGTAAAAGTTCCTTGTATTGCTCCTCTTTTCAAGAATAGTACACTGTAGGACTGGGGACCCCATGGCCATTTGACCACTAATGAGCATAAACTTTCTTTTAATAGCCCTTCTAATAGTACTGTCAGCTGGAAGGAATATAGGTTGTCTGGACCTGTCTTACAACTCTCAGACACCCAACACTTTAGCCCCTTCCAGATGCAGTTATGGAGACTAGGATTACCTTCTTATAATCACATTCTTTCACATAGAAATTATAGTTATAGTAAATATTTCACCCTTTCTTTAGTTAGGAATTTTTTGACAGTGTTATGCTGTGTACTTCACACCCTTATGTGTTTATTATTACCACAGAAGCCCCTAATATCACTCTCACCAACCAACTATATAATATGACTATTCCATGTGGTTGTTATACTTCTTGTCTCACTCATCAAAATGCTACAAGGCTTAATATTGCCTCCATCATTCCTTTGCGTTGCTTATCTCAGGTATGACTGACTACCAGTCAATTTAACCTGGCCTTGGGCAGTATCTTCAACTTTATAGGTTTTAAAATCTACACTTACCCACTGGAGATGTTCAAAGCAGTTCTTATTTACTCTTATTGCTTTTCTTGTCTCTATTATTATTATTTTAACTACTGCTACAGTTGCTTCTGCATTTCCTACTCACAGTATCCATACAGCTGCCACTATAGAACATGGAATGACCAATAACACACAATGTCTAGTAGAACAGACACAAACTGATAAGGGAATTTTATCCAGACTGTAAGCTCTTGAGGCAGCTGTGGAGTGGCTCGGGATCAACAACAAGCTCTTGCCACTCGACAGACTCTTAGGTGTGACTGGGAACATACCCACACCTGTGTCACTGTGTTACCATATAATAAGTTTCATCAACCCTGGAAATACATTAAGCAAAATCTACTTGGAGCATTTTCTACTAATTTAAGCTCTCAAGTTATTCACCTCGAGGCCAAACTTCATCAATAGCTCCTTGATATTCAGAAACTCAAACCAATACCTTACAGACTTTACAAGAGAGTTTCCAGTGGCTTAACTCTTCTACTTGGTTTCATGGCATTAATTTACCCTTCTGGAGCATCTCTGTTCTTCTAATTATTTATGTTTTCTTTTAGTGATAATTTTCCACATTATTATCTGTCTCTTTAGTGAAGTACAAAGCCAGCAAGGAGCTCTCACAGCTTTCCTCACCCTACAGCTCACCTCCCTCTACATCTCCTTCCTCAGAAAACAGGGAAGGGGGAGATGTAAGGAATCACCTATCTAATCTTAGACCCTCTCTAACTTGGATTAAGGAACCTGTTAAAAAGCCCTGAGTGTGAATGGTGATGTGAATGTAATCCCCTGCTGCAAACACAAGCAAATAGGTTTCTTGGATGCAAACACCAAGAAACTGTGCGAATGAGTGATCTTTGTGCAAATGCAAAGGAACGCATGTGAATGGCCTTTAGGAAATTAGCCTAGAGGTTTATAGATTGCCCTTCCTTTGGTACTTGTTAATTAGCAAAAAAAAAAAAAAAAAAAAAAAAAAAAGAATGTATGACCAAAACTAGTCCTTTTTCCATATCAACAAGAAATAGTCATTCTTTCCCCTTCTTACCTGATTTGCCTCCACTGCAATCCTGTTATCTTTGTTCTGCTTCTGATCAATAAAAGCTCTGGGAGAAAAAGAATCAGGAAGTTAGTCTCTCTTGACAGCCTCTCCCTCTTCTCTCTCTCTTTTTTTTTTAAAAGGTTGGAGACCACTACTTTATTTATTTTTATTTTTATTTTTATTTTATTTTGTATTTTTCTGAAGCTAGAAACAGGGAGGCAGTCAGACAGACTCCCGCATGCGCCCGACAGGGATCCACCCGGCACACCCACCAGGGGGCGATGCTCTGCCCATCCGGGGAGACCAGAGCCACTCTAGCGCCTGGGGCAGAGGCCAAGGAGCCATCCTCAGCACCCGGGCCATCTTTTGCTCCAGTGGAGCCTCGGCTGTGGGAGGGGAAGAGAGAGACAGAGAGGAAGGAGAGGGGGAGGGGTGGAGAAGCAGATGGGCGCCTCTCCTGTGTGCCCTGGCTGGGAATCGAACCCGGGACTTCCGCACGCCAGGCCGACGCTCTACCACTGAGCCAGCCGGCCAGGGCCTCTCCCTCTTCTCTTGACAACATTTTGTGTCTTCAGCAGTTTTTCCATGTGACACTGGTAGTTCCCAGTGGGCTGGAGGATTTCACTTCCAGGTTGAAATATAAAGGTTATGTATTATAAAATTGTACATTTGAAACCTTTATAATTTTATTAACCAACATCACCCTGATAAATTCAATTTAAAAAGAACCTTCCAGGTGGAAAGAACAAGTTACTTACAAAAAGAAGAAAAACAAAAAGAACATGGAGGACAGGGAGCTGGGGGAGGGATAGGGGTAGGGATGGGAGAGGGAAGGGACAGGAAAGGGAGAAGGGGAAGGTGTGGAAATAAACAGGAAGACCAACCAAACAAAGGCTATTTATATAAAGTTCTATATAGCAAGAGACTTGGCCACCATCAGTGTGTTGACAGGGGTCCAAAGGCAGGCATGGAATGGAAGCTTTATAGCTTTATAGAAAAGGGAATTCAGGTATGCCCTGATTACAGGCTGTTGTCATGGGGAAGTTGTCAAGCAGCCTAACTTAAAGTGGAGCATCCTAAGTGATTGGTTTGGGGAGCATAATTGGCTTTCTCTGGTTGGTTGTAAGGTAAAGTGGGGGCAACATTTTGAGAATCTGACAGTTACTGATCAAGTGGTGGACATTTTGGGCTGGTTGATACAGAAATTGTTGGACTTCCTGGAATGATTGCTTCAGATTGTGGGTCAGAGCTTTCTTTTTATGTGTGGTCTTGACTGTTTGCATATTCAGTTTTTCAAAGAGAAGAAAGAAGGAGAGAGGGAGACAGAATCATTGGCATTGGACTTTTTATCTAAAATCCTAGAAGCTAGAAGACTGTGGAGCAACAGTTATAGGTCATGAAGGAAAAGGATAGCAGCTCAACCAAAATTACATTCATGTCAGGATAATAGAAAGATATCTGTGAGGCCCTGGCTGGTTTGCTCAGTGGTAGAGCATCTGCCCATCGTGTGGAAGTCCCAAGTTTGATTCCTGGCCAAGGCACACAAGAGAAGTGCCCATCTGCTTCTCCATCCTTCCCCCTCTCCTTTCTCTCTATCTCTCCCCCCCCACCCATAGCCAAGGCTCCATTGGAGCAAAGTTGGCCCAGGCGCTGAAGATGGCTCTATATCACCCCCTAGTGCAGTGTTTTTCAACCAGTGTGCTGTGGCACACTAGTGTGCCATGAGACATGGTCAGGTGTGCTGTGGGGAAATTAAACATGGGTCCCCAAACTACGGCCCGCGTGCTGGATATGGCCCGCAGAGGCCATTTATCTGGCCCGCCGCCAGCCACCTCCATCCGAACATAAACATTCCCCTCACAATCCCTCCAGCTATCAGCGACAGGAAGAGTGGAGGCACAGGGAACGCTCACTGAGCAATCACCTTCTAGGAATCATCCTGACCACTAGCGATGAACCAATAGTAGGCCGCCTCTCATCCACACCCAGGAAGGTCCCTGCTTGGGCTGCCACGCACTTGTCATTATGTGGCCTTGGCAAGTAGTTGAAGCTGCTACTCCTCCCCATGGTCCCGATTTCTAATCCTGGTCAGGACTGGAGGTAAATGTTGCCACCACTAGATGAAGCCTCAGCCTCAGCTGGTTATGTCTATCCTGATGGTGTATATAGATATTTGACCTTTTTCTTTTTAAAAGAGGCCCCCCCCAGAGGGTGATATACAATGCATCACAATATTATCTATATTGTATGGCCTCCTGAAGGGTCATCTTCCTAAAGAGCTCAAATCTCTATATACACCATCAAAACAGACAGAACCAAGGCCTCTGCACCCAGCTGACCACGGGATTTGAACCCACAACCTCAGGGAGAACTCTAGTATTTATCAGAATCCTTACCTAGAAAGAAAACTTCTCAATCTGACAGTAGAGATGCTCTGAGGACTTATGATGTTCACAAGTACCCAACATTTTCTAAAATTGATTTTGTCCAGTCTCTATATAGAGAGAGTGTTTGCCAAATTGATTTGAACCCACAACCTTGATGAAAGCTCCAGTATCTATTAGCGGGACTGTATATATGAGGGGTTACATGGGACTGTATATATGAGGTTACATGGGACTGTATATGAGGGGATGTTACGTGGGACTGTATATGAGGGGATGTTACGTGGGGCTGTATTTATAAGGGGATGTTACGTGGGACTGTATATATGAGGCATGTTACATGGGATGTATATATGAGGGGGTTATCCTTTTTTATTTTATTTTTAAAAAAATAAATGTAATTTATTTAAAGGACCTCTGCCAGACATATTGCACTCTTGTGACAGTTTGGGATCTCAGCAAGACGAGCAAGTGACAGTGATGGAGAAGTTTTTGAGAAGGGAAAATGCAAATGCCGAACAGGGCCCCAGACAAAATTCTGACCCAGATGAAGGCCCTAGTATGAGTGGTCGACAAAAGAAAAAAGACAAGATGGTGAGCTCGAGGCAATACAGCGAAAGCTATCTTTCATTTGGATTTACTTTCACTGGGGATGAGACAGCACCAACTCCGCTGTGCTTGGTGTGTGGTGAGAAGCTATCCAATAGTGCCATGGTGCCAAGCAAGCTTAAACGCCATCTCCAAACGAAACACCCTTCCGTTCAAAACAAGCCGATGGACTATTTTGTATGCTTACATACAAACAATGGAGAAACGGGCAACTTTTTTGAGAAAAACCACAAAGATAAATGAGAGAGCCCTCAAAGCTAGCTACCTTGTTGCTGAACTAGTAGCTAA
Source organism: Saccopteryx leptura (assembly GCF_036850995.1). Lineage (NCBI taxonomy): Eukaryota > Metazoa > Chordata > Mammalia > Chiroptera > Emballonuridae > Saccopteryx > Saccopteryx leptura. The sequence continues at coordinate 64,404,505 of NC_089507.1, forward strand.
ATCAAAAAAGTCTCACACTGTGGCAGAAACATTAATACTGCCAGCTTGTAAAGCCATTGTAAATGAGATGCTTGGCCCTACCGTGGCCAAAGAGATAGCTTAAAGTGCCTCTCTCAGATAACACAATTGCCAGATGTATTGATGACATGTCTGTGGACACTGAAACTGTTGTTTTGGAAAAGATGCACATCAGTAAGAAATTTGCCTTGCAACTCGATGAGTCTACGGATATTAATGGACATTGTCAGCTCTTGGCCAATGTGCGTTTTGTGGATGGAGAAGCCATTAGAGAAAACCGCACAGGTGTCTGCACTGATGGAGCCGTAGCCATGGTAGGGCGCATCAAAGGCTTCGTAAGTAGGGTCAAAGAAAGAAACCCAGATGTTATTGTTATGCACTGTTTTTTGCACCGTGAGGCCCTCGTTGCAAAGACCTTACCAGCAGATCTAGCTCCTGTGTTGGATGATGTTGTGAGCATAGTAAACTTTGTGAAGACGCGACCTTTGAGATGTCGCTTATTTGCGTCTTTATGTAAAGAAATGGGAGCGGAACATAAAATCTTATTGCTCCACACGGAGGTCCGGTGGCTGTCGCGCGGCAAAGTGCTGGCCCATGTGTATGAGTTGCGAGAGGAACTTAAAGTATTTCTGACAAATGAGAGGTCCTATTACTCAAAGCTGCTTGCAAGTGATGAGTGGTGTGCAAAGCTGGCATACCTGGCTGATATATTTCATTATCTGAATGAACTGAACACATGGATGCAAGGCCGAAACGAAAACCTGCTTACAAGCACTGATAAAATGAACAAATTCCGTTTAAAGGTGCAGCTCTGGCAACATATGCAGCATGGCAACCTTGAGATGTTCCCGCTCACCGAGAAACAGCATGATGGCAACACTGCTGCAATGTGCGAGGTGATTGGCAGACATTTGAAAACTCTTGAGAAGACGTTGTCATTTTATTTCTCTTCAGCCTTCACAGAATGCCTTGACTGGGTTAGGGACCCATACAGCTCAGTATCCGTTGCTGGAAAGGATATGACTTTAGGAGCAAGAGGAACTCATTGAACTGAAACAAGATCGTGGTTTAAAGCTAAAGTTTGCTGATCTTCCTTTGGACAGTTTTTGGTTATCTGTTGCCAAGGAGTTCCCCATTCTGGCCAACAAAGCTATTTTGACATTGCTCCCATTTTCAACCACATATCTATGTGAGCTGAGCTTCTCAAGCTTGACTGCGATAAAAACTAAAAACAGAGAGAGACTGAGAACCGTTGAGGAAGAGCTTCGTGTGTGTCTTTCTACCATTCCTGCCAGGATATCCCTTTTGTGTTCATCGAAACAGGCCCAGGTTTCACACTAAGTGAGTATAAATACATTTAGAAACTATATTATAAACTATATGTATAATATGTACTGTGTTAGAGTGTCATTTTGTGTCATTTTGGTAGCTGGTGTGCCCCAGGATTTTGTAAATGTAAAAAATGTGCCGTGGCTCAAAAAAGGTTGAAAATCACTGCCCTAGTGCATATGCCGGGTGTATCACGGTCAGATGCATACGGGGGTCTGTCTCTTTGCCTCACCACTTATCACTTAGAAAAATAAAAAAAAAAAGAAGGAAAGATATCTGTGAATATGCACAGATTCACAAATATGTTACCCATGCACAGTATCTAACAGATCACTTACACGTGAAGACTACAAAACCATAAAACAATCATAACAGAGACCTCATATCAAGACAGGCCCCAATCAGGGAGGATGAAAAGAAGGGGAATTTGTGGTGAGTAATTTCTTTGAATTTATAAAACAATATAAGTAAATAATGACAATGTAAGTGGGAATTATAATACAGGTGGTAAATTAAGGATTCCTAAAGTAGAAGAGACATATTGCAAAGGAAAACCAAATACTTGGTGAAATGGAACAAAGTGCCAAATTTTCTTAGTAAAACCTAGTAATTATGTGGGGTTAGAAGGGACAGAAGTAAATATGTCCTAAAAATCTCAAATAGGAGTGAAGGGTATGAAAGTAAAAATATTATAAGAGCTTCATTTATTGAGCTATAATAATGAGGCAATGGTGGCCTTTTGGCTTTTTGAGTAGCACCTTAAAAAAGGTGGCAAAAAGGGAGCCAATCTCTGACTAGTTAGGTCAGTTGGATAAAGGATCGCCCAGACACACCAAGTTGCAGGTTCAATCCCTGGTCAGGGCACAAACAAGAATCAACCAATGAATGCATCAATAAGTGAAACAACAAATCAATCTTTCTTTCTCTAAAATTGATCAGTCCTGAAACAATAAAGTACATAGAAGAAGACATAGGTACTAAACTCATGGACTTGGGTTTTAAAGAACATTTTATGAACTTGACTCCAATGGCAAGAGAAGTGAAGGCAAAGATAAATGAATGGGACTACATCAGAATAAAAGGTTTTTGCTCAGCAAGAGAAACTGATATCAAAATAAACAGACAGCCAACTAAATGGGAACTGATATTTTCAAACAATAGCTCAGATAAGGGCCTAATATCCAAAATTTACAAAGAACTCATAAAACTCAACAACAAACAAACAAACAATCCAATAAAAAAATGGGAAGAGGACATGAACAGACACTTCTCCCAGGAAGAAATACAAATGGCCAACAGATATATGAAAAGATGCTCAGCTTCATTAGTTATTAGAGAAATGCAAATCAAAACTACAATGAGATACCACCTCACCCCTGTTAGATTAGCTATTATCAACAAGACAGGTAATAGCAAATGTTGGAGAGGCTGTGGAGAAAAAGGAACCCTCATACACTGTTGGTGGGACTGTAAAGTAGTACAACCATTATGGAGGAAAGTATGGTGGTTCCTCAAAAAACTTCAAATAGAACTACCTTATGACCCAGCAATCCCTCTACTGGGTATATACCCCAAAACCTCAGAATCATTGATACGTAAAGACACATGTAGCCCCATGTTCATTGCAGCACTGTTCACAGTGGCCAAGACATGGAAACAACCAAAAAGCCCTTCAATAGAAGACTGGATAAAGAAGATGTGGCACATATACACTATGGAATACTACTCAGCCATAAGAAATGATGACATCAGATCATTTACAGCAAAATGGTGGGATCTTGATAACATTATAAGGAGTGAAATAAGTAAATCAGAAAAAAACAAGAACTACATGATTCCATACATTGGTGGAACATAAAAACGAGACTAAGAGACATGGACAAGAGAGTGGTGGTTACCAGGGGTGGGGGGAGGGAGGACGCAGGAGGGAGGGAGGGAGAGAGTTAGGGGGAGGGGGAGGGGCACAGAGAAAACTAGACAGAGGGTGACGGAGGACAATCTGACTATGGGCGAGGGGTATGCAACAGAATTTAATGACAAGATAACCTAGACATGTTTTCTTTGAATATATGTACCCTGAATTATTAATGTCATCCCATTAACATTAATAAAAATTTATTAAAAAAAAATAAAAAAAATAAAATTGATCAGTCAATCAAAAAATAATTAAAAAGAAAAATATGAAGCCAAGAAGAAAGTGGTTGATTCATTTTCTAAGAAAGACTAGTATGATGGCCTGAATGGTGATGGCCTGACTGGTGACGGCACAGTGGATAGATGTCGACCTGGGATGCTGAGGTCCCAGGTTGAAACCCTGAGGTCACTGGCTTGAGCATAGGCTGATCTGGCTTGAGCACAAATTTGCCAGCTTGAGTGTGGGATTATTGACATCGTCCTATGGTCACTGGCTTTAGCCCAAGATTACTGATTGCACAAGGGGTCACTGGCTTGGCTGGAGCCCACCCGTCAAGGCATGTAGAGAAGAAATCAATGAACAACTAAAGTGATGAAACTACAAGCTGACATTTCTCATCTCTCTTCCTGTCTCTCTGTCTTTGTCTCTTGTTTGCTAACAACAACAACAACAACAACAACAACAACAAAGATTGGTATGATGTGAAAGCATCAACTGTGTTCAATATAAGAATTGGAAAAACAGTAGTCATAACTCAAGGAACCAAAAATCACATCAGATGATCTAATGGTCATGTTTACCTGATCTTACCTGATATGCAGAATGATAATGTTACATTTAGAAAATTCATGCTAATTACTGAGGATATTCAGGGCCAAAACTGCCTAATTTCATTACATGGATCTGATCTGTGATGAGATGTGCTCCATAGTAAAAAAATAGCAGACCATGATTGAAGCTCATGTTGATGTCAAGACTGCCAATGGTTATTTGTTTCATTTATTCTGTGTGGTTTTACTACAAAATGTAACAATTAAATTCAAAAGACTTCTTATGCTCAGCACCAACAGGTCCCCCAAATCTGGAGGAAGATGATAGAAATCATGACCCAAGAGGTACAAACAGATGACTTGAAAAAAATGGTCAGCCCTGGCTAGTTGGCTCAGTGGTAGAGCATCAGCCCAGCATGTGGATGTCTTGAGTTTGATTTCCAGTGAAGGCCTACAGGGGAAGCAACAAACTGCTTCTCCATCCCTCCCTCTCCCACTTCTCTCTCTCTCTTTTTGTTTTTCTCTTTTTCCCTCCCGCAGCCATGGCTCAGTTGGTTTGAGGGAGTTAGCCCTGGGTGCTGAGGATGGCTCTGTGGCCTCTGCCTCAGGTGCTAAAAATAGCTCAGTTGCTAAGCAATGGAGTAACTGGCCCCAGATGGGCAGAGCATTGCCCCATAGGAGACTTGCCAGGTGGATCCCCACTCGGGGTGCATGTGGGAGTCTGTCTCTCTGCTCCCCTCCTCTCACTAAAAAAAAAAAAAAGAAAAAGAAATGGTCAATAAATTGGTTCCAGATAGCATTGGAAAAGACAGAAAGGCCTGTCAATCTATTTATCCGCTTCATGATATGTCTTCATTAGATAGTCAAAATGCTGAAGAAGCCCAAGTTTGAATTAGAAAAAGCATAGAGCTTCATGGCAAAGGTAGCAGTTTTGTTGGTTTTTTTTTTTTTTTGTATTTTTCTGAAGCTGGAAACGGGGAGAGGCAGTCAGACAGACTCCCGCATGCGCCCGACTGGGATCCACCCAGCACGCCCACCAGGGGCGACGCTCTGCCCACCAGGGGGCGATGCTCTGCCCCTCCGGGGCGTCGCTCTGCTGCGACCAGAGCCACTTTAGCGCCTGGGGCAGAGGCCAAGGAGCCACCCCTAGCGCCCGGGCCATCTTTGCTCCAATGGAGGCTTGGCTGTGGGAGGGGAAGAGAGAGACAGAGAGGAAGGAGGAGTGGGGGTGGAGAAGCAAATGGGGGCTTCTCCTATGTGCCCTGGCCGGGAATCAAACCCGGGTCCCCCGCACGCCAGGCCGACGCTCTACTGCTGAGCCAACCGGCCAGGGCCAAAGGTAGCAGTTTTGGAAAAGCTACTGGGAATGAGACAAATGCTAAAGTTGAATGAGCTGATGAATATAAGCCTCCAGTCCAAGAACCTGTTCAAAATTCAGACATTTAATGGTGACAAATAAAAAATCCTATTTGTAATTTTTTTTAAAAGAAAGCACTAGGGGATTAAACTGTCTAGAAGGCAGGAAAAGGCTGAACAAGTGTTCTTGTATATTATTACAGAAAAAGTGTTTGATAGTGAATGTCAGAGAAGGGAAGGTAATAAAATTGAAAAGGTGAAATACTACTCTTTAAGCCTTAATATGCTATTCACACGAGTTAAATAGAAAGAAAATTATACAGGATACAATAGGACAACATGATAAAATTAGAAACACCCAGAATGAATGGCAGAACTCAGGAAAGAATTAGAAATAACAACATTTTAGGAATGAACAAGACCAAACTGGAAGGAATCCAGGAGTAAATAAAAATGGCTTCTAGGCCCTGGCCAGTTGGCTCAGTGGTAGAGTGTTGGCCTGGCGTGTGGAAGTCCTGGGTTTGATTCCCACCCAGGGCACAGCACACAGGAGAGGCACCCATCTGCTTCTCCACCCTTCCCCCTCTCCTTTCTCTCTCTCTCTTCCCCTCCTGCACCAAGGCTCCATTGGAGCAAAGTTGGCCTAGGTGCTGAGGATGGCTCCATGGCCTCCACCTCAGACGCTAGAATAGCTCCAGTTGCAATGGAGCAATGGCCCAGATGGGCAGAGCATCGCCCCCTAGTGGGCATGTTGGGTGGATCCCAGTTGGGCACATACAGGAGTCTGTCTCTCTGCCTTCCTGCTTCTCAATTCAGAAAAATACAAAAAAAAAGGCAGCTAATGACTTAAGAAAAATAGTGTTAAAAGAAAAAAAATTAAATAAAAAAGATGTAAAAACAGAGGAGGAAACGTAATTATCTTTAATAATTAAAAACAAGTAAAGAAAATTAACATATAGATAATAGATAATAGTAGTTTCTGAAGAAAAAAACAAAAATAAAGAACAAATAAAAATATAATTAAAGATATTGTTATTGAAAATCAATGTTTCCCTCTCTTTCCCTTTTGCTAAAATCAATAAATTTTTTTTAAAATTAAAAAGGAATTTTAAAAGTTAGTAATAATAATAGAAGCCTTAGCAGGGTGACTCGGTTGGAGCATCATCCCTATATGCCAATGTGTGGGTTTGCTTGTTCGGTCACATACAAGAATCAACCATTGAATGCACAAATAAATAGAACAACAAATTGATGTTTTTTCTCTATCTCTCTCTTCCCCTTCTTCTCTCTCTCTAAATCGAAAAAAGAAATAAAGATAATGTTGAAAAAAGTTGAAACTATATATTGAAAATGTACACAATCTACCTGAGAATACTGACCGAAAATGACCAACAAAAACACATAGTCTAGTAAAATTACTCAATGTTATAGGAGAAAAAAATTGGGAGGCAAAAGAATAGATAATTTATAAGGGAATGAGTATTAGATTCTCATGAGATTTTCCAGCAATGCTTTTTGCCACAAGAAAATGGAGTACCACAAGTAAGATACTCAAGAAAAGTGACTGAAGGTTTATTCTATCTAACAAAACCGATTCTGAAACATAAAAGCACAAGATGTCACCAACATACAAGAACATGCAAGAATGTGGTTTCCATGAGCCCTTCCTTAGAAACCTATTAAAGTATTATGGTTAGAGAGAGAGCAATAAAAGTTGATGGTGAGCATTAAATATCTATTACTTTCAGAACTAAGATTAAATGTGGACTAAAGTGAAGAAAGCATTGTTTGTAAAGGGGACATGTGCTCACAATATAGATATAGTTCAACTGAAAAATTAGAGGAGCCCTAACCAAACAGTTTGGTTGTTTAGAGCATCATCTAGAAGCGCAGAGGTTGCATGTTCCATCCCTGGTTAGAGCACATACAGGATCAGATTGATGATCTTGCTTCTCTGCTCTCTCTCCCTCTCTCTCTCTCTAAAACCAGTCAATAAGTTGTTTTTGTTTTTTTAAATTAGAGTATTAGTACTGTTATACTGAAGCTGTTGTGTATATAACATGGGATGAATGAAGTGAACAATTTTGGACTATAATGATTCTATAATCCCCTATGTACTTGTGAACCAGTGAGAAGGAAGGAGATACAGATGTCATATAGAAGAGGTTAGGAAAAATCATCTAAATTGGATTTCGAGGTATCAGAATGAACTCTTGTGTTATTTTATCCTTCAAATATGTAGATATTTCCTACCTCTGTCTTATGAAGAGTTCCCCAAATGACTAATGCAATAGCAATGAGAATCCTAGCACTCAGATTGTTATCTGTAAATATCAATTTCTAAAAGGAACAAGGGCTCTTTGGAAAGGTTGCTGATTTGGGGTCTAGGCTAGGAAACACACAAGGTCACTCTAGAACAATTCTGTCACACAGCACTACTAACATGTGGAATAAATGTACAGTAAGGATTAGTGCTCAGAAAACAGCAGAATATATGCAATCACCTATGTTCTTCTTTTCTTCTCTAGTGAGGCATGTAGGACCAGGACACATGAGCAAAGAATAATGTACATGGGAAAAGGACCCCAGGATGACTTCTTCTGCATGTTCATAGGGAAATTGAAGGTATAAAGACCAACTGGTTGAATATGTAGAAATGGGTGTTGTGGACAGGGAAATGGCATCATTTGACAAGAGGTTAGTGAGAACAGCGTCTATACCAGTGGTGTTGACATCTGCTACAGCAGGGTTACCCAAACTTTAATGTGAAAGAATTAGTAGAGGGATTTTGTTAACAGGAGAATTTTGACTGAGTAGGTTGGGGCTGGGACCTAACATTTTGTCTACTGAAAAAGAAGTAGGATTTGTGCACTTCCCTTGAGTTAATTCAGATATGCTTATCTAACTTCTTGCCAAGAAATTGAAAAAAGGGTGACTTTAAGCTTTCAGTGCCATGCGTGTTTGTTTTTCTTCACTGCTGTAAGCAAAACCTAAAAATATGTAGCATTCTCTTAGAGGTTGGGCAGGGATAATGAGCAGTCCAGAAATGGGAGACCTTGTTATATTAAAAAAAATTTAGTAAAATTGCTGACTACAATAACCATGAAGGCTGACACTCTTTCTCTAACTTACAGCTCTAGTAGAGGTATCTGGAAAGAGCCAATTTGTGTCAGTGGCTGCTTCTTTTTGTTTTCAGCAAGGTATTACAGGTAAAGTTTGAAGTCATGGTAATAAGGGGATAGAATGTGCAGAAATTCTGGGGCTTTACTAAGTTGAAAAAGACAACTGTTTATGTACCCCTAAATATCAGAAGAGAAGACTTGGCTTAGAGATTTCTCATAGCCCATTAAGATATTGTGGCATTCACACACACACACACACACACACACACACACACACACACACCAGAAAACAAAGATAAGGTGAAGCAAAAATAAAATTAATAGAGTTTTCTTCTCACTTAAACTTATTGTTTCAGATAATTTCAAGGCTGCCATCCTTAAAAAGATGTTAAGAACAGTTTGAAAACCACAAGAGAAAAACAAAAATAACAAAAATGAATAGGTTGATCATGGAAGTAGGAAATAGGGCAAGTTTAATAACTACTTCTCGAAACAACTTTGGATGTGGTTACTGGTACTTGAGACTGTCTTGAAGCAAACAAAGTTTACTTAATAGTCAATGGAATTATATTAAAAAATTAAAAACACTGAAAAACCTGGCCTACCCGGGTTCGATTCCCGGCCAGGGCACACAGGAGAGGTGCCCATTTGCTTCTCCACCCCTCCCCCTCTCCTTTCTCTCTGTCTCTCTCTTCCCTTCCCGCAGCGAGGCTTCATTGGAGCAAAGATGTCCCGGGCGCTGGGGATGGCTCTGTGGCCTCTGCCTCAGGCGCTAGAATGGCTCTGGACGCAACAGAGCGAGGCCCTGGTGGGCATGCCGGGTGGATCCCGGTCGGGCGCATGCGGGAGTCTGTCTGACTACCCCCCTGTTTCCAGCTTCGGAAAAATGAAAAAACAAAAAACAAAAAACAAACAAAAAAACCTGGCCTACATGTCTCCAATTGTTTGAATCCTAAGGCATTCTACCAAAGAAGGAATATACTCCAACATCCAGTTAATCTATATTCCAAGGACAAAGGTTGGACCCACAGAATATAATATTAATAGACAATGGAAATTCACTCAAAGAGCAGAACTAGGGTTTAACCCAGGAACTTACTACACTACAGGGTAGTGGGCGTTTATAATTCCTACCCAAGATTTCACCGTTGCTATGGATAAGTAACTTCTGTGTTTCTCATTCTTACTTTTTCAGAGTTTCAACTGCAGTTATCCTGTTCCTGCTCCACTATTATTTTGTATTACATGTATGGGCAGGAGGGAAATAATTTGTTTTATAGTTTATATGTATTGGGGCCATGAAATTCACAACCTGACCTGATGGAGAAGTTTGTGCATCATCAGATATTCTGGATTTTGAGGTAATATAGAAATTAAATGGGAAATTCAACTCTTTTCTTTAGGGGGGAGAGTATTCTATTGTAAGAAGATGGGTACACATAGATATTTTAGGTGGTCAGAAGGACAGACTTTTAGAGATTGCCGATTATCCCTTTAAAACCATTGTTTTCTTTTTCCTGGGCAAAAGCTTCCAGTGTAAACAAAATTTCTGGTCTTACTGTTGCTAGGCATGATCATTTGACAGAGTACTTGCCAATGGAGTGACATCTAATTTTTAAAAATTTATTTTAGAGAGAGTGAAAGGGAAGGAGAGAGAGAGAAACATCCACTTGTTGTTCTACTTATTTATGCATCCATTGGTTGATTGTTACATGTGCCTTGACCAGGGATCAAACGCTGCAGCCTTGGCATATGGGGAAGATGCTCTGATCAACTGAGCCACCCGACCAGGGCAGATCTACATTCATATGGGCAATCTCTACATCGCTTTAAGTATTTCCTTATAATGGTCTTCTTTTCTTTCCCCTTCCCAATAGAGGAAACACACTATCTTTCACCTATTAAGAGAAAAAATTCAGAAGTTTAGCATCCTTTGTAGGTAAGGCTGTAGAAAATTGCACTCTGACTTATTGCTGGTAGAAAGACAAAATTGCATCCAGAGCCATTCTAGCACCTGAGGCAGAGGCCACAGAGCCATCCTCAGCGCCCCAGCCAACTTTGCTTCAATGGATGCAACAGAGCAACAGCCCAGATGGGTGGAGCATCGCCCCCTGGTGGGCGTGCTGGGGCGCATGCAGGAGCCTGTCTGACTGCCTCCCCGTTTCCAACTTCAGAAAAAAAAAAAAAAAGGCAAAATTGTACCATCCCTATAAAGTACAATTTGGCAATCTATATAAGATTGTAAGTAAATTTCCCCCTTTGAATTTCTTTTTTTTTTTTTAAGATGAACTGGTATTTTTTTTTAATTTATTCATTTTAGAGAGGAGAGGGAGAGACAGAGAGAGAGAAGGGGGGGAGGAGCTGGAAGCATCAACTCCCATATGTGCCTTGACCAGGCAAGCCCAGGGTTTCAAACCGGCGACCTCAGCATTTCCAGGTCGATGCTTTATCCACTGCGCCACCACAGGTCAGGCCCCCTTTGAATTTCTTTTTGGAATGTATTCTACCTATACACGCGTCAAATGATGCATGTATGTGCAATGGTTGACAAATTAAAAACAACATGTCTAGTTGTAAGGATTAAACAAACTACAGCATCTCTCATTTTATGTAAAACTTTCCAGCTCTAAAACAGAATGAGGAAGCTCTCTGTACTTACATGGCAAGATCTTCAGAAGAAAGTGAAAAAAATCAAGAGCAGAATAATAATATGCTGTGTTTTTGTTTTGTGAAAGCAAGAAAGGATAAAATTTCATTTATTTTCAGAAAAATTCTATAAGGACACATAAGTAACAATTATAGTACATATAAAGGTAGGGTGACTGTATAATATGTCTTCCAAATGGTAGCGTTTCTACAGTGAAAGGGCGTGTTATTAATAATTACTCCGGAACAACAGATGGAAAATGCACTGTCCCGCACAAACTGGGATGTATGACCAGTTCGGGTATAGAGTACGAGGGGCTATGTGGACATTTTAATTGTGTTTTACAAAAGACCCTCTTTGACTTGAATTGGCAATTAAATCTTTCTTCACCACAGGTAGTTTAAGAGCTATCTTAATGAAGAACGGTAAACCATAGACGTGACACACGGAACTTAATAAAAACGCTGTCGTTTTGCGTACTCGGAACTTATTATGGTTGCACAAGCAATTTACCCCCTTTGAGTTCGTCCGCCAATCCGGAGTGGGAGCGTGCGAGTTTGAGCTTGTGTGAGAGGCCTGGGCGGGCCTCCGGCTTGAGGAGTGGAGCTTCCCGTCACTCAACGCCGGGGGCGGGCCTAGCGCAGGCTCACACACTCGGCGCTCTGGCTCACACAGAGGCTACTCTGTGGCATCTCGAGTTCCCTCTAGCTCCGCCTTGGAGGACTATACTCGTTTTCTTTTTGGTTTTGAGGCCCAGCTACCTCGGCTAAGCTGGAAGAAAGATGGCGGCAGCTGTGCGACAGGATTTGGCCCAGCTCATGAATTCGAGCGGCTCTCATAAAGACCTGGCAGGGAAGTGAGTATTTCCCAGGGCTGTGGGAAGGGGCGGAGAGGGAAGCCACAGACTTGTTCTCCTTGGGATGGAGACTGCTTTCGGATGTGTGGTTAGTAGCCGGCCTGCAGATCAAGGGGGCGGGCCTGAGGTCGGTTGTGGAGGCAAATGTTGGAAGCAGCAGAGAGCTGGATGGAACCTTGTGCAGGGAGCCCTTCAGGCCATAGAGCTGGGGGGATTGGCAACTTGTTCAGCCCCCGATAGCATTCTTACTTGCCTTTTAAGATTCTGGAAGCGCGGTCTGAGGGTCGACGGCCTTCTTTGCCGTCCCTGGTACCTCTTCCTATCGCTGGCTGGACTGACCAAATTCTGGCCAGCCTCTCTTTTTAATTGAGGGAAATTTATATTTTGGGACCACGATGCATAATTTTTTAGGGAGATAGTTTCTTCAGGTTGTTGGGGTTTGAGGAGGTATGGCCGCTATCACGTCCAGTATCATTTGGACCATGTACCACTTGGTCCAGTATCATTTGGACCATGTTCTGTGGGCCCTTGTGTTTTGGGTCCTCTTTCTCCACCACCAACTCGGAAGAAGGGCACCTGGGCACATGTCCTCATAATATGGGTCAGGATGTGTAGAATAGTGATGTTTGCGGGAGTCTGGATTATCTGGCAATTTTGTTGTAATTTATGTAGAAGGCTTAGGTCCACTCCAAGTTAAAATTGTGACACATGCCTGTGAACAGTGTTGATCATAGGTAGATACAGATATTGTCTGTTTCTCTTTGTAGGTTTCACAGCGCTGTTCTTTTATAATGAACATACAGTATGCTTCTCAATTGATCCCAATATTTCACCCTGACAGTTAAGATTACTTTGATCTCTATTAATGGGATACACCTGCTCTTACATTGAAACCCTGTGTTTTATATAGGCTGTTTTTCCTTTTCTTTGGTGGTAAATGTAAGCTACTTTTATCAGTGAGAAATTTTGCATGTATCTTGGTCTTTACTTCCTGCAGCAATTTCCCTTTCAGGAAAATGAGGATAATCAGAGGACTTATTCTTGACTGGGACAAAATGAGTAGGTGTGTGTACATGCACTTATATCACACTTACACCATATTTCCCCATATATAAGACACTCTCATGTATAAGATGCCCCTTAATTTTGGGGCCCAAAATTTGAAAAAAAAAGTATTACATAAAGTTATTGAACTCGTTTTATTCATCATAAAATTCATACAACTCTTCATCACTGTCAAAACTCCCATCCATTAGCTTGTCCTCATCTGTGTCTGATGACGAATCACCGTCTGTCTTCATATTTTACCTCGTCCTCAGTTCCACCTATGCCTTTTGAAATGCCACAACCGCTGTATAAGATGCACCCAGTTCTTAGACCCTAAATTTTTCAAAAAAGGGTGCATCTTATACATGGGGAAATACAGTACATCACTTAAAACAGTACATAACTCTTTGAGCATTAGATTATCTTTGTTACTATTATTGCTATTAAACAGTTATTAACTTCATATTGAATTATTCTGTGGGTTGGAAATAAGTTGAATATGTCTTCATGGCACAACGCTTATTGCATGTATATTTTATAGCTTTGGATGAAAGTAAAACTAATATTTCCCCCCATGCTTGCTTTCCTTTATGTTTTGTTGAAGAAAATAAGTGCATTAATTATCAGAAGAGATGTAGTTTTCATGTATTTTCAGATATTTGAAACTCAAGCATTTACTTCCTTAGCTCTGAATTGCAGATAAGCAACAGTTCCTATATTGAGTGCATCAGTTACTTATTGCTGTGTAACAAACCAAACAGTGATGTAAAACAACTACTATTTTTCAAGATTCTTTAGGTTAACTGGGCTGTTTTGCTGGTCTTGTTTGGGCTCACTGGTGCAATTAGCTGGGGCTGGTGGGCTAAAATGGACACCCATACATCTCTGGCTATTGGCTGGGCCTCTCTCGCAACACATGGTCTCTTATTCAATAGTTTAGCTGAGGCGTCCTTATAGGACCAAGAGGGTGAGAATGGAGGCTGGAAGACTTCTTAAGGCTAGACTTGGAAGTCTCACATTATTTCTCAAGTACTGGTCAAAGTAAGTCACAAAACCATCCCAGATTCAACGGGAGGGGAAATGAGTTTACTATTTTTTTTGGGGGGGGGGGGGGAGAAGTGGCCAAGTTACATTTCCAAAGCACATGGTCAGAGGGAGGTATAATTTACTGGAGGCCATTACTGTAACAGTCTACCCAACGGGGTTATTGTGAAGATTGAGTGAAATAATGTGCTTGGTAACTGGTAGCCAGTGCTTTCTGAAGAAAGTTTTGGCCTTGCCTGCTGGTATGTATCTGGTCCTATCTGAGCAAGAATGTGTCAGGATGTTTATTTTCATACCAAAGCAGTTCCTCTAGCTATATGTTTCATGAGAGAACACTCTTGAACTATATCAGTAATGTTTGGGGTTCACATTAGGAGCTAAGTAACAAAGGGTTTCATATTAAGGAATGATGGAGAAAATATTTCTAAAATATAGATACTGTGAGTTCCCAGCAGTTAACAGGCTATCTGTAACAGAGTATTCAAAAAATATAAATTGATTCCATGAATGCTAGAAAGGTGCAGAGCTTAAATTTGAATCCAAGTTTGTCTACTCTAAAAAGCACATTTTTAACCTATACTGTTTTTCCAAAACTTCAATTGAAAATGCTTTCCTATAACTATGAATCAACACAGCAGTGTAAAATTGATATAATTGGCCATATGAAAAGCATTTTTGCAAATTTTGTACATACATGCACTGTTTGTTTTCTCATATAAAGCTTTAGAAGAGGAGGAGCTGCTTTAAAGGGAACATTTGAGTAGATAGCTGTTGTGATAGCCTGTCTTATTCAGTTAGCTAAAATCTACTTGGTTTTTCAAAATTAGTTCAGATGTTCTTTCTTTCTAAAGCCTTCCTTGAACAATTACCAATATACACTTATACCCATACACACACACACAACTTGGTTAGTTGCTCTTCTTATGGCCAGTGACATCCTATATACTTTTTAACCTCTACCATAGAGCTTGGATTTTAGATATTTGTTGAGTTAATCCTATAGAAATAGAACCATTTATGTTTTTCTTTTCTTTCCAGTTCTGAGGTATGGATAGTACCAAGGAAAAAGAAAATAGACTCTGCTATCTTACAGAGGTAGACTTTGGATTAGATTAGACTAGAACTCTTAAAAAATGGTGGACACTCACACACACACAAAACCACCCACCGACCCAAAGGATAGACTGTATAAGCTTAAACGCCCCTTCTAATTCAGATATCTGGTTCTTTGTTATTCCCGTACCCAACAGTTTTAGTGGTTCCATCTCAAGAGTGAAGTTCCCTGACTTCTAGTGTTTACTCTGTGCCAAGTGCAACTTTACTTACATTTTTATTTTTATTTAAAAACTTTTTTACTTATCTTTTGATTTTTTTAAGAGGGAGAAGAAGAGAGAGATATCAATTTGTTGTTACATTTATTTATGCATTCATTGGTTGGTTCTTGTATGTGTCCTGACCAGGGATAGAACCCATAACCTTGGCATATCAGGACAACTCTCTAAGCAACTAAGCTACCTGGCCATGCTATTTACATATTGAATAACCCTTAGAAAGTAATATTATTTATATTACATATGAGAAAACTGAAGTACAGAGGTGAAATACCTTGCCCCAGGGTCACACAGCTAGTGGCAAAGCCCTTACCTCCAAATACATCTACTTTTTGGCCTATATTGTTTTTATCTAACTAGACTACATTTCAGATAGTGAAAAAAAATTTTTTTTGTCTAGAATGCCTGTCTTATCCGTATTCGGTTCCACTTAGCAAAAAGTTGAAATATTTAGAATAATGCTTAAAGATCAACCTCATTGGGAAATTATTTCTCCTAAAAAGTTATTAATACCTGTTTTTAAGATTGTCTTTATTTTTCTTTTAATTTTTGGAATTTTTATTATAATATGTCTCTCTGGATTTGTTTTTACTCATCTGTGTTAGATAGTTGATTTTTTTTGTATTTTCTGAAGTTGGAAACGGGGAGGCAGTCAGACAGACTCCCGTATGTGCCCGACCGGGATCCACCCGGCATGCCCACCAGGGGGTGATGCTCTGCCCATCTGGGGCGTTGCTCTGTTGCAACCAGAGCCATTCTAGCGCCTGAGGCAGAGGCCACGGAGCCATCCTCAGCGCCCGGGCCATCTTTGCTCCAATGGAGCCTTGGCTGTGGGAGGGGCAGAGAGAGACAGAGAGGAAGGAGAGGGGGAGGGGTGGAGAAGCAGATGAGCGCTTCTCCTGTGTGCCCTGGCCAGGAATTGAACCTGGGACTCCTGCACGCCAGGCCGACGCTCTATCACTGAGCCAACCAGCCGGGGCCTATCTATGTTAGATAGTTTTTTTTGTGAAATAAACCTTGGTAAAACTTGGTGGCTTAAAACAATAATTGTGTTGGTTGGCAGTGTGGCTGGGACTAGCTGGATGGGTCTTATCTGCTCCACATGGCCTTGGTTCCACACGGGCTCCCACATGTTTCTTTAGTCAGCTGCTTGTCAAGTAGGCAGCTCTATTTCTGTGTGTTGGCTGGGGCTGTGGAGGTGACTTAGCTACGTATTTCATTATTCAGTAGGTTAGCCTGGCCTTGTTCATGTGACAACAGAGATAAAAACACATGTAAGGCCTCTTGAGGTTTAGTTTGAGAACAGGTACTTCACTTCTACTGCATTCTATTGGTCATAACAAGCCCAGATCAAAGGGTGGGGAAATAATTTACCTTTTGATGTGAAGAGCTATAAGGTCACCTTGCAAGGGGACATAGATACAGACAGTAAAAGAATTGCAGCCTCTTTCTGTAAATGCTCCATTGCATTATCCTGGTTGAGCTTCATTTTATTTCTTGATTCAATAGATTGGATTTTTTCATTGTCCTAAGAAGTTTTCAGCTAAATTTTTTTTAAAATTTGCCTCTGTTCCATTTTATTTCCTACTTTAGGACTCCACTGAAACCCCTATTAGGGTTCTGGATGACCTTGAATAATCTTCTTGTGTGTCTGTGTAATACATAATTGAAGGAAATAATGGCTTATCTTTGAAGACATTTGACTTTTGACTTTAAATTCAGAACTACAACTTTCAAGCAAGAGTGGCACCTTGGATCTAGTACAGGGGTCCCCAAACTACAGCCTGTGAGCCGCATGCGGCCCCCTGAGGCCATTTATCCGGTCCCCGCCACACTTCCGGAAGGGGCGCTTCTTTCATTGGTGGTCAGTGAGAGGAGCACATTGACCATCTCATTAGCCAAAAGCAGGCCCATAGTTCCCATTGAAATACTGGTCAGTTTGTTGATTTAAATTTACTTGTTCTTTATTTTAAATATTGTATTTGTTCCCATTTTGTTTTTTTACTTTAAAATAAGATATGTGCAGTGTGCATAGGGATTTGTTCATAGTTTTTTTTTTATAATCCGGCCCTCCAATGGTCTGAGGGACAGTGAACTGGCCCCCTGTGTAAAAAGTTTGGGGACCCCTGATCTAGTAACTTATAGATTCACTTTTCTTTATGATGGCTTTGAAAACTTAAAAGTTGTAGTACACTAAAGAAATATAGAAATGGCACCTTAGAACTGTAGATTGCCTTTTTAGTTTAAATTTAAAACAAAGTTTCAAGCAAAAATGGCACCTGAGATCCAGTAACTTATAATTTTTAAAAAATTGATTTGAGAGAGAGGGAAACATGATTTGTTGTTCTGCTTACTTATGCATTCATTGGTTGATACTTGTGTGTTCCCTGACGGGGATTGAGTCCAAAACCTTGGCATATCAGGACGATGCTCTAACCACCTGAGCTACTTGGTTAGGGCCAATAACTTAAAATTATAGACACACTCTTTTTTGTCATGGACTAGAAATGTAAAAAAAAATCTGTGGTGTATCATAAAAAAACTGGAAATGAGAGCACTGTGAAAGATACCAGAGTAGATAGACATGAATGAACATCAAAGTTAACAGAATATATAGTGACCTCTGAATGTTATTTTTATTTGGTATTGTTTTAGGTATCGTCAGATCCTGGAAAAAGCTATTCAGTTATCTGGGGCAGAACAGCTAGAAGCTTTGAAAGCTTTTGTGGAAGCAAGTAAGTGGAATGAAAAGTCTGTTTGCTTTGTGTTGCTGAGTAGGACTTTAAAGTTTGCCTAAGCTTTGTTTTATATCAAATGATCAATATGATTTCCAGGAGATTAAATGAAATATACAGGATGGGGCAAAAGTAGGTTTATAGTTATGAGTACGCAAAACACAGTTTATTCTTCTATGATTATTTATTAATTATTGTATTCTCCATATGAGCTATAAATCTACTTTTGCCCTACCCTTTTCATTGAAATTGATAGATTTATTTTAGAATTTAAACTATTTACAACTTGATTTTTTTGTTGTTGATATTTTTCTGAAGTGAGAAACAGGGAGGCAGAGAGACAGATTCCCTCATGCGCCTGACCGGGATCCACCTGGCATTCCTACCAGGGGGCGATGTTCTGCTCATCTGGGCTGCTGCTCTGTTGCAACCGGAGCCATTCTAGTGCCTGAGGCGGAGGCCATGGAGCCATCCTCAGCGTCCAGGGCCAACTTTGCTCCAGTGGAGCCTTGGCTGTGGGAGGGGAAGAGAGAGACAGAGAGGAAGGAGAGGGGGAAGGGTGGAGAAGCAGATTGGTGCTTCTCCTGTGTGCCCTGGCTGGGAATTGAACCCGGAACTTCCACATGCTGGGCGACACCCTACCGCTGAGCCAACTGGCCAGGGCCTACAACTTGATTTTTTGAAAATGAATTGTCTTTAGCGATATATTTCCAGTTAAGATTTTGTATAGTTGTCAATAATAGTAACTGATGAGAGACAGTATAGCATTTTGACAAAGAAAGTAGTCTGGATTCAAATCCTAGTCTGCTTTTTTATTAGCTGTATCATCTTGAGTAACTTATTCAACCTCTTTGTGCCTCCTTTCCTTGTCTGTAAAGTGAGGATATGATACATACCTGTAGTAGGTATGTATATATACATAATTAAGTACTTAGAATAGAACCTGGCATATAATAAGGGCTATATAAGTATAAACTGTTCCTGATGTTAAGATCATTCTTTTTGAATAGGAACTAGAGTAGTAATCTCCGTTCTTCAAGACACTTTCCCCCACATGACTTCAAACAGTTATCTTGAAACTTACTCAAAAGTCAAGTTGGAATTGGTACTGCATTATCAATATCAATGATAGAAGGAAAAAAAAAGAAAAATAATATACAAAACAACAACAAAAAGCCCCCAATATTAATTATACTTGACAGTACTTTACAGTTTACAATGTGCTTTTACACATTATCCATCACAGGTTCCCTGAGACTACACAGTATAGATATAGATACCCTTGTATAATATATTGTAAAATTAGTCTCAAGAGTAAGTGACTCTTTTTCCCAAGGAAATTTAGTCAGTGGCAGAGCACAAACTGGAAACTAGCTTTTCTGTGATCTATAGTCTTTACTTGTATTTCCCTGAGAAGTGCTAGTTTGTATAGTAATTTCTAACAGTTATGTATCTATTGATGCTTGTAATGCAACTTTTTAGTCACAACCAGTATTTAATAATGAATTCCAATGAATGTATTATAGACTGATTAATTACATGGTCTGTAAGTTATTGCCTCAAAATTAGAGCCTACAATATGAAAGGAACTGGCAGTGATTTCAGAAGAACCTTTTTTTTTTTTTTCCAAGTGAGAGGAGGGGAGATAAAGAGACAGACTCCCGTATGCACCCAGGCCGGGATCCACCCAGCAACCCTCTCTCTGGGACTGATGCTTTGTCTATCTGGGGCCCATGCTCACAACTGAGCTATTTTTAGAGCCTGAGCAGGAGGTTCCACAGAGCCATCCTCAGCATCCTGGCTGATGTGCTCTAATTAATTGAGCCACGGCTGCAGGAGAGGAAGAGAGAGAGAGAGAGAAAGAGAAAGGAGGAGGGAAGAGGAAGATGGTGGCTTCTCTTGTGTGTCCTGACCAGGAGTTGAACCCAGGACATCAACACGCTGGGCTGATGCTTTAACACTGAGCCAACCAGCCAGGGCCAGAAGAATTTTTAAGACCATTGAGAACATTGCACTGTAGTAGCAAAAGAATAGTGCTTTTGGTAAACTTTGACTTTTATGTCAACTCTGAATCCAAAGAACTGCCAACAAAAACCTTCTTTTGTTAAATCATTTATATCAACTGCATAGTTTTTGGACTATCATTTATCTTCACAGTAACTGCTGACTTAATACAGATTATGTAACCTGACCAGGTGGTGGTGCAGTGAATAGAGTGTTGGACTGGGATGTGAAGGACACAGGTTTGAAACCCTGAGGGCGCTGGCTTGAGCACGGGCTCACCAGCTTGAGTGCCGCGTCACTGACTTGAGTATGGGGATCATAGACGTGACCCCTTGGTCACTATCTTGAGCCTAAAGGTCACTGGCTTGAAGCCCAAGGTCACTGGCCTGAGCAAGGGGTTACTCGCTCTGCTGTAGCCCCCCTGGTCAAGACACATATAAGAAAGCAATCAATGAACAACTAAAGTGCCGCAAGGAAGAATTGATGCTTCTCATCTCTCTCCCTTCCTGTCTGTCTGTCCCAATCTATCCCTCTCTCTGACTCACTCGGTCTCTGTCCCTGTCTGTCCTTCTCTCTGACTCACTCTCTGTCTCTGTCAAAAAAAGAAAAGAAAAAGAGTTTAGCTAAGCTTGGTTCACAAGCATAATGCATTTAAAAATATGATAGTATTAATAATAACATTTGTTGAGTGCTATGTGCCAGGTATTGTTCAAAGTGCTTTATGTGTATTGCATTTAACCTTCACAACAATCTTACCCACATTTTACAGATGAGGAAACAGAAGCATAGAGGCTTTTTTCTGAGGTTATGTTATCAGGAGTGGTGGAAGCAGTGTGGCTCCTTTCATCCTTAATCACATACAGTAATAACCTCTTAGCTATTTATAAATAAAAGTCATAAAATATGTCACTATATCTAGTGCTGACCTAAGTTGTTTTTTTTTAATACTTTAAAATTTTTTTGTTGATTTAAGGAGAGAAGAAGGGAGAGGAGAGAGAGAAAGAGAGAGTGCCATCAACTTGTTGTTCTACTTATTTATGTATTCATTGGTTGGTTATTGTATATGCCCTGAGCAGGAATTGGATTTACAGCCTTGGCATATTGGGATGGTGCTCTTATCACCTGAGCCACCTGGCCAGGGCTCTAAATTCTTATTGGAAAGTATAAGTGATAGCAACTATGAGTACTTGCTTTATTTAAATTTCATGAAAATTATTTCACTATTTTTTTAACTCCTTTTTGTAGCTAGGTGCGATATAAGGACGTAGATAAAAATATAGGTGTTTGTATGCCTTTACTTTGTATATAAATAAAGAAGAGAAAAAACTAATGTAAAATTTTCAATTGTTAAAAGTTTTTTCAACTGTTTCTATTTCTTAGAAAAGTTATGGTAGTTTTATTATTTTGGTGAAGTCATGTAATCAAATAATTCAGGATAAGGAAAACTTATTCTCTAATATAAGATGATAGGGGTGTGAAAATCTAGAAATAATACATTGTAGGTTTTACTAGTATATATTGTTTTTAGTATTAATTTCAGGTGAAGATTGATTGCTTAATAAAAAATTTATAAATTACTTTTCTTATCTCTTTTGTTTTTGACAAGTGGTAAATGAGAATGTCAGCCTCGTGATCTCTCGACAGTTGCTGACTGATTTCTGCACGCATCTCCCTAACTTGCCTGATAGTACAGCCAAAGAAATCTATCATTTCACCTTGGAAAAGATCCAGCCTAGAGTCATTTCATTTGAGGAGCAGGTAAAAATCTAGAGCAGGGTTTTTTGAACTTGAGATAGTAGCAGTTATTTTGAGAGATATTATTACATTTAAAGGAAATAAATCATTAAAGTTCATTTGTCAAAACTTTGCTAAACAGCATTTTATAATATATAATAAGATATTGGGATATTGTCACTCTAGCTGATATTTGCTTATTTATTACAATTTGATTTTATGTACCAAACATTGCTCTTTAGACAGCTTTTAAAAAATCAGTTAAGTTGTTAGTTATGCTGAAAATGTAGGAAAATTCCAGTATGTTGTTTACTATTTTGATAGTCTATGAATACAAAATTCATAGAAAAATTTGGGTAGTCTAGATAAACTTTTACTATTTATACTTGCCAGCTTGATATGTTGAATGAGAGCATGGTAGCAATAGATAAACTTATTTATTTACTTTAATTACTTAATTCAAAGCAGTTGATATAATATGTATACCTATTATTTCAGGTTGCTTCTATAAGACAGCATCTTGCATCCATATATGAGAAAGAAGAAGACTGGAGAAATGCAGCCCAAGTGTTGGTGGGAATTCCTTTGGAAACAGGACAAAAGTATAGTAAATAGTGGATACACACACACATAATACATATAAAGGATATATATAATTGTTCGCTTATGTTTTTCTTACATTCTAGTGTTGGAAACAGGTAATAAACAATTTAATAAATAAGTAAATTAGAATAAATAAGTATGTTAGAAGGTGATAAGGGAGAAAAGAAGAGTCAGGGGCAAAGTTGAGAACAGGTTGTATCATTAAATAGGGTGATTGGGCCCTGGCCGTTGGCTCAGTGGTAGAGCGTTGGCCTGGCGTGCAGAAGTCCTGGGTTCGGTTCCCGGCCAGGACACACAGGAGAAGCACCCATTTGCTTCTCCACCCCTTCCCCTTCTCCTTCCTCTCTGTCTCTCTCTTCCCCTCCCACAGCCGAGGCTCCATTGGAGCAAAGATGGCCCGGGCGCTGGGGATGGCTCCTTGGCCTCTGCTCCAGGCACTAGAATGGCTCTGGTCACAACAGAGCGACGCCCCGGAGGGGCAGAGCATCGCCCCCTGGTGGGCAGAGCATCGCCCCTGGTGGGCGGGCCGGGTGGATCCTGGTTGGGCGCATGCGGGAGTCTGTCTGACTGTCTCTCCTCCTTTCCAGCTTCAGAAAAATACCCAAAAAAAAAAATAATAAATAGGGTGATTGGAGTGGTGGAGTGCTCCTGACACCATCTTCTTAGACTTTTGAAGGAGTTAAGGGAGTGGCTGTCAGCTCTCTGAAGGAAAAGTATTAGTAGATTCTCTTAGAGAGGATGGTTCCTGCAAAGGCCCTAAAATGGGAGCATGCTTGGAGTGTTTTAAGAAGAGCAGGCAGACCGTTGTGGTGGAATGGAGTGAGCAAAGGGAAGAGTGATAGGATGAGTCAGGGAGTCCTGGGGTCTTTTTTTTTTTTTTTTTTTGTATATTTCCGAAGTTAGAAGTGGGGAGGCAGGCAGACAGATTCCCGCATGTGCCTGACCGGGATCCACCCGGCACGCCCACCAGGAGGCAATGCTCTGCCCATCTGGGGTGTTGCTCTGTTGCAACCAGAGCCATTCTAGGTCCTGGGGTGGAGGCCATGGAGCTGTCCTCAGCACCCTGGCCAACTTTGCTCCATTGGAGCCTTGGCTGTGGGAGGGGAAGAGACAGAGAGGAAGGAGGGGGGAGGGGTGGAGAAGCAGATGGGCACTTCTGTATGCCCTGACCAGGAATTGAACCCCGGGACTTCCACACGCTGGGATGATGCTTTACCACTGAGCCAGCCAGCCAGGGCTGAGTCCTGGGGTCTTTAAGCTATTGCAAGGCCTTTAGCTTTTCTTTGAGTGAAATGAGGGCGAGACATTGGGACATTTTTTACAGAAGACTGACATGATCTGACTTAAATTTTTAAAACTCATTCTGACTACTTAGTTGAGAATTAACTAGGCATGCAGTGATAGAAGTAGAGCCATTAGGTGGCCTTTTGCATTATTGCAGATGAAATGGAGATTGTGAGAAATGTTGGATTCTGGATATGTTATTAAGGTAAAGCTAAGGATTTCCTGGTTGCTGGATATGGTGTTTAAGAAAAAGAAACAAGATAAGTTCTGATTTTTGGTCTGAACAGCTGGAAAAATGGAGTTGCCATTTACTCTGTGGTGAAGAACAGGTTTTGAGGGAAGATCAGTAGTTCTATTTTGGACATGTGATAATCAAATGGAAATATCTAGTAGGGAGTTGATGGTATTAGTCTGGAGTTTAGGAGAGAGGTCTGGGCTAGAGATACACATTTGGGAGTCATTGATATACAGATGGAATTTAAAGCCATTACATGGATGGGGAAGAGGACCCACTACTGAGGCCTTGAGCACTCCAAATTAAGAGGTCGGGCAGGAGGAAGATGTAGCAAATGAAGGGTAGCCACTGAGGTAAGAAGAAAACCAGCAGAAAGCAGAGTGTCAGAGTGTGGTGTCCTACAGGCCGGATGAGGACATTGTATTGAGAAGAGGCAGGTGTCCATCTGTGGTCTTCATAGGTCAAGTAAGATGTGAGGGTTAGCTGTAGGATTTAGTAATGTGGAGGCCATTGGCTATCTTGACAAAAGCTGTTTTGGTGAACTGGTGAGAGTGAAAGACTAAAGTTGTTTAAAAAGAGAATGAGAAGAGAGAAACGAGATGGTGAGCAATTGTCAGAGGTGACTTGGGAAGTTTTCACAAGGGGAAGAGAAATAAGGTAGAAGATGATAGCAGAGGTTAAGTAAAGAGATTATTTTTACTTTTATGATCCGGTGGAAGGCAAAAGTTTGACCTAGGAGAGTGGTGAAAAGTATTCTTACAGGGCAGACACGAGGGGAAGGAATCTGTGGAAGGTTAGATTTTAGATAGGAGCATAGATACTTCATCTTGGCCCTGTTTCTCAGCCTTGGCACTGTGGGGATTTTAGATTGATTCTTTGTTGTGTAGGCCTTCCTGTGTATTGTAGGATGTTTAGCAGCATAACAGGCCTTTACTCATTAAATGCCAGTAGCACCACTACTCCACTTGTGACCACCAAAAATGTCTGTAGACATTGCTGCAGGTCCTGTGGTGGGCAGAGTAGCCCCAGTGATCTGTGGTATGTTGGTGCAGGTATCAATGATGTGGTAGTGAAGTGTGTGCAACCACTCTTTTTAAAAAAAATTTTTTTATTTATTGATTTATTTATGCAAGAGAGGAAGAAAAAGAAACTTGGATTGTTGTTCCACTTATTTATGCATTTACTGTTGTTTCTTTTATGTGCCCCGACTGGGGATCAAACCTGCAGCTTTGACGGGTGTAACGGGATAATGCTCT
Organism: Saccopteryx leptura; assembly: GCF_036850995.1. Lineage (NCBI taxonomy): Eukaryota > Metazoa > Chordata > Mammalia > Chiroptera > Emballonuridae > Saccopteryx > Saccopteryx leptura. The sequence continues at coordinate 64,429,791 of NC_089507.1, forward strand.
AAACACTGAGCTAACTGGCGAGGGTGCAGTTACTCTTTGATTGCTTCAGTATTTTTAGTGAGGTTGGAATCAGAAGTGTGTGGTTCGGGGGGGTGGGAGTTGTGAAATTGAGGAGAGAAGAACATGAGAAAAAATTGTTTAGGAGAGTGGGACAGTGAATGGACTAAGGAGGTGTAGTAGAGTTGGAAGCATTAAGGGCTCATTTGAAGATTGTAGTGATTAAAATGAGATCATTCAGATTGGTTGGACATTTTTCTCCATCAGAGTTCAGCTTCATGGTTGCAGAAAGGATTGAGTGAACTGTTAGGTTTAATTATGATTCTGTCCACATATGGCAGCATGAAAGAGGCAGGGGAGATGAGTGCTATGCAATTCAATGATTATGATTGACCAAAAGACTTGAGCTAGGTAAGGAGGGAAGTGAGGCCTTTCAGGGGAAGAAGACCCCTTAATACAGTGCTTCTCAAACTTTTTTGAAGTTGGGGCACATTTAAAATCCTACTAATAATTGTAGGTGCACTATATACAAATTTCTGAGAAATACAATAATTAAGTCAAATATTAAAGAAAAAAATATAAAGTCCAAGCGTGCTTTTATGGTAATTAAATGAAATAAATATGACAAAATTAAATTTATTCTGAAATTAAAAACCATTTTTATGTTATATTTTTTGAGTTATACTTTTTAGAATTTATAAAAAAGAAGGGTTAAAAAACAAAAAAAGACAAGTTATCTTTTTATATATATATAGATACATTCTTAGTAAGATTTAGTAAATTCGGCAGGTCCTAGATTGAATGTGTTAAGTTTTTTCATTCTTGTGTTTATGAGAAATATGAGTCTGATGTGTCCTAGTGATTTCTTTGATGTTTGGGCATATATTTGAGAGGCAAACTCTCATTTCCTGGTCAATACATTGAAGAATTCCTCTCTTTTTACTTTTATTTGTGTTGAGAGTAGAAAATCCTAATTCACATAAATAGAATGTTGAAAATTATAGTAAAAGCCTGACCAGGCGGTGGTGTAGTGGATAGAGCATCGGACTGGGATGTGGAAGACCCAGGTTCAAGACCCCGAGGTCTCCAGCTTGAGCGAGGGCTCATCTGGTTTGAGCAAAAGCTCACCAGCTTGAGCCCAAGGTCGGTGGCTCGAGCAAGGGGTTACTCGGTCTGCTGAAGGCCCGTGGTCAAGGCACATATGAGAAAGCAATCAATGAACAATTAAGGTGTTGCAATGCACAACGAAAAACTAATGATCGATGCTTCTTATCTCTCTGTTCCTGTCAGTCTGTCCGTCCCTGTCTATCCCTCTCTCTGACTCACTCTCTCTGTCTCTGTAAAAAAAAAAAAAAAAATTGTAGTAAAATGTTCAAAGCTTTTTTTATATATTGCCACATATTCTTCTTTTATAGAAGTCCAAAAGGCTTCAAGAGACAATTCCTAATGTTTAATCATCAATCCAAAACCCCCACCATACATACCATTTTAACTTTACACCAAAGAAAGGATAGAAGAAACTTGCCCCCAGTCTTTCTGAGGAACATGGGGGGTAGTGTAACACCACAGCTTAACAGCCTTTTGCAACCTAATCAGGCAAGTGAGGTGGGGGGTTGGGCAGACTGTCAATTTACAGTCAATTCCCCACACCTCTGTTCCCTAAAAATCTAAACTCCAAAAATCCTGTTGGTTTTTGGTCCCCAACAGGCACATATTTCTCTGGAATACCGTAGGGTGCACCTGGAAATCTAAGTGGCGCACACTTTGAGAACCACTGCCTTAATAGGATCAGGTATTTGGAGGTCACAATGGGTTCAGTGGATTGTTGAGTTTGGGATAGTAGAAAAAGATACAGTGCTAGAGGTGGAAAAATAATTATAAAAAATCAAGATGACAGTTTGTAACTCTTATTTAACCAATCTTACCTTTTTAAAATTTTTATTTGATTTTTATTTTTCCTTTGAGAGGAAGGAAGAGAGATGAGAAACATTAACTTCTAGTTGTGTTACGTTAGTTGTTCACTGATTGCTTCTCATACATGCCTTGACCTGGGGGTTCCAGATGAGCCAGTAACTCCTTGCTCAAACTGATGACCTTGAGATTTCGAACCTGGGCCCTCATTGTCCCAGGTCAACATTCTGCTTGATATATATTAAAAAAAAAAAAAAAAGCAAACCCAGCATTTATAGTTCTTTATGAATACTCATCTAAATTGTGTTGTACAAGAAGGATGAAAGGCGTGAGACTCTTGGTTGAATTATTAAACACATTTCCCCTTTCAGTTGGCAGTTGGCAAATATAAAAGTACCAATTTGTGGATGACTTAAAAAATATTTTCAGCTGCTTGTCTACTCTTTTACCAGGTGAATGAGGGATTTTTTTGGGTTTCTATTAATATTTGTCGTGATAAAGCTGATACTACTGCAGGCATCTTGCCTTTTGCGTATTAATGAAATTGTTAGACAGTAATGCTCTTTGAGAAAGTAGCCAGTATATGAAAAAGCCTTCATATGTAGATGTTGAATTTTGCTTTCTAAGGCTTCTTGTTAATTCTGTTTTTCTTTTATAGTTTGAGAAGGCAGGGCTTTCTTAGTTGTTTTGGTCTTATTCTATCTGGAGTATTTTCTCCCTTGCACAGAGCAGTTGATTTATTTTCACTGGTAGTTGAAATAAATAGAAAATTAGATACTGTTCTTTGCAGTGGTGGTAATGATAATTTTTATAGCACTGTAATATTGTGAGGATACCAAAGAACTGAAAATTTAGTTCTTTAAATAAGTTAAATTAAAATAAAAGTAGTTACAAGTTGAATTTAGATGAATGATTAAGAACTTTTAAAAAATGTTTTATTCTGATTATGAAAGTAATAGATATAATAGATACATTGGCATAAAATTGAAATATTCAAAAAGGTATACTATTTATATCAGTTTATGTAAATTTGAGTTGTGAATGGAAATAATGCAGTACAAAATACTAATATGTGACATATGGAAAAAATTTGAATTACTATTAGACGTTTTTTAAGTAAAGATTAATTTTAGATCTGGGGCCAAGTCAGTTATAAACTCTGTTCTTGCCACATGGTGGCACCACTTTTGCTGGTAAATAGGATTAATTTTTTCTCTGAGGATTAATCTTGAATTATGTGATTTTTGGGTTATATAGGGTCTTCAGTTATACATTTCTTGCATAAAATTTGACCACTCGCATAAAGAAGAAATGAAAACCACATTTCACCACCCAGAGATAATTGTTATTATCTTGATATATGTGTGTAGAAATAATTATTTCTTTTTTTTAGAGAGAGAGAAGGACAGATAGGAAGAGAGAGCATCAACTCATAGTTGCAGCATCTTTGTTATTCATTGATTGCTTTCTCATATGTGCCTTCAATGGAGGGCTGCCCCAGAGCAAGAGACCCCTTTCTCAGGAGACCTTGGGCTTCAAGCCAGCGACCTTTGGGCTCAAGCCAGTGACCCTGGCGTCATGTCTATGATCCTATGCTCAAGCTGACGACCCTGCGCTCCAGCTGGTGAGCCCATGCTCAAGCAGGATGAGCCCAGGCTAAAGCTGGTGACCTTGGGGTTTTGAACCTGGGTCCTCAGTATCCCAGGCTGATGCTCTGTCCACTGTGCCAACACCTGGTCAGCCTAGAAATACATTTTTTTAAACATTTATTTATTGGTTGATTTTAGAGAGAGAGGAAGGAAAAGAGAGGAGAGAGAGAGAGAAACAGTGATTTGCTGTTCCACTTAGTCATGTATTCATTGTTTGATTCTTGTATGTGCTTTGTTTATCGAACTTGCAATCTTGGTGAATTGGGGTGACACTTTAACCAACTGAGCTAACAGCCAGGGTGTAGAAATACATTTTAATGGTGTTTTGTGTACTGTTTTATCCAAGTTTTTCACTTAGCAAAAATACATGGTGACTATTATTACATAGTAATTATTATAATAATGGTGAAGCATTATACCATCTTTATGTACCTACCACAACTCAATTGAATACCATAAATATAATTGGAGCTTTCCATTTTTTTCCTATAACAGGTATTTATGGGTAATTCTACAAATGAATATCTTTGTACATACATGTATACACATGTCCATGATTATTCAGATTTATTTTCTAGAGGTAAAATACAGGATGTGGCAAAAGTAGGTTTATAGTTGTTCATGTGGAAAATAATGCAGTAATTAATAATAATATAAGAATAAACTCTGTTTCATATACTCCCAACTATAAACCTACCTTTGCCCCTCACTGTATAGTGGGTAAAGAGTATATGCAATTTAAAGCAGTCAAAGGATGGTTGGAAAACACATTGCCAATTATTTTTCCATGATGGTTATACTTAATTATCATCCCACCAGTAGTTTATGATAAATCCCTGAACTGGGCAATTTGTCTTTTAAGATCTTTGATTTTTGAAATTATCTGAGAATTAAAAGAAGCTAAAGTATAATGTGAACAATGATGGTAAAAATAATGAAAATTCAGTAAAACTTATTTTGGAAATATTTCTTAGCTTTTCTATAATATAGTAAAAAGTTTGATTCCATTATATTAGCACAATATATATATAAGGAAAAAAATAAGATTTTCTACCAGTCTTAATAATATTTTTGATAAAATAATTAGTCATTCTGTGTTTTTCTGTTATATCCTAGACAGTACAATGTGGATTATAAACTGGAGACGTACCTGAAGATCGCTAGGCTATATCTAGAGGATGATGATCCAGTCCAGGCAGAGGCTTACATAAATCGAGCATCATTGCTTCAGAATGAATCAACCAACGAACAGTTACAGATACATTATAAGGTAAACAGATGAACTGATTTGGAATTAATTTTCTGTTAGAGAATCCTACTATACTAAGGTGCTCCAGAACATGATAAATGCTATTATATATTAGAAATTCTTTTTAAAAATTTTTTTGCATTTGATTCTTAATTTTCCCCCCAATTGAAACTTTTTCCCTCCTGTAGGTATGCTATGCCCGTGTTCTTGATTATAGAAGAAAATTCATTGAAGCTGCGCAAAGGTACAATGAGCTCTCTTACAAGACGATAGTGCACGAAAGTGAAAGACTAGAGGCCTTAAAACATGCTTTGCACTGTACCATCTTAGCCTCAGCAGGTAAACCTGTCATTTATGCTTTAGTCAATAGTCAATTTGTTTAATGTTTTAGGTTTATTACTACTAGAGGATTTAGTAAGGGGATGTCTTATTAATACAGTTATGGTATACTAGAAAGCCCGGCGGTCATACGAAATGACCGCTGTTCTAGATATTATTCAAGGGACTCATTTTGTCGAGACAGGCTTTTTTGTCTTGCATCTGAGGCAAGCCTTGTTTCTCTATGCTCATCAGTATCATTTTGCCGAGAAAGACGCATTTGCTCTGCGACTGAAGCAAGACTTGTCTTTCTCTGCTCAGTGGTTTCTTTTTGTCGAGAAAGCCGTTTTTGTGCAGCTTTAGCTCCTTTTCTCTCCTCTTCAGTGCTGTATTTTCTAGGAGGCATTCTTAAAAGAAATTACATTAAGACGTAGTTTTTATGTAAAACAGATGATTGCCAATGCAAATAAATGTTCACCTTCCCCCTGACACGCTCAATTTGCGTTCAGCCTTAAATTGTTTCAAAAGCAGATGATTGCCAATGCAAACAAATGTTCACCTTCCCCCTGACCCGCTCAATTTGCGTTCAGTCGTGGCAACTTCACCCCATTGGCTAGTACAGTTACGCAAGCAACCAATAAGCTATCGGTGACAAACAGACACTTAAGCCGCATATAATAAAGATTTAGCTTAAAGATATTTAAACAGAAACAGATAAAATGAATTGCTAACTTAAAATTTTTTAAAATTATGCATGTATCAGTCTACTACCATATTAGGAGTAGTTAAGAGATAATATGAAATTTATTTCTCCTAAAAGATCACTGAAAAAAAATGAATATTAAATTAAGAGAGAATTACACAAAAGGAAATGAAAATTAAAATCTAGAATTGGTGATCGGATAATTAATGAGCTGCTTTTGGGATTTTTTTAACCTTCAAGCCTCAGTTTTAGACGACTTGGCATTTATTCTTTTTTTTGATAAATATAAATAATAAATTATTCTTTGTTCTTTTTACTGTATTATAGCATATATATAAATCACTACACTTATGAAGCAGAAAGGTCATTGAGAGGAAATGCTGATAATTCTAAGCCTTGGCTTTTCTAAGTCATTTTATTTTATTTTATTTTATTTTATTTATTTATTTATTTTTACAGAGACAGAGTCAGAGAGTGGGATAGATAGGGACAGACAGACAGGAACGGAGAGAGATGGGAAGCATCAATCATCAGTTTTTCATTGTGACACCTTAGTTGTTCATTGATTGCTTTCTCCTATGTGCCTTGACCATGGGCCTTCAGCAGACCTAGTAACCCCTTGCTCAAGCCAGCGACCTTGGGTCCAAGCTGGTGAGCGTTGCTCAAACCAGATGAGCCTGCGCTCAAGCTAGTGACCTCGGGGTCTTGAACCTGGGTCCTCCGCATCCCAGTCCAACGCTCTATCCACTATGCCTCCACCTGGTCAGGCTCTAAATCATTTTAGAATGTTTATTCTTGAATCATGTTTAGTTGAGAGACTAAAGACATATTCAGACTACGTAGTTCATTCTTTATGAAGCAATAATCTTATTTTTGTTATGGAAAAGGCAGTATATAAAATGGTATTGCATCCTGTTCTAAAGAACTGTTACTAGCTTTTTGTATTTCCTTTAATCTAAAAGTTTGTGTCTTTTTTTTGTTTATTTTGTTTTTTTTGTATTTTTCTGAAGCTGGAACTGGGGAGGCAGTCAGACAGACTCCCGCATGCGCCCGACCGGGGTCCACCCGGCACGCCCACCAGGAGGTGATGCTCTGCCCATCCGGGGCGTCGCTCTTTCGCAACCAGAGCCACTCTAGCGCCTGGGGCAGAGGCCAAGGAGCCATCCCCAGCGCCTGGGCCATCTTTTGCTCCAATGGAGCCTCGGCTGCGGGAGGGGAAGAGAAAGACAGAGAGGAAGGAGAGGGTAAGGGGTGGAGAAGCAGATGGGCGCCTCTCCTGTGTGCCCTGGCCAGGAATCGAACCTGGGACTCCTGCACGCCAGGCTGACGCTCTACCACTGAGCCAACCGGCCAGGGCTCGTGTCTTTTTTTATACACAAATGTTAGCATGATACACTGGCAACTTGCTTGTTTATGTAGTTACATATTATAGTGGTGTTTATATATGGATGGCTCATTTTTTATTTTCTGTTCAACTTTTCATAATTTAGTCAATTACAAACAGTGCTATAGTGATGATGCACATATATGTGTAAATGTATAGGTTAAATTCTTGAGTCCAAGGTCACATGCATTTAAACTTGGATAGAAATTATACATTGCCCTTTAATGTTATACTCTAAACAACAATGTCCATGTGTTCCTGATTTCTCATGTATGTATTACCAAATGTTTTTATCCTTGCTAGTCTGGTAGATGAAATATACACACAGAAAAGTACAAAAGTGTACAGCCTGATGAATTGTCCCAAAGAACACCATCATGTAATCAGCATCCAGAACAAGAAACAAAAATTACTAGCACCCTGAAAGCCTCTGTCATGTTTTCTCTTAGCCACTAGCCCCAACTCATTCCCCAAAAGTAATCTTTAATATATATTAGTTTTACCTGCTTCTTATATTTATGTAAATGAAGTCATATAGTTTATGTATTTGTCTTCTTTTGCTTAATTTTATGAAATTTATCCATAGTGTTATAGTTTCTTCATTTTCATTGTTACATGGTATTCTATTATGTGAATTTGCCACAATTTGTTATCCTATTATCTGAGTAGTTTCTTTTTGGCTCATAGTAATAGTACTGCCATGAACATTCTTGTATATTTGACTTTGTTTTTTTATTTATTCAGTGTGTTGTTATTATAGTTATTGTTCTTTGTGAAGCTCAAATTATCTTTACTATGACCAAATCATGTCTTTTTGACATGTCCCTATTAATCTGTGAATAATTACCTGCATTGCAGCATGAAAAGATGTCTTAGGTTTATCTTACATTTTTCCTGTCCCAGATTTGAAATCAGCTATTTTTCAAGGATCCCTAGTTTCTTTTAACAAGGACACCAAGATCAGGGTGGTAGGTATGCTCATTGTTACTGGGTGTCATTGTGGTTAGGCTCTTTCAGAATATAGAGCTAAAAATAGATGTAAAAAGAAAAAGGTTGGCCCAGGCTGTTAGCACAGAGGTTAGAACGTTGTCCTGGAATGCTGAGGTTGCTGGTTCAATCGTGGGGTTGCCAGTTCGATCCCAAGGGTGCCAGCTCAACCCCAAGGTCTCTGGTTTGAGCACCAGTCTGGGCATATATGAGAAGCAATCAATGGATGCACAACTTAGTGGAACAACAAATTGATGTCCCTTCTGCCCTCCCTCCCTCTCTCTCTCTCTCTTTCTCTCACACCCTTCCTTCCCCCCTATCTATCTTCCTCATTTCCCTTCCTCCCCCTTTTTTTTGTAGAAATACAAATAAACAAGAAGAAAAGAACAATTAGCTATAATTGAACCACTTGTAGCAATTTGGTGTATATCCTAATCATTATAAACGAATATACTGTTGATTTTCATTATTCCATATTTGTGAATTTGCCTACTTGCTAAACTTTGTCACTTCACAGTCAATACTCATGGTGCTTTCTCAGTAATTTGCAGACATCTGAAGAACTACAAACGATTTGAGCCCCCCCCCCCCCCATGTGTGTGTTTGGCTGGGGTTGAACAAGGCAGTGAGCCCCCCCCCCCCCCATGTGTGTTTGGCTGGGGTTGAACAAGGCAGTGAGCCCCCTCGTGTGTGTTTGGCTGGGGTTGAACAAGGCAGTGAGCCCCCTCCTCGTGTGTGTGTTTGGCTGGGGTTGAACAAGGCAGTGAGCCCCCTCCTCGTGTGTGTGTTTGGCTGGGGTTGAACAAGGCAGTGAGCCCCCTCCTCGTGTGTGTGTTTGGCTGGGGTTGAACAGGCAGTGAGCCCCCTCCTCGTGTGTGTGTTTGGCTGGGGTTGAACAAGTGCTCTCTACCTTCTTGTTTCTGCTCTCATACTGTAAACAAGTTCCTCTTTGTGCTTCATTAATATGATTTTCACATTTTTGTGCTTTTTTTTTTTTCAAACTATAAGAGAAAGTTTATTTAGAAAGAGAGGTAGAAGAAGTGAGTGGTAGAAGAAATGGGCTCAGGAAACAAGTTACAGAGGCAAAAGAAGGGGCCCTGGAGCTGAGGAGAGAGAAAGGGAGAGGTAAAGCACCTGGGGAGGGAAGAGAAAGGGGAGGGGAAGTTGTGGGCCTGGTGCTGGGAGAGAGAGCTCCATAGTTTTATGCTTTTTGATGGTGATTTTGATGTTTAAAGTGGCCCTTAAGCATAGTGCTGAAGTACTGCTGTTTTGTGTTTTTAAGTAAAGAAAGTGTAGGCCCTGGTCAGTTGGCTCAGTGGTAGAGCATCGGCCTGGCATGTGCATGTCCCAAGTTTGATTCCCGGCCAGGGCACACATGAGAAACACCCATCTGCTTCTCCACCCTTCCCCTTCTCCTTTCTATCTCTCTATATCTCTCTTCTCCTCCTGCAGCCAAGGCTCCATTGGAGCAAAGTTGGCCTGGGCACTGAGGATGGCTTCCATGGCCTCTGCCTCAGGTGCTAGAGTGGCTCCAGTTGCAATGGAACAATGCCCCAGATGGGCAGAGCATCACCCTCCAGTGGGTATGCCAGGTGGATCCTGGTCAGGTGCACGCGGGAGTCTGTCTCTCTGCCTTCCTGCTTCTCACTTCAGAAAATACAAAAAAAAAAAAAAAAAAAAGTATGTGAGGTGCCTGAAAGAGAAAATGTATGTATTAAATAAGCTTCATTTAGTCATGAGTTATAGTGTGGGCTGAATTCAGTGTTAATGAATCAACAGTATATGTTAAGGTGTCTTTAAACAGAAACACACATGAAACAAGGTTGCATATTGATGAGCCGACCATAATGTTGTGATGAGAGTCTGGTAGGGACATAACCCTGCATTTCCTCTAGGAAGAACAGTTGAGTATTCGCTAATTTAGAGTTGGCAGCAATTTTATAAAACATAATGATTGCAAATAATGAGAATTGACTGTATGTTTTAGTAGACAGAAATGGGGACATAAGAAAGATTGCTTTTATTGATGAAATAAATTGTGAGAATATTTGCAGCTCACTTGTTTTCTTTAGGACAACAGCGCTCTCGAATGCTAGCTACTCTCTTTAAGGATGAAAGGTGCCAGCAACTTGCTGCTTATGGGATCCTAGAGAAAATGTACCTGGATAGGATCATCAGAGGAAATCAACTTCAAGAATTTGCTGCCATGCTGATGCCTCACCAAAAAGCAACTACAGCTGATGGTAATGATCATGTCTTATAAGTACGTGGCAGTGAATATTTAGGTATATTCAAGTGGAAAGTATGCTAAGTTTGAAGCACCTTGATATCTTTCAGTAATATTTTTACGTAACACTTGATTAAAAAAAGAATATTGACTAAGATGAGTACCCATACACAGATAAGGATTTGAAGTATAAAAACAGCTTTTTGGACTGCTTCTTACTGCTTTGTGGCGGGAAGCACCTTCCCCTGGGATATCAGTGCAAGACTGAGTAAGAAAAAGAGTTTCTTCCTTGTAAGTCTTGGCATAACTGTTACACAGAAATAGCACTTTGGGAAACAGTCTTTAGAAAAGCCTCAGTGAGCTCATACAGTTGCAACAGATCAGCCCCCAGTTTGCCCTTCAGCTTCTCCTTTAGTTTGATAAGGGCTGTAAGTTCAGCATTGGCTCAAGAGGGTCTGGAACAGAGTCCATTTCAGGGGCTCTCTTAGACAGATTCTGTGATAATCTGTGGACTTATGCATTGAATGATGTTGAATTCAGAGACGTGACAGAACTTAATAAAGTGGGTAAAGTGAAAATACTGGCGTCAGTACTACAGAATCAATAGGAAAATGGCTTTTTTATGCCCTCATCTGTTATTACTCATCACTTTTTAAAGAGAAGCATAGAAGAGACTTTAAAATTTTTTTCTAGCATTGTAGAAATGATTACACTGTGCTATACTGTCAGAATCCAGTAGAAAGAAGCTTATCACTCTAGCCTCCTACACCACCTTTATTATACAGCATGGAGAACCAGAACTTTGTAAAACGACAAATCAAACATTGCATTCCTAATAACATTCTTTAATAAACTTAATTTAGCCTAGCGTGCGGAGGACCTGGGTTCGATTCCCGGCCAGGGCACACAGGAGAAGCGCCCATTTGCTTCTCCACCCCTCCGCCGCGCTTTCCCTCTCTGTCTCTCTCTTCCCCTCCCGCAGCCAAGGCTCCATTGGAGCAAAGATGGCCCGGGCGCTGGGGATGGCTCTGTGGCCTTTGCCCCAGGCGCTAGAGTGGCTCTGGTCGCAACATGGCGATGCCCAGGATGGGCAGAGCATCGCCCCCTGGTGGGCAGAGCATCGCCCCTGGTGGGCGTGCCGGGTGGATCCCGGTAGGGCGCATGCGGGAGTCTGTCTGACTGTCTCTCCCTGTTTCCAGCTTCAGAAAAAAATAAAAAATAAAAATAAAAAAATAAAAAAATAAAAAAATAAACTTAATTTAAAACTAAAAACTAAAAAAATAGCCCTTTTGGAAAGTATTTTGAGGAACTGCATTTTTGGGAAACTGTAAGGGAAGTATAGGCTAGGCTTATAAGGGTCTGTTTTTAAAAAAACTTAAACCATTTGACAAATACCTATATTAATTTTAAACATTAGTTTGTTGAATAATTATTGTCTAATTTTAGATGCAGCACAGTCTGGCACAGTAGCTTGCCCAGGGTTATACAGGGTAGAAGTGTTGCCAATAAGAATAGAGCTTTGATGTCATATTCCTAACCAAGGGATATATTTTCTCTAATCAGACTGTCAAGAAAGAAACTTTAATAAATGCTTGTTCATAACATCAGTTATTTTTCAGGTTTTCAAGTAGCTTATAACAATACACATGATAAAAGTGCCGACATAGACTATTAGAAATGTGGAAGAGGTTAAAAGCAACATGCAGATCTGCACTGCTTTGGATTTACTGTCATCCTATTGAAGAGAATTTAGCTGTAAAGAGTCATTTATGTAGACCCTGAGAGTTGGCTCAGTAGTAGAGTGTCGGCCCGGCATATGGATGTCCTAGGTTTGATTCCCAGTTAGGGCACACAGTAGACGCAACCATCTGCTTCTCCACCACTCCCCCGCCCCATTCTCTCTTTCTTTCTCTCTCTCGCTCTTCCCCTCCTGCAACCAGTTCCTCAACTGGTTCTAGTCCATCAGCCCCAGGATGAGGATGGCTCTGTGAAGCTTCTGCCTCAGGTGCTAGAAGTAGCTCGGTTATAAGCATGGCCCAGTTGGGCAGAGCATCAGCCTCAGACGGGGTTTGCAGGTGGATGCCGATTGGGATGCATGCAGGAGTCTGTCTATCTCCCCTCCTCCTACTTGGGAAAGAAGAAAAGAATAAAGTCATTTATATAGGATTTGGCAGAAAGGTGTACATACACTTCACCCAATTTTAATTTGAGTTAAACCAGATTAGTGAAGGGATTGCATTGAACTTTTACTGATTTTATAAAAAAATTTAATAGTCCTTTAAGAAGCAGTTGATTCTTTTCTTTTTGTTTAAAGGAGATTTTTTTTTCTATAGGACATTATCTGTATAGATTCTGAGGAAAAATTCCATTTCATTCTTAGGATTAGTTGTGATTCTCCTGAGCAGTTGGTTTTTGTCTTATTTAAAAATACAGTGAGTTGATAAACTGATTGGTTTACTTAACTTGGTTGGCTGCTAGAAAGCTTAAAATTGCCCTGGCCGGTTGGCTCAGCGGTAGAGCGTCGGCCTAGCGTGCGGAGGACCCAGGTTCGATTCCCGGCCAGGGCACACAGGAGAAGCGCCCATTTGCTTCTCCACCCCTCCGCCGCGCTTTCCTCTCTGTTTCTCTCTTCCCCTCCCGCAGCCAAGGCTCCATTGGAGCAAAGATGGCCCGGGTGCTGGGGATGGCTCTGTGGCCTCTGCCTCAGGCGCTAGAGTGGCTCTGGTCGCAACATGGCGACGCCCAGGATGGGCAGAGCATCGCCCCCTGGTGGGCAGAGCGTCGCCCCATGGTGGGCGTGCCGGTGGATCCCGGTGGGGCGCATGCGGGAGTCTGTCTGACTGTCTCTCCCTGTTTCCAGCTTCAGAAAAATGAAAAAAAAAAAAAAAAAAAAAAAAAAGAAAGCTTAAAATTAAATTTGTAGCCCACTTGTAAATACTGTATTTATTTTGATTGTTGCTATTATTTTTCTCTTTTTTAAAAACTAAATTTATTGGGGTGACATTGGTTAATAAAATTATATAAATTTCAAGTGTACTATATTATAATTCATCATTTGTACAGTGTGTCTGTAAAGTCATGGTGCACTTTTGACCAGTCACAAGAAAGCAACAAAAGACGATAGAAATGTGAAATCTGCACCAAATAAAAGGAAAACCCTCCTAGTTTCTGTAGAATGATGTGGCAGCATGTGCGCATGCGCAGATGATGATGTAACACCGTGTATACAGCGGAGCAGCCCACGGCCATGCCAGTCGAGATGTGGACAGTACAGAGGAAAGTTCACAATGTGAATATCGGCGCATTTATAATGAAGCGCCACCACATAGGAATGACATTACTTGGTGGGATAAGCAGTTGAAGGAAACCGGCAGTTTGGTGGAGAAACCCATTCTGGTAGGCCATCAGTCAGTGGTGAGTCTGTAGAGGCTAGCAACCTAAGGAGCCCTAAAAAAATCTGTGTGAGCCCACATCGAACTGCACTGAATAGGTATGAAACTGGGAGAGTTTTCCTTTTATTTGGTGCAGATTTCACATTTCTATCGTCTTTTGTTGCTTTCATGTGACTGATCAAAAGTGCACCATGACTTTACAGACACACTGGATATTGCATTTTGTGCTCATCACCTCTTTTTTTACTTTTAAATTCTCTTCTGTACATTCTTCTGAGCAACTTTAAATTCTTTTTGTGAGAAGATATCTGACAAACAAGTTAAAAGCTAGATATATAAAAAGTGTTCATAATGGATATAGTTGAGCTTCAGATTTGACTTTGAGCTTTCTGACCATAAAAAAAAAAAGATATAATCAGCTAGCTAATTTTTTTTCTAAAAACAAGGATACTCGGTTGACCCTAAATGTGAGTATTTATTTCTGGATATAAACTCTGTTTTTCCCTTCTGTAACCCTGTGCTCATGCCAGCACTACACTATCGTGGATGCTGTTATCTTTGTAGTATAGCATCTGGACAGTTTTAAAATCTGGAAGTGTCAGTCTTCCAACTTTGTTTTTTTTTGATGATTGTTTTGGCTCCTCTTGATCCCTTGAATTTCCATGTGAATTTTAAGATCAGCGTATCAATTTTTACAAAGATGCCAGGTGGGATTTTGATAGGAATTACACTGCCTATAGATCAATTTGGGGAGTATTGCTATCTTAACAATATTAAGTCTTTCATATATTCCTATTTATTTAGGTCTTTATATTTGAAAGATACTAAGAGAATAGATTTTAAAAGTTCTCATAAGAAAAAAAATTTTAACTGAGGTGATGGATCTTACCAAAAGTTTTTGTGATAATCATTTTGTAACATATACATATATCAACTCATTATGTTGTATACCTTAAACTAATGAAGTGTTATATGTCAAGTGTATCTCAATAAAACTGGACAGAAAGAAAAAAGAATTGGGTGAGCCCAGCAGTCTTAACACCTTCAGGTCCAGAACTTCATCATCAGGCCTTCATCTAAGGGAGGATGTTATGGCTTATCTCTTATGAAGGGATAGCTTGTTCCTACATACTGGACATATTTCATATCTGCCTCAGTAAAGGTGCTTGTGGAGTATCCAAAAGAATAGAGATATTTCTGATGAACTTGATCTATTGACTTTATTAAGCTTGTACAACAAGTTGCATGATTGTTTTGCTGATACTTGCTAAAAAAGTTAGCTTACCAAGAAAAGAAAAGTTATGAATCTGCTAGGTAGCCTAAGGAAGCACGCTCTCAAACCCAGAGGGTTAAATCCATTCAGCTAGTCCAGGGGTTGGGAACCTATGGCTCACGAGCTTGATGTGGCTCTTTTGATGGCTGCATCTGGCTCGCAGACAAATCTTTAATAAAAAAAAATAACATTTAAAATATAAAACATCCTCATGTATTACAATCCATTCATTTCCTACCACTCATGTTCATGGTTGCGGGTGGCTGGAGCCAATCACAGCTGTCCTCCGGGACAACACCAAATTTTTATTGGATAATGCATAACTACACGGGTGGTTGTATGGCTCTCACAAAATTACATTTTAAAATATGTGGCGTTTATGGCTCTCTCAGCCAAAAAGGTTCCCAACCCCTGAGCTAGTTAATTGACTTGCCAGTTGCTCATTTTCCAAATATGTTATTTGTATTTAATTGTATAGTATATTATTTAGGCTATATCAAATAAGGCATTTGAGTTCCTTTTAAAGCTTGGGTGGGAATAACGACAATGATTGTGAGTTATTACATGCTTAGAAATTTTCAGAAAAAAAAGATGCATATTTTAAGACTGTAAAACTAGTTTCAAACTTATAACTGTCTTATTTATATTTATTTAAGGTTCTAGCATCTTGGACAGAGCTGTTATTGAACACAATTTGTTGTCTGCAAGCAAATTATATAATAATATTACCTTCGAAGAACTTGGAGCTCTTTTAGAGATCCCTGCAGCTAAGGTATATTCTTGTTTCCAATACATAAAGAGGAGATTAAGAGACTAAATTATTGATGTAATGAGAAAATAAAATATATAATTGATAAATATTAGCAACTGCAACAAAAATACAATTAAAAAGCCTCAGGTAAGTAGAAATAAATTATTTGAGTGTTAAAATAGTACTGTAACGGAATTGTCTTTGTTTTTTCTTTGGGTTTTATGATAAAGTGACTAGAATGGAAATCTTAAAGGGTTTCCAGGTTGGGATACCCATTTTGTGAGAATATCTTTGCTTAGAGCCTGTATAAATTCATTTCAGAGTGGTTTCTGATTTCTAATTAACAAGATTTTGATAGATGCCGTATTACTTATATTCTCTGCCCTAAATTGACTCAAAGTTTAAATATTTCTTCTTTTTGAGAAAATGACTATGGTACTATGCCAGGCTATTCTGTTGTAACTTCTGTGCTTGATTTAACTTAAGGTGTTGACTGAGAGTTATTGGGAATTAATTTCATTTTTTGTCATGATAAAGGTTTAGTTGGCTAAGTACAAATCCCAACAAAGTAGCAATAGTATAATATTTAGAGGGTATTTCAGGTTATCATCTACAAAACATTCTCTTAATTTTAAGTAATAGTAAAAGCAAGCAGTTAACCTTTTATCTAACTTGCAAAACTTAAAGTCACATAGTTTTATGTGTTAGTGCAGTCGTAGGTAAATATTTTCTAACACAGTCTCTTTACATATACACATTTAATACACAATAAAGGAAGTGGAACAATTTGGAAACCAAGGTTCAGTTACTATTAACAGATGCTTTCTTCTTAGGCTTTGAAGTATGATTCCTTTATGAGACTAAAGGAAGTGAATATATTTTTAACAGTAAATGCTAGTCACACTCTGTTCTGAAGTGATTTACAGCATGGCCTGTGCTGGTGCAGTGGGTAGAGGTGCAGTGGCTAGAGCGTGGGCCTGGAGCGCTGAGGCTGCTGGTCCCGGCCCTGGGCTTGCCCGGTCGAGGCACCTACAATAGGCAGTCAATGAACAACTAAAGTGAAGCAGCTAGAAGTTGATCCTTCTTACTCCCCCCACCCCCGTAAAGTCAGTAAATAAAAATCTTAAAAAAAAAGTGATTTACAATTGACTGTGAAGGTGGTCTGATTTATTAAAATGACTGAGTTACAACCCAGTTTGTTTACACGTATGTAGTAAACATGAAACATGTCATTAGGAGATAGGTAGGGGACCTTTTGCTCCCTTTTAATTGTTTCATAAATCCTTTCAATTTTTTAAATTTGAACATCTTTTTCTCCTTTTGTTTTTTTGTTCAAAAATATTAAAGAGTTTTTGGGGTGATAAACACTGTGGAAATTGAAATAAAATGAGAAAAACTTAAGTTATTTTGAGATGTGAATTCCAGTGAGAAAAAAGAATTGTTAGTTTGATTTTAAGCAGAGATAAATATTGGAAAGAGGGCTATGTTCTTGACCAGAATCTCACAAACAAAATAGATTTCAGTTAACTTAAAATAATGGATTGTATCCAGAGAGAATTGGGGCGATATAATAGGATTTACAAGATTTATTCTTGTAGTGAATGGCAGGTAAACACATTTGTAAGCTTAGGGAAGGGTAGCTAAACCAAGAACTTCCAACTGTCTTACCGTATATAAATGTGTTTGGTGTGATAAGTAAAGTGTCTGAGATTTATTATTTTTATATTTAAACAGGCAGAAAAGATAGCATCGCAAATGATAACGGAAGGACGTATGAATGGATTTATTGATCAGATTGATGGAATAGTTCATTTTGAAAGTAAGAAGTTTTGCTTGTTTCTGTCATAATGAAATGTCAGTGAGATGTTGTATATTTACAAAAAAATATATTGAACAATTTCCTTTGACCAAGAATCTTACTCCTGGAATAGGCTTATTGCCCAAAGAAATAATTAAAAAAATATTTTTATGTGAACTTGTATTCATGGATCTACTTAATGCAGCATTTTCTATGCTGTGGAAATAATTGAAACTGGAATTGTTGTTAGTTCATTCATTTACTCATCAGACATTTAGTGAACACATACCATGTAGCGGGCACGTGGAAATGACAGCATTTCCTATCTAACAGCTCTTTAAACTAATGGAGGCATTGCAGGTAAGTAGAGTAGATCTTTTAACTTTCTCATTGTCTAATACCTCCTCAGCCCCTGTTCCTACCTCATTCACATTGTGGACCTTGTGTCCAGAACCATTCCACTTAAAAATGTTAATTTGAAATAGCTCCCTCTGCCCATAACCATTTTCCTCTTTCCTAGTGGTCTGTCTCAGCCGCTTCCACCTCACCACTTTCCCCAGTAGATGGCAGTGTCTTATGAGTCATTGGTGATGAGATAGCTCGCTTACAGCTGTCTTACTATTGTGTGGTTGAGATTGATTGGGTTGGTTGGTTTTACTTTGTTTTCATGGATAATAACTATGTGTACATTTTTATTTTGTTTTACACTTTGTGCTAGTGACTTAGGCACTTTTCCTAAGTATGACTTAATTAGCTTAATTTTATTAGCCAAGATTTTTGGAGTAAATTTTTAAAAACTAGTAACTTCTGTATATATCTTTTAACTTACATTTGCTGTGAATACAAAGGAGTAATTTCAGCTTTTTACATTATTTTTTACTTAGCCCGAGAAGCCCTGCCAACATGGGACAAACAGATCCAGTCGCTTTGTTTCCAAGTGAATAACCTTCTGGAGAAAATCAGTCAGACAGCACCAGAATGGACAGCACAAGCCATGGAAGCCCAGATGGCGCAGTGAGCCCCGCAGAGCGCCTGTGCTGCTACGCCTGTGTCCGTGCTGTCCAGGTTAATGTCACCGTCTCCAGAGCATCTGCATCATGACCGGATATCTTTCAGCCCCTTCTATGCTGGATTCCATTTAAAGAAGATATTATTAGAGCAGGAAGTACAAACATTTAAAAATATGTAGTTCCCATATTTCAGGGTCTCTGTGTATCAAGCTAACTCAGATGTTTTGAAAGCTTTTTCTTTAAGCAGAGGAAGTGAGAAATCTGTGGCTAAAAAGTTTGGGATTTGTGATAACTTTGTAGTCATGTAAAACTTAAGTGCTTTGTGCCCCTCCAAATGTGGTTATTCTAATAAATGGAGAAGTGAGCCAAATAAAAGTAGTACTTTGTTTTTAATTAGTGAACAGTGTTTTTTTTCCCTTTTTTTCTTTTATTTTTTTCAATTAAGCAGACAGTTATACCATATGCTGAAAATGCGAAGATAAGCCATAATGCCTGTTCTCTGGGCATTCACAATCAGAGCCAGTAGATAGTAAGTGTGATACTTGTAGTTGTACCAAGTACTAGAACACGTGGGCGGAGCTTTAGCAGAGGAAGAGGGGCTCCTCAGAGAGAGTTATTTCAACCCAGCTTCCTTGAGAAAATGGGGAAAGGACTTTCAAAAGTTTGTGGGTGAATATCAATTTCAGCTCCAGTAAGTCATCACTCCATTCTCACAACAAGAAAAAAGCTAACAGGCAGAAAACCAATGACCTTTCTTAGATGTACCAGAGAGCTGAAGTCACAGGGCACACCACCGCTCTGAAAACGGGAGAGACAGCAAGTAGAATAATAGAGATGTGCTTTCTAGGCACAGGATCTGCTCCAGCCAGTCCCTGACGTGGACAGTGGAACGGTAACTGACATTACTGGAGGCTGAGTGTGGCCTAGCTTGACAGTTAAAAACTCCTGAGTGCTCACTCCTAGAGAAGCTGCCATACTTCCTAAGAATCGACCCTCAGCAACCCCACCAAATTCTCATGATTCAGGTCAGGGATCCCCTTGTGTTTCAGACAGGCCACAGGAGGAGAAAGGAACTATTTTGAAACATACCTAGATCATTTTTCATGATAAAAGGCTGCCTTCTAAGGGGAAACTCCCTTTTCAGAGCCTTATCGGAGCTGGGGAAAAGGCAGACAAGTCTAGTTCCTTCATCCTTCCTGTATCAAAAAGGCTAAGAAACACTTTTGAAGGTCACTGTTGAGGGAATCAGGCCAAATATACTGCTCACAAAAATTAGGAGACATTTTATAACTTGAAGTGATATTTTATCCGCTAATTTTTGTGAGCAGTATAAAAAATAGAGATGAGATTACAGCATACTTCCCAAATATCATACCACCAGAGCAACCGTATAATCAGTGGACTGAGAGCTGCAAGACACCTTATAAGAAAGATTTCTTAGGGAAACAACACAACAAGGAAGAAGAAAAGAAGGAAAATAGAGGAAACACAAGATGCTGCCACTTACAGCTACAGCGGACACTAAGTGCAGCATAGCTCCGACCTGGATTACATAAGACCTTATGCTAAAGCCTACATTATCTTGGTTATTATTACCTGACATATTATGTCTGGCTTTAAGCCAAAAGATCACAAAGCAAGAAAAAATCTGAAGAGACATATCAAGCATCAGAACCAGATTCATTTATGGCAGGGATACTGCAATGATCAACTGATTAATTTGCTAAGGTCTCTAACGGAAAAAGTAGACAACATTCAAGAACAGATGGGTAATGTAAGCAGAGAGTGAAACTCTTAAGAATTAAAAGGAGATGCTAGAACTAAAAAATTACTGTAAACAAATGGAGATGCTTTTGACAGGCTCATCATTAGGCTGGACATGCCTGAGGAGAGATCAGTGAGCTTGAAGATAGATGACTTGAAATTTCCATACATTTAAGATAACATACCTTTGAAACTTCAAAATAATGTTCTCTTCTAGACCTCTTGAAGGCACAACTACAGGCACCAGAGCATGAGACCAGCAGAGCACGAGACCACAGAACCTCACTGTTACCTTGTTCCCCACATACCCTGTCTGTGTGTTGTAGATGTTAATAGCTATCCTGCGCCCTGCAAAAGAGATTTGTTTCTCCATTTTCCTTTTTATCCAATCCTAGTCTCCACTTTGCTTTCTCCTGCCTCCTTAATCTACCACCAATGGATTTCACATCCCTTCCTTATGCCTTCTCCTTTTATTCTAAATGGATAAAAGGAACTCAATACTGCCATTTTCCAGAGCATTTTCTGTTTCTGGAGATCTTGCTTCTGGGCACGTCCTCAAAAACTTGGCTCAAATAAAATCCTATAAAACTTAAAAAAAAAACAAAAACCCCAAACTTCCCAAACTGAAGATAAAAGGAATTTTTTTAAATGAAAGATGGAACAGAATACCCAAGAACTAGAGGACAGTTCTATAAGGTGTACCAGCATACGTATAATGGGAATACCAGGCGAGGGATGAAAGGGAACAAAAGAAGTATTTGAAATAATGATGGCTAACAGTTTTCCTAAATGAATGACAGACTCCAAAGCATAGCTCTAGGAAGCTTGGAGAACACTTTACTGGATAAATACCAAAGAAGCTGGGGGTGGTGGGTGGGGGTAGAACTTACTTACAAAGGAACTTGGATGAGAATTATATTGGATTTTTTGACAGAAACCATGCAAGCAAGAACAGAGTGGAAATATTTAAGAGGGTGATAAAAAACCCACCAATACAGGATTTTACCAGCAAAATTATCCTTAAAAAGTGAAGTAAAGACTCAATAAAACTGAAGAAATTTGCTGCTAGGAGATCTGCCTTGCAACAACTATTAAAGGAAGTTCTTCAGAGAGAAGGGAAATGGTGTGGGTTAGAAATGGGTTAGAAACTCAGATCTACAGAAAAAGAGCTTCGGAGAAGAAATAGTGAAGGTAAAATATTTTTTTTCTTGTTTTTAGTTGGCTTAATAGATAACTTTGTTCAAAATAATAGCAATAATTTTTGAACGATTATAGCATATGGATAAGTGAAATGAATGACAGCAATGATGGGGAGAAGGAATTGAGAATAGTCTGTAATGTGGTAGCTACACTACCCATGAAACAGAGTAGTATTATTTGAATGTGGGCTCAGATTAGTTGTAAATGTACATTGCACACTGGAGGGCAACCACTATAAACATTTTAAAAAGAAATGCAATTGATATGCTAAGAGAGGAGGGAGAAAATGGAATCATAAAATGATAAAATGCTCAATTAAAAGCAGAGCATCAAAAAAAAAAAAAGACATCAAAGGACATGAGGCAAAAACTGATAAAACTATAAGGAGAAATAGATGAATCCACTACTATACCTGGAAACTTTACAATCCTTCTATCAGCAATGGACAAATCCAGCAGGCAGAATATTGGGAAGGACATAGCCGAACTCAACAGCACCATCATCAACTGGATATAATTGACATCTATAGACTACATCCAGCAACAGCAGAGAACACATTGTTTTCAAGTTCACATAAAACATTCACCAAGATAGATCACATCCTGGGCCATAATATCCCCCGTAACAAATTAAAAAGAATAGAAGTCATACAATGTGTGTTCTTAGATCACAGTGAAATTAAACTAAAAATCAGTAACAGAAAGATAGCTGGAATATCCCCAAATAGTTGGAGATTAAACAGTATACTTCTGTATTTTTTAAATTCATTCTTTGAGTTTTAGAGAGAGAAGAGGGAGAGAGAGAGAAACAGAAACATCAATCTGTTTCTGTATGGGCCCTGACGGGATTGAACCCACAACCTTTGTTTCAGGAGGACGCTCTAACCCAGTGGTTTTCAACCACTGACAAATCATTGAAAAGCATGGCCTAAACAACCGAGCCATCTGGCTAGGGGAAAACAGTACACTTTTAAATAACACATGGTTCAAAGAAGAAATCTCGAGAAATTGAAAAATATTTTAAATTAAATGAAAATGAAAATACAACTTATCAAAATTTGTAGGATGCAGTGGAGGCAGTGCATATGTTAGAAGAAAGATAATAATCTAAGCTTCTACTTTAGAAAACTAGGGGAAAAAAAGCAAATTATACAAAGATTGTAGAATACAAGGTTAATATACAAAAGTCAATTTATTTCCTATCTATATCAATGAACACTTGGAGTTTGAAATTTTAAAAAAGTATGTGTTGCCAGTGCCCTCGGTGGTCCTTGGGATCTGTCTCTTGCTTCAACAGTGTTTGGATGGAACAGACCTAGGGACACCCCTTCTTCCAGCCTCTGACCGCCTTCCAACCTCTCTTCCAGTCACCACCTTCGGAACCACCTCAGCCCTGCTCAGCTCCGAGACCAGCCAGCACCATTGTTTGACCTTAACTCCTTATTGCTGAACAACCACGAGCTTCTACTGAATTCATCGTCGTTATTGCATTGAGGTGGAGGCTGCCGTCAACCACCCGCTCAACCTGCACCTGTGTGCCTCCTGCACCTACCTCTCTGGGCTTCTGTTTCCACCGGAATGATGTGGCTGTGGAAGGCATGGGCCACTTTTTCTGTGAGTTAGTCAAGGAGAAGTGTGAGGGAGCCCAGCGTCTCTTAAAGATACAAAATCTGTGTGACGGCCGCGTTCTCTTCCAGGATGTCCTGAAGCCTTCCCAGGATGAGTGGGGTACAGGGGTACACTCAGGGTGCGTGGAAGCTGCCGTGGTCATGGAGAAGAACCGGAACCAGGCCTCTTGGGATCTGCCTTCCTGGTTCTACCCACACAGACCTTCATCTCTGTGACTTCCAGGAGAACCACGGCCTAGATGAGCAGGTGAAACTCATCAAGAAGATGGACGACACCTGATCAACCCCCTCAGGCTGGACTGGGCGAGTATTTCTTCGAAAGGCTCTGCCTCAAGCACTGCCGGAGCCTCTGGAGCCTAGAGGCCTTTGAGGAGCCCCTCTGCAGTCCGCTGGTGTCTGGCTTCTGCCTGAGCCTCTCCCTGAAACTATTAGGCATCCTTTTAGCCACCCCGGAGCCCTCTCCCATGCCCTGGACCAAATGGAAACAATAAAGCTTTCTGCAGAAAAAAAAGAAAAGTGTCTGTGTCGAAAGTGGAGGAAATAGGAAATTTTGAGAGTAAAGAAGTGGTAGGAGAATAGGCCAAAGAAGTCGATTTGAGGTTCCAGTATGAAGGACCAAGGAAACTTTGGAGTCTGTTTTTATAGAATCCACACTTTAACTTGTGGCAGGCAGTGTGGGATGGATTGGAGAGAAGGCCGCGGAAGCTGGAGTTCCTGGAGGCAGAGAAACTGGTCCAGGAGCTGTAAACATGATTCTCCCATTGGAAACATAATGAGGGTTTGGGTTACATTCATGGCAGATGACATGCAAGGTTAATTTCATTCAATACATGATTTGACATAGGTATCTATTAGGTGTCAGGCATTGCTTTCTTCACTAGGGATACAGCAACAAACAAAATAGATCATCCAGTGGGAGGAGATGGAGTGGAGTTTAACTGATAAAAGTGGGTGTCTGATTAGAGGGCTACAGGACATCCAGATGGGCTTGTGTAGTGGGCAACTATAGAGACATTCTGAAGAGTAAGTTAGGAGAAACTGGAAATACAGTCCTCAGACAGGAGGCAGTGAAGCCATGGGAGTAGATGACACCGAGAAGGAGAGGTGTGAGAGAAGTGGACCTCGGACAGAACCTACGTCTGTAAGGCAAGTAATGGAAGGGGCGAAGCATTGACGTTTGTGGAATGCCGCTAAGTTCCAGGAGCTTTTACATGTCATTCCAATGGAATTTCACAATATATTTATACAGTAGATAGTTCTGCCTCTTCCTCTCCCTTTCCCAACAAATCAAATGGACTCAGAAGTTCAAGAGAGCTAAAGGAAACTAGGAAGTGACATTTTCATCCAGGCAAACTTGCAGATAGATAAATAAGATGAAAAATGTGGAAAAAAATTGTTGCTTCACACATTTATCAATAGTTAACCAAAATTGAGTCATATTGAATTTGATAGTTGAGTTTTTTTATTACTTGCTCTGATACCTCATATTTAAAAGAGAAAGAAAACTTACAACATAATAATGAACCCATCACATGCTTTGGGAAGCAGAGTACATTGTTGCTTTGTCAGCATTAATAATACTTACAGATAAAGGAAGAAAAGTGTTGGCTAATAAATGACTTAAAATACTTATCTGTAGTCTTTTTCTCCCCCTATAATTTAAAGTTCTTAGATGAAAAAGAGCTGGGTTGCTGTGGGCCAAAATCTCCTGTTAATAAACCAAACTCTCCCTGGCCAGTTGGCTCAGCGGTAGAGCGTCAGCCTGGCGTGCGGGGGACCTGGGTTCGATTCCCGGCCAGGGCACATAGGAGAAGCGCCCATTTGCTTCTCCACCCCCCCTCCTTCCTCTCTGTCTCTCTCTTCCCCTCCCGCAGCTGAGGCTCCATTGGAGCAAAGATGGCCCGGGTGCTGGGGATGGCTCCTTGGCCTCTGCCCTAGGCGCTAGAGTGGCTCTGGTCGCGGCAGAGCATCGCCCCCTGGTGGGCAAAGCGTCGCCCCTGGTGGGCGTGCCGGGTGGATCCCGGTCGGGCGCATGCGGGAGTCTGTCTGACTGTCTCTCCCCGTTTCCAGCTTCAGAAAAATACAAAAAAAAAAAAATAAAAATAAATAAATAAATAAAAATAAACCAAACTCTGAGAACAAAATGATGAGATTGACCCTTGAAATTAATGAACGATGGACATTTTATATTGAGAGCAAAGAAGCATAAAGAATGATGTTAGTAAAATCTTTGATTTATATTTTAAATGCAATACAAAATTTATAAGCCAGAAACATTTAATAATCTGAAAGCAAGGAGAAACTGAGCTAAACTAAGGGACAACATTCATTTAAAATAAAACAAAATTTCATTTTTTACCCCATTGATTGCAATTTCATTTAATATTTCAGTTGTATAAGTGGAGATGTACTCAAGCTGAAGAGATGCCTGCTGAGTTTAGTTGCCTCAATAAGAGTTCTTCACCTACAAGGGACACACAGAAAAATAGCTTTAAATTTTCTCAATATACTTTTTTATTTTTAATAAACTTTTAATTTTGCAACCATTTTAGATTCACAGAAGAGTTGCAAAGACAGCAGAATGTTTCCACATACACTGTACCTGTTGCCCTGCTGGTTAACGTCTCACTATGGTAGTTTGTCACCTTAATGAATCAATAGCGATACATTATTATTAACCAAAGCCTACACTTCATTTAGATTCCGCTGTTTTTGACCTAATGCCCTTTTTCTGTTCTAGGATCCCATCCAGGATAGTACAATGCATTTAGTCGTCATGTTTTCTTAGGTTCCTCTAAGCTTTGTTTCTCAGACTTTCCTTGTTTTTGATGACCTTGAGAGTGAGTGTTGAAGAGTACTGGCATTTTGTAGAATGTGCCTCAATTTTAATTTGCCTAATGTTTTTCTCTGGAGTTGTGGGGTTTGGAGAGGGACACCACAGAGGTAAAGTGCTGTTCTCATCACATCATTTCAGGAAGACCTGCTGTCAACATGACTTACCACTGAAAATGTTAACTTTGCTCACCTGGCTGAGGTAGTTATATCAGGTTTCTCCACTGTAGTTACCCCTCGCCACCCCCCCCCCCATGTCCTGTTATACGTCTTGGAAGGGGGCTGCTATGCGAACCTTAAGGAATGGGGAATTATGCTCCGTCTCCTTGAGAGAAGAGTATTGGAATTCTTCTGTACCTCTGAGAGATCTATATTTTCCTTTGTTTGTTTATGTTTATGTATTTACATTAGTATAAACTCATAGATATTTATTTTACACTTTGAGTTATAATGCACTACAACCCCTTTTATTGCTGGAGTTTTTCCAGTTTTGGCTATTGGGAGCTTTTTCAGTTGGTTCCTAGATCCCTTTGTCTCAGTCTGTTTTTAACATAAATCATATGATTCTTTTATCTATCTCTTGATGTGCCCATTTCAGATATTTGTGTATCCAGAGTTTTACTGTCAATGAATTGGTAGTGTCCAAGTTGCTGAGGTAAAGTCAGGACCCCTAGGATATTTCACTTCAAACCAGTTCAAATTTTCCAATAAGATTATTTCCCTGAGGCTAAAAAAATGTTTAGATATCAGAATTCATTAGTAACTACAGGTTGGGGCAAAAGTAGGTTTATAGTCATGACTACATAGAACACAGTTTATTCTTGTATTATTATTTATTTAATTAATGTATTATTTACCACTGAAAACCGACCTTGCCCCACCCTGTATGTGTGGGTAGATACTTTATCCAAATTGTCCCATGTATTTATTTGAATAAACAGCATTGAAAACGATCTAACTTCACATCCTTTTTTTTTTTTTGTATTTTTCCAAAGCCAGAAATGGGGAGGCAGTCAGACAGACTCCCGCATGCGCCCGACTGGGATCCACCCGGCACACCCACCAGGGGGCGATGCTCTGCCCATCAGGGGTGTCGCTCTGTTGCGACCAGAGCCATTCTAGCACCTGAGGCAGAGGCCACAGAGCCATCCCCAGCACCCGGGCCAACTTTGCTCCAATGGAGCCTCGGCTGCGGGAGAGGAAGAGAGAGACAGAGAGGAAGGAGAGGGGGAGGGGTGGAGAAGCAGATGGGCACTTCTCCTGTGTGCCCTGGCCGGGAATTGAACCCGGGACTCCTGCACACCAGGCTGACGCTCTACCACTGAGCCAACCGGCCAGGGCCTAACTTCACATCCTTACTTCTGACCTCATCCTGTCCTGTCTTTGCTGTATATCATTATCAGATTAATTTTTCTGAAGTGAAATTCTATTTATGTTACTTCCTTACTTAAAACCTGTGGTAACTCCCCACAGCTTACCAAGTAAATGGCAAATATTGGCCTATTCTTCATGACATTGCATGCCAAGACCCTAACTCAGCTTTAAAAATCTTCTATTTACTATTATTTTCCTATTGGTATAATATGTTCCCACAAAATTGGAAGTAAGCTCATAAAGACGTTTTACCTCTTTTTTTTTTCTCACCTCTATTGTTCCACCAATTTTGTTGCTGATTTTAAAGAACATTCATTTCTAGTAATTAAAATCACATCTTGCCTGACCAGGCGGTGGCGCAGTGGACAGAGCGTCAGACTGGGATGCGGAGGACCCAGGTTTGAGACCTCGAGGTCCCTAGCTTGAGCGCAGGCTCATCTGGTTTGAGCAAAGCTCACCAGCTTGGACCCAAGGTCACTGGCTTGAGCAAGGGGTTACTTGGTCTGCTGTAGCCCCACGGTCAAGGCACATATGAGAAAGCAATCAATGAACAACTAAGGTGTTGCAACGAAAAACTGATGATTGATGCTTCTCATCTCTCTCCATTCCTGTCTGTCTGTCCCTATCTATCCGTCTCTCTGACTCTCTCTCCGTCTCTGTAAAAAAAAAAAAAAAAAAAAAAAAAAAAAAAAAAAATCACATCTTGTGTTGGAGGTCTTCAGTTTGCTCCATGCAATCCACCTCCACCCTTGCCAGCCCTACCCTCCTGGTGGGTTCAACCAATGAGAAACCCAAAAGGACATCAGAGGGTGAGGTCTGGGTGTTTTTTCCCCTTGACTCAGTCCTAAGGGGATTGCCTCAGGCTGCTCACCTTCCTCTCTGGAGAGGTTACCGTTCCCCTCTGAGCAGCCCTTCTTCACAGAGCTCTCTCCTTTGGGATTCAGGTAACTGCTCCTTCCCCCTACTCCTCAGAGGAGTAGGGGGAAGTAACGGTTTAGTAGCTGTTGCTAGCTCAGATTACTCACCATTCCTGTCCTTTCCTTACAACTCTCACCCACACCTTTATAAGTAGGCTTCATTGAATTCTTGCATTATCACAATTTGAGTGACATCTATTTTCTATTGTGCCCTGATACTCACTTACTCTTTAGAATCAAAAAATCACTTTTTTCAAGAAACTTTCCCTGGTGTATGGATATCCTGGGTTTGATTCTTGGTCAGGGCACACAGGAGAAGTAACTGTCTGCTTCTCTCCCCCTCCCACAGTGGTTCGATTTGTTTGTCAGCCTTGGGTGCTGGGGATAGCTGGGTTGGTCCTAGTGTGTCAGCCTCCAGTGCTAAAAATATCTTGGTTGATTTGAGCATCTGCCCCACACGGGGTTGCTGGATGGGTCCCAGTGTGTGTGTGGGAGGCATGTGGAAGTCCGTCTGTCTATCTCCCCTCTTCTCACTTAAAAAAAAAAAGAAAAGAAAAACTTTCATTTGTACATCTCACAGAATATGATCTTTTCTCCCTCTGAACATAAAATAGTACTTTATCTAAAGCATTAGTCAAAATTTGCATTTTATTTAAGGACTTGTTTAATTCCTTCTTTTTTATTATAAAGTCCCTAAGGCCTGACCAGGCACTGGCACAGTGGATAGAGCATCGGACTGGGATGTGGAGGACCTAGATTTGAAACCTGAGGTCACCGTCTTGAGGGCGGGCTCACCAGCTTGAGCATGGGATCATAGATATGAACCCATGGTCACTGGCTTGAGCCCAAAGGTCGCTGGCTTGAAGCCCAAGGTCACTGGCTTGAGCCCAACATTGCTGGCTTGAGCAAGGGGTCACTCGCTCTGCTGTAGAATCCCAGTCAAGGCACATATGAGAAAGCAATCAATGAACAGCTCAGGTGCCACAACAAAGAATTGATGCTTCTCATCTATATCCTCTCCTGTTGGTCTGTCCCTATCTGTCCCTCTCTCTAATTCTCTCTCTGTCTGTCCAAAAAAAAAAAAAAAGTCCCTAAGGACAGGGGTTTAGCTTATTTTTGTCCCCCACAATACCTACCAGTGTCCCGCATAGTACTAGCTACTTGATACATTGTTTACTAAATAAATGAAAAGTTTCCCAACCTCAAAGCTCTCTTAACTGCATCCTTTTGGGTTTTCATGGAAGCTTCATTATATAGGCATGCTCGATTAAATCATTGGCCGTTAGAGATTGAACTCAATCTTTAGCTTCATCTCTCTTTCTGGGAGGTCTGGGAGGTGGGGCTAAAAGTTTCAACCCTCTAATCACAAGGTGGGTTCCCTGGCAACCAACCCCCATCCTCCAGGGCTTTCCAAAAGTCACTTCGTTACTATAAACTGCTTTGTTGTTGAGAAAGGCTTGTTAAGAATAACAAGACACCTTTATTGCTCTTGTCATTTAAGAAGTAACAGAATTTAGAAGATTTGTGCCATGAACAAGGATAAAGACCCAATATATGTTTCTTTTTTTAAAAAATTATTTTATTTATTGTGGTTTTTTTTTTTTTTTTTTTTTTTTTTTTTTTTTTTTTTTTACAGAGACAGAGTCAGAGAGAGGGACAGACAGGGACAGACGACAAGAACGGAGAGATGAGAAGCATCAATCATCAGTTTTTCATTGCGACACCTTAATTGTTCATTGATTGCCCTCCCATATGTGCCTTGGCCACGGGCCTTCAGCAGACCGAGTAACCCCTTGCTTGAGCCAGTGACCTTGGGTCCAAGCTGACAAGCTGTGCTCAAACCAGATGAGCTTGTGCTCAAGCTGGCAACCTGAGAGTCTCGAACCTGGGTCCTCCGCATCCCAGTCTGATGCTCTATCCACTGCGCCACTGCCTGGTCAGGCCCAATATATATTTTATTTTAAGTAAAATTTAAGGTAGAATCTGCAAAAATTTATAGTGATTGCATTTTCCAGAGGCAATAAAAGAAATCAAGAATTACTCCTATGTTTCTAGCTTTGATGACTGGGAAAATGGAAGTACTATTAACTGAGATAGGAAACATAGAAGGTGGAGCAGAGTGGTGGAGGTAGTTGCAGGTCTTGTGACTGGAATAGTGGGATGAAAGGCACTGCTCTTTCAAATGGTAGCTACCCCTTTAAGATCCTGCCCTTCTCCCTTAATCCACTCAGATTCTGCTGGATTTCCTTGCCCTAATTAAAAGTCATTGCCAGAGTTTCTGGGCACGCTCTGAAGTTGGAGCTGGACTAATTAAAGCTCTCCTGAGGCTCAAGGTATTGCATCTGTGGCTTTCAGCAGAGTTTCATTTTGAGAGCATATCGTCCCCATCTAATCATTCTTTTCTCATTTTTCTTAAGTCCTTTTCTACCATAATTTTATAGTACCTGTATTTTTCTTTTATAACTCAGGAGTAATAAACATCTGAGAATTTTTCAATAATAAAAAATTTGGGGGCTATGGTTGAAAAAAGGGTTAGCTTTATCTGGTGAATTGCATAAAGCTTTGAAGCAAATATACTAAACCATTATCATTTTATCATAAAATCTTCACATCTAGTCATGTCCTGTCTTGCTTCATAGGTAATTTGGTGTTCCAGAACAGAAGTCTACTGAAATTTGGTATGTGAGATAGTAGACTTCTTGTATGTTAAGTGTTGCATCAAATCATTGGAAATCACTGTTGTATACTAGCCTAAATATACCCAGAGTTACTGTCTTTTAAAAAAAATCTGAAGAATATTTATTGTTCCTTCTGCACAAACCTTCATGCTAAGATAACCCTTGATTGTTAGGATATGACAGCAACATGCCTTAATAAAGAGAGCCAAAGTACAGATATCTCTGTCAACCATAAGTTGATGTAAACACAGCAAATACAAAGAGAATAACCAAATCACGAGGAAGTCAGACTTTGTGGGTATATGTCAGGACTTACAGTAGAGGGATATGAAATATGAGGGAAATTAACAGTGAATTATGTTTGAATTTGGACTGTAGAGTGTTTTGCTTTCTAAGAGTCCAATTTTACATGTTGTCCCAAGAGGCACTGAGTTTAGATAATAGAAAACTCATATTCAATAAAGTCATTCTTGAGTGCCCAACTTTAATGGAAATGCCAGTGCTATTATTGTTGCTGTTACTGCTGCTATTTCTTACATGAAAGTGTTGGTGATGAAATGGTTATGGATGTCAGACCGGTGGAGTCAGACTGGACCTGGGTTCAGCAACCTCGGTACTGGAGTTCAGGCTAAGAAACAATTCAGAGCCAAGACAGAAACTATAAGAAGAAGTTTATTTAGAAAGTCACAGAGGTAGAAGAAGTGAGCTGTAGAAGAGATGGGCTCAGGAAAGGCATGGGAGTGCTCCATAGAGAGTGTATATTTCTTTTTCCTTTTTTTTTTTTGACAGAGAGAGTCAGAGAGAGGGACAGATAGGGACAGACAGACAGGAAGGGAGAGAGATGAGAAGCATCAACTTTTCATTGTGGCTTCTTAGTTGTCCATTGATTGCTTTCTCATATGTGCCTTGATGGGGGAGGAGGACACACTACAGCAGAGTGAGTGACCCCTTGCTCAAGCCAGTGATGTGGGGCTCAAGCCAGCGACCTTGGGCTTCAAGCCAGCGACCTTTGGGCTCAAGCCAGTGACCATGGGGTCAGGTCTAGGATCCCACACTCGAGCCAGTGACCCCACACTCAAGCTGGTAAGCCTGTGCTCAATCCAGATGAGCCCACGCTCAAGCTGGCAACCTTGGGGTTTCGAACCTGGGTCCTCTGTATCCCAGTTTGACACTCTATCCACTGTGCAACCATCTGTTTGGGCCATATATTTCTTATTATAAATAACAATATCATAGCAGTCCTCCATAGTCTTCCTGCATCCAAGCTGGTCCATCACTTCAAATTTACCTGGAACCTGTATTCCTACGTCAGTGCTCGCTTGACAGATCCTTGACATGATTAGGGCAAGTCCTAGTAGTGTGTCCTAGCAAAGTTGATTGTAAAGCACATTTTGTTAGGTTAGCCCTAATTTCTCTCCATTGTGAGAAGCAGTACGGGGTCACAGAACATCTATTAGATTTGGAGTGAGAATATTTTTGTTCAAATCCTGGTTTCTTGAACTGTGTGACCTTGCACTAGTCATTTAACAGCCTGGTCATTTAAGTAGTCAGCCATTTAAATTCCTACCTACTAATCTGTAAAATAGAAATGATTTCTGACCTACCCACTTAACCTGCTTATTGAAACTATTAAATGAGATAAGTCTGGGGTTGAGTTTAAAGAACAATAGAGAATCAGATAAATATAAGGGAGCATGGCTGTAGTATACTGAAAGGTAGCAAGAATATTTCTTTGGTGGTTTCCACATAGATTATTGGCAATAATATCAACTAATAATCATTGAGATTCTACTCTACATCAGGCACTGTACCTGACTTACATTGTCCACTTAATTTTATAACAGCTCTGCAAAGTAGAAATGATCTTTATTGAGCTGATGGGGAAATAAAGGCTCATGAATTTATCTAGATTGTGAAATACCAATTCTTCCCTGGCTCACTCCACAGTCCCTGTTCTGCCCTTTGTCCCTCAGGTTTAGAGCCCCGTTCCATCACAGCACTTACTACAGTGTCATACTGTCATTGGTTTGTTGTGATTGAATCTGGAACCCTTGGTTCACATTTATTCCTTGAGTGCAAGCTCAATGTTAGATGCACAGAGGTACTTTTCATTATCTTGTTGAATTAAGTACTTGTCACATGCTTGATACCCTTACAGTGGGCTAGTCACTTGGTTGTAATACATTTCTATGTCAGAGTGCAGGACCTGTTTTAAAAAGCACAATAGAAAAATACTAAAATAAAAAATGCAGTGCCTTCAGATACTCAGGCAATGTGATAATACTATTTGTTTTCTTCTATTATTTCCCTCGGAGAGAGAGCAGTTTCAAAAACAAGCAAATTACATCAATCGTCCCATATTATAGTACACCGTTTTTATTTCTTAAATTAGTAGATTTCTTTCTAGATCTCATTGCTTAGTAACACCTGGCTAGTTTGGCAGTTTCCTTGAACAAGAGAGAAGAGAGTATGAAACTAGGAATAGTTTTTAAAACAGGGCATTGTCTGGGATATTTCCTCACACAACTAAAAGTGGATCGTGCAGGAATGGCTCAAACATGTCTAAACCCACGCAGGCTTCATCACAGCTAATTGCAAAGTAACCAGGCCTATCCTCAGCAATGGTCCCCTGAGTCCTAGCAAACAGCCTCATGCAAAAGATGCTCAATTATTTCGCGTGAGGATAAAATTGGTTTAATAGTTTTGAAAGAAGGAAGAAGCTTAAAAATGTTATTTTAAATGTTTATCTCTATTAAACATTGTCACCATCAGAAAATAGCTCTAGATAGTTCCCTTCCTGTTAGGGAGTGTAGTATGTAAGCACCAATTTTTTTTTTTAATTTTAATAAAATGATTATAAGTACACAAAATGAGTACAAAAATTGACATTAAGTGTTTAGAAATTCTTTAAAACGATAGATATTTAAAAGTGCCAAGATTGGCCTGACCAGGCGGTGGTGCAGTGGATACAGCATTGACCTGGGATGCTGAGGACCCAGGTTTGAAACCCTGAGGTCCCTGGCTTTAGGGCAGGCTCACCAGCTTTAGTGCGGGGCCACCAGCTTGAGCATGGGATTATAGACATGACTCCATGGTTGCTGGCCTTTGCCCAAAGGTCACTGACTTGAAGCCCAAGGTCACTGGCTTGAACCCAAAGTTGCTGGCTTGGGCAAGGGGTCACTGGCTCAGCTGGAGCCCCTCCTCCCCCAGTCAGGGCACATATAAGAAAGCAATCAGTGAACAACTAAAGTGCTGCAACAAGTTGACGCTTTTCATCTCTCTCCCTTCCTGTCCCTGTCAGTCCCTCTCTCTCTCTCTCTCTCTCTCTCTCTGTCTCACTCGCTAAAAAAAAAAAAAAAAAGAAAAGTGCCACAATTGAAAAAGTAGCAAAAAGGCGGAATAGACAACTCACAAAAAAAGACATGAAGATGACCCATAAATGTACAAAAAATGTTTAAACTCACTAAATATTAAAAAATGCAAATGAAACACTTTAGATTAGCAAAAATTAGAAAATATGCAACACATTCTCTTGACAAAGCTGTGGAGAAACAGGCACTCTAATATTTTGCTGGTGGGGATGCAAACTTGTGTGACCATTCTGGAAGGGACTTTGGCAATACTGAACAAAACTACATATAGATTTACCATTTGGCCCAGTATCCCCACTTTTAGAAATTGGGCCTGAAAATATACCTCCTACAATGCAAAAAATATATATATTTGTGAGGTTATTCATAGAAGTATTGTTTGTTTTTACAAAATATTGTAAACAAACCAAATGCTTACATATGGGACTGGTTAAATAAACTCTGGTACATTCATACAACAGGGTGTTATGAAGCTGTCAGAAAGCGAATGAGAGCAATCGCTATAAACTGCTGTGGAATGACTTCCAGGATGTACAGCGAAGTGAAAAGAGAACTGTACAAAAGAATATAGCATGACATCCTTCATATAAGAAATAAAAGGATATAAGAAAACATATATGTATATATCTGTTCAAATGAGCAATAAAAGTTGCAGAAAGAATAAATTAAAAAATGGGTGAAATTTGTTAAGTTCAAAGAAAATGAGGTGGAAAGAATGGGAGAATGGAAATGGAGTGGTCTGGATGGGAATGACACTTCTCTAAGTATACCTTTTCTGTATGGCTCAGGCTCTGAAACATGCTAATATTTCACAAATAAAGTCAACATGTAAATAATTAAAATCAACCAGAATGTGAGAAAACCCCCAAAGCAAACAGGAACAAATGGACCTAGTTGTATTACAATTAATATTATAACCACACATCATTTTCATGTCTCCTTTTGTGAATTATTTATTTCTACCTTTTTGCTATTTTTTTCAATCTTGGCATTCTTTTTTTTAGAGAGAGAGAGAGAGATAGAGAGAGTGGGACAGGGACAGAAAGGGAGAGAGATGAGAAGCATCAATTCTTTGTTGTGGCACCTTAGTTGTTCATTGATTGAGTGGAAAAGAAAAAGGTCACCTTAGTAACTTTGGAAAACAGTATTTTGACTATATAATTCAGTGTTTTTCAACCCCCGGTCTGTGGACTGGTGTTGGTCAGTAGAAACTAGACTATAATCCTCATACAACATCAGAGAAATTAAGTCTTTTGCAGACCAGCATGACATTTCTGGCAGACCAGCCACAGAAAAACACTAAGATAATATAAAGCTGAAGTAAAAAATAATTAACAAATATTATACTCTAGTTAATAAACTCATTTTTTACAGGAGAATAGATTAGCAATTCTGAAACAAAAATACAAACAAATAAATGTACTGTGGATAACAAGACTGAGGACTTTCAATGTCAGAGAAAAAAACTACAAGGAAGAAGAGGAGGAAGGCTAGTATGAATCCTGTGCTATTGCATTGGAATTGGGAGTGTGAACTCATTGCTATTTACACACATACACATGCACACACAGATATAGAAATGGGTGTATAGGTATGTATACATAAATATATTTCTAGTCTTCTCCACTGACATTTGTTTTTAAGCGAGAGAGAGACAGAGAGAGGGACAGACAAGGACAGACAGACAGGAAGGGAGAAAGATGAAAAGCATCAACTCATAGTTGCATCACTTTAGTTGTTCATTGATTGCTTTCCCATATGTGCCTTGACTGGGGTTGCTCCAGCCGAGCCAGTGACCCCTTGCTCAAGCCAGAGACCTTGGGCTTTTTTTTTTTTTTAGAGAGAGAGAGAGAGAGAGAGAAGAGCAGAAAGCATCAACTCTCATATGTGCCTTGGTCAGGCAAGCCCAGGGTTTTGAACCGGCGACCTCAGCGTTCCCAGGTCGACACTTTATCCACTGTGCCACCACAGGTCAGGCAAGCTTTAAGCCAATGACCCATGGGCTCAAGCCAGCAACCATGGGGTCATGTCTGTGATCCCACACACAAGCTGGTGACCCTGTGCTCAGTATCTCAGGTTGATGCTCCATCCACTGTGTCACCACCTAGTCAGGCTATGCTGTGATTTTTAATATAATAAAAACTTCTCTTCAATTTTAGAGTCACCCTTTCCTTCAGCTGACAGTCCTCACTCAGTATATGCTGTGTTTGTCATTTAAATTGGCTACTTATCTATAAATCGGCTTCTGTTAGACCTGTTAGCAGCTTGAGACCTGATCATTCTCTGCGTGCTGGGGGTCTGATCAGTAGTACTCTGTATAGTCTGTAGCAGGCAGCTCTATCCAAAATATTTGTGTTCTGACTGCCAGTTAGTTTGTATGAAAGTTTACTTCCTCAGTGTAGTGGTCTGAACAGTCTTTTGTCCAACAGTCAAAGCTCTGGGTGTCTGTTTTTTTTCACTACTTTTGACTTCCTCCTCTGTATATGGGAAATTGTGGCGAGTCAGGTGCTTCTGTGGGCTTGAGCAGAGAAAAGAGCAGAGGTGGCGGCCTGAGGAGGACTCTCACGCTGTGGGAAGCTGAGGCTCCTCTCCAGGGAAGGTGACCTGACAGCCGCGGGGAAGGCTGCCCACCCCGCCCAGTCTGGCCCCGCCCCGAAGAGCAGCACGAAGGCGAATCAGCATCTCAGATTTAAACCAGTTTAGCTTATTTTGAAACACCTCTCACGTGAGACCTTTTATTTATTTATTTATTTATTTATTTATTTATTTATTTATTTATTTATTTATTTATTTATTTATTTTTTCATTTTTCTGAAGCTGGAAACGGGGAGAGACAGTCAGACAGACTCCCGCATGCGCCCGACCGGGATCCACCCGGCACGCCCACCATGGGGCGACTCTCTGCCCACCAGGGGGCGATGCTCTGCCCATCCTGGGCTTCGCCATATTGCGACCAGAGCCACTCTAGCGCCTGAGGCAGAGGCCAAGGAGCCATCCCCAGCACCCGGGCCATCTTTGCTCCAATGGAGCCTTGGCTGCGGGAGGGGAAGAGAGAGACAGAGAGGAAAGCGCGGCGGAGGGGTGGAGAAGCAAATGGGTGCTTCTCCTGTGTGCCCTGGCCGGGAATCGAACCCGGGTCCTCCGCACGCTAGGCCGACGCTCTACCACTGAGCCAACCGGCCAGGGCCTCACGTGAGACCTTTTACTTGAGGAAAACAAAGGTGTCCAGTAGTTTTTTCTTTTTCTTTTTTTTAATAATTTTATTTTTTTAATGGGGTGACATCAATAAATCAGGATACATATATTCAAAGATAACAAGTTCAGGTTATCTTGTCGTTCAATTATGTTGCATACCCACCACCCAAAGTCAGATTGTCCTCTGTCACCTTCTATCTTGTTTTCTTTGTGCCCCTCCCCACCCCCTTTCCCTCTCCCATTCCCCCCCCCCCCCCCGTAACCACCACACTCTTATCAATGTCTCTTAGTTTCACTATTATGTCCCACCTACGTATGGAATAATACAGTTCCTGGTTTTTTCTGATTTACTTATTTCGCTTCGTATCATGTTATCAAGATCCCACCATTTTGCTGTAAATGTTCCGATGTCATCATTTCTTATGGCTGAGTAGTATTCCATAGTGTATATGTGCCACATCTTCTTTATCCAGTCATCTATTGATGGGCTTTTTGGTTGTTTCCATGTCCTGGCCACTGTGAACAATGCTGCAATGAACATGGGGCTGCATGTGTCTTTACGTATCAATGTTTCTGAGTTTTTGGGATATATACCCAGTAGAGGGATTGCTGGGTCATAAGGTAGTTCTATTTTCAGTTTTTTGAGGAACCACCATACTTTCTTCCATAATGGTTGTACTACTTTACATTCCCACCAACAGTGTATGAGGGTTCCTTTTTCTCCACAGCCTCTCCAACATTTGCTATTACCTGTCTTGCTAATGACAGCTAATCGAACAGGTGTGAGGTGGTATCTCATTGCCGTTTTGATTTGCATTTCTCTAATAGCTAAAGAAGATGAGCATCTTTTCATATATCTGTTGGCCATTTGTATTTCTTCCTGGGAGAAGTGTCTATTCATATCCTCTTCCCATTTTTTTATTGGATTGTTTGTTTGTTTGTTGTTGAGTTTTATGAGTTCTTTGTATATTTTGGATATTAGGCCCTTATCTGAGCTGTTGTTTGAAAATATCATTTCCCATTTAGTTGGCTT
Organism: Saccopteryx leptura; assembly: GCF_036850995.1. Classification (NCBI taxonomy): domain Eukaryota; kingdom Metazoa; phylum Chordata; class Mammalia; order Chiroptera; family Emballonuridae; genus Saccopteryx; species Saccopteryx leptura. Next base: position 64,468,431 of record NC_089507.1, read on the forward strand.
TCTGTTTATTTTGTTATCAGTTTCTCTTGCTGAGCAAAAACTTCTTAGTCTGATGTAGTCCCATTCATTAACTTTTGCCTTCACTTCTCTTGCCTGTGGAGTCAAATTCATAAAATGCTCTTTAAAACCCAGGTCCATGAGTTGAGTACCTATGTCTTCTTCTATGTACTTAATTGTTTCAGGTCTTATGTTTAGATCTTTGATCCATTTTGAGTTAATTTTTGTACAGGGGGAGAGACTGTAGTCCAGTTTCATTCTTTTGCATGTGGCTTTCCAGTTTTCCCAGCACCATTTATTGAAGAGGCTTTCTTTTCTCCATTGTGTGTTGTTGGCCCCTTTATCAAAAATTATTTGACTATATATATGTGGTTTTATTTCTGGACTTTCTATTCTGTTCCATTGGTCTGAGTGTCTATTTTTCTGCCAATACCATGCTGTTTTGATTGTTGTGGCCCTATAATATAGATTGAAGTCAGGTATTGTAATGCCCCCAGCTTCATTCTTTTTCTTTAGGATTGTTTTGGCTATTCGGGGTTTTTTATAGTTCCATATAAATCTGATGATTTTTTGCTCTATTTCTTTAAAAAATGTCATTGGAATTTTGATGGGAATTGCATTAAATTTGTATATTGCTTTGGGTAATATAGCCATCTTGATTATATTTATTCTTCCTAGCCAAGAACAAGGTATATTCTTCCATCTCATTATATCTTTTTCGATTTCCCTTAACAATGGTTTATAGTTTTTATTATATAAGTCCTTTACATTCTTTGTTATGTTTATTCCTAAGTATTTTATTTTTTTTGTTGCAATCGTGAAGGGGATTATTCTTTTGAGTTCCTTCTCAGTTGTTTCATTGTTGGCATATAGAAAGGCTATTGACTTCTGTATGTTAATTTTGTATCCTGAGACCTTACTGTATTGGCTTATTGTTTCTAGTAGTCTTTTTGTGGATTCTTTGGGGTTTTCGATGTATAGGATCATATCATCTGCAAAAAGTGATAACTTTACTTCTGCTTTTCCGATATGGATGCCTTTTATTTCTTTGTCTTGTCTGATTGCTCTGGCTAGAATCTCTAGTACCACATTAAATAAGAGTGGAGAGAGTGGACAACCCTGTCTTGTTCCTGATTTAAGGGGGAAAGCCTTCAGTTTAGTGCCATTTAATATGATGTTAGCTGATGGTTTATCATATATGGCCTTTATCATGTTGAGATATTTTCCTTCTATACCCATTTTGTTGAGAGTCTTAAACATAAAATTGTGTTGTATTTTATCGAAAGCCTTTTCTGCGTCTATTGATAAGATCATGTGGTTTTTGTTCTTTGTTTTGTTGATATGGTGTATTACGTTAACCGTCTTACGTATGTTGAACCAACCTTGAGATTCTGGGATGAATTCCACTTGATCATGATGTATTATTTTTTTAATATGTTGTTGTATTTGATTTGCTAGTATTTTGTTTAGTATTTTAGCATCTGTATTCATTAGAGATATTGGTCTGTAGTTTTCTTTTTTTGTGCCATCCTTGCCTGGTTTTGGTATGAGGGTTATGTTGGCCTCATAAAATGTGTTTGGAAGTATTGCTTCTTCTTCAATTTTTTGGAAGACTTTGAGTAGAATAGGAACCAAGTCTTCTTTGAATGTTTGATAAAATTCACTGGTATAGCTGTCAGGGCCTGGACTTTTATTTTTGGGGAGGTTTTTAATGGTTTTTTCTATTTCTTCTCTACTGATAGGTCTGTTTAGGCTTTCTGCTTCTTCTTGACTCAGTCTAGGAAGGTTGTATTGTTCTAGGAATTTATCCATTTCTTCTAGATTGTTGAATTTAGTGGCATAAAGTTTTTCATAGTATTCTACAATAATTCTTTGTATATCTACGGTGTCCGTGGTGATTTCTCCTCTTTCATTTTGGATTTTGTTTATATGAGTTCTTTCTCTTTTTTCCTTGGTAAGTCTTGCCAAGGGTTTGTCAATTTTGTTGATCTTTTCAAAGAACCAGCTCCTTGTTCTATTAATTTTTTCTATAGTTTTTCTGTTCTCTAATTCATTTATTTCTGCTCTGATTTTTATTATCTCCTTTCTTCGGCTGGTTTTGGGTTGTCTTTGTTCTTCTTTTTCTAGTTCCTTAAGGTGTGAAGTTAAGTGGTTCACTTGGGCTCTCTCTTGTTTGTTCATATATGCCTGAAGTGATATGAACTTCCCTCTTATCACTGCTTTTGCTGCATCCCATAGATTCTGATATGTCGTACTGTCATTTTCATTAGTCTGTATATATCTTTTGATCTCTGCACTTATTTCTTCTTTGACCCATTCATTTTTTAAAAGTATGTTGTTTAGTTTCCACATTTTTGTGGGATTTTTTTCCTCTTTTTTGCAGTTGAATTCTAGTTTCAAGGCTTTATGATCAGAAAATATGCTTGGTACAACTTCAATTTTTCTGAATTTGCTGATGTTGTTTTTGTGGCCCAACATATGGTCAATTCTTGAGAATGATCCATGTACATTGGAGAAAAATGTATACTCAGTCACTTTGGGATGAAATGTCCTGTAGATGTCTATCATATCCAGGTGCTCTAGTGTTTTGTTTAAGGCCACTATGTCTTTGTTGATTCTCTGTTTGGATGACCGATCTAGAGCCAGCCGTCAGCGGTGTATTGAGGTCTCCAAGTATGATTGTGTTTTTGTCAGTTTTTGTTTTAAGATCAATAAGTAGCTGTCTTATATATTTTGGTGCTCCTTGGTTTGGTGCATATATATTAAGAATTGTTATGTCTTCTTGATTCAGTGTCCCCTTAGCCATTATGAAATGGCCATTTTTTTCTCTGAGTACTTTTGCTGTCTTGTAGTAAGCATTATCCGATATGAGTATTGCTACACCTGCTTTTTTTTTTTTATGTTATTTGCTTGGAGTATTGTTTTCCAGCCTTTCACTTTGAATTTGTTTTTATCCTTGTTACTTAGATGAGTTTCCTGTAGGCAGCATACAGTAGGATTTTCTTTTTTAATCCATTCTGCTACTCTGTGCCTTTTTATTGGTGAGTTTAATCCGTTTACATTTAGTGTAATTATTGATACTTGTGAGTTCCCTATTGCCATTTTATATCTTGCTTTCTGTTAGTTTTGTGTCTTGTTTGATCCTTCTCTTTCGTTTTTTTATCTTTTGTTTTTATTTGGTTGTATTCCATACATCTTTCCTCTGTTGCTATCTTTTTTATCTCAAAAGAGATGGTGGTTTTTTCAATGGTGGTTACCTTTGAGTAATGAAAAGGGTCCCTACCCTGTTCATTGTAGCGAACTATTTTGTGAGTACTTTTGCACTCCATCGTCCTTTGCTACTGTTAATCTCCATCTTCTCCCCCTCTTTCTTTTTGTTGTTGTCACAGTTTAAATTTGGTTTTATTGTGTTCTTCTTGGAGCTTTTACTTGTGGCTCTGTTTTTTTTTGTTCTTTGTATCTGATTGGAGAACCTCCTTTAGTAATTCCTGGAGTGGGGGTTTTCTGATGATAAATTCCCTCATCTTTTCTGTATCTGTGAATGTTTTTATTTCTCCTTCATATTTGAAGGATAGCTTTGATGGGTATAGTATTCGTGTCTGAAAGTTCCTCTCTTTCAGGACTTTAAATATTGGGGTCCACTCTCTTCTAGCTTGTAGAGTTTCTGCTGAGAAATCTGATGATAATCTAATGGGCCTTCCTTTATATGTTGTATTCTTCTTTTCCCTGGCTGCCTTGAGAATTTTTTCTTTGCTGTTGGTTTGTGTCAATTTCATTATGATATGCCTTGGAGTAGGTTTGTTGGGGTTAAGAAAACTTGGAGTTCTGTTTGCTTCTTGAACTTGAGGCTTTAGTTCTTTCCACAGGCTTGGGAAGTTCTCATCTATTATTTGTTTGAGTATGTTCTCCATTCCATTTTCTCTCTCTTCTCCCTCTGATATACCTATTATTCTTATGTTATTCTTTTTGATGGAGTCAGATAATTCTTGTAGGGCTATCTCATTTTTTTTAATTTTTGAGTCTCTTTCTTCTTCTCTCTGTTGTGCCTCAAGTTGCTTGTCTTCTATTTCACTAATCCTCTCTTCTATCTGACCTGTTCTATTAGCTAAGCTTGTTACTTCGTTTTTCAGCTCGTGAATTGAGTTTTTCATCTCTGTTTGATTTGTTTTTATAGTTTCAATTTCCTTGGACATATATTCTTTGTGTTCATTGAGTTGTTTTCTGAGCTCCCTAAATTGCCTTTCTGTGTTTTCTTGTATATCTCGGAGGATTTTTAGGATTTCTATCTTGAATTCTCTGTCATTTAGCTCCAAGGTTTCCAATATATTAAATTTTTTCTCCATAGATTTTTCCTCATCTAGCTGTGTTACCTCTCTTTCTTTTGTATCCATGATATTCGATTTTCTCTTCCTTAATGGCATCTGAGGGTGGTTTTGTTGATAGTATTAATGAGATTTAATAAAGAATAAAAAGTTTAAAAAAATAAAAAATCGAAGAGTTTTTTTAAAAAAAAATTAATAATGAAATAAAGAAAAATAAAATAAAATAAAAATTTTTTAAAAAGGAAATTATTCCCCCCCTCCTTTTTTCCTCTCCTCTCCTTTCCCCTCTTTCTTGAGAAAATCTTGTGGTGAACTGTGAATTATAACAAACAATGCCTGTAATGGAGGGCCTGAATTGGGGAAAAGTAATAAAGGGGCAAAAAAAAAAAAAAAGAAAAAAAGAAAGAAAAAAAAAAAAGAAAAAAAAAGAGCGTATGGACCCACAAAAAGCAAATAAGGAAAAAATTTAGGTCAAGAATAAAATGATTTGCTTTTAGGTGTTGGTTGTCTAAGAGTTATGATGAGAGGATTAAGAGGAAAATGGAAAAATGGGGGGGCAAATTAAAAAATTACTATTGTATTTAGTGGAACAAGAACTAGATAAAATGGAGAGCCAGGGATGGGAGCACTGCTAGTGAGTTAAAAAGGTGAAGTAAAAACCCCCCAAAATGCCACAAACATAAGTTTGAGTCCCAGATAAGATAATTTGTTTGTTATTGAGGTTTGAATGAGAGGAGATGTAAAGGAGAAAGGAAGAAACTAATATAGAGGGAGAAAAGAAAGAGAGAGAGAGAAAAAAAGAGGGATCCACTAAAAGAAGAAAAAAGAAAGGAGAGAGAAGAGAGAGTTAAAGGTTTTGGAGTGCAACCCTCATAGAGAGAAAGGAAGAGAAGAGAAAAGATAATGGGAGATGTAACACTTATGGGTAGTGTAGTTCAAGGAGAGGAGAGAGTAAGACCGGCAGAGAGTTAATCGGCCAAGTTGGAGGAGGAAAAAAAGTATCAAGAATGAAGATAAGAGAAACAAACGAACAAATATAATAAAATGGGATAGGTTATAAAGTCTGCAGATTATTCTTGATTTTGAGAGGTTATCTTCTTGCTTTTTCTTTTCTCTCCCTCTTCCTGGTCGGTGACTCTGTACCCCGGGTTCTGCCCCTTTGGCACGCTCAGGGAGAGGTTTGCAGTTGATAAGTCTCTATGGCAATGTCATGTATTGTGCTTTAGTCTCGTTGGCAGTCGAGGCTCATTAGCATTTATAGGCTCCGACAGTGAGAGAGTCCGTGTTCCTGGAGCCTTTCTCCTAGTCTTTCCTTCCTCAATTAGTAGCCTGATAATCCAGCTATGGGGTTGCTGCTGCCTCTGCCTGGATAGTAAGAGGCTCAAAGAGCTGGCAACTCCCCACTCTATTTCCACTCAGCACAGGGCTCTGGGTAAGGCTCAGTCAGTCAGAGCTGCTAGCATAATCAGGCGGGCTTTCCGCCCACTCAAAGACTTCTGGCTCTGCCACTCTGTCTGGTAACACAGGCGGGCACCCACTTCTGGGGCGCTTGGAAGAAACTCTCACTCACTGTCTGCACGCGCAGACCAGGATATCCGGCCAACAGTCTCACGCTCTGAGTGAAACCCCCAACCACAGGGAAAAGTTGCAGCGTTGGAATTGAGTCTCGCTCCGTCCCCGTGCGCGGCTTTTGCAAGGCGCTAGGGCGGCCCAGGATTCCACTTTGGCCCACACAAAGGCCCCTGACTCTGCCCCTCTGTGCGATAACATGGGCGCACACTGCCGAGGCACTCGGAGGAATCTCTCATTCACTATCTGCAAGCGCAGACCAGGATATGAGGCCGGCCGCGTTTCCCTCTGAGTGAAACCCCCTCCAGCACGGAAAATCTCCACCGTTGGAATTAGTTCTCACTCCCTCCCTTGCGTGGCTTTCCCAGGGCGCTGGGGCTGCCCAGAGACTCTGCCCTCAGCCCACAGAAAGGCCTCTGACCCTGCCTCTCCGTGGGGCAACACGGGCACCCACTCTCAGGGCCTAGGAAGAAATCTCTCGCCCACTAACTGCGCGCACGCCAACCAGGAGACCGGGTAAAATGGCCGCCCCGCTTGTCTTTCTTTGTTTGGGTTTGGCGCGAGTGTTAGCTTGTATTGCCCGGCTTGCCACAGGATCAGTTTTTCCTCGGCTTGGATCTCCATGCCACAGCCTGGTTTGGCCGTTTGTGCCGCGGCCTGGATCTATTCACCCCCTTTGCCTGCCTCAGTATCTATATTCACAGTTACCAGAGAAAGCCGCCCTGTTTAGGTTAGTGAGGAAGGCGGAGCATTTCTTACTCCCTATTTCCTTCGGGGTTTGGTTATATATTTAGCCAATTTTTCACTCGACCATACCTTTGGGTGTATTGCGAAGCATCTGGAGGCTCCAAGTATAGGTTTTTCTGTTTCTGGTTGAAGATCTTGTTGAGTTTTGGGGGAGATTTATCGGTATTGCTTCCTACCCCGCCATTACTCTGACGTCATCCCTCTTTTTTCTTTTTTTTAACCTTCATGCAAATGAAAAGACCAACAGCAAGAGTGTGTGTGTGTAGGGGGAGGCAATAACAAAAGATGATGCCCCTGAAATAACTTTAATGCCCAGTGATGTTCCTAAGAATTTCAGGAACCTTATCCACTGTTCAGTGTCTTCCTGTTTAGTGATCCTCAATGCTTACTGTGTGCAAGAGCCACCAGGAGTACCAGCTAGTGCCACCAGGAGTACCAGCTAGTACCAGCTAGCCTGAGGAGCGCAGGCTGGACCTACCCTTCTTGCATCTTCGCTGCCTGCCCATGCAGAGCCCCGGCCTCCCAGGGGATTGCTGGTCCAGCAGCCTTACAGTGCAGATTCTGCAACCCACAACACTTGGTTTTTCCATTTCTCTTCTGTTACAGATAACTACAGATCCAAGCCAATTCAGCAAACATTTATTGGGCATCCAATGTGTGTAAAAGCTTTCTGTCTGAGTTGGTAGAGGTCCAGATGTCTGTGGTTCCTTCTCTATGACCAGCAGCTCTGTCCATTATTGGGTGACCACACAACTGTTTTGTTTTGTATTATCTTTGATCCCACAGGAGCAGAGAGAGTGATGGGAAAAGTGGATGGGAGCCACTTGGGGAAAAGGAGAAATGGAGGCGTGAGGAATTGAAACGGGGATCTTGCGGACAAACGTTGAAGACAGACTACATACAACTCCTTTCTTCAGAAGGCTCTTTTTATGGACCGACCTCAATGCCAGGGAACCTTGCAGGATTTGGCTCACATTTTAAAAATCTTAATTTCACTTATTAGTCTTAATTACAACTAATATTTTACTTATCTTCCTGCCTTGTAACACCTCACTCTTGAGAAGGATGCCATCGTCTTACTAATATTAATTAACAGTGTTAATATATTAATTACATTACAGTAGTGATCCTTTGTTCACCAGGGATCTGTTCCAAGACCCCCAGTGGATGCATGAAAAAATGGATAATACCAAACCCTATATATACAGTGTGTCCGTAAAGTCATGGTGCACTTTTGACCGGTCACAGAAGAGCAATAGAAATGTGATAGAAAAGATGATAGAAATGTGAAATCTGTGCCAAATAAAAGGAAAACTTTCCCAGTTTCATATCTATTCAGTGCAGTTTGATGTGGGCTCACACACAGATTTTTTAGGGCTCCTTAGGTAGCTATCCCGTATAGCCTCTACAGACTTGTCACTGACAGATGGCCTACCAGAATGGGGTTTCTCCACCAAACTGCTGGTTTCCTTCAACTGCTTATCCCACCAAGTAATGTTATTCCTATGTGGTGGCACTTTGTTATAAACACGCCGATATGCACGTTGCACTTTGGTCACAAATTCGAATTTAGCGAGCCACAGAACACACTGAACTTTCCTCTGTACCGTCCACATCTCGACTGGCATGGCCGTGGGCTGCTCCACTGTATACATGGTGTTCCGTCATCATCTGCGCATGCTGCCACATCATCCTACAGAAACTAGGAGGGTTTTCCTTTTATTTGGTGCAGATTTCACATTTCTATCGTCTTTTGTTGCTTTCCTGTGACCAGTCAAAAGTGCACCATGACTTTACAGACACACTGTATATTATGCTTTTTCCTATACACACACACCTATGGTAAAGTGTAATTTATCAACTAGGCACAATAAGAGATGAACAAAAATAACAGGTAATAAACTAGAACATTTATAACAATATATTATAATAAAAGTTTTGTAAATGTGGTCTCTCTTTTTCTCATAACTGATCTGATAATCCAGATGGATAAATAGCTAATCACTATGTTGTACACCTGAAACTTTAATATAATAGTGTATATCAACTGTAATTGGAAAATTAAAATATTTTTAAAAACATTAAAAAAAGAGCCATAGTTTATAGCTGACTTGACACGGGATAAAATCCTAGTCGTGTGACTTGTTAGCTATGTAGACTCTGAAAGTCAACTGAAAGATCTGAGCTTTACCTTAGGCAAACCCTAGCCTTGTTCTTGTGCATCTGGGATAACGTGTCTTTGGAATGTCTGGGTAACGTTCACGTCCAGACCTTTCGCAAACAGACCCACTAGCAGCAGAGCTCCAGGACATCAAATCTCCCTGTTGTCGTCTTGTTGTCCACGTGCATCTCTCTTCACTGTGATTGTTCAATGTTGACTATCCTGTGCTCACCAATGTAAAAGAAATGTATCTCTCCATTTTCCTTTTTATCCAGTCCTAGTGATTTCCTCCTTTGCTTTCTCCTGCCTTCCTAGTCTACTAACAATAGATTTTATGTAATCTTCTTTACTTTTCTTCCTTTGATTCTAACTGTGTAAAAAAACCCTAGAAAACAGACTTTCTCTGGAGTATAATCTCAACCCCTTGATGTTTCACTTCCAGACATGACCTCAAATGTGGTTCGAGTAAATTCTTTTTTTTGAGAGAGAAGTGGGGGATGGGAGAGGGAGAGAAACATCAACTTGTAGTTGCTTCCGCTTTAGTTGTACTTTGAGTTTCTTGTATGTGCCTTGATCAGGGCTGTGCCAGTGTCCCCTTGCTCAAGCCAGTGACCTTGGGCTTTTCATACCAGTGACCTTTTGGGCTTAAGCTGGTGAGCTTTGGGATCATGTGGAAGATTCCCTGCTTGAGCCAGCGTTCTCTGGGTTTTAAACTGGTGACTTCAGTGTTCCGGGTTGATGCTTTATCCAAATTACCACCACTGGTCAGGCTCAAGTAAATTTTTTTTTCTTTTTTCTTTTTTAGGTTTTAGGTGAGAGAAAGGGAGATAGTGAGGCAGACGTCCACACACACCCTCACTGGGATACATTTGGCAACCCCACCTGGGCTGATGCTCAAGTGCTGAGCTATTTTTAGCACCTGAGGCTGACATGCTTGGACCAATCAAGCTATCCCCAGTGTCTAGGGCCCTCAAACCAATCTAGCTACTAGCTGCAGGAGGGGAAGTGAGAGAGAAGGGGGAGAGGGCGGAGATGAGAAGCAAATGGTCACTTCTCCTGTGTGCCCTGACCAGGAAGTGAATCTGGGACGTTGATACCCCAGGCTGATGCTCTATCCACTGAGCCACCAGCCAAGGACTCAAGTAAATTCTTAATAAAATTTTTCACAGGTCAGTATATTTCTTACATCAACACCTTTCACACATTTTCCCAAGTGAAACCCTTGCACAAATCATTCATTCTCGGCATTTGCTCCTCAGGGGACAAGGACTAACACATATTCTTTTTTCATTTATTAGCTGAAATGCTTCTAAAAAATAAAGTTGCTGGTGTGATTCCATCCTGCTTGTCTGTTCTCAGAAACAGAAGTCATTTAGCTCTGTCTGCCTACTCTCTCACCTAAGTGTGTGCTGTCACCCCATGGAAGATTTACTGGACATGGACATGAGCCCTCTGAGGCCCCAGAACTATCTTTTCAATTGTGAACTAAAAAGGCTGACAAAGATGATCACTTCAAGGTGAGTAATGATGAAAATGGGCACCAATTATCTTTACGAACAGTTGGTTTAGTTTAGGGGCTGGTGCAAAGGATGAACTGCACATTGTTGAAGCCGAGGCAATGGATTATGAAGGCAGTCCAATTAGAGTAACACTGGCAACTTTGAAAATGTCTGTATAGCCAACGGTTTCCCTTGGTGGCTTTGCAATACCACCACCTGTGGTCTTCCTGTGGAAGTGTGGTTCAGGGCCTGTGCATATTAATGGACAGCACTTAAAGTGCTTAAAGTATATCTGGAAAGCATTCTGCCCCTGGAAGTGGCAATAAACTTCCGTAGAAAAAAAAGTAAAACTTGCTGCTGAGGATGATGATGGTTTTGAGGATGAGGAAGCTGAAGACAAAGCTCCAGTAAAGAAATCTATACGAGATATCAGCCAAAAATGCACAAAAATGAAACCAGAATGGAAAAAACTGAAAACCAACACTATGATTGAAAGGTCAGGAATCCTCAAAAAACAGAAAAAAACCCCTAAAATTCCAAAAGGAGTTCTGTAGAAGACATTAACGCAAAAATGCAAGCAAGCATAGAAAAGGTGGTTCTCTTCCCAAAGTGGAAGCCAACCTCATCACTTATGTGAAGAATTGCTTCCGGATGACCGACCAGGCTATTCAAAATCTCTGGCAGTGGGGGAAGTCTCCTTAAGAAATTAGTTTAGACTGTTAAAATTTTCCATCTTATTTTATTTCTGTAACAGTTGATATCTGGCTATCCGTTTTATAATGCAGAGTGAGAACTTTTCCTACCATGTCTGATAAATGTTGTCCAGGTTCCATTGCCAAGAATGTGTTGTCCAAAATGCTTGTTTAGTTTTTAAAGATGGAACTCCACCCTTTGCTTGTTTTAAGTATGCATGAAATGTTACGATAGGACCCAGTAGTAGCGGTGGTCAGACAGATGGCAATGGTGGGGAGACAAAATATACATGTGAAATAAACTCAGTATTTTAATAAAATTAAAAAAAAAGTAAAATAAAATTCTCCTCACCAACTATTTGGTCACATTAAGGTATAATTCCTATTAAAAAAGCAAATAATATTTAATATGATCGGTTTATTTCCGAGTTTTCAAAATAATGAGTTTTTCCCTAATATTTATTTCACAGTTATTTAATGAATTAAAAATTTTTAGTATTGTTACAAACTCATGCAATTAAACATGTTTGGTGTGTTTTAATCAATTGCAGTTATTATCTTATTGATGCTCATATTGGGCTTTGATAGATTCTTTGCTTCTTTTATGATACAATATTCCCAGATAATTTTATGTATTTTCTAAGATTATAAATATCAGACCTCTAGTTGACCATTTCTCCAAGGAACCCTGGTTTGTGAAAGTTTATTAAAAAGGAAAGGGGAAGAAGGATTGGGCAGGAGAGTCATGAGACCACCATCAGATAAAATCTGTCAGCTAACCACATTCCTTACAGCTGGACAGCCAGTCCTTTCTTTTATTTTTCCTTTTTTTTTTTCTTTTTAGAGAGAGAGACAGACAGGTAGGGATAGACAGGCAGACAGGAAGGGAGAGAGATGAGTAGTATCAGTTCATAGTTGCGGCACCTTAATTGTTCATTGATTTTTTTCTCATATGTGCCTTGACAGGGGGTGTGGTGGGGGGTGGCTCCAGTTGAGCCAATGACCCCCTGCTTAAGCCAGCGACCTTTGGGCTCAAGCCAGTAACCTTGGGCTTCAAGCCAGTGACCTTTGGGCTCAAGCCATCGACCTTGGGTTCATGTCTATGATCCCACACTCAAGCCGGCGATGCTGTGCTCAAGCTGGTGAGCTTGTGCTCAAGCCAGAGACCTCAGGGTTTCAAATCTGGGTCCTCAGCATCCCAGGCTGATATTCTACCTACTGCACCATCACTGGGTCAGGCCAGCCAGTCCTTTCTTGAGGGGACTGTAGGTGGTGCATTTCAATGCCAGAAACAGCATGCGACCCAGGCTTATCCAATCATAGAGCTTATATTCTTGTAAACAGTGACTGAACCAAAAGATTGGGCATATGACCTAAATAAGTCCAACTCAGTTTCTTCCTGAAGATTGCTCTAAGAGGCTGGAAGGATAAGACTCTCTCTTTTCTGTTAGAATATTTAACTGGAATGAAAGCCTGGCCTTGCCAGTAGGGATCTTCCCTGGCCACTTGGAGCGAGTCTAACTGTAGTAGGGGAGGAGGGTTCCAGTATGCAGGCTGAGGGGATGGGGATGGGAGAGTTGGAGCATTGTGGTTCTACTCACTAATTTTAATTATTCTATAAGGAAAAAAACTGCGTTCTCTCCTTCATTTATTAATTAAATTACTTATTCATACCAATGTATATTTATGGATTATTTATTTAATTCTGTGAATTATAATCTAACACAATCATTTATTTTGTCTCTCAAATTATTCCAGGGTTGGCCATTGAGAGCTTCTTCAGGTTGTTTCTTGTGTCCTTGTCACATCCTCCCATCCTTGTTAAGTACTTTCTTACTGTCTGCTATCACACGATGTCCCAGGCTCATCTTGAATTAAAAAAAAAAAAAGCCATAGCCTGCCTCAGCCCTGAAATTACCTTCTTCTCCAAGAAACCCTAGTTCCTTTCATTGGAGAATGGTATTTAGAAACCAAGATCTGGCCCTGGCCAGTTGGCTCAGTGGTAGAGCGTCGCCCTGGCATGCGGAAGTCCCGGGTTCGATTCCCGGCCAGGGCACACAGGAAAGGCGCCCATCTGCTTCTCCACCCCTCCCCCTATCCTTCCTCTCTGTCTCTCTCTTCCCCTCCCGCAGCCAAAGCTCCACTGGAGCAAAAAATGGCCTGGGCGCTGGGGATGGCTCCTTGGCCTCTGCCCCAGGCGCTAGAGTGGCTCTGGTCGCGACAGAGCGACGCCCCGGATGGGCAGAGCATCGCCCCCTGGTGGGCGTACCGGGTGGATCCCGGTCGGGCGCATGCGGGAGTCTGTCTGACTGCCTCCCCGTTTCCAGCTTCAGAAAAAGATAAAAAAAAAAAAAAAAAAAAAGAAACCAAGATCTGGGTGCTAGGTGGGCTCGTTATTATTGAGTTCTGATTGCTTTTAAGCTCCTGCAGTAAACTTAGGAGATGTATGTATATATACATATATATATATAATTTACACATAACTATGTACATGTATATGTATACATACAGCTATATTTATCTATTAATCAAAACCATGACTTTATACTGATACCTCTAATTCCAATCCAACACCAGGAAGGTTAATACTAGCTTTCCTCATTGCCTTATTTGTAAGTTCTTTCTCAGACATTGAAAAATTTAATTCTTAGTTACAATATATTTACTTATTTGTTCAATCTCAGTATGTACTCAAATGGTTTCAGAATTGCTGACCCATACTTCTGTGAGAAATAAATTTATTAACTAGATTACAATGTTTGTGTGCAGTTCTTTTTATTTTTAACTGTACAGTATTTAGTCAAACTACTGTTTTCCAAAGTTACTTATCTTAATACTTTTCTTTCCTATCCCCTTTAATGTGGTTAAGATATACTCCCTCCTTAAAAAAAAAAAAAAGATATTCTCCCTCCTCATTTCTGCTGCCTTATTTCCATTCCCCCTTTCCATGCCTGTCCTACTCATCCCATGGAGGTAATCAATCTCTTTAGCTTTGGTTTATCTTCCTTAATTCCTTTGTACATGTGAGCAGATACATGTATATATTCTTATAGGGAGGATAGCACACTAGAGATACTACTTTACACTTTGTTTTTATTTTTTCACTTAATATTATATACTAGAATACACTCCTTAATAGTTAACATTGGTCTTCCCAATTTCTCTTTATAGCTGCAGAGTACTCCATGGTGTGGATCTACCAGAGTTTATTCAACTCTCTCTTATGTGTGAACATGTAATTTGTTTTCAGTAGTTTGCAATCACACACAGTGCTGCTGTGAATAACTGTATGCATATTTATGTTCCTAACATTGGAAGTTTATCTTCAGGATAGGTTCCTAGAAGTGAGAGTGCTGGGTCAAAAGCTAAGTGCACGTGTAGTTTTATTTGGGAATACCAAATTGCCTTCCAAGAAGTACATTCTAGTTTGTATTCCCAGCAGTAATGTGTCAGAATGCCTGTGTTCTGACAGTTTCATCAGCAACAGAATGTGTTGCATGCTTTTTAACTTTTGCCCATTTTATAAGTGAAAAATTGTATCATAGTATTGTTGTTTTTTTTTTGTTTGTTTTTTTTTCATTTTTCTGAAGCTGGAAACAGGGAGAGACAGTCAGACAGACTCCCGCATGCGCCCGACCGGGATCCACCCGGCACGCCCACCATGGGGCGATGCTCTGCCCACCAGGGGGCGATGCTCTGCCCATCCTGGGCGTCGCCATGTTGGGACCAGAGCCACTCTAGCACCTGGGGCAGCGGCCAAGGAGCCATCCCCAGCGCCCGGGCCATCTTTGCTCCAATGGAGCCTCGGCTGCGGGAGGGGAAGAGAGAGACAGAGAGGAAAGCGCGGCGGAGGGGTGGAGAAGCAAATGGGCGCTTCTCCTGTGTGCCCTGGCCGGGAATCGAACCCGGGTCCTCCGCACGCTAGGCCGACGCTCTACCGCTGAGCCAACCGGCCAGGGCCTCATAGTATTGTTTTAATTTGTATTTGTCCCCGGCCGGTGGCTCAGTGGATAGAGCGTTGGCCTGGCATATGAATGTTCCTGGTTTGATTTATAGTCAGGGCACACTTGGGAAGCAACCAACTGCTTCTCTCTCCCTCCTTCTCTCCCTTCTCTCCCCACACCCTGCAGGCAGTGTCTTGATTGGTTCAAGCGTGATCCTGAGCACTGAGGGTAGCTTGGTTGGTCCAAGCACCTCAGCCTCAGGTGCTGAAAATAGCTTGGTACTTGAGCATTGGCCCCAGACAGAGTTGCCAGGTGGATCCTAGTCAGGGTGCCGATGGTATCTGTCTCACTATCTCCCTTCCTCTCACTTGGAAAAGGGGGAAAAAATAGTATTTTATAATTATAAGTTTCAACATTTTTCATGTTTGAGAGCTATTTAAAAAGTCTTCTCTGTTTGTAAATTGTTCATTCATGTCTTTCTTTTCACTTTTCTATTAGATTTTTAGTCTTTTGTTTCCTAATTCTTTTTAAAATATTTTATTTATTGATTTTTAAAGAGAGGAGAGAGAGAGAGAGAGAGAGAGAGAGAGAGAAGGGAAGAGGAGTGGGAACCATCAATTCGTAGTACTGTAGTTGCTTCTCTTTTGTGCCATGAATGGGCAAGCCCAAGGCTTTGAACTGGTGATCTCAGCATCCCTGGGTGATGTTTTATCCACTGCGCCATCACAGGTCAGGCCTTTGTCTCCTAATTTTTAAGAGTTGTTTATACATCAAGGATGCCAACACTGTTAATATAGTATTTAATATTTTGCAAGTATCATTTTGCAGTTTGTGGTTGTGTTTGACTTTGTTTATGGTGTTTTTTGCCTTGCAATTGTAAATTTGTATTGTCAAATTCATCACTCTTTTCTTTTCTTACCTCCAGACTTAGAGTCACAGTGAAAAAAGCCTTTCCCTTACACTGAGATTAATGAAGAATTTAACCATATTTTCTTCTAGTATTTTTGTGGTTTCATTTTTTTACATTTAGATCTCTAATTCAGCTGGAGTTTATTCTTGTGATCTAATTTTATCTTTTCCCAAGTGACTACAAATTATTCCAACATTATTTATTAAAAAGTCCATCTTTGACCCAGAAATTTAAGATGTCACCTTTATCATATAAATTTCCACATGTACCAAGTGCCTAAATTTGATAAGCACATATAAGGGAGAGAAAAAGAAAATAAGTCCAGATGATTTTTCTATGCCATTTTTAGTTTTGATCTCAATGTTTAATCACTGATTAAGTAAGTATCACTTGCCTTCCTTTTATTTACTTCACTTTGGCAGCCTTCTCTTATGACTTCACCTCTTTTTTCCAAAACCTTTCACTTTGACCTTAAAGTCACTTTACAGATCTGAAGGTGGATGTGTGACATGTGTGTATATATGGGTTTCCTTCTTTGCATTATAGTTTCTGAACATTCCATGTAGGCTTAATAACATGCCATAAAAACAAAAAACAAAAAAGCCCCTCACAAGATTGCTGATGTAGCAGTTATAAAACATGTTCCCAAAACTCTTTTATGCGCTTTCCATCTAGAGGTGTGGTCTGTGTCCTCTCCCTCTTGAATCTGGACTCTGTGACTTCCTGACCATAAAATACGGCAGACGTGACTCTGTGCCACTTTCTGGCTCAGGCCTTATGAACTGGGCAGCTTGTTTTCTGTTTCTTGAGATGCTTGCTGCTGTAACCCAGTGGCCCACTGAGAGGCCCATATGGAGAGGAACTGAGACCCAGTTCACAACCTCATCTGAACTCCCAGTTAACAGCCAGCACCAATTTGCCTGTCATCTTGAAAGAAAAGCCTCCCTGTTTGGCCTCCTCGGTTGATGGTGTCATGTAATAGATGTGCTATTTCCTCTGAGCTCAGCCCAAGCTGCAAATTTGTGAGCAAAGTCCATGATTGCTGGTATAGCCACTATGTGTTTGGGTAGTTCATTTCCAGAAATAGATAACATTTCCAGAAATAGAGCAGCATGCAAACAATACATTATGATGGACTTAAAATAATATTGCACTATGGGAGAGGAGAACTTGACACTTGAACAAGTTTCTTCCTGCAGACCCTAGTTCCCCAAAGAAAAAAAAATTGTAACTGGTGACAGATGTTAACTAGACTCATTGTGGTGATCCTTTTGCAATATATACAAATATTGAATTATTATGTTGTACACCTGAGACCAATATGTTATATGTCCATTATACCTCTGTAATACATAAAAATAAATAAATACCAAGTCTGGAGAATAAAAGAAATGACATGAAAATTAAAGAGGGAAAACCATTCACCCTGTGCCATTACTCATTTGTTTCTAAAGAAACAATAATATATTCTCTATCATCTATAATGCAACCTATATTCCCATAGAGCGCATTCACACTATCACAAATAAAATTCACTTTTTTTTTACTCTGGGTGTGATGCCAGATGACTGCTATATTCACATGCTCTTTTCTCTTTTACTCTTTTCTGTGGTACTTTAATTTGTGGTCTTGCTTTGTGTGTCTTTCTGTCTGCCCTACATTTAACATACTGTTATAACGATCAAAGGTGTTCAATAACTTTGATTGTTAAATGATGAGTGTTTAATGAATAAACATTATGATTTTATTATATATATATATTAAACACATATATTTATCATCAATTTATTTAATGCCTTGGTTTCTAATTTCCTGCCCCCTCTATACATATCATATAAAAACATAGAATGCTTAATTTGGTGGTTTATATAGGTCATGAGAAAATTTAAACAAAAAACTGGGAATTAAAACAGAAAGTAGGTTAGTGGTTGGCAGAGTTTCAGGGAAGGGGTTCCTATAAAGGAAAATATTTTAAAATTAGATAGTGATGAAGACTGCATAACTGTGACTATACCTAAAACCTTGGAACTGTACCTTAAAGCAGTAAATTTTATGGTATGTCAATTACTATTTAAAAGCTGTGAGTTAGAAATTCTTTTTTATTTTATTCTTAAAAAGAAAATCAACAGTTGGAACTAAACTCTATATTCAATGCATTTTTTAAAGTTAGCAACTGGAATAACTGGAATTGTCATTCATGTCAAACTAAGGGCCAGTTTCTCGTGAAATTATAATCAATTAATATCCTTCTAACCAGAAAATTGGCCACTGTATAAATATTTTCATAGAAAAATTAAACATTTCCAGATGTGAGTGAGGGCAAAACATTTATATTTCTCAACCAACTTTTATCACATCCTGTGTAAATAAATCTTAATTGCCTTTGCTTGTACTCTGGGATCATTGCTATAAACAACGTTAGAAGTTGTGGCATTTCTCCAGATGAAGTAATATCCTAAAAGTAATGTGATGCCAAAGCTCATTTTTATTTATTATCCCTTGTTTTTTAGTTAAAGCAAACAAACTAAATACGAATCACTACGCTTAATGGAAGAGAAGACTGAAGAGTCCATGCCCTCCAAATGTTGAAGAAACAGCACTGACCAAAGCACAGTCCAGAAAAGCTTTCATAGTTATTCCCCTGAACAAACATTCTCTAAGGGAGAGGGAAATTGAAACGAATAAGACCAAATGATTTACAATTCACCTGGTAAAGGAGAAGGTAAATATTATAAAATGAGTTTTCTGTGAAAATCTATGTCTGTGGTTAGAGATACTCATCCACTTCCAGCTCATGCTGCAACTTAAGTCAGTTTATGTCTGGTGAAATATATTTCCAGAAGGTTGCAGCTGAGAATACAGTTTTCTGATCATTAATAAGTGCTATGGAAGAGATTGTGACGATTATGACATTTATTTCCCCGGAGTAAACTTTTTTTTGTTTGTTTTTTTGTGGGTCTCCTAACTGTAGATTAAATTCCTGTCCTCCTAATGCAAGATAGAAGATTCTCCATTTCTTTATTTTATTTATTCATTTTAGAGAGGAGAGAGAGAGGGAGAGAGAGAGACAGAGAGAGGAAGGGGGGAGGAGCTGGAAGCATCAACTCCCATATATGCCTTGACCAGGCAAGCCCAGGGTTTTGAACCGGAGACCTCAGCATCTCCAGGTCGACGCTCCATCCACTGTGTCACCACAGGTCAGGCAGATTCTCCATTTCTTAAGGAAACACTGTCTCCATACTCAATGGCTACAGACTTGTAGGTAAGCCCAATTTTCTTTATGGTATCTGATAACTTTTTATTAAGGAGAGACCATGTGTAGGCTGCCAGAAACAACCCACTTACCTGCTCTTATCTCCAAACAAAACAAAAATCAAGAAACAAGAGCCTGAGGGCACAGATATAAACAGCTCTTTGAAATAATCAGACTCTAAGACTTAACAGGGTTGAGATCGCTTTCTGTTTCTCATCTTTGTTCTCTTTGATTGCACACTGGCCTTCTCTGAAGTAAGGAGTCATCACAAGGCTCTGAGTAGACAAAATTATACCAAATGGCAGGATTCCTCTCTACAGGCTGCAGTAGAAACCACAAAGATTCAACCTGTGATAGGACGGGCTTGCCTGGCACTTGGGAGAAGTATGATGAAGAAGTCCCAGTTGCTCCAGTGTGTCCCTTGGTCCTTGTGTAATGGCTTAGTAAGAACCTGGGATCTTAGCTTTGTGTTTTTGGCATCTCAGATATTCTAAGACTGTTGGACTCGGCTCAGTCACTGGGGCAGTGGACACTCCAGAGACCTTGAGGCTCCTTCCCCGAATCAAGGAAGCCTACTGGTTCCTCTTAGCTTCTGCATCATCCCAAACAAGAAAGAGAAACAGAGTGTGTATGAGAAATTGTAGCTGTGGTGAAAGCTTCTGAAGGCTTAGAAAACTTTTAATTATATATTATACAAACCTGTCAATTCTTGACCAAGGGGGAAAAAAAGAATATATAATTAAAATAGTGAAAGACCAAGGCTGAGGACTCCGTAGGAAAGTCAGTAATTTGTATACCTTTAAACTTAAGAACTTTTGTTCACCATTCCAAACTTTTCCCCACCTCATGAAGAAATTTAATCTTTGTTTAGGAAGTTGAAGCAATTTAAGATGTCAATGATGGCCAATTATGGTAACCACTTAAAAACTTGACAATTGCAAAGTTTTCTCAAGAAAAATTATAAATGCATACTCTGAAAAGTTTTCATTTTTCTTCAAAGTAGTACATGTAAATGGTTAAAAAATTTCAAATAATACAGAAAGGTTTATAATGAAAAGCAGACATTTCCTTTTCTACCCTTCTATTATCTCAATCCTGCTCCACCGGGAAATAACTTCCACTCAATTATTTCTGTTTCTGTTTTTAGTTTTCCTTGGAGTTATCTCTATATATCTGAATAATATATCATCGTTTTATTCCTTGGTTAATAGTTCTGGTCACTGTCTACGACTCTGCACGATAGAGGAACGTTTCATACTCACCACTGTCCCCGTCTCGGTCCTCTCGGGGCTGCACCAACCCAAGTTTTAGCTCCCACCTTCCTAACCTTATAACTTTAAAGGCTATCTGTAGACCTTTGTTTTTGGTTCTTTCTAATTTAAACAATAACCCTTGATTTCCTAGTTTGTAACATGGAAGCTCAGTGTCTTCACCATTCCTATTTTTCTCCTCCCCAGTTCTCCCTTCCAACTTCTGGAATTTCTATTTTTACTTCCGTGTTTTCAAAGTTGATAAAACTTACACTCTGCTCTGTAACCATAATTTAGTAATTTGTGCTTTTCCTAATGGTTGAATTTAAAAAGTTCAAAAAGCAATAGTATCATGATTGTGACTGTTAAGGACATAGCTAAGTTTTGTTTTTCTTTATACTATAATACACCCTTACTAATTACTGGGCACTTTTCTAATTGCTCTATGGTTATTAATGGACTTAGCCCTATGTAGAAGCACTATCACTAACCTTATTTTATGAGTGATAAAACTGCCAGGCAGGGAGGTTAAGTAACTTGCCAAAGGATACATAGTTAGTTAACTGGGGAGTTGGAAGTTCCTTTTCTCTCTGAAGTTTCTATATACAGTACTTTCTTTGTCTTCTTACCTTACCTTCTTTAATTATCTCCTCAGTGTTAGTTTTAAATCTTTAGAATTCTGTTTTCCTTGGATAACTCTTTCTTGAAACTTCTACCTTCTTGCTTCTTGGATGGGCTGATCTCTATTTATTTTAATTGAATTTATTGGGGTAAAGTTGGCCAATAAAATTGCATAAGTTTCAAGTGTACAATTCTGCCATGTATTATCTGCACATTGTATTATGTGCTCACCATCCAAAGTCTAGTCACCATTTATTCCCCCTTTACCCTCTCCATGTGCCCCACCTCCCATTCCCTTTGGTTATCACCATACTGCTGTCTGCATCCCATTCCCTTTGGGAATCACCATACTGCTGTCTGCATCCCATTCCCTTTGGTAATCACCATGCTGCTGTCTGCATCCCATTCCCTTTGGTAATCACCATACTGCTGTCTGCATCTGTGAGGTGTTTTCTAGCCCCCTCACCTATTTCATCCCCCCCTCCAATCCCCCTCCCCTCTGACAGCTGTTTCTTGTATCTATGAGTTTGTTTCTATTTTAATTGCTTATTTTGTTTATTAAATTCCACATATAAGTGAAAACATACGCTCTCTAGACCTGCTATGTTTCTAGCCACCTGAAACTTTTCTTTATTTCTCCCCACAGGTTTTTTGATTCCAAGTGATCTTCTTTCTTAGTTTACTCTGTTGTTTGGCTAGATAATATTGAAGGGGACTTCCCAAGACCAGAAGTGTATTTTTGGAGTCCTTCCATGTCTGAAAATATTTTGATTCCTCACATTTTTATATTTTAATTAGATTTAAAATTCTATGTTTAAAATAAATTTCCCTCTGGGAAGGATGAGATGGAAGGGGGTCTCAATGCAAAAGAAGGTAAAAAATGAAAGAGGAAGAGATACAAATATAAAAGGAGATAAATAGAAAGCATAAAATAAGATGGTTGGTTACCCTTCAAAATGTATCAACGATACATTAACTATCTCAGTTAAAACACAAAATTGTCAGATCAGATTTTTAAAACGAATAAATCTGGTTATAAGTTCTTATCAAGATTTGCCTGAGCATCATACACAGAAATTTTAAAAGTCAAGAGATAGATAAAATTCTCCTAGTCAACTAGCCAAAAGTAAGCTAATATTACTATACTAATATCAGACATAATATTATAATGCACTGAAAGTAAATAAACTTCAGCTATCTATATCAACATGAGTGAGCCTAAAAATACAAGTGGAAAATGTAAGTCAGGAGAGTACATGAGGTATAAAGATATTTATAGAAATTTCATATACAGAATACATGTTTCATGATAATATATATTTCAAAACCCAAATTACATTGGTCTACAATACATGCATATGTGGTGAAACTGCAAAGGAAATCAAGGAAATTATTAATGCAAATTGAAGATTACTTCTGGCAGAGAAAGAGGGGTCAAGAGCAGGGCAGAACCATCAGGTGTGTACTGGTGATATGAAATATCTTTATTAGAGTGATAGGTTCATCGGTGTTCATTTTATAATTACTTTTAAGTCATATATCTATATCTACAGCTATATCTATGTCTATCTAGATATATATATATATATTTATTTAAAAAAAATTTTTTTACAGGGACAGGGAGAGAGTCAGAGAGGGGGATAGATAGGGACAGACAGACAGGAACGGAGAGAGATGAGAAGCATCAATCATCAGGTTTTCGTTGCGACACCTTAGTTGTTCATTGTTTTGCTCTCTCATATGTGCCTTGACCGTGGGCTTTCAGCAGACCGAGTAACCCCTTGCTCGAACCAGCGACCTTGGGTCCAAGCTGGTGAGCCTTGCTCAAACCAGATGAGCCCGCACTCAAGCTGGTGACCTTGGGGTCTCAAACCTGGGTCCTCTGCATCCCAGTCCAATGCTCTATCCACTGCACCACCGCCTGGTCAGGCTATATATATATATATTTTTGTGTGTGTTTATTTTTGTGCGCGCATGAGAGAGAGGGACAGGCGGGGAAGACAGGAAAGGAGAGAGATGAGAAGCATCAATTCTTCATTGTGGCATCTTAGTTATTCATTGTTTGCTTTCTCATATGTGCCTTGACTGGGGGACTTCAGCAGAGCAAATGATCCCATGCTCAAGCTGGCAACCCCATATTCAAGCCGGCAATCTCGAGGTTTCAAACCTGGGTCTTCAGCATCCCAGACCAATGCTCTATCCACTGTCACCACCTGGTCAGGCCTTGTTTATATATTTATGTGTACTCTTGTCAATACATTTCCTTTAATTTTGAAGGTATTGCTCCCTTGTCTTCCACCATCTGGTATGACTGGTGAGAAGTCAATATAATTCTCTTTCCTTTGGAAGAGATGTTTGTGGAAAATTTCAGTATATATATATTTTTTATGCTTCTGTTTCTGAAATCTCATGATGAGGAGCATAGTTATAGATTTTCCCCTTCATTGTTCTGGGACCTCTATGGGCCTTTTCACTCAAACGACACAGGAATAAGAAATTTCATAGTTTCTTTCAGTTATTTCTTCTGACATGAGTGCCTGTCTTAATTGTTTTCAATGTTGCTGAAACAAAAGCCTCCGGGGTTTTACAGGAAAGAGTATCTCCCCATATTTTAGCTTCCTTTGTTTTTTCTTCAATTATCATTCATCTACCTTCTTTCCATCTTCTGGAAATTTGTTGAACTCTCTCCTATCTTCTGATGACCCTCATCCCAGTCTCTTGGTTTTAACTAGAAGCGCCAGGAATATTTTTTAAATGCTAAAATCTAAGCTGTCCCTCGGATGGCTCTTGAGCTCACAGCTTGTCCACCAGTTTAGCTGAGATACTGTTAGAGGACTAATGCGGAGGACGGGGTAGAGCCGAGGGAGCTGGAGCCAGAGCCTGAATGGAACCAACCGTACCTGGATACTTAAATGAACATTAAAAATACTCCTTACTTGCCCTGGCCGGTTGGCTCAGTGGTAGAGCGTCGACCTGGCATGCAGAAGTCCGGGTTCGATTTCCGGCCAGGGCACACAGGAGAAGCGCCCATCTGCTTCTCCACCCCTCCCCCTCTCCTTCCTCTCTGTCTCTCTATTCCCCTCCCGCTGCTGAGGCTCCACTGGAGCAAAGATGGCCCGGGCGCTGGGGATGGCTCCTTGGCCTCTGCCCCAGGCGCTAGAGTGGCTCTGGTCGCGGCAGAGCGACGCCCCGGAGGGGCAGAGCATCGCCCCCTGGTGGGCAGAGCGTTGCCCCTGGTGGGCGTGCCGGGTGGATCCCGGTTGGGCGCATGAGGGAGTCTGTCTGACTGTCTCTCCCCGTTTCCGGCTTCAGAAAAATACAGAAAAAAAAAAAAAATACTCCTTACTCACTAACTGGGCAATTCTGGACAGAGTTGATTCTCTGATTTGTGCTTCAATTTGGGGTGAAATGGAGGTTATAATATTAGATACACCACTGGACAAGAGAGAGAAGTCCTAGCTTCATGCTGTCTTACCCTGATAAACAGACTGGTACCCTCTCCTTCATGGTTTAGCTCTATGGAGGAGGGCTTAGCTTGGACAAAGTGAGAATTGAACATTCTGATCCCTAAAATCCAGATAAACTGCCGGCTGTGGCGAGCCATGCCTGTGTCCACTGGGGTGGGCTGAGAGGCACTCTCCCCCGATCAGTGCCTTCGTGCATGCTCTTTCTGTGGCTACCAGCACGCCTGCCGGTCCCTCTTGGCTAGTTAATTCCTAACGTCTTCTAGATCTCAGCTTAATTATCCTCATCTTCCTCAGAAAACTTTCCCTGACCTTGACCTTGTCAATCCTGCTACGTCAGTTCTCCTTACTGTGTTTCCTTCTGTCAACATCCCCAACAGAATACAGTCCTCACATGGTTTTATGATGACTTCTGCATCGATTCCTCCCAAATCCCCCCCGGCTGTTTCTTCCCCCTTCCCCCTGAGGAACTGCAGACTGTCTAGGATTTCCTCTGCGACTTGGGCTGGATCTGGGTATCTTGCTGACCCAGGCACTGTTTTCTTGCTGACAAAGCCTTGTTTGTTTGGTTCCACTAAGTGAATTCTAATTCTCTTTGATTATTTACTGACTGCTTTCATTTTTTTTCCCCTTCTAAATATCATTTTATTGACTTGGAAAAGATAATACATTAAGTGGCACAAAATTCAAAATCTATAAAAGAGTATATATATACAGCGAAAAGTAAAAGTCCCCTTCCCTCTCTGTTTCCGCAGTCACGCTGTCCCCTTGCAGAAGGTGCTCACTGACGCCAGCTTCTTCTGTATCCTTCAGAGATAGTAGATGCACACTACGGGCGTGTACATCTAGATACTGTGTTTGTTTCTCATCTGTGCTAGCTACATGCTATTCTGGGCCTTTTAAAAAATTTTTATCAATGCATCTTGAAGACTTTCTCTGTCTGAATATTTAAAGCAACCAAATTCTCTTTAAATGCAGGCTATTCTATTTGTTTCCAACAATATCTGACCCGCACAATAAACCCAAATATGTACAACCTTTACGGTTTCTTTCAAAGTTATTTTATTATCTTTGTTATAGTAATTTCTTTTTCTCCTCATCCATTGTAATTTCTTGCAGTAATTTCCCCATATTTGGGGAAAACGTAAAACAGCCATCACACTGTAGCTACAGTGGAAGAAGGGCATAAAGGGACAGAGAGATCTCCAGGCAGACCGTCAGCTCCACACCCATCCCAGCTGTGGAGGTGCACAGCTGTGGAGAGAGCTGCACAGGTTAAAGGGAGGACCTTACTAGCAGAAAAAGAGCTACAGGCAAGACCAGATTGACTCTTACAAGTTCTTAAGCCTTGAGAATGTCAAGGTTTCTCTATCCTATCATACGCAGTTCGAGATGAATGCTTATTTTTGAAATGGTATATCATTTACGTATGTGTGTAAATTCAACTAGATTTTCAGTTTGTCAAATTTTAGATAAATAATGAGAAGCATCTTGTTCTCTCTTATTGCTCTCATTGTGTCCCTGACTTTGCTTGGGGCCCTAAGCATGTGCGAGTTGGCGTCTCACGTCATCCGGCACTGCGCTGGCTGGTGAGTGTGAGGCACGCAGCTGGGCATCACAGAGCCCTGAGAGTCCGGAGGTGAACCAGACACAATCCCGACTTCGGTTGCTCTTTCAAGGGAGACAAACAGCAGAGCGATTTCCATTCCATATGGTAAGTGCAAAAAGGATGCTCTGATATCACACTGATGGAATCTAAGCTAGGTTCTAACTGTCTCAGTCATATATTTCTAGATTGCTAACCTCATTAGTTATGTGTCAGTGCTCAAGGGTAATTTTATCAACACATGCTGGGAATATCTTTCTACAACGTCCTATTACCCATTACATGCATGTAGCAGCTTATATTTTCCAAAGGTGACTACCTTATGTTTATCCCTATTCCATACACAGTGCAGTTGACGCTCTTATCACTGAGACATGTAGGCGTCTATGTTCCTGTCTTTGAAACTGAGTGGAGGCTATGACTTCCTCACCAATGGAACAGCAGGGGATGTGATGCTACATAACTTCTGAGCTTGGTCATCAAATGGTCCCTCCAGCCCTGCCACATTGCCATGCTTGCCCTGGGAACCCATCACCATGTTTTGATGAAGCTCAAGCTATATGGAGTGGCTACAGTGGGTACTCTGGCCAACAGTACCAGCCAACAAGCCAGCATCAACCACCAGGTATGTGAATGAATGAGCTTCAGATGGTCCAGTTCGCAGCCTTTGAGTCTTTCAACTGAGGAAAAAGAGACCAGCCATTGGTCCTGCTTCAATTCCTGATTCACAATAGCCATGAAATACAAAGCATGATCATTGTTATTTTAAGCTACTAAATATGGGAAAACTTGTTATACATGTATGTATAACTAATAACTATAGAGCTATTTCTGAGGATGTTTTCCTTTTTATAGAAAGATACAAGAAACTGGAATGATGCTGAACATATTAATCATAACTTGCAAAAAATTAAAGTATAATACTTTTTATTCGGGTGTTGATAAATGATGTGAGACTTTAAAATTATCATCTAGTAAAAGGTTAAAAAGTCAAAAGCAAAGTAATTTTTTTTGTGTGTGAGAGAGAGGGACAGATAGGGACAGACAGACAGGAAAAGAGAGAGATAAGCATCAATTCTTCATTGCGGCGCCTTGGTTGTTCATTGATTACTTTCTCATATGTGCTTTGACCTGGGGGGCTACAGCAGAGTGAGTGATCCCTTGCTCAAGCCAGTAACCTTGGGTTCAGGTCAGCGACCTTTGGGCTCAATCCAATGACCATGGGGTTATATCTATGATCCCAAGCTCAAGCCAGTGATCCTGCACTCAAGCTGGTGAGCCCATGCTCAAGCCTGCGACCTAGGGGTTTTGAACCTGCTTATCCCAGGCTGACTCTCTATCCACTGCGCCACTGCCTGGTCAAGCACGAAGTGATCTTTATAAGCATAACTGACACCCATGCATTTCATACAGGACTTGAGAACTCAGAAATTGGAGCAAACCCAAGATATTAAAGCCTATAAGTCTTACCACAGATCAGATTTAAGGTTCTGCTATTCCAATAAGCATTGACATTCAAACTTTAGAGTGTCTCTGAGTCACGAGGTAATTGTGTTAGAAATGCCAATTCTCACCCTCACCCTCTCTCTGAGTATTTTCATGCAGAGCAAAGTTTGGGAATCATTGTTTCTTCAATCCTTGTGCAAGTCAACTATAAGCAGCTCCATGTCACCATATATTGATATTTAAAAGTTTACTTGAAATCTGGCGATGAAGACAGCTTAGGCTGAGGGTGGGATAATCAGCTGGGCTCCCCTTTGAGCCCTTAAAGGCAGATGCCACATCATATCCACCCGTGGGTCTTCAGGGTTATGCATCCCAGCGCACACTTAGGAGATGCTGGCGTGAGCAGAGGCCACTGCTGCCCATTCTGTGAGAGTTGGGGTTCTCCCTCCAACTTTAGAAAGTGGCCGATCTTTAACCTAAGCTCTCCACGCAAATGCTTACACTTTAGGAAAATAACTCATCTACGAGTCACAGAAGAATTTTCTGCTTCTTTGGTTTTCTTTAATGACTTGAGATGGCAGAGTGTGTAGGGAGTGAGGAGAGAAGAGGGACTTAGTGAGAAGTGTAAAGGGAAACATTTCACAGCAAATGTTGGTAAAAATTGTTCATTCATGCAACAATAGCTTTTGCATTTAAACTCCATGATGATAGGGCCTTTTTCTTTTTTCTAACTGCTACATCACCAGAGCTTCAAATAACGCCTGGCAAATGGCAATAATGGTAACAAAGAAGACTCCCTTTTCTTGGTTGCTTGCTATGGATCAGATACTCTTTATGTAGTACATTAATTTTATCTTTATATCAATCCCATGAGATAAGTATAGTTATCATTCCCATTTCACAGCTCCATAAACGAAGGCACAGAGAGGCCCATAGCGGACACTCAATAAGTAGTTATTGAATAAACTATTTGTGGAGTGCTTCCTATCTGTAAAAGTATCTGCCCAGATCTGAAGAGGATGAAGAAATGAAGAAGACATTGTCCGTCTCAGGGAGTTCACAGTCTCCTATACTAACCTGTTTTGGGAGTTTCCACATCACAATGCCATGAACAATTGACAGAGCCTGTCTCCCTCCACCCCCACCTCCTATCCTGCCAGGAGCTGCTATTTTTGGCTGACCTACTGAGAAGGCAGTGCAACTCGCCATGTCCTTAAAAAAATGGTTCAAGGATGAGATGACAGCTATTTCCTTTAGAATGCCAGAAGATAGTTTATTTCTAAAAAAAATGTCAGATAGCTTCTAAGCAGTCAGTTTCCTGGAAATGATTTTCAGTATAGAGTCAGCCCTTGGAACGTGACCATTAGTGATCTACATTCTACACCATTAAAGCTGAGTTCACTTTGGGCTCAGAAGGACACAAATGAGGGGTGTTTTCTTGTGTCTCGCCCTTTCCCTTACCCCATCCACTTTTTTAAAAAAATATGGACATTATCACACTCCAAATGTGGAAAGGAATAACCCAACAGTTTTAGTTCCCCCAAATATTTACCTTTTTGTAGCCATCCCCAGCAGAAATCATTCCCCCCACTTTCCAAACAAGAGACGCTCTCCAGGACCTGGCCAATTAGTTCAGTTGGTTAAGAGCATGGTCCCAAAACAAGGTTGTGGGTTTGATCCTCTGTCAGGGCACACACAAGAAGCACCTAATGAATGCATGACTGAGTGGAACGAACAAATGAATGCCTCCCTTCCCTCTCCCCTCTCTCTCCCTTCCTCTCTATGTCTCTCTAAAAATCAATCAATCAGTCAAACCCTGGCCAGATAGCTCAGTTGGTTGGAGCATCACCCTGGCACGAAGGTTGCCTGTTTGATTCTCCGGTCAGGGCACACACAGGAGCAGCTCCATGCGCCTCTCTCTCCCTGCCTCTCTCTCTAAAACAAACAAACAAAAAAAGCGAATCTCTCCAACAAAAGGTCTCCGAATACATCTGAGTGACTAAATTAATTCAAGGGCACCTCTTCATCTGCACATTAATTGGTTTATCACTTTTAAAAGAAATTAAATAAAAAATTTTTCCATTACAGAATGCATTCAATATTATTTTGTATTAGTTTCAGGTGTACAGTTTAGTGGTTAGACAATCAGATACTTTACAAAGTGTTCCCCTTGTTATTTCAAGGACCCACCTAAAACCATGCATAGTTATTACAATGTCATTCCCTGTGCTATACTTGACCTCCCATGTCTATTCTGTAACTACCCATTTGTACTTCTTCATCCCTTCACCTTTTTCACCCAGTCCCCAACCTCCTTCCCCTCTGACAACTCTCAGTCAATTCTCTGTACTATGAGTCTGTTTCTCTTTTGTTTGTTTATTCTGTTAT
Source organism: Saccopteryx leptura (assembly GCF_036850995.1). Lineage (NCBI taxonomy): Eukaryota > Metazoa > Chordata > Mammalia > Chiroptera > Emballonuridae > Saccopteryx > Saccopteryx leptura. The sequence continues at coordinate 64,498,300 of NC_089507.1, forward strand.
TTAAATTTCACATTACATCAAATCATATGGCACTTATCTTTCTCTGACTGACTTATTTCTCTTAGTACAATGCACTGTAAGTCCATCCGTGCTGTCACAAATGGTAAGATTGGTTTCTCATTTTTGAAGCATTCTCCTCTTCTAGGTTTCTTCCTCTCCTCTAATACAAGCCTCTCCTTCTGAGTTATGCTAATGTTTCCTTTTCAAACTAATGTCCACACCCTGGGATTCCTCATTTTATTTGGTGGTGCCACCTTCCACTTGGCTGCTTAAACTGGAAAATGAAAAGTCAACCTGAAGTTCTTTCTTTTTTTCATATCCTCCAATCTAATTCTAATATCGCTTTTTCTGATAGCGTGTCTCAGTGTTTAGACCCACACATTCTCGAAGGCTGAAAACATTTTTAAAAAATGACTACCCTTTAACTGCCAAAAATCTGTATCCCTTGCTTTCAGTGAAAACTGCAAGTTTGGGGGGAAGATTCTTCTTTTGTATTGGGAAAAAGAATTTCATTTTTATTTTTAGAAAAAAACCCACCTCATTACTTAGTTTGAACAAATCATCAGATGTTTTAAAAGCATATACTTAACATGAAGGTCTAGAGCGCTCAGAAGCAAGTGACTAGTTTGATTTTAAACATAAGTACCTTAATAGTCATGTCTGAATCTGAACACACAAAATAAGCAGAGCTTCCCACCCCCGGCCATCCCTGAGTTGTTATGGGCCAGACTGAAAAGACTAGCTATGCGCTGTAAGTGGGCAGACTGGGAAGATACTGAAATAAGGGCTAAAAGAACATAAAGGGATAATTATTATTATTATATTTTGTTCAGCGAGAGGAGGGGAGATAGAGGGACAGACTACTTCATGCACTCCGACCGGAATCCACCCGACAACCCTCATCTGGAGCCAATGCTTCCGGAGCCACACTTGAACCAATCAAGTCACTGGCTGCAGGAGGGGAAGAGGGAGAGAAGCGGGAGAAAGAGGGGGAGAGAAGAAGATGTCGCTTCTCATGTGTGCCTTGACTGGGGATCAAACCCCGTACATCTGCACACTGGGCTGATGCTCCATCCGCGGAGCCAACCAGCCAGGGCCAAGGGATAATTATTTAAGAGAAAGTATATTGGTTTCTGTCTTTAAAATTAAAACTAAAGATCCATCAGCCTTAGCATCTCAGATGAACACATCTTTATTTTATTTCAACCAAGAAAAACAAACAAAAAAATGAACAATGAGGTGAATATTACAGGTCATACAAATATAAGACCAGTTCCTGTTAATGTCCCCTGGCCCTCCCTGTTTTTCATCCCTCATCACTCTGTCTTTGGGAACATCTGGACATAGATGAAGTTGTCTAAAAGCAAATATATCAGATTAGGACCTAATATAGTTTGTTCCCTAGTGGTGGTTGGGAGACATGGTGGGGAGGGCAGGAGAACACCGGGGAGGTGTTTTCACAGATGGCGTGAAGAGGGGGGAGAGAGGAGGGTAAACTGTGAAGGTCTCTGTGCGTCGGGGAGGAGAGAAGATGGGAGGGAAGACTCTAAGGGAGACAAAGGGTTGCTGGGTGCCTGCAAGGGCGTGCCATTGAGTAACTTTAAGTGTCCTCACTCATTTTTTTTTTATTTTTTTTATTTTTTTATTTTTTCTGAAGCTGGAAACAGGGAGAGACAGACAGACTCCCGCATGCGCCCGACCGGGATCCACCCGGCACGCCCACCAGGGGCGACGCTCTGCCCACCAGGGGGCGATGCTCTGCCCCTCCGGGGCGTCACTCTATTGAGACCAGAGCCACTCTAGCACCTGGGGCAGAGGCCAAGGAGCCATCCCCAGCGCCCGGGCCATCTTTGCTCCGATGGAGCCTTGGCTGCAGGAGGGGAAGAGAGAGACAGAGAGGAAGGAGGGGGGGGGTGGAGAAGCAAATGGGCGCTTCTCTTGTGTGCCCTGGCCGGAAATCGAACCCGGGTCCCCCGCACGCCAGGCCAACGCTCTACCGCTGAGCCAACTGGCCAGGGCCTCCTCACTCATTTTTAAGCTTATACTATGTTGGTGTGTGGCTTTGAGAGCAGGTGCTGTACTGCTGGGTGTCTCTGCTTGAAATCTTACCTGTCCACGTGTCCCAGCCCCAAGGTGTGTGATCTGCCACTGGGCCCCCTTTCAGGGTTGTGACCTTCTGAGGGGAAAAGCAGCCCAGATGCAGACATTAACTCTCAGCCTGACAGCTTTCACGATTTAATTTCCTTCCCTTCAACCGTCCAAACAACTTCTTGAAACCGACAAAGGACACAACCTAATAGATTACTTTGTAGGCAAAATTCACCATGCTGCCAGGCTGCACTGCTTCCTGAAGATATCACTTATAAATTATTTTTATTCCACATGCTAAATGGATTTCTAGCTACATATGTGGCTGTGCTATGATTGTCTTCTTTCCTCTCTTGGCAAATGTGTAAGGTCAGGGCTCATCGAAGCCTTTGTAATGTTGTGTTATAAGAACTGACTAAGGGTCATAGTTTCTTTCTCCATTCAGAGTACATGTCCAACTTCAGGTGAGCTTTGGAACCTGAGAGATTACTGATGCTTATGTGTATTACACTTTGTAGTCGACAAACCCTGTTGCTTATACGAACATGTTGTTTCTTTTAAACCTTAAAGTTTAATAAGTACTAAGAAGGCCTTATCTGCATTATAGAGGTGAGAAATCTGAGGCTCAGGAAGGCCAAGTGCTCTGCTTAAACTCACACAGTTGGCAAGGGTATTTATTCTTGGGCTTGGATTTCCTTTGCCAGCCCTTAAATACTGATATCACCCTGGGCTTTGACCTTCAGCCTTGCTCTCCACACTCCCCTGGCAGCCCCATCCTCTGTTTTAACTATCAGCTGTAGGGTGATCATCTCTAAATCTGTATCTTCATCCCAGACCATTCTTTGGAGTTCGCACAGTCAAATACCAGCTAAATATCTCCGCTTGAGGGTCATGACATCTCAAACTCAACATCCCTCCAATCAAACTCTGTTGATCTATCCATGCAAGCCTTCTCCTCCTTCCACAGCCTCTCCCTTCCTCTCTCTTTCTCTTTTCTCCTCCTCCCCACCCTGTTCATTCTCCCCGACTCTCGCCTTTTTTGTGTTCTGATAATTCATGGTTTTTCTTCCTGATTACTCTCCTTAGTTTCAATTTTGGGACTTTAATGCATGAGAAAATACGTAATTTCCATTTAAGAATGATTTGAAGGAGAAACATCCATGTGAGGAAAAACCAAGCAATCAAAACTATCAAGGCCATAACCGACTGCAGCTCTGATGTTCTTAATAAAAAGTAAATCAACCATGAAATTACTAACTTTGGCATTTGAATACAAAATATTTATCAGTGTAAACCTGGGGAAATGATTAAGTTTGTGTGCAGCATTCCAAACTGCCTATGTGTCCTTTGTAGACACGTCCGGTACTCTGAGGTCTGTTGGAGGGACTTGTCTCCTCTCAGCAGGAATTTTGTTTTGTCTGATTTTTCATTTCCATCTTACTCCAAAAAACCCAACTCCTTTTTCATTCTTCTTGTTTTCTTCTGACATTTACTTTTTCTCTTCTGACATTTACTTTTTATGGTATAAACTTTATCCAGATAAAAATCCAAACAGCCCAGCTATGGCTGTTTGCCTCAGGAAACAGAGACCTGGGTCTGGAGGTCAGGGCTCTGAGCAGGGGAGGGTGGACGGCGAAACACAAAACCCTGAGAGAGCGAGTGAGACCAGGCAGGACCATGGCCGTGGAATCCGGGCCATGCATATGGATCAGGGGATTTGGGTCCAGAGAAAGAAGGCAAGGATACTGTCAGTAAGGTTGGGTCTGAGACACATGTTGGGCATTAGTTGGCAGCTCTCTGTTTACCAATCTTTTCTTTCTTTTTTTAAAATTAATTTTAATGGGGTGACATTAATCAATCAGGGTATATAGGTTCAGAAAAACATCTCCAGGTTATTTTGACATTTGATTATGTTGCATACCCATCACCCAAAGTCATACAGTCTTCCATCACCTTCTACCTGGTTTTCTTTGTGCCCCTCCCCCCTACCCTCTCCCTTCCCCTCCTCACCCCTGGTAACCACCATACTCTTGTCCATGTCCCTGAGTCTCATTTTCTAACCAAGAGGAGGGGAGATAGAGAGACAGACTCCTAAATGCCCCTCGACCGGGATCTACCCAGCAACCCCCATCTGGGGCTGATGCTCTACCCAGCTGGGGCCATGCTTGCAACTGAGCTATTTTTAGCACCTAAGGCGAGTCTCCAAAGAGCCATCCTCAGCGCCTGGGGCTGATACACTTGAACCAATTGAGCCATGGCTGTGGGAGGGGAAGAGAGAGACAGAAAGAGAGAAGGGGGAAGAGTAGAGAAACAAATGGTCACTTCTCCTGTGTGCCCTGATCTGGAATTGAACCCAGGACATGCACATGCCAGGCAGACTCACTACCACTGAGCCAACCGGTCAGGGCCTGATCTTTTCTTTTTACAACTGCTTGATAATTGTTGTGGATTTTGGGGTCCCAAAGTGTGAAGTCTCCCGTAGTAGTGGGTAGAGTTTGATAATAAGCACAGAAGACACATGGAGACCTTCCAGACTACAGAATTGTATCATCTTCTAGATGAAGTAAAGGTAAAATGCAATGGGTCTTAGTTATCAGGTCCCAAAAAAGGAAATAAAAGAGGTCATGCTTAGAACATTCTAGTTTTAGATATCAGTTTTTTTGGTGTTGGAAAACTCCAGTGAAAAGGTTAAAGAAAGTTTTGGTTTTAAAATGGTTTTGGTTTCTAAACTAAGCCCAATCAAAGACTGCATTCGGGAAGACACTAGAATCTATGTAAACACTATAAATTAAATAAAATAAAAAAAGACTCAGAAGTGAGGTGGTTGACATAAGAACATTTTGTGAGCTGTTCTATGAGTCAAAACAAACAAAATAACTGACAACAACAACAACAAAAAGCCTTGCCTATGGTATATTAAGAACCTCTTCATTTTTTGAAAATTTAAGGAATGATACACAAAAAAGAATTTTATATTTTTTGTTGATAGTTGAAATTTTTCTCTACATTTGTGTAGGAAATTCTTATCTTTCCCTTCCTCACTTTGGCTTATTAGGCTTCTTAAGCTAACTATAGGCATAAATTACCTAATTCAAAGGATGATTATCTCTTAATAGTTCAGAAATATTATTTAGGCTTTAAGAGAAAGAACACAGAAAATAATGTAAAAAGGGTTCAGTTTAATGGTAACAAGTTTTGAGCTTCTATTCAATGCTTGAACTATAAATGACAGAAAATGAAGAAAAATGTGGTTTAGCCAATGGCTTAGCTTTACACATGGTAAAAGAGAAACTAAACTAGTTTTAGAAGGAGGTTGGCTTAAAAAAGAACAACAACAAACAAAATCTTGGTCCTACATGGAACATCAACATGAAATAGAGATAAAATACTAAGACTGGGGAGATTCTGAGAAGATTTTAGAATAGGAAGGACAGGAATCTGTCTTCTTCCACAGACTAGAATTACACTGGCCAAATGATGACAACCTACAGAATGGGAATACAGAACAGATTTTCAATAAGACAACAGAAAATAACAAATATTGGTGAGTATGTGAAGAAACTGGAACCCTTGTGCACTGTTGGTGGGTGTATGAGATGGTACAACCATGGTACTGGGGAGAAAATACGGCACTTCCCCAAAGAATTAAAAACAGAATTATCATATGATACAGCAATTCCTCTTTCGGGTAAATAGCCAAAAGAACTGAAAGCAGAGCCTCAAACAGATGTTTGGGCACCCATGTTCATAGCAGCATTATTCACAATAGCTAAAATGTGGAAGCAACCTGGTGTCCAAGAAATAGATGAACAATATGTGATATGTACATACACACAAGGTATTATTTGTCCTTAAAAAGGAGGAAAGATTCTGACATATGTACAACATAAATGACTCTTGAGAACATTATGCTAAGTAAAATAAGCCAATGACACACACATTCCACGTATATGAAGTACTTAGAGTTGTCAAGGTCATAGAGACAAAAGGTAGAATGGTGGCTGCCAGGGGCTGGGGGGACAAGGGACTGGGGAATTATTGTTTAATAGGTACAGAATTTCAGCTTTACAAGATGAAACGTCTTCTGAAGATGGATGGTGCCTGACCTGTGGTGGTGCAGTGGATAACCTGTTGACCTGAAATGCTGAGGTCTCTGGTTCAAATCCTTGGGTTTACCCAGTCAAGGCACATATGAAAAACAACTACTGTGAATTAATGCTTCCCACTTCCCTCCTCCTTTCTCTCTCTTTTTCCTCTCTCTAAACATCAACAAGTAAAATCTTTAAAAAAAATAGAGAGATGGTTGTACAACAATATTTAATATATTTAATATCTCAAAACTGTACACTTAATAGTGGTAAATTTTATTAAAAAATACTCATAGCAGATTTAAAATCTGTGACTGAATGTTACTTTGTGGCAGAATAGAATTTATCTACTATCTCTGAAGTAGATGCCACATGAAAACCAGAGATGGAAGAAGGAGAGTAAAGAAAGGCTTGGGTAAGAACCACTTCAGACATTAACATGAACTGAACAGTTATGCCAGTTCAGAAGTTGCTGAAGGTTGTTTGCCATTAGGAGTATCTTGCAACAATGCCTTCCACAAGAGAAGACCCAGATTGCAGCTGCTATAGAATAAATACCCATGAGAACCTCAACATTCTGTAGACTGAGATCAGGAGAAATGCAAGGAATTAATTACTTGTTACTTTGTGATATGCCCTGCTCCTAAGATAGAATAGAGGTTTCCCCTATAGAGAAAACCAGATGTCACAATGCAGGAGTCAGAGCAGAAATGGAAAAGAAAAATAAAATGGAGAAGAAGAGAAAGGGAAAGGGCAGATAACACAGGGTACCTCAGTTCAGACATCAACCCTCACCACTGTACTCATGGTCCATAGCTGGGTCGCATTAGAGCTCTTTCCATCACTACTTACAGGGCAAAGTATTGGTCTCACAGCTGGCAAACAACCTGCATCAGAAATACTTGTAGTCTGTTAAAATTCAGACTCCTGGACCCCATCCATCATAGATAGGAATTAGAAAATCTAGATGAGTAGACTATTGTTACAAGCTTCAACCACACTTATGCCCTCCAGGAAGAGTTAGCTGTTGTGATAGAATTTATGTCACAATAACTGACAACCCAGCTGGGCAGCTGGCCATCACTCTGCTGCAATCCTCCAGAGGCACTTTGTTGAGAACAGATGGATTATAGCTCTGATCCCAAGAGACACAAAGAACACCTCAACAATCGGCATCTGTGGCTCACTGTATTTTCCAAAGATGGCTGGGACAATATCTCGTCTCCTATACTCTTCACGTGCCTTGTCACACCTTATTAAGAATTAGTTTAGGTCCTCTCCTCCTTGAAGCTGGTTAGACTTTTGCAAATTCCTCAACCAAAAGCATTCAGCAGAGGTGGTGCAATATGACTTCTGAAGCTAGATCATGAAAATGTCATGCATTTCCATATAGTTCTCTTGAGATGTTTGTTTGAGACACTCAGCAATCATAATGAAAGGCTGTCCAAGCATCCTGCGGCATGGTTACTATGGAGAGGAACCCGGGTCCCTGGGCTCAAGCTTTGGCTGCACCCCCAGGTAAGAAGCAGCACCAACTAGTCACGTGAGTGAATCACCCTGAAAAGCTATACTACAACTCGAGTGGAGCCACCTGAGTTTACATTGCACGGGCATAGGTAGGATGTCCTGCTCAAATTGTAGACTACTGAGCAGAAGAAATTACTGTTGTTTAAGCCAAGAGGCAGTGATTGCTAAGTCTAATTCAGCATCCATGAGAGGTGGAAGGTATGGATAATCATTGCATACCCTGGAAAGGCTAGATGAATTCTTTTCTGCTGTTCCTTGTTTTGCTAATTTGTAAATCTTTGATGTCTTCTCTTCCCCACAGCCAACTTCCTCAGAGGAGTTGCTGCTTCTTGGTTCTAGCAACTTACTTCTAGTGCCAGAGGTGGATTTAAAGGCGGGCACACTGGGCGCATGCCCTGGGCCCTGACTTCTGAAGGGCCCTGCAAAACCTCAACTTTACACTTTTTTCTAATGACACCAAGTTTGGTTTCATGGGTTCAATTTTAACATTAATAGTACATAATATTTTTTATTTATTTAAAAATTTGGTTAATATGTATTTTTATTTTCCCTGTCTCTCTCTCTTTTTTAAGGGGCCCACTATTTTCTTCTGCACCCAGGGCCTCAACCGACCTTAACCCGCCTCTGTCTAGTGCGCAGGAACATTTAAGGAGGGTTTTGAATAATTAAGGGAAGTAGCCTGGTGTGAGGGAGGCTTAGGCATTTGGAATGTGCAGGATAAAGCATGACATCAAGAGTTGGAGAATGAGACTAAATAATTTTCAGCCAGATCAAAGATGTTTTTAAAAAAGCTCTTTATTTATCATAACTTTCATGTACAAACATGTATAAAGTATGTTGCAATTTATCTAATAAGCTACATGGGAAACATTTTGTTAAATAACAGAATTCCAGTGCCGTCCTGTGCCTTTGGAGCTGTGGCTCCTCGGTCTAGAAAGCTGAGGTGAAACTGAACGGCTCTGCGTTAGAAAGGTATGTGGATGCACCCCCATATTCATTGCTGCATTATTTAAGATAGACAAGACATGGAAACTACTTAAGTGTCCGTCAACAGATGAATAGATAAAGAAAATGTATAGATACAACGGAATACTTTTCAGGCGTAAAAAAGAAGGAAAGCCTGCCATTTGCAACAACATGAATGGACCTTGAGCGCATTATATTTATACTAAGTGAAATGAGTCTGACAGGGAAAGACAAATACCATAGGATCTCACTTACAGGTGGAATCTAAAAAAAACACAAACAAAAATAAAAACAAAACCATGCACACACACACACATACACACAAATCCTGGGGCTAACAGGCGTCCCCAAACTACGGCCCGCAGGCCGCATGCGTCCACCCTGAGGTCATTTATCTGGCCCCCGCCGCACTTCCGGAAGGGGCACCTCTTTCATTGGTGGTCAGTGAGAGGAGCACTGTATGTGGCAGCCCTCCAACGGTCTGAAGGACAGTGAACTGGCCCCCTGTGTAAAAAGTTTGGGGACCCCTGGTACGACATGATGACTACAGTTAATAATACTGTATTGCATATTTAAAAGTTGACAGGAGAATACATCTTACAAGTTCTCATCACAAGAAAAGAATTGTAACTATGTGTGGTGATGGGTTTTAACTAAACTTATTATGATAGTTGTTTTTCAATATATACATATATTAAATCATTACATGATGATTTGACATAAAACTAATACTATGTTCTATATTAGTTAGATCTCAATAAACAAATAATAAAATGCCACAATAACCTGGGGGAAGCAGAGAGAAAGGTGTTTGAAGGCCCTGCCGCTGCCTTACTGTTGGAGGTGATTTTGGGGAGGATAGAAGTGCCTACTGGGAGTTTTAATTAGGTGGTTGGCTGTGTGACTATGACAAAAATCCTCTCTTTTGTTTATATAATCTACAGGAAACTCTGCATTGCTCAGCAAACACTTACTGGAGTGGATTTAACTTCACGAGGATGTGAAGAAGTATCAAATGCCATTTAGGCTCCCAGAGGGAGGAAACCACTCTGCCTGGAATGAGAGAATGCACAGGCTGACACTTGACCTCCCGGTGGAGGGAAAATCCAAAATAACAAAAGCTTTTTACTTAACAAGATTAAAAATTTTTTATATTTGTAAACATTTTCAACATATATAAAGGTAGAAAAGTAGAATAAAGCATGTCTATCTACTCATTGTTCAACTTTGACATTTGACAACCTTGTGTTAATCTTTTAAAGAAGCATAGTGTGATTTCCCATGCAGCAGTAATTAAAGACACAAGAATGATGGAAGAAATAAATTTTTTTTAATGGCACTTATCTTAGAGAATAGCACTGGAAACATATTTCTTTAAAAATAAACTGAAAGTTAAAATGCTTTGAAGACATTTGAAACCATGTGATTAGTTGAATTAATTTCTAATATCTGAGGTGAGATAGCGCTTAACACATGCAGTATTTCATTCCAGCATTTTATTTCACCACAATGTACATTTTACCTGTAGGAACCATAAAAAAAAAAGAAAGAAAGAAAGAAAGAAAGAAAAGAATGAGTGAGTAAAAGAATTAAGATATATTGGTTTCAATTTTCTTTACATTATCTTGTTCCAAATATCAAAACTTCCACTCCATCCCTACCCTACTGCCACAATATTACATATTTAAAATCTACATCAAACAATGGCCCTTGGTTTAGAACAATCTATTAGGAAGAGTCATAATCATCAGTGACGGTTTAGATGAGTCTCCTAGGTTAGGGCCTTAGTTTGTTTTCTTACTTGAAAGTTACATTCACTTTTTCTTCTATGATATTTATTAAGTGACTACTATGTGTCAGGCACTATTGCTAGGTGGTTGAGTGAACCAACAGAATGCTTTGTAGATTTCCAGAATTAACTTCTGTTACCAAATGACAGTGAATCATCAAACATGCGATGGTAATAGTATCTAAAAGGCAAAGAACCTAAAACAATCTTTTTCATTGACTGGATGACTAGACCAGTCAACTGCCACATTCTAATCCCCTAAGGGCTCTTTTGGCATCAAATTCTGGGTCAAGTTGCTAACACAGGCCCTTAAAAAATCATCGCTGCTTGACAAAGGAGGTAACAAACAGTCAATGCATGGGGGGTAGGGAATTAGGAAGAAAAAAACTAATAAGAAAACTCCCTATCTTGACTTTGCTTGAAAGTGAGTTAAGTACTCCAGTTTTTGAAGGAAGTCATTTAGAACAACCAGAAGGCAAATACTAGGATACTAAAATGGTACTAAAAATGCAACCTACTGAAGCATGGTTCATGAAGAGGACATTAATTTGTGCTGCATGTGGCAAAAATAGTTTAGAAAGAGACAGATTGTATCAACGTCAACCAATCATACACATGAAGCACCATCCTGATCACTCTCAAAAACCTCTCAGGAGACAAGACTTTTATGGAGACTAATCATTTCCATGTGAAAACTAAACTTTGATTACAAATTATATGGGGATTGACCAGAAGATTGAAAGACAGGACTGAGTATAGCCATTCCCCTCTTGCCTGAGAGAAACAGGAAGAACTGAGAAGATTAAAAATGCTTTCAGGAGAGCTTAGGTAGCTGTCCAACTTTGACAATATGGCCATCAAAAAGTCAGTAATTCCTCTTTATCTTGGGGGCTTTGGGAATTTTGGATAACTGGGTGAATTGTCCATATCCAACATATAGAGACTAAAAGAGCTTCCCACTACTTTAGAGTATGAATTATTATTTTCATATTATGGTATTGATACAAACATAGCAGTGGACTTGAGATCTAGGCTTAAGCAGATGCATATCCAGTCATGCACATATTTCTACTACCTTAAGTTATGGTTTGCCTAAGATGGGCATGGTAGCATAGGGCACATTTATTTGGTACATCACAAGGTCACTGCTGTTGTGGCAGACATTTTTAAAAAGTCAAAGAATTCTTTCCTATCCAACCAGGCTTAGTCTTTTCAATCCAGGGTCTGCAAAGCTGACTACTAACTGACTGGTGTAGGCTGGCAATTAAAATCAATTGCCGCCCTGGCCGGTTGGCTCAGCGGTAGAGCGTCGGCCTGGCGTGCGGGGGACCAGGGCACATAGGAGAAGCGCCCATTTGCTTCTCCACCCCACCCCCTCCTTCCTCTCTGTCTCTCTCTTCCCCTCCCGCAGCCAAGGCCCCATTGGAGCAAAGATGGCCCAGGCGCTGGGGATGGCTCCTTGGCCTCTGCCCCAGGCGCTACAGTGGCTCTGGTCTCGGCAGAGCGACGCCTGGAGGGGCAGAGCATCGCCCCCTGGTGGGCAGAGCGTTGCCCCTGGTGGGCGTGCCGGGTGGATCCCGGTGGGGCGCATGCGGGAGTCTGTCTGACTGTCTCTCCCCGTTTCCAGCTTCAGAAAAATACAAAAAAAAAAAAAAAAAAAAATCAATTGCCTTCCATCTGTTAAGGGATATCTCCTGTACCTGTGACTGAGTACCAAGGAAATAAAAGATATCTTTGAAAATTTGTTCTGATAATCATTAATCAAAGAATTTCTACTAACGTACCGAGCATCTTTTAGAAAGCATTCATTTCTTTTCTTTTATTAATATCTCTCTTGAGTTGACAAAGGGTGCATACAGGGAAACACGCCAGCCATAGGAAATCACTGCAAATGGATCCCTGTTAGAAAACAGACAAATGAGTCAACATGTAGCCTATAAATACAGTCACACAATTCCTTGCATTTGTATAGCTTTTCTAACCTCTTTGAAACATACATTATGTCACTTGGTGATCATGAGAATTCTGTGACATTATCTCCATTTTCCTGATGAGCCAGAGAAGTTAAAAGACTTGCTAAGGCCCTGGCCGGTTGGCTCAGCGGGGGACCCGGGTTCGATTCTCGGCCAGGGCACATAGGAGAAGCGCCCATTTGCTTCTCCACCCCCCCCCCCCCCTCCTTCCTCTCTGTCTCTCTCTTTCCCTCCCGCAGCCAAGACTCCATTGGAGCAAAGATGGCCCGGGCGCTGGGGATGGCTCCTTGGCCTCTGCCCCAGGCGCTAGAGTGGCTCTGGTCGCGGTAGAGCGACACCCTGGAGGGGCAGAGCATCGCCCCCTGGTGGGCAGAGCGTTGCCCCTGGTGGGCGTGCCGGGTGGATCCCGGTCGGGCGCATGCGGGAGTCTGTCTGACTGTCTCTCCCCGTTTCCAGCTTCAGAAAAATGAAAGAAAAAAAAAAAAAAAAGACTTGCTAAGATCACTTAGGAAATTGGTGACAATGCTTGGTCTTTCTCTTCCCAAACCAATTCCTTTTACATAATATTACATCCTTTCAAATTATCTGCAGGTTACAATGATTGCCCGGCCTCTAGCATCTGTTGTGGAATGATTCCCTTTAAAGCCAGTTGTGTAATGCACCAATTTTTCTATAGTTTGTGAGCAATACCAGACCAAGCCTCATCATGTATCTCTCTAGACATTTTTATTGGCATCTTTCATGTTCTGCAAGGGAGAAAGTACAACGTGAGGGAGAGATATATAATTACAGGAAAGAAAAGAAAGAAGAGAATGAATACTGTTTTGGAAAAACCATACAATGTGCTACTTTGCACAGTTCTGAAGGCCCTGTCTTTGGAAGGGTCCACTTGGGCTCTCAATGACCCTTTGGTAGAGATGCCTTTGCAGAAGGTACTGGGTGATCCAAGGGGCTCTAATCTGACAACCAGATTCTATGATGCTATGTCTTGATGGATTGAAATAATTTCAAGCCCCATTTTTTGATAGCATGAATTTTTTTAAAATGTTGAGTAAATGCAATCCCCAATTTACAGTTGTGAGCAGAGAGGGAGAGAGATAGTTGTGATAGATTCAGCTTATAAGAGTTATAAGCTCCTAAATATTGATATTATGAGTGCTCTATTTTTTTTATTTTTTATTTTTGAGAGGATGGGAGACTGTGAGGCAGACTCCTGCATGCTCCCTGACTGGGATCCACCTGGCAACCCCATCTGGGGCTAATGCTTAAGTACTGAGCTATTTTTAGCACCCAAGGCTGATGCGCTCTAACGAAGCTATCCTCAGCGCCTGGGCTCACACTCAAACCAATCAATTCACTGACTGTAGGAGGGGAAGGGAGAGAGAAGGTGGAGAGGTATAGCAGGAAGAAGCACATGGGCGCTTCACCTATGTGCTCTGAGCAGGAATCAAATCTGGGACATCCATACATCAGGCTGATGCTCTATCCACTGAGCCACTGGCCAGGGCCTGAGTGCTCTATCGTTTTAATAAAAAAATTTCATTGCAACAGTGATGTTAATTTTCCTTAATGAAGTAAGCATGTGGGAAAAAAGGTGGAAAAATGAATAACAACATTAACACTCTTCTAACGTTGTGACATTAGAAGGAGGGATGGATATGCAGCCTGGAGACAATTTAAGCCTTCCCTTTTCCCCCAATAAATAGTCCAAATTCCTGTAACCCTGACTCATAGGATTTGAGTTTCTTAGTCTTTAATTCATTATTTACTTTTCATTCTTTTTATCTTTTTTTTTTCTTTACAGGGACAGAGAGAGGGATAGATAGGGACAGACAGACAGGAATGGAGATGAGAAGCATCAATCATCAGTTTTTCGTTGCAACACCTCAGTTGTTCATTGATTGCTTTCTCGTATGTGCCTTGACCATGGGCCTTCAGCAGACCGAGTAACCCCTTGCTCGAGCCAGCAACCCTGGGTCCACGCTGGTGAGCATTTTTTATTTTGCTCAAGCCAGATGAGCCTGAGCTCAAGCTGGCAACCTCGGGGTCTCGAACCTGGGTCCTCGGCATCCCAGTCCAACGCTCTATCCACTGTGCCACAGCCTGGTCAGGCTCTTTTTATCTTTTAAGGCTTTATTAAACCAGCATTATTGAATACATATAATATGCCACTAAGAAGAAAGTAGTCTTATTCAATGGGACCTAATTACTTTTCTGTTCTGGCATGTCTGTGCCTGTCTTTTAGCTCAGGTAACTTTTAGGAGGAAAAAAATGTCTCACTACTATTTGCTGAGAAACGTAGTGAAACCTATAGAAAACAAACCCAAATTCTTAGTCTGTTTCATAATATAGATAACAGAGACTACAGAGAAGAAAAAATATTCTTTTTCAAAAGGAAAGGAAGTGAACTACAAATTTACATCATGCTGAAGCTAATAAGGGATACAGATGCCTTGATCAGAATAGCTCCTCGGGAAATGGGGGTCAGAAATAAAGATTTTGCCCTGGATGGTTGGTTCAGTGGATAGAGTGTTGGCCCAGTGTATGGATGTCCCAGGTTCTATTCCCAGTCAGGGCACACAGGAGAAACAACCATCTGCTTCTCTTTTTCTTTCCCCCTTCTCTCTTTTTTTCCTTCTCACAGCCAGTGGCTTGGCTGATCTGAGTGTCAGCCTCAGGCACTGAAGATAGCTCATTTGATTTGAGCATTGTCCCCAAACAAGGGTTTCCCGGTCCATCTCAGTCAGGGCGCATGTGGGAGTCTGTCTCACTATATCCCTTCCTCTCACTTAAAAAAGAAAAGAAAAGAAACAGAAAGAAAGGAAAGATTTTGAATTCACCACTCTATTGGGTTAAACTGAACCAGTACTTTGCTGGTTTAAAAAAAAAAAGTCTTGTTATGTACACTGTTACAGAATCATTGACTGAGCAAATAAATAAATGACTTGTGGTACATGGTTGACCACACATGTACTTAGGAAGGCAGGATGATAAAGGGAGAAAAACCAGACCTTTGGAGTTAGTCGGATTAAACCTGAGCCCAATTTCCAGCATTTCCATGTTCTGTGACCTTAAGCCTGCCTCACGCCTGGTTTCCATATCTACGAAGAGAGATGACAATCCTGGCAGCACAGAAACTCTGGAGTAGTAAATGAGCAGATATGTCAAAGTCCTATCCCAGCACATGGTCCTCAGTCTCCTTTATTGCTCCTTCTCTAGGGCAGGGGCTGAGCCCCTTCCTGGCCTAATGGGGTGCTGTCTTGGCTGTGTCCATGAAGGGAGGGGCAGATCAAAGAGGCTGCATCGTAGCAGCCACATGAAGATTTGCATGGATGTAAAAGGGAAACAAAGCAGAAAGCCTGCATTACACAAATTAGTCCTAGGAATTACTCGTCACTGTAAAAGTCTGTCACAAGGAGGAAGAATATTATCTATAAATACACTTATTTGAAAACTCATCATTGAGTCCTGGACCTAGAAATGACTTTAGAATCATCTTGCACAGCTTCTTCAAGACAGGTGAGGGAATCAATGCTGCCAAATGATTTACCAGAGAGTCTAAGAATTAGCTACTTGCCGAGCTGTTCCCAGAACTTTTATCTCTAGAATCCAACTAAGTGCCCCTTCTCCTATTCCACTTTGGGGTCAGGGACCACTCTGAGAAGCTCCCCTCACACCCAGACATATAACTACACACACATGCCACTTGCCCTTAATTTCAGGAGGTTCGTGGTTCAGTCACGAAGTTAAGAACTGCTGTGAGGTAGGCTGCCTCGTGAGTAGTGGGTATGAGAGCGCAGGGAGTGTTGAGAAAGTCTCATGGAGAAATGAAACCAGGGCCCTGAACTCACCCCTGCCCTGAGGAAACAGCCAAGTCACTTTCTGAGGTAAGCACAGAAATAATAACAGTTATCTATTGAGCACTTACTGCTTATCAGGCTCTGTGCTAGCTTTTCCCATGCATTACCATATGTGACTTACTACACCAGCACAGTGAAGGTATCATTATTATTATTATTATTTTTTACAGGGACAGAGAGAGAGGGATAGATAGGGACAGACAGACAGGAACAGAGAGAGATGAGAAGCATCAATCATCAGTTTTTCACTGCAACACCTTAGTTGTTCATGGATTGCTTTCTCATATGTGCCTTGACCGTGGGGCTACAGCAGACCGAGTAACCTCTTGCTTGAGCCAGCGACCTTGGGTCCAAGCTGGTGAGCTTTTTGCTCAAACCGGATGAGCCCCCGCTCAAGCTGGCGACTTTGGGGTCTCGAACCTGGGTCCTTCGCATCCCAGTCCGACGCTCTATCCACTGTGCCACTGCCTGGTCAGGCAAGGTATCATTATTGATAGCCAAGGTTAGGACAATTAATAATAACTTTCTCTCATCACACGGGAGCAATGAGTAGGGTAGAGGTTAAGTTTTCAGCAACAAGAATCCATCGTGTCGCGTCTTGATTTAAAACATTTTAGTGACTTCCCAGTTCACTCAGAGTAAAAGTTACTAGAGTCGACAAGACCCTTGCTAATGCTCTGACATCACCTTCTATTCTCCACCCTTACACACTCTAGTCCTATCCTCCACCCATTATTTCTGGAACATTTCAGGTAAATTCTTCCTCGAGGCCTTGGGTCGATCTCGTTGCTCTGCTTGGACCTTTCCCAGATCAGTCACCCTTTCATTCTTTTAGGTCTTTGCTTTCCGACCGAGGTCTTTCCTCATAACCTTATTTAAAATTAGAAGCTTTAACACCCTATTCCTCTTCCTTGCCTTGTTTTTCTCTGCAGCACTCATCACCATCCTATATATTATACTTTTGCTTATTTATATTGTAGTTATCTTCTCCTGTTAAAGTGTTAAGTTCTACCACTGGCAACCATCATAACTGATTCAAGCAAGAATCTTCAACGAGTGTTAGAACTAGAGGGTGAAAGTTTGATGGGAAATAAGATATTTATATCTCCCTACAAGATCCTTATCCATTATAAAGAGGAAAATAGCATTTTATAGTGGAGATAGCAGACCACTGTCTTAACCAAGTAACAAAAGTTAAGATTTCCCATAATAAGATAAATTGATGCCATGTGTTCCTGATAGGATGTGTGAAAAACGTAGTATTGCTTCTGTGGAGTTTCTGCTAAAAAATGTGTAACCTAAGTCTAAAATGAGGAAACATTTGATAAACTGAGCTGAGGGATAGTTTACATAATAACTGATTTGTGTTCCTTAAAAAAAAAAGAAAGACAATGACAGAAACTGTTTCTTATTGTAGGAGATGACAGAGGTATGATGACTGAACACGTGTGATTCCAGGTTGATTTTATTCTCATCTAAAGAATGGTATTGGGGCCCTGTACAGTTGGCTCAGCATCGACCTGGTGTGTGGAAGTCCTGGCTTCAATCCCCAGACAGGGCACAAAGGAGAAGTGACCATCTGTTTCTCCTTCCCTCTTCTTCCCCCTTTTCTCCTTCTCTTCCTCTCCTGCAGCCATTCCTTGACTAATTCAAGTGCATCGGCCCCAGGATGAGGATGGCTCCATGGAGCTTTCACCTCAGGCACTAAAAATAGCTCAGTTGTGAGCATCTACCCAAAATAGACAGAGCATTGATCCCAGACAGGGGTTGCTGGGTGGATCCCAGTTTGGGCTCATGCGGGACTCTGTATCACTATCTTCCCTCCTCTCACTTAAAAAAGAAAGAAAGAAAGAAAGGTTGTATTGGGATCATTGATAAAGTTTAAATAAAATCTATAGACTAGCTAATAGTATTTACCAATGTTAAATTCCTGATTTTGATAATTCTTCCAAGGTTATATAAGAAAATGTCCTTGTTTTTAAGAAATACACTGAAAATGGCAGTAACACTGCATCAAGTTTGTAATCTACCCTCAAATGATTTAGAAAAAAAAAAAAAAGATGAATAAAGAGAAAAATAAAACAAGCATGGCAAAGTTTTCATATTTGGGGAATCTAAGCAAAGGGTATTCAGCAAGTCTTTGTACCATTTCCATAACTCTTCATTAAATCTAAAATTATGTTAAAAAGTCTTTAAAAATAAAAGAATGTAAACTCCATGAAAACAGGGATTTGGATTTTTTTTTATTCACTGATGTGTCTCTAGCATCTGTGATAGCAATGGGCATATTCTAGGTACGGGCTACTTCCCCGTTGAATATAGGAACACCAGCTTATGAGTTAACAAAGTTCTAGGCGGTACTGCAGACTTGCAGGATCCTGTCTGACCCTGAGTGAAGCCAGGAGAGATGATGGGTCCTGGGTTGGCTTCTGTTTCTCATTTATTCACCTCTAGCAACTTTTTCAAAGACATATTTTTGGGTCAATAGAAGATTTTATTACTAATCTATTTCAAAATATAGATAGCCACACTATTCCTGTAAATCACTTTAAAGTTAGGATGGTAGTGGAGAAAAGCCTAGGTCAAGGCATGAAGGTGAGGAGGGCAATCATGGAGACCCCGTCAGATGGAAGAGAAGCCCTCAGGTGTCTGGGCTCCCACCTGGCGGCGTACCCCGGGGTGACTCACCGGGATGCCGTATCGGGTTCGATACATGGTCCTTATGGCGACAGAATATCCACACAGGCAGCATTCGTTCATGTCAGCGGCAATCTGACATGAAAGGCACACAGGACAGAAAGTCCCACAGAGGCCTGAGTGAGGGTGAAACCAAACAGAGGAATTAGTCAAAGTCATCATGGTTTCTACTAAATCATATGGAAATCAAATTGATGCTCACTCAGGAAATAGTCTAATGAGCCCTCTGAGAAAACAGTGTGGTCATCTGCCTCTTTATGTCTTGCTTGTGTCTGAGAACTGGGAAAAATTTGCTTGTCACTGTATCAGGTCAGATTTAATTGTAAAAGATTTTGTCTTGCCAATCTGAGCATGCAAAAAATTATCTTTATTCCCTGCCCTTGTTTACATTTGGGTCATGTTTGCATAGGACATTTGTGGTGTCAGGATGTCTGAAAAGCCCTCTGAAAACTATAGGAAAGTTTCTGGGTCAGAAATAGGTAAGTGGAAAAATCATTAGCGCCCAAATGAAAAAAGCAATAGGGAACGGATTCTAGATGTCAGGCAGGCAGAGCGTAGAACCAGTGACAGAGATGAGGGTAGAAGCAAGCAGAAGTTAAGGGTTATTGGCACCAAAAGCTTAAAAAGCTTACTGCAATTTCACTTTAAAGGATCTGGATAAGGCCCTGGCCAGGTTGCTCAGTGGATAAAGCATCATTCTGGCGCATCAAGGTTGTGGGTTTGATCCCTGGTCAGGGCACATACAAGAAGCAATCAGTGAGTGTGGAACTAAGTGGAACAATGAGTTGATGCTTCACTCTTTCTCTCCTTTCTCTCTCTCAAATCAGTGAAAAGTTTAAATATATATATATATATGTATAAGACAAAAGGGCCTTAGAAAATGGCAACAAGCAGGAAACTTCTCAAACACGCTCTGAGTAAAAGTCTATTTCGGAAGGCTCTGGGGCGGAGTTTTGATAAGGTTGTACCCTAGATAAGAAAGCTTCTGTTTTATTGATTGATTGTTTTAAGCAAAAGGCTATCTCTAATGAACTTGGAACTTCCAGGATATTTACAAAAAAAAAAAAAAAAAGAAAAGAAAAGAAAAGAAAAGAAAACGGAGGTTGTTTTTTAAAAGCACTGGAAGATAGTCCGTACAGAGAGTGTCTGCAACTCGCATGGCAATGGACTCTGAAAGAAGGAAAATTTTCTCACGCAAAGTGTGTTTGGCAGTGAAAAAGAACTAGAAGTCAGTAAAGCTAACAACCCACAGTGCTTCCTGAAACAAAACAGCTGCAAGAGTATCACTGAAAGACAGGAAACAGAGTTAGGAAAAGGAAGATGTAAATAGAAGACTGGAGAAACATGTCGAGAACACGTGATACTAGAGAGGTGATTGAGCTAAACAAGAATCCCAAGCTCAAGGCCAGGCAGGTAAAATAAATGAATTAAATAGGTTTCAAAAAAAACCCACCAACACAAAACAGTGGATATAAATATGGCAAACTGTAGGGTGCACGTGTTTTAATGGGGCTGACTACGTGAGAATGAGGACTCACTCATCTTTCCCGATTTTCCAAAATTTCAAGAGAAGCTGGGAATCTAGATCAGAAAGCTAGATTTTTGTGTGAAATCTGATTTGTAGATGTTTCCTACTAGATTAAAATGCATACATCAAGAAGGCTCATTCCATACAGGAGAAACAAAACACTCCTGCTGGCTCAATTCACCATGGGCTTCCGGCTTGTGACTTCTGAGTTAGAGAATTAAACATGGAACTCAATGATAGGATCAGTAAGCAGTGTGTATGATGTTAGTGATCTGCGTTATTACGAGCAGTTAAGGAGAAAGCAATTACGATGAGCACTTACAGACCCCCATGTCGCTGCAGCAGTCAAACACGCCAGTTTGCCAGTCACTGCTCATCGTGGCCCTTGCACCATATCCTGGCTGGGTAACAACTGGGTTCATTTTTAAGGATAATTTCAAGAGGTCACTGCCTGTAAAAACAAAACCAAAAAATATTAAACACCTAACTGTAGTGGTTGGATAGACTCTAGTACCAGGTGAGAAGGCATTTCATCACACCTCTCCTGATTAAGGAAGCTCACATCCAACAAACTCAGCATAACATTTCCAGACTATTGGCGATACCTGGAAATTAAAACCGTAAAGGAAAGGGGATGAAGGTTGCTTTCCCAGGTTTTCTGGGTCCCCCCTTCCTTTTACTTATCAGCAAGATGATTTTATTTTTCTGTTTTCAAGGCAATCATATTGAACACTATTTGGCATTTGAAATGGTTCTATAGAATAGCAGAGAAGCCATGGTTAAAAGGCATGAGAATGCATAGTATTTGCCTTGCCTAATCAAGTAAATTTAAACTTGTGCAGCATCAAGCACAAACTTTTAAGGTTTTGGATGGAGTATTTTTTAGTTCTGGTTGTAATGGGGTCTTATTGATTAAAATATTCTACATAGCATATATTTTCCACTGGTTTCTGTCTACAGACATTTTGTCTTTGAAAACCACTGTCATGTTGCTAGCTAACATGTGCGGTATAACTTTATAAAATACAATAAAAACTCATTTATAGTTAATAAATATTTCTATTTTTAAAACCTTTGTGTGGGTAAGAATCACCTGAAGAACTTGTTAAGAATGACACATCCCTAGAATACTGGATTTCATAAGCCTGGAAAGGGACTGAGGAATCTGTATACTTAATAAGTGCCTCTTAAGGGTGAGGGATTGATACACAGTGAGTGCGGTGGAGGGGGCCATAACAGTATTATTGCTACTCTGCTTTTAAATCTAAATTGCATTTTTTTTTTCAATTCCCTTCCCAAACACTGATCCCTCTGAGATTTCACTGATACCCATTTTGGTACTGGGTATAGTTAGGAAGCCAGAGAGAGTGTAACAGAAATTTGAATAAGGAGAAATTGAGAACTCATTGTGTGGGAATTTCTAGTAGTAAAATAAAAGACTGAAAACTGCTGACACACTTACACAGCCCCAGAAAGGCAGATGTTACCCAAAGAGGAAGTGATAGTATTTTGTTGTTGTTGTTAAAACTCTTGCTTTTTATTTATTTATTTGTTTAAAAGATTTTACTTATTGATTTTATGGGGAAGGGGGGAGGTGGATGAGAAGCATCAACTCATGGTTGTTTCACTTTAGCTGTCCATTGTTTGCTTGGCATATGTGCCTTGACTGGGAGAGCCCTGGATTTCAAACCGGCAACCTTAGCATTCCAGGTTGACGCTCTATCTTCTGAGCCACCAAGGCTCAGACAAGGAAGTGGTAGTATTTAATTTCAGTTAAAACAAGTATGTATAGCCTGACCAGGTGGTGGTGCAGTGGATAAAGCGTCAGACTGGGATGCAGAGGACCCCAGTTCAAGACCCCGAGGTCGCCAGCTTGACTGCGGGCTCATCTGGTTTGAGGAAAAAGCCCACCAGCTTGAACCCAAGGTCGCTGGCTTCAGCAAGAGGTTACTCGGTCTGCTGAAGGTCCGCAGTCAAGGCACATACAAGAAAGCAATCAATGAACAACTAAGGTGTTGCAACGCTCAATGAAAAACTAATGATTGATGCTTCTCATCTCTCTCTGTTCCTGTCTGTCTGTCCCTGTCTATCCCTCTCTCTGACTCACTCTCTGTCTCTGTAATAAAAAACAAAAACAAAAACAAAAACAAGTATGTATTGAGAATCTCTTTGGCCTGCCTGGGGAGAGGTAAGGGAAGCGTCTGACACAAGGTGGAGAAGTTTCAAGCATATGCTCTGGGAATGCATATATATTTATATTTGGTTGTTGTTGATCTGTTTTCCAAACTAGCAAAACTAGAATTATCATCCAGTTCTGGAGAAGGTGGAAGTCTGATTAAGGTCATGGTATTCTGTTGGGTACAGAAAGTAGAATATTCTAGGTGTGGATATAGTGCAAGAGTGCAAGGAAATGCCCAGGGAAAAGAAAGATTGGGAAATGCATGAAGAACGGTAGAGACACGATCTTTTTGGGGCAGGAGGTAGGGTTGATGTGTAGAGAGAGCACTGTGTAGTCTATCAACAGTTCTTTCCTGTACCCACAGCAGACACTGCTAACTGATCCCAGAATGTAGAAGCTATTTCCACTGGATGCACCTTAGAATCCTAGACCATTGCAATTCCTGATTGGAGTTCAGTGGGAAGAAGAATAAAGTCTCTGCAGTTCTGTAGGACTGCATTCAGCCCCCAGTTTTCCCACTCTTTCACTTTGGACATGTCTTATTTTCTGACACTGTACTGGATGTTACCATTTGATCAGAGTTGGTACATGATGTGGACTTAATCTATTATAAGAGAAATAGATATAGATAAGAGTAAATTATATAGGCAATGTTTTGTTTAAGTCTGACTGTTAAGAATATAGCTCCAACTCAAGTTTGAATTATTCATTACTTTAAACAAATATACTGAGAAAATCAGTCCAGTTAAAATATACATAGTTGCTGCTTTGCACATGTATGTGTGTGAGTGTGTGTATGTGTACCATTAAAGAAAGAAAAATTTACCAGTATGGCTATATTTTTAAAAGAAAAAAAATAAAAATTACTTCTTTAATAAAAACAAATCTTTAGAAAAAAAAATTTAGTAGAGCCAATCACAGTCAATTTAGCCAATATATCAAAATGAAAAACCATGCTAAGGATCTTTTCAAGAGAACTTGGAGCTGAAAATTACATCGGGGCAAAGGTTGTATCTTAAATATTCTTCTAGGGCTTCATACCTTTCATAACTGTTTGTACTGCTCTGGACACATACACTTGTTGTGCTGAGTAGTTTGGAGTAAGGATAAAATTTGTTGGTTTGATGTAAAAAAAAAAAAATACCAGTGAGTAAGTTTTGGGAATCAGAGGTTCTGATATAAATCCAGCAATGGGCATATGCTTCAATTGTCATATAAGCAAATCACATCTATCATAGTATGTACTGTGTACATCTTTTTCTTTTCTTTTCAGAGACAGAGGGAGAGTCAGAGAGAGGGATAAATAGAAACAGACAGACAGGAATGGAGAGAGATGAGAAGCATCAATCATCAGTTTTTCGTTGTGGCACTTAGGTTGTTCATTGATTGCTTTCTCATATGTGCCTTGACCATGGGGCTTCAGCAGACCGAGTAACTCCTTGCTCAAGTCAACGACCTTGGGTCCAAGCTGGTGAGCTTTTTGCTGAAACCAGATGAGCCTGTGCTCAAGCTGGCAACCTTGAGGTCTCGAACCTTGGGTCCTCCGCATCCCAGTCTGACGCTCTATCCACTGCACCACCGCCTGATTAGGCTGTACTGTGTACATCTTAATTCAATTAATTCAGTTCCAAATCTAACACAGAAGCCCATGCACATGCTTATAAATCCTTAAATTCCCTTTCTTAAAGTAAAATGTTTAGAAGTATATTATAAACACATACTGCAGTGTATGTGTGTACATATGTGTTTATTTATAGATTTTGCACTTCTATATATTATGGATTAATCTATACTGAGATGCAACTGAGATCAGTGGTTCTTAAATTATAATGTGCACAGGGCCCACCTATGTATCCTTTTAGAATGTAGATCCTGATTCAGTAGGTCCCGAATGCATCCTGAGATTTGCAGTAACAAGTTCTCAGGTAGTGCCAATGCTGTAGGTGTTTGGCCCACACTCTGACTAACCAGAGTGTAGATTATAATTAGGAACCATAGAGACAAACAAACCTGGGTTTAAATCTATTTTCTCTCTGTGTGTGCCCTTGGACAAGTATACTAACTTCTCTGAGCCTCGGTTCTGACATTTTAAAAATAAGTATAATATGACTTTTCTCATTGGATTGTTGTATTTATGTAATGAGATTATGTCAATAGACTATGTCAATTAAGCATTGTGTTTCCTATAATATGCCAATGACCTGACATATGCATCCTTGTGTCTATTTTAAATTAAGTGTTGCTAAGTAGCAGGGCCTATGCCTGATTTAATGGTATGAAAATGTGCCTGGGAGCACAGCACCCAGAAGGCAAATGAGAGTGTGGGATAAGATGACCAATGCCGTATGAATCAGAAGGCTTGGATTTTAGTCATTGCTTGTGTTTGGCAGGCTCAAATAAGATCACGTATGTGAAGACACTTTGAAACTGCAAACCACCATATGCCGAGAGAAAGTCTAAATGCCAGTGACAGTTAATGGAAAAAACCTGAGCGTGATATGTTTGCCAGTATGACAATGGCTTACTCTTGTACAGAACATTGTACTTTTCAAAGCATTTTCATATTTGATCTCCAGTTTATATTGATCTCTATTTAATATTCACAGCACACCACAGCACTCAGGAAATTAAGGCTGATAAGTCCTTTTTAAAAAATTAATTTGTTAATTTTTCTTTTTTTTACCGCAGACAAAAGGTTAAGTGTCAACGGCAGGGAAAAATCATTATTGTTAGTTCAACCTTTTTAATTTATAGATGAGACATTAAGGCTTGTCTCAAAGATTGAGTATGGCCCCTCATCCTCTTCCTAGTCGCCTAGTTTCTGTGCCTCAGTTTCCTTAGCTGTGAAATAGGTATTAACAGTACCTTGCTTATAACGTTGTCAGAAGGATGAAATGAGTTAATGTTTGAAAAGCCCTGCTATAGGGTGCTTTATGAATATTAGTTAAGTAAAAAAGAGTCCTTGGCCCAAGAGGGAAACAAATACTATCCCTCTGTCCACCGTTTCATCTTTTATACTCCAAGATACTGTGATATGTGGGTAGTTCTTCTAGAAGGCTACAGAAGAAAAGGAACGAAACAGACAATAAGTCATACGCCCAAAGCGACAGAGTGGCTGGGCTGGGACTTGAATTCAGTTCTGTGTGACTCCAAAGCCTTTATTCTTCTCTCCACTGAGCTTCGTCAATCAGGAATTACAATTCTTTGCCCACTGAAACGCGCAAGCCCTGTTCAGGAATAAAAGGTAAGCGCTTTCCTGGAGTGTTCCTTCTTAGGGAAATTTTGGAACTGAAGAAAACTAGATAGTTTGTGACTAACTTTGCCTTCTTTTTATGCATTTATTTATGTGTTTATGCATGTGTGTACGTATTATTTTTAACAGCCTGGGACCAGTCACTCAGAAACTTGCCCTAGAATCCGCACAATACAGGTTAGATTACTGATTCTCAATCGGAGATCATTTTAACTTCCGGGGGACATTTGCCCATGTCTGGAAACATTTTTAGTTGTCATAACTGGGGGTGAGGTGTTATTGTGATCTAGTGGGTAAGAGGTCAGGCATTCTTGCAAAGCACATAACAGCCCCCACAATGAAGAACTTTCTAGCCCTAAATGTCAACAGTGCTGAGGTAAGAGACAATGTTTTAGAGTAGTGGTTTTTAACTGTTGGTCCGATGAAGATTATAGACCCAATGATTATAAACTCTGTAATCTTCATACAATATCAGGATGGTTATCTTATCAGGAAACTCTTTTTCAGACCAGCAGAAAGTTTCTGGCAGAGTGACAGTGGTCTGTGGACTGGAGGTTGAAAACCACTGGTTTAGAGAACACAAACAGCACCATAAAATGTCAGTATCGGTATCTAAGTCAGTTTCCCAGCAGATACATAAGTCCTGTCTGCAGTAGAAGTGACAAGCAGTTCCGGTGAGGAATGAAAAGGAACACATTGTTTCTTAGTCCAGAAGTGTTCAAACTGCAAGCACTAGAACTCAGGAATTATTACATGACTCCAATATCCCTATGGATCTATTCACATCTTGTTCTGAAATTCCTCTTCTGTGTGGCAAGTCCTGCTTGGTCCACCCCCAACTCCAAACCTGCCTCTTTTCCTTCTGCTTATTGTTCCCACATTGATCTATCCAGTTCTACTACTTTTAACCTATCCATTTCTACTATTTTTTTCTCTTTAAGTAAACTTTTAATTAAAGTGTAATGTATGTATACACAGTAAAGTACAGAAATCATAAGCATGTTGATGAACTTTCACAAAGTGAACAATTCTTGTAACCACAACCTGATTCAAGAACTAGGACATTACCAGCACCCCAGAACCCCTCCTTACCTTCCCAGGGAGCCTAACGCTCTATCCAAAGGCAATCTCTGCCCTGTCTTCTAACACCAGAGGCTCATTTTGCCTGTGTATTGGTGTGCCTGGCTTTTTTTGTTCAAAATCATGATTGTGGGATTCAACCATGTTGGATGTAGCAATAATTCATTCGTCCTTTTTTTCTTTTTTTTTTGCAAGAGAGAAAGAGAGAGGGAGAGGGAGAGACAAGGACAGACACACAGGAAGGTAGAGAGATGAGAAGCATCAATTCTTAGTTGTAGCACATTCAAGCCGGCAACCTCAGGGTTTTGAACCTGGGTCTTCTGCATCCCAGGCCAACACTCTATCCACTGCGCCATCACCTGGTCAGGCAGCAATAATTCATTCATTCTTATTGCTGTATAATATTCTATTATATAGATATACTACAATTTATTTATCCATTCTACCCTTATATTGCTTCTAGTTTGGACTATTTCAAATAGTATAGTGCTATCATGAATATTCTTGTACATAACTTCAGCTGGACCATGTATGTATTTGTTATATCTATACTTAGGGGTAGAATTGCTAGTTCCCAGGGTTAGTAGGTAGTGCTAAACAGTATTCTGATGTGGTGGTACCAATTTACACTCCCTTCAGTAACGTATGAGAGTTTCAGTCGCACCAAATCCTTGCCAATACTTGGTAATGCCAACATTTTTTTTCTACCCATAGGTTGCTAAAGAAACTGGAGAGCAAAAAACTAGGTTTAAAACTAAGGAAAACAGAAATGATGGTTAAATATTAAATAGAGTTGCCACATTTGAGAAAATAAATACAAGACATTCAGTTAAATTTGAATAATGTCTCATGCAAAATGTTAGACATACTTATATTAAAATTTTTTTGTTCTTATTTGAAATTCAAATTTCACGGGACATTGTGTATTTTATCTGGAGGGTTGAGGGAGTGCCGTTAGTGGTAGATACCAGTGTGGGAACAAGCAGATAACTGCTGCCTATGTTTACAGGAGTGGGAAGTGGTGGGGAGAAGGCCAACCCAGTGCAGGTCCCTGTGCTGGTGCAGGAAGCTCTCACTCCTCCAGTGATCAGAGTCCAAAGAACCCAAATGTCAGCAATGGTTGATTTCTATCTAAATTACTGTAAGAGCATTTCCCCTGGGAACACACAATTGTTTATTCCTGGATAAAGGAAGGAAAACTGAAATTTTTTGAGCCCTTTCTCCTGCCAGTTTTCATGCTAACAGATTCTAGTCTCAATCTTTTCTGCTATGGTGAAATCCCATACTTGGAGAAGTCAGGTAGCTCATCCAGGTTCAAAGCTAGGCGAGCTAAAGCCCATGTCCATGCTCTTTCACTATGCCAAATCTCATGTCGTTTTGGAAGGAGTTTTAAACAGCTATCACTCGCTCTGGGCATGCCAGGCCTCTTAATTCCCTCAATTTTCATCTTTTCTTTTCTTTCTTTCTTTCTTTCTTTCTTTCTTTCTTTCTTTCTTTCTTTCTTTCTTTCTTTCTTTCTTTCTTTCTTTCTTTCTTTCTTTCTTTTATAAAGAGGAATGGAGAGAGCAGGAAGGAGACTGGAACATCTGTTCCTGTATGTGCCCTGACTGGGGATCGAACAGGCAACTTCTGTGCTTCATGACAATACTCTAACCAACTGAGCTATCTGGTTAGGGCAAGTCCATCACCTACTTTCTTCTCTGTTCATATCCTCTGACTTTCAGCTTCCTACAAAATAATTCCATGGGTTATATGCAACCCATTTCTGAAACAAGAAGATAAAATATAGTCAATTGAGTAGGTTGTATATATGTAGATGTGAGCTAAATTCATCTCTGTGTCCCGGATTTTATTTCATTTTTAAGTTTCATGCTGTCTCCTTTGACCAACTTCACTGTCTTGAGCAAGCATATCAGAGCTCCCTAGTTGATCATTATCTGTATTTCTTACACTCTACCCAAAAATATTTTTGTTAGTAATGGCAATGGAGATAAATATCAAATTGAGAATAGGTTTGATTATAAACAATCAAGACCACTAGGAGGTTTGGCCCAGGAACTACTGTATTCTTTGTCCCTTTGTCTTGTCAATCATTAGTACCTGAGTTATACCATAAAAAAGTACTGTAACAGAAATCTGTAGAGAAGAAGAATCTGGGAAGACAGCTGAATTGTCTTTTCTGCTCCAACCCAAAATTCCCACAAGTAAATGAATGACCCTGTAATAAATTGTTTTATATAGTCTGTGGAGTTAACTGCTTTGTTTGTCGGTCTTAAGATACCTTCTTGTTACTTCTTGTTATGGCAACCATGCACCTTTGCCCCACTGTCAGACAGTAGGCCCTGCTTTTTTTTTTAGCCACTTTGAGCTTCTTCTCTAGCACCCCAAATCCCACTTCAGGCCTGTCTTTTAGTCCTGGGTCTGAGTAGGCATCTGCAGCCAGCTGTCTACCGCCTCCCCGGCCTCCTAGCTTAGCACCTTTGGGTCTCTACGGAAATCTGCAGTCTCTGCATCATGCTCAGGTCCCGCCTCGTTATGATGTAGACCAGAAAATGCCATCCCAAAATATACCTCTTTGGTGTAAGGGTTATTTTGAGAAACAGTAGGTGCAGCAGGAACTCTGAAAACAGAGTGGAAGTTACCTTTCAAGGGAAATTTACACTTACAGAAGCAACCTTCCTTTGTCAGGGAGTCTCTCTCAGTAGTGCCAGGAAGAGAAGGATGACTCTAAATCTCAAGAAGCTCTTGCCTGACCTGTGGTGTGCAGTGGATAAAACATTGACCTGGAATGCTGAGGTCACCAGTTCAATACCCTGGACTTGCCTGGTCAAGGCACATATGGGAGTTGATGCTTCCTGCTCCTCCCTCCTTCTCTCTTTTCTCTCTAAAAGTGAATAAATAAAATCTTAAAAAAAAAAGAAACTCTTAGGATGGAGAAGGTGTTCTCTCTTTTCTCTCTAAAAGTGAATAAATAAAATCTTTTAAAAAAAGAAACTCTTAGGATGGAGAAGGTGCCGGCTGAAAACTGTGTAGCAAACCTTACTCTTGTATCCCTGTCACCTCCCCCACACCTTCTCTCTTTTGCCTGAAGATGGTATTTAAACCTGAGTTCTAAGCTATCTCTGGTAGTCATTTCCCTGGGTATCTATATGAGATTTACATGTTAATAAACTTTTGTTTGTTTTCCCTGTTTTACTCTGTCTTTGGTTACGGGGCGGGTGGAGATGGGGGGTGCTCAGACAAGATCTTAGAAGAGTAGAGGGAAAACTGTCCTCTCCTGCAATGTCACTTCTGAAATTCTATGAAAACGCTTATGCATAATAAAATTAAAACATGATTATGCATAATAAAATTAAAACATGATTATGCATAACTGAGGATATGGCATTTCCTAATTTAAGTGAAATGATTTCTATAAACATAATGCCACTCCAAAAACATTTTTCCTCATGTTAAAAATTGTGCTCAGGCCTGCCAATGCTTAAATGAAAAGCTCCCTTAGTAGTATTTGTGCTGCTGACAGTGCAAGACTGAGGATTTTTCTGACACCTGAAAAGTCCAGTAATCCTTCTTTCATCAAGAAAGTAAAGGGGACTTGGTTTACTGAAGTGTTTAATTTGAGTAAGAGTAGGGATGAACAACATAAGATACACTGGGTCCTTTCATCTCTCCACTGTCATTTTACTATCACTAATGTCTCTGGTGACCTAATTCATTAAGCTTCCCTACTTTTATAAAGTGTTCAACTGGTGTCAGGCATGCATGGTTCTATGGGAAAACTACACTTTCACATCCAAACCCTCTAGGCCTGACCTCGGAAGCGCCTTACAACATGACCCACTCTATTTTTCTAGTCTTTTTATTACCATTTTGTTCTTCGTTTGTCAGACCAGATTCCTCGCCACTCTGCAGGCATTCCTTCTACACTGTTCTGCTGTGAGTTACGGCCTCCTGTTTCCCTTTTAACCTGTTAATATCCCATCTCAAATGCCACCTTCTCCCCGAAGCCATTCCTAATCCTGCAAATTGGATTTGCCTCTCTCCCTCCTCCGAACTGGCTCATCACTTTTATGATGTAGTGGGAAGCCCCTTGCGCTTGAGGTTAGGACACTGGGCTCTAACTATAGCATTGATACTTGGCTACTTCTGTTTCTTTACTCTAAATGACAATGAAAGTATCTTATCTTCCTTCTTCCCAGGGTTACTGAGAAAGCTACTAGAAGCTAAACAGTCATGGGCTGCTTAATGATGGGAATACGTTCTGGGAAATGCATCATTAGGAGATTTTATTAAACAACATAGAGTGCACTGACACAAACCTAGCTGATAAAGCCTACTACACACTTAGGATCTATGGGACAGCCTATTGTTGCCAGGCTACACACCTGCACAGCATGTCACTGTACAAAAACAAGACGTTAAATCAAGTAGGAGAGAAAATGATGTGATGAAGAGACATAGTAAACACAAGCTGTATGAGGCTGCTGGCAAACACAGCACACACCGTGTTACAGTAAACTTCTGTTTTATAAATAGAAAGCGTACACTCTAAAATGATAAAAGTATGGCATGGAAAATAATATACAAACCAGTAACACAGTCACTTATCATCGTTATCAACCAAGTATTATGGACTGTACATAATTGTATGTGCTACAGTTCTGTACGGCTAGCAGCACACGAGGTTTGTTTACACCAGCATCACCATGAGCACGCGAGTAATGTGTTCTGCTACAATTTTAAACAACATATGAGGCAACAGAAAAATGTCAGCTTCGTTATAATTTTATGAGACCACTGTCATATATACGGTCCATCATCGACCCAAATATTATGTGGTATATGACTAACTTCAGATATGAGATTTAGATATGTGCATTCTAAGCACTTAAATTTTTTTTGTTCTTTTTGATGTGTTGGTTGTTTTTTTTCTCTGGGGGCAATTTACTGGGCTTCATCCTCTTTGTGTCCTGCAGAGACAGTGACCTATGCATAGCCTAGCACTTGATAAGGTCTAGGACATGCTACCCTAAAATGTAGCACCTTGGCATGTTGAATATCTTAAACTGAAGAAGTCTGAGAAAAAAGCAGAGACAGGAAAGTCATTCTGACTCCCTCTCCTCATCCTTCCTCCTTAGAAGTAAGAGATAAATCTGTCTTCTGAAAGGTACTTCCATGAACTAAGAAGAAGGGAGGCATTCTTATCAATAGAGACAGGAAATTCAGGGCTGACAATAAACAAATTATGTTATTTCCCTGCCATTTAGTACCCTTTGGACAACTCCCTTGTCTTGTCAATTCTTCACAAATTTATTGTTTCTTTGTCTAAAAGGTATAAAGGCTTCCTGCCCTGCCCTTCATTTCCTTGGGTCTTTCATTCTCTTATGAAGGTTCCTGTGTACACGTAAAAATTCCATACAATTTGTATGCTTTTCTTTTGTTAATTTGTCTTTGTCAGTTTAATTTCCAGACCCAGCCAGGGACTTTAAGAGGGTGGAGGAAAACTTCTTTTCTTACATGCTTAATCCCAGTTTATTCATTCATTTATACCAGTGATTTTTTAATCAGAGGTGATTTTCCCCCCAGAGGACATCTGGTAATGTCTGGTGACATTTTGGTTGTCTCAACTTGAAGTAGAAGGTGGGAGGGAGAACTGCTATTGGCAGTTAGTACAAATATTGATCGACTTACAACTTATGCAACTTACAACCATTCAACTTTTTTTTTTTTTTTTTTTTTTTTACAGAGACAGCGAGAGGGATAGACAGGGACAGACAGACAAGAACGGAGAGATGAGAAGCATCAATCATTAGTTTTTCGTTGTGCATTGCGACGCCTTAGTTGTTCATTGACTGCTTTCTCCTATGTGCCTTGACCACGGGCCTTCAGCAGACCAAGTAACCCCTTGCTCGAGCCAGTGACCTTGGGTCCAAGCTGGTGAGCTTTTGCTCAAACCAGATGAGCCCATACTCAAGCTGGCAACCTTGGGATCTCGAACCTGGGTCCTTGGCATCCCAGTCCAATGCTTTATCCACTGCACCACCGCCTGGTCAGGCACGACCATTCGACTTTATGACCACAATCGCTAGCCACCACTGCTCTGCGTCTGGCAGCACAAGCATTGCCCAGCTGGGTGTAGGACAGTGCAGACCAGCTTCCGGCAGCATTACCATCTCCACGTGCACCATTTCAACTGTTATCCCAGACTCGGTACAGCAATTTGTGTTTTATGTCTTGGATATTTTTCATCAAACCCCTTCCAAGATGTCTACCAAGAGGAAATTGTCTTTGCAAATATTAAACCAGTTGAACTGGTAATGCAGTGTTTTACTTAAACCTGATGAATGTAAAAATAAGAAACAAAATGGTGTAAAGATGATACAAATGGCATAAAATGAACAAAGAAAATTATGATATATAACAATAATGAAAGAAAATTATGATAAAATATGACTTAAAGATTTTTATAACATCATTTCACAGTACTGTACATATAGCCTACTCAACTTATGACCAAATCGTGTTACGACTGGTCTGTCGAAACCAATCGTGGTTGTAAGTCGAGCACTAGCTGTAGGTAGAGACCAAGGATGCCTCCTCTCTCTCTCCCCGTTTGCCTCCCTACTCCTCCCCCTCACTCCCTCTCTCCTACCTGCCCATTCTTGCCAATAAGGAATTATTCAGGCCAACAGTATCAAGGCTGAGAAACTCTGATTTATACCGTTATCTTATTAAGAAGAGTTGAGCAGTTTACAAATTTACATAGACAATAACAAGATACAAAATAAAAAATGAAGAAATCAGATACAGGGGAAAAAGAGCCTGAGGCAAATTTTGTGCATGCCTTAAGGTTCCTGTCCAGTGCTAGACATCGGCTGCAAATTAGACTCTGAACTTCCTACCAGGCAAAGTGAAGAGATTTAACATTTAAGAGATTGACCACTTCCATAAAATAAAAACAAGTTGAGACCCAGTAAATTCCTTATTAAGGCCCTCATAAAGGAGATGATATATGATATGAAATGGTCAAGGACTTTAACAATTTCTCTGCAATAAACAGAAAAGTAGTTTTCCTGAGCTTATTTCTTAATATAAGGTTAAAACACAAGGTTGGGGTAGAATTCCTGAAAGCAATATATGAGAAGTGAAAATGGTCTCCTCTAAATACTTACCTCTCTAATAATCTGGGATGATTCAAGATTAAAAATCAGATTATTTTGATTATTCAGAGAAACATATGGACACATTTTCTTTGACAATCCTCCATGAATAGTGTTTTTACCAGCTGGGGTTTGATAAGAATTGGACAGCTGTGAGGCTAAATAGAAGTCTTTGGCAAGAACCTGAGCTCAGATTCCCAACCAGCGTTGCTTACTGTATATAGCAACAGGTATGCAGAGGAAAAGACACATAGGTCAAATACATTGTTATAAAAATTAAAAGATGCAACCAGAACAACACAGCTGAACAGAAGACCACATTAGTAGCATGGAGGTGAGCTAATCAATGGCTATCCTAATTCAACATGGAGATAAGCTAAAGCAAACCTGCAGGAAAGCCTTTGTTTTCCTGAGAAAACAGTTCTAAAACTGATTTAGCAGGTGACCAGTGGGGACATTTAAAGAAAAGAAATAGCCAACCCAGGCTACAATTGCTATTTAAATGGTCCATTTAAAACAAACTGACACTGCTTTGTGAAGCAGTACACTTTGTGTAACACTATGGATTATATGTGACTAATCAAAGTCCTGGACTTCCAAGCCACAGAGACTGGAAAACTTTTATGTTGAGAGTTAACAAAACCCACCCACTGTGACAACAAAAGAATTCAGTGAAACCCTGCGGAGGCTAATTTTAAGTAACCTAAATTACTAGTCAACAGAGATAAAAGAACTGAAACCTTAGATAACTTTGTGAGTTCACTTTTTAAAAATGCCAACCACTTGGCTCTATTTGGATTCTGATCCATTGGTCTGAATGGAAGAGATTAGTGGCCTTTGAATTGATATTTTAATGCTTCCTTGGAGATTACAAGGTGCACTGAAGATTGAGAATCACTGTAGTAAAGGATTCTATTCAGAATGATGATTTGAGTTTTGAAATAGTGGAACTTAAGTCTTTTATACAAAAGTAGTTTCCTCATCTACTTACATTTTCACCCCACACATGTATAATTTAAAAAATTTAGCCATCATAACATGATCAATGAAGACAATCTAAAAAATAATCACAAAAATATCAAAAGAAAAAACTTCTAGTAAATCCACCATACAAACCAAACCACTACTGAAACTTCTGATGTATATGACCTTCCATTCGATCTAATAAAAAAAAATACTTTGTGACAGGACCACTTTTTCATGAGGATACTCCCAAATGTGGCAATAAAACCATTTCTCTTATAGTGTAGAGGAGGCTGCTTCTCTTGTTTGTTATAATTGGGGAACAAGCATTCATCTCTTTAAAAAAAAAAAAAAGGTATCTGATCACTGTGCTTCAGCTAACAATTATGATCTGGTTAGTTGAGACCTCTACCATGACTTGAGTTGGTGTAAAGGAGAAGAAAGAGTCTTTCTTTCTAAGAACATTTAATTTGTGTTCTTCTAGCTCATCTTACAATTTATTTCTGTCTGTAGAATTAAAGGTTGAAATATCATTGATTGAGTGAATGAATCTTTTGAACTCCCTTAAAAGTCCCGATTTGTATGCAGATATACTGAAAACACTCAACTAAAACCATATTCCTCACATAAGCAATTATATATTTCTGCAGACTCAAATCTTGTTTTTATTCTGTTTCTTCACATCTTTCTTGGAACTCTTCTGTCTCAAATAGCAGTTCAGCAGAGGAACCCCAAAAGGTATCACCAACTCTTGAACTTGCAGAAGGCTTGGCTCTACCTATACTTAGCATATCTGCTATCTGGTCATATAGACAGGCATTGCAGACCTGCAAATGTTCAGATGCAATATCTTGGCTAAAAAACCAAAAGACCTATAAAGTATAGCACTGTGTTTTAAATCTTGCAGTAAGTCAAATCTGAATGGGAATTACCTGTCCTTTGAATCATGTAGGCTGAAGAGCACTTACCTGGAGAATCAATACAGCTAGTGACTGCATCCACTTTGCTACAAAACATCTCAAAAGGGCTTGATATTTATTTATTTATTCATTTGGTAAACAGTCAAGTTTGTTGGATGATTTTAAAGTTTGTTTTATAATGTGGAGGAAAAAGTCCCTTCTATTCCGGTCCTCCAAATTGTACTGGTGATGAAAGTAATGGAGTTAAGATAGTGCTGATCTTTAACCATACAATCATCAAAATTTTCAGAATGTTGCCTGACTGGTAGTGGTGTAATAGAGAGAGCATCAACCTGGGATGCTAAAAACCCAGGTTCAAAACCCCGAGGTTGCCAGCTTGAGCACAGGATCATAGACGTGACCTCATGGTCGCTGGCTTAAGCCCAAAGGTTATTGGTTTAGGCCCAAGGTCGCTGGCTTGAGCAAGGGTCACTGGCTCCGTTGAAATCTACCTTTATCCCCTACCCCTGTCAAGGCATGTATGTATGAGAAACAATCAATGAACAAATAAAGTGCTGCAACCAATGGGTTGGTACTCCTCATCTCTCTCCCTTCCTGTCTGTCTGTCTGTCTGTCTGTCTCCCTTAGGAAAAAAAAAGTGAAAAGAAGGTTTTTTTTCTGTTTAATAAAAAAAGAACATTTTTTTCTTCTTCAAAAAATGTATCTGCCTGGCCTGTGGTGGTGCCGTGGAAAAGGTGCTGACCTGGAACACTGAGGTCTCTGGCTCGAAACCCTGGGCTTGCCTGGTCAAGGCACATACAACAAGCAACAAGCAAGCAGTGAACAGCTAAAGTAAAGCAACTATGAGTTGATACTTCTCGCTCCCTCCCCACCCCACTGTAAAATCTATAAATAAAATCTTTTTTAAAAACTGTTATCTTCTAGTGGCACATTTTAAAGAAAAAAGTCACGATATTCACAGACTTAAGAATCACTACTGCCAAACTGAATTTAAAAGACAATTGCATGTGGCAGATGTGTGGGTTTTTAAAAGTTTATCCTAGGTTAACATCTATTTCATTTGCCTTAGTTTATGTTAGTTACACTGTAGGGTTTTATTAGCTCTATAGTTTATTATTTCTTTAATCACATTTTCTCTTTTGAAAGAGTGTAGGAGAGAAAGACAAAAGATTTGTAAAATGGAAAAGGCATTCTGAATCGCAAAAATACTTACCACACAAAGGTTAACTGCAGAGGACAGCAGCCAGAGCAACCAGCGGCAGGCTCAGGAGTACAACTGCTGTGCTGCTTCAGCCTCCGGTTGTAATCACCAAGGGTGGGGTCAGGGGTGGGGAAGTTAGGAGGTGGGACTGGAGGAAAGAAATCTTGCAGGAGTCATCTTTACCGCCTAGGGGACCAATGCTTTTGTGTTTAAGAATGTGGACACTGCGTTTTATCTCATTGCATTTATTTTATGTGACATTTGGCTGAAAACATTGCTCCCAAAGGCAGCAAGATTTATTTAAGATTGGGCAAGAACACATTTTATGAAGGTCCAAGGCTTGCATATTTAGTTAGGATTTCTAGCATTCATTTACTTCCTCAGGCATTTAAAGTTCTTGAAACATGTTTTAAAGTAAGAACTGGGTAGCTGGTCTTATGTCTCACAAATGCTAAAGAGATATTCAATCTTCTTCTTGCCAGGTAATTAGGATTCTTGTTCAAAGCTAAGGAGCTGTATGGCGTGAACAAAGGAACGGATCAAAGGTTAGGGGCAGAGCAGTGACATGGTCAATGGCATTTTGGAGTCACCTGTCTGGTGCCCAGTGTGGAGCCTGGATTCTCAAAGGCAAGACTGGCACCAGGGAGCTCCTGCCAGCTATTCATAGAGAGTAAAGGACGAAGAGGGTCCGAGCCAGCACGGAAAGCAAGAGGAGGGATTTGACGGAAAATCATAGCAGAAAATGGCAGTTCTTAGGACTTGGGCAGAAGGATGGGAAAGGGAATGAATGAATCACTACTGTGTATAAAAACCTTAATTATTTCCGGTTGCTGACAAAATATTTTGTTAGATTAGTTGAAGTTAAAATGTCCTTCTTTCCCTTCAGAGTGACTCTAAGATGGTTGTATCTTCTTTCATGTATTTGAACATAAAATTCAAATGACTCACATCGCTAAAACTTTTTCTTCTTCTTGGTTAGCCATATGTACAGAGGGAGAGGGACTTGTTTCGGAAGATGAAAGATAGTGGGAAAGGGATCCTGGGTGCTTAACATATCTCAAAGGGGCATTTCCCTAGTCGACTAACATGCACACATAGCATTTAGCAGAAAACTCAATTTCTGAATAATAATCGCTATCTTGTTTCAAGAGACTAGTGCGTGAGTAATAACCACTGTATGTATAGGTCACTAGATCAAAGGCAGGCAACATCATTCCTGTCCTAGGAGAGCTCATGACATGGCAAGTACGCCAAAAAATACAGCCTGTATAGGAAATATGCATAGGATCTTACAAAGCAAGAGGTCGTCAAATTCTAGGCCACTTGCTATGTGGATCTTGAGTAAATGTATTTTAAAAATAATTTTTATTTATTTATTTATTTTTTTGTGGCAGAGACAGAGTGAGAGAGAGGGACAGATAGATAGGAAGGGAGAGAGATGAGAAACATCAATTCTTCGTTGTGGCTCTTTAGTTGTTCATTGATTGATTTTTTTTTATGGGTGAGATTTTATTAAAGTAAGAGCCCCCAAACCCTAGAGAGTGCTTACAGTAGGCATTAACACCACCAAATAAGTAGATGCAGTGCTCTTGTCCCTCAAGGCCTTTCAGCTCTCAAACCAACTCAGCTGCTATGATTCCCAAATACTTATCTTTTTTTTTTTTAATTTTATTTTTTTAATGAGGCGACATCAATAAATCAGGATACATATATTCAAAGATAACAAGTCCAGGTTATCTTGTCGTTCACCTATGTTGCCTACCCATTACCCAAAGTCAGATTGTCCTCTGTCATCTTCTATCTAGTTTTCTTTGTGCCCTTCCCACTCCCCCTTTCCCTCTCCCTCTCCTCCCTCCCCCCGTAACCACCACACTCTTATCAATGTCTCTTAGTTTCACTTTTATGTCCCACCTACGTATGGAATAATGCAGTTCCTGTTTTTTTCTGATTTACTTATTTCACTTCGTATAATGTTATCAAGATCCCACCAATTTGCTGTAAATGATCCGATGTCATCATTTCTTATGGCTGAGTAGTATTCCATAGTGTATATGTGCCACATCTTCTTTATCCAGTCATCTATTGACGGGCTTTTTGGTTGTTTCCATGTCCTGGCCACTGTGAACAATGCTGCAATGAACATGGGGCTGCATGTGTCTTTATGTATCAATGTTTCTGAGTTTTGGGGGTATATACCCAGTAGAGGGATTGCTGGGTCATAAGGTAGTTCTATTTTCAGTTTTTTGAGGAACCACCATACTTTCTTCCATAATGGTTGTACTACTTTACATTCCCACCAACAGTGTATGAGGGTTCCTTTTTCTCCACAGCCTGTCCAACATTTGCTATTACCTGTCTTGTTAATAATAGCTACATTGATTGATTTCTTATATGTGCCTTGACCGGGGGACTATAGCAGACCAAGTGACCCTTTGCTTGAGCCAGCGACCTTGGGCTCAAGCTGTTGAGCCTTGCTCAAACCAGATGAACCTCACTCAAGCTGGCGACCTCGAGGTCTCGAACCTGGGTCCTCCACATCCCAGTCTGATGCTCTGTCCACTGCGCCACCACCTGGTCAGGCTAAAAATAATTTTTAAAAAGATTTTACTTATTGATTTTACACAGAGGAGAGGGTGGGAGGAGTGAGAAGTATCAACTCATAGTTGCTCTACTTTAGTTGTTCATTGGTTGCTTGTCATCTGTGCCTTCACATGACAAGCCCAAAGTTTCAAACCAACTACCTCACCACTCAGCATTGCAGATTGATGATCTATTCACTGCGCCATCACAGGCTAACCTTGAGTAAATGTCTTAATTGGAAAAAAAAGAAAAGAAAAGAAAGAAAAGCAGCTTTGGCAGGGTAGCTTGGTTGATTGGAGCATTATTCAGAAGCACAGAGGTTGCTGGTTCGATCCCCAGTCAGGGGACATACAGGAACAGATCTATGTTCCTGTCTTGCTCTCTCTCCTTTTCTTTCTCTATAAGAATCAATTTATAAAAAATGCTGTGATTTATTGAGTGCTTAGTCTACACCAAGCACAAAATCATTTTACTTAGCAAATATATCAAGATACATCTTTAGCACTCAATTTCACAGCAACTCTGGTTGTTATTATCCTCAAGAATATAACAGGAAATTTAAGTAATTTGCCCAAGGGCCCTATAGTAATTTGGGTGGGTGAAATTTTAACTCAAGCCTATGTGACACAAAAGCTCATGTTTTTCTCACAGTCATATGCTGCTTAATAATGGGGATACATTCTGAGAAATACGTCATTAGGCAATTTTCTCGTGCAAATATCACAGAGTGCACATACACAAATCTAGATGGTGTAGCCAACTGCTGACATAGGCTATCTGGGATAGCCTATTGCTCCTAGGCTACAAACCTGTACAGTATGTGACTTTAATGAATTCTGTGAGCTATTGTATATGCGTTGCGTTGTGCTATGAATTTATGACAGCTACTGTGTCTCTAAGCAATGGAAAATGTTCAGTTCTATTATAATCTTATGGGATCACTGTGGTATATGTGGTTGATCTTTGACTAAAACATTGTTAGGCCACACATGACTGTATTCTCAATAACAAAATGGTAATAAAATCTTCAGCATCACAGGACTGTGGTGAGCAATAAATGAGATAATATGGGAGAGAACCTAGATAAATGGAGGATGTGCAATAGAGAGTGTGTTTCAAACTTTCCCTGTTATCCCTGCCCTTCCTTAGGACACGGCTCTGCTTTTTGGGTTCCTCCAGAGTCCCCAGTGTCTCCTTCTCTTTCCCCAGTAGGATATTTCACCTGCTGTGCCCCCCAACGGGACACTGAGCCTCAGAAGGAGAAGTGTAGAGCTTTTTCACTAGCTTGACTTCTGAGCTGGAGCCAAACCAGACAAAGGCATGAGAGTTCAGAATCCCATAGGAGAGCATTAAAATGTCTTTAGAGTTGTGGTCTGAGTCAGCCACATAAGAATAGGAAAAGAATGCAAAAATTATTCAGGAATCAATTGCGTTGTATGGAAAAGAGAAGAATCCAGGGTTTGGAGATTTTACCCATTTTGCCCATTTATACCAATCAAGCAATTTAAAAGGGGCCTGTCTGTGATGGGGTAAAATCAGCCTTCCTGGCCTTGTGTCCGAGTCTTTGATTCTTTTTTCATTCATTAAACAAATATACATTGAGCACATTCTTGCATATCAGGCTTCTGTGAGCTGCTGGAGCTACAGCAGAAACAAACAGGTTTCCTGCTCTCAAGATGTCCATTTTCTTTCCTTCCAATAAAAGAGAAAGACCTAAGAAAAACACATACAGACACAAACAAAACCCCAGTAAACGTACAAGTGAAAAAAATAGTTGCATATTGTTTTCCGGGTTGCAAAGAAAATCACCAGGGGCCTGAGATTCTGAATAAGGGAGCCTACCTTAGACAGGGTGGGCAAGAAGGGCCTCCCTGAAGCAGAGACCCCAAGCCTGAGCAGGTCCTGGCTGTGTGGGGAGGGTAGGAGGAGCTTCCCAGGAGAGGGCAAAATCCCAGCACGAGCTCAGCAGATTTGAGGAACTGAGAGGGGGCACCTGCAGGACAAGCCATGAGCATTCTACTGGACAATGGGAGGAGCCTAGCAATGGAGGAGGAAATCGTTTTATAGGACTATTCAGAAAGGACTCCATTTTTAAGAAGAGAGATTGGCAGATGCATCATGTGCTCATGCGTGTATGTGTGCGTGAATGTGTGTGAATTCATGCTGAAAAAAGTCACAAGGTCATTTGTTTGTCTTTATATAATTAAAGAATAGGACATGGGAACAACTTAATTAGTGTTGTTTCTCTCTTTGCAAACAGGCTCACCAAGCTTTGGAGTTAAGAAATGGGTAGATTCAATTGACCACCAATTCCCAGAGAAAAGTGGTCAGGACAGGTATGTGTGACTCCTGGCATTGACCAGAATGCTTTAGGGGCATTGCCCTTTTCAAAAAGGACCAAGTTAGCCACCAGCCTATGCCTAGTGAAGTACTTCCTGAAGCAAATTTTGTAGGTACAGTATTGTTTCTGGGGTTAGTCATTCAACAAACATTTTTGTTTTTATTTTCCCTCTTTATCAAATGTACTTTTACTTATTTATTTTTAAACTGCAGTTGACATACAATATTACATTAGTTTCAGGTGTACAACACAGTGATTAGACATTTAAATATTTTATCAAGTGATCGCTACAATAAGTCAGGCAACCATCTGTTACCACAAATATACTGCTCACAAAATTTCGGGGATATTTTATAGCTTCATGTTCATTTTTGAAATATCCCCTAATTTTTGTGAGCAGCATATTTATCAACACAGTGTGGCCTAGTGGTGTCAGTCTAGCCTGCTGAACTGGAATGATCACGGGCTCACTGTGTGACCTGGGACTAATCAGTCACTGTCTCTGTGTTTCAGGTTCCTCCTAGGAGTGTTGTCAAGATTAAAAAGTGAACATGTTCTACCATAGTCTATAAGTGTGTAACAGGTCCTCAGCAAATATTGAT
Source organism: Saccopteryx leptura (assembly GCF_036850995.1). Lineage (NCBI taxonomy): Eukaryota > Metazoa > Chordata > Mammalia > Chiroptera > Emballonuridae > Saccopteryx > Saccopteryx leptura. The sequence continues at coordinate 64,541,095 of NC_089507.1, forward strand.
TTTCTTTTTTATCTCCCGAGTTAGGGAAGTTTAAAGAAATAGAGGAAGTAGAATGGGCAGCTTACCGTATAGGATGTGGACAGTGAGGGAGAGGGAAGAAATGAAACGGTCTCCAAATTTCTAGCCTGGGACATTGCTTGACAGTTGCAATCATTTGAGACTCTTTCTGACTTAAGTTCATGTTAAGCAAAAAAGGGTTTTATTGCCTCATGTCTGAAAAACCAGCTTGAGAAACAATTTTTTCCAGAGCTCACCCTTGTGGTCAGCTCTCCTTCTCTGATGGCTCCACTCTCCTTCCTGCTGACCTTGTTCCTTCTCGGACTTCATGTGTCCTGTGGTGGCTGCCAACAGCCCCAGACTTGTCCTCCCAGATCCTGGGCAAGAGAAAATAGTAACAACAAGAGTTAATGCCACAGGTGGAACTCAAATAATTTAACAACCGATTCTCTGCCCCAATGACCATTTTAAGTATATAAAAAAGATATACTGAAAGGCAGTTTATATCTAATTTCATGCATTTAAAACCTAAATAAGAACAAAAAAGAGGTATACAAAACTGGATTATGTTATAAGAAAGAGTTTTAAAATATTAATGAATATTTAAAAATACTTGACCAAAAACAATAAAACTATTCTTTTTTTTTTTTTTTTTTTTAATAAAACTATTCTTTAAGCTATTTCTATATTGCTTCTTGACTGGCATCCTCACTTGCAATTTTTTTCACCTATGGATGGAATGAACATTACTACAGACACTTAGAATATGCTGTTGCACAGATGAATGTTAAAAAAAGAGTAAGAAGTGTAAATTTGTGATTTCCATATTGGGCGGCTCCCCAGGCACCCACCCAAGAGAGAACCCTGATTACAAGTGCCATTTTAACAATTGTTCGCTGAACTAAAAAAATTAGGTATCAGTTCTGCCAAACCGGTGCGAATTGGCTGAATCCCACCACTGGTTAATGCACATATTTGCTTACTGCTGTTCTAAACTTTAACACTTGTAATTTTCACAAAGATGAGGTAGATGGGAAAATGGAGGGAGATTGAGTGACTCAAAGTAACCAACAAGAGACAGAGTCTGAATTTGAGTTCTGCAGTCTGGTTTCTAAGCCCGTGCTCTGAAGTGCCTCTACTGAATGTGAGCCATCCGTCTGGATTCAGTTGCATTGCGTGAGCTCTGTTTGAGTCCCCACAGTTAGAAGTGATATCTAATTGGCCAAGGTTCAGTCCCATGCCCACCTGAAGTAGGCAAGATGAAATGCCATCCAGAGCTCCTGGGCTGGGGTTGGGGGGTGGGGCGGAGCAAGGGGGGAATGACCCAGCAGAAGGATATCTGGATGCTCTGTTCAGAACAAATGGCAAAACAAGAGGTTCCCATCACAATTAAAATGTAAAGTTAGGGAGAGGAAGAGATTTTAGGGAGAAGATGATGAACTCAATGTTAAAAAGCTAAATTCTGAAGTGTTGGAAAACATTAATGTGAAGATGTGGCTCATTGAACATATTGATTCATACTTGAAACAGGTGAAAATAAAAGGGTGAAAATGAAATGACTGGCAAATAAATACTGAACAAATGAAAAACAAATGAAAGCAGGAGTGGTAACATTAATATCAGACAAGGTGGAATTGCAGGCTAAAAGCATTTAGATTTTAAGGGACATCCTTATATAAAAGGTATAGATGATCAAGAAGATATAACAGTTATAAATTAGACATGAAAGAATGTCTATTTTAGCAGCTAAACATACTTAGGCAGGATCATCGACATCATCCCAAGGTTGCTGGTTTAGGCCCAAGGTCGCTGGCATGAGCAAGGAGTCACTGGCTTGGCCTGGGCCCCCTGGTCAAGGCACATATGAGAAAGCAATCAATGAACAACTAAAATGAAGCAGCTATAAGTTGATGTTACTCATCTCTCTCCTCATTCCCTTCTCCTTTCCCATCTCTGTCTTACACACAAAAAATCATTCATTATACTGTACACTTTAAACTGCAACACTACTGTATGTCAATTATATCTCAATAAAACTGAGAAAACGTCTTTCAGACCAACAAAATGACACAATGTTATACTAGTTAAAACAGTATTGCCTGACCAGGCTGTGGCGCAGTGGATAGAGCACTGAACTGGGATGCGGAGGACCCAGGTTTGAGACCCCGAGGTCGCCAGCTTGAGCGCGGGCTCATCTGGTCTGAGCAAAAAGCCCACCAGCTTGGACCCAAGGTCGCTGGCTTGAGCAAGAGGTTACTTGGTCTGCTGAAGGCCCGCGGTCAAGGCACATATGAGAAAGCAATCAATGAACAACTAAGGTGTCGCACTGAAAAACTAATGATTGATGCTTCTCATCTGTCTCCGTCCCTGTCTGTCCCTATCTATCCCTCTCTCTGACTCTTTCTCTCTGTCTCTGTAAAAAACAAAACAAAACAAACAAAAAAACCATTATTCAGTTGAACTGAATAACAAATAACTTGATATCGTACATATAAGGACTTCTTACAACCCACAGATAAAGAACATATTTTTTCATGAAAATGTAAAATTATAAATACATGATAAAAGGTGATCTAAAACCCATAAATAGAAATTAAGAAGCAAACTCTTAGTTAAGTCTTAGATCTAAGAGGCAATGAAAGGGAAGTCATAACTTTCTAGAAACTAATGAAAAGGAACCACTTCCTATTGAGACTGTTAGGACCCTGAAAGCGGTACTAAGAGGAACATTTAGAGCTCTAAAAAATCATCAAGCTTAAAAGTAAAACCACAGAATAAAGGAACTAAATATTCATCTTGGAAAAAAAATCAATCAGGAAGTTGAACTCAATAAAGGTAAAATTTGAAACTAATAATATGGAAAAAATAACCGAGGCCTGACCTGTGGTGGCACAGTGGATAAAGTGTCGGCCTGGAATGCTGAGGTTACTGGTTCGAAACTGTGGGCTTGCCTGGTCAAGGCACATATGGGAATGGGAAGTGATGCTTCCTGCTCCTTCCCCCTTTAAAATGAATAAATAAAATTTTAAGATCTTTAAGAAAATGATCAAATGAATAATAATAGTAAGAAGGATAAATAAATAAAAATCTAATAAAAATAACTGCAAAAATTTATTGACTAGACCAATAAACTATATATTAATATAAAATAGATTAAAGATTTACAAGTTTGAAGAGGAAAAAAGAGAAAAAAAAACAGAAAAGGTTAGGAATGAGAAAAAAGTTATACTTTGCCTGACCTGTGGTGCCGCAGTGGATGAAGCATTGACCTGGAATGCTGAGGTTGCTGGTTCAAAACCCTGGGCCTGCCTGGTCAAGGCACATATGGGAGTTGATGCTTCCTGCTCCTCCCTCCTTCTCTCTCTCTCTCTCTCTCTCTCTTCTCTAAAATGAATAGATAAATAAATAATTTAAAAAAGTTATACTTTAGGTACATGAGAAATTAAGATTTAAGAGACTCACTATAGACAACTCTACAACAATGAGTATGAAAAAAGTACAGGAAATGTATGATTCTTTTCTGGCAAAATACAAACTATGAAAACAGACCCAAGAAGAGAAGGAAAAGATGAATAGACCAATGAGAAGGTGATTAGATGTAAATAATGAGAAGATTCTAGAGCCAGACGGCCTTAGAGTTGAATTTTAGTTTACCTCTAAAGGTCTGCTATTTTCAATGTTAATAAGTTATTTAAACCAATGTTTTTCAACCAGCCAGAAAAATCGTACCAGTCCATGAAAGAGTTAACCACCCTAAATGTTGTATGAAGACTGTAGACCTTATGATCTTAGTCAAATTTGTTTATGCTGAGGGTGATTGCCACTTATCAGCCTGTATCATCGATGAAAATACTATTGAGGTTGTCTTAAGTATCTATGGAATTTATAGGCTTGTTTGAACAACCTTTTTGCACCATGCAGAACATTTACACATTATATGCAAGAGACAAAAAGCTAAGATGACCAATCATCCTCCTATAGGGAGGACAGTCCTTCTTTTTTAAGTTCTGTTCTCCCTTGAAAGGTGTCCTCCTTTTTCATTTTGGAAGACTAATCTGTAAATGTCCATTTTCAATCAATGCAGAGTCAATCCATTGCATGTGATGTGATGTATTTGTATTTGACATGACGATTCATCATGGATCAGTACAGTGTGGTGAGACACGATTATGAGACGCATGTGCTCCACACGGGAGGCCTTGAGAGAGTGTGTGATATACCAAGCGTGCAAATGGCTTTATATACTTCTTACTGAAATACGACACGGCATATATGACATTGTAGACTCATGATTATTTCTTTCTCAGTGAATATTCAATCATAGACAGATAAGCACAATTCACATTTCATTAATTCATTATCTATTTAATAATTTCCAAATATGTATAATTTTATTTACAAGTATTTTCCCAAAACTTGAGTTTTAAAGTGGAAATCTAACCTCAAACCATATCTAATAATAATGCATTTTGATTAAATAGTTGCATAAGCCTGACCTGTGGTGGCGCAGTGGATAAAGCATCAACCTGGAAACACTGAGGTCGCCGGTTCAAAACCCTGGCTTGCCTGGTCAAGGCACATATGGGAGTTGATGCTTCCTGCTCCTCCCCCTTCTCTCTCTCTCTCTCTCTCTCTCTTTCTCTCTCTCCCCTCTCCTCTCTAAAATAGAAAAATAAAAAAAATAAAAAATAGTTGCATAAAACAGATGTTTTTTAATTAGAAAATGATAAATACATCTGAATATCACTCCAAATTAGTGGTTTTGTTTGATATTTAGTTTTACTAAATGAGTACTTTTTTCTTACAATTATTATTAAAAATTAATAAGCACGTAAGCATAGTTACAATATAAAATATTACAAATGATTTTATTATGCATTTATCATTGTTGGGCAGATAAAATGTATCATGCTCACTTTGTTAAAGATGGCGCTGCCCATGTGGAGGTCGTCGCCCAGGTGATATTAATGTGTGTTGGGGATCGTTGTAGCCTAGCCTGGGGCTTGGTTTTGGGACTAAGCCTTTCCCACCCTTTTTGATGTGGGGTGGTACAATCCCATCATGCCCCAGATAAGTGACTTTGTATTAGAGACTTCCCTATTTTGTATATTGGATTAAAGGTTTTGATTTCTACACTATAAAATGGGGGCAGAATGGGAGCTTGCTCTTGGTTTCTGAGATTAACATTAGAGGAGACAGCAGAGAGGAGAGCAGAGAAAGGTCACGTGGAGGAGGCCAGGAGAAGCAGCCAAGATGGCGGAGTGTTGAGTGAGAAGCCAGTTTGTGCAGAGTTTGTGCAGGGAGAAGGAAGGAGATGGGGAACAGAGGTGAATAAATCTGGTGAGCTAGAAACCTTTGATTCTAGGAAACTTGGATAAGTCAGTGGCTTTGTGAGCACTGAATGTGAGTGGGTTTTGGAGCCCAGTGTGTGTTTTACTTGCCCGCCGGTGCAAGCTAGGATTAAAGATGATGGCCCACCAGTTTTTTGCTCTGTTGTTTCTTTACCGACTGTCTGAATCCAATGTGAACCTGTATGGGCCAGGCGGCTGTGATGGTGGCAGTGGCCACTGGCTACACATTTGGCGTAGTCTGTGGCAGGATTCGATACAGATCGGCAAGGAGCCTTTGAGCGGTGGAGTAGAGGACTGGCTGCTGTTTTGGTTCCCCATGGCTGTCCTTTTGGGGACCATAGGCTGGCTGATTTTTACAGCCATGCGTGAAGAAACTGAGAGCTCTGTGGAAGAGGCTGCCTGGGACCTGCAAACCAAGCAGTGGAAGGAGCTGGAGCAAACACAGGAGAAGCAGATGCTGACCCTGAAGCTGGAGGAAGCGCTGGAGGAGGACGACGACCAGGTTTGCGAGATTCGCCTGGAAATGGAGCAACTGCTGGAGGAGGATTCACAGGTTCATGAGTTGCAGATTGCCCTGGATGTTGTGGAGAGCCAGCAGCGGCAGGAAGCCGGAGCTGAGGTTGAGGCTGAAGCTGAGGCCTGGGCCGAGGCCGGGCCGGGGCTGCAAGCCCGGCAGCGGGAGCTGGTGTTTTCAGTCCCTCTTTGGAGGATGAGGAGAATCGGGCTGGAGTTGCGATCCGCAGTCTCCAGAAGGTGAGAGCCCAGAAGCAAGGAGTTCTTACTAGGCTCCTGGTAGGTTTGCAATTCTGGGGACATAGGATGGACTCTATCATGCTCTCCAGAGCCAAGATGGAAATGCTGACTGCCATTGACATGTGCTCCTCTTTGGGACAGTGTAAGGCCTGCCAGGATGGCAGGGATGAGGGGGGTGGCTGACGCCCTATGTGCGTGGACTGATTTCCTGGATTACTACCGGAGTGGGCAGTGACTCCTTTGTTGGATGGACTTACGGATTACGAATTTTGGACAATGTGAAATACCCTGATGGGGGTGAGGGGTGACTTTGCTGGAAGCACTCCCCTGCCCCGGGAAGCTTTTCCTGTGGCTAGAAAGAAGGCCGAGGACATTTTGTGCTTTGGGCTAAGTGCTCAGACACTGGTGAAGTGTACCTTTGTGATTGTTGAAATTGTATGATTTGCCATGTTGCAATTTGTGTAATGTGCCTAATTTCCTTGCACAGGGATGCCGGTGATGTAGATTGTGGGTAGTAAAGTGAGCATAGGGGTGGATTGTTGGGCAGATAAAATGTATCATGCTCACTTTGTTAAAGATGGCGCTGCCCATGTGGAGGCCGTCGCCCAGGTGATATTAATGTGTGTTGGGGATCGTTGTAGCCTGGGGCTTGGTTTTGGGACTAAACCTTTCCCACCCTTTTTGATGTGGGGTGGTACAATCCCATCATGCCCCAGATAAGTGACTTTGTATTAGAGACTTCCCTATTTTGTATATTGGATTAAAGGTTTTGATTTCTACACTATAAAATAGGGGCAGAACGGGAGCTTGCGCTCTTGGTTCCTGAGATTAGCATTAGAGGAGAGAGCAGAGCAGAGAGCAGAGAAAGGCCATGTGGAGGAGGCCAGGAGAAGCAGCCAAGATGGCGGAGTGTTGAGTGAAAAGCCAGTTTGTGCAGAGTTTGTGCAGGGATAAGGAAGGAGATGGGGAACTGAGGAGAATAAGTCTGGTGAACTAGAAACCTTTGATTCTAGGAAACTCGGATAAGTCAGTGGCTTTGTGAGCACTGAATGTGAGTGGGTTTTGGAGCCCAGTGTGTGTTTTTTACTTGCCCGCTGGGTGCAAGCTAGAATTAAAGATGGTGGCCCACCTGTTTTTGGCTCCATTGTTTCTTTACCGACTGTCCGAATCCAATGTGAACCTGCATGGGCCAGGCAGCTGTGATGGTGGCCCTGGCCACTGGCTACACAATCATATTACAATGTATTATTGTTGCAATAAATAAAATGTTTCTTTTATTTCCGATCTTGCTTTCTTCAATTTATTTTTGTCCTTTTCATTGTAAAAAAGTTGGTCACTATAAAAAAACACTAGGACACCTGACCAGGTGGTGGTGCAGTGGATAGAGCTTTGGACTAGGATGCCAAGGACCCAGGTTCGATACCCCGAGGTCGCCAGCTTGAGCAGAGGCTCATCTGGTTTGAGCAAAGCTCACCAGCTTGGACCCAAGGTCACTGGCTCGAGCAAGGGCTTACTTGGTCTGCTGAAGGCCCGCGGTCAAGACACATATGAGAAAGCAATCAATGAACAACTAAGGTGTCAGAATGCGCAACGAAAAACTGATTGATGCTTCTCATCTCTCCGTTCCTGTCTGTCTGTCCCTGTCTATCCCTCTCTCTGACTCTCTCTCCGACTCTCTCTCCATCTCTGTTAAAAAAATAGATTAAAAAAGCATGAGGACAAACTTGTGTAGTCTTCAATGCATCCTACATGTGTAGCTCAGAAATCAAGCACCAGCTTGAACTGTGTTGTATTGTCATGTATGACAAAATAAAACTTTATTTGTTGCATGTTTCTGTTTCTGGCTGGCTGGGTTATATGCAGGCTCTAATTTCCACACCTTCTCTTTGTAGTTCATTTTTTTCACACTTGCACAAATAGTGTTCAGACAAATTTATGTAGTGTTCAATGCCTTGTACACGTGGCTGTTGGTCAAATAAGTTTGTAAATATGATATATAGGTTTGCTCACTTATTGTTTGCATTGAGTGTAGTGGACAGGCTGTAAGCAGGCAGGGTCATTATAGCCTAAGGCTTAGTTTTAAGACTAAGCCTTTCCCACCCTTTTGAGGAATCCCATTATGCCTCAAATAAGTGACTTTGTATCAGAGATTTCTTTGTATATTGCATTAAAGGTTTTGATTTCTACACTATAAAATGGGGCAGAGAAACCCATGCAGAAGAGGAGAGCAGAGAAAGGCCACGGGGAGGTAAGGAGAAGCAGCCAAGATGGCAGAGTGCTGAAGGAGAAGCCAGTTTGTGCAGAGAGAAGGAGATGGGGAACAGAGGTGAATAAAGCTGGTGAGGTACAAAATTTGATTCTAGGTGTAAAGCCAGTAGCCACGGCCACCATCACAGCTGTCTGGCCCATGCAGGTTTGTGTAAAGCCAGTAGCCAGGGCCACTATCACAGCCGCCTGGCCCATGCAGGTTCGCATTGGATTTGGACAGTCGGTAAAGAAACAACGGAGCCAAAAACTGATGGGCCATCATCTTTAATCCTAGCTTGCACCCAGCGGGCAAGTAAAACACACACTGGGCTCCAAAACCCACTCATTCAGTGCTCACAAAGCTACTGACTTATCCGAGTTTCCTAGAATCAAAGGTTTCTCGCTCACCAGATTTATTCACCTCTGTTCCCCATCTCCTTCCTTCTCCCTGCACAAACTCTGCACAAACTGGCTTTTCACTCAACACTCCGCCATCTTGGCTGCTTCTCCTGGCCTCCTCCACGTGACCTTTCTCTGCTCTCCTCTCTGCTGTCTCCTCTAATGTTAATCTCAGGAACCAAGAGCAAGCTCCCATTCTGCCCCCATTTTATAGTGTAGAAATCAAAACCTTTAATCCAATATACAAAATAGGGAAGTCTCTAATACAAAGTCACTTATCTGGGGCATGATGGGATTGTACCACCCCACATCAAAAAGGGTGGGAAAGGCTTAATCCCAAAACCAAGCCCGAGGCTACAACGATCCCCAACACACATTAATATCACCTGGGCGATGGCCTCCATATGGGCAGCGCCATCTTTAACAAAGTGAGCATTATATATTTTATCTGCCCAACAGTTCGCATTTGATTTGAACAGATGGTAATGAAACAACAGAGCCAAGAACTGGTGGGCCATCATCGTTAATCCTAGTTTGCACCCGGCAGGCAAGAAATACACACAATGGGAAAACACTTCCTTTTCCATTCAGGGCTCCCAAAGCCATTGACTTATCTGAGTTTCCTAGAATCAAAGATTTCTACCGCACCAGACTCATTCACCTCTGTTCCCCATCTCCTTCCTTCTCCCTGCACAAACTCTGCACAAACTGGCTTCTCACTCAACACTCCGCCATCTTGGCTGCTTCTCCTGGCCTTCTCCACGTGGCCTCTCTCTCCTCTCCTCTCTGCTCTCTCCTCTAATGCTAATAATCCCAGGAATCGAGAGGGCAAGCTCCCGTTCTGCCCCATTTTATAGTGTAGAAATCAAAACCTTTAATCCAATATACAAAATAGGGAAGTCTCTGATACAAAGTCACTTATCAGAGACATGATTGGATTGCACCACCCTACATCAAAAAGGGTACGAAAGGCTTAGTCCTAAAACCAAGCCCCAGGCTACAAGGATCCTGCCAGCCCACAGCCCGCCCCCAACACACATTAATATCACCTTGGCAACGGCTTCCACGTGGGCAGCACCATCTTTAACAAAGTGAGCATAATATATTTTATCTGCCCAACATAGGATTAAATGCCCCACCAGTTCTTGGCTCCCTTGTTTCATTACCGTCTGTCCGAATCAAATGCGAACCTGCATGGGCCAGGCGGCTGTGATGGTGGCCATGCCATGGCTACTGGCCTTACAGTGGCGTTTGGAAACCAAGTACCAGCTTGCACTGTAATGTACTATCATGTGCAGTATGATAAAACTCTTTATGTTGTGTTTTCCATGCCTGGTCCCCTCTCTTTCTCAGTAGTACATTTTTTTCACACTTGGTCAAATAGTCATGCCTGTACTATCCTGTTCAGAATGTGTTCATATTGTTTGCATAATTTATATTCTGTGTTTTAGTGTCATTGTGCTGTAAACTTAAAACCCTACAAAATGAGAAGAAAAATAACCAAAACATTTTAACCTTCATAAGTGAAAACAATAGTCAAAAGAAAAGTAGTAATGACACTGAATGTAAACCAGGTGGTAGTGCTTCAAGTTTAAAAGGAACAGCTGTGGAGCAAGAAAGGGCCGCATGCCGAACCTGGCGAGCTCAGCGAAAGCCTGCAGATTCAGGGACCTGAAGTAAATGGTAGATATGTGTATTCCAAACTGCCCTCTTGATGTTCCTCTTATCTGTCAGACCTCACCCTTACTGGACTATCGCTCCTGAGACAGAGGAAATTCCAAAAAGCTGACAAGCCGCCCCAAGGAGGGGCTCCAGACATACCAGGACTTTTGATTCAACACCCACATGCTCGAAGCCCCCCAAGGAGGAGCATTCCAAACATACCAGGACTTTTGCCTCAGTATCCCCTCAGGCTCTATATAACTCACCCCTAGTCTGTAACCCGGTGCACTTCTCCTGGAGGAGTGCCCCAGCAGGTCTTTATCCTCTAATAAAGCCTGCACATCTGGTGATGGAGTGCCATCTCATTCTTACAGTAACCACACAGGATCGTCTGAAATGAAAACTTTCTAACTAAAAGCAGTTCACGGTGGGTAGTCATGTCCTAGGGAGGTATTTTTCTCTAACAAAGGTCAATGTTTACCTTAATCTAGTCCGCTCTTGTCTTTTGCATCTATAATATCTGTACCTGATAACATGCAGGTAATTTTCTTTTCCTAAATTGCCCTCAGGGCAAGTGTTCCACCAGGGCTTGAAACTACAAATCCCCTTATTGTTACTGTTGACATGTTAATTAACTGTGAACTATTTAATCTTGTCTGTGTAAGAGAAATTTCAGTACTTTTTATCCAATCCCAGAGATTTCCCCCCCTTGCTTTCTCCCACTTCCTTAATCTATCTCCAATCCAATCAATTTCATGTAACTCCCTCATGTCTCTGTATAAAATAAGTGGTGAAACCACCATTTTCCGGAACACTTTCTCAATCCGGTGAGACTTGGCTTCCTGGCAGTTGTTGACAGTTTGGCTCAAATAAACTTATTAAAGATTCTCACAGGTTTTGGAAGTTTTTTTACGTTGACACAGTGAAAAGGAAATGTGTTGATAATTTGGAAAGTGCAACAGAAACCAAAAAAAAAAAAAGGAAACTGTTAGGCAGCACAAAAAGGAATATTTAAGACTTGGTTTCATTAAAGCACCTGGTAGCAAATCATCGCCATTGCTCTTATGTGTAGTATGTTCTGAAGTTCTGTCAAATAATGTAGTAATCCCTTTGTATGGCCAGTAGCCACGGCCACCATAACAGCCGCCAGGCTCAGGTTTGATTTGGACAGATGGTAATGAAACAATGAATCCAAGAACTGGTGGGCCATTACCTTTAATCTTAGCTCGCACCTGGCAGGCGAAAAATGCACACAGTGATAAAACATTTCCCTTTCCATTCAGGGCTCCCAAAGCCACTGACTCATCTGAGTTTCCTAGAATCAAAGGTTTCTACCTCACCAGCCTTAATCACCTCTGTTCCCCAACTCTTTCTCTCTGCACAAACTCTGCACAAACTGGCTTCTTCTTCAGCACTCTGCCATCTTGGCTGCTTCTCCTCTGCAATGCTAATTTCAGGAACCGAGAGAGCCCCTGGTCTGCCTTATTTTATAGTGTAGAAATTAACGCCTTTAAGCCAGTATACAAATAAGGAAGTCTCTGATACCAAACCATTTATCTGAGGCATTGTTGAGCAGATAAAATATATATATTTTTATTTATTTTTTATTTATTTTATTTTTTTCTGAAGCTGGAAACGGGGAGAGACAGTCAGACAGACTCCCGCATGCGCCCAACCGGGATCCACCCGGCACGCCCACCAGGGGGGATGCTCTGCCCACCGTGTCACTCTGCTGCGACCAGAGCCACTCTAGCGCCTGGGGCAGAGGCCAAGGAGCCATCCCCAGCGCCCGGGCCATCTTTGCTCCAATGGAGCCTTGGCTGCGGGAGGGGAAGAGAGAGACAGAGAGGAAGGAGGGGGTGGGGGGTGGAGAAGCAAATGGGCACCTCTCCTATGTGCCCTGGCCGGGAATCGAACCCGGGTCCCCAACACGCCAGGCCGACGCTCTACCGCTGAGCCAACCGGCCAGGGCTATTCCAATCTTTTGTATTAAATAGGGGTACTGCTATTTTTCTGGCTACTTCCTGCTGGTTAGGGGCATTGTGGGGAGGGGAGATCGGAAGGTGGTGGCCTTGAGGGGAGTCGGGAGGAACATCTGTTTGACCGTGACTTGAGAAATTTCATGGATGCAGTCCTGTAAGAATTTTAAAAAAGAGGAGTAATAGAAGGATCTGCAGGGACCAGCCTTTTGGTGAGCCAGAGATGAGTAGGATCCAGTGGTTCTGACTGCCAACGGTCCTGTATAGGGGCAGCTTGAGACAAAACTGCATGTCAGGAGTGGCGTACGAAGTGGAAATGTAAAGTTAGTAGCCATCGCCACCATCACAGCCACCTGGCCCATGCAGGTTCGCATTAGATTCGGACAGACGATAATGAAACAATGGAGGCCCTGGCCGGTTGGCTCAGCAGCAGAGCGGCAGCCTGGCGTGCGGGGAACCTGGGTTCGATTCCCAGCCAGGGCACACAGGAGAAGCACCCATTTGCTTCTCCACCCCCCCCCTCCTCCTTCCTCTCTGTCTCTCTCTTCCCCTCCCGCAGCCAAGGCTCCATTGGAGCAAAGATGGCCCGGGCACTGGGGATGGCTCCTTGGCCTCTGCCCCAGGCGCTAGAGTGGCTCTGGTCTTGGCAGAGCGACTCCCCGGAGGGGCAGAGCATCACCCCCTGGTGGGCAGAGCATCGCCCCTGGTGGGCGTGCCGGGTGGATCCCGGTCGGGCGCATGCGGGAGTCTGCCTGACTGTCTCTCCCCGTTTCCAGCTTCAGAAAAATGCAAAAAAACAACAACAATGGAGCCAAGAACTGGTGGGCCATTATCTTGAATCCTAGCTTGCACCCAGCGGGCAAGTAATATGCACAGTGGGAAAACACTTCCCTTTCCATTCAGGGCTCCCAAAGCTACTGGCTTATCCAAGTTTCCTAGAATCAAAGGTTTCTAGCTCACCAGATTTATTCACCTCTGTTGGGAAGATAAAATATATTATGCTCACTTTGTTAAAGATGGCACTGCCCACTTGGAAGCCCATGCCCAGGTGATTGCTTGGGATGGGTGTGATTATATTTAATGTGTGTTGGGGGCGGACTGTGGGCAGGCAGGATCCTTGTATCCCAAGGCTTGGTTTTAGGACTAAGCCTTTCCCACCCTTTTTGATGTAGGGTGGTGCAATCTCATGAGGAATCCCATCATGCCTCAGATAAGTGACTTTGTATCAGAGAGTTCCTTGTTTGTATATTGGATTAAAGGTTTGGGTTTCTACACTATAAAGTGGGGCAGATTGGGAGCTTGCTCTCTCTCTGGTTCCTGAGATTAGCATTAGAGCAGAGAACAGGTTGGAAAGTACAGTAAGGCCACATGGAGGAGAGGAGAGGCAGCCAAGATGGCGGAGTGCTGAAAGAGAAGTCAGTTAGTGCAGAGTTTGTGTAGAGACGGAGATGGGGAACAAAGGTGAATGAGGCTAGTGAGCTACAAACCTTTGATTCTAGGAAACTCGGATAAGTCAGCTTTGTGAGCACTGAATGAGTGGGTTTTGGAGCCCAGTGTGTATTTTTACTTGCCCGCCGGGTGCAAGCTAGGATTAAAGATAATGGCCCACCAGTTCGTGGCTCTGTTGTTTCATTACCGTCTGTCTCAATCCAATGAGAACCTGCACGGGCCAGGCAGCTGTGATAATGGCTGTGGATACTGACTTTATAACCTCTGTTCCCTGTCTCCTTCCTTCTCTCTGCACAAACTTGCTTTTCCTCAGCACTCCACCATCTTGGCTGCTTTTCCTGGCCTCCTCCACATGACCTTTCTCTGCTCTCCTCTCTAATGCTAATCTCAGGAACTGAGAGAGAGCAAGGTCCGGTCTGCCCCACTTTATAGTGTAGGAACCAAAACCTTTAATCCAATATACAAACAAGGAAGTCTCTGATGCAAAGTCACTTATCTGAGGCATGATGGGATTCCTCATGAGATTGCACCACCCCACATCAAAAAGGGTGAGAAAGGCTTAGTCCCAAAACCAAGCCCCAGGCTCCAAGGATCCTGCCTGCCCACAGCCCGCCCCCAACACACATTAATATAATCACGCCCATCCCAAGCAAGAAGGGCAACCAATACCATCACCTGGGCGATGGGCTTCCATGTGGGCAGCACCATCTTTAACAAAGTGAGCATAATATATTTTATCTGCCCAACAGGAAAGGAAGGGGTCCCATCCTCTCCCATAACCGAGACCTGTGAGAGAACTAGAGGTCCAGAGTGTGATGGCAAAACAGAGAATGTAGTCCACAAGAAATGAGATGAACTTACCCGCTAGTTGCTGCATTACCCTGGGTTTGGTGTGGGTGACGGGAGTCTTTGAGTCTGGTTGGTGTCAGTCGTCCATGAGGCCTAGGAGTTCGAGTGGTGAGCCTGCCTGGCTGGCTTGGCCTCCCATTTGGGTGGCTTGTCCTTCACATAGAGGAGCTAAGGAAAAGCCTGTTTCCCAAAAGGGGCAATCACTCCACCAGTGACCGGGCTGCTTGAAGTCAGGGCAGGGTTTAGTGGGCACTGCCAGGACCAGTGACCCTCCTTGCCACACTTAAAGCAAGCTCCGGGTGGGATTCCTCTTTGCAGCCCGGACTTGAGTCGGGCACCTTCTGTGCCTTGCCTCTGTTGCTGTGCTGGCCTCAGGGCTGCCATAAGAGTCTGGGTTTGGAGAGTTACTTTCTGATGCATGCGGGCCTGGCAAGTAGCCTCAACCTTTTTCTACTAGCTGTGATTATTAAAAACTTTAAATGCTGTGTTCACAGGTCCCAGATAGGGGTTTAGGGGTTGAGAATAAGAGGAGGGGGGGTTCCTGGGGAGCCTGACACCCGGATCCAGCCGGAAATGCTGGAGCCAAAGGCAGGACAGGGCCAGGCCTTCCTGCAAGAAGACTGGGGTTGGGCCATGGGGTCAGGTGAACTGAAAACTGGCGTGAGGGTCAATAGTAGGTGGAGAGTGGCCTGACAGAGGAGGGGCTTAAGAACACAGTGGAGAAGGGAGGGGCTCCTGGCCAGCAGGGGAGGAGAAAGAGAGTGGTATTTGCAGGTGAATGAGAAACAGGATCCTGCAAAAGGAGGGCAGGGGGCTCTTGGAGGGAAGAGACCCTAGTGGAAGAGGTCCACAGAGGGACCAGAGAGGGGTCCTGGGAGAAGGGTGCCCCCAGGGGTCAGGCAGGAGTGGGAGAGAATTTGGGGTCAGCAAAGGAGGAAAGATCAGAAGTGGAGGGTTTAGGTGAGGTTTCTCTGGCCAAAAAGGGCCTGTGCCATGTAGCAGGCAGCACAGAGATTAGGACGGGAGTGCAAATACTAGAAGCCCTGAATGTAAGGGATCTCCAACCAGTTCCCAGTTCTTTGGCAATGGTTAAATTGGTGAGGATGTTAAAATTGAAAGTCCCTTCAGGAGGCTACCTGGTTTGATTATCCAGTGGGTTCTGTGGCCTGGCCACAGTGGAAAAGAGAACAATTTCTTCTTCTTTAGGGAGGGAGAGATTTTGGATAAGGCACTCCAGTAGTGTTTTTGGTTTTGGTTTCGATTCCTGTGCCTCTATGGCCACCCTCAGTTCTCGGAGTGGTCAGAGATGAGAATTGGCGTCCCACAACTCAATCTCTGGCCCCTGGATGGTTAAGTAAAGTAGGTGTTCCCAGACGTCTCCATGGGCACACACACACTCGGAATGGAAAAGAGGTCCCTGATGCAGCAGCTGTTTCGGACAGGGAGTCTTGGCAGAAAGAACTGAGGGGAGGCTGGAGGCAGGGGACTTACCGCACCATGTGCCAAAGTGGGTGGAAAGTTGGAGATCCTGGTTCTTTCTTGGAGGGGAAGGGGAGAGGAGCGGTCCTTTGTGGACTTCAACTCCTCCCGGGTTTTGGCACCAAATGTAAGGTATTTTTCTCTGCCGAGGAAGAAGAAAGGGTGTAGCCATGAAGTGTGAAATAATAAAAGCTTTATTTAGTACAGTGCTTCCTGGATGATATTCTCTGGTCCCGGGGACAGAGACCAGAGAAGTTGCGTAGATGAAACCACGTGGGGAATATTTAAAGGGTCTGTAGAGTGGTCGAGCTGATATGACGTAGTGAAATCTCACTGGCTGACAGTCGCTCTTTTTCAAAAGACTTCTGGGAAGTTTCTTTTGGCGCACATGGGTGTGGGTGGTTCTAGTCAAAGTTCCCGGGTCTGGTTCCTCACGTGACCTTTCCCCATTGCCCACCACTGACCTTACAAAAAGAAATTTAAATCGTTGTACTATTGATATTTGGCTCTGGTAACTAATGAGTTTGCTGAACACCTGCCTTAGGCTATTAGAACCCTGCCTGCTTACAGCCTGTCCCCCACACCCAATGCAAACTATAAGTGAGCAAACATATACGTCATATTTGCAAACTTATTTGACCCACACCCTTCCAAACTTACTTGTCATTTGCATTAGAAGCATAGTGATTTTGTTGAGAAGCCACTGGGTTGTTTTTGGGTTTTTTTGGAAAGATTATACAACCAAATGAAAAGTCAAAAAATTCAAGTGAAGAACTTGATGATTAATGACAAATTGCGGCTACAAGCATTTTAATTAGTTGCCCTTTGAATATTGAAGAAAGAAAAACTTGAGTATTGGTGAAGAATTAGTTAAGTCTTGCATCTTAGATGTCACTTGGGAAATTTTGGGTCCTCAACCAGCACAAAAACTTGAGGCTAGATTGCTCTAGAGAAGAATTGCTGACATGGTCAACAGTATTAAAGAGCAAATTGTAGAAGGGATGAAGAAATCAAAATGTTTTGTCATTTACAACTTGATGAATCAACTGATGTGAATAACCATGCCATTCTACTTTGCTTCTGCTTTAGTTGTCCTGAAATAATTCTATTTCCACCTGTCCCCAAGTGTAAAAACAGTTGAAAGCCACTGATTTAAAAAACCCTTGCTACTCAAAGCGTGTCCACAAACTAGTAGCACTGGTATCACCTGGGAGCTGATCAGAACTGTGGGTTTAGCTTCACCAAGACATTTAAAAATCTTTTAAATTCATGTTTTCAATTCAATATAATTTTAATGCAAAAATAAGAAAAAAATGTTCAGATGACTTATAATTTTTAAATACAGTTATAATTGTTATATGGCCAATAGTCGTGGCCGTCACTGCCATTCACTTGCAGGTTCCCAGTGAATTTGGAGACAGTAAAGAAACAGTGGAGCCAAAAACTGGTGGGCCATTCGTTTATTAAAGTCTCGCACCGGCCAATGAGCAAATACATAGGGAAAACATTTCCCTCTTCATTCAGAGCTCACAAAGCCCTGATACATTATCTGGTCCACAACCAGAAGAATCTTCTCTGGTTTCTCCTAGAATCAAAGGCCCCACCAGTCTCAGCGGAGCTCACAAAAGCCCCTCAGCTGTGGTTCCCTATCTGCACACCTTCTCTCTCTCTGCCAACATGGCTTCTCCTTCAGCACTCTGCATTCTCTCTGCTCTCACTCTGCAAACATGGCTTCTTTCTTTCCTCCTCTCCTTCTGCTCTCTCTTTTCAAAACTTTCTGGTGTGAAAACCTCTCCTCCAGCAAACATTAGCAAAACAATGGCCCTTCCCAAGCAGGAAGGTAATTTGCAATTTCACAGATCATGTATACCTGGCGCTGCCCAGCCCCCAATGCAAACTATAAGCGAGCAAACATAAAACTCATATTTTACAAACTTATTTGACCAACAATTGTAGACTAATTTCACTTATGATTGAAAAAAAATTATAAATAAAATATTAGCTTATAGAAGCCTTCATTATATCAAAACAAAGAAAAACAATAAGCAAAGTATATTCCCAAACTATGAGAGTGGTCCATGAACATAAGCCATTACTTTGATAAACTAAGGAAGAGAAGAAAACATCAGTAGATGTTCAAAGGACACTAAAATTCAGCAGTTATGCATTCCTAATAAAAATTCTAAGTATAAGCATAGGAGCAAATTATTTAAGTAGACAAAAGACTATTTACCAAAAACTAATAGTAAATAATATCTTAAGAAAATGTGATAAAGTGGATGGATGCTAGATATAGAAATCAATAGCATATTTTTTCTTATTCTAATAAGAGTCAACTAAAACTAAAAATGGAAATATATTTTTCCATGTATAATTGTGACAAAAACTATAAATTACTTAGGCATAATTCTAACAAAACATAACAGAAAATACAGGGGAAGTCTCTTACCACCTTGTAAAAACACAAAAAGGATTTCAATAGCTGGAAAGGTCTTCCATATTTTTGGATGAGAAATATTACATCATAAAAAAGTTAATTCTCTTAAAATTAATTTCATTCAGTTTCCATTAGAATGAAAACAAGATTTTATTTTATTTTTTGGAATTGGAAAAAATAATTATATAGTTTATTGAAGAAATAAATGTCCAATATTAGGTGAGAAATTATACAAAAGAAAAATAGTAACAGAGACTTCTCGTCCCGGATAATCGGAACCTAAACCTAATGTAATCCAAGATTTTGGCAGAATGATATTGTTAGAATTAATGTAAAAACTTTAAAAGGCCTGACCTGTGGTGGCGCAGTGGATAAAGCATCAACCTGGAAATGCTGAGGTTGCTGGTTCGAAACCCTAGGCTTGCCTGGTCAAAGCACATATGGGAGTTGTTGCTTCCAGCTCCTCCCCACCTTCTCTCTCTCTGTCTCTCCCTCTCCTCTCTAAAAACGAATAAAAAAAATAATAAAAAAAGCACCTCTTACCTAAGAGTGTGCCTTAAAAAAAAAAAAAAAACTTTAAAAGAAAAACCAGTGTTCGCAGAAGCACTATTTTATTTAAGTAGCATTATTGGGATGCCCATGTAGAAATACCCAGCAGCCAATGTGAATCGTGAATCTGAAGAGTGGAAGGCCCCGAGAGGTGGGTCTGAGAGCTTTCTGTTGAGGTTATGAGTGAGGAAATGAGTCACCAAAGAAGAGAGAATGGTACTCCCACGACTTGGAATGGGAGGCCTGGAGTCAGTCTAGTGGGTATACCACTTAATGGTTCTGAACCTCGTGTCCTCAATTATATGAAGGGCTAACAATCCCTGCCCTTCCACATACAGAACATCACCAGGATGTGATGTATGTGCAAGTGGTTGTAAACAAACAAGCACTCTGCAAATCAAGGATGTTGGTGAAGATGAAGCTGCCCGTGACTGAACATTGGGAGTTATGGCCTCACCTCTTCATCTCATTCACAGATGCCTACCCATCGTTCAGGTCTTAGCCCCAGGGCCTTCCCTGGCCTCCCCACAGCCCAGTGCCCTTGTCATGAGTTGTCATTGCAAGTCCACACTTGTTACTGTAAGGATCTGATTCTCGCCTGCGTCTCCACTTTCAGGGCACCCAAAGGGAATGGGCTGCACATCCGTTTTGCTCCCTGTTGGGAGTATGGGAACTGGAGCATTGCAGTCCCTCCAGAAATATTCACTGAATACATAGAGGAGAAAAGCAAGTGGCAAAGCAGGAAGGACAGAGTCAGAGATGAAGAAAAACAGAGAGCCACAGCTGGAGACAGAACAATACTGAACTTTTCTTAAAGGAGATGAGGTCAACTGTGCTGAATGCTTTAAGAAGCAAAAGTGAGTGAGGGCCCTGGCCGGTAGGCTCAGTGGTAGAGCGTAGGCCAATGTGTGGAAGTCCCGGGTTCGATTCCCGATCAGGGTACACAGGAGAAGTGACCATATGCTTCTCTACTCCTCCTCCTCTCACTTCTCTCTCTCTCTCTCTCTCTTCCTATTCTCCTCCCCAGCCACAGCTCGATTAGAGCAAGTTGGCCCTAGGTGTTGAGCATGGCTCCATGGTCTCCGCTTAAGGTATTAAAAAATGGTTGCAAAGGAGCAAGGGCCCCAGATGGGCAGAGCATCATCCCCTGCTGGGCTTGCCGGATGGATCCGGTTGGGGAGCATGGGGGCCTCTGTCTCTGCCTCTCTTTCTCTCACTAAAATAAAAAATAAAAAAAGTGAGTGAAGACTGTGAAAAAGCCCCAAGGGACAGATTAATTGTATTTTGCCTTGTAATTGTAATTGTGATTAGAATGTTGCTGCCATTTAAACAATGGTTGAAATATGACAAGTGGAAAAGTTGAGTCAACCAACCAAACAAACAAACCCCTTCCTATTTCTGTTTGGCATGTAATTCTACATAACCTTGCTTTGGTAAACAAGAAGAAAGAAAGCATGTGAATTCAGCAGAATAATTTGACCAGAGTTGTAGAACCTAGGCGTTGAAAACCAGATGTGTATGTTCTCCCCTACAGGTATGTAGTTGTTGCTGGAGAAATTTCTAATTAATAAACTTTAGTGCAAATCCCAAGCACTGTTTAAAATACTGTATTATATCCTCGAAAGTTCCTAATAGGGCAGATCTTAAATATTCTCACAAAAGAAACACTGATGGAGGTAGTAATAATTTTAAAATATTAAGTGTATCAAATCAACAGGTTGTATACCTTAAATTTAGACAATATTATATGCCAATTATATCCTAATAAGCTGGAAAAAAACAAATGAACAAAAAAAATCCCTCCAAGTACTATAATGAATCTCACTTTAAGTACTCTGATTTGCCTCTGTAGAAAAATGTCAGTTTATCCATGTATTTTGTGGATTTAATAACCTTCACACACTATTTCATAGTCCAGACACTCATTTTCTAACCTGGCAATATGAAATATTTGTATGCTATTTCATTCCTATTTTCTACAGGTCAGTGCTTAAGAATTCTGGAGGTAATAAGAATACCTCCAAGCTTTCATGCAATCTGTCATAAAATAAAATGCAATATCTTTATTCCATAGGGACTTTACCCTGTTTATTCAGTGGATGGCAGAGATGTCTGATGGTTACAATTTTAAAAATTGTCATAAAATGCACAACATAAAATTTACTGTCTTTTTCATCTTTTTTAGTTTAAGTGCCTTTTATTTTTAGACAAACTACATGACATTGAGGAAGGAGCAAGCCTCCATTCTGCCCTGAGAGGGGAGAAACCAGAAGAATACAAGGGAGAGGAACCAGCAGGGATAACTGAGTCAGCCAGTTATAAATTAACTGCATTTATAGTTCTCTCTAAATGGCTGCTTAGAGCTGCTTGCAACACAAAGCAAGAGAAGCAGGATCTGTATGTAGCTACCACCAGTGACCTGGTAACCCCTTCCTCCTTGCTTACCCCATCAAAACTCCTCCTCCCCTCTCCTTGAGTCCTAGAAAATCTTAAACAAAGGTATCACACACCCATGGCTTGGATGCTGTAAACCAGGGGTAGTCAACCTTTTTATACCTACCACCCACTTTTGTATCTCTGTTAAGTAGTAAAATTTTTTAACCACCCACCGGTTCCACAGTAATGGTGATTTATAAAGTAGGGAAGTAACTGTACTTTATAAAATTTATAAAGCAGAGTTACAGCAAGTTAAAGCATATAATAATAATTACCTACCAAGTACATTATATCAGATTTTCACTAAGTTTGGCAGAATAAATATTTATAAAACAACTTACCATAGTTAAATCTATCTTTTTATTTATACTTTGGTTGCTCCACTACTGCCCACCATGAAAGCTGGAACGCCCACTAGTGGGCGGTAGGGACCAGGTTGACCACCACTGCTAAAGGTATATAACCTGTGAGAAAATCTAATTTGGGGGCTCATGTTTTGGTGCTACTATCCTCACATGCTCTGCCGGCTACTAATACATTCTCCTCCCTCTAATAATTAAGTTGTCTGAGTGTCTTATCCTCCAATGGGGTCACTCCTGCAACAACATGTTTTTCTTAAAATCAATGCCTCTGCTGTAAATAAATTAAGGTCAGAATAAATGAAGAGCTCAAGATAACATCAGCCCCATTGTCCTTCTTTTAGAGTGTGGATGAAAAGCAGCAGCCAGTAATGATGATGGGCAATAGATCCAACTGGGTACGTTGAAACAGCACATACACGTGGGATTCTTCTATCTCTGCTGTTTGGGTTTTGTGCCCCTGACAAATGCTGGCAAAGTTCTAATGAGCCGGCCATATGAAATTAATGGCTGGGACACTGCTAACTGCTGGAAGTTGCTGCAGCTGAGAGACCATGGGCAGCTGCCAGCAAAGTTTTGATTAGCCAACCATCTATCCTTGCCACTTGGGCTTTGTGCCACTTGAGTTCCAATCAGGACCACTTGCGATATCAGTTGGCAGGAGATAAAACCTTAAGACTCGCTTGTGAGCTCTCATTTGGACAAATGGAATTATGGATCCAAGTTTTGTTCATATATTTATTTCCACTTTGTCTGGGATCTTCCTATGGTATGGTTTGGGGTTTGTACTTTCATGCTGTCAGGGGTTGTTTTGACTCCTAAAGGGAGCCCACTGGGCCAAAATTGAGCAGATTGGTCCATACATATCTATGATCCAATGTTTAAGAAGGAACTCGTTTCCTATTGTAACGCTGTTTGGCCTGTGTTTACAATGGGGGGAAGTGGCCCCTAAATCGTTTCCTACATTACTATACCATCATACATTGGGATTGTTTGCCAACAATCAGGGGAATGGGATGAAATCCCATAGGTCCAGGTGTTTATGTCTTTATACAATAAAGATCAGAAAAAGAAAGGGAACAAATTAATGATACAAAGAAGGGAATTGGTTCTAAAACTCCTCCCTGATAGTAAGACACAAGAAGAAAAGGAAAATGAGGAAATGAGTTTCTTTAATGTCCTGGATCTGGGGGACCCTGGATTAGCAGCAAGAAGATTTTGCCCATCAACAACCATGCTGCTAGATACCCCTGAAATAGGACCCAGAAAGGTGACAGCCCCACCCCTTGAAGATCTGGCAGGGTTTGGCCGGGGCGCACCCTATCCAGAGTAGGACAGTTCCCTTGGATGCAATGCCCTACAGGAGGAGTAAACTAGGCAGGCCCGTAAACCGTACTGCTGTGCCCGTTCTTCACTTTCCACTTCAGATTTACTGAACTGGAAGAATTTTAACCCCCTCATGTAGGGAGGATCTTCAGAAAATGGCAGATCTTATCACCTCCATTTTTGCCACTCACCATGCAAAGTAGACAAATGTATAGGCTCTCCTTAACATCCTGCAAACGACAGATGAAAGGTGGCTAGTTATAGATAAGGCTAATGGAGAGACTCATCACCTTCATCAAGAGAATCCCAATGGGCCTCTTAACCTGGTTGGGGTGATTCCCTTGACAGAGACCAAGTGGGACCGGAGTGATGGGGACCTAGCCTTCTTAACACATTACAGAAGATGCACTTTAGAAGGACTTAATAAAGGAGTGCCTTAAACAAAAGAGCCTGACTATGACACAGGCCATTTAACAGAAACCAAACAAAGATCCTTCTGGATTTTTAGGAAGGATCTATCATGCCTGTTGAAAGCACACAGATGTTGATCCACAGGCACCAGAAAATTTATGGATGGTAAACATGACTTTTATTGTGCAAAGTGCCCCAGATATCAGAAGGAAGTAACATCTTTTAGAAGAAACTACAGAAGATGAGAACCCCATCAATTTACCTTTGTAAGATTACAAGCATCTAGAATTTGTGGGGGGGCATTTTTACCATAGACAGGCAGGGAGTATTGGTCCCTCATTGGCTGAGAGGATGCAGGGGATGGTTTTGTGTGTGTGTGTGTGTGTGTGTGTGTGTGTGTGTGTGTGTGTGTGTAACAGAGACAGAGAGAGTCAGAGAGAGGGACAAATAAGGACAGACAGACAGGAAAGGAGAGAGATGAGAAGCATCAATTCTTCATTGAGGTTCCTTAGTTGTTCATTGATTGATTTCTCATATGTGCCTTGACTGGGGGGGCTCCAGCAGACCAAGTGACTCCTTGCTTGAGCCAGCGACCTTGGACTCAAGCTAGTGAGCCTTGCTCAAGCCAGATGAGCCCGCGCTCAAGCTGGCGACCTCGGGGTCTCGAACCTGGGTCCTCCACGTGCCAGTCCAATGCTCTATCCACTGCGCCACCACCTGGTCAGGCAGGAGGGATGGTTCTTATATTGAGTGCACCAAAGGCTAAAAAGATAAAGGGACAGGGCCTGAGCACACCAAAACCTAGCAAGATAATTAGATAGAAAAAAACCAACAACCTTCCCCTCTCTATTCCTATAAGAACCATGTACTTGAGCAGGAAGATGAGATGGTCTTCGAGACTGGAGTCCATCGTTCTCCCAGATCATGGAGCCTGAATAAACCTCTTTCCTTTTGCACCAGCACTTGCATCACAAGTTTGGCTTTCATTGGTTAGGCAGCCAAACCTACCTTTTTTTTTTTACAGAGACTGTGCTTTCTGTATCTTCGCCCTTGGGGCCTTCAGTGGAGGCGTTTTCACCTGTGACCGAATCACATCTGTGTTACACTTTGTCCTACCGACCATCTTCCCCTTCACCTCCAGGCACAGCTTGAGGCTTCCCAGATCCTGTAGATACTGGAGAACATCTCACCATGAATGACGAGGCTCTGGCAGATGATCATGATGTCTGGGAGGAGAGGACATAGGCACTGGCTTAGCAGAAGCCCAGGGCTCGGAGCTGCTGTGGTGTAGCGTGAGCGGCACTTGTGTGTGTGTGTGTGTGGGGGGGGCACAGGCAGAAAAGCTGTCTTACCCATTTCTAAGGGCACAGATCAGTAATGTTAAATATAATGACATTTTGTGCACCCAATCTCCAGAACGTTTTCATCTTGCAAAACTAAAACTTTATACCCATTAAACAACAGCTCTCTATTTCCCCCTCCTCCCACCCTCTGGCCAACACACCACGGTAACTTTTTTTTATTGGGCCAGTTTCCTAGAAGTTCTGCCTGGGTGGGTGTCCTTAACACATCCTGGAGAAGCCAGAAACTGTTTGTACCCATAGAAATGAGGGTATCATTTGGCTAATCCAAAGAATTAGTAGTTAGATATGATCCTATGTCAGGATAAAATACAATTCAGGGCTATGTTCATAAACAAAGATGATAGTCTGAATACAGGTAAAGCAGTTTAATTCCCAGGCATTAGCCACAGGTAATCCCTGCAGATGGGTTGAGTTCGACAAATGGAGGAAATGGAGAGATTGTTTTGGTCAATCATCTGTTCAGTAAATATGTTTTGAATATGCTTAGGCCCAACCCTGACCCAGGATTTGGCAATCAATGGTGAATAATCCAGGACCCCTGACCTCAAGACTTGCAGTCAAATAGTATGGACAAGGTAAGGCAGATAATAAATGTGTTTATTTGCTGCCACTTCCACAAGTTCCTCCATGCTATGGATATTCTTTTAACCTCAAATAAACTGACCACAGATGGCAAAGATATAGATGACCATATCCTCTGTTCTTATTTTCTATTATAAAATTATATTATAAGATAAGATTGTATCTTATCTTATTTTCCATTATAAAATTTTTTTACTGCATTAGGGTTAAAAATGTTCACCACTTAAATGACTCTGGCTAAATATGCTTTGAATAGTTACCGTATTCCCCCATGTATAAGACGCATCTTTTTTCTGAAAAATTTGGGGTCTAAAAACTTTGTACGTCTTATTCAATGGCTGTAGATTTTTTTTACTTGCATTTCCCACTTTTTTGCGCTTGTTTTTGCTCTCATTGTTGAAGACACTGATTTGTCATCAGACACAGATGAGGACAAGCTAATGGATGGGAGTTTTGACAGTGATGAGGAGTTTTATGAAATTTTTTTGAGTTTTATCAATTTTATGATGAATAAAACTTGAGTTCAATAACTTTATGTAATACTGTACTTTTTTTTTCTCAAATTTTGGGCCCCAAAATTAAGGTGTGTCTTATACACTGAAGCGTCTTATACGTGAGGAAATATGGTACTAAACACAAGTATATAATCAAGTGCTCCTAGACAATGCTCTGAAGCAGGAGGATAGTACTATTATTATTCTCATTTCGCAAATGGAGTAGTAGATGTTCTGAAAGTCTGGGTTACTTTTCCAAGTCACAAAGCTAGAAAAAGTAGAGTCAATATGGGACTCTGGTGCTTAATTAAAAGTGATGTTCTCTTTGACTTCCCCATAGGTTAATCACATAGATAGGAGGTTGTCAGTAAGCTAGTTGTCAATGTATATATTTATAGATCACAAAACTGCACAAGGCATTTGAGATACTGTGTAAAGTATGTGATTCAGTCCCTTCCTGACCTGAAAGACAGATACTAAGTATTATAAAGGGTTGTTTTGGGGGAATAAAACACAGGACACCTACCTAGACTGGGGTGGGGTTGAGGGGATGGAGGGTATTCCAGGCAAGAATTTTCCTCTTAAAAATAAAGCTCCAGGACCCTGCCCTTAATTGTTGTTAGCTTTACCCAGAAACATTCAAGCTTGTTTTATTTTGTGGGAGGATTCAATATCACTGGTGGGTTCAACTGAATAGTGGATAAAAAGTCTGATTCCTCGCCCAGACCAGCTAAACCAGTTTCAGTATTTTCACAGCTTGTATATAAGACGCACCTTTTTTTGAAAAATCTGGGGTGTAAAAACTGGGTGCGTCTTATACAGTGGTTGTAGATATTTTTACTTGCATTTCCTGCTTGAGGAATTGTATGATTTTTATGATGAATAAAACTTGAGTTCAATAACTTTATGTAGTACATTTTTCCCCCAAATTCTGGACCCTAAAATTTAGGTGCATCTTATACATGGGAGCATATTATACATGGAGAAATATGGTACTCTCTGTAAAGTGCCTCTTGACATACACTTAATTTGGAGTAAAAATGAGAATTAGCCCCTGGGTGAAGAAGTCACACCCGACCCATCACCTATTCTGTTAGTGTTACTTTAAGCAAGAAAAGGACAAATCTTTGAAGAGGAAAGAAGTGCTGTTGGACTTGATGCAACTCTTGAAAAACTGACTTCTACATTGGTATTTCCCCAGAGTTACAGAATCATAGAAAAAGTTAACAGGAGACTGCCAACAAGACAAAATTACAAAAGTTAACAATAACACTGGAAGGAATTCATTTCTGTTAAAACAGGGAAAAAAAGGGGGGGGGGGAGTTTCTTCAGTTTTTTGTATAACTGATTATTAATTAACTAGTGTTCATTTTAACACACTGTATGAACTTTAAACATCATCATTAGATGTTGCCAGACTCAGAATATGCTGGATTCAATACACTGGTCATAAAGATGCAGCAAGACTTTATTTTTTTTGCTGCTTTTCTGCAGACTATAGTCTAAGACCCTAATTCATGTTTTCTGGATTATTTGGACTGTTCCAATTTCAGATAATTCAGTTGCTGGTCAAACCACAGCTCCCTGGAGACAAAGGACTCTCTTGTATTTCTGTCTCCAACAGAGTGTTTGCATACTGCACACACTTACTAGATGAACTGTAGGTCTGACTACACAGAAACCGTAGTCACCACAATTCTTAAAGACGTTTAATAAGCCCAGAGATGTTAGACTGTTAGTGGAAAATTGTACATGCAGACCCAGAAAAAGGCCCTGAGGCTTAAATTCCCTCCGTAACTAGAGGGCAGGGAAAGCCTGAAGAAAACAGCTGACCACTGCAGTCTAGTGACCAATAGCATTTACTAAGGGAAGGCATCAGATGAAATGGACGTCCGTGTTACATAGCAGGTACCAAAGAATTATATAGGGTAAAGTGGAGAGGGGAAAGAGCCAGGCGTACTAGTCTGTGAACGCCACTGGGTATGGAAAATTACTTTCACATGCTCGATCAGGTCAAGACAAATGGAATATTTTCCAAACCCAATTACTACCAGGAGGCAAAAGAGGGGTGCTAATTTTTTTTTTTTCAGAATGAAAATTGATTATGATCAGACAGAGTATAAGGGGGCTTACAGTAAGCAATCTCTTTTTGGGCCTTGGTCCAGCTTGTAGGTTGGACAATGGTCACATCGTGCAATAGTCTCTTCTCTACAAGAATTGCCATGCATGCATTTGTTAACACAGTAATACCTCGGTTTTCGTTGTCTTCCGTTATTGTCTGTTTCAGGTTTTGTCGAATTTTTCTGTGAAAAATTTGTCTCGGATTTTGTCGGTGCACCCACATGACCTCATTGCTAACTCCATGTGTTCTCCTGCTCAGGGTGGCATTCTTTCTCGTTGTGTGAGCATCACCCCGCACATCTAGCCAAACAATTCCATTGCTTTCCAGTGTTTTTGTGCTTTTTTTTATTGATTGCAAGTGCTAATATTACAACTACATGTAAGTGATTACTGTGTACAGTAATTAGATTTACATTAATTTTTATGGAAATAATTACCTCGGTTGTCATCAGTTTCGGATTTCACTGATTGTTTTCTGACGGATTATCGGCGAAAACTGAGGCATCGTTGTATGTTGAAGTGTTGTATAAAGTTATTGAGTGCCTAGTCTGTGCCACACACTATTGTAGATCCTGGGGACACAGAAGTGAGTGAAATAGGCAAAAATTCCTGTCCTCATGGAGATGAAGGCCCAGTGGGAAAGACAGAAAAAAATTAAGTTCAATATATGGCATATTAGGTAATAATAGAAGATATGGAGAAAAATAAAGAAAGGAGGAGGAATTGGGACTATTGGGGTGAGACTGTTTGCAATTTTCGATTGAGTAGTCAGGGCATGACATCTGAAAGAGTTTTGGAGTGACTCATGCAGAAACCTGGAGAATAAATAGCCTTCGGGGCAGAGAGGCTGCAAGGCAAAGGCCCTGAGGTGAGAGCAAGTTGGGTACTTGACAGAAAGAGTAAAGAGATCAATGTGGCTTGAGTAGTAAGAGAAGCAGGAACTAACTGGGCACAGATTATATAAGGGTTTCATAGGCCACTGTGCAGACTTCAGCTTTTACTTTGGGTCAGAGGGGAAGGACTAAGAGAGTTTTGATTAGAGAATATTAATGCTGATAATAGTTAACCTCTGGATAGCATTTATTAGATGCTGGGCACTGTTCTAAGTACTTGACATATATTAACTCATTTATTCCTTTTATTAACCCCATGAGATATGCATTATTCTCATTTATACAGATGAGAAATTATGGCTCTAAAAATTAAGTAATTTTTCCAAGGTCATACAACTAGTAGGTGATAGAACTGTGAATCAAACCAGGCAATTTGGTTGTGGTCCATTCCTTTTTTCAGGCCACACAGCAAAGTTACACTTCCTAGCCTCCTCTGTAGCTAGGCTACAACCTATGTTGTATTTGGAGTTGAGTCCCATTGTGGCTATGTGACTGAATTGTGGCCAGTGGAATGGGAGCAGAAGTGGAGAGTGGTACTTCCAGCCTGGTTCATAAAAAGCTTCCACATGCAACCCTTTAACCCCTTTTCTCATCTTCAGGTTGAATGCAGAGAACTTCATGGTCCTAGGGGAAGGTGGAGCCAATAGACAAAAGGAGCTTGAATTTTAAAATAACCACATGGAAGTCCTCCTGTAGATCAGAAATTGTTTCTTGAGATTCACCATAAGCTTCTGTTGTGTAAGCCACTGAGAGGGATTGAATTAAAAATCTTGAATTTAGGGTTGAAGGTGGAATGACTTTCATGTAGAAGAGTACCTAATCTATACTGATATTAAGGGAGACAGACTTGTAAATGATGGGAATGCAGTCCTTTAATACAGGCATTAAGAGAGAAGTCTGCCACTCAGAGAAAAGAGTTCTAAACACTATCTAGGGAAGTGGAGGTCTCCTCAACCTGGTGACATCTGAATAGGTGGTGAATGGTATGTAAGAGTTTGGGGTGAAGAGGCATGGGAATAGCAGTGGGGCCATTTCAGTGACAGCTTGTGCAAAGACATAAAAGGGCAGAGGAGGATTGGGAAGAATGAGGTGGTCTGTCCCCCCAGCTTATCTCATTTTGTACTAACCTGTGCTTTCCTTCCTCATACATCTGATTCCTCATACCTTCCACCTTTTGACCTGAATAAACCGCATATGTTAAAAAGAAATTTATTCTGACCCTTGTTAAAATGGTAAGAAAGAGTTACTTCAGGACTATTGCAAAAGGTGTCAAGACTATCACAACAGGGATGAGAAATGGGACTCAACTCCAAATACAGCAAAGGCAGCTGGGGATTTATAAATGGTGAGCACACTGAGGATGTCAGTGGATGGGAATATGCTAAGAGAAATTAAGGGCAGGGGGGTACTTGCTAAACCGACTTAACAGGATTCTTAGGTAAGACAGGCCAGGGTGATGAGATACCAGTGGTCGGGGATGAGATATTTGATCCTTATCAAGGGTAAGGGCAGGGGTCCCCAAACTACGGCCCGCCCGTGGGCCACATGCGGCCCCCGGGGGCCATTTATCCGGCCCCTGCCACACTTCTGGAAGGGGCACTTCTTTCATTGGTGGTCAGTGAGAGGAGCATAGTTCCCATTGAAATACTGGTCAGTTTGTTGATTTAAATTTACTTGTTCTTTATTTTAAATATTGTATTTGTTCCCATTTTGTTTTTTTACTTTAAAATAAGATATGTGCAGTGTGCATAGGGATTTGTTCATAGTTTTTTTTATAGTCTGGCCCTCCAACGGTCTGAGGGACAGTGAACTGGCCCTCTGTGTAAAAAGTTTGGGGACCCCTGGGTAAGGGGTTCTCTCTAAATTGACTTAGCAAGATTCTTGTTACAACTGGACTCAGCAAGGACAGGGAGGAAGCAAGGCTAAGCCTATTTGGGAAGTGGACTCAGAGGAGACTGACTAAAGTTTGGTGAAGGAACAGGTCTTTTTTTTTTTTAAGAAAAGTAAATTTAACAGGGTATCATTGATTTCAGGTAAACATTACTACATTGTTTGAATAGTTGATTATGTTGTATATCCATCACCTGAAGTCAAATCATTTTCCATTGCCTTATATTTGTTCCTCTTTACACCCTTTCCCCAGGCCCCCCTCCCTTTCTTATATTTCCTTTCCTCCATAACCACTGCGCTCTAATCTATGTCGATGAGTCTCAGTTTTGTGTTCCACCTATGTGTGAAATCATACAGTTTTCAGCCTTTTCTGATTTACTTATTTCACTCAGTATACTATTCTCAAGGTCCATCCATGTTGTAAATGACACTGTGTCATCATTTCTTAAGGCTGAGTAGTATTCCATTGTATGTATGTACAACATCTTTATCCAATCCTCTATCGAGGCCACTTTGGTTGTTTCCATGTCTTGGCCGCTGTGAATAATGCTGTGATGAACATGGGGTTGCATGTATTTTTATGTACCAATGTTTTTGAGTTTGGGGGGTAGTTACCCCAGTAGAGGGATTGCTGGGTCATATGGTAGTTCTATTGTGCTTTTTTGTTTGTTTGTTTGTTTGTTTTTTCTGGCAGAGACAGAGAAAGTCAGAGTGAGGGACAGATAGGGACAGACAGACAGAATGGGAGAGATGAGAAACATCAATTCTTCATTGTGGCTCCTTAGTTATTCATTGATTGCTTTCTCATATGTGCCTTGACTGGGGGGCTACAGCAGACCGAGTGACCCTTTGCTCGAGCCAGTGACCTTGGGTCCAAGCTGGTGGGCTTTTTGCTCA
Organism: Saccopteryx leptura; assembly: GCF_036850995.1. Lineage (NCBI taxonomy): Eukaryota > Metazoa > Chordata > Mammalia > Chiroptera > Emballonuridae > Saccopteryx > Saccopteryx leptura. Next base: position 64,573,019 of record NC_089507.1, read on the forward strand.
AACCAAATGAGCCCGCGCTCAAGCTGGCAACCTCGGGGTCTCAAACCTGGGTCCTCCACATCCCAGTCCAACGCTCCATCCACTGCGCCACTGCCTGGTCAGGCGATTGTTCTATTCTTAAATTTTTGAGGAACCATCATACTTTTCTTCCATAATGGTTGTACTAATTTACATTCCCAAGAGCAACAAATGAGTATGGTATTGGCAGAAAAGTAGACACACAGACCAATGGAACAAAAGTGAGAGCCCAGAAATAAAACCACACATATATAGACAGGTCATCTTTGATAAAGGAGCCAACAACACACAATGGAGAAATGAAAGCCTCTTCAATAAATGGTGCTGAAAAATTAGAAAGCCACATGCAAAAGAATGAAACTTGACCTCAGTTTGTCTCTCTGTACAAAAATCAATTCAAAATGAATCAAAGACCTAAACATAAGATCTGCAACAATAAATTACATAGAAGAAAACATAGGCCCTAAACTCATGGACCTTGGCCATAGAGAACAGTTTATGAATTTGACCCCAAAGGCAAGGGAAGTAAAGGCAAAAATAAATGAATGGGACTAAATTAAACTAAAAAGCTTCTGCACAGCAACCCCCCCCCCCCAAAAAAAAAAAAATCCTGATAATAAAACAAATAGGCAGCCAACTAAATGGGAGATGATATTTGCAAACAACAGCTCTGATAAGGGGTTAATATCCAAAATATATAAAGAACTCACAAAGCTCAGCAACAAATAAGCAAGCGATCCAATTAAAAAATGGGGAGAGAACCTGAACAGACACTTCTCACAAGAAGACATACAAATGGCCAACAGATATATGAAAAAATGCTCATCTTTGCTAGCTAATTGAGAAATGCAAATCAAATCTACAATGAGATACCACCTCACACCTGTTAGATTAGCTATTATTAACAAGACAGGTAATAATAAGTGTTGGAGAGGCTGTGGAGAAAAAGGAACAAATCTATATCAGGAACTTGGGCTCTTGAACTGAAATGACTGGATCTGGATTCTCATTCTCATCTTGAGCTAGTTGCTTGATTTCTCTGTGTCATTTAAATAAGGATTTAAAGAGAGAATTGAGTTAAATATACAAAGAAAGCACTTACAACAAGGTCTGTCACAAGGTAAGTGCTCAATAAATGTTAACAACTGATGCTGGTGTTGCTTCTTCTTATTATCATTAATTTCTTTGACCATAGAACAAATTTTCAGAAGGCAGGGGAAGTGAAGTTTGGTCAAAAGGCTTTATTTGAGTCTCAGAAGGGCCATTAACCTGGGTTATCTGAGGGAACTTGCCTGATCAATAGTTGAGACTGGTTTTTCCACTTTTCAAGTGAGTATTCACTACGAATACTCATGCCCTTTCCCAGCAAGGTTCCTGGGAGGGTCAATGGAAACAACTTTGGTAAGGTTGTAAAGCTCTATTCAGATGGGCGGGATTGTGAAAGCCACCACACCTACCCTTGCTTCACTTCCTGGCCCAGCTCACATTCCACAGGCCTGTCTCAGCAACCTCTCACCAGCATCCCCTTTCCCTCAACCTATGGCTTAGCGGAACTTTACTCGATACTCACTTTACTAGGCCTCACTCCACTGTCTCACCCATTCCTAGCTGTTGCCCACATGCCCACCAGCCACAACTCAATCTATACATGAAGCTGTCCTGATCTCTGTCCTCTTGTATTTCTTTAGGATTCTGAGGAACTCAGACTGAAGGGGCCCCTAAGTAGCACTGCCAGATAAAAAGGGATACTTAGTTAAATTTGAATTTCAGATAAGCAATGAATACATTTTTAGCACAAGTATATCCCCAATATTGCATGAAACATACTTCTACTGAAGATCTGTTGTTTATCTGTGTAAAGCCAGAAGCCACGGCCACTACTACAGCAGCCTGGCCTATGCAGGTTCGCATTGGATTTGGACAGTCCATAAAGAAACAACGGAGCCAAAAACTGGTGGGCCATAGTCTTTAATCCTAGCTTGCACCCGGCGGGCAAGCAAAAAACACACACTGGGCTCCAAAACCCCCTCACATTCAGTGCTCACAAAGCTACTGATTTATCCGAGTTTCCTAGAATCAAAGGTTTCTAGCTCACCAGCCTTATTCACCTCTGTTCCCCATCTCCTTCCTTCTCTCTGCACAAACTCTGCACAAACTGGCTTCTCTTTCAGCACTCTGCTATCTTGGCTGCTTCTCCTGGCCTACTCCACATGGCCTCTTTCTGCTCTCTGCTCTCTAATGCTAATCTCAGGAACCAAGAGAGCAAGCTCCCGTTCTGCCCCTATTTTATAGTGTAGAAATACAAACCTTTAATCCAATATACAAAATAGGGAAGTCTCTAATACAAAGTCACTTTCTGAGGCATGATAGGATTGTACCACCCCACATCAAAAAGGGTGGGAAAGGCTTAATCCCAAGACCAAGCCCCAGGCTACAAGGATTCTGCCTGCCCACAGCCCGCCCCCAACACACATTAATATCACCTGGGTGACGGCCTCCTCCTTGTAGGCAGCACCATCTTTAACAAAGTGAGCATAATACATTTTATCTGCCCAACAATCTTGTAAAGCCAGAAGCCAAGGCCAGGGCCACTATCACAGCAGCCTTCTGGCCTATGCAGGTTCGCATTGGATTCGGACAGTCGGTAAAGAAACAACGGAGCCACAAACTGGTGGGCCATAGTCTTTAATTCTAGCTTGCACCCGGCAGGCAAGTAAAAACACACACTGGGCTCCAAAACCCAGTCACATTCAGTGCTCACAAAGCCACTGACTTATCCGAGTTTCCTAGAATCAAAGGTTTCTAGCTCACCAGCCTTATTCTCCTCAGTTCCCCATCTCCTTCCTTATCCCAAATACAAACTCTACACAAACTGGCATCTCACTCAGCACTCTGCCATCTTGGCTGCTTCTCCTGGCCTCCTCCACGTGGCCTCCTTCTCTGCTCTCCTCTGCTCTCTCATGCTAATCATCCCAGGAACCAAGAGCAAACTCTAGTTCCGTCCCCATTTTATAGTGTAGAAGTCCAAACTCTTAATCCAATATACAAAATAGGGAAGTCTCTAATATAAAGTCACTTCTCTGAGGCATGATTGGATTGTACCACCCCACATCAAAAAGGGTGGGAAAGGCTTAATCCCCAAACCAAGCCTCAGGCTACAATGATCCTGCCTGCTCCCAACACACATTAATATCACCTGGGCAACGGCCTCCACGTGGGCAGCATTATCTTTAACAAAATGAGCATAATACATTTTATCTGCCCAACAAATCTGAAATTCAAATTTAACTTAGTGCTCTGTATTTTTATTTGCTAAGTCTGGCAACCCTGTACTCAGAATGGGGACAGATAAAATATACAGGGGGAAATGGAATTGGGAGAGTGAGTGGCACAGGAGGAGTGAGAGAGCTGTGTGAAGACTCCCCATCTCACTATTCTTACCTTACATAGTTCCAAGGCCCACTGGCCCACCGTGGTGCAAATTTCTTTCAGCCACTCCAAAGAATATAAACTCTTTTCTCTGCATTGTCAGAGTAGCCATTCTAAAACAATAATCTGATCACTTTCCTGCTTTACTCACCACCTTTCATTTTAATTCTGGAGGGGTCTGCAAACTCTGGCCTCCGGCTGAGATCCAGCCGCCTTCTAGTTTCTGTAAATTCAGTTTTGTTGGACATGGCTGTGCTCATTGGTTCACGTTTTGTCTGTGTCTGCTTTGGGGCTGCAGTGGCAGAGTTAGTAGCTGTAGCAGAGACTGCCTAGCTTGCAGTCTAAAATATTTACCATCTAGAATTTTATTTCAAAAAGTACATGTCCTTCCTTTTCTTTTTCTTTCTGCCCTAAATGTGAGATGTCTTTCTACTTACACCCTAGAATTCCTGCTTCTCTGTGCTCCCATAGTATTTACACTTCTATAGCATTTAAAAAAATTAAAGAGATAATTTACAGGTTTGCCACCAATCTCCTCAACCAGCAATTGTTTCCTTGGATGACAAGAACCGTATCTTGTTGTTTTTGTCGTTTTCTGAGCCCTATCACAGGGTAAACACCTCGCAGGTATTTGGTGAGTAAATGGGAGAGGTAGCTACTATGAGAAGAGTTTGGTGTTAGATTCAGAAAGACCTTTTTTTGTGGTTTAATCTCTTCCTCTTACTAACTGCCTTCTTATTCAACAATGATTGAGGAAGTTACTTAACCATTGTGAACCTCAGTTCTCTCAACTATAAAATGGAGATGGTAATACTTAGTAAGGCTTTGATGAGATAATGCATATAAAGCACATGGTATATTATTTACTCTCTTTCTTCTCTCTTTGAATGAAGGAAGAGTGTGGAGAGAAGAAGGGTGAGCAGTGGCTTCCAAAGAAGGAGTAGGTAGAGGAAGTGATAAGACCAGACAGACAATTTACCACTCAGCATTAGAAACCTTTGAAACCTGTGAGATGCTTGGGTGGGCCTCTTTTTAGACTGTCTTTCTGCCTGTGTGTAAAGCCAGCAATCACGGCCAGGGCCACTATCACAGCCGCCCGGCCCATGCAGGTTCGCATTGGATTCGGACAGTCGGTAAAGAAACCATGGAGCCAAAAACTGGTGGGCCATAGCCTTTAATCCTACCTTGCACCCGGCGGGCAAGTAAAAACATACACTGGGCTCCAAAACCCAGTCACACTCAGTGCTCACAAAGCCACTGACTTATCCGAGTTTCCTAGAATCAAAGGTTTCTAGCTCACCAGCCTTCTTCTCCTCAGTTCCCCATCTCCTGCCTTATCCCAGATACAAACTCTGTACAAACTGGCATCTCACTCAGCACTCCACCATCTTGGCTGCTTTTCCTGGCCTACTCCACGTGGCCTTTCTCTGCTCTCCTCTGCTCTCTCTTCTAATGATAATCTCAGGAACCAAGAGCCAAACTCCCGCTCTGTTCCCATTTTATAGTGTAGAAATCCAAACCCTTAATCCAATATACATAATAGGGAAGTCTCTTAATACAAAGTCACTTCTCTGAGGCATGATAGGATTGTACCACCTTACACCAAAAAGGGTAGGAAAGGCTTAATCCCAAAACCAAGCCCCAGGCTACAAGGATTCTGCCTGCCTTTAGCCCACCCCAACACACATTAATATCACCTGGGCAACGGCCTCTTTAACAAAGTGAGCATAATACATTTTATCTGCCCAACACTGTGCCTGGTTCTCTCTGAGCATGGGAATAAGACATGGCTGTGCTGTGTTCTGGGGGCAGTCACTTAACCTCAGACTAAAGCTCTGTCTGGACAGAACCACAGATACACTCAGAGCCTCAAGTAGAGATAGTGATCAAGACACTCAACAGCCCCATGGTCTCCACAGCTGGTGTTCTGATGATCATTCTCCAGACTGTGGGCATCGCATAGCGTGAGCCTTACAAGTCCATGCCATGCACGAGAGCCCTGCCTGCTTTGTAACTGGTCTTCAGCCTCATTTACATAGAAATTTTCCCTCCCCAAACTAGAAAGTTAGCTCTTGAACCAATGGGTCAAAGACTAAAGTAAACCACAAGGGAAATTAGAAAATATCTTGAGACCAAGAAAAACAAAACAGAAACATACCAAAACTTACGGGATGCAGCAAAACATCCAAGAGGGATGTTTTATAGTAGGAAAAAAACCCCTATATTTTAAAAAAATGGAAAGATTCAAATCAATAAACTAACTACATCTCAAGGAACTATCAAAATTTCAGTGAGATTTTTTACAGAAATAGAAAATCTATCCTAAAATTTATATGGAATCTCAAAGCACCTCAAATAGCTAAAACAATCTTGAGAAAGAATAACAAAGTTGTACACCATACACTTTCTGATTTAAAAACATATTACAGCCTTAACAGGCAGTGGCACAGTAAATAGAGCATCAGCCTAGGATGCAGAAGACCCAGGTTCAAAACCCCAAGGTTGCTGGCTTGAGCGTGGGCTCACCAGCTTGAGCAAAGTGTTGCTGGCTTGAGCATAGGATCATCACATGACCCCATGGTCGCTGACTTGAGCCCAAGATTTCTGGCTTGAGCAAGGGGTCACTGGCTCAGCTGGAGCCCTCTGGTCAAGGAACATATGAAAAAGCAATCAATGAAGAATTAAGGTGCTGCAATGAAGAATTGATGCTTCTCATTTCTCTCCCTTCCTATCTGTCTGTCCCTATCTATCCCTCTCTCTCTAGAAAAAAAACAAAAAGAACAAAAAACAAAAACATATATATATATGTATGTGTGTGTGTGTGTGTGTGTGTGTGTGTGTGTGTGTGTGTGTATATATATATATATATATATATATATATATATATATATATATTACAAAGCTGCAGTAATCAAAACAATATGGTACTGGCATATAGACAGATATATAGAACAATGCAACAAATTATAAAATCCCAAAGTAAACTCACATATATTGCCAAATTATCTTTAATAAAGGTTTCAAAACACCACAATGGTAAAATGTTAGTCTCTTCAACAAATGGTGCTGGAAAAATTGGATAGCCACATGAAAAATAAAAAAGAATAAAATTAGATCCTTACCTTACATCATATACAAAAATGAACTCAAATTGGATTAAGACATAACTGTAAGACCTGAACTATAAAACTTTTAGCAAAAAACATAATGTCAAATATATATTTGATATTGAAAGGAAGGAAGGAGGAGAGAAGGAAAGAAGGAAAGAAGGAAGGAAGGAAGGAAGGAAGGAAGGAAGGAAGGAAGGAAGGAAGGAAGGAAGGAAGGAAAGAAGAGGATGAGAAGAAGAAAGAAAAAAAGAAGTGCTAACAAGTATGTGGAAAAATAGGAACCCTTGCATATTGTTGGTGGAAATGTAAGATGAATGATGCAGCCACTATGAAAAATAGTATGGAAAATTCTCAAAAAATTAAAAATAGACTTATCATATAATTCAGCAATTCTACTTTTGGGTATACACATTTTAAAATGCCGAAAACAGGATCTCAAAGAGGTATTTGCATATCCACGTTTATTTTAAACTATTCACAATAGTCAAGAAGAGGAAGCAACCTAGATGTCCTTCAATGGATGAATGCATAAGCAAAATGTGGTTCCTCTTCTGCACAGTGCTGCCCAGGTCACAGAACTGTTCTGATGACAAAATGAGATTAAAATATGAAAGTGTTTTTTTTTTTTGTTTGTTTTTTTTTAATAATCAGTTATTCAGTGTTTACTTTTAGGGTGAGTGCTTCAATCTTGGCTTTATAAAGTGCCAGGACAGAAGTTCTGAATCCTGAGTACACATTAACATTACATGAGGAATTGAAAGCATTTGTACAGACCCCCTCCACTCCAAGATTCCCAATCACTTGGTTTGGGGGGAGGGGAGGGGGCTGAGCATGGGAAGTTTTTAAAAATACTCCCGTTTTTCAACTGAGAACCATGGCATGATGGAACACTTAGGAGGGGACGAATCCCAACTGGATAGGAAAAGCTCATAGTAAAGGACATGCTTGTGTTAGACTTTTTTTTTGGAGGGAGAAAGAGGGAGACAACAGGAAGAGAGAGAGATGAGAAGCATCAACTTGTAGTTGTGGCACTTTTAATTATTCATTGATTGCTCTCATATGTGCCTTAATGGGGGGGGTTATGGCGGCGTGTTGGGGCTCCAGCCAAACTGACTTCTTGCTCAAGCCAGCGACCTTTGGGCTCAAGCCAGCAACCATGGGGTCATGTCTATAATCCCATGCTCAAGATGGCGACTCCACACGCCCGCATTAAAACCAGTGACCTTGGGGTTTTGAACCTGGGTCCTCAATGTCCTAGGTCAATGCTCTGTCCAGTGTGCCACCACTTGGTCAGGCTGTGCTAGATTTTCAAAGGATATGTAAAATCTGGGGAATGATATTTTTGGACTAGGTAATACATCCACACAATATATATTTATACATAAAACCCAAAAGTCAAAAAGATCTGCCATGAAAGGTGTATCTTCCTCTCTCTCCTGGGAACTTCCCTGTTCCCCTCTCTGGAGCAAACAATTCTCACCAGTTCTTCTTTATACTGCCAGACATATATATGCTTTACAGTTCCTCTTAAGGAACTTGTCCCTTTGGTAAAGGGAAAGGAGAAGACAGAAACAGGTGTCATTTTCTGTTGGAAACTTCCACAAGGCATCAAATGGCATCTATATACAGGCAGAGTTTGACTGAGGAAGTTTGACCAAAATGTTGATTATCAAGGTGGGGCTTTTAAAAAAAAAATTATTTATTTATTTTTGTGAGAAGAGGGAGGGAAAGAGAAAGAACGGAGGAGAAGAAGGAAGAGTCAGTTCCCATATGTACCTTGACCAGGCAAGCCCAAGGGTTTCAAACTGGCAACCTCAGCGTTCCAGGTCGACGCTTTATCCACTGCGCCACCACAGGTCAGGCCAGGGTGGGGCTTTTAAAATGAGGACTGGGTGTTATTTTTTTCTTCCTGTCCAGTATATTCTCAGTAGCTTGATTTTTTTCAATTACAGTTTTATTTTGGAGATAATTATAGGTTCATATGTTATTGTAAGAAATAATACAGACAGATCCCATGTACCCTTTTCCTGAGTGGCTTAATTTTAATCCCAGTGCTAATCAAGATAGTTCAAATCAAATTCTCTGGTATGGGTTTGAAAAACTGTACCTGGGAATGAACAATGAGCTTGCAGGGAGGGGTGGGGCTGGAGAGGAACACGGTGGTTTGGGTTTTGCGGAGTGTTATCTGGGAAATCAAACTAACATGTGCTTGTGCTTCTGTCTCTGTGGCTGGCGACAGACGCTGCCTCTCTTGGTAACACGCTCTGTGGGTGCAGTGGGCAGTCATGGCTACAGCAGGTGAGGGACATCAGCTGGGACAGAGGCTTTCTTTGGTGAAGCTTAACCAACCATTTATACCTGGATCCAGAATCCAGGTCAGAATGTGTAAAATCCTGGGTCCATCTCTTCCACCTCCCATCTTCCTGGACTTCAGATCCACAGGGACAAACAAATGGAGGTAGCAAGACCCTTTCAGGTCTCCAGCTTGTCTCCAATTTGTTCTTGGATTCCTGATTACTGCATCCCTCTGTTAAAAGAGTTTCACACACACGCACATGCACACGCACATGTGTACTCACACAAAAGAGTTTCACAAACAGATTACATGAAAGCAGGATAGCTTTGGTCCCCCTGCCTCTTACTTTTGAACTGCATTGACAGAAAGGAATACATCATTGGAAAGACTAAAAGGGGGTTTTACTCTTCCCATAGTTCATCTTTCACTATTTACCTGTGTCCTGTGTGGCAGGTGTTCTGCTGATTGTCTGGCTAGAGGTTCTATCAGTGTAAGACTTCTTGAGTTATGGGTCCGCTCCTTATGGGTGATTTGGGCCCACCATTTGGTTAATGTCAGGGGTCCCCAAACTACAGCCTGTGGGCTGCATGCGGCCCCCTAATGTCAGGGGTCCCCAAACTACAGCCTGTGGGCCACATGCGGCCCCCTGAGGCTATTTATTTGGCCCCTGCCGCACTTTCGGAAGGGGCACCTCTTTCATTGGTGGTCAGTGAGAGAAGCATAGTTCCCATTGAAATACTGGTCAGTTTGTTGATTTAAATTTACTGGTTCTTTATTTTAAATATTGTATTTCTTCCCATTTTGTTTTTTTACTTTAAGATATGTACAGTGTGCATTGGGATTTGTTTATACTTTGTTTTATACTCCAGCCCTCCAACAGTCTGAGGGACAGTGAACTGGCCCCCTGTGTAAAAAGTTTGAGGACCCCTGGTTAATGTTCGTGTTAATACTTCTGGGTACAGTAATATTTGCTCTTCTATATGGTACTTTTTGGTGAGAGAGTAGGTACAGACACATTGGGGATCATCACCTATTTTCCTTAAGATATTTAAGGTTTTTGGTCCTGGCTGGTTGGCTCAGTGGTAGAGCATCGGTCTGGTGTGTGGAAGTCCTAAGTTCGATTCCCAGTCAGGCCACACGGGAGAAGTGACCGGCTGCTTCTCCACTCTTTGCCCTTCCTTCCCACTCTTCTCTCTCTCCTCTCACTCTCTCTCTTCCCCTCCTGCAGCCAAACAGTTTGAGCAAGTTGGTCCCAGGCATTGAGGATGGCTAAAATAGCTTGGTTGCTGAGCAACGGAGCAGTGGCTCCAGATGGGCAGAACATTGTCCTATAGGAGGTTTGCCAGGTGGATCACAGTTGGGGTGCATGTGGGAGTATGTCCCTGCCTCTCACTTAATAAAAAAAAAAAAGGAAAGTAAAAATAAAAAGAAAAAGATACTTAAGGTGTTCAACAGGGGGAAAAAAGGGAACCCAACCATCGCTTGGCTTTGCAAGTATGTGAAATAGAAAACTATGCATATGTGTGAAATTCAGGCACATTCTCTTCTATATTGATAATAGCTACCATTTACTGGTTGTTAAAAATGACTTGGGCCTGACCTGTGGTGGCGCAGTGGATAAAGTGTCGACCTGGAATGCTGAGGTTGCTGGTTCAAAACCCTGGGCCTGCCTGGTCAAGGCACATATGGGAGTTGATGCTTCCTGCTCCTCCCCCCTTTCTCTCTCTCTCTCTCCTCTAAAATGAATAAAAATTAAAAAAAAAAAAAACAAAAAAAAAAACAACAAAGAACTTAAAAAAAAATGACTTGGCAGAATGTTAATGTTTTACATGCATAGTCTCTTGTAATCTCTATCACATGTCTGTGATATATGCTAACCAATACTTGGGTATAGCCAGTAGCTATGGCCACCATCACAGGCATCTGGCCAACAAGGTTTGCATTTGATTCGGACAGACAGTAATGAAACAATGGAGCCAAGAACTGGTGGGCCATTACCTTTAATCCTAGTTCACACCCGGTGGGCGAGAAATACACACAGTGGGAAAACACTTCCCTTTCCATTCAGGGCTCCCAAAGCCACTGACTCATCCAAGTTTTCTAAAATCAAAGGTCGCCCTGGCCAGTTGGCTCAGCGGTAGAGCGTCGGCCTAGCGTGTGGAGGACCCGGGTTCGATTCCCGGCCAGGGCACACAGGAGAAGCATCCATTTGCTTCTCCACCCCTCTGCCGTGCTTTCCTCTCTGTCTCTCTCTTCCCCTCCTGCAGCCGAGGCTCCATTGGAGCAAAGATGGCCCGGGCGCTGGGGATGGCTCTGTGGCCTCTGCCTCAGGCGCTAGAGTGGCTCTGGTTGCAACATGGCGACGCCCAGGATGGGCAGAGCATCGCCCCCTGGTGAGCAGAGCATCGCCCCTGATGGGCGTGCCGGGTGGATCCTGGTCGGGCGCATGTGGGAGTCTGTCTGACTGTCTCTCCCTGTTTCCAGCTTCAGAAAAATGAAAAAATAAAGTAAAATAAAATAAAAATAAAATCAAAGGTCCCACCAGCCTTATTCATCTCTGTTCCCCTTCACTCTGCACAAACTGGCTTCTCCTTCAGCACTCAGCCATCTTGGCTGCCTCTCCTCTGCAATGCTGAGGGCAAGAGCCTAGCGTGAGAGCCCCTAGTCTGCCTTATTTTATAGTGTGTAGAAATTAAAGCCTTTAAGCCAATATACAAATAAGGAAGTATCTGATAGAAAGCCACTTCTGAGGCATAACTGAGATTTCTCATAAGAGTGCACCACCCTCCATCATGCAACAGTCAAGTGTGTGGGGAAAAGCTTAGTTTTGAGAAGATCTTAGTATTAGAAGGATGTTGAAAAGATCTTAGTATTAAAAGAGTGGGAAAGGCTTAGTCTTAAAATTAAGCCCTAGGCTATAATGACCTTGCCAGTTTATAGCCTGTCTCCCACACCCAGTGCAAACTATAAATGAGCAAACATATGCATCATATTTACAAACTTATTTGACCGACAGCTTGCAAGCGTGAAGTGATTGCCCAAGGTCTCCATGGCTGCTAGGTGAGGCAGGTTTTGACTCCACATTTGTCTGGCACTGGAGCTGGGACTCTTAACCTATCTGCACTTTGTACAGCTGGAGAAGCCTTCAGACTCCTTCTCTGAAGAATGTTTTAAATGCAAAAACAAAAGGCCCTATAGAATTACAAAGAAAAGCAATTGTATAGTTATCAATGTTGACAGGCAGTGTTGAATGTGTCCCCTCTCCTCTCAATGACCCTGCTCTTGGTATTCACACCTGTGTGTAATTTCCTCTGCTTGAATTTGGGCTGGACCTAGTGACTCACTTCTACTGAATGAATTATAACAGAAATGATGGGCTGTTACTTTAGAGATTAGGCTATAGAAAGATTGTGGCTTCTTAGGCTGTCTCTCTCATTCTCTCTGTTATTACTCACACCCCAGGAAGCCAGCTGCCTTGTGCTCTGTGGAGAGGCGGCCCACATGGCAAGGAACTGAGGGCCTGAGGAACTGTGACCTGCGTATACAACCGGGGAGTGCACGTGGGAGCAGGTTCTTGGGAGCAGTCAGCAGGACTGAGGCTCCGGCTGACAGTGTGATGAGGGCCTCGTGAGAATACCTGATCCAGAACTAAGCTGCCTGAGCTCCTGACCGCAGACACTAAAAAATGGAGTCTGTTGTTTTCAGTCAGTAGTTTGGGGGTAACTTGTTAGACAGCAATAAATAACTAATACATTGACATATTAAAATTTATTTAATATGGGGTAGATATGTGAAACTTTGTCATGAGAGAGTATGTTGAAAATACATGTGAATTAAAGTTAGGTTGTGTATTTTAAGGCACATTGGTGTGAAGGGCTTTCCTTAGCTTGAATAAGAACTTTAGAAAGTGAAACAAACTTTGACATTGTAATAACTACTAGTTTCTATATTTGTTTTTTTTTATTTTTTAGTTTCTGTGTTTGATGCTTTGACATCTGGGGCCTTGCTGACCCTGGAGAGGCTAGACCATTCTTAGACATAATGAATGACATGCCTTTCACATGTAAACCAATTGCCCACAACCCATACCTAATCACTTGCTCTTTTGGACTCTCATACTCAGGACCACAACCCACCTGGGCCAGGTACCAGACAGACAGGAACAACCCCACCCTGGAGCCCACTGTATTTATTCAAACTAGCTAATCCTAAACCTGCTCATCCCGCTGCACCCGTGGAAACCACAGACTTTTGTCCAAGTTTTCTCCTCACCCCCTCTGACCAACTCCAGTGCTTCCCCTGTCACATAACCTACATCCCATGGGATCTGTGAGTGTAACTGCAATGGTGAATGTTTGTGCCCCCAAAACGCATACGTTGAAGCCCTAATCCCCAGTGTGCCTGTATTTGGAGATGGGGCCTCTAAGGAAGTAAGGTCGTAAGGCCATATGAACACACAGTGAGAGTGTGACAGTCTACACCCCAAGGGGAGAGCTCTCTCCGGACACCAGCCCTGCTGGCACCTTACATGTGGACTTCCAGCCCCCAGAGCTGTGAGAAACAAATTTTCTCCCACTTATGCCATCCAGTCTGTGGTGTTTCTTTATAGCAGTCTGAGAAGACGAATGCAATAACCAACCATCCTGTCAATGGCGAGCATCTCCTGACTTATTGGCCCTGCCAGACTTAAACAATAAGGAAAACCACATTTTAAATCCACATTTTAAAACAATGCAATCTGCATGTCACAATATACAGCAGTTCGTTTTGATTGATTGTTTTGATTATTATAAGGGTTAAGTATACTGTTTCATGAAAATATCTTGTTGCAAATGAAATAACAACTGGCATATTTCATTTTACAAAACAAACACAGGAGGTATCTTGCAAGGAGCACCAGAATTATCCAAGACTTTAAAAATACAATTCTACTGAAATAAGTATTTTGTACAAAGATCAATAGATCAACCTCTTTAATACAACTTATATGAAAGAGAAAACGATTGTAAATGCATGTTCAACTTGAATGCCATTTTGACAGAAATAAGCTTTGAAAGAACTCTGTTTCCAGATGTCCTCAGCCCTTGCTTTTCAAAGAAGTGGACAGAAAATTTTGTAGATATGAAGTAACAGAGAAGCAATGTGTATCTCTAGGCACCCATGTAGAATACTAGACATCTAGGCTTATAGTTGCTCAATAGCATTTATATACAAGAAGACTACAATCATAGATGATTAGGAGAGAGCTAAAAAATTCAGTAATTTTGAAGTAGTAATGAATGAAATAATAATTCAAGATATTTTTAACAACTGAATTAGGTTTGAAAATATGTATGATTTCTACTAGTGAAAATGTCATGGGATTTATTAAAACTACTGGGGTTTATTCCCTACACTGATAATCAAAAGAAATGTTAAATTTTATTTTAAGGTTAGTGAAAATAAAGATACATCTAAGTTCAAAATTTCTTTGAAGTCACACATAGGTTTAAAAAATATGGGCGATTTTCTGTTGTATTCTGTGAGGATGTACAGTTGTTTCAGTATAAAAATGTTTTTGTATTGTGTCCCACCACATAAAATCATTCTTATTAGATCTGACCTCTCCAGTGCACTTTGCCCACTGTGGCCTTCTATTGCATATCCCTGAGGATATAGTTACTCTAAATTGAGAAGCAGAACCTTGAATAATGCACAATAAAATGGAGATGTATATATACATTTAGAAATTCTCAATAAGTCCTTTTGTTATTCATAGAAAGTTCTAGTAATTATCTATCTATACATATATGTTATACATGTATGTATGTATATATACATATATTTTATATATATTATATAAGTGTTACAAATAGAATATATTCAATATTATATCTATATATATGTATTTATATTGATTCCAAACACCTCAGCCCTTAAGTCCTTAGATGTCTCATTATAACATGTGAAGGTATCATTATTGACTTCTAAAGTTCTTTTTGTCCAAAAATACCATGTCAAAAGCCAACAATTTTTTTAAGTGGGCATTTTCTCAGAAGGTAGAGGAAGTAAGTTCTAAATGCTGACCACAAGAAGGAACTAGTCAGAGAAGTGGAAGTGACATGAACTCATGAGAAACATATGATCAGGTGTCAAGGGTTCATGATAGTCAAGGAGACTTGGACGTGGGTAGGCATATATCCTAGACTTTGGTAAGACAGATATAAAATTTTTGATAAATGACAGATTTCCCCAGACAACAACCCCAAAGAGAAGATGACAGGTATTTGGGAGAAGTGCTTCAAAATGAAATTCTGAATCTTGCAAACAAGAGTGATGTTGGATAGAAAGAAAAGGGAGCTATCTAAAGAGACACACTAGGTAGCCTAGTAAATTCTTTAGTAAACTCAGATACCAAAGAACATGCACAATGAGTGGAAGCAGATTAAATTTCAAGTGTGGCCCTGAATTAAAAAACAATTACTAGGAAGCTCAATTCTTAGAATAATGTGATACTTGTAAAAAAAATTTCAAAGGAATTAAAGAAAAAAAACTAAAATCAAATTTATTGAGCTATAATTTACATACAATAGAGAGTTGGTCTGGGATGCTGGGGACCCAGGTTCAAAACCCTAAGGTAGCCAGCTTGAGTGCTGGCTCATCAGGCTTGAGTGCAGGCTCACTAGCTTGAGCATGGGTCACTGGCTTGAGTGTGGAATCATAGACATGACCCTATGGTCGCTGACTTAAAGCCCAAGGTTACTGACTTGAGCTCTAGATCCCTGACTTAAGCAAGGGGTCACTCTCTCAGCTGGAGCTCCCTGGTCAAGGCACATATGAGAAAGCAATCAATGAGTAACTAAGGTGCCGCTACAAAGAATTGATGCTTCTCATATCTCCCTCCCTGTCTTTCTATCCCTTTCTGTTTTCTCTCTCGCTAAAAAAAAAAAAGTGAGTAAATGTGAAGTTCCTCTATGCTGAGCTAGCATGCTCTGAGATAAAGGAGAAGGACTTTCAAGACAGTGCATGTAAAACCCATAGATCTTTAAACCAGTGTGTGCAGCTTCATAAAACTTCATCAACCTATGGCTTCTGTCCCACAAACTTCCACCACTTCCCCACTGAAAAGGGGGAGAGAGCGGTGGTAAATTATTTTAAAAGTAGCGGGGCCTTACCGAAGCTGGCAGTTCAGGGTTGGTTTCAGAGCTTTGTCTACAGACGTTGTATAAGGAAGATGGTTGCCTCGGATCTATTAGATTTCAAGAAGAGCTGACTTTTCTGTCTGTTTACATTATTTGACCAAATCAATTACAATTGAATGTGGACACGTTTTGCTATGAGTGTCCCCTAAAAATTTAGGAAAAAACCTCCCAACCTGTTCCCTGCCCTGAGTGCAAGATCACTTAGCATTGAGAAATCCAAGGTACAATCTGCGCTGGGGATTATGACTCAAGTACAAAGGATCTGGGACCTCACTCCATAGACTTCAAAGATTACCAATGTGAGATATGGCAAGAACAACAACTAATGTCCTGTGTGGTGGAGCAGAGGCCCCCTGTGAGACCTGGCTCTGGTCTCAGGACCACACATCTCACAAAGGATTTGCCATTGAGAAAGCCAAAGAAATCTTTAAGGACGAGGTCCAGGAAATTTCAAGGACGAGGTCCAGGAAATTCTGAATATCTGAACAAAACATTAGAATTTTGCAAGAAAGCCTGACCAGGTGGTGGCGCAGTGGATAGAGCGTCGGACTGGGATGCAGAAGGACCCAGGTTTGAGACCCCGAGGTCACCAGCTTGAGCACGGGCTTATCTGGCTTGAGCAAAGAGCTCACCAGCTTGGACCCAAAGTCGCTGGCTCCAGCAGGGGGTTACTTGGTCTGCTGAAGGCCCACAGTCAAGGCACATGTGAGAAAGCAATCAATGAACAACTAAGAAGTTGCAACGCGCAACGAGAAACTGATGATTGATGCTTCTCATCTCTCTCCGTTCCTGTCTGTCTGTCCCTGTCTATCTCTGCCTCTGTAAAAAAAAAAAAAAAAAAGAATTTTGCAAGACAGAACTTTCCTGGAAAAGAAAAATAAACAGGAACCAAATAGCGCCAGACCTGAGGTTGTTGGTCTGAAACCCTGGGCTTGCCTGGTCAAGGTACATATGGGAGTTGATGCTTCCTGCTCCTCCCCCACTTCTCTCTCTCTCCCCTCTCTCTCTAAAAATGAATAAATAAAATCTAAAATAATAAAAATAAAAAGTTATATTAAATTGGAACCAAGTAGCAATTCACTGAAGTGTCATGCCTGTTTTCTTAACCTTTTCAAGTCTGTTTTGAGATCAGGAGACATGGAGTGCTTTCTCACTGTGTTCCCTGAATTGAGCAGTGAGGTTAATTAAGGTTTCCGTCAGAGTACACCTTCTAAAGCTCAGAGCCTAGCACAGGCACTCTTCCTGTCAGGGTTAATTAGCAGATGCAAGGATGGTACCGTGCGGGTCATTGCACAATGGACCCCTTTCCATGGAGCCTCCAAATTCTAAGTAAATTCCAAAAATTATGGAATGTCTAGATTACTAGATGTTTCATTTTCCTAGAAACTGTAGAAGGAGTGAGTTCTGAGTCCTTGGTTGATGTGGAGTGAAATTAGAGGCCATGCATACAGATACAATGAGCATATGGAACTAGAGCTTCCATCTGACACTTGGCTTCCATCTTGAGTTGAAAAAATTCCTCCACCTGTGCTTCCATTCCTGTTCTCTCGGGGATCTCAGTCCCCTTGATTTTCTGATAGATCTTTTCCATCAATATTTACATATGCTCAAATTTCTCTCATTCAAACTCAACCAGAGATAAAAAAAACTCCACAGTCAAAACTTGTACTAGTTCTTTTTTTCATATCCAGAGCCAAAATTCTTGAAAAGTTGCCTCTATTTCTTCTCTTAACTCTTACCTTAAATCCATGACACTTCAGCTCTTGCTGCCACCACACTGAAAATTCAGAGGACACTTTTCAGCCTTGACTGTGTGAAACCTCTCTCTGGCATCTGGAACTATTAACTACTCTCCTTTTTTGGCATGGCCCTTCCTTGGCTTCCAGGAAGCCGTTGTTCTGCTTGCTTGCTGATAGCTTCCCACTTTCCCATCATCTCCGTAGGCTCCTTCTCTCCCTCCATTCATTAGATGTTTGCTTTCTGTTTTCTTTTTATTCATAAACTTTTCAATATAAGAATCCAAGTTCACATAGTTAAGATAAATATCTGGAAAATTGGACTGGTTCAATAATTTTGGTTTAAAAAATAAGAGATAGCCTGACCTGTGGTGGCGCAGTGGATAAAGCATCGACCTGGAAATGCTGAGGTCGCTGGTTTGAAACCCTGGGCTTGCCTGGTCAAGGCACATAGGGGAGTTGATGCTTCCAGCTCCTCCCCCCTTCTCTCTCTCTGTCTCTCTCTCTCCTTCTCTCTCTCCTCTCTAAAAATAAATAAATAAAATAAAATAAAAAAAATAAAAAATAAGTGATAACTATATGTCTTTTCCTTGATTTTTATTCATATGGAGATTTTGGTTTTTTGTTTTTTCATGAGTTTCCTAACCTTTTCATGTTGGTTTATAGACCAAATAAACAAATATTACTACTACATAGCATTTAAAATGATAAAAAATGTAAATTTTATTTAACTAAATTATGTTGTGGACTGTAAATGACAAAAAGTCCATTGTAGATTAGAGGTTTAGCAAAAGGCTAAGTTCGCCCCCCTTCCCCTCCATATTGGCTATGATGCTGAGTATTTGCACCCACTTCACTTGCTTCCTTAGGTTGCTAGAAGCAATTTACATCCCCTTACTCTGACTCTTTGTTTGTTTTCAGATGTTGGTAGATTTCACTAATGTATCCTGTTTTTGACTTGGGAGAGTTCCTGTCTTAGCCTTGGATGTGCAACTTTGTATCAAGGTCCTTGATTTGCATATGACTATATAATAAAGCAAACTAGGGCTATGGGGCACTCGGATACTGCCAGGCATTTTGAAGAGTCCTCCCAGTCCCATCGTTTTTGTTTTGATAAGTGTGTTTCCTTAATTCCGCACCATTATTTGGAGCCGCGCTAGTCCGCGGCAAAATTAAATGATGATTATGAAAAATGTTTTCATAGCAGTATTTATGCTTTTAGTATGTTAGCTTAGATACAATTTCCAACATTGTTAAGTAACTTAAAATGTTGTTAATATTAAATTGATATTAACTGCCCTGGCCTGTTGGCTCAGCGGTAGAGCGTCGGCCTAGCGTGCCGAGGACCCGGGTTCGATTCCCGGCCAGGGCACACAGGAGAAGCACCCATTTGCTTCTCCACCCCTCCACCGTGCTTTCCTCTCTGTCTCTCTCTTCCCCTCCCGCAGCCAAGGCTCCATTGGAGCAAAGATGGCCCGGGTGCTGGGGATGGCTCTGTGGCCTCTACCTCAGGCGCTAGAGTGGCTCTGGTCGCAACATGGCGATGCCCAGGATGGGCAGAGCATCGCCCCCTGGTGGGCAGAGCGTCGCCCCTGGTGGGCGTGCCGGGTGGATCCTGGTCGGGCGCATGCGGGAGTCTGTCTGACTGTCTCTCCCCGTTTCCAGCTTCAGAAAAATGAAAAAAAAAAAAAAAAAAAGAAAGAAAGATAAAAAAAAAAAATTGATATTAATTGATAATTGTTGTTTACCTAGATAATTTCTTTTAATTTTAAAAAATTTATTTTTCAATTACAGTTTGTATTTAATATTATTTTGTATAAATGCCTGTTTTCTTTAGGGCTCTGTCCTAGCCTCTCTGATCTACTCACTCCATATTTTTTCCTAGGATTATGTCTAAATGAATGATCGCCAAACCTTTGTTTCCAAACCAGATCTCCCTCTTCTGATTTCTAGGCCTGAAAACTCCACTTCTGGATCCACCTGGAAATCTTGTAGTCACCTGAAACTCAACATATCCAAAACTGAACTCATGCTCTTTCTCTTTCACTTAGAAATGTCCCTTACCTGCCCAAGCCAGGTGCCTGAGTTATTCTTGCTATCTCCCTATCTCTCAGGAGCTTAAACAAAATATGTTGCAAACTGACTTAAGTCTAGACATCTGTTAACAACTGTTAGATTTTTACTTGGAAATATTAAAGGTCATCAATAGTTATAGATAGGTGAAAGCTTCATGTGATTGCACCCAGAATTCATTAAAAATTGATATATTACTCTGGTAGCAAGCTACACACTGAATTCTACTCTATCATTATTAGCAAGCAGGTAACCAGTTCCTATAAGCTCAGTTCAATTCAATAGGTACTGTATTTTTTACTTTTTTATTTTATTTTATTTTATTTTTTGTGGCAGGGACAGAGAGAGTCAGAGAGAGGGACAGATAGAGACAGACAGGCAGGAAGGGAGAGAGATGAGAAACATCAATTCTTCTTTGTGGTTCCTTAGTTGTTCATTGATTGATTTCTCATATGTGCCTTGACTTGGGGGCAACAGCAGACCAAGTGTCCCCTTGCTTGAGCCATTGACCTTGGGTTCAAACTGGTGAGCCTTGCTCAAACCTGATGAACCTGCACTCAAGCTGTTGACCTCGGGGTCTCAAACCTGGGTCCTCTGCATCCCAGTCTGATGCCCTATCCACTGTGCCACCGCCTAGCCAGGCAGTACTGTATTTTTTGAGGTAAGGCAAAGCTAATATAACAAAGAGACTCAGTAATAATGTAGTTGTTTAAAGCAAAAGTCCAAGGTGAATATTTCAAGTTGGCTGGTGGCTCTGCTCCATGCAGTCACTCAGGGATATAGGTTCCTTCTAACACAATATTCCACCATCTCCAGGGCCTTTTGTTTTCTGCATGGCCACGGTCCTACTCATCCAAATGGCAAGAAGAGAAAGAGAACATGGATGAGGCATACTCATCATCTTAAGGTTTAGGCCAAAACATTTAGGCACACATTCTTTTACTTGCATCTGTTAGACACAACATAGCCATGTGACCACACCTATTTGTTTAGGAGGCTATAAGTGTGAAGAAGCCATGCACTGAGGGATAAGGGCAGAATGGATTTTCTGGTGGGCAACCAGTTCTCCACCAGTGGCATAATGCCAAATATCTTGTCCAGAAGGGTTAATCAGACAGACGCAATGATATTCTAGAGGCAAGTTTGGTTGACAGGTCACAGAATCTTGGGTCCAGATCAGAGCCTGAGCCAAGAGAACTACTCTGAGAGAGGTTTCATTTCTTAAAGTTATTAGCTTTCGAGTGCTCGAAATTTCCTACACTCAAACTTTTCCATGTGGGCGGGGCGCCTCACTCGGAGTGAGAGGCTGCCGGCCTGATATCCTGGTTGGTGAGAGCGGAGAGTAGGCGAGAGATTCCCCTGGGAGTGGACGCCTGTGTTACCGGACAGAGGGGCAGAGTCAGAGGCCTTTCTGTGGGCCAAAACTGGAATCTCAGGGTTGCCCCTGAGCCCCGAAAAACAGCGCGCGGGAAGTGAGTGGAGACTAGGAATTAGTGAATTAATATAGCAATAGTTAAACCACTTGTAATAGGTCCTCTGATATGATAAAGACATTTCAAATATACCCTGGAGACTACTTTCCTAATTAGTGATCTTCAAATGCTAAATTACTATCTCTGGATTAAAACTAACACCTGTATATATTGTCCATGCTCTTAACACATATTGAAAACACTTAAACACACACACACATGAAATACAGAAGACAAAGCATCAGAATAAGTATGATAATTATCAGGTAGGGTTTATTCTGCTCAGTCATCAGCACGCAAATATTGCCAGAAAGATTCTGTTAAGTCAGGATCATATGAAGACAAAGGGATTTAAGAATGATTGAGGGAGTGACGTCAGAGAAATGAGGCTGTAAGGAGTGATACCGATAAATCTCCCCAAAAATTCAACAAGATCTTCAACCAGAGACAGAAAAATCTATCCTTGGAGCCTCCAGAAGTTCCACACTAAACACGAAGGTATGATCGAGTGAAAAATTGACTAAATATATAATCAACCCTGAAGGAAATAAGGAGGAAGAAACACTCCACCTTCCTCACTAACCTAAATAAGGGCTGCTTTCACTGGGAACTGAGAGTATGGGAACTAAGGCGGGCATAGGGTGTGAATAGAACCAGACTGCGGCACAAATGTCCAAACCAGGCTGTGGCACAGACATCCAAGCCGAGGAAAGACTGTGCTTGTGGCAACCCAGTCAACACAAGCTAACGCTTGCGCCAGACCCAGACAAAGAAAGGCACTTGGGACAGCCATCCGCCCTGATCTTCTGATTGGTGTGCGCAGATAGTGGGTGAGAGATCCTTCTAGAGCCCCAGGAGTGGGTGCCCGTGTTCCTGGACAGAGGGGCAGAGTCAGAGGCCTTTCTGTGGGCCAAAACTGGAGTCTTGAGGTCACCCTTGCGCCCCGAAAAGCACCACGCAGGGAGTGAGTGGGAGCAAAATTTCCTACACTCAAACTTTTCCATGTAGGCAGGGCGCCTCACTCAGAGTGAGAGCCTGCCAGCCTGATATCCTGGTCGGTGAGAGCGGAGAGTAGGTGAGAGATTCCCCCGGGAGTGGACGCCCGTGTTACCGGACAGAGGGACAGAGTCAGAGGCCTTTCTGTGGGCCAAAACTGGAATCTCAGGGTTGCCCCTGCGCCCCGAAAAGCAGTGTGCGGGGAGTGAGTGGGAGCAAAATTCCCTACACTCGAACTTTTACGTGTGGGCAGGGCACCTCACCGGGAGTGAGAGGCTGCTGGCTGGATATCCTGGTCTTTGAGCACGGAGAGTGGGTGAGAGATTCCCCCGGGAGTGGGCGCCCTTGTTCCCAGACAGAGGGGCAGAGTCAGGTCCTTGTGGGGCCGAAGCCCTGCCTGATTATGCTAGGGGCTCTGACTGATTGAGCCTTACCCAGAGCCCTGTGCTGAGTGGGAATAGAGTGGGGATTTGCCAGCTCTTTGAGCCTCTTTGAGCCTCTGCTCCAGGCAGAGGCAGCAGCAACCCCATAGCTGGATCATCAGGCTACTAATTCAGGAAGGAAAGACTAGGAAAGAGTCTCCGGGAACACGGACTCTCTCATTGGTGGAGCCTGCAAATGCTAATGAACCTCGACTGCCAACGAGACTGAAGCCCAATATATGACATCGCCATAGAGATTTATCCACTGCAAATCTCTACCTAAGTGTGCCACAGGGGCAGAACCCGGGGTACAGAGTCACCGACCGGGAAGAGGGAGAGAAAAGAAAAAGCAAGAAGATAACCTCTCAAAATCAGGAATAATCCACAGACTTTATAACCTATCCCATTTTATTATATTTGTTCGTTTGTTTCTCTTATCTTCTTATCTTGATTATTTTCTTCCTCTTCCAATTTGGTCATTTAATTCTCTGCTGGTCTTACTCTCTTCTCTCTTTGAACTACACTACCCATAAGTGTTACATCTCCCATTATCTTTTCTTTCTTCTTCCTTTCTCTCTATGAAGGCTGCACTCCAAAACCCTTAACTCTCTCTCTCTCCCTTCTTTTATTCTTTTTTCTTCTTTTTGTGTTTTCCTCTTTCTTTTTTTTTCTCCCTCTATATTAGTTTCTTCTTTCTCCTTTACTTTTTCTCTCATTCAATCCTCAATCACGAACAAATTATTTTATCTGGGACTCAAATTTTTCTTTGTGGTGCTTTGGGGGATTTTTACTTTTCTTTTTATTAACTCACTAGCAGTGCTCCCAACCCTGGCTCTCCATTTTATCTAGTTCTTCCTCCACTAAATACAATAGTAATTTTTAAATTTTCCCCCCTTTTTCTTGTTTTCCTCTTATTCCTCTTATCATATCTCTTAGTCAACCATCACCTAAAAGCAAATCATTTTATTCTTGACCCAAATTTTTTCCTCTTTTGCATTTTGTGGGTCCATACCCCCTTTTTTGCCCCTTTATCACTTCTCCCCAACTCAGGCCCTCCATTATAGGTAGTTTTTGTTCTTTTTAGCACAATATAATTCACAGTTCACCACAAGATTTTCTCAAGAAGGAGGGGAGAGGAGAGGAGAGGGAAAAAAAGGGGGGGGGAATAATACTTTTTTTAAATTCTTTTTTATTTTTTAAACTTTTTATTCTTTATTAATTCTCATTAATACTATCAACAAAACCACCCTCAGATGCCATTAAGGAAAAGGAAATCGAATATCATGGATACAAAAGACAGAAAGGTAGCACAGATAGAAAAATCTATGAAGAAAAAATTTAATATATTGGAAACCTTGGGGCTAAATGACAGAGAATTTAAAATAGAAATCCTAAAAATACTCAGAGATATACAAGAAAACACAGAAAGGCAATTTAGGCAGCTCAGAAAACAACTCAATGAACACAAAGAATATATTACCAAGGAAATTGAAACTATAAAAACAAATCAAACAGAGATGAAAAACTCAATTCACGAGCTGAAAAACGAGGTAACAAGCTTAGCTAATAGAACAGGCCAGATAGAAGGTAAGATTAGTGAAATAGAAGACAAGCAACTTGAGGCACAACAGAGAGAAGAAGAAAGAGACTCAAAAATTTTAAAAAATGAGAAAGCCTTACAGGAATAGTCTGACTCCATCAGAAAGAATAACATGGCCCTGGCCGGTTGGCTCAGCGGTAGAGCGTCAGCCTGGCATGCGGGGGACCCGGGTTCGATTCCCGGCCAGGGCACATAGGAGAAGCGCCCATTTGCTTCTCCACCTCCCCCCCTCCTTCCTCTCTGTCTCTCTCTTCCCCTCCTGCAGCCGAGGCTCCATTGGAGTAAGGATGGCCCAGGCGCTGGGGATGGCTCCTTGGCCTCTGCCCCAGGCGCTAGAGTGGCTCTGGTCATGGCAGAGTGATGCCCCGGAGGGGCAGAGCATCTCCCCCTGGTGGGCCGAGCGTCGCCCCTGGTGGGCGTGCCGGGTGGAGCCCGGTCGGGCGCATGCGGGAGTCTGTCTGACTGTCTCTCCCCATTTCCAGCTTCAGAAAAATACAAAAAAAAAAAAAAAAGAATAACATAAGAATAATAGGTATATCAGAGGGAGAAGAGAGAGAAAATGGAATGGAGAACATATTCAAACAAATAATAGATGAGAACTTCCCAAGCCTGTGGAAAGAATTAATGCCTCAAATTCAAGAAGCAAACAGAACTTCGAGTTTTCTTAACCCAAAAAAAACCTACTCCAAAGCACATCATAATTAAATTGGCACAAACCAACGACAAAGAAAAAATTCTCAAGGCAGCCAGGGAAAAGAAGAATACAACATATAAAGGAAGGCCCATTAGATTATCATCAGATTTCTCAACAGAAACTCTACAAGCTAGAAGAGAGTGGACCCCAATATTTAAAGTCTTGAAAGAGAGGAACTTTCAGCCACGAATACTATACCCATCAAAGCTATCCTTCAAATATGAAGGAGAAATAAAAACATTCACAGATATAGAAAAGATGAGGAAATTTATCATCAGAAAACCCCCACTCCAGGAATTCCTAAAGGGGGTTTTTCAACCAGATAAAAAGAACAAAACAAAACCACAAGTAAAAGCTCCAAGAAGAACACAAATAAAACCAAATTTAAACTGTGACAAAAACAACAAAAAAAAGGGGAGAGGACGGAGATTAACAGTAGCAAAGGACGATGGAGTGCAAAAGTACTCACAGGATAGTGCACTACAATGAACAGGGTAGGAACCCTTTTCATTACTTAATGGTAACCACCATTGAAAAAACCACCACAGAAGCACATGATTTTAAAAAGATAGCAACAGAGGAAAGATGTATGGAATACAACCAAATAAAAACAAAAGATAGAAAAATGAAAGAGAAGAATCAAACAAGACACAAAACTAACAGAAAGCAATGCATAAAATGGCAATAGGGAACTCACGAGTGTCAATAATTACACTAAATGTAAATGGATTAAACTCACCAATAAAAAGGCACAGAGTAGCAGAATGGATTAAAAAAGAAAATCCAACTGTATGCTGCCTACAAGAAACTCATCTAAGCAACAAGGATAAAAACAAATTCAAAGTGAAAGGCTGGAAAACAATACTCTAAGCAAATAACATAAAAAAAAGCAGGCATAGCAATACTCATATCTGATAATGCTGACTACAAGACAGCAAAATACTCAAAGACAAAAATAGTCATTTCATAATGATTAAGGGGATGCTGAATCAAGAAGACATAACAATTCTTAATATATGTGCACCAAACCAAGGAGCACCAAAATATATAAAACAGCTACTTATTGACCTTAAAACAAAAACTGACAAAAATACAATCATACTTGGAGACCTCAATACACCGCTGATGGCTGTAGATCGGTCATCCAAAAAGAGAATCAATATTGGCCTTAAACAAAACACTAGAGCACCTGGATATGATAGACATCTAAAGGACATTTCATCCAAAAGTGACAGAGTATACATTTTTCTCCAGTGTACATGGATCATTCTCAAGAATTGACCATATGTTGGGCCACAAAAACAACATCAGCAAATTCAGAAAAATCGAAGTTGTACCAAGCATAGTTTCTGATCATAAAGCCTCGAAACTAGAATTCAACTGCAAAAAAGAGGAAAAAAACCCACAAAAATGTGGA
The DNA here is from genome assembly GCF_036850995.1 of Saccopteryx leptura. Taxonomy (NCBI): domain Eukaryota; kingdom Metazoa; phylum Chordata; class Mammalia; order Chiroptera; family Emballonuridae; genus Saccopteryx; species Saccopteryx leptura. The sequence goes on from NC_089507.1 coordinate 64,599,463, forward strand.
AACTAAACAACATACTTTTAAAAAATGAATGGACCAAAGAAGAAATAAGTGCAGAGATCAAAAGATATATACAGACAAATGAAAATGACAATACGACATATCAGAATCTATGGGATGCAGCAAAAGCAGTGATAAGAGGGAAGTTCATATCACTTCAGGCCTATATGAACAAACAAGAGAGAGCCCAAGTGAACCACTTAACCTCACACCTTTCCAAGAAACTGAAAAAAGAAGAACAAAGACAACCCAAAACCAGCCAAAGAAAGGAGATAATAAAAATCAGAGCAGAAATAAATGAAATAGAGAACAGAAAAACTATAGAAAAAATTAATAGGCCCTGGCCAGTTGGCTCAGTGGTAGAGTGTCGGCCTGGCATGCAAGAGTCCCGGGTTCGATTCCCAGCCAGGGCACACAGGAGAAGCACCCATCTTCTTCCCCACCATTCCCCCTCTCCTTCCTCTCTGCTTTCTCTTCCCCTCCTGCAGCCAAGGCTCCATTGAAGCAAAGTTGGCCCGGGTGCTGAGGACAGCTCCATGGTCTCTGCCTCAGGTGCTAGAATGGCCCTGGTTGCAACAGAGCAATGCCCCAGATAGGCAGAGCATCACCCCTGGTGGGCATGCTGGGTGGATCCCTGTTGGGCGCATGCAGGAGTCTGTCTGTCTGTCTCCCCATTTCCAAATTCAGAAAAATCAAAAAAGAAAGAAAGAAAGAAAGAAAAATTAATAGAACAAGGAGCTGGTTCTTTGAAAAGATCAACAAAATTGACAAACCCTTGGCAAGACTTACCTAGGAAAAAAGAGAGAACTCATATAAACAAAATTTAAAATGAAAGAAGAGAAATCACCACGGACATCATAGATATACAAAGAACTATTGTAGAATACTATGAAAAACTTTATGCCACTAAATTCAACAATCTAGAAGAAATGGATAAATTCCTAGAACAATACAACCTTTTTAGACTGAGTCAAGAAGAAACAGAAAGCCTAAACAGACCAATTAGTAGGAAAGAAATAGAAAAAAACTATTAAAAACCTCCCCAAAAATAAAAGTCCAGGCCCAGACGGTTATAGTAGTGAATTCTATCAAACATTCAAAGACTTGGTTCCTATTCTACTGAAAGTCTTCCAAAAAATTGAAGAAGAAGCAATACTTCCAAACACATTTTATGAGGCCAACATAACCCTCATACCGAAACTGGGCAAGGACGGCACAAAAAAAGAAAACTACAGACCAATATCTCTAATGAATACAGATGCTAAAATACTAAACAAAATACTAGCAAATCGAATACAACAACATATTAAAAAAATAATAATACATCATGATCAAGTGGAATTCATCCCAGAATCTCAAGGATGGTTCAACATACATAAAATGGTTAACGTAATACACCATATCAACAAAACAAAGAACAAAAACCACATGATCTTATCAATAGATGCAGAAAAGGCATTCGATAAAATACAACGCAATTGTATGTTTAAGACTCTCAACAAAATGGGTATAGAAGGAAAATATCTCAACATTATAAAGGCGATATATGATAAACCATCAGCTAACATCATATTAAATGACACATAACTAAAGGCTTTCCCTCTTAAATCAGGAACAAGACAGGGCTGTCCACTCTCTCCACTCTTATTTAATGTGGTGCTGGAGGTTCTAGCCAGAGCAATCAGACAAGACAAAGAAATAAAAGGCATCCATAATGGAAAAGAAGAAGTAAAGGTATCACTTTTTGCAGATGATATGATCCTATACATCGAAAACCCCAAAGAATCTACAAAAAAACTACTAGAAACAATAAGCCAATACAGTAAAGTCGCAGGATACAAAATTAACATACAAAAGTCCATAGCCTTTCTATATGTGAACAATAAAACATTTGAGAACGAACTCAAAAAAATAATCCCCTTCATGATTGCAACAACAACAAAAAGAAATACCTAGGAATAAACATAACAAAGAATGTAAAGGACTTATATAATGAAAACTACAAACCATTGTTAAGGGAAATTGAAAAAGATACAATGAGATGAAAGAATATTCCTTGCTCTTGGATAGGAAGAATAAATATATAATCAAGATGGCCATATTACCCAAAGCAATATACAAATTTAATGCAATGCCCATCAAAATTTGAATGACATTTTTTAAAGAAATGGAACAAAAAATCATCAGATTTATATGGAACTATAAAAAACCCCGAATAGCCAAAGCAATCCTAAAGAAAAAGAACAAAGCTGGGGGCATCACAATACCTGACTTCAAACTATATTATAGAGCCACAACAATCAAAACAGCATGGTATTGGCAGAAAAATAGACACTCAGATCAATGGAACAGAATAGAAAGTCCAGAAATAAAACCACATATATATGGTCAAATAATTTTTGATAAAGGGGCCAACAACACACAATGGAGAAAAGAAAGCCTCTTCAACAAATGGTGCTGGGAAAACTGGAAAGCCATATGCAAGAGAATGAAACTCAACTACAGTTTGTCCCCTTGTACTAAAATTAATTCAAAATGGATCAAAGACCTAAATATAAGATCTGAAACAATAAAGTGCATAGAAGAAGACATAGGTTCTAAACTCATGGACCTTGGTTTTAAAGAGCATTTTATGTATTTGACTCCAAAGGCAAGGGAAGTGAAGGCAAAAATAAATGAATGGGACTACATCAGACTAAGAAGTTTTTGCTCAGCAAGAGAAATTGACAACAAAATAAACAGACAGCCAACTAAATGGGAAATGATATTTTCAAACAACAGCTCAGATAAGGGCCTAATATCCAAAATATACAAAGAACTCATAAAACTCAACAACAAACAAACAAACAATCCAACAAAAAAATGTGAAGAGGGCATGAACAGACACTTCTCTCAAGATAAAATACAAATGGCCAACAGATATATGAAAAGATGTTCATCTTCATTAATTAGAGAAATGCAAATCAAAACTGCAATGAGATACCACTTCACACCTGTTAGATTAGCTATTATTAACAAGACAGGTAAACAGCAAATGTTGGAGAGGCTGTAGAGAAAAAGGAACCCTCATTCACTGTTGGTGGGAATGTAAAGTAGTACAACCATTATGGAAGAAAGTATGGTGGTTCCTCAAAAAACTGAAAATAGAACTACCTTATGACCCAGCAATCCCTCTACTGGTATACCCCCAAAACTCAGAAACATTGATACGTAAAGACACATGCAGCCCCATGTTCATTGCAGCATCGTTCACAGTGGCCAAGACATGAAAACAACCAAAAAGCCCTTCAATAGAAGACTGGATAAAGAAGATGTGGCACATATACACTATGGAATACTACTCAGCCATAGGAAATGATGACATCGGATCATTTACAACAAAATGGTGGGATCTTGATAACATTATACGAATTGAAATAAGTAAATCAGAAAAAAACAGGAACTGCATTATTCCATACGTAGGTGGGACATAAAAAGGAGACTAAGAGACATTGATAAGAGTGTGATGGTTACGGGGGGGAGGGGGAGAGGAAAAGGGGGAGAGGGAGGGGCACAAAAAAACTAGATAGAAGGTGACGAAGGACAATCTGACTTTGGGTGATGGGTATGCAACATAATTGATTGACAAGATAACCTGGACATGTTTTCTTTGAACATATGTACCCTAATTTATTTAATGTGGTGCTGGAGGTTCTAGCCAGAGCAATCAGACAAGACAAAGAAATAAAAGGCATCCATAATGTATCCAAAATCCATCCTAGTAAAATTAATTAAAAAATGGTAAAAAAAAAAATTAAGTGGGGAAAAAAAAAATTTCCAGTCCTTCCCCTCTAAGGAAACTCTGTGGTCAGGGGAATATTTCTAGGGTGGCCTGGATCCTCTTTTTAGTTTCCTACACTGCTCTTATTCTATACTATTATTTGGGACACCCACTTCCTGTTTCTGAGTCTTTTTAAAAACTTTTTTTTCTGTGAGAGGAGGGTAGGCAGAGGCAGATTCCTGCATGCACCAGACCGGGACTCACCTGGAAAGCCCACTAGAGGGCGATGCTCTGCCCATCTAGGGCCCTTGCTCCTTTGTAACTGGAGCCATTTAACACCTGAGTTGAAGGCCATGGAGCCATCTTCAGTGCCTGAGGCCAACTCACTCTAATCAAGCCTTGGCTGCAGCAGGGGAGGAGAAAAGAGAGAGAGAGAGAGAGAAATGAGAAGAGGAGGGATGGAGAAGCAGATGGGCACTTCTCCTTTGTGCCCTGACTAGGGATTGAACCTGGGACATTCATACGCCAAGCTGATGCTCTACCAAGGAGCCAACTGGCCAGGGCTCTGGGTCTTTATTATAAACAAAAGTGGTTCTAACTTTGTTGCTTCAACACTGGCTGAAAATATAGTCTTTGGCCTTGGCTGGTGGGCTTAGCAGTAGAGCATTGACCTAGTGTTTGGAAGTCCTGGGTTCAATTCTAGGTCAGGGCACACAGGAGAAGTGACCATCTGCTTCTCTCCCCCTCCCCCTTTTCTCTTTCGTTCTCTTCCTCCCCTTCAGCTATGGTTCGATTGATTTGAGCATGTTGGCCCTGGACCCTGAGGATGACTCCTTCCAGCCTCTGCCTCAGGAGCTAAAAATAGCTTGGTTGTGAGAGGACCCAAATGGGCAGAATAGTAGCCCAAACAGGTGTGGCCGGGTGGATCCTGGTTGGGGTGCATGCGGGAGTCTATCTCTGTATCTCCCTTCTCTCACTTAAAAAAATTATATATATATAATAGTCTTTGATCACTGAGTTTTTCTCAATTCTTTTGCATGTGATTGCATTATTGCTTGGAAGGGGCAATGTAGCTAATGGTTAAAGCAAAGACTAGACTCTAATCACGGGGGTGGGGGCAGCTGGAGCTTAGCATCACCCTTTATCACCTGTGTGATCTTCTACCCATTATCAAACCTACCTCTTCCTTCACTTCCTACCCACCAGTCAATGCTCTATCCACTGTGCCACCACTGGTCAGGCTCCAGTGTGTACTTTATAAAAAAATTACACATAGGTTAATACACTTGATTCTCGTCCGCAACAGAATGAAAATCAGATAAGATCTGAGCAATTCATCTTTCTGCTTTCCTGTATTCCTAGGCAATGCAGTGTTTGGAGTGGTAGTTGGATTCCTGGAGTATGGCAGCTCTAGTTTGTCCATATGGGTTTTTCTAGTTGTAGCACAGAAAGTCCCGATATTACTGATGGGGATTGGGCCCAGAGAGGGTCTGCTCTAGGCCCACTGGTAGTGTGTGGGTTCCTGACTTTGTGTAGGAAAGATTTAACAACATGAGTCCAGGGGATTTTTTTTTTAATTTTATTTATTCATTTTTAGAGAGGAGAGAGAGAGGGAGAGAGAGAGATAGAGAGGAAGAGAGAGGAGACAGAGACAGAGAGAGAGAAGGGGGGAGGAGCTGGAAGCATCAACTCCCATATGTGCCTTGACCAGGCAAGCCCAGGGTTTCGAACCGGCGGCCTCAGTATTTCCAGGTCGACGCTTTATCCACTGTGCCACCCCAGGTCAGGCTTAGTCCAGGGGATTTTGAGAGTACACTTACTAAAGCTAGGAATAGTGCAGTAAAGGAAAGGCTTAGAATAGAAGAAGCAACAGCTGGAGAGAGACTAGGCAGGGCTACTTTGGCTGTCTGGTAGTTAGAGAAAAAGAGGGTCTTGCATTCAAGTTCAGGGGGGGAGCCTGGAACAAGCTGCCATTGCCCTTAGAATAAAAGACAAAAATATGGGCGTGCTCTAGAGTGAGTGCCACGAGGTTCATTGTGTTGAAGCTTTTTGTCTTTCTTTAGCTACAGGGAATCCTAGGGGGAAGGGTTTTAGCAATATTCATTAGCTTTTCAAGTGTATCCTTCAATATATTGGTTTATTAAAATGTGTGTAAAGAAGTGTCAGGGTTATTTTCTGGTTCGTTTAATTAATTAATTAATTAGTTATTATTTTTAAATTGACATATACATGGAGGTGCATTTCTCCTTTTGACTCGTTGATGTGGTGTTCTTGGGATATATTCCCAAAAGTGGGATGGCTGGGTCAAAAGGCAGTTCGATTTTTAATTTTTTGAGGAATCTCTATACTGTTCTCCACAGTGGCTGCACCAGTCTGCATTCCCACCAGCAGTGCAGGAGGGTTCCCTTTTCTCCACATCCTCGCCAGCACTTATTCTGTGTTGTTTTGTTAATGAGCGCCATTCTGACTGGTGTGAGGTGATATCTCATTGTAGTTTTAATTTGCATTTCTCTAATGATTAGTGATGTTGAGCATTTTTTCATATGCCTATTGGCCATCTGTATGTCCTCTTTGGGGAAGTGTCTATTCATTTATTTAGCCCATTTTTGATTGGATTGTTTATCTTCCTGGTGTTGAGTTTTATAAGTTCTTTATAAATTTTGGTTATTAATCCCTTATCAGACGTATTGTTGAATATGTTCTCCCATTGTGTGGTTTGCCTTTTTATTTGGTTCATATTGTCTTTAGCTGTGCAAAAGCTTTTTAGTTTGATATAGTCCCATTTGTTTATCCAGTCCTTTATTTCCCGTGCCCATGGAGATAAATCAGCAAACATATTGCTGTGAGTGATGTCAGAGAGCTAATTGCCTCTAGAATGCTTATGGTTTCATGACTTACATTTAAGTCTTTTATCCATTTTGAGTTTATTTTCATGAATGGTGTAACTTGGTGGTCTAGTTTCATTTCTTTGCAGGTAGCTGTCCAATTTTCCCAACATCATTTGTTAAAGAGACTGTCTTTACTCCATTGTATGCTATTACCACCCTTGTCAAATATCAATTGTTCATAAAGGTGCAGGTTTATTTCTGGGTTCTCTGTTCTGTTTCATTGATCTATATGCCTGTTCTTATGCCACTACCAAGCAGTTTTGAGTACAATGGCCTTGTAGTATAACTTGATGTCCAGAAGTGTGATACCACCTACTTTATTCTTCTTTTTCAAGATTGCTGAGGCTATTCGTGTTCTTTTGGGGTTCCATATGAATTTTTGGAATATTTGTTCTATATCTTTGAAGTATGTCCTTGGTATTTTAATAGGAATTGCATTGAATTTATAAATTGCTTTAGGTTATATGGACATTTTAACGATGTTTATTCTTCCTAACCATAAACACGGTATATGCTTCCACTTGTTTGTATCTTCCTTGATTTCTTTTATCAATGTTTTATAATTTTATGAGTAAAGTCTTTAACCTCCTTGGTTAAATTTACAACTAGGCATTTTATTTTTTTTGTTGCAATAGTGAAGGGGATTGTTTTCTTAATTTCTCTTTCAGACAGATCATTGTTGGTGTATAAAAATGCCTCTGATTTCTGAGTATTAATTTTATATCCTGCCACCTTGCTGAATTCATTTATCAGGTCCAGTAGTTTTTTTACTGCAACTTTAGGGTTTTCTATGTACAGTATCATATCATCAGCAAATAATAATAGTTTTATTTCTTCTTTTCCTATTTGGATGCCTTTTATTTCTTCTTCTTGTCTTATTGCTGTGGCTAGAACTTCCAGAACTATATTGAATAAGAATGGTGGAAGAGGGCACCCCTGCCTTGTTCCTGATTTTAAGGGGATTGCTTTTAACTTTTGCCCAATGAGTATGATGTTGGCTGTGGGCCTGTCATAGATGGCCTTTATCATGTTGAGGTATATTCCCTGTATTCCCACTTTGCTGAGAGTTTTGATCATAAATGGGTGTTGCATTTTATCAAATGCTTTTTCTGCATCTATTGAAATTATCATGTGGTTTTTCTCCTTCCTTTTGTTTATGTAATGAATCACATTGATTGATTTGCAAATATTGTACCATCCTTGCCTCCCCAAAATAAATCCCACTTGATCATGATGTATATTTTTTTCATGTATTGCTGGATCCAGTTTGCTGATATTTTGTTGAGAATTTTAGCATCTAAATTCATCAAGGATATTGGCCTATAGTTTTCTTTCTTTGTGTTGTCTTTGCCCGGCTTTGGAATCAGAATTATGCCTGCCTCATAAAAGGAGCTTGGAAGTTTTCCCTCCTCTTGAATTTTTTGAAATAGCATGAGAAGGATAAGACTTAGTTCTTCTTTGAATGTTTGGTAGAAATTGCCTGTGAAGCCATCTGGCCCAGGGCTTTTGTTTGTTGGGAGATTTTTGATAACTATTTCTATCTCATTTGTTGTAATCAGTCTATTTAGGTTTTCTGATTCTTCCAGATTGATTTTTGAAAGATTATATTTTTCAAGGAATTTGTCCATTTCACCTAAATTGTCTAATTTTTTGGCATACAGTTCTTCATAGTATTTTCTTGCAATCCTTTGTATTTCTGCTGTGTCCGTTGTTATTTCTTCACCCTCATTTCTAATTTTATTTGAGTCCTTTCTCTTTTTTTTTGGTGAGTCTGAATAAGAGTTCATCAATCTTGTTTACTTTTTCAAAGAACCAGCTCTTGGTTTTATTGATTGTCTGTATTTTTTTTTATTTTTAGTCTCTATGTCACTTATTTCCACTCTGATCTTTATTATTTCCTTCCTTCTACTTCCTCTAGGGTTTACTTGCTGTTCTTTTTCTAGGTCTTTTAGTTGCAGGATTAAGTTGTTTATTTGAGCTTTTTCTAGCTTCTTAAGGTATGCCTGTAATGCTATGAACTTCCCTCTCAGGACTGCTTTTGCTGTGTCCCACAGATTTTGAGTTGTTGTATGCTCATTTTCATTTGTTTCAAGGAAATTTTTTATTTCTCCCTTGATCTCATTGTTGACCTATTCATTGTCTAATAACATGCTGTTTAGTTTCCAAGTGTTTGAGTGTTTTTTAGTTTTCCTATTGTAGTTGATTTCTAGTTTTATGCCATTGTGATCAGAGAAGATGCTTGATATGGTTTCAATCTTCTTAAATTTGTTGAGACTCATTTTATGTCCTAATTTGTGGTCTATCCTAGAGAATGTACCATGTACACTTGAGAACAATGTATATTCTGCTGCTTTAGGGTGAAAGGTTCTGAAGATATCTTAAATCCAGTTGATCTAGTGTGTCCCTTAATTCTGCTGTTTCTTTGTTAATTTTCTTTCTTGAGGATCTATCCATTGATGTTAGCGGGGTATTGAAATCTCCTACTATTATAGTATTGCTGTTGATCTCTCCCTTTATGTATATCAAAATCTGCTTTATATATTTAGGTGCTCCTATATTAGGTGCATAGATATTTATAATGGTTATCTCTTCCTATTGGATTGCTCCCTTTATTATTATGTAGTGACCTTCTTTATCCCTTACTATAGTCTTTGTTTTAAAGTCTATTTTGTCAGATATAAATATTGCTACCCCAGCTTTTTTTTCATTTCCATTTAATGAAATATTTTTTCCATCCTTTTACTTTCAGTCTATGTGTATCTTTTGTTTTGAGGTGGGTCTCCTGTAGATAGTATATGTACAGGTCCTGTTGTCTTATCCATTTAGCTACCCTATGTCTTTTGATTGGAGCATTTAATCCATTTACATTTAAGGTTATTATTGATATGTAGTTGTTTATTGCCATTTCTTTCTTTAAATCTATATTCTTCTTTTACTATATATATTCCCCCCCCCCCCACTTTGTTCTCTCTACAGCAGGCCACTTAAATTTCTTGCAGCATTGGTTTGGTTGTGATGCATTCCTTGAGTTATTTTTTGTCTGGGAAACTTTTTATTTCTCCTTCAATTTTAAATGATAATCTTGCTGGATAAAGAAGTCTTGGTTGTAGGTTCTTGTTCTGCATTACTTTGAATATTTCTTGCCAGTCCCTTCTGGCCTCAAGTGTTTCTGTTGAGAAGTCAAATGTCATGCTTATGGGTGATCCTTTGTAAGTGATTGACTGTTTTTCTCTTATAGCTTTTAATATTCTTTCTTTATCTCTTAGCTTTGGTATTTTGATTATGATATGTCTTGGTGTAGGTCTCTTTGGGTTTTTTTTTAATAGCATTCTCTCTGCTTCTTGAACTTGTGTAACTCTTTCCTGCATCAATTTAGGGAAATTATTTTTTAGGTTTATAGTTATGAGTAAGCAAAAACACAGTTTATTCTTCTATTATTATTTATTAATTACTGTATTCTCCATATGAGCCATAAAACTACTTTGCCCTACCCTTTTCATTGAAATTGATAGATTTATTTTAGAATTTAAACTATTTACAACTTGATTTTTTTTTCTTTTTTGTATTTTTCTGAAGGTGGAAATGGGGAGACAGTCAGACAGACTCCCGCATGTGCCCAACCGGGATCCACTTGGCACGCCCACCAGGGGGCGACACTCTGCCTATCTGGGGTGTCGTTCTGTTGCAACCAGAGCCATTCTAGTGCCTGAGGCAGAGGCCACAGAGCCATTCTCAGCACCCCGGCCATCTTTGCTCCAATGGAGCCTTGGCTGCGGGAGGGGAAGAGAGAGACAGAGAGGAAGGAGAGGGGGAGGGGTGGAGAAGCAGATGGGTGCTTCTCCTGTGTGCCCTGGCCGGGAAGCAAACCTGGGACTCCTGCACGCCAGGCCAACGCTCTACCACTGAGCCAAACGGCCAGGGCAATTTAGGGAAATTTTTATCTATAATTTCTTCAAAGAGCTTCTCTAGTCCTTGTTCTTTCTCTTCTCCTTCAAGAACCTCTATTATGCAGATATTGTTTCTCTTCAAGTTGTCACAGAGTTCCTTGAACTTTTTGATCCTCTTTTCTTTTTGCTTTTCTGCTTCCGTGTTTTCACTTATCTTGTCCTCTAAGATCAAATTTAAGCATTTGATCCTCTGCTTCATCCAGCCTGCTTTTAATTCCTTCTAGTGTAGTCTTCATTTCTGATATTGTGTTTGTCATTTCTGTCTGGTTCTCCTTTATGATTTCCATGTCCTTTTGTGTGTGTGTGGCAGAGACAGAGAGAGTCAGAGAGAGGGACAGATAGAGATAGACAGGAAGGGAGAGAGATGAGAAACATCAATTATTTGTTGGGGTTCCTTAGTTGTTCATTGATTGATTTCTCATATGTGCCTTGACTAGGGGGCTATAGCAGACCAAGTGACCCCTTGCTCTAGCCAGTGACCTTGGGCTCAAGCTAGTGAGCCCTCCTCAAACCAGATGAGCCTGCGCTCAAGCTAGTGACCTTGGGGTCTCAAACCTGGGTCCTCCACATCCCAGTTTGACACTCTATTCACTGTGCTACTGCCTGGTCAGGGTGTGTGTATAGCTAGTAGCCACAGCCACCATCACAGCCGCCTGGGCCATTCAGGTTCGAATATGATTCAGACAGATGGTAATGAGACAACAGAGCCAAGAATTGGTGAGCCATTAGCTTTAATCCTAGCTTGCACCCAGTGGGCAAGAAATACACACAGTGGGAAAATATTCCCTTTCCATTCAGGGCTTCCAAAGCCACTAACTTGTCTAAGTTTTCTAGAATTAAAAGTTTCTACCTCACCAGCCTTATTCATCTCTGTTCCCCGTCTCCTTCTCTCTGCACAAACTCTGTACAAACTGGCTTCTCCTTCAGCACTCTGCCATCTTGGCTGCTTCTCCTATCCTTTATGTGGCCTTTCTCTGCTCTCCCCCAGCATAGGCTCCTCTGCCCTATTTTACAGTGTAGAAATCAAAACCTTTAATCCAATATACAAAGAAATCTCTGATACAAAGTCACTTATCTGAGGCAAAATGGGATTTCTCATAAGAGTGCACCACCCCCTATCATGCAGCAGTCAAGGGTGTGTGGAAAAGCTTAGTCTTAAAACTAAGCCTTAGGCCAGGGGTCCCCAAACTTTTTACACAGGGGGCCAGTTCACTGTCCCTCAGACCATTGGAGGGCCGGACTATAAAAAAAAACTATGAATAAATCCCTATGCACACTGCACATATCTTATTTTAAAGTAAAAAAAACAAAAACAAAAACAAAACGGGAACAAATACAATATTTAAAATAAAGACCAAGTAAATTTAAATCAACAAACTGACCAGTATTTCAATAGGAACTAGGCTCCTCTCACTGACCACCAATGAAAGAGGTGCCCCTTCCGGAAGCGCGGCAGGGGCCGGATAGATGGCCTCAGCGGGCCGCATGTAGCCCGCGGGCTGTAGTTTGGGGACCCCTGCCTTAGGCTATAAGGACCCTGCCTGATTACAGCCTGTCTCCCACACCCAATGCAAACTATAAGCGAGAAAACATACATATCATATTTACAAACTTATTTGACCAACACCATGTCCTTTTTGATGCTTACAATTTCTTTATTGAGGTGTTTATTAAGTCCATCCATTGTTGCTTTGAGATCCTTAAGCATCCTAACAATCATTATTTTATACTCTGCATCTGGTAATTTGATTACTTCTGATTCATACAGGACTTTTTCTGAGGACTTATCTTGTTGAAGCATATGACTTATGCTTCTCTGCCTACCCATTATTCTCCATATGACTTATAGGCTTCTTCCAGTTGTGATCTCCTTACTTAGTTGAGCCACTTTGAAGTCTTTAATTTTTTAAAGAATGTTATTATAGAGGGATGGTCTGTCACAGGAAGGTCTGGAATGTGTAAACCATTTGCTCCTAAGTGTTCTTTGTTAGGGAAGATAAAACCTTGTGATTTGTTAGCTGGCTATAAATTGTTCAGATTGTTTGGCCATAGTTAATTATTTTGTCTAAGTCTCCTTCAAACCCCTTGTCAAGGAATTTCCTTAGCTTCTTATTATCCTGCCTTATCTCCCCCATCCCCTGCAAAGAATTCCATCCCTAAAGTGTTTCAGGGTTGATGGGGGCAGGTAGTGGTCTGCCTTCAGTAACTGCTTATTGCTGACAAAGGCATAGTCCTTGCCTGTATAAGGTATGGAAGTCTCTCCCTGCCTGATCTAAGGGGGACATGGGAATTGAATCTGAGACCGAACAGAGCCCGTTGATTCATCTAAAGTAGGAATGGAATGGAATTCCCAACATGTCATCATATTTACATGGAATTGTATCATGGAGGTGACAAATATGGCAAGAAGGGTAAAGAAGCATGGTCCAAAGATGAGGAAGAGAACTATAACTGCTAGGGGCCCAAGGAAGGGTAGAAACCCGGCAGTGGAGGGGAGAGCAGACTCTACAGCCTCCCAGACTGAGCTGGCAGAAGGATCCCCTTTCCAAAGTTAGCAAACAAAGTGGCCTGGTCATAGTTTTTTTTTTTTTTTTTGAGTTGTAAAGCCAGTGGCCAGGACCACCATCACAGCAGCCTGGCCCATGCAGGTTCACATTGGATTCGGACAGTTGGTAAAGAAACAATGGAGCCAAAAACTGATGGGCCATTATCTTTAATTCTAGCTTGTACCCGGCGGGCAAGTAAAAACACACACTGAGCTCCAAAACCCACTCACATTCAGTGCTCACAAAGCTACTGACTTATCCGAGTTTCCTAGAATCAAAGGTTTCTAGCTCACCAGCCTTATTCACCTCTGTTCCCCATCTCCTTCATTCTCCCTACACAAACTCTGCACAAACTGGCTTCTCACTCAACACTCCGCCATCTTGGCTGCTTCTCCTGGCCTCCTCCACGTGGCCTTTCTCTGCTCTCTGCTCTCTAATGCTAATCTCAGGAACCAAGAGAGCAAGCTCCCGTTCTGCCCCCATTTTATAGTGTAGAAATACAAACCTTTAATCCAATATACAAAATAAGGAAGTCTCTAATACAAAGTCACTTATCTGGGGCATGATGAGATTGTACCACCCCACATTAAAAAGGGTGGGAAAGGCTTAATCCCAAAACCAAGCCCCAGGCTACAAGGATCCTGCCTGCCCACAGCCCGCCCCCAACACACATTAATATCACCTGGGCGACGGCCTCCACGTGGACAGCGCCATCTTTAACAAAGTGAGCATAATATATTTTATCTGCCCAACAAATGTCTTCCTCTACTTGACTTGAAGAGTTAATGTAAGTGCAGCGAGTTTTGTTGATGACTGCCCATATCCCTCCCTCTGCTGCTAGTAGGAAATGAGGGCCAGTCTGTTATCGAGCACCACATTAGCAAGAGAATCTAAAGACTGTTGTAGTTTTGGAGGGCATCGCCAGTATTTGCTTCTAAGGCAGCTATGCTGTCTGTTAAATTTCTTAAGGTGGCTTCATGAAAAGTCATCTTCCCCATGGGGCTGCCACGATGATGGTTGCCCTTATTCCAGGAATAATGAGACCTATGGCCCTCAGTTCTGGACAAACAGGATGTTTGGTCACCTACCTACAATGCAATGTCATTCCTCAAACACTCACATCTTGGTGAGCTTCAGCTGAGTTCCTGTCATTCAGACCAAGGTTGAGAGTTTTATCACTTTATGTCCTGCAGGGAGATAAAAGATAATAATGATTAACAGTAGGGGCTGGAACTCAAATCCCTTCTCTGCTCCTTAGTAGGTGTGTTGGCCAAGAATTCCTCTCTGTGAGGCTGTGCTTAGGTTAAGTGCCACAAGATACACTTAACAATCAAGGACATCTGAGTCTATATATAAATTTACTTAGGTAGAGAAACTGAGTTAAAGACAGTGACTCTCCATTAAGACAACTCAAGCCAGGTGTTTGGCTACCAGACCTGGAGTTCTTCCTGCTATATAGATCAAGCCATATGGCAAGCTACCCATCTATTTTGATCAGTTAGCTACTGCCTAGGAGCTTTGTGAGCCAAAGCACTGTGCTTATTCCTGTTCCTGCCACCCTTTACAATAGATGTTCCCCTGCATACCCTGTCTTTGGCAGTTAAATGACACCACTTGTCCTCTGCTACTCTGGGATCCCATAATGCCCATGGAAATCAGTGGTGTTGGGTGGATAAAATGTATTATGCTCACTTTGTTAAGTGACGATGGCGCTGCCCACGTGGAGGCTGTTGCCCAGGTGATATTAATGTGTGTCTCTGTGGGCTGTGGGCAGGCAGAATCCTTATAACCTGCGGCTTGGTTTTGGGATTAAGCCTTTCCCACCCTTTTTGATGTGGGGTGGTACAATCCCATCATGCCCCAGATAAGTGACTTTGTATTAGAGACTTCCCTATTTTGTATATTGGATTAAAGGTTTGGATTTCTACACTATAAAATAGGGGCAGAACGGGAGCTTGTGCTCTTGGTTCCTGGGATTAGCATTAGAGAGCAGAGCAGAGAGGAGAGCAGAGAAAGGCCATGTGGAAGAGGCCATGTGGCCAGGAGAAGCAGCCAAGATGGCGGAGTGTTGAGTGAGAAGCCAGTTAGTGCAGTTTGTGCAGGGAGAAGGAAGGAAATGGGGAACAGAGGTGAATAAGGCTGGTGAGCTAGAAACCTTTGATTCTAGGAAACTCGGATAAGTCAGTAGCTTTGTGAGCACTGAATGTGAGTGGGTTTTGGAGCCCAGTGTGTGTTTTTTGCTTGCCCGCCAGGTGCAAGCTAGGATTAAAGACTATGGCCCACCAGTTTTTGGCTCCGTTGTTTCTTTACCAACTGTCCGAATCCAATGTGAACCTGCATGGGCGGATGCTGTGATAGTGGCCGTGGCTTCTGGCTTTACAAGTGGGCCCCTCTGAATAATAATATGTCTCACAGTATACTCAGCCTATAAAAGGAAAGGCAGAATCTGTGTGCCAAACTGAAAACACGAGGTTAGTGTGTTCCAAAAGGAAAATTTATTTTAAAAGCGCCTGGGTGCAGGCAGGCTGAGACCAACAAAGGGTGTCAGCCTCAAGCTGCTGGAGGGAACATTAGATATAGGGGCTAGGAGTGGATTAGCATATCTTGGTTTATGGCCTTGGCCACTGACTTGATGATGAGCAGAAGGAGGTGGGGGATTCAGCTGCAGAAACACCTCCTTAACTAATTTAAGGATTTAACTTTCCACAGTAAATCCTGTGCCTAGGTTTTTACAAATAATTATTGTGATTTAAACTCCCCTAATTGTCAGGTCCCTCTCCAATGTAAGCTTTTCCTGACATTCCTGCAAGGTAAACTTTTTGCTACATTTGTAAGTAAAGGCCAGGAAACCATTAAGAGAGAGAATAGCAAGCAAAGTAACTTCAACCTTACAGTAGGGGATGAGAATGTTCTGTTTTGAGCCCTTCTTTCTCCTTTAAGGCTGCATTGTTCTTGGGATGGCAGCTGGTAGCCATTTTTATCTATCATAAAACACAGAGCTATCCAAGGAGGCAGGTGCCTTTATAACAGGAGTTGATTTCTGCTCTTGTCCTGAGTTTAGCTAAGAGGTTGATACACAGTTACATGTGTGAAATCCAGTTCAGTGTTCATAGCTCCCTAAGCCTTGGATTTCCTCCTCCACATGATGTCCAGAAAGCTGTGCAGTAAAACATTCATATCTATAAATTTGGCCTCACCTAGTATTTTATTCCACTCTTCTTGTTCTAACATCTCTAGAATAAACTCCCACATAGGTTTCCCAGGTTTCTGATGACACATGTTAGAAAACTCTGGCAGTTTTATTGGCATGTAAAGTCTATCTTCTGGGGTCACAGTGTGTGCCTGCCTTATTGGAATATGTTAAGCTACTAGTCATATAGGGAGTTGTTGGGATGGGTCTTTTTTTTTTAATGGTATTTTTTTTGTGTGTGTGTTTTGTTTTTTTTACAGAGACAGAGAGAGAGAGTCAGAGAGAGGGATAGATAGGGACAGACAGACAGGAACAGAGAGAGATGAGAAGCATCAATCATCAGTTTTTCGTTGCGACACCTTAGTTGTTCATTGATTGCTTTCTCATATATGCCTTGACCGAAGGGCCTTCAACAGACCGAGTAACCCCTTGCTCAAGCCAGCGACCTTGGGTCCAAGCTGGTGAGCCTTGCTCAAACCAGATGAGCCCACGCTCAAGCTGGTGACCTTGGGGTCTTGAACCTGGGTCCTCCGCATCCCAGTCTGACACTATCCACTGCGCCACTGCCTAGTCAGGCTAATTTTATTAATTTTAGAAAGAGGAAGGGAAGAGCCAGAGAGAGACAAGAACATCTGTTTTTGTATGTGCCCTGATAGGGAATTGGAACCGGCAACTTCTGTGCTTCAGGATGATGCTCTAACCAACCAAGCTATCTGGCCTGGGCTGGACTGGGTCTTGAGGAGTATGAAAGACCCCTTGCAAGATGGTTGCCCCAGATATGGTTTGCATGGGCATTTAAGTGAAGGAAAGCTAATTTGTTTGAACTTAGTTTTCAAGCTGCTTCCACAAGAAAAAGAAGCTCAGAAACTTAATTCAGATTCAACCACTGTTTTAATTTAGCAACCCATACAATTAACTTTTGTTTAAGTTTTAGTAATATCAGCCCTCTGGGTAAAAAGAAAAGATTCTTTTACGGCTGTCATGATGCTTTCTGGTTCTTCAACTGTGACTTGAGCTGAGAGTCAAAGATTTGAGGTTGTCTCTTTCTGTAAGTACTCAAATGCACTCAGAAAAATCACTCTCACACCACATTCCTTAGAGTCATCATTGACTTCCATAACACTCAAGTATGACCACTTAGGCTCCTAAGACATTGCTTCAGTTTGCACTTGATAACAGCAAACACTGATTGTGTTTGGCTGTGATGTTCCAGCATACTGGAGGTTACTAGCTCTTCATTTCCCATTGGCAAGGGAACTGGGCTCAAATTCAAGAAAATGACCAAACCAACCTCCAAATTTCATCTTTTCAGGTCTATCTCCTGGGGTTGCTCCCTGGGCCTATACCAATGCTGTATCAGTCTGTACCAGAGTGAGTCCAAACATACTGATAATTTGAATAAGGAAAGTTTAATATGAAGAATTTTTAACTATTACAGGATAATAGAGACAAAGAGAACTTAGTCTAAAGTATACCTTAGGGCTCAGAAAAGTACCAAAGGAAGAAAAAAACTTGGAAGGGGTCTCTCCCTGAGCTGGGATTCAAACCTTATTGAAAAAGGAATGGTTATGGCCCACTGGATAATGGCCAAGTTGCTGAGCAGTCCTCAAACAAAGCTGGCTTAGAGTTACCAGATGAGCCGGAAATACCTGTCTTGGGGGCAGGAGGGCTGAGCCTGGCCAGGAAACCACAGTCAGGACTTGCAAGCAGGAAATATCTTCAAGGGTACATGTGGGCACGACTGGCAAACCACTCTAGAGCACAGGAAGATGGAGGCTGGTGATAGGCTTGTGCAGGGTTCAGGGCATCGAGAATCCGTGTTTCAGCTGGGATCGTGAAGCCTGATGTCGGGGGGCTGCAGCAAGGTGTTCACTGTGCTGTACTGTGGCCGAGAGCTTGCCTTTATTGCACAGAAAATATATAAGTTTACTAGGGCTATCATAACAAAGTACTGTAGATTGTGTGGCTTAAACAGCAGAAATGTGTTTCTTCATAGTCCTGGAGGCTGGAAGTCCAAGAAAAGGTGTTGTCAGGGTTGAGACCTTTGTCCTCGGCTTGTAGATGGCCATCTTCCAATGTTTTCCCTTTGTGTGATGTCTTTTTCTTACAAGGACACCTGTCAGATTAGATTAGAGCCATCCTAAAGCCCATTTAGTTTTATTTACCCTTTTAATGTCCCTATATCCATATACAGTCACATTCTAAATTACTGAGGACTTCAATATGTGAATTTGGCCTATACAATATCCCCACCAAATGAATATCCCCACCGAATGCTGCCAACAGCCACATGTAGGTGCAAGAAGCAAATGAAGACACAGCTGAATCAAGAAGAGGAACCTCTCCATCTGCTGTGTCCTCCCAGTGTTCTTCATTGGCAAAACTAATATCATGGTCACTGCCAAAGAAATGCTTACAGGGTATAGCTCCATTGTTGTAGAGCAGGTAGTGAAGGCTGAATTTAGAGCTGAGAGGCATAAATTGATGACTAGCATCCTGGTTCTTCACTTCTGTGAGCTTCCTGATGATCTCTCCATAAATTGTCTGCCCAGATGGACCAGTTTGTGACTAAGAACACTGACATGTTTGCTTCCCATTTTATTTCTTTTGCCAATAGTTGTGCATGATTGCATTTTCAAGTTATCACTTTGGGAGGAGTAGACCAAATTTTCCCCGGTATTTTATAATTTTGATAGGTGTAAATTAAAATGATCTGAGTTTGACATGGTTATGAACCATGGAAACAAGACCAGAAAGCTGGACTTAAGTTTTCTTGTTTTTATTTTCTTGATATCATCCCTGTTTCAAGGCTGATACTCTTGAGGGTTTTTAAAATATTATTTTATTTTATTTTTTAAATTTGAATTTATTAGGGTACAGGTTCAGGTACAACACTCAATAAAACATTATATACACACTGCATTGTGTGCCCCTCGCCCCAAAGTCTCTTTCATCCCCCTCTTTGCCCCCCTCCCCCCCACCCCCTTCCCCTCTGGCTGTCACCACACTGTTGTCTGTGTCTATGTGTTATATATTTTATATATACTTTCTGTTGTTTGTTTTGCTTAATCCCTTCACCTTCTATCATCTAGTCCCTAAAGCCCCTTCCTTCTGACAGCTGTCAGTCTATTCCAAGTATCTGTGTCTCTGTTTCTATTTTGTTCATCAGTTTAATTTGTTCCTTAGGTTCTACATATGTGAGCTCACCCTTGTGGTTTTACTTGGTGCATCTTGCCCCTGTTCAACTATCATTCAGAATTTCTTCCTTGGCACACTATCATAAACAGCTTCCCTTCCCCATGACTCTCTTTCCTTTTACCAAGTTTTGTTTTTGTTTTACTTTTTTTTTTTTTTGACAGAGATGAAGAGAGAGTCAGAGAGAGGGACAGACAGGAAGGGAGAGAGATGAGAAGCATCAATTCTTTGTTGCAGTACCTTAGTTGTTCATTGATTGCTTTCTCATATGTGCCTTAACTGGGGGGCTACAGCAGAGCGAGTGACCCCTTGCTCAAGCCAGTAATCTTGGGCTCAAACCAGTGACCAGGGGGTCATGTCTATGATCCCACGCTCAAGCCAGTGAACCTGTGCTCAAGACAGATGAACCCATGCTTAAGCTGGCGACCTTGGGGTTTCAAACCTGGGTCCTCCGTGTCCCAGTCTGATGCTCTATCTACTGTATCACCCCTAGTCAGGCCAAGTTTTGTTTTTCTTTATAAAAATTTACCACTATGTCTAATAATGTTATTTTAAATAGCATATTTACTTATTACATTAATTCTATGCATTTATTTACTTATTATTTGTTATTAAAATGCAAGCTTTAGGAAGGTAAGGACACATCTTTTTCACTGAGGTATCCTCAGAACTTGGAACACTGTGTGGCATATAATAGGTACTTGATAAATATTAATTATATATGAATGACTGTGTCAGAAAAGGGATGACTCTTCTGGAACATAAGCCCATGTGCAGACAGGTCTATACTGATAGAATTTTAACTCCTAAGTTATTTAGCATGACAACAATGTGACTGCGTTTTGATTATTCTTACTCCAACTTGAAAATGACTTCCATTCAATTTGTGTGTGTGTATACAGTTCAGTGAGTTTTGAAAAGTGTATCTGATTGTGTAAAATCATTGCAATCAAGATATAGAGCAGTTCCATCATTCCCCCAGATTCCCGCAGGCTGTTTTATAGTCATGTCACCCCTGACCTCCAGTTTCTAGCAACCACTGCTCTCTTTTCTGTCCTCATGGGTTTGCGTTTTCCAGGCTGTCATATAAATGGGACCCTACAGTACATTGCTTTTGGAGTCTGGCTTCTTTCACTTAGCAAAACGCACCGAGATCCTTGCATGTGGCGTCATGAAGCAGCAGTTTGTTCCTTTTTATTGCTGAGTAGTGTTCTGTTAGATATGTCTCCCAGTTTGTCTACCCTTCACCAATTGGAGGACATTTGACCTTTTTTTCCAGTTTGAAGTGATAATGAATCAAGCTACTGTAAACAAAACCTGCACATATATGCAGATTTTCATGTAAACGTAACTTTCTTTTTTCTTGAGTAAATACTTAGAAGTGAATTGCTGGGTCATATGATAAATGTTTAGCTATACAAAACTGCCAAACTGTTTTCCAGAGTGACACCACCATTTCGCCTTTCCACCAGCATCCTCCTCACCACTAGTAATAATGTGGCATGTCTATGAAAATAAGATCAGAAATCAGACCTTCTTGTTCCTTGAATCTGCTCAGTTTGCTCCTATTTCAAGGCTTTAAACTTACTGTTCCTTCTTCCTGGATTACATACATGTGTTTCTGTATTTCCATTCACATTTGACTTAAGAACAGGGCCTATCAACACACATAGTACTGACCAGCCAGAAAGAAAATAAAGAAAATCAGAAACATGAATGCATAAATGGAGCGAAATTATGAAACCATACACCCTTTTTCTTTCTTTTTTTTTCTTTCTTTTTTTTTTTCTTTTTTTTTTTTCATTTTTCTGAAGCTGGAAACAGGGAGAGACAGTCAGACAGACTCCCGCATGCGCCCGACCGGGATCCACCGGGCACGCCCACCAGGGGCAACACTCTGCCCACCAGGGGGCGATGCTCTGCCCATCCTGGGCGTCGCCATGTTGCGACCAGAGCCACTCTAGCGCCTGAGGCAGAGGCCACAGAGCCATCCCCAGCGCCCGGGCCATCTTTGCTCCAATGGAGCCTTGGCTGCGGGAGGGGAAGAGAGAGACAGAGAGGAAGGCGCAGCGGAGGGGTGGAGAAGCAAATGGGCGCTTCTCCTGTGTGCCCTGGCCGGGAATCGAACCCGGGTCCTCCGCACGCTAGGCCGACGCTCTACTGCTGAGCCAACCGGCGAGGGCCCGTACACCCTTTTTCTACATTCTTCTGCATATCCTGAGATGTCAACAATTTTCAATGAGTAATTAGTTAACTTGTGCTAAAATTTTCTTACATGTTCTCAAGTGAATTTGTTTATAATAAAGTGTTGATTTTTAGTATTAAAATATTGATTAGAGATGTAAACTCACTCTTGATTCTCAAATGTTAAAGTTGTTCTTGTCTCTCTTCAAGGGAATAATAAAAACCCAAAGCAATTTGCGTTTATGTGTTTATGAGGCATTCCCGCAACACGACCTGACGTGAATGCCAATAATTCTCTCAGATAGTGTCAGTACTTTATTGCCTCAGTGTTAAGAAAGTAAGAGTCATGATAATTTACTTTCATTACACTGGTCAATGCTGCAGAAGAAAAAAAAAATAGTGACTAAATTTAATTTTAGAAGATTCTTGGTGTTTTAAACTGATAAGTAAGCAAACAGAAATCTAATTAGTATTTGTATATTTACTTTCAACTTCTTTACCTTTCATTTATACTTTATTAGTGGGTGGGATATCCTCTTTGAAATTCATCCATAATTTTAATGTGTTCTCCATAAAATAAAGCAGGACCATTTAAGAAACTCAAGCTTAGGAACTAAATTTTTAAATTGTTCTCCTAAATCCTGAGCATGCGCAACACCATGAGTAAACCCTAGTGAACACTAAGGACTGTGGGGATGACGATGTGTCATTGCAGGTTCAGGACCAGCTGTATCAGAGATACCACAGTGACGGCGGGGATGGGGGAGAGGTGGACGGTGGGCAAGGCAGATGTGGAGGGAGTCTGCGAGAACTCTCTGTATTTCCCGCTCGATTTTGCTGTAACCCTGAAACTGCTCCAGAAATAAACTGTATGAATTTTTTTAAATAAAATGATACCACTAAGAAAAAAAAAATGGTTCTCCTAAAACAGAACCTTAAAATTAGCTATCTTCTAAGTGCATAGTTCCTCTTAAATGGCTTTCAGAAAGAGAAATATTTTGGAGAGGAAAAAGAATGCTGAAAATGTCTGCAAGTAATAACAGTATCTAATAAGCACAAACCATACCATTAAAAGCTTTGTGTACATGATTCATTAACGTGTATTTATGGAGCGCTTATTCTGTGCTAGACACTATTCCAGGCATTAGAGATAAAAGTATTGATCAAACCAGAAAACATCTGTGCCCTCATGGAGCTTAGATTCTGGATAGTGAGGACAGACAATAAAGAAAATAAGTAATTCTAAAATTTCTATGGAACTACAAAAGATCCCAAATAGCCAAAGCAATCTTGAGAAAGAAAGAGCTGAAAGAAAAACAAGTCATACTCTCTGATTTCAAACTATACCACAAATTTGTAGTAATCAAAAACAGTACGTTATTGGCATAAAAACAGACACACAGACCTGTGGAACAGAATAAAGAGCCCCCAAGTAAACCTACACATGTATGGACAGTTAATTTATGACAAAGATGAGAAGAACATACAATGGAGAATGGATAGTCTGTTCAATAAATGGTGTTGAGAAAGCTGGATAGTCACATGCGAAAGAATGAAATCACACCAATATCTTACACCATACACAACAATTAATTCCAAATGGATTAAATACCTGAATGTAAGACCTGAAATCATAAAATCCCTAGAAAAAACATAATCTCTTTGACATTGGTCTTAGCAATGTTTTGAATTTTGTTTGTCTGTTTGTTTTAGATCTGACTCAAAGACAAGGGGAACAAAAACAAAAATAAATAAGAGGGACTACATCAAACTGAAAAGCTTCTGTGCAGCAAAGGAAACCATCAACAAAACAAAGAGGCAACCTAGTAAATAGGAGAAGATATTTGCAAATCATATATACAATAAATATGGGATTAATGTCTAAAACAGACAACTCATATACTTCAACAACAACAAAATAAACAACTCAGCTTTAAATTTTTTTTAATTGATTTTAAAGAGAGAGAGAGGAAGAAACACAGATAGAGAAACATCAATTTGTTTTTCTACTCACTTATGCATTCATTGGTTGATTCTTGTATGTGCTCTGACTGGGGATCAAAGCCACAATCTTGGCATATCTGGATGGTGCTCTAACCAACTGAAATACTTGGCCAGGGCCAGCAACTCGCTTTTTAAATGGATAGAGGATCTAAATAGACATTTTCCCAAAATAAGGCATACAGATGGTCAACAGGCACATGAAGAGATGTTCAACATCACTAATTAACAGGAAAGTGCAAATCAAACCACAATAAGAGACCACCTCACACCTGTAAGAATGGCTGTTATCAAAAGGACAAGAAATAACAAGTGTTGAAGAGGATGTGGAGAAAAGGGGACCCTGTGCACTGTTGCTGGGATGTAAATTGGTGCAGCCATTATAAAAAACAACATGGAGATTTCTTTAAAAATTAAGAATAGGATGCCTTTTTGTTCTGTTGATTGTTTTCTTCAGAGTGCAAAAGTTTTTTAATTTGATGTAGTCCCATTTAAAAATTCTTGCTTTTGTTGCCCCTGCCCAAGGCAACCTACTAAATGGAGAAGATATTTACAAATGATACCTCTGATAAGGAGTTAATATTCAAATTATAGAAAGAACTCAGACAACTCAACATTAAAAACTACATTCTGATCAAAAAGGGGGCAGAGGACACGAGTAAACATTTCTCCAAAGAGGGCATGCAGATGATGGCGGACACACGAAAAGATGCTCAACATCACTAATCATCAAAGAAATATAAATTAGAACCATAGTATCACCTCCCCCCTGACAGAATGGCTATCATCTGAAAGTCAGCAAATAACATTTCTTTTTCCATAGTTGCTTTCCTTTCAAAGCAAGGGAGTGGGGTGATCAAGGAATTAACTTTTTTTTTTTAGTTTTTCTCATGGGCCAGGAAATTTATCTCAGTTTTGCCTCACTCCAAGCAAATGAAGCTAAATTTTCTTCCCTATGTTTAGCAGATCAGAAAACTAAAGCTCTGAGTTTATCTGACATTTATAGATCAAACCTTTTGTGGCAGAGACAGAGAGAGTCAGAGAGAGAGAGAAAGGGACAGACAGACAGGAAGGGAGAGAGATGAGAAACATCCATTCTTCGTTGCGGTTCCTTAGTTGTTCATTGATTGATTTCTCATATGTACCTTGACCGTGGGGCTACAGCAGACCGAGTGACCCCTTGCTCGAGCCAGCGACCTTGGGCTCAAGCTGGTGAGCTTTGCTCAAACCTGATGAGCCTGTGCTCAAGCTGGCGACCTTGGGGTCTTGAACCTGGGTCCTCTGCGTGCCAGTCTGCTCTATCCATTGTACCACCATCTGGTCAGGCAGGTCAAACCTTTTGAATGTCAATAATCTCATATTAGCCCGACAAGGAGGTGACGTCAGACCAGGCATAGAGCATCAGACTGGGATGCGGAGGACCCAGGTTTGAAACCCGGAGGTCACCAGCTTGAGCGTGGGCTCTTTTGTTGTTTTTCTGGTTTGAGCAAGGCTTGTGAGCTTGAGACTAAGGTCTCTGGCTTGAGCAAGGGGTCACTCAGTCTGCTATAGCCCCCCCTCCCCCAGGCACATATGAGAAAGCAATCAATGAACAACTAAGGTGCCACAACAAAGAATTGATACTTCTCATCTCTGTCCCTATCTGTCCCTCTCTCTTTCTCTCTCTATGTCTCTGTCACCAAAAAAACCCCCACAAAAAATAAATAAATCTCATATTGTGTATTGCTGTATATCAGAAATATAATGTTATACACTAATTTAATTAAAAATGTTTAGAAGCCACATTTAAAAAATAAAAAGAAACAGGTAAAATTAATGTTAATAATATATTACATTGAACTCAATATAGTATAAAAATTGTGATTTCAGCTTGAAATCAATAAACAAATTACTAATTAGATATTTGGCATTTTTTCATACTAGGTCTTTGGAATCTGGTGTGTATTTTACCTTATAGGTCATCTAGCTTCAGATAAGCCACATTACAAGTGCTTAATTGCCTCATGTGACCCAGGGCTACCGTATTGGACGGAATAGCTCTATACAGCAGGTTGTGAGCTTATCTAATTCAGCTCTGTGTCTGTAGCAACTACCCCATGTCTTGGACATAAGACATGCTCAACAAACATTTGATGATTAAATAGTACACATTAATGAGAACAACGACAAGTACAGTATGTTAAATACGTTATCTTCTCCATGGAAAAGATAGTTCTAGCTAAAGCATGAAAAAAATCCTTAACTATTAATAAAATGATAATATTGTAAAAGAAGAACACAGTTTAAGTATGTCTGATACCAAATTTTGGAGATATGGTCAACAAGGCAGCGTGCAATAACAGCAATAACCAAATGGGTAAAACATGTAGGTGATTCACAAAGAAGACATACAAATGTACATGGGGTTTGGTGAACACACAATGCAATACCCAGACGATGTGTTATGTGTTATAGAACTGTGCCCCTGCGACTTATGTAATTTTATTAATCAGTGTCACCCCAATAAATTCAATAAAAATTAGATAAAAAGAAATACGAACATTCTATAAACATTTAAAAAATATTTGTCTACACTAGTAATTACAGAGATGTTAGCAGAACAATGTATTATTCTTGCCTATGTAATTGACAAAGATTAAAAAATGATGTCTTAGTGTTGGCTAGAGCCATGATGGCAAACCTTTTTATAAAAACCGCCCACTTTTGCAGTGCTGGTCAACCTGGTCCCTCCTGCCTACTAGTGGGCAGTCCAGCTTTCATGGTGGGCGGTAGCGGAGCAACCAAACAGCTCCGTAATTGGCCCACCATGAAAGCTGGAATGCCCACTAGTGGGCCGGAGGGACCAAGTTGACCAGCACTGCAAAAGTGGGTGGTTTTTATAAAAAGGTTCGCCATCACAGGGCTAGAGCTTGCTGGTAAAAGTATAGAACTTTCTGGAATCACCATATCCAATTCTCTATCCTTACCCTGCAATCCTTAGAAATGTGTATGTAAAGACATTCTGCTTCCAAGAATTTATCCTATGGAAATAATCAGAAATGTGCCCAAAGATATGAATTTATTCATAGCACTAGTGTTTTTGAAGGAGGGGAAAAAGTAAAAGCCTATCTATTAAATAATAATTTTAATTAAATAATAATATATGCATATGATAAAAAACCTATGTAACCAATAAACACTCATATTTTGAAAGATTCAGTGACATGGGAAAACATCAACTAGAAGAAGATTTTGAAATGGAAGTGCAGTGTGGCTCCAATTTTATTAAAATATGTTTATATGCCTATTAAAAGTGTAGAAGACTATCAGTCTGCTAATAGTGCATATCTTTGGATACTAATGCTAAGAATAAATTTTATTTTCTTTGTGTTTTTCTGTATTTCTATATGTATATGTTACCTTTGTATTAGGAAAAAAGGCAGTAAATATTACTTTTAAAAGACAGAAGAAAACTGGGCAATTTTTAATTTCCTACCCTTTATCAGTTACTCCTCAGGATAAGCAAGGTGGCCTTGCTTTCTCCAGTCATATGTTTCTGATAATAAGCAAGGTGTGGTAACTCATTGCTCAATATTACAGGAAGGCTTTGGACATCATTGATTAAGAAATTAATATTACAAGAAACCTTTGGACATCATAAGAAACTAATATTACAACAGGCCTTTGAACATCATTAGTTAAAAAATTATGTTGGCTTCGTAGGAAGAGGGAGATATGACTGTGTTACAGGGTGACTGGTAGCCAAGGGGATGTCTCAACCTTGGTGCTCTGCTGAGGGTTGCTTTCTTCCGTAGGACTGTAATTCTTTTTCAGATATAGGCAAGGATTATCGCTTAAAAGAAGACATGGAAATCCGAGGGTGCCGTTACAGGCCTTCTTTTAGCACTCAATTCTATATTTTGTGAAGAACTTATTAAAATAATAATATGTATATTTTTACATCAATTTTAATTGTGTACATAAAAATCTATATTTTTATTATGATGCCTCATACTGTGAACTTTTTTATATGTTGTTGAACAACATTAATAATTTCTAATTATTGAACCTAATACCAAGTCTGGCAAGTACTTAATGTTAGCTCACTGATGAGCTAAATAAATCAAATATTTATTGAGTACCCACAGTGTGCTGTACTGGGGCTATTTTAGTGAATAAGACCAACTCCCAGTTATCATAGAATCTGCATCCTAGTAGTTGGAGACATAATTTTTATATTATTTTATTGATTGATTGATTTTAGAGAGAAGGAAGGAGAAACATCAATTTCTTGTTCCACTTATTTATGCATTCATTCACTGGTTGATTTTTGTATGTTGCTGACTGGACCCACAACCTTGGAGTATTAGTATGACAATCTAAACAACTGAACTACTCGACCAGGTCTGGAGACATGATTTTTAAATCCATGAGAAGGATACTCTCATTAACTTCATTTGAGACACTGAACCATAGAGAGATCAGGTAACTGGCCCAAGATCATCCAAGTGTCGGGTGTTAAAGCAGAGATTCCAACCCAGGCAAGCTGTTTTCAAGATTTGCTACTCTTCCACTGGTACCAAGAAAACACTCCGGCAGTTCAGGGGACAGGTCAATCAGAGCTCAAATAGTTGTACTAGTTTACTTGTTGGCTGCTATAACAAATTACCACAAATTTAATGACTTAAAACAACAGAATATTATGCTCTTAAAATTCTGGAGGTCCGAAGTTCGAATTCGGTCTCACTGGAATAAAGTCAAGGTTTCAGCTGGGCTGGTTCTCTCAAGAGCAGTGTTTTTCAACTGCTGGTCCGCAGACTGATCCACCAGAGATTTTGTGCCGGTCTACGAAAAAGTTAACCACTCTGATGCTGTATGAAGATTATAGACCCAGTGATCTTAGTCAGATTCGCTTATGCTCAGGGTGATTTCTGCCTTAGAGGTCTCTAAAGTCATTTTTCTATTTTCACCAGTACCCAAGTGTAGAAAGGTTGAAAACCACTGCTCTAGAGGCTCATAGGGAAATGTGTCCTCATCTTTTTCAGCTTCTAAAGGTCACCTGCATTCTTTGGCTCATGACTCCTTCCTTATATCACCTTAAAACAAGGTTCCATTATCACATGTCCTACTAGTGACTTTGATCTTCCGGCTTCTCTCTTACAGAAGAGCTGTGTGATTACTTTGTACCCACCTGGATAAACCAGGCTTCTCTCCCTACCTCTAGTCCTTCTCAATCACACCTGCAAGGCGTTTTTACCAGATAAGATAACATAATTATTGGTTCTGGGGATTAGGACATGGATATCTTTGGAGAGATTTGTTCAGCCTGCCACTGTGGGGACACTGTAGGGCTAAAACTTGTGCTGCTTTAAGACAGAAAGGTAGGACTGGTGTGGAAAAGTGAGAGCTTCCTGGTGAACTCCATGTGTCATGTCTTTTCTGTGCCAGGTTCAGTCCTGGGGCTTTGCCGGACGCCTGCTAGGGCTGTCCACAACAGAAGTTTATCTTCTTGCAGTTCTGCAGCCGGAAGTCTGAGATCAAGGTGTTGGCAGGGTTGGTTTCTTGAGGTCTCTCTCCTGGGCTTGCAGATGGCCGTCCTCTCTTTGTGCATTCAGTCATCTCCTCCTGTGTGCAAGTGTCTAGTGTCGTTTTGTGTGTCCTTATAAGGCCAGCACTTATAATGGATTAGGGCTCACCCTAATGACCTCATTTTAACTTAATAACCGCCTTAAAGCTCTGATTGCCTAATACAGTTACATTCTGACTTACTGGGGGACTAGGACTTAAATATATAAATTTGGGGGCAAAACAATTCAGCCAGTAAACAGCTTTAACATGTCAGCTCTGTTTAATACTCACACAGCCCAGGTCTGGCTGTGGTGACAGAGGGTGGTTTGTCCCTTGCCGGAGGTCCCCCAGTGGTTAGTGTTTGAGAGACGATTCACACGCAGGCTTGTCTGCTCAAAGGCCGGGCCTTCACCATTTTTCCTAGCCACAGTCAGTTGTGATGATAGAGTAGAGGGGGGTGGGTCTGTGGCCAGGGACAGTGAAGGGACCAGCCCAAGGGCAAGAGTGTATGTTAATTTGGGGGGGGAGAAGTAGGGTGCATCCTGACTCTGGAGGCCTTTATGATCTGGAAGAGGCATACAACATTTTAGCAAAGAAAACTGTGATGAGAGAGAGGCAGTCAGTACTTGTCAGACTCCAGCCAGATTTTCTGTGGCTCCACCCGATCTCCACCCTCACCACAAACTTACACTATCTAACTGGCCAGTTTACAACCTCGCCATGACTCTGCAGCAGAAAACGAGGGCAAGGGTCCTAGTTCAATAAAGATTGAACAAATGTCCCAAGAGATTGGTGACTTCACCTAAGTTACTGTAGCCCTCACAGCTAGCGAGATAAGACACCCTGATACCAGACTGATGACGGCAGCACTTCTTTGTAGCCCTGAATTTCAAAGTCCATGATTTTAGAGGCTAATAATATATTTCATCTTTCCCCCCACATCTGCTCCTTACCCATGTATTTTACTTCTGCAGCCTTTCTACCTGGGAGAAGAAAGAAGAAATAAAAAGGAACTAAAATAATTCAATTAAATTTAAGCAGCTTTTTTTTTTTTTTTTTTTTTTACAGAGACAGAGAGTGAGTCAGAGAGAGGGATAGATAGGGATAGACAGGCAGGAATGGAGAGAGATGAGAAGCATCAATCATCAGTTTTTTGTTGTGACACCTTAGTTGTTCATTGATTGCTTTCTCATATGTGCCTTGACTGCGGACTCTCAGCAGACCGAGTGACCCCTTGCTCAAGCCAGCGACCTTGGGTCCATGCTGGTGAGCTTTGCTCAAACTGGATGAGCCTGCGCTCAAACTGGAGACCTCGGGGTCTCGAACCTGGGTCTTCTGCATCCCAGTCCGACGCTCTATCCACTGTGCCACCGCCTGGTCAATCTTTTTTTTTTTTTTTTTTTTTTATAGAGACAGAGAGTCAGAGAGAGGGATAGATAGGGACAGACAGAAAGGAATGGAGAGAGATGAGAAGCATCAATCATCAGTTTCTTGTTACAACACCTTAGTTGTTCATTGATTGCTTTCTCATATGTGCCTTGACCTTGGGCCTTCAGCAGACTGAGTAACCCCTTGCTCGAGCCAGTGACCTTGGGTCCAAGCTGGTGAGCTTTGCTCAAATCAGATGAGCCTGTGCTCAAACTGGCGACCTTGGGGTCTCCAACCTGGGTCCTCGGCATCCCAGTCTGACGCTCTATCCACTGCGCCACTGCCTGGTCAGGCAGCAGCTTTTTGACAGTCAGCAAATCTATGAATTTTTAACTATATTTTCCTGTCCTCATCTGTCACAAGTGGCTGCAGGAGTATTATTGTCTGTTCTGATTAGTCCCATATTAACTTCCATCAACAAATTTAGGAAAATGAAATAAAACGGAAACAGATTGCTTTGTTACCTCCTCTGGTTGGAATCAGTGCTAATGGGTTAACATTTTAAAATATAGGGTGATCTGAAAATTCTGTAGCCAGTCCTCAGCAGTGTCTCCGCCCTTTCAGATGCTGGAGCTTTTCCCAAGGGAAAGGGATTCTGCCTCACGGCTTCCACCAGGGTACAAAGTAGGAGGTGCTGTGATAGCAAACCTTTGTGTTCACCAGATTCCCTTTGGCCCTGCTCCTTCCCAGTTTATCTTGCCCAACATTCTTCCAGAGTCCAAGCCTGGAGAAAAGCACTTAGAGATGAACATTTTTGTGCTATGAGAAATGGTATATCTTAAAGAGACAGAACTCTTTCTTAAGGTCAATTTTTTTCCCCTTGATTCTCACTTCTTTCGTTGAAGGTATCCCTTATGTTTAAACTTGATATTTTAAATCCTATTACTGTATTTCCTAGAAAGATTGTATACATTTTGCCAAATAAACAGGATATTTGTTTTTGTTTTTGTTTTTCATTTTTCTGAAGCTGGAAACAGGGAGAGACAGTCAGACAGACTCCCGCATGCGCCCGACCGGGATCCACCTGGCACGCCCACCATGGGGCGACGCTCTGCCCACCAGGGGGCGATGCTCTGCCCATCTAAACAGGATATTTGTAAGACAACAGAAAGCAGATAGATATTTTATCTATCCTGAGGCAGTAACAGGATTAGGTAAAATAGAAGCCAACCATATTCCCCTAAAGGTAAACTTCTATTTCTCCTCTTCTTGAACTCATTCCTGTCGTAGTAGTATATAGTCACAAGTGCTCCCATTGTCGTGAGTCTAAACATTTGTGGGTCAAATAAGTTTGCAAATATGATATATATGTTTGCTTGCTTATAGTTTGCATTGGGTGTGGGGGACAGGCTGTAAGCAGGCAGGGTCCTTTAAGACTAAGCTTTTCCCACCCTTTTATTACTAAGATCTTCTCAACACTAAACTTTTCCCCATGCCTTGGACTATTGCATGATGTGGGGTGGTGCACTTTTATGAGGAATCCCATTTATGCCTCAGATAAGTGACTTTGTATCAGAGACTTCCTTATTTGTATATTGGCTTAAAGGTTTTGATTTCTACACTATAAAATGGGGCAGACCGGGGGCTTGCTCTCTCTCAGTTCCTGAAATTAGCATTGCAGAGGAGAAGCAGCCAAGATGGCAGAGTGCTAAAGGAGAAGCCAGTTTGTGCAGAGAGAAGGAGATGGGGAAGAGGTGAATAAGGCTGGTGAGCTAGAAACTTTTGATTCTAGGAAAACTCAGATAAGTC
This sequence comes from Saccopteryx leptura, assembly GCF_036850995.1. NCBI lineage: Eukaryota > Metazoa > Chordata > Mammalia > Chiroptera > Emballonuridae > Saccopteryx > Saccopteryx leptura. Next base: position 64,631,895 of record NC_089507.1, read on the forward strand.
AGTGGCTTTGGGAGCCCTGAATGGAAAGGGAAGTGTTTTCCCACTGTGTGTATTTCTCGCCTGCCAGGTGCGAGCTAGGATTAAATGTAACGGCCCATCAGTTCTTGGCTCCACTGTTTCATTACCATCTGTCTGAATCAAATGCGAACCTGCATGGGCCAGGCGGCTGTGATGGTGGCCGTGGCTACTGGCCTGACGTTTATGCTCAGTGTTTGCTGAAGAAACAGATAAATACATCTCCTCTGCCTGTTCATCAGCGCCTGGTGAGTGCTGTCAGCTGCATCATTATGCAGTTTAGCCTTTACTGCTGCTCACAACTAACATACACAAATGACCCCCTCCCCATACAGCCTACTGTCCACAAAAGCCACTTAAATAAATAAAAACACATTTTAGGTTGATAGTGATAAGTTCTGAAGAGAAAAAACAAAAGAGCAAGGGCAGTGGTCCCCAACCCCCGGACCGATACTGGTCCGCAGAGAAAGAATAAATAACTTATATTATTTCCGTTTTATTTATATTTAAGTCTGAATGATGTTTTATTTTTAAAAAATGACCAGATTCCCTCTGTTACATCCGTCTAAGACTCACTCTTGACGCTTGTCTCGTAAGTTCGACAATTATATTTAAAAATACCGCAGTTTTTATGCTGGTCGCATCATTTTATTTTGTGCATTTATCCTTCCCACCCTAAAGGCCAGTCTGTGAAAATATTTTCTGACATTAAACCGGTCTGTGGCCCAAAAAAGGTTGGGGACCACTGAGCAAGGGGATAGGAAGTGTAGGTAGTCTTCTGTATATGAAATTTTAAAAACTGGCTAGGAAAAGCCTCTTTGAGAATGTGATATTTAGGAAAGGACTTGTGTTGAAGGACTAAGACATAATTCAAGGAGAGCACTGCAAGTAAAGGGACTGTAAATGCAAAGGTCCTGGGGTAGGAGTCTGCCCAGCCTGTTGAGGGGCAAGGAGGAGGCCAGGGGGGCTGAAAAGGGGTGTGAGAAGAGCAGCCACAGACAAGACCAGATCATGGAGTGCTGAGAAGGTAGGAGTGGCACTTTTAGTTTCCACCAAGCCTCTTGTGAAGACCCTGGAGGGTTTTGAGCAGAGGAACGACATGACTGAATATATGTTGTAAGAAGATCACTCTGGCAGCTGTGTTGAGAATACAGGGGGCCTTCAGCTAACGACAGTCTTGACATAGGAAGTTTTGAGTTTATGACGCTCACTCCCATAAAAACAAATTGAGACGTGTTTCAGCTTATGCCATCAGCATCGTACTTACAAACTAGCCTGGGACAATACTTTAAGGTAGAGAGGCCTGCAACCGATCCTGTACCCTCTACATTAGCTGCTTCTTGAGATGAAACACCTGTAGTACAGGTAGAATCATCTCCAGTGTCTCCTGCATGTTCCTTAGGCAATCCTGATTCACCTGACCCAGTATCTCCAGCACCTTCTGCAGGTTTTCCTGCCTCTCCACCTTCCTCCTCCCAATAGGTCAACTTGCAATGCCCTTCCAGTGTAAGCCAACCACAGGAATAAAAGGACTTTTTTCTTATACTCATTTTTTTGTCATATTTTTCTACTACTACAGTACAGTGTATTTATGTCCTTTTCCTTTTTCTGTGGCTTAGTTGTGTTTTTATGTTCTAGATTATGATTTTACAACTGTTAGGATAGGTAAATGACTTAGGCTAGGCTGTGTTTTTTTGTTGTTGTTGTTTTTTGTTGTTTGTTTTTTACAGAGACAGAGCGAGTCAGAGAGAGGGATAGACAGGGACAGACAGACAGGAACAGAGAGATGAGAAGCATCAATCATTAGTTTTTAGTTGCACATTGTGACACCTTAGTTGTTCATTGACTGCCCTCTCATATGTGCCTTGACCGCGGGCCTTCAGCAGATCGAGTAACCCCTTGCTCAAGCTAGTGACCTTGGGTCCAAGCTGGTGAGCTTTGCTCAAGCCAGATAAGCCCGCGCTCAAGCTGGTGACCCCGGGGTCTCGAACCTGGGCCCTCCGCATCCCAGTCCACTGCGCCACCACCTGGTCAGGCTAGGCTGTGTTTTGACTTACTCCACCCCCTGTACTCTGAAGGAGGCAAAGGAATAGTACACTTAACCAATTGTCACTGCCCTATAAATTACAGTCAGATAAAAATGAAGCACATAGAAATTAAACTAGTCCCTGGTGACTACCTATCTTCCTATTCTGGTCACTATGGTTACACACAGAGATCTGATCTCCCAAATACACATTAGGGTTGGTAACAATGGCAGTATGTATAGACATAGTAGGAAAATTTTTATTAACTTTATTAACTTAAATTCTCCTAAAATATATATATATACATAAAACAGAATGGTTTTCTGAATTACAGCTTTGGCAGTGAATACAGGTCACCATAAAAAAAATGAGCCTCAACTTTCTGTGGCAGCTTTTATTTTTCCCTAACAAGAGTCTATTTTTCCTACAGAAGTTCATTTAAATGAGATACACATCAGGTTTCTTTCAAATTGCCAAAACTCATGATTCCCATAACTACAGATAAGAAGTAAAATGAGCAGAAGAACAACACGTCAACTTCAATACTCAAGGTCATCTCAAATCCTGAAGAGCCCCAGCTTTCTGTGACAGGAACATTTTGATGGTAAATACTTGAACTAAAATCTGGGCAAATGTGCTCGAATTTTTCATCTTCCAATTCTTAATTCTTTAGCAGTGTAAGACTCTCATGTAAATCTAATTATGTAGTAACAAGACCTGAGAGAGTTTTGTGAAAGTCTCCGACTTTCAAATTCCTAGATAAAATTCATTTGCAATTTTGTATTCTATTATCTGTATTTTTCTTTGTTTCTTCTGTCTTCTTTTCTTTCCACAAGTTCCCAAGGACAATCCCTAAAAAAACTATTATTCCTATTGTTCGGTTGGAGGCAAATTTATGCCAACAGTCCTCGGGCCTGTGGATGTCCAGGGTGTAAATCTGGAAGAGAGGAACACAGTGCGGCGTCAGGACTCGTCTGAGCTTCTGGCATCACAAACGCATCACTAGAGAAGATGTCAGCATTTTGTGATAGAATTTTAAGCAATGGGAAGCCCAAATGGTTTCCCAATGTAGACAAATCTATCATACCTGTCATCTAAGCTGTGCCCTAAAAATTTCCCCAGGAGGGCTACATGAATGCTTTGAGAAGCAACCCATGCTCTTTTTAATTATTATATTTAGAAAACTCTTTCTTCCACTGACTGATCTAAAATCTGCTTCCTACAGCTCCTACCCTTCAGTTCCAGCTTTACGGTTTGGAGCAATGTTTCTCAGCAGAAGAACAAGTCACATTTGGGCAGGACAACACTATTGTGCAGGGCTCTCTAATGAGCTGAAAGATATTTCATATATCTCTGGTCATCACCAAAAGCCTGTAGTGAGCCCTTCCCAGTTTATTTATGATCACAAATACCCCCAAACAGATCATCGACATGATCCTATGGTTGCTGGTTGAGCCCAAAGTCACTGGCTTAAGCCCAAGGTTGCTGGCTTAATTAAGGAATCACTGGGGTGGCTGAAGCTCCCCCAATCCCACCAAGGCAAGTATGAGAAGCAATCAGTGAATAACTAAAGTGACGCAACTACAAGCTGATGCTTCTTATCTCTCTCCCTCAATTAAAAAAGAAAGAAAAACTCCCATACATGTACAAATCTCCTTCCCACTGCCACATAGACAAAGAAATGCTAGCAACCAGATTTACAGCTGGTGACCCAGGACGAATATACTCCTATTTCTCCATGGTAGTCCTGCAATGTATCAGCAGCCTCATGTGCCCGTCTTACTCTTCCCTAGGCTTAAGCATCAGCACCCTGTTTCCCCAGCTTTTCTTATTGTGGCCCGCAGACTTAAAATCATCATGATTTCCTTTCTTTTCAAATACTGGAAGGCTACATCCATCCTAGGTATCATGTCAATGACAGGAGAGAGGACCACACAAACACTTGAGAATATAAAGTGGGTTCCAAATATACTGCTTACAAAAATCAGGAGATATTTCAAAATGAATATGAAGCTATAAAATATCCCCTAATTTTTGTGCAGTGTATTTGTTATATTTGTGATTGTCCTCATAATTTTTTTCCACTTATATCCAGGTGCTTAAATATTGCTACATCTTCATTTCCCTAACCAATCAACTGATGATGATAATCCCACAGAGCTTAGTTATGGATGCTGGCAAATTCTGAGGAGGAAAATGGTGACATCTGAGCATCCTAGAGCATCACCAATTCCTATCTTTTAGCTTTCCTAGTGAGGGAAACGGTGAAGGTGTTCCAGCATGGGGTTTACTTTATAGACATCAGATTTTATTTTATTTTTTTATTTTTATTTTTTGTATTTTTCTGAAGCTGGAAACAGGGAGAGACAGTCAGACAGACTCCCGCATGCGCCCGACCGGGATCCACCCGGCATGCCCACCAGGGGCGATGCTCTCTGCCCACCAGGGGGCGATGCTCTGCCCCTCCGGGGCGTTGCTCTGCCGCGACAAGAGCCACTCTAGCGCCTGGGGCAGCGGCCAAGGAGCCATCCCCAGCGCCCGGGCCATCTTTGCTCCAATGGAGCCTTGGCTGTGGGAGGGGAAGAGAGAGACAGAGCGGAAGGAGGGGGGGTGGAGAAGCAGATGGGCGCTTCTCCTATGTGCCCTGGCCAGGAATCGAACCCCGGTCCCCCGCACGCCAGGCCGACGCTCTACCGCTGAGCCAACCGGCCAGGGCCAACATCAGATTTTAGTTTCCTTCACACCATGTTATACAAGTTTCACTCACACTGATAAGTTACTAGCAATAATCTGTGTAAAACAGATCATTAAATATAGATTCACTAACTTCTGTCTGAAGAAAATAACAGTAACAGTATGCAAAAATAGTCCATCTATTTAATTAATATAAAAATACATTCACCTAATTATTAATAAAAAATTAGGGTAGCTTAGTTGGTTAGAGCTTCATCCCGATATGCCAAGGTTACGGGTTCAATCTCTGGTCAGGGCACATACAAGAATCAATCAATGAATGCATAAGTAAGTGAAACAACAAATCGATATATTTTCTTCTTTCTCTCTAAAACCAATTTACAAATTAGATTTAGTTCATTGTGTACAAGTCAGTAATATAGATTCATAATATCAGCTCGTAGGACCTGGGGTGCTGGCCTTGGTGTCTATGCCAGTGAGATCTAAACCTTTGAATAATTAATATGCTAAGCATCACTAGAATCCTCTGTTTTAAAATAAAGTGTGTTGATCATTTGCTTTCAGGTAATTCATTTCAACCCACAACTTTCAGACATCACTGAAATTTTTCCAGACACAAATCAGAAGTAATTCCAGAAAAATCAGAGGGAAAAAAAAATCTAGATTTAGTTTTAGATAATTTATCTGAAATAATATACGATAAGTTGGGGCAGTTCAAGGCAGTGCAAGCCAAGTGTTTAAGAAGTACCTTGCTTGGTAAACGCAGGCCGTTTCATTTAAATGACATTTGTAATTTATACCAACGAAGAATGAGGGAAAGAAGAAGATGGTCAAACCTGGTGAGTCAGATGGGCTCCGACAGCAGCCAGGGCAGTGTAGTAGGGCGCGGTCTGACCGGTGTTCACCCCCACCAGGCCCAGCGCCCCCAGCATTGCTACACTGAAGCCGCTAAGCCACTGCTTGGTGTTCTCATGAAACCTCAGTGCCGTGGACTTAACACCAATCAGAACATCTTCTATCTTGTCCTAGCATCAGAAAGTAAGAAGAAACTATTTTTTTATTGACATACCATAAAAATCACCATTTTGAAGTATACATTCAGTGGTTTTCACATATTTACAAGGTTGTATAACAATCACCACTGTCTGATTCCACAGGTCATTGTCTTTTAAAGAACATTTATATATAAACAAAAATACACTCCATGAGCTGTGAAAGATGACAGTAACTCAGAAACATGGGTTGATCAGAAATAAATATGCAGGCCAAATCAAAGTTACCGTAAGTATTACTGCTAAAATTATCTTCCAGCCCTATTTCAACATGTCGTTTTAACATGTCGTTATTGTACTCTTATAATTCTGTAATGACTTTTTTCTTTTTAACAGAGACAGAGTCAGAGAGAGGGATAGATAGGGACAGACAGACAGGAAGGGAGATGAGAAGTATTAATTCTTCGCTGTGGCACCTTAGTTGTTCATTGATCTCTTTCTCATATGTGCCTTGACCAAGCAGCTACAGCAGCGCGAGTGAACCCTTGCTCAAGCCAGTGACCTTGGGCTTTAAGCCAGTGACCCTGTGCTCAAGCTTGTGACCTCAGGGCCTCGAACTTGGGTCCTCTGCGTCCTAGTCCGACACTGTATCCACTGTGCCACTGCCTAGTCAGGCTGTGATGACTTTTAACTATACCTTTTCTACATCAGAAGAAAAACTCAATTCAAATTCTTCACATAGCACCTCCTTATTGCAGAGATCTCAAATCTCAATAATTGCCTGTGCATTTTCGTTTCAATCTTGTTAAAATCACCGATGTAGAAAAATGCTCACTTACCACCTGGCCACATTCATTCACTAACTCAATTTATTCCTTGCTTCTCCCATCAAATCCTTTCTATTTATGGTAGAGTTCGGTTCTGATGATGCACTCACATCTAGCTGACTGGTTTCCCCCAGCAACTTGACCTGCAAGCATTTCCATATGGTCCTGTATATCAGAGGCTGCATGCTGAACTCTGTGCCCACCTGTAGGCAGGCGGCTATCTTCTGGAGTCCCAAATACAAATAATAATAATGAGTGTGGGGTTTGTATATGTTTTTCCTTTCATACAGCAAACGCCTTGAGGGTGCAAACTGTGTCTTTAGTTATGTGGACTACAAAAGTGTCAGTGAGTAGCCTGACCAGGCGGTAGTACAGTAGATAGAGCCTGAGTGAGGGCTCACCTGGCTTGAGCATGGGCTCACCAACTTTAGTGCAGGGTTGCTGGCTTGAGTGTGGGATCACAGGCATGACCCCATGGTCTCTGGCTTGAGCCCAAAGGTCACTGGCTTGAAGCCCAAGGTCACTGGCTTGAGCAAGGGGTCACTCACTCTGCTGTAGCCTCCTGGTCAAGGCACATATGAGAAAGCAATCAATGAACAACTAAGGTGCTGCAATGAAGAACGGATTCTTCTCATCTCTCTCCCTTCCTGTCTGCCCTTACCTGTCCCTCTCTGTCTCTTTGTCTCTGTCACACACACAAAAAAAGTGTCTGTGAGTACGTATATGGTGTTTCACTGAAGAAGTTAATATAACTGGAGTACAGCTATCCTGACCTCTGGTTTCAGGACTTACTGCAAAAAGTATAGGCATCTCTTCCAAACTATTAAGTTTCACTTCAGGAACTCAGGCTGGTTACAGATCTATCAGCTTTTTCATGATAATACAAATGTGGTGGGGGAAAGGGGTTAATGAAAGAAAGCAGGACAAAATCCAGACTAAAATATTAGAAAAAAATTTCATTAAATCATGACATAGTTTTTAAGTAAATGATTGAGAATACATAGTCATATTTTAGAAAAAATTTTTCATAGTTTATAAATGTAAAAGAAAATTAAGAACATAAACCAAGAAAAGTTAAACAGAGGTTTTTTATTAAACTTGCAAAAAGGCAGTATTCAAAATTATAAACATGTTTATATCCCTTAACTAAGTAATATCACTCTGAAAGATTTGCCTGAAAAGCTCATAGTCATAAAGGCATTAGCAATTAGAACAATATTATTTATAATTGCAGAAACTCAGAAACAACTTATATGGCCAAAATAGACAAATTGTTAAAAAAATATGGTGTATTAACTCAATGGATTATTATGTAGTCTTAAAGCGATAACGACAAAAAATAGGTAAAAGTATAAGAAAACGTTCATTGCCTTTACTAGGAAAAAAAAGCTGCCTAGTACAAAAATTAGAGGCATTGCCTGACCAGGCGGTGGTGCAGTGGATAGAGTGTCAGACTGGAATGCGGAGGACCCAGGTTCGAAACTCTGAGGTCGCCAGCTTGAGCACGAGCTCATCTGGTTTGAGCAAGGCTCATCAGCTTGGACCCAAGGTCACTGGCTTGAGCAAGGGGATCACTCGCTCTGCTGTAGCCTCCCAGTCAAGGCACTTATGAGAAAATAATCAATGAGCAACTAAGGAGCCGCAACAAAGAATTGATGCTTCTCATCTCTCTCCCTTCCTGTCTGTCTGTTCCTATCTGTCCCTCTCTGACTCTCTCTGTCTCTGCCACACACACACACACACACACAATTAAGAATATTTGTTAAAAAAAAAAATTAGAGGCATCAACAGAAGGGCAGGAGAAGGTAGTGGTTAAAAGCACAGACCAGAGTGCGGAGGACCCGGGTTCGATTCCAGGCCAGGGCACACAGGAGAAGCGCCCATTTGCTTCTCCACCCCTCCGCCGCGCTTTCCTCTCTGTCTCTCTCTTCCCCTCCCGCAGCCAAGGCTCCATTGGAGCAAAGATGGCCCGGGCGCTGGGGATGGTTCTGTGGCCTCTGCCTCAGGCGCTAGAGTGGCTCTGGTCGCAACATGGCGACGCCCAGGATGGGCAGAGCATCGCCCCCTGGTGGGCAGAGCGTCGCCCCATGGTGGGCGTGCCGGGTGGATCCAGGTCGGGCGCATGCGGGAGTCTGTCTGACTGTCTCTCCCTGTTTCCAGCTTCAGAAAAATGAAAAAAGAAAAAAAAAAAAAAAAAAAAAAAAAAAAGCACAGACCCTTGAGATTGTTTGGGCTTGAATCTCAGCTCTGCCACCCACTCTGTGACATGGACAGATTACTGGCCCATGCACGTTTCCTTATCTGTTAAATGATGATAATAAAAGTACCTTCCTCTCAGAATGTTATGGGTTAAATTAGTATTTGCAAGGTATTTACTTATTTATTTTTAATTTTCATTTATTTTCAGTGAGAGAGGAAGGGAGAGGAAGAGAGGGGGAGGGAGAGGAAGAGAAGGGGAGGGAGAGGAAGAGAGACAGAAACATCAATCTGCTCCTATATGTGCCCTGACTGGGGATCAAACCAGCAACCTCTCCTCTCTAAACAACTGAGCTATTTGGCCAGGGCTTTTTTTCTTTTAAGATTTTATTTACTGATTTTAGAGAGAGGAGAGAGAAAGGCGGGGGTGGGAGAAGCAGGAAGCATCAAGTCATAGTTGCTTCTCATATGCGCCTTGACCAGGCAAGCCCGGGGTTTCAAACCGGCGACCTCAGCATTCCAGGTTGATGTGCTACCACGGGTCAGGCTTGCAAGGTATTTAAAAACAGTACCTGGCATATGGTAAATACAATTTAAATTATAAAATAATAAAATAAATGAATTGATCTCTATGGTAAATAAATGTGCACATGAAACAGAAATATTTTGTTGGCACCATGAAAGTATAAATGATTTTTTTTTTTAGAAAAAAAATCTTTTGCTTTAGTTTGATTCTTAAAAGTTTGTTTGTTTTTTTTAAAAAACAACTAAACCAGCCTGACCTATGGTGGTGCAGTGGATAGAGTGCTGACCTGGAATGCAGAAACCCTGGGCTTGTCTAGTCAGCGTACATACAACACAACCAATGAACAGTTAGAATAAAGCAACTGCTATACTTCTCATTCCCCCCCCCCCCTCTCTCTCTCTCTCTCTGCAAAATCAATAAATGAAATCTTAAAAAAATAAATAAATAAAAGTTAAAAGATGGTATTTCTTTACCTGATGGGCATAGATAGTATCATACATGAGTGTCCACATAATTCCAGAAAAATAAAGAGGCAGGCAAACAGATGGATCACAGGAGCCCTTGACGGCAGACCATCCCAGCAGTGCTCCCCAGTTAAAAGTGAAGCCTGCAGAAGTGAAGCAGAAAGGGAGGTGGAGTCTAAACGCACTTCAGAATTCCACAGAGAAGGAGAGCGGCATCAGCATGTAGTAAGTGCTTCGTGTAGTAGGCTCTGTACATGCTGTTGTCAAATCTCTCTTTTCCTTAAATCTCTCAGCTCTGCGGCAGTTATTAGCTACAATTTATAAAAGAGAAAACTGGTACAGTGAGGTTAACAATTAAAACACCATAGCTAAAAGAAAGAACAGTATCCCCTGATAAATAGGTTTCATGAGAACAACGTTCATCCTATGTAGTGTGGTGTCTGGCACAATCAATAAACAGTATATGCTGGGGTCTGAACTTAGACCTGAGTCAAAATCCTGTGATCTTTCCATTATCACTCTACTTCCCCTATAATAAGCCAGAGAAACAAGAGTATAGACATGAACCCTTATTTGTTCCACAAGCCCATCCTCTCTGAAGACTGTAAACAAACATCTACATCCTGACAATTCCTAAATCTCTATGTGTAAGCTTGATTGCTTCCCTAAGCTTCAGACAAGATACTGAACTATCTGCCGACCATCTCGACCCACAAGTCCCTCTGGTACCTCAAACTCAGTGGGTCTTGAGTGCCTTTTCTCAGAAACCCTTTCTCCTCTGTGGCCTATTTCCACCTGGAATCTCTCTGCGGCCGGAGGGCCTCTCCCTGCGGTCCCACGTGTGCCTGCATGCCAGAGCGCTGCCCTGCTCATCTGCTGGCTCCTTCTCGGACTCCTTCAAGAGGGTGAATGTGTTTAGTTACTTTTATTTTCCTAGTATCGTTGTGGCTTCTGGCACAAAGTAAAAGTCAGGGGATCGATAAATATTTGAAGTAACTATACCAGTTTTAAAAATATTGTTTTCCACATTGATAGACATAGAGAAAGGGGGGAGAGAGGGAGAAAGAGTGAGAGAGAGAAGGGGGAGGGAGGGAGAGGGAGAGGGAGTGGGGGAGAGAGAGAGAGAGAGAAAGAGGGGGGGCATCAATTTGTTGTTCCGCTTAGTTGTGCACTCATTGGTTGCTTCTCATACGTGCCCTGACCGGGAATGGACCCTGTGACCTTGGTGCACCTGGACGATGCTCTATCCACTGAACCTCTCAGTCAGGGCCCCTATACTATCTTATAGATAGAAAATGCTTGTCTTCCTTTTACCAAAAGATTCCCAGGTCAGTTGAGAATATAATGCCCTATTTTCTTTTTTTAATAAAAAGAAACAACACTGAATGAGAGGATCTTACACTAAGTTTAGTATTCTACTACAACTTCCCAGCCAGGCTCACATCAATCTCCGGAGTATCTTTAGATTCTTTTTTTCTTTCTTTCTTTCTTTATTTCATTTTTCCGAAGCTGGAAACGGGGAAGCAGTCAGACTCCCGCATGCGCCCGGCCGGGATTGACTCAGCATGCCCACCAGGGGGCGATGCTCTGCCCCTCCGGGGCGACGCTCTGTTGCATCCAGAGCCATTCTAGCACCTGAGGCAGAGGCCACAGAGCCATCCCCAGCGCCCGGGCCATCTTTGCTCCAATGGAGCCTTGGCTGTGGGAGGGGAAGAGAGAGACAGAGAGGAAGGAGAGGGGGAGGGGTGGAGAAGCAGATGGGCGCTTCTCCTATGTGCCCTGGCCAGGAATCGAACCCGGGACTCCTGCACGCCAGGCCGACACTCTACCGCTGAGCCAACCGGCCAGGGCCTAGATTCTTCTTTTATTTACTGAAGAAAAAAATAGTTCAAAGAACTAAGACAGTTCTAAGAACATTTTATTCAAGGAATAGAAAAGACTAGTAGATAGATGTGCAACAACTTTTCTTACCTACCTATCTTCCTCTTTTTCTACTAATAAACACTTACTGAATTCCTGCAATGTATCAAGTGCTATGTTAGAAGCTAAGCTGTCCATATGTAAAGAATATTTTATCTTTTAGGCATTTACAGTTTACTTTGGGGAGACAGAGCAGGCTCTCAGAATCTCCTTGCTGAATCAATGCTGTAGAAATGAGTAAGGGCCTCGTTTAAGTACTATGGGAACCCAGAGTGATATAACTTTCCTGGGAGTGCTGAAGAAGGCTTCACAGAGAGGGAGCCCTGAGAAGTCAGCTGAGTTATCACACATACTTTGAACCCTTGTTCTCCTGCTCAGAGTGCTTTCTACTGCAATCCCCAAATCTTCAAGGAATCTAGATCAACCACCTAAAGAGAGAAGTAGGTCCGACTGGTGGTGGTGCAAGAGATAAAAAGTCAACCTGAGGTTGCTGGTTCAAAACCCAAAGGACGCTGGGTCTGAGTGCGGGCTCGTCAGTGTTGGCTCGCTGGCTATGAGCAGGGGATCATCCACACGATCCCAAAGGGGCCAGCTTGAGCCCAAAGGTCACTGGCTTGAGCAAGGGACACTGGGTCGCCCCTAGTCAAGGCACGTACAAGAAGCTCAGTGTACAAGTGAAAGCAACTATGAGTTGATGCTTCTCACCCTCTCACTCTCTCTTTCCCTTCTGTCTGTTTTTCTCAATCTCTCAAAATAAAATAAAATAAATTAATTAATTAAAATAAAGAAAGAGGCAGGGTCAAGGCAGCAAATTTTTTTTCTTCATGACATACTTATATTTTTATTTTATTTATTTATTTATTTATTTTTTCATTTTTCCGAAGCTGGAAAGGGGAAGCAGTCAGACTCCTGCATGCGTCCGACCAGGATCCACCCGGCATGCCCACCAGGGGGCGATGCTTTGCCCCTCTGGGGCGTCGCTCTGTTGCATCCAGAGCCATTCTAGCGCCTGAGACAGAGGCCACAGAGCCATCCCCATCTTTGCTCCAATGGAGCCTCGCTGTGGGAGGGGAAAAGAGAGACAGAGAGGAAGGAGAGGGGGAGGGGTGGAGAAGCAAATGAGCACCTCTCCTGTGTGCCCTGGCCAGGAATCAAACCCGGGACTCCTGCACGCCAGGCCGATGCTCTACCGCTGAGCCAACCGGCCAGGGCCCATACTTAGATTTTTAAAAGAGCACTTCAAAAAAAATGTTAATAACCTTAATAAATATGCAAGGTATTTTAGCCAATAAAAATGACTGTTTTTCTTTAAAATATAAAAACCTATTGTTGGTTTGAAAAATTTCATGACTCACTTGACATTTTATCTCTGCCACATTATGCATGCATGTATGTGCATATGGTATTATATCTAAAAGTATAGTTTGAGGGCATCAAGGGAAATAACTGTAATTAATCCAGGCTTACCCAAAACTAATTGAGGCCAGTACGTAATTCTTTTCATTAGCGGGTAGGTGATGACAAGAAGTAGGGATGCTGCTCCAAGAACTATACTGAAATCAAGAAAAACCATTAGTGAGATTAACATCATCATCTCTTACAAATTACTAAATAGGAAAACAAGAGTAACACTAACTGGGAAAATAATTTATCTCAAAATTATATTTTTCTGTTACATAAAATTTTCTTCCTAGACTTTGATTAGGATAAAAGATTAAAAAATATTTTAAGTGTTACAGAATAACCAAACAAAATAACAATAGCTAACAATATAGTGCTCTCACCTATTAGGCACTGGGATGACCGCTTTACATGTCCTAACTCATTATAATCGTCACCACAACCTTAAGAGGCAGGAAGTTTTCATCTACTTGTGTTTTTTTTTGCAGATGAGGAAACTAAAGCTCAAAGAGATTAAGTAATTTGCCAGCTGTCATACAGCTACTCAGTAGCAGGGCCAGGCTTTGAACTTATTATCCACTCTACGTTACTGCCCCTCCAGATTTTGTATGCAAACATTAAGACAGCTAGAAACTGAGGCATCCTAACAGAGAATCAGAGTCAAGACATCCATCCCTATACGTACATGGGGTGTGATTTCTCTAGAAGATAAGGTCACAAAGCCCCATGAAAGGATAATAACATAAGATGTTCTGAGGTACCTCAAAGCTCACTTCACACCCTCCTCCAGCAATACCCTTCCAAAGCGTTTTCATGTGACTGATGCTAGTAGGGCAAGGTATACAATTAAATCCAGTCTTTATACAGTAATGCTTATTTGCTGACCTGCTCCTCTTTTTTTGTCTTATTGAAGCAGTTTGTAAGCGAACATCGGATGCACAGTTTAATTTTGTCTCTTTGAAATATGGAATGAGTCCTTCCACTTTTTTCACCTGTCATGGTTTAAGAACATGATTCTGGGAAACGCCAGTTCCTCTTTCTGCCTAACGAGTATTATCACTTCTGCTCTGAACTACTTCAGAGATACTATCAGCATTAAATCACACAGGGGTGGGCAAAAGTAGGTTTACAACTGTGAGTACAAAAACCAGAGTTTATTCCTGTATCATTATTTATTATTATTTCCAAATGTGAACAACTGTAAACCTACTTTTGCCCACCCCTGTAAAAACAAGTACATCCATGCACATACCTGGAAAACTTATAAGTAAATGTCTGTATCCCTCAGAAACATAGTGCAGTACTAATGGTGGTTCAGAATAAATTAAATGCTGATCTCCTAATTCCTTTGGCTAAAAACATACTTGATTTTACAATGTGTGGTGATTTCCTTATACTTGCTGACCTACAGGTGTTCGATAGGTAGCCAATAACAACTTTATAATAAAGATATTTCAATTTTATTTTATTCTAATTTCTTCCATTTCAAGGGAGAGATTTTATACATGATTATGAAAAACACATTTACTATACCTGTAATAATTCAGACACAGAAGAATACCCAGTGCCAGGGTCAGCTGCCCCCCAAGAAAAACAAAGGACTGAAAAGTTGAAATGTCTCCAGCAGCTATTGGGCGAGTTGCTGTTCTTGCAACCTTGACACATAAAAACAGATACCTAAGCGTTACATGATGGTTCATTTATTTAAACATTTCATCAAGAGACTGGTCCATGTTAAGCACTAAGGCAGAACTATGAATTTAAAATATCAACATTGGAAGTACTGCCAAAAATCAAAGCTTGATATTTAGCCTGACCGGTGGTGGTGCAGTGGATAGAACATTGACCTGGGGTTCCAGACTTGTGTACCCCAAGGTTGCTGACTTGAGCACAGGCTCATCTGGCTTGAGCTCAGGCTCACTGTTTTGAGTGTGAAATCACTGACATGGCCCCATTGTTGTTGGCTTGAGCTCAAAGGTTGCTGTCATGAGTCCAAAGGTCGCTGGCTTGAGCCCAAGGTCACTGGCTTGAGCAAGAAGTCACGTGCTCTGCTGTAGCCCCCCTAGTCAAGGCACATATGAGAAAGCAATCAGCCTGACCAGGCAGTGGTGCAATAAATACAGTGTCAAACTGGGACGCAGATGACCCAGGTTTGAAAACCCAAGGTCACAGGCTTGAACAGTCTCATCCTGCTTGAGTATGGGCTCATCAGCTTGAACGCAGGGTCGCTGGCTTCAGAATGGGATCATAGACATGACCCCATGGTCACTGGCTTGAGCCTAAAGGTCACTGGCTTGAATTGAAGCCCAAGGTCGCTGGCTCGAGCCCAAGTTGCTGGCTTGAGCAAGAGGTCACTTGCTCTGCTGTAGCCCCCCAATCAAGGCACATATGATAACACAATTAACTAAGGAGCTACAATGAAGAATTGATGTGTCTCTTCTCTCTCCCTTCCTGTCTGTCTGTCCTTATATGTCTCTCTCTCTGACTGTCTCTGTCAAAAAAAAATTTTCCCCCATTGATTTGAGAGAGAGAGAGAAGCGTCAACTCATTTCACTTAGCTGTTCCAATAAGTTGTGTACCCATTGATTGTTTCTCATATTAGCCCTGACCAGGGGTTGAACCCATGATCTCTGGCATGCTAGGCTGACATTTTAATCACTGAACAACCTGGCTAGGGCTGACTATTCACTTTTTTATCAGTGTATATATAAGATTATTATAATTTAAAAAAAATTTTTCTTAAGTGAGAAGTGGGGAGGCAGAGAGACAGACTCCTGCATGTGCCCCAACTGGGATCCACCTGGCAAGCCCCCTACCAGGCAATGCTTTGCCCATCTGGGGCCGTTGCTCTGTTGCTTGGCAACCGAGCTATTTTAGTGCTGGATGCGAGGCCACAGAGCCATCCTCAGCACCCAGGGCCAACTTGCTCCAACTGAGCCATGGCTATGGGAGAAGAGAGAGAGAGATAGAGAGAAAGAATAGAGGGAGGGATGGGTGAGGCAGGGAGAAGCAGATGGTTGCTTCTCCTGTGTGTCCTGACTGGGAATGGAACCCAGGACATCCGCATGCTGGGTCAATGCTCTACAACTGAACCAACCAGCCAGGGCCAGATTATTTATTTTATATAATTCACCATAGATTACTTTTCTTTTTTTTTTTTTTGTATTTTTCTGAAGCTGGAAACAGGGAGAGACAGTCAGACAGACTCCCGCATGCGCCTGACCAGGATCCACCCGGCACGCCCACCAGGGGCGACACTCTGCCCACCAGGGGGCGATGCTCTGCCCCTCCGGGGTGTCACTCTGCCGCGACCAGAGCCACTCTAGCGCCTGGGGCAGAGGCCAAGGAGCCATCCCCAGCATCCGGGCCATCTTTGCTCCAATGGAGCCTTGGCTGTGGGAGGGGAAGAGAGAGACAGAGAGGAGGGGGGGCGGGTGGAGAAGCAAATGGGCACTTCTCCTATGTGCCCTGGCCGGGAATCGAACCCGGGTCCCCCCTCACGCCAGGCCGATGCTCTACCACTCAGCCAACCGGCCAGGGCCATGGGTTACTTTTAAAGTGAAAGTTTACTTGACTATTTTCAAGCATTTAATGGTCTTGTGCTTGTTATAGCAAGCTAGAAAAAAAGGCGAAAAGGTAGACCTTTCTCTTGAGAAAATAATGCTCAGCTGAAAAATAAATAATTATACACATGTGACAATATACATAAAAAATAATCCAGATAAATACAACATATCAAACCTTTGTTCTTTTTTTAAAATTGGATTTATTGAGGTGACCTTGGTAAGTAAAATTATATAGGTTTCAGGTGTACAACTCTATAACACATCATCTGTATATTGCATTGTGTTCATCACCCCAAGTCAAGTCTCCTTCCATCACAATAATGTACCAAACTTTAAAGTTTTCTTTGTGGGTTTAGAAGAGGAGATAAGGAGGACTTGCCTTCTTATCCTTTCCATTTCTGTACTATATGAATTTTTCAGAATAAATGTATTATTTTTCTAAGGAGAAAAAAAGAATAAAATTATGCTTTGAAAAGAAATAATTATAACAAATGCTAACAGAGCTGCCTATGTTCATTTAAATTAAAATTTCATTTATATGCCTGACCAGGTGGTGGCGTTGGATAGAGCGTCGGACTGGGATGTGGAGGACCCAGGTTCGAGACCCCAAGGTCGCCAGCTTGAGCGCGGGCTCATCTGGCTTGAGCAAAGCTCACCAGCTTGGACCCAAGGTCACTGGCTTGAGCAAGGGGTTGCTCAGTCTGCTGAAGGCCCCTGGTCAAGGCACATATGAGAAAGCAATCAATGAACAACTAAGGTGTCGCAACAAAAAACTGATGATTGATGCTTCCCATCTCTCTCTGTTCCTGTCTGTCTGTCCCTATCTATCCCTCTCTCTGACTCTCTCTCTGTCTCTGTAAAAAAAAAAAAAAGATTTGATTTACATATGAATAGTTAGTGCTCTGATAAATGTTGCAAAGGAAGGGATGACAGTTGTTTTAGACACTCAAAGGTTTGCGCAGATTGTTCACTTCACTGCTAACATCCTTACTGTAGCTTTCTAAATCCTAATTCATTTCATAAAAGTGAAGTACACACCTTGCCCCACTTCTGCTCTTGTGCTGAGAAAGGAAGTGCGCTGCACTGTGTAACACCAGCTATTCATTCAACTGGCATTGACATTTTTTAAGCTGGATTTCAGTGAGGACACTAAGTGATCTTGTTGCTCTATGTAGCATTCAAAAGTGATGCTACCATGTAACTCTGCAGACTTTAGAGGAGCCTCTCTTCCTTTTGAGGATGAAACTACCTTTTTATCGTAGTCCCGGTCCCACATGTCATTAATAGTACAGCCTGCTCCACGCATCAGAACAGCTCCAGTGCCAAAGAGAGATAACATGTACCAATCTGGAAAACAGCCCGGTTCAGCTGCCAAACCAATGCTCCAGGTACACGGCAGATATAGCAGCCAGGTTCCTAAGCAAAAATAAAAAGACAAAAAGGTACAAATTCAAGTTAGTTAACTGTTTTCATTTGTTTAAACACTGCGCCCAAAGAAGTAAAAACAAAAACAAAAACAAAAAAATCCCAAAGTCAAAAACACATGACAAAACTGAGACAATAAATTTGCAACTCATGTCACAAAGGACTATTCTCCTTAATACACAGGGTTCCCAGAAACTGAAAAGAGATCAATAAGAGTTCAACAGAAAAATGGACAAAAAACAAAACAGAAGCTCACAGAAAGAAATGCAAATGGCTCTTATACTGTACATGTGAAAAGATGATCAATTTTGAGAAATACACATTAAACTTCTATTGCGGTAACGGTTTTCACCTATCAGATTGCCAAATCCCAAAGTCTGACAATACATCCTGGAGAGTCAGATGCTTTCATGTATTTCTGATGAGGTTACAAAATGGTCCAACACTTATGGACAATCTGAAAAATTTAATACACATGTGTGTGTACACATTCACACACACACAATACATACAATACATTTGAACGTTAGTACTGTCAGGAAGGATATATTAGACACTTGTCTCCAGGGAGAACTGGTTGGCTGAGAGACTTAGTTTTCACTCTATGCTCTTGTACCTTCTCAATTTTGTATTATATGCCTGTATTACCTGCTCAAATTAAAACTTTCTTTACTGTTAGTAGTATAATACAATAAAATGGTCTTGGGGTAGGGAGATTATTAACCTACTGTTTTTTAATATTTTGAAACTACACGCACAAATGGGCTTAGTTCTTGGCATTTAGCCCATAAACTACTGAAATTAAGTAAAACCAAATACAGTAGTCCTCACTTATCTGCAGAGAATATGTTCCAAAACCCCCAGTGGATGCTTGAAACTGGATAGTACCGAGTCCTACATATGCTATGTTTTTTCCTATACATACTTACCTATGATAAGGTTTAATTTATAAATTAGGCAGAGTAAGAGATTAACAACTAATAATAAAATGTAACAATTTATTATAACAAAGCTATGTGAATGTGTTCACTTGTATCAGGGGATCCTGCAGAAGTCATTGTAGAGGCTCAATGCTTTCTGGCACAACACAATGCCGTTGGTTGGAACTTGTTTCCTGTTCATGTCTTCCATCCACAAATTTAATGCCTTTTTCATCTCACTAAGCAGTTATCATGCACTCTGAATGCAACTTTTTTTTCTTTTCCAAGTGAGAGTAGTGGTGATAGACAGACTCCTATATGCACCCTGACTGGGATCCACCCAGCAACCTCTGTCTGGGGCCGATGCTTTGCCTATTTAGGGCCACACTTGCAACTGAGCTATTTTTAGCGCCTGAGGCAGAAGGTCCATGGAGCTATCCTCAGCATCTGGGGCTCACAAGCTGAATCAATCAAGCCATGACTGAAGAGAGAGGGAGAGAGAGAAGGAGAGGGGGAGGGGTGGAGAAGCAGATGGCTGCTTCTCCTATGTGCCCTGACTGGGAATTGAACCTGAGACATCCACATGCTGGGCCGATGCTCTACCACTGAGCCAGCCAGCCAGGGCTAACTTTTATAGTTTGAATTGCAGCAGCAAAACTAGCATAGATTTCTTCTTGCTTCCTCATAATGTCAGATAGAAAATTCAAACTTACTGTATGTAGACCTTAGCCACCTCGCATACGATTTTTTTCTTTCCTTATTAAGTTGAGAACTTTCATCTTTTCACTTAAAGGAGGCACTTCCAGCTTCTTTTTGGCATATCTGAATTGTCAGTATCACTACTCTTGGCTTTGGGGCCACTATTAGGTAAACAAAGGTTAATTGAACACAAGCACTGCAATATGCAACAGCTACTAAGTAATGGGTGAGTAGTGTGTACAGTGTGAAATTACTGGAAAAGGGACGATTCACACCCTGGGCAGAGAGGGATGGTACAAGATTGCATTATGCTATTCAGAGTGGTATGCAATTTAAAACTTATGAATTGTTTATAAAGTTACTCTGGAATTCTTTATTTAATATTTTTAGACCACAGTTGACCATGGGTAATTGAAACCGCAGAAAGTGAAACTATGAATAAGCGGGTACTACTGTAGATTGCATGAATAAGAGATTTCACATATGAACTTTAATAGGTATCTTACTTTGAAAAGAAAGTCTTTCAACAAATGTTTGGGTATGGGTGCCTTTTAGGGAAATTCTGAGTTTTCCTTCCCTATTTAGCAATATAAGAAAAAAAAGAGATATGTGGCTAAAGAAAGATTAGATCCTGTACAAAAATGGTCAAATGACAACATCCTTATAATCATGTTTAACTTCATTAAGTTTAAGTTTTATTCATTTGCAAATATTTATAAAGCACATATTTTGTGCCAGGGCTGAGCTAGAAACTGGGAATACAATGGTGACTGAGAGCTGGTTTCTGACTTTTATAAATCAAAAGGAAGAAACATAGTTAAATAAACAGTAATAAACAGATCAATCAACAAGAGCAAGCACAGGGTCCTACAAAGCTATAAAAGAGTGTCACTCAAGTTAACTGGGAAGAGAACAGGGAGAACCCAGGAAGATTTTTCCAAAAGGGACTTAAACTCACACAGCATAAAAGGTAAGGAAAAGCTAAAAGTGAGAAATGATCAGTCTGGACCTATTATAAATAATGATAGCTAATGTGGAGGAGGAATAGTTTCCTCTACCTTCCTAGGCTCTTTTGGCTAGCCTAATAACTAAATCTACATGGGACAGATTAGTAAGAGAAAATTAACCAAATACAATTACATATATATGTACAGGAAACTCCATATACATGAGAGTCAGAGATCCCCGCCCCATACATTCAGATGGTCCCACACATCTGAATGCATTTCCATGCGCTGCAATGGCAATGCCATCATCTAGATTACCTGGGGGTCAGCCTCTACCATTCCCACCCCGCTGTCTAGGAGAGGTTCGGTGACAGATGGTAAAATGAAGTATATATGACATCCTGAGCTAAAGAATGAGGTAAAAGCTCTGGGGCTTTTAAAAGAACCCCAGAAAGGGGGCTAATTCACAGATGGATAAGAAGAGATGTTCAGTAGTTTGATGTGTGCCCTGTCCTCTAAACAGGTCATTAAAAGTTATTTTTTGTTAATAACTCTTGTTTGGAACAAGTCCCCCAGTTTAAAATTTAAGGAAGAGGTAAAAGTTTCTCTTGAGTCTGCAAAGTCTCTATTACCTTCCGCTCAAAATAATCCCCATACCACAGAGGCACATCTTAGAGCAGCCTAGTCTGAACCCTCCGCTAACATCTACTGAATGAGAAATGCCAGGTAGTATTCTAAATGCTTTATATGTGTAAATTTACTTAACCCTCAAAAACACCCTTATAAGACAGTCACTATAACTATTCCTATTTTACACATAAGTTAACAGATATGCAGAGGTTAAAACAAAGTTTAAGTACTTCTTTATAACTCAGAGGGAGAGAGGGGCAGCTGGTTGATATGAAAAGAAAAAAAAAACAACAACAACAAACCCATGACTTCACAGGCATTATTTTCCTGCTGCAATTAGAACTAAAGGCTCCATTTAAAAAACAATTCTAGAGAAAGATGTGGAACCACCAACAGCATTTTGTTTCAAGAACAAGATTTCCCTGGCTTTAAGTCTGTAATACAGATGCATTCACTTACTAATAGGAATCTGTAAATCACCTTACAAATGAGAAGCGTTCCTATAATGAAAGAAAAAAGTCATACTTCCTGTTTGATGTCTGCCACTCGTAAGTGGAGTGACCCCAAACACTAACTATAATAAACTTTAAAACTCCTTCTTTATCACCTGTAAATGAGGGGAAAGATATCTACCTTTCACAGTTATGAGAAAAATATATTGGTGATGAAAACACACATGATAATAAAAAATACATAGTGCTTACTATGTGCCACGTGCTGTCAGATAACACTTTTTTTTTGTGACAGATACAGAGAGAGGGACATATAGGAACAGACAGGAAGGAAGAGAGATGAGAGGCATCAATTCTTTGTTGTGGCACCTTACTTGTTCACTGATTGCTTTGACTGGGGAGGGGGGGCTACAGCAGGGTGAGTTACCCTTTGCTCAAGCCAGGGACCTTGGGCTCAAGCAGTTGAGCCTTGCTCAAACCAGATGAGCCTGTGCTCAAGCTGGCTGGCAACCTCAGGATTTTGAACCTAGGTTCCCCGCGTCCTAGTCCGATGCTCTATCTGCTGTGCTACCGCCTGGTCAGGCAGATAATACTTTTGATTTTCACAACAAATCTATGAGATAGGCACTAATTTTATTATAACCAGATATGTTTCAGAAAAAATGTTTACTGTAGAAAAAAGGAAAAACTCTCCGGGAGGTTAAATAAAATGAACAAGTTTTGGCAGGTGATGGGCAGACAAAAGCTCCTGTGTCAATGAAATCTAAGTCATTCACTAGTTACACCTTATCTTTAAGACAACATAATCACCTATAAGTGCAGTAAAAAAATCACACCCCCAATTTAGTGAAAGAGTGCCACCTGCTGAAACTTCCTGAAATACTACAGTCTATGACCTATTTGAAAAAGTTGTAATCCATTTTGAAAAACAATAAAACACACTTAGGTTTGTAAAGATTAACAAGATTAAACTTCAACAAAGTAAAAGAATGAATATAAAATGACCCTACAAAAGAATTTCAGTAAAGAAATATCAAACCTGGATTCTACTAATGTCAACTTATTGTTCCTGGCATACAAAAGGGCTCAAAAAATGTTTGTTGAATTGTTACACACAGAACTAAGTTATCTTAAAAACCCTTCAATCATTCCCTTATTTAGAACTAAAGCATAGACTGGTCTCTTCTTCACATACGTAATAACTATTACCCAATCTTCTCCAATTCCCACTACTCAAGTAATAATGGCTACTGTGTGTGTGTGTGTGTGTGTGTGTGTGTGTGTGTGTGTGTGTGTGTGTGTGTGTGTGTCAGAGGGAGAGAGAGAGAGAGAGAGAGAGAGACAGCAACAGGGAGAGATAAGAGGGCCAGACAGACAGAGGGGAGAGAGATGAGAAGCATCAATTCTTTTGTTGTGGCTCCTTAGTTGTTAACTGATTGCTTTCTCATATGTGCCTTGACTGGGGGGCTGCAGCAGAGTGAGTGACCCCTTGCTCAAGCCAGAGACCTTGGGCTCAAGCCAGCAACCTTGGGCTTCAAGCCAATGATGTTTGGGCTCAAACCAGTGACCATGGGGTCATGTCTATGATTCCACACTCAAGCTAGCGACCCCGTGCTCAAGCTGGTGAGCCTGCACGCATGCTGGAGACCTCGGGGTTTCTAACCTGGGTTGTCCGTGTCCCAGTCCAATGCTCTATCCACTGCGCCACCATTTGGTCAGGCAGCTAATATTCCTGAGCACTTATTATGACAGGCACTATTCTAAAGACTTGACATATATTATTGAGTTCTCATGGCCATCTTATAAAGTTGGTATTTTATAGATGAGAAATGAAAACCTATAGGTAAAGTAACTTAACTGAGGTCTCTCAAATGGGCAGTGAAGATTCAAATCCAAGAGGTCTACCTCCAAAGCTTTATGCATAACCCCTTTATTTCCTCCTAATATGTGGTGGGGTGGTCTAGTAACCAAAGTAGAAGCCAGAGGTTTATGGAAATGGAAATAACAGCAGCTGTTGAGCTGTCATGGATGCCTGTGAACCTCTGTGGCACAGAGCCAAAGAAGAGAACTATAGTTAGGCTTCAGATTAGAACTGGGCTTGGAAATTTATGCCTATCAATTTGTATCTGGCCCCAAAAAGCAAAAGGTCATGATAGCAGGGCTGTGCCTATCATTTATTTTGCTTTTATACTTTAGTTGCTGATTGCTATAAACTTTCAGTGCTCTGATCCCAAATTGATAGCACACACATAAACCTAGAATACCAAAAACAGGCCTAACTTGGGGTTGTAGGTGGGCAAAGGTGGAGAAAATTATCTACATATTTGAATGTATTTCCATGCATAGCAGTGGCAATGCCATCATCATGATTACCTGGAGTTTAGCCTCTACCATTCCCACCCCACTGCCCATCATTTTTCAGTCCAGCTCTTAACCAGCCTGTATTCCTACTATTTTCTACACCCATGTGGGGTCATCAGTTTATATTATTATTTATTTATTTTTTATAGAGAGACAGGAAGGGAGAGAGATAAGTATCAACTAGTAGTTGCCTCACTTTAATTATTCATTGATTGCTTCTCATACATGCCTTGATGGGGTAGAGATGCTTTGGGGAGGAGGGCGGAGGCTCCAGCTGAGCCAGTGGCCCCTCTCTCAAGATAGTGACCTTGGGCAAAAGCCAGCAACCTTAGGATCATTTGACGATCCTACACCCACGACCTAGGCTCAAGCTGGGGAGTCTGGGCGCAAGCCTGTGACTTCCGGTTTCCAACCTGGGACTTCAGCGTCCCATGTCCACGATTGCTCCACTGCATCACCACAAGTTAGGTCAGATCAGCTTATACTCTTCGTGTCCCAAGAACACTCTACCTTCCAGTTTTTTCAAAAATATTTCCCTCACCAAACAAGAGCTCTTTCCACTTCTGCAAAATGTACCTGTCCTTAGGGTTACACATTCTTCTTGACTTTCCAGCAATGCAGATCCACAGTTATTACTGTCTTCCCTGAAATATTTCCTGTCTATATCACTTATATCAGCTTTTTCAACTAAACAGGAAGTTTCCATAGATTTTTCGATCCCTAAAGCTAGGCAATATTGTAGAAATTTATTCATTCAACGCTACTGCCAGGCTCTGTTCTAGGCACTAGGTAAAGAAAAAAAAAATACCATTTATGGGGAGCTTATGTTGTATTGGAAAAGTCACTCAACCAATAAATGCAGAAGGTTTGTTAACAGAGTGCTGTGGAAAGAAAAATAGAAAACAGAAAACGAGTAAATACAGTGAGGTGGGTGCGTGATATTTTAAACAAGAAGGTCATGGATTGTGAGGTGACAGGCAGTCCCTAAGTGCTATACATGCTGCACTCAAATGAATTAAATCTTTGTGTTACCGGTAGTGTGGGGCAAAGAGATAGACCCCAGTATCAAAACGCTAGGTTCAGGCCCTGGTTGATTGGCTAGGCGGTAGAGCTTCGGCCAGGGTGTGGAAGTCTCTTATTTGATTCCAGGTCAGGAGAAGTGACCATCTGTTTCTCCACCCCATCCCTTCTCCCTTCTCTCTCTCTCCTCCTGCATCCATGGCTTCAATGGTTCCAGCAAGTTGGCCCCGGATTCTGAGAAAGGCTCCATGGCCTCGCCTGAGGCGCTAAAATAGCTAGGTAGATTCCAGACCTCGCTTCAGGCGCTAAAATAGCTAGGTAGATTCCAGACGGGGTCGCTGGGTGGATCTCGGTCCTGGAGCATGCGGGTGTCTGACTGCCTCCCTGCCTCTCACTTAAAAAAAAAAAAAGAAAGTTAAAAAACAAAACAAAATACTAGGTTCGTCTGTTCTGGCTCTGCTGAAGATCCTTAGTTTCTCCAGCGTCTTGTCTTATTTGCTTTGGGGGCCTTACAGGACTATGGGAAGGATCAAACATAATGCAAGTGGAGGCGCTACAATACTGTAAACCTGTGCAAATACAGGGACCCGAGCACGGGATTTCTGTCCGACTCGCTACTTTAAACAAGGACTGCGGGATGAGGGAACTTTTTGCCGCGCTCGGACGCTCAGGATTCAGCGGGGCGAGAAGGCAGGGGGGGGTCACTCCAGAGATCGCCCAGTTCGGCTGTCCGGAGGGTACCAGCTACCCGGTTCCGTGCTTCATTTCCACTGGGCCAGCTGCCCCGGACCGCCCGCGTCGCCCGCACTCACCAATGGGCTTGTCCAACCGCATGAGGCGCAGGTAGGGCTGCAGGGGGCGGGGCGCCGAGTTCACGACCCCCGCGGCCGACAGGCTGAGCCGACGCCATCGCGGACCCCGCCCCGCCCAGGGCGGCCAGTCCCCTGCGCGGGACCCGCCTGCCGCGCGCGCCAGGGCCAGAGAGTGGCCGCGCCAACCGCACAGCCACGCCCGCGTCACCGGCCGCAGGCGCCACGCGAGCCCCGGGCCGCCCGCGCCCAGCATGGTGTCGGGATGCGCGGTCCGCACAGGCCTGACGTCATTCCCGGGCGTCAGGCCGCGGGTTGGCCGCGCAGTGACGTCCGCGGGGGACTGTCCGGTCTGGGCCGCGGTGTGGCCCCAGCGTTTCGAGTAACGGGAGGTAGGGATTATCGTGGTCACTTTACCCTGGAAGGTGATGACCTCGGTACTTAGCGTGAAAGGACTTCCTTGTTGTCAGCTTTTTGAACGGGTAAGAACGGATCGTGTTACCCGTTCGGAACAGCTGTAGCAGAAAAACAACCACCAAAATACGCAAAAAACCTACTGAACCCGAAATGTTGATCTGCAGGCCGGTGTTTCCTTTCTCTCTCCCTTTCTTTCGTTTCTTTCTTTCCTTCCTTTATTTTTATTTATTTTTTTAAAGCTAAAAGGGCACCTAGTGGCCCAATCCAGGAATGTACGTTAAAATCGTACTCAAGAGTGAAGGGGTGTTCATTAGACAAGAGAAAACCTCATATATCTAACAGCCAATTCAGAGGAGTTGGGATGATGGACAGGCATGGAGTGTGTGGGAGGCTGAGAGCCTGCAGCTAGAACAGGTTGGCTCTCACTCTTCATTGTAGCCAAGTCTCGGATAGAGCCGTGTGCCAGACCCTGTGGGGCTCTACATGAATTATCCCGCTTAACCACTCACTGTGGGGCCATGGGCAAGCCACGCATCTGGCTGTCAGTATTTTAAGGAAGCTGGTTAGTCTTTAAGCTCCTTTCCTTAAAACCCAAACGTTGATGCTGTGATATCTTTCTTCAGTCCCCAGAGATGTTGGTGGGGGCAATTCTTGATAATTCTACAAAACTAGCACACAGCTTGTTCAACTGTAGGCAGGAATCAAGGCACTTGGAAATTTTATTATACTGTATGTATATTGGTGAAGGAAAAAAACACTTTCTGTATGTATTTTCCCTACTTTTAATATTCTACTCCACTACTCCACTTGTGACCCCAGATTGTGGATTTTCCACATAAGAATCAATTGTGACACCACTTGGGTGGCCTATCATTTAACTCAATTCTGGCATTACCTGGATGTAGCATCAGATCTCACAGATTAAGGGTTCAGTTTCACAAAACTGCCCCTCCCCCACAGCAGAATCAGGTGGAAAGTCCCAAGTTGTGAGGTGTCCAAGACCTCTTTCTGGGGATTGGTTACTTTGCCACAATAGGGCAGGGAATTTAGGAAACATTTAATTTACTAGATTACCAGTTAATTATAAAAGGATGTAAGTCAGGTATAGTCAGATGGAAGAGATCCATAGGACAAGATATGACCTTGATGTTTTGAACCTGAGTCTTAAGTATCCCAGTCCAATGCTCTATCCACTGAGCCACCACCGGTCAGACTATAATTTTTTAAGGATTTTAAATACTTAGGAAACTTGATCTACTAAAATTGTGTATTTCATACTAGGTGTATAAGGTTTAAATTTTTTTAATTTTCTTTTTTATATATTATTATACTTGTTTTTTACTGAGTTCATTGGGGTGACATTGGTTAGTAAAAGTATATGGTTTCAAGTGTACAATTCTCCAATACATCAGCTGTATATTATATTGTATAGGTCTACCGGAAAGTTCTGTCCGTTTCTATCACAACAAGTTTTGACACGTAAGCACGTTTATTTGGTGCATGTGTGCCTCTCTATTTTTATCACTAATGTATACATACTGACGTAGCAAATTAACTAAAACAAAGTTGATTCACGTTAGTCTTACGTGTGAAGCGATTGTGTACCCGTGGCTACTGATAAAGTTCATTTACACCACTATAATTTTTACGAATTTCAACAAGGAAGAAATGCTACAGAAGCATGTCTGTCGCATCCACCATATTTCCTGGACTGAGCACCCTCTGACTATCGCTTGTTTTTGTCCTTACAAAATTTTTTGAAGGGCAAAAAATTCAAAAATGAAGAAGATATCAAACAAGCCCTGGTTCAATTTTTTGCATCAAAAGATAAAACATTTTTCAAAAATGGGATATACAGATTGCCCTCACGCTGGCAAGAAATCATTAATAATAATGGCAATTATATTATTTAATAAAGTTTATTGACGGTAAGAAAAATTTGTATTTTGTTTTATTCCAAAAACGGACAGAACTTTCCGGTAGACCTTATATTTCCATCACACAAAGTCAAGTCCTTTTTCATCACCATATAGTCCCCCTGTAACCTTTTCCATCTCCCCCCACTCTTCTTTCTCTCTGGTAAGAAGAAGGAAACTGTTGTCTGTGTCTATGGCATTTTAATTTTTTTTCTTAACCACTTTGTCTTTTTCATCCAGCCCCCTAACCCCTCCCTCTGAAAGCTGTCTGTTCTCTGTATCTGTGAGTCTATTTCTATGTAGTTTGTTTACTGTGTTCATTAGATTCCATATATAGTTGAAATTATATGATATTTGTCTTTCTCTGATTTATTTCCCTTAGCATAATAATCTCTAGATCCATCCATGCTGTCACAGAAGTTAAGATTTCTTTCTTTTTTACCACTGTATAGCATTCCATTGTGCAGATGTACCACAGCTTTTTTTATTTACTCATCTACTGATGGACACTTGGGTTGTTAACAAATCTTGGCTAGTATAAATAATGCTGCAATGAACATAGGGGTGCATATATTCTTTCATATCAGCATTTCAGGTTTTTTCAGATACATTCCCAGATGTGGAATCACTGGGTCCTATGGCAGTTCCATTTTTAATTTTTTGAGGAAACTCCTTACTGTTTTCCAAAGTGTTGGCACTAGTCTGCATTCCCACCAACAGTGCATGAAGATTCCCTTTTCTCTACATCCTTGTCAACACTTGCTGTTTGCTGAGTTATTGATGATAGCCATTCTGACAGATGTGAGGTGATGCTATCTCACTGTGGTTTTAATTTGCATTTTTCTGATGATGAGTGATGTTGAGCACCTTTTCACATGTCTATTGGTCATCTGTATGTTCTTTTTTAAGGAATGTCTATTCAGGTCTTTTGCTTATTTTTGAATTGAATTCTTTTTTTTTTTTTTTTTTTTGATGTTGGGTTGTCTTGAGTTCTTGATAAATTTTTTATATTAACCCCTTGTCAGTTATATTATTGGCAAATATGTTCTCCCATTCAGTGAGTTGTCTTTACATTTTGTTGGTTTCCTTTGCTGTGTGAAAACTTTTTAGTTTGATTTAGTCTTGTTTATTCTTCCTTTTGTTTCCCTTGCCCAAGAAGACATATCATAAAAAGTATTAGTATGAGAAATATTCAAGATTTTGCTGCCTATGTTTTCTTCTAGGATTTTTATGGTTTCAAGTCTTACATTTAAGTTATAAGAGGTTTTTGTTTTCTTTTTAAATGTGTTTAGGAAGGATCTGTTAAATATACAATTTGCCTTATTATGTTTGGAGTGCTGCAGAATCAGATAAACTAGATTTGTTATTGTCCTTTGAAAATTCTGTGGACATTTAAAAAAATACTTAAGTTGCATGGAACAAAGTAACCTGAACACCAATTCAGAAACTAATGACTATCATCAAATATGTGAAAATAAGAACAAATTCAATTTAAATTAAAAGTGACAAACATCTGTAGTCTTTAATGCAATTAAAAGGGAAAATTAAATATTTAAGTACCTAAATTTGCTCCAGGGACTCATAAGTCTGTAAAATTGAGAATGGTATTAAATTTAAAAAGGGTGAGAAAGAACCCCTTTGAAATAAACCCAAATATCTTACCTAGGGTTAGAGTAAGTATGGGAATCTGCACATTATGTTTTTGTAAGGCACAGAATACATGAACCAGTCATCAGTAACATTTTCTAAAAGGTCCCTGAAGAAATGTACAATTAAAACTAGTTATTCATTTCATTTAAATTTAGTTTTAAATACTTCTCCTTTCATTTTGTATTAAATTGTCAGGTATACAGATAGGTATTTATGTTAGTTCTGTTGGTTACCTAAATTTTGGTAAGAAGTATGATTAAGACTTATCAACCATGAGGTGATTCTACAGTTTGGGGAGACACACTAGAATGTTTTTTTGAAGAGAAAGAAAAATGTGTGCTACTACAGAACTAACTGATATGCCCTGAACACACAAGTTTTACAACAGGACTTGAAAATACCCATTATCATGGAGATGAAGTGTACCACAAGGCAAAAAATAAAAGACAAAAGTGATTTGAACCTATATAATAAGTTGCAGAAAATAAACATATTTGGTTGCTTAAATACCGATAGAAATGTGGGGGCTCAAAAAGTCCCAATGACATGACAGGCCAGAGCTTCCGCTAAGGAAGTTTAAGAAAACCATAATGACAATGCATTTAATCATTATTAATATATAACTGAGAGCATTCCTTTCTCCACATAACCATGCCCCCATTCTTTCATGTAACTATTTATCAGTAGTAAGAGCTCACTAGTGGTAATTTTAAAGACTTTTTAAGGTAGCAGATAATACCTTTTCAGGTTTGTAATGTTAAGCTTTTCTGTATATTCAAAGTCTAGTTTCAGCTTTGGCTGCTCTTTTCTGTCATTAAGGAAACACCAGCCTGACCAGGTGATGGAGCAGTGGATAGAGTGTTGGATTGAAATATTGAGGACCCAGGTTCGAAACCCTGAGGTCGCTGGCTTGAGCATGGGCTCACCAGCTCAAGACAGTGTTGCTGGCTTGAGCGTGGGGTCAGACATGATGCCATAGTCACTGGCTTGAGTCTAAAGGTCGCTGGCTTGAAGCCCAAGGTCGCTGGCTTGAGCAAGGGGTCACTCGCTCTAATGTAGCCTCCTGGTGAGGGTAATATGAGAAAACAATCAATGGCAAGGAATCAACGAACTAAGGTGCTGCAACGAGAACTAATGCTTCTCATCTCTCTCCCTTCCTGTCTGTCCCTATCTGTTCCTCTCTCTGACTCTGTTTCTGTCAAAAAAAGAAAAAAGGGGAGAGGGACACCTAAGTATATACAGTGTGCCAGAAAATATGCTAAGCATAGGGAGGAGTACAAAGATGATTAGGCTAGTGAACCTCTTTCTTATGAACTTAAAGTTAAGTTAGAAAGATATATACGAATACCACTGAGACACATCCTAAGTGCCATAGTAAATGCCCACACTGCTATAGGCTCAAGGTATTGAAACTGATGTGAGCTGGGTCTTAATAAATTGCAAGTTCTCCACATAGGGAGGAGTGTTAGAATCATCTAGGGAGAGCAGAAGGTACAGCACCCAAGTCAGAAGCAAAATGTAAAAGAGGCTGTATGTTCAGACTTTGGAGTGGAGTGGAGAACAGAATTTGTGGGAGAATGACAAGAGTTGAGACTGAAGAAATAGGCAGGTGCCAGGTTATGAAGGACCTTGTGTGCCTGTAAGAAATGGGGAACCACTTAAGAATTTTAACCAAAGTCAGAGAAAACAATTAGGGGGTGATGATAATAATGATGATACAAGTGAATAATTAGGCCTTGACTTTATTTAAGTGGCAGAGAAGACAGTGAAGAGAAATATAGACAGGACAAGACTTTGATTGTGATCTACATGATGAAGGAGGAAATTGGGTTTGTGCTTGATGATCTCTTTTCATCAAGGTCAACTCTTTTGGTGTTCGGGAGACTGACAGGACAAGTAAAGACAGGAGGTGTAAACAGTGCGGTGGAGAAAAACCAGGCTTCCAAATATAGGGATCTGTAGGCTTAAGCTTTATTAAAAAATAATAATGCAATACTGACATTATAAAAATTGCTTTATTTCAACTGTGAACATATAAAAACCACATACATAAAACATTTATGGGTATTCAAGCATCCAAACTTTAAGTTCCAGCTTTAGTGCCTCGTAAATGTAATTAAATTTAATTGAGACAATATCTATTCATAGTTGGCATAAATATAAAGAGGATTATATTTCTAAAAGTTAAGATACAGGAGAAATTAATACCACCTGTCACTGATAAAAGCACAGAGCTGTACTGATCAGTGCCATGGACTTCCATTCCAAAAGATTACTAGCAGGCAATTATAAGAATCTCAGTGCTGTTGGCAATGACTGGGGAGAATGGTCATGTGATCCATCCCTGACCAATAAGACATGAGGAGACACAAGGACAGGTTTGCTGGCAGAACCTCTGCGAAAGGGTTCTTCAAGTCTGTGAAGGAGACAGAAAAATTGCTGATCTTTTTTCTCTGGTTGCTGCCAGTTCTCAGTGGGTCCCATGGAGTAGGTACAGCCATCAGTCCACCAGATTGAGAATGAAGCCAATATGAATGGTAGCCAAGCAGAGATGGAAAGCCTGGTCCTTACTGAGCTGTGGAGGCCACCCTGTTTGAACTTCTTGTTATTGGGATGATAAATGTCCCTATTTGAGCCATTAGAATCAGGGTTTTCTTTTACTTGCAGCCAAAAGCTCCTCAACTAAAACAAAATCTAAAGGTAGAACAGAAGTAAACATTAACAGATGGGTTATAATGTATTCAACTAAATTTTTTCTTCTTGGTAAATCAGTTTCCCTGATAGTTATTTTTTATTTCATTTAAATTTTACATAATCCCATCCCTCTGTGAAAATGATTGTCATTAATCATTTTTTATACTCTCACATCCACCATCTATCCTCTCACATAGTATTACTGACAAAAAATAAAGAGAAGTGGCAACTGAATCTAGCTCTCTGTTAAAATGCAAAGAAAGAGCTTGTCTCTTTGAAGGTTATGGTGGTAAACTTTCTGATGGGAGCCCATAGAGACAGCATCTGCAGGAAAGAATCTGACAATCTTCTAACTTTTTGAAAATAAAAACAACTAAGCACTTTCCTAAAACTAATACTGTATCCTTCATTTACTTGCCTCCTGACTGTACTGGAAGCATTTACATACATTTTACTAACCTTAAATAAAATTATTACGTGCAAAGTACAAGCTTAGTGTTTGGATCAAGGTACTGTTATTAGCAGTGGTTTATTTAGAACAAAATACTGTGCAAAGTCTAGGCTGAGAGTGTCCCCATGTTTCTAAAGCTCCCACTAGTTGATTTCAAATGTATCTTTTTTGCCTTCCTATAGTTTGAGTTTTGCTTTCTTCTGTTCAATACTCTTGAAAAAGTCAATCTCAGGGTTTGTGTGTGCCTTTCATTTTCAGAGGCAAGCAGCAGCTCTGGCATTTCTTATCACAAAAAACCCATATGAGAAAGCTGGCAAGCTTAATGGACTTCCTGGACTGAGAGGTTTCTCTGTTAAAGCTGGCAGGGTTTGATCATCCACCATCTTCAGTGTTCTATCATTAAGTCGGACGGATCTGCAAAGTGGAAAGATACGTCTGGGTTAACCAAGTTGTGTGTGCTCTACTTGCTCTACAAAAGTCGTGAGATCATTTTAAATCCCACCCCCCAAATTTTTTGGATAGCCTATATTACATGACTTGTATTTCAACACTCTGTCAGTTAGGTATTTGATCTATATGATCTTTAAGCTACACTGGTAGAGCTGAGTAGATGTGACAGTGACCATATGGCCTACAAAGCCTGAAATATTTGCTGCCTGGCCCTTTACAGAAAATGGACCATACATAATCTATACTGAGCAATATGATGGAAGTATAAAAAGGATAACCACAACATAACTTCTGGATTTGTGGAAATTTTATTTGATGGCATATAATTGATAATGTTTTTATATAGAGCAAATGGATATATTCAATGAATGTAAATTTCAAAGAAAAATTAACATAAAAAATGACAGTCAATAACATTTCCTACAGGTAACTATGCCCATAACCCTCATTCCCCTCTCTCTGGAGGTATGCATTCATTTCCTTATGTCTTGAAGATATTCTGGTAGAATGTATATTGCTAGGTAAAACAAATGATTTTGTTTGGCTAAACCACAGCTTCTCCACGAAATTATGTGTCCTTTGCATTTCACTGTAGAATTCAAAGTCTAAACTAAGAAACTGGAAAAAATTGTTCAGCATAAGTGTTATTTCTTATGTATATTTATTACTATTTAAATAAAATGAATACATGCTCATAGCAACAAATCCAGTATAAATAAGAGCTTGTGAAGAAAGCATTAGTTTGCTTTTATTTCTATTTATTCCCACAATTCTAAACAATGCTTATATCTCTATTATCTTTTTCTCAAATGTGTTTATATCATGAAAAAAGCACTTTTTTGTTGAAAATTTAGAAGAGTAATGTCAAAGTTATATATGTAATACATGTAATATATGTAGAACACTTAAAAAAGTGTGTTGCCTCTGTTTCTGTCTGTCTGTCCCTGTCTATCCCTCTCTCTGTAAAAAAAAAAAGTGTGTTGCGTATAGTGAGTGAGTGCTGTAAAAGTATTATCATCATTGAGAAATAGATGTAACAAATGTAACCTGTTAAATCATCCTATTTTTAGTATTTTGATGTATATTCCATCCTTTTTATACATATATAATACATATTTTCATTTCAACAAAATAAATATACTATACACAGTCTTTTAAAACTCGACTCTTCCAAAGAAGACATACATATGGCCAATAGACATGTGAAAAGATGCTCAATGTCACTAATCATTAGAAAAATGCAAATTAAAACCACAATGAGATATAATCTCACACCTGTCAGAATGGCTATCATTAATAAATCAACAAGTATTGGTGGGATGTGGAGAAAAGGGAACCCTCATGCACTGTTAGTGGAAATGCAGATTGTTACAACCACTTTGGTAAACAATATAGGGTTTCTTCAAAAAATTAGAAATGGAATTGCCGTATGACCCAGTGATTCTACTTCTTGTAATGTTTCTGAAGAAACCTGAAACACTAATCCAAAAGAATGTATGCACCCCTATGTTCATTGCAGTGTTATTTACACTAGCCAGATTTGGAAACAGACCAAATGTCCATCTCTAAATGAGTGGATTAAAAAAAAGCTGTGGTACGTTTACCACAAGCGCTAAGGAAATCTAATCATTTGCAACAGAATGGATGGACCTAGAGGATATTAGGCTAAGTGAAATAAGACAGAGAAAGACAAATACCATCTGATTTAACTTATATGTGGAACCTAAAGAAGAAAATAAATGAACAAACAAAATAAAAACAGACTAACAGATACAGAGAACAGACTGATGGTTGCCAGAGTAGAGTGGGTGTGGGGGACTGGGTGAAATAGGTGGAGGGATTTAAACATATATATTGGTTGTTACAAAATAGTCATAGGGATGTAAAGTACAGCATAAGGAATATAGTCAATAATATTGTAATAACTATGTATGGTGCCAGGTGGGTACTGGAGTTATCAGCGGGATCACTTTGTAAAGTATATGATTATCTAACCACAATGCTATATACCTGAAATTAATACAAAATAATATTAAATGTAAACTGTAATTAAACAAAATAAAATTGAGAAATAATTTTTTAAATTAAAAAAAATTTGATTCTTTTCCCCTGAACACATCTTAACATTAGTTCACATCATTAAACATTCATCCACTACATCATTTTAAAGGCTGCACAGGACTCCACTGTGTGAGAATGCTAATTTGTTTACTTAATCGTCTAATGTTAGACATTTGGTGGTTTCCAATTTAGCATTATTATAAAGATTTCATTTTTAAAGCTCTCTCACACTCGATCCTCACTAATTATCAGTCAGCAGAAAAAGTGGTTCCATTTAACCTTGGTTAGAGGCGCAGCTCTGGGCTTTGTATCTTAAGACATATCAATAAGATGCCCATGGTT
Organism: Saccopteryx leptura; assembly: GCF_036850995.1. Lineage (NCBI taxonomy): Eukaryota > Metazoa > Chordata > Mammalia > Chiroptera > Emballonuridae > Saccopteryx > Saccopteryx leptura. The sequence continues at coordinate 64,667,767 of NC_089507.1, forward strand.
ATGCGGGAGTCTCAGGAGCCTGCATGGTGGTTGTACTTGGTCTATGTGCACTGGGGTTTGTTTTCACACCTGTATCAAATCAGTTTTTCATTGGGCTCCAGGAGGAAGTGCCATGAACAACAGGAAACCACAAACAAAAATAGGCCTTGCAATGATCTCTATGTGACAGTAGTAAGAACTGTTCTGCATGACACTGAGGACCATTTACAATGGTACACTAAAACTTTTGAAATACCTTTGAATAGGTTACAGAGTTTCAGGGTAAATCTGATCATTGTAAATTAATATTGCTGTGAGTTAGGATGAAGAAACATGGCCAAGACACTAATTCCATTGGGCTAAATTGTTTAATCAGCTATAAATTCAGGTAAAGGATGCTATCAGTGTATGCTGTGTAAGCTTAAAACATGCTGATTATTTCCACATCCAGGCTGGAAATGTGGGTAGAGTTTTATTTCAGAGTAGTATCTTGTTTCATATTTTGAAGTCAGTAACACGATGATGAAGAAATATATGTTTATGAAGTTTCAGATGAAAGAGCTGGAAGACAAACCAACTGCCCTTCAAATATTTGAAAGTTATTCTGGAGAAAAGGAGGTATTTGGCATTGCTCCAGACTAAGAGTAGCAAACACAAATGCTCACAAGGTCCATGGAAGGTATATGTGAAAGTGTAGGACAGGCATAAGATAATAGGGTCACATCTAACAGGAGGAACAAACCCAGAGTTGCCAGAATATCTATTTTTAAAGATTTTTTAGTTGTCAATTGTCAAATGTTGACAACTAGTTAAAAATAAAAAGTTAACACAGAGTACATGCCAACCTCCCCTACCAGAAAAAGAGAAAAAAAACCCACTTGCCCACAGGCATGAGGCATAGTTTTCAACTTCTGCCCCAGAAAACAGAATTAAGAGCAGAAAAAAAAAAAAAAAAAAAAAGGCACAGAGAGGCTCACTCACTATCCCTGTCAGAAAGAACAGTCGTCAGGAGAGGCTGTGGCTTCATCAGAAGAAGAATCAGAGATGAATGTTCTTATATATCCATCTAAGGTTGGGCTAAGATGATTTCTTAAGATACTTCCAACTCTATTATTCAATTACTTTATTTTTTCCTTATGAGCATCAGCCACAAACAAGCTTAAAATATTTATTTCAAAAAGAATCAGACCCAAATAGAGAAAAGTATCTGTTACCCAAATATGCATTATTTACAATAGAAAGAGAAAAAGGTTTAAACAGTAAAAAAATGGGTAAGCATGCCATGGTATTTTATAAAACATGCAACCAGTGGTGGGATTTAGCCAATTTGGACCGGTTTGGCAGAACCAATACCTAATTTTTTTAGTTTGATGAAACGGTTGTTAAAATGGCACTTATAATCAGGGTTCTCTCTAAGGTAGGCACCTGGACAGCAACCCTATGTGGAAATCACAAATTTACATTCCTTACTCTTTTTAACGTTCATCTGCACAATAGGGTATTCTGAGCTTCTTTAGTAATGCTCATTTCATCCATGAGTGAAAAAAGTTGCAAGTGATGCCAATCAAGAAGCAATTTTTTCAGGGGCTGAGCCCAACAAGCAGCCAGCAGACAGAGGCTGCAGGAGGCAGAGCACAGGGAATCTGGTCCTTTTTTGGACCTTCCCCCAGGCCCAATATGGGTAAAAGCCAGCCTACGTGTGTGGCTCGGTATTTGCATGTGCACCTGGGCCCAGCAAAGGCAACCACAAACTCTGGATTGCTTGTAGCTCCAAGAAGGTTGCTGAGGGCCAGTCACGGGCAGTGTCCCCCACTGGCCTATGCCAGGTTCCCTCCAGGGAGGTCCAGGGCCAACACATTCAGTGGCCAGCTGTGGAGAGCATTGGTTTAGGACCTTAGGACCCTAGCTGGTGGCATGTCCTAAGGGAGGGCTCACTGGACACTAGGCCCAGCTGAGGCGAGATCCGCTCTCTGGGGTCAACACCAGCACAGCAGCTTGTGTGCATTGGACAAGGTGGAGTTTCAGAGTCAGCTGGCCTGGGTGCTGCATATCCTGCCCTGCTGGGCTAGGTTCCACAGGGGGAAGGGAGAGAGACTTGCAGCACAGACATTTAAAGTGGGGGTTCCCATGGGCCTATTGCTTGGTCCAGTAGAGGGACTTACCCACTTTCTAGGGGGGCACAGTCAGCCCCAAGGGAGGACTCTTTTAGTCGTCCTCCCTGAGACCAGGGGCTCATCAGCTGGAAGAACTTCTGCAGAGGGGACTGTTGGCCCCACCCAATCTGAACCTGCTGCTCACCTTGCTGGGGAGAAATAGAATTGGAGTATCCAGCAGTATCTGAGGGACTAGGCTCTGGAGTAGTGGTCACTTTCCCCATACTGAGCTCCTGACCAGAGACCCCTGAAGTAGGGGGTCCCACTAATGTATTCCCAACCTCAGCTGTCCTAACCCAACAAGCTTGCAACTTGTGGAGGGGTTGGTGGGGTGAGGCCAGTCTGAACCAACACTACAGTCTTTCTATAAAAGATTCTGTGGAAAGACCACATAGCTGCAAGAGGAGGTGGAACAGCTTAAAAGTGGAGGCAAATCTTACAGAGCTTGGGGCTTTTACAGAGCTGCTGTTATCTCTAAGAAGGAGGAAACTGATTCTTATACACAGATTGGTCCCTCCCACACTACGGCACAGAAAAAGCAAATGCAAACAGTGAACAGAGCAGTAGCTCCAGACATGTAGCCCATGGCATGTTATAAACAATGGCTGATGCCAACCTAAGAAGACCCAAAATCAACACAACCAGTAGTGGGTGGTAGATAGCACCAATACTAGCTACACGAGCAGCATGCACAAAGGAGGAGTCTAGCAGGCACCAACATTGCGGAGAATAAATACACCCAACAGGACAGACACTGCACAGTCTAATACAGAGGATCAAGGTTAACGCTTAGAGCCAGCCAGCCTGAAGGGATAACCATACCCACGAAAAGACCAACTGCATTCATACTCACATACAACAGAAGAGTAAATACCACCCTCAAAGGCATTCCTAGAGCAAGGGACACAGGTGGCCTGGATGTCAGTACTACTGAGCCCATCTTCCTCATAAAGACACCACAACAAATTACAAATTCAGACAGCGCTACTTAATACACAAACTGGGAAAAGAAATATGACCCAAATGGATCAACAAGAGAAGACCCCAGAAAAAGAACTAAATGAAATAGAATTAACCAAACTACCAGATGCAGAGTTTAAAATAATGATTTTTAGGATGCTCAAGGATCTTAAAAGCAACAATGGATGATCACAATGAGAACATAAAGAGATGGCAAGAATCAAAAAGGATATTGAAATCATAAAGAACCAGTCAGAAATGACAAATACAATATAAAAAATGAAGACTGCCCTAGAAGGAATCAACAGCAGGCCAGATGATGCAGATGATCAAATTAGTGATTTAGAGGACAAGATAAATGAAAGCACAGAAGCAGAGCACCAAAAAGAAAAGAGGCTCAAAAAGACTGAGAAAACTCTGACCTCTGTGACAATATGAAGAGAAACAACTTCCGCATCATAGAGGTTCCTGAAGCAGAAGAGAACAAACAAGAGATAGAGAGTCTGTTTGAAGAAATTGTAGCTGAAAATTTCCCTACATTGGTGAAAGAAAAAGTCACCCAAGTTCAAGAAGCAAAGAGAACCCCATTAAAGTTGAACCCAAGGAGGCCTTCACCAAGACACATCATAATTAAAATGCCAAAGTTAAGAGACAAAGAAAGAATACTAAATACTGCAAGAGCAAAGCTGTTAATTACCTACAGAGGAGCCCCCATAAGTGTTTCTCTCAACAGAAACACTTGAGGCCAGAAGGGATTGGCAACAAATATTCAAAGTGATACAAAACAAGAACCTACAACCAAGACTATTCAGCCAGGCTATCATTTAAAATTGAGAAATAAAAAGCTTCCCAGGCAAAAAAGGACTCAAGGAATTTGTTACAGCCAAACCAATAGTGCAATAAATGTTAAGGGGCCTACTGTAAAAAGAGCAAAGGAAAAAAGAAATAGAGGATTGTAGAATTAAAGAATAAAAGGGCAATAAATAAGTACATATCAATAATAACTTTAAATGTAAATGGATTAAATGTTCCAATCAAAAGACATAGGGTAGCTGCATAGATAAGAAAATAGGACCCACCTCAGAACAAAAGATAAACATAGGCTGAAAGTGAAGGGATGGGAAATAGTATTTCATGCAAATGGAAATGAAAAAAAAAAAAAAGCTGGGGTAGCAATATTTATATTTGACAAAACAGCCTTTAAAACAAAGGCTATTATAGTAAGGGATAAAGAAGGTCACTACATAATGATAAAGGGAGCAATCCAATAGGAGGACATAACCATTGTAAATATGTATGCACCTAATATAGGAGCACCTAGATATATAAAGCAGATTTTAATGGGCATAAAAGGCAAGATTGACAGCAATACAGTGGTACCTTGACACACAAGCACTTTAAATCACGAGCAATTTAAGAGACGAGCAGTCACGGGATTTTTTGCTTTAAGTCACGAGTGAATATTTGAATCACAAGCTTCCATCACGCTCCACTAGATAGCCTGCTGAACTTTCTGAAAGGGAGGAGAAACAAACTTCCATGGAAAGGATTTTGTTGAAATGACTAAGTGAAAGTGAGAAAAGTGTGGCGAAAAAGCCAAAAGTCAGTGAAGAAAATGATGATTGTTAGGCAAATGAGTTTGTAAAATTTGTATTGTCTGAGTTTGCTCACTTTTATTGTTAAAAATGGCACTGGACAGCTGTCTGTGAAATTGCTAATTACTTTCCTGCTTGGGAAGAGCCATTGTTATGCTAATGTCTCCTCACCCTCCGCCAGCATCTTCACCTGACCTTGAAGGTAAATACACTTCATAAACCAGTTTATTTCTTTGCATTTTCTCTTATTGTGTGTGTGTGTGTATATATTTGTTATTTATAAAGTACATTTTCTTATTTAAAAGCATATAAAACAAAAAAGTCATGTGGTTCTTGGGGGCCGGAATGGACTGATCGCATTCCCATTAATTTAAATGGGGAAATTTGATTTGACACACAAGCAAATTGAGTCACGAGCTCAGCCATGAAATGAATTAAACTTGTTTGTCAAGGTACCACTGTATTATAATGGTAGGGGATTTTAATAACCCACTAACATCAATGGGTAGATCCTCCAGGCAGAAAATTAACAAAGAAATAACAGCCTTAACACACTAGATCAACAAGATTTAATTAATATGTTCAGAACCTTTCATCCCAAAGCAGCAGAATATACATTTTTTTCAAGTGCTCATGGTACATTTTCTAGGGTAGACTACGTTAGGACACAAAATAAGTCTCAATAAATTTAGTAAGATTGAAATCATATCAAGTATTTTCTCTGATCACAAGGCATGAAACTAGAAACCAACTACAGTAAGAAAACTGAAAAACATTCAAACATTTGAAAGCTAAATAGCATGTTATTAAATAACAAATGGATTAACAGTGAGATCAAGAAAGAAATAAAAAATTCCTTGAAAGAAATGAAAATGAACATAAAACAACCTAAAATCTATGGGACACAGCAAAAGCAGTCCTGAGAGGGAAGTTCATAGCATACAAGCATAAATTAAGAAGCAAGAAAAAGCTCAAATAAACAATCTAACCTTGCACCTTAAAGAACTAGAAAGAGAAAAACAAATAAATCTAAAAAAATAGACAAAAGATCAATGAAACCAAGAGCTGGTTCTTTAAAAAGGTAAATACGATTGATGAACCTTTAACCAGACTCATCAAGAAAAAAAAAAGAAGACCCAAATAAAATTAGAAATGAAAGTGGAGAATTAACCACTGAAACCACAAAAATACAAAGAATTCTAAGAAAATGCTATGAAGATCTATATGCCAAAAAATTGGACAACATAGGTGAAATGGATAAATTCCTAGAAAAATACAATCTTCCACAACCCAATCTGGAAGAATCATAAAACCGAAACAGAGTGATTACAACAAATGAAATTGAAACATCAAAAAACTCCCAGCAAACACAAGTCCTGGACCAGATGGCTTCACAGGCGAATTTTACCAAACATTCAAAGAAGAACTAACACCCATTCTTCTCAAGCTATTCAAAAAAAAAATTCAAGAGAAGCGAAGACTTGCAAATTCATTATATGAGGCAAACATTATCTTCACTCCAAAACCAGGTAAAGACACTATAAAGAATGAAAAGTATAGGCCAATATTTCTAATGAACATAGATGCTAAAATTCTCAATACGATATTAGCAAACCAGATCTAGCAATATATTAAAAAGATCATATATCATGATCAAGTGGGATTTATTCCAGGGAGGCAAGGCTGGTACAATATTCACAAATCAACAAATGTGATTTATTACATAAATAAAATGAAGGATAAAGATCACATTATTATATTAATAGATGCAGAAAAAGCATTTGATAAAATCCAGTACCCATTTATGATCAAAACTCTCAGCAAAGTAGGAATACAGGGAATATACTTCAACATAACAAAGGCCATATATGACAAACCAACAGCCAACACCATACTCAATGGACAAAAACTGAAAGAAATCCCTAAAGATCAGGAACAATATAGCCCCCTTTCACCATTCTTATTCAACATAGTTCTGGAAGTCCTAGCTACAGCAGTCAGACAAGGAGAAGAAACAAAAGGCACCCAAATTGGAAAAGAAGAAGTAAAAATGTCATTATTTGCTGATGAGATGATACTGTACATGGAAAACCCTAAAGTCTCAGTCAAAAAACTACAAGACCTGATAAATTAACTTGGCAAGGTGGCAGGATATAAAGTCAATATTTAGAAATCAGTTGCATTTGCATTTTTATACACCAATACTAAACTGTCAGAAAAAGAAATTAAGAAAACAATACCCTCCACCTGACCAGGTGGTGGCACAGTGGATAGAGCATCGGACTGGGATGCAGAGGACCCACGTTTGAGACCCGAAGGTCGCCAGCTTGAGTGCGGGCTCATCTGGTTTGAGCAAAAAGCTCACCAGCTTGGACCCAAGGTCGCTGGCTCAAGCATGGGGTTTCTCGCTCTGCTGTAGCCCCACAGTCAAGGCACATATGAGAAAGCAATCAATGAACAACTAAGGTGTCACAACGAAAAACTAATGATTGATGCTTCTCATCTCTCTTTGTTCCTGTCTGCCTGTCCCTATCTATCCCTCTCTCTGACTCTCTCTCTGTCTCTGTAAAATAAAATAAAATAAAATAAAATAAAACAATCTCCTTCACTATTACATAAATAAATAAATAAAATAATGTACAGTGGTACCTTGAGATACAAATTTAATTCATTCTGTAACCAAGCTCGTAAGTCAGTCAACTCATATATCAAACTGCCGATACTGGACCCATGCACCAACGCACCAACTAGCAGCAATTTCCTGAATCACAACTCGTATCTCAGAATTTCGCTCAGATCTCGAACAAAAAATACGGACTGAGTCGCAGCTCATATCTTAAAAAAATTCATATGTTGGTCTGTTCATATATCAAGGTACCACTGTACCTAGGGGTAAATTTAACCAAAGTGGTAAAGGACTTGTACTCAGAAAATTATAAGACATTGAAAAAAGAAATCAAGGAAGATACAAACAAGTGGATGCATATACCATGTTCATGGATAGGAAGAATAAACATCATTAAAATGTCTATAATACCCAAAGCAATCTATAGATTCAATGCAATTCCTATTCAAATACCAATGACATTCTTCACAGATCTAGAACAAGTATTCCAAAGATTTATATGGAACCAAAAAAACCTGAATAGCCTCAGCAATCTTGAAAATGAAACAAAGTGGAAGGTATCACACTTCCTGATAACAAGTTATACTAAAAGGTCATTGTAATCAAAATAGCTTGGTATTGGCATAAAACAGGCATATAGATCAATGGAACAGACTAGAGAACCCAGAAATAAACCCACACCTTTATAGTCAATTGATATTTGACAAAGGAGGCAAGAATATACAATGGTGTTGGGACAATTGGACTTGTACCTACAAAACAATGAAACTAGATCATGAACTTTCACCATTCACAAAAATAAACTTAAAATGGGTAAAAGACTTAAATATAAGTCATGAAACCATAAACATCTTGGAAGAAAACATAGGCTGTAAACTCTTCAATATCTCTCATAGCAATATTTTTGCCAATTTTTATCTCCATAGGCAAATGAAATGAAGGACAAAATAAACAAATGAGACCATATCAAACCAAAAAGCTTTTGTACAGCAAAAGACGCAATTAACAAAATTAAAAGACAACCCACACAATGGGAGACTATATTTGCCAATACGTCCGATAAGCGGACAATAACCAAAATTTATAAAGAACTTCTAAAACTCAACACCAGGAAGATAATCCAATTAAAAAATGGGCAGAGGAACTGAATAGACAATTCTCCAAAGAGGACATACAGATGGCCAATAGGCATATAAAAAAAATGTTTGACCGTCACTAATCATCAGAGAAATGCAAATTAAAACCACAATGAGATACCACCACACACAAGTCAGAATGGCATTCATTAACAAATCAACACACAACAAGTGTTGGTGAGAGTGTGGAGAAAAGGGAACCCTTCTGCACTGCTGGTGGGAATACAGACTTGTGCAGCCACTGTAAAAAACAGTATGAAGTTTCCTCAAAAAATTAAAAATGGAACTGCCTTTTCACCCAGCTATCCCACTTCTAGGAATATATCCTAAGAGTCCCAAAACACTGATTCAAAGGAAGATATGTACCTCTATGATCATTGCAGCACTATGTATAATAGCCAAGATCTGGAAACAGGCCAAGTGTCTGTCAGTGGACAAGTGGATAAAAAAGCTGTGGTACATATACACAATGGAATACTATGCGGCTTTTGCAATGGCATGGATAGACCTGGAGATTATTATGCTAAGTGAAATAAACCAGGCAAAGAAAAACAAATATCATATGATCTCACATATATGTAGAATCTAATGAACATGGTGAACTGAGGAGTGGAACAGAGGCAGAGGTGGGGTCATGGAAAGCAGAGGGACAGCTGTCAGAAGGAGGATAAGAAAAAGGGATCAGAGAAGGTGAAGGGATTAGTGAAATTATATATACATAACACATAGATACCGATGACAGGACAGCAAATACCATAAGGGAGGGGGGAGGGAATCGGGGGAGGGAGCAAAGGGAGTATAATGGGTATGTTGTTGGAGGGGTGAGGGGGTTATAATGAGTAAGACATTTGAATCCATGTTAACAATACATTTTTTTTTTTTTTTGTATTTTTCTGAAGCTGGAAACGGGGAGGCAGTCAGACAGACTCCTGCATGCGCCCGACCGGGATCCACCCGGCACGCCCACCAGGGGGACGATGCTCTGCCCATCCGGGGCGTCACTCTGTCGCGACCAGAACCACTCTAGCACCTGGGGCAGAGGCCAAGGAGCCATCCCCAGCGCCCGGGCCATCTTTTGCTCCAATGGAGCCTCGGCTGCGGGAAGAGAAGAGAGACAGAGAGGAAGGAGAGGGGGACGGGTGGAGAAGCAGATGGGCGCTCCTCCTGTGTGCCCTGGCCGGGAATTGAACCCGGGACTTCCGCACACCAGGGCAACGCTCTACTACTGAGCCAACCGGCCAGGGCAACATAATACATTTTAAAAATTAATAAAAAATAATTTTAAAAAACATCTTCAAAGGCTATGCATGTAAAGACATGGGAAAAGTTGTGGCTTCCTTGTCTTCTTTCCATTACAGGTTGTATGATTACAGTTATAATGAAAGAAAGTATAGGCCCTGGCCAGTTGGCTCAGTGGTAGAGCATCGGCCTGGCGTGCAGGGGTCCCGGGTTCGATTCCCGGCCAGGGCACACAGGAGAAGCACCCGTCTGCTTCTCCACCCCTCCCCCTCTCCTTCCTCTCTGTCTCTCTCTTCCCCTCCTGCAGCCGAGGCTCCATTGGAGCAAAGATGGCCCGGGCGCTGGGGATGGCTCCTTGGCCTCTGCCCCAGGCGCTAGAGTGGCTCTGGTCGCGGCAGAGTGACGCCCTGGAGGGGCAGAGCGTCGCCCCCTGGTGGGCAGAGCGTTGCCCCCTGGTGGGCGTGCCGGGTCGGGCGCATGCGGGAGTCTGTCTGTCTCTTCCCGTTTCTAGCTTCAGAAAAGTACAAAAATAAATAAATAAATAAATAAATAAATAAATAAAAGAAGAAAGAAAGAAAGGGGGAAAATAAAGGAATGATATCCATTGTTAATAACACTTGCCTACTGGGGATAGGACTTAGGAGAAAGCAGGCTTACTGTCCTTTTTTCAGGTTATGTTAATTGTCACTGAAAACATCACATGTAGCATTTGCAAAGATGGGAGGAGATGGTAAGAATTTTGTAAACTCTTAATTTTTTATGCTCAAATCAGAGAATAGCCATGATTGAATAAAGCTCCTTCCAACAACATACATTGGACAGAAATCTGACAATGTTTGTGGACCTAACTCTTCAAAGCTCATAGTTGCTCTTGGATATTCTGTCAAGTATGGTCTTTTATAAGACATATTCAGTGACTGGCTTGAAAAACCAAAATGTGTTTGAACCAACTTTAAATATACATAAAAGGTACATTTCTGGCTAATTTTTTTAAATTATTTTTATTTATTTATTCATTTTTTTAGAGAAGAGAGATAGAGGTAGAGAGAAAGAGAGAGAAGGGGGGGGGAGCAGGAAGCATCAATTCACATATGTGCCTTGACCAGGCAAGCCCAGGGTTTCAAACCAGCGACCTCAGTGTTCCAGGTCAACGCTTGATCCTCTGCGCCACCACAGGTCAGGCTCTCTGGCTAATTTTTTTCTTAACCTAACTGATTTTTAAAAAAACTACTTTAGTGCTATTAGACAATCACATACAGCTCACAAATTAGAGCTAATAGGTATTCAGAAATAAACTTCTTGAATATTAAGAATTGTCAAAACTTGAAATAGTTGACTTCTTTTTCTCCCCATTGATTCTCTATTCTGATAAACTCCAATACATTTAGTAAAAGTTTAAAATGAAAAAAAAAAAATTACTCACTTAGAAAATAATCCATCAGGCCCTGAAGGTTTTACAAGGTATCTGTCCACTGCTTTGTCAAATAAACGATGTGGTAACTGCAAGTACTTGGTGACGTTATGAAGGTTTAAGGCGTACAGTGTTAAATCTCCTTCTTTATACCTTGGGCTAAAGGCAAATAGATTAACTCAATAAAAATATGTATCTCATTTAAGCAATTAAAAACTTGATTACAAATATAATTGGATAATACTCAGGACTCATAGTGAAGATGGGCCTTCTTTTTACCCCAACTTTTATGATAATGTAAGACCACTAATGTGGTCATATTGGGAATCATGATTATAACTATTGGTCTTTGCAGCAGCATTTTCTGGGATGCACTCTGAGGTCTTTGCTGCTTTGCCAGGCCGAGTTGCTAGGAAGCCAGTCAGCTTATTCATTTTCAAACACAGGAAGGTTAAGTGGTAAAAGCTAAAATTTTGAGGATTCACATGTATTCAAATTATAAGTCATATAAACAGGGGCTTTTCCTAGCTTTATAAAAAGAGTGGAGCATCAAGAAAATGAAATCTATTGACACTTTCCAGAATTTATCGATCCAAACTACTCCCCAACTTCTTCCTAGTGGGCAGGCCCTCACTATCGGAAGAGTTCCCACTCACCAGAAAAATTGGAACTGTTTGGTGGCTATTTTGGCTAGAATTAGTATTTTAGTATCATCCCAACAGGAAGGACAAATTGAAACTAAGAAAAGGAGAAAACTCTCTGAGATTTGGGAACATATTTTTGCTACTAAGGTCAGAGTATTAGACTACAAATATCTGCGATCTCTCAACCCCAGAAATGGAGTTGAAACTTTGAAAACAAGATTATTATTGTTATTCTTCTTTAACTTTTCTTCCTTATGAAATTTATTATATATGATACTAGGGGATAAGTATATTCATATAATTATCCACTCATATGAATTTATATTTATATTCATTCAATAAAAATTATTTGTATAAAATACATTAGTACTATTCTTTATTTAAATTTAAAATATATCTCTATTTTGGATTATGATAAAGTTCTTATAAAAGTCAAATGCTAATATTTATGTTATAGTTTTTTTGTGTGTGTGTGTTTTAGTTAGACTCTGGCAGCATATCACTATGAATAGGAAAAAAAATAAAAAAAGAACAATGACGCAGCTCAGACCCTCTGGATAGAGAGAGGACAACAAGGCATTGAAGTGGGAAGTGATGTGCTTTCTAATTAAAACTTGTTGGTTTTAAGAGTGTGTTGCCTACTTACTGGTTGATGTTTGTGCAATGAAGGTATACTCGAAGTTTGCTTCTGGCTCGACCTTTCACACTTGCCATTAATACACTGGTGCCAACCAGTTTCTTGAATAGAAGAGAAAGCCAGTAATCCTAGTTGTGGTTGGGGAGAAAAGGGACAAAAATAGATCTTTACTTATTTCTTTATTTGACAAAAACTATGTCAAGCAAGTAGTTATCCTACAAAGAACGTTACTGTTTTTCTAGAGGTATTTATATAGGATTCATCTTTTGGTTCATGTTACCCATGAATCTGAGGGCAATGTCTTGTTTGCTGCTTTTTATTACTAGAGGACCATGTTTCCACAATCCTGCCTGCTGGGTGATACAGGTCAAGACTGTAATTCATGACTTAGAGCAGGGGTCCCCAAACTTTTTACACAGGGGGCCAGTTCACTGTCCCTCAGACCGTTGGAGGGCCGGACTATAAAAAAAAACTATGAACAAATCCCTATGCACACTGCACATATCTTATTTTAAAGTAAAAAAACAAAATGGGAACAAATACAACATTTAAAATAAAGAACAAGTAAATTTAAATCAACAAACTGACCAGTATTTCAATGGGAACTATGCTCCTCTCACTGACCACCAATGAAAGAGGTGCCCCTTCCAGAAGTGCGGAGGGGGCCGGATAAATGGCCTCAGGGGGCCGCATGTGGCCCGCGGGCCGTAGTTTGGGGACCCCTGACTTAGAGACAGTTTAAGTATTCTCTGTTGTCTATCATCTAAAAATTGAAAGCAAAGCTCGAAGCAGAACTTTTACACACACACACACACGTTTTTAGAATAAAATTTTTTTTAAGAAATTAAAATATTTTCTTTCAAACCTTATAACCCCCCCCCCCACTCCAATAATGTAATGGCTTAGGCAATAATTATCCTTAATTATCAAGGTCAAAAAAAGAAAGACAACCCAGACATCATGTGTCTGTTGATGGAAACACACAATATCACCTACAAAGAATTCTTACAAAGCAAAACAAAAACCCCAAGAGCAAGCTCAAGCCTCCAGCTTACAGGAAATAGAAAGGACAGAGGAGCATGCTAAATGAATAAATTTAGCAAAACCCAGAATGTGGCAAACTCTATAGAAAAAATTACCTGCTTTTTTAAATTAATGAACTCTAAGGGACCAAAAAAAGAGAGGGAATGCAAATTTAAAGATTAAAAGATTTAAGAGATTTATCAACCAAATGCCATATGTGGACCTTATGGATTTGAATATACTGTTAAAACATTTTCAATAATAAGAAAAATATGAAGCACTGACTTAACATTTGATGATATTGGGGAATCACTGATAATATTTTAAAGTATGATAATGATATTATTTTTACAAAGTGAATATATACCGAAATTTTTATGAATAAAGTGATTTGCTTGAAAGTAATCTCTGTAGGTAGGATGTGAGGAGTGGGCAGAATTGTAGGTTAAACAAGATTGAAGATTCATATACTTTTCTCTCTACTTTGAAATATTCCATAATAATAAGTTTTAAGAAACCCACTCAATATATACCTCAATTCTTCAGGATCTGAGGGAAAGTAGACCCAACAGGGCAGTTTTTGTTTCTCTGCTTAAATTCAAACTCAGATCTTCTCTTAAGACAAGAGTTCAATCAATGAAACGTTTCAGAGGAGATACAACTTTAGCAAGGTTCAGTTCCCAGAGGGTAGAAAGCATGCAGGCCTCCGAGCCAGAATTTGTACCAGGACTCGTTAGGCGGACAACTATGTGACCTTGAGCAAATCATGTGGCTCCATCTCAATTAGAACTCCCTCATCTGGAAAATGGATCTAAGATACCTACCTTGCCACCTTCCCAGATCGTTATGCAAATCAAATAAAAAAGACATGTACAATGGGTTTAAGGCCAATTCTCCTGGATCCTAGTCATAGTAATATGGTGCGTTTATTCTCGCAAGTTTTGCTAGCTGATTCTGCGCCTTGAGGGAGAAGTACATTTAGTGCATTTAAAAAGGTTCTGAAGTCAAAAGTTTATGTTTGGGCACTGCGCCGATTTAGATAACAGAATAAATAACCGGCACTATTTACAAAGACTGACGGGATAAGCTGGCTAGTTTCTAGACATTGTACTCAATGAATTTTGTAGAAACTTTATTTACCTTTAGTGTCCATTTAAGAAAAAAACATCAGTAGATTTTAGATATTTGTCTAAAGAAATTATCATGTTTGGTTTAACTCTATAGATGGCTCATAATTTTCTTGGGAAATATACATTCCATTTTGTGCAAGGACATTTTTCTAAGAATTTTCTAAAAGTTATGATCAGTGTGCTCCATGAGTTTGGACCATGACAGATTAAAAGCAATTTTGTTGAGAAATCTAGCTACAGACCACAGAAGCCTAGCTTATATTTGGCATAAGCTTTTTGCAAACTTTCTTAGCTTTCCTATAATGTTCAAATAATTCCTTGAGTAAAAGATATCCTCAAATGTCATTTTAGACAATAAAAATCAAGATCATACTGCTCAGGGAGATAAGTATGCTATCTCAATTTTTAGACATAAATATGTTCCAGGTGGCTTTTTAGATAGAAAGGCTACATCACACCTAATTTAGCACCAGATGCAGTTGGAGGTAGGGTAGAAATTACACTTTTAAAAAATTCATAAATATCTTGAAGATTATTAACAAAATAACCAATTCTTCCGGTGAGATTATTGAACAAATACATGGTATTACTGGCTTATCTTAAAGTTAAATAAATTACGATTTTATGACATAAAAATGTTTTAAAGCTTTGGATAATGTAAACAATTTTAACTTTGATTTATGCTGTAAAACATTTTATGATCCAAGTTTGGTATCTTGTAAGACCAAAGTCATAAAATTTCATATGACCCCTTTTTAAGAAATCCCATACTACATTCAAAATAGTCCACATTAATAACATTATTCCTGGATCTCAATTTCTTTTCTTGAGACTGAAAGATGTTAGGATGGATTATCTCTAAAGTTTCTTCTAGTTTACCTTTCTGTGGTTTGGCTACTTATTGAGAATGCTGACTTTTCTGAGAGGATTGACAATTTATAGGAGGTTAATAAAGGGAGTCCTTAGTATAATCTACTCACAGAAAGAAGAGAAAACAGTCACTTACAGGTAAAGGTTCGAAGTTTTCATCCACTAAGTGGTAGTTTCCGGCTCCGAAAAACACTTGCCTCATCACCACTTCTATGCCCATTCTAGCCGACAGGCCCAACTTATCCAGCCACCTGGAACACAGTGAGGCTACTTTCTTCAGGTTTGGAAAACAAAATAACTTCATTTTAATGATAGACCATTCTAATTTATTTGTCTATGTAGAATTGACAGGAAACTAGAAGAGTGGTATTAATTGTAAATAAGTCATTCAAATGAAATAGAGACTATCCCGCTCTTCACATGTTCTCATACTTCTGCACAAATCCTAGAAGACCATTAATATACTGTGGACATCCCCTTCGGGGTAAGACAATGTCTACAAAGCAGAGTAGACAAATTCCCACCCCCCAAATTTCTTACCCCGACTGAAAATTATTCCCTGTCCTTCCTGGTATCTCCCATCCCCATGTGAGGTCTAAAGGCTACAAGGTTGCTGTAGTTAGTAGTAGTAAAATGTGAAATAAGTAGAATCACACCTAAACTTTTATGGACACCTCCTACCCTCATCTTTAGTTAATGGCAAAACAAACATCTCCATTCTTTTCTCAACTCATCACGTTCCCATGAGCATAAACAATTTGTACTTCATTCTGGAATTGTAAGAATGTACGTAGTAGACAAACGAGAGGAAGTCTCAATGTGAGGGTACAGACTACAGATTAAGGGTGTTAATGGAATTACAGAATGCAAGTTAACTAGCTGTTTAAGTTTGTGGTGTTTGGAGTTAAGAGGTGCTTTAGTAAATTTTTAAATTGGTCACCTCTCTGTTGTGACTTTATACTTCAAACTCTAAACTTTTTGGGAATATATAAATACTGTGTAGCATGCACTGCATATCCTTCGAAAGTCAGGGCTCCAGATGCACTCCTTTACGATGATCCTTCCTTCCTTCCTTCCTTCCTTCCTTCCTTCCTTCCTTCCTTCCTTCCTTCCTTCCTTCCTTCCTTCCTCCCTCCCTCCCTCCCTCCCTCCCTCCCTCCCTCCCTCCCTCCCTCCCTTCCTTCCTTCCTTCATTCCTCCCTCCCTCCTTCCCTCCCTCCTTCCCTTTTCTCCCCTTTCCTCCTTCCCTCCTTCCCTCCTTCCCTTCTTCCCTTCCTTCCTTCCTTCCTTCCTTCCTTCCTTCCTTCCTTCCTTCCTTCCTTCCCTCCTTCCCTCCCTCACTTCCTCCCTCCCTCCCTCCCTTCCTCCCTCCTCCCTTTTCTCCCCTTTCCTCCTTTCCTTCTTCCCTTCTTCCTTCCCTCCCTTCCTCCCTTCCTTCCTTCATTTCCAATGTATTTCTTTAAGAAGAAATTTTTGGTATGTTCATGGGCCAAAATTAAGGAACAAAACTTGTAAAACAATACATTTATACATTGATTAATTTGGACTGCTTGTTAAAGATGTGAACAAGCTTTAGTAAATCATTCTCTTGCAAAATGTGGCACATATTTTGGCACCCAGCCACATACACCATCTTTGATCAGAATTTTGGATGATGAGCTGTTTCAATCAAATAGAATAGGAGCCTGCTGCAACCTGGTCCCTGAGGCAAGTGCTACTTCACTCACATAAAACCAGCTGCAAAGGTGTTAGACAGCAAGGGTGCTCCACCCGCATATGCAGAGCTTGTTTCTCCTAACCAAACCTTCTTGTGGGGTCTGGTCTTCTCAACAACCTATGGAATAGGAAAGTCACCATGGTAACTGCAAACAAACTGACCAATTATGGCGTTAAAGGTTAACAATATTCAAAATCTTGTATTCCCAGACCCATCTGTCCAATCTAGTGTAGTTACAAAATATGCTCACAGTCTTTTAGGTCTTGGCAGTTACTTTTACTGGAATATTAGGTTTGGAAGAAATAATCCCATTCTTATGGCCTATGTAAGGTAATTCTACCAAAAGGCTAGTGGAAGTATTTTTAATTTCTAATCAATGTACATGAATAAGACCTGATGCTAAGGAGGACTGAAAGTAAGACTAGTGCCTGTTCTTTAAAACTAGAAAACATGTAAGTTTAGATACATCGAGAACTTAGCACTAGCTAAACCACAGACCAGGGATTCTGGTTTTACTTTATAAAGAAAAAAGACTATTACCTGAAAAACTTTTTGCACAAGTGAAATAAAAGTGTCCAACACATCAGGGTTTAGAAAATCTTCTTTGGTAGCAGTTCGTCCATTCAAGTAATAGCTAAATTATTTAGAAAATAGGAAAAAAAAACAATTTTTAGTTTCTGCTTTTAAGTTACTTGGCTGAACTTGCCCTTGCTACTACCTCTTCGCACTTTCCCGTTTTAAAAAATTGCCGAAGTTGGCCCTGGCCGGTTGGCTCAGCGGTGGAGCGTAGGCCTGGCGTGCGGGCACCCGGGTTCGATTCCCGGCCAGGGCACATAGGAGAGGCGCCCATTTGCTTCTCCAACCCCCCCCCCTCCTTCCTCTCTGTCTCTCTCTTCCCCTCCCGCAGCCAAGGCTCCATTGGAGCGGGGATGGCCCGGGCTCTGGGGATGGCTCCTTGGCCTCTACCCCAGGCGCTGGAGTGGCTCTGGTTGCGGCAGGGCGACGCCCCGGAGGGGCAGGGCGTCGCCTCCTGGTGGGCAGAGCTTCGCCCCTGGTGGGCGTGCCGGGTGCATGCTGGAGTCTGTCTGACTGTCTCTCCCTAATTTTAAAAAAATTTTGAATTAAAAAAAAAAATGGCCGAAGTTCTTCTAAGGAGAGACCACGATAGAAGGGATCAGTGACTCTGTCTTGAGAAGCCACAGTCATCAGTGCACGTACTTGTGGGATACTGGCTCTCTGGCAAGCACACTGGCTTTAGCTGCTTATCTGTCCCTCAAGTTAAAGGACAGTGTGTCTATCCTTTAGAAACTACCAAGTAGAAACCACATTATTTAAAATAAGTTAATTTTTTTGTTTTGTTAATATTAAAATTCTAGTACAGCGCTGTTTAAGGCACTATATGATTCTTAAATGAATTATAAAGTCACTTAGAGTTAAATGGAAATAGTTTTTTGAAAACTAAATAAGTAAAGCTAGCAGTACTTTTTTAATATGAAGAACAGGAGACGTGCTTACTGATGCCATGTAACTGAATCAATCACTTCTCCCCCAGCCTTCAGGAAACTAGAAAACAACAACAACATCATGTTACCATTACATTCTCATATACACAATATATGCACAAGAGTTTTATTTTTGGAAATGGGTTGGCTACTACTTTAGAATCAAGCAAACACAAATTTCCTATCTCAGATACAAATTTTTTTCAGAGGTACCATTTTCCCCAAATCTTTGGTATTTTGAACCAGTCAATGTTTTTCTCTTTTGGTAAATCATCTAGTCAGGCAGTAAACTGTCTAATAACAAGGGGACTATGAAGATTCTATACCAGAGAGAAATATTATTTTAAGAAAAGCGATTCTGCTTCCTCCAGCTCTTACTTCCTCAGCATCTTAACCGTCTTTCCCCGAGGCTGACCAACATCAGGACCATAAAGTTTTGCATTTTTGTAAGTGGATTTTCCTAGAAGTTTATGCAACTTAATAAAATCTTCTCCTAATTGTAATCCATCGATGAAAATACCAGCCTTCTTCTGGAAACTGTTAGGTTCTGAAAGAGCAATTTTCAAAATAATCACTTATGTAGAAATATTTGATTTAAAAGCAAACATAAAAGCAGCATATAAAAGCACCAAAGCATTTTTCAAATTGCAAGCACTTAGAATCCGAAGTCAAAGAAAGTAAAACCTCTAGTTATAAAGAAGATAATGCAGAAAGCAGAATTTGAATTATATAACTGAAGTATGATGGGGTATTAAAATAAGTTGAAATTAATAATGGGGATATTAAACCAATAAACAGTATTAAAATAGGCTGTATCCAGTATTTAATAACCTAGTCTGCTTTAAAAAGAGATTGCTTTGGAAGAAGACACTTCGAAACCAGTTTATACAATGCAATGAAAAGTCTTACTAAGAGTGTTTGCTGACAAATTATATGTACAGATAAGCCTAGAAGTAGCAAAGCTGAAGAGATGGGAGGCACAGACAGCGCCCAGATTACTTCTCAAATATACCTTTACCTCGGAAACCAGACCTTCTCTTTGCAAAATGGGGCCCAGGGAACAGGGAGACATGATGACATCACTCTTTTACTCAAAAGAGCAGAAGGGGTTGGGCATGTGTAAGGTAGGAAAGTAGGGAGAAAGGGGTGTGTGGAAATGGGTAAGGATGGGTTCAGATGACCTATTATTCACATGGTTGCTATGGTCAAGTTTCTCAGTATTGAGCTAAGATATAGTTACCTCTACCTTTCTATTCTGTTTTTTGTGTTCCAAGCTGCCAGTTATCCTCAGCAACCTGATCATAAAATCTTCTTCTACACTTTACCATAATACATACCACTACAGGCATGTATGATTTCTTGGCTTGTTTTCTTGTTGGTCTGGCTCCCTAGCTCTAGAACAGAAGTCTCAAGAGAGCAGAAACCTTGTTCTGAAGCCAGACTGCCTGGGTTCAAATCCTAACTTCTCTAAGAATCCTCTACGAGTTGTACAGCATCACAAAGCTCTTTAGCTAATTTTTTTGTGCCTCTTTTGCCATCTGTGAAATGAAGGTCATAAGTGTAACCACCTCAAGGTAGTTAAAAAGGTAAAATAAGTTAATACTTGTTAAATGCTCAGAACAGTGTTCATCATATTACTACATCACATTTCCCATTTTATCTTCAGTTCCATTGGCTGATGTGAAGAAAAAGCATTATAAATGTTTGAATGAATGAGGCTAGTCATTCGCACTTTAGTTAGAATTTCTAAGTTCTTTGCAAAAAAGCATGAAGAAGGAGGCAATCAGGAGCTTGACCTGGATAGGATTTTATACTGGGAACTTCTAGCTTGAGCATATCGTGAGGGTTGGAATGGGGTTGCTGGATTAACTGACAAGTTAAGAAACAAAGGAATGGAAGGGTTAAAGTAAACTGCCTGCTTACAGTTTTGTTGAGGTCAGCTTGCCAACCACAATAGGCTTAAGTGACCTGAAAATCTCAAAGGAACCTGGGAGCTGTGGGAGCTGCTGGTTTCAACAAGTTGTCCTCAGCTCAAATGTAACATAAACTGGGATTAGCAGAAGGTTCTGAGATATACAAAGGAGTTTCCTGCCTTAAGCAATCCCTAAGTTGCACTGTTGAGTACTGCACAAATGTGCTGAACCAGAAGTATATGTGTTAATATTAAAAACAATGTCATAACTAGAAAAATATAATGACAAAGGGGAGTCTCATTAATGAAATGTGCCCAGCGATACTTACCATTGCCTAGTTCCCAAGAAATGTTATAACTCTTGGAAGAGCAGTAGTCCAAGAGCAACTTAGCATTAGAACTGTTCCACTGCAAATCTGCTGTTCGTAGTAAGGCATTTAGACCAAAGATCAAGTCCAGTCCTGAGCAACTTGCAAAAATGTACAGTATATCCACTGAACTCCCTAAAAGAAAAATATAGTTTAATAGGTTTGCATCACAATGATGAAATGCCTCTAGGTTTGTTCTTCCTAGTGACTTACTATTTCTATTGTACAATTGAAGGAATTGCCTTAATGAGTGACTAAAGTTATAAATAAGAGAGAACAAAATTGAACTGGCAAAGTAAATAAAGAAATAAATGTGGCCCTGGCCGGTTGGCTCAGTGGTAGAGTGTTGGCCTGGCGTGCAGAAGTCCCGGGTTCAATTCCCGGCCAGGGCACACAGGAGAAGCACCCATCTGCTTCTCCACCCCTCCCCCTCTCCTTCCTCTCTGTCTCTCTCATCCCCTCCCACAGCGAGGCTCCATTGGAGCAAAGATGGCTCCTTGGCCTCTGCCCCAGGTGCTAGAGTGGCTCTGGTCGCGACAGAGCGATGCCACAGAGGGGCAGAACATCGCCCCCTGGGCGCATGCCGGGTGGATCCCGGTCGGGCGCATGTGGGAGTCTGTCTGACTGCCTCCCCGTTTCCAGCTTCAGAAAAATACAAAAAAAAAGAAATAAATAAATGTAACTTCATTTGCTTCAGCTGTTGGATCAAGTGCGTTGGAAGGTACCAGAAGCTTTGGTCTGGCACTCAGGTTTTAGTCAAGTGACCTCAGGTGAATTGGAAAAACTAGATTGTACCAGCTCAGTGCTCAGCATGCACAGTCCAGACTTTCATAAGCCCTACTCTTCATAATCTAAATATTTTTACCTCAAACTTAGTAGCAAAATATTTTTGGTAAATTTAATTATATTTAAAACATTTTTTTGAAAAATTCATGTATGTGATTTATTAATTTTAAGTGAATAGAATTCTATATTAAAAAACTGGTCTAGGGTTAAAGGGTTGTGGTTTCCAAACTATGTGCCAAGGCACCGCAGAGAGCCACAGTGAATTCACTGGCGTGGTGGTCAGATTTAGCAAATAAAAATACAGTGATGCCTGACCAGGCGGTGGCGCAGTGGATAGAGCGTGGGACTGAGATGTGGAAGACACAGGTTCGAGACCCTGAGGTCGCCAGCTTGAGTGCGGGCTCATCTGGTTTGAGCAAAAGCTCAGCAGCTTGAGCCCAAGGTCGCTGGCTCGAGCAAGGGGCTACTCGGTCTGCTGAAGGCCCGTGGTCAAGGCACATATGAGAAAGCAATCAATGAACAACTAAGGTGTTGCAACGCACAATGAAAAACTAATGAATGATGCCTCTCATCTCTCCATTCCTGTCTGTCTGTCCCTGTCTATCCCTCTCTCTGTCTCTGTAAAAAATAAATAAATAAATAAATAAAATACAGTGATAACAGGGATGGACCTTAAAATTCCATGCTAAGCAAAGTAAGTCAGACAGAAAATGTTAAAAACCATATAATTTTACTCGTGTGGGTGGGATATCAAACTGAAAGCAACAAATGAACAAGAAAAACAAACAAACAATAACTCATAGACAGAAACAATAGTATGGTGGTTACCAGAGGGAAGGGAGTGGCAGGTTAGTAAAGGGTAAAGGGGACCAAATACATGATGGCAGAGGATGCTCTGACTTTGGGTGGAGGGCACACAATGCAATATACAGATCACATATTATAGAGATGTACACTTGAAACCTATGTAATCTTATTAACCGATGTCACCCCATTATATTTAATAAACAAATAAATAAAAACAATGCATCTGATTAAATTTGAATTTCAGATCAATAATGAATAATTTTTAGTGTATGTCTTATGTAATACTTGAGAAATTAAATAAAAAATTATTATGTATCTGAATAATTCGAATTTAACCAGGCAACCCTACTCACAGGGGCTATCTCATCTCTTATCTCGTCCTGTATGAGGAATAGAAAGACCCCTGGAACAGAGATAATCTAAATGACATTAAGTCTGGCACTGAGTCTCTCCCTCCATGTACATTTCCATAAGTGTGTCCAGCGCCGAGCGTGGGACGGGTGAATGGAGTGCGGTAATGAGGGAGAGAGGTGGAGGAGAAGAACAAAGAATTAGCTCATTCAGTATGATTATTGTAACAAGAGAGTCAGTCCTCCTTTTCTGCGTCACACCCAGCATTATACCTGTAACACTGCTTCCTTTCCTGTCCTAACAGGTTTACAATGTGAGTTTATAGTCTTACAACAAATGTTTCTTCTACTTAAGTGAAACACACCATCCAATGGGTCCTGGAATTAGAAGATACAGGTTACCTGTATCTTCTAAGAAACCTGTTTTAAATGTACAGGCTCCTAACTAAGCAAAGTTATTGTGGCAAAGTGTCTTGCCCCAATAGACTTTTGCTATCTTTTCTGTCATACAATGCCATCCCAAGTTAGTCAGGCTTACCAACCTCAGCCATGGATGCCAAACAATATATGGAAACTCCTACTAACTTCTGAAATACTTATCACTGTAATGAGTTGGTGCTCAGAACAAACACAGATTCTTGTCTAGATGTTTGCAAGACATACAGATTAAAACAGAAAATTTCAAACCAGAAGTCAAATGTTTTAAAAAACAAATAAACTATTTATATTTGTCATACATTCTTGCATTGCCAAGAGGGTGACTGGAGCTAGACTGACCTAGTTACTTTATAGTTAGCAAAGGAACTCTTCCCTGGTGTCGGACTACGAAGGTCTCAGTCCCACAAGCTGGAAAATGTCGGAAACCTACCATTTGGTTCCATAAAGATCATGTGAGGTAGCAAACAGGGAGAGACAGTCAGACAGACTCCCGCATGCGCCCGACCGGGATCCACCCGGCACGCCCACCATGGGGCGACGCTCTGCCCACCAGGGGGCGATGCTCTGCCCATCCTGGGCGTCGCCATATTGCGACCAGAGCCACTCTAGCGCCTGAGGCAGAGGCCACAGAGCCATCCCCAGCGCCCGGGCCATCTTTGCTCCAATGGAGCCTTGGCTGCGGGAGGGGAAGAGAGAGACAGAGAGGAAAGCGCGGCGGAGGGGTGGAGAAGCAAATGGGCGCTTCTCCTATGTGCCCTGGCCGGGAATCGAACCCGGGTCCTCCGCACGCTAGGCCGACGCTCTACCGCTGAGCCAACCGGCCAGGGCGGTAGCAAACTTTTTTACTTCAGGAAATTAAAGACTAACAGGTATAATGTTTAATATGATGGGAAAAAAGTGAAAATCTGTAGATTGCTTAATGCCGTGGGGTCTTCTCCTAGCAGGCCTCTATCATAAAGATTTATTGCAGATGAGACCTTACCACTATAGTCTGTCTTGTACTTCTGTCATTCCTTTAATGGGATCTGAGATGGCCCTGCCTTATGCCAAATTCCACTCAACCATAGATCGTGTTATTAAAGCATCAGCGTCACTCCCTTATTTTAAAATGCAGACAGTAATTTAGAGAACTACATTATCTATTAGCATATAACATATTTTCTGATTTCTTATGTGTTTTTTCTGTATCTTATAAAGAAAAAAATATAAAAATTAAATCTGTGTGATATACTAAAATCCACATAGTGTATAGTAAAATCTTACAAAGATAACTTACTTTAAAAAACGTACTTTTAGAAATGCTGACTAACCCAGATTAACTTCAAAGAAGAAGACAGTTGTAGACTATCTGAACAGGTTATTTCCTTAACTGAGATCGGGGGTAACATCATCCCTTAGGTGTGTGTAAAACATCAACTTTCAGGTAAAAATAAATATATATTTCATAGTTAAATAAGGCTTGCTTGTTTCAGTTGCTTCAAAGCCCTGTGTGACAACATCATTCCACTTTCAAGACTTGAAAACGGTTTCAGTGAGTGGAAATAAATTCCTGGGTAGTTGAGCCACTGCTGTGTTTGCAAAGCCAAAAGAAAAAGTAAAAGCTACTTGATGGCAAAGGCTGTCTGGTGTGCCCAGGAGTCCCCTGCCTAAGGATACACCAACTCACAACAGGGGCTGTTTCTGGTAGGGGAGACAGAATGGACAAGGTGGGAGTGTGTTCACATGCTACTCTTTATAGTATTTTACTTTTACACAACAAATATATCCATGTCTTCCTTGATTTCCTACTTCTTCAGAAAAGTCAAGGTTTTGATTAGCTTATGAGTGAATGACTGCTATATTTTACTGTGTGGCTACTAGGCAATGTCAGGTGAAAAAAAAGAAAAAGAAAACCCAGAAGTTTGAGGTTTAAGATTTCCCATTGACTCTTGAAAACGTGAGTATTACACAGCTTTACAGATTGCTGTAGAGTCAAGCCCAAGTTCAACCTATCCAAATATTTGAAGGGCTGGGACGCTCGCAGGGCACCATTCATTTCTTACTTGAGTAGGTGCTGTTCTTGAACTTTTTGTAATGCTGTTCTCTGAGTAGCAATTGTTCCTGAAACGGCCATTCCGACTGTAACCTCTTCTCTACATCAGGAGGGATGAATCCAGATCTGCAAATATCTGGAAATGGAAGATAAGTTAGAGACTCTATTTTCACAGAGATAAGGTTCAACTCCCATATGTTTATTTAGTTAGATATTATGTGACTAAAGTAGGATAATTAAGTTTCTGGTTATTAGGTATGCAATCAGAGAAAATGTACTCTGTGACACAAGTCAAATGTGCTGGCTTATGGTCACCCCAAGGAAGCGAAGGGCAGGCTTCCTGAGAAACACTGGCCACACACTGGATGCAGGTATGCTGGACATAACTTCAGGTTGTTTTACAATTCAGAAAGCTCCTCAGAAACTTGAAATTATCAGGGAACTCCTTTCAAGGAAGCACAGTTCAGTTTTCTTAAAGTTCACTTTCAAAAGACATAAAAATTTGTTTTACATGGACTCTATCTGATTTGTGGCGATTTCCTCTTGCCATAATGGTAGGGCAGGAAATGTTGACTTTTTTCTCTCAAATTTGGAATCTTCAGAGCTTCTGAGACCACAACATGTGCATCTGGGAAAACCAGCGCTATCCTCTCAGGCCGACTGCTTCTTTATCACGAGACGACAGGGCTGCCAGGCACTCGCTGCCAGCCTGGCTGACCCACCATTGACTTCCTGTCTGAGGAGCTGCACGTCCGGCTTCCTGGCAGCCAGTGCCCTATCCATCCCTGTCCTCACAAAGGATGCCTCAGAGGCACTTGGATAATTCCAGTGCCCCCCCCCCCACCTCAACAGGATGAACTGATCAGCAAAGAACAGTTTCTGGTCTAAATTTGAGACTTTCTAAATGCACATGACTGATGGGAGAGGGTCAAGTCCAAACATAAACTATTCCAATGTGTTATTCCCTTTTGCTTTGTTTCATTTTTCTAAATACTGTTCTATTAATTTTGGTCTAATTACTGGTTAACTGTTCTAAATAATTCCTAACTCAAAAAGAAAATAAACAGAAATAAAATATGTAATATATGAAAAATGAAATATTCATTAATATATATATTATGCACACATTATTATCATTCAGTAATGAGTGTTTTTAATAATTATTAAGATGATGATTCAAGTTCCACTTGATGTCTGCATAGCACTTATGAAAGACACAGGGCAAATCCTCGTGGCTTCCTAGGGAGGTTTCTCAGGTGAGGCCCACAGACTTCTCATATTGGAATGACTTGAGGAGCTTGCTAAACCTGGCACTAAGGTGGCGGCCCAGGTATCCCAATGTGCAAACTCATTCCAGGTGTATAGTCAATAAAGTTTGCAAATCACTGCCCAATATGTCATCTTAAAAT
This sequence comes from Saccopteryx leptura, assembly GCF_036850995.1. NCBI lineage: Eukaryota > Metazoa > Chordata > Mammalia > Chiroptera > Emballonuridae > Saccopteryx > Saccopteryx leptura. Next base: position 64,694,491 of record NC_089507.1, read on the forward strand.
CTATTCTTAGAAGCAGAGTCTATCTCACATCCTCTTACTATATCTTTCATCTCCATTCTGTTTCCAGAATAAAATGGTTTCAATCCAGAGCTATGTCTTCAGCTGGAAATATTTTCTTCAGTTTGAGGCATTTCTCCCTACCTGCTCCCTCTAAGCAGCTCTGTCCTCCCGCTATGATCATTGTTCTATTTACACACAACTAGCTGTTAGTTATGCCCAGCACACTTTTTTTTATGTGACATCCCACATTTTATGAAAACATCAGGAGGAGGAAACCTGCCCACTGCTTCCTTCTTTTGCATAGGTGCCCTACGGGTCAGTTGGGAGAGCTTGATCTCTTATTGGATGCTCATGACTGGCTCAAGTTAATGAAAATATATGGTTAATCTTTAAAAAGTTTCACCCTGGTTGAGTTGAGATTGCCAGTAACTTCTCTCTTCCATGCTGGGCTCCTTCTTAGGATCAAAAATGAGAAAGTCTGTCTTGGTGCCACCAAATCTCAGGTATGCAGGAGACAAACCTCTGGCCAAAGTACGAAGCTTTGGAGAACTGTTATGAAAACAAGAAATTAAAATTATTATTTTTTCCAAGACAAGCCAATCAAACATACTTACTCCCTTCTGTCTTGGCGGATCTATTTCTTAATATCTAGCTGGACAGGCCTTGGAGGGACAAGTCATATTGCTATATGGGGGGATCATCTCAAGCAGAATCTTTCTAAATGCAAGGTTGCTCTTCTAGAAACCTGGAGGCAACTTGGAGCTCTAACTCTGGCAAAAGTTTATACTGTAATTTGACAAGTAAAATAATGATTAGGGATAGATAAACTGGCTACTCATCAGGCATCCCAAGAACAATGCAGGCCCAGAGGAGGAGGAAGGCTTGAAACAGAACATTCTCATCCCCCACTGTGAGGTTATAGTTAATTTGCTCGCTATTCTCTCTCTTAATGGATTCCTGGTCTTTACTTGCAAATGTAGCAAAAAGTTTACCTTTGCAGGAATTTCAGGAAAAGCTTACATTGGGGAGGGACCTGACAGTTAGGGGAGTTTAAATCACAACAGTTGAGCCTAGTAACAGGATTTACTGTGAAAAGTTACTGTTAAAGCCTATAAATGAATTAGAAACTTAGTTCACCAATCTTAAATATTTTGTATCCTAAAGAAAACAGAGAGCCTGTAAGAGAAATATCACAAATAATTCCCAGAGGCACCAGGACCTGGCTGTTCCTGGGAAATACCTGATCCTGGCTGTCTTGGAGATTTACCAAGGACCCCAGATAGGACCATGCTGATTAGGCCTGTGCTACATCAGAAAAAACTTGCCAAGGAGATGTTTCTGCAGCTGAACCCCCCATCTCCTTCTGCTCATCAAGTCAGTGACCAAGGCTGTAAACCAAGATATGCTAATCCACTCCTAGCCCCTATATCTAATGCTCTCTTCTGCAGCTTGGGGCTGACACTCTTTGTTGGTCTCAGCCCGTCGGCACCCAGGCGCTTTTAAAATAAATTTTCCTTTTGGAACACACTAGCCTGGTGTTTTCAGTTCAGTGCACAGTTTCTGCCTTTCAATAGTACTTTCAAAAAACTCATAACTTTTATGATTGTTGGAGAAAAAGAGATAAGAGAGTGGAAAGTACAGGAAAGATGACTTTGTGTCTCTTTGAAAAATAGTCTTCCCAGAAAACTTCATAAATGACTCAGGATTCCACCTCTTCTCCCTATTCAACCCCTTCCCAAGGACAATCATCCTTTTAAATTTAAGTCAAATAACTTAGACTTATTTAAGATTCCAATTGCTGTCATCAATTCCTCCAATTTGAGCAATTCTAAATGTCTCATGGAGCCAAAAATGCTCCTGATAGGTGCCTATTATATGCTCAGAATGATATCAAGTGCTATAGAATAGAATTAGAGTGATTTATAATCCCTTCCATCAGAAAGATGAAGATGTCATGAATATTTAAGTGAACAGAACTAAAAAAATAGAAGATCCGGTGTCAGGGACTCCTGTCATGCATTTCTGAAATCGCACACTTGTGTTCCTGGCCACAGTGCTTTCTGGAATGCTTTTCAAACACATAAAGTTGATACTATATAGTTTGTGGAACGGCCTGATTTTAGTTAACATCTGAATTTATTTCAAATAAATCATTCCAGGAAAACTATTTAATTGCTAATTCTTCTAACATCCTAAGAATTATAGACCTCACCTTAAATTTAAAATTTTAACATGTGCTCCTGCTTAACTATGTATATAGTATTATATAAAATTTTTTGAAAGATTTCTTTACTTATGCCTAGGAAAGAGAAAATAAGAGGTGGACATTGACCGAAGGCTAAGTCTCCTACATTAAAAAGCTTCAGAAATTCCTCATTGCCAATTTTGTTTGTAACTTGAGAGCTTTTTGCTATATTACCTAAGGACTTTCTTTTTCATGAGCATCTTCCTCCATAAAAAAATTTAAATTATATTTTATGATGCTATTTATTTAAAGACAAATATGCTAATATCACATATTAAAACATTTTCTTGATCTAAAAATTTATTTTCTCTGGATCTTAACCGAAATTAAAATCTTTTTGTGGGTCCCTAGACATACGTGGGCCCTGGCACGAGGAAACGCAGCACAAAGAGAGACTGCGGAAATGGTATTAACCTGGAATTCACCCTCACAAACACCCGCCAGCGCCAGAATACTAGAAGGATGGCAAACGCCATGGGGGTCTCAAAACCCCTGGAAAATGAACAGAAATGCTCATTTGGAGGAAGTGAGGATTCGGAAGAAAGCCAACTCAGCTTTGCTACAACTCCAAATAAACATGAGCTGTAGGGAGGGGGGTGGAACGTCATGGGGTAATGGGCACAGTTTCGGAAGATGAGCATCCCAAGGCAGATGGTGGTGCGAATGGCACAACAATATGAAGGTACTTAATGCCAGTGAACTATACCTAAAAATGGTAAATTTTATGTTTGGTGTATTTTACCACAGTAAGACAAACTAACTGTAGACACAGTGTGATCTCAACAATGAAAATAATATATATAAAAGAAGATAACAGTGACTATTTTTATGTGATAAGATGGATGATAGACTCTTTGTTGTATTTTACCAGTTAATACAGCACATAATAAGCATATGATATTTTAATTTATACAGGGTGATTTTGTGTGTGTGTATGTGTTTCTGCTTTTTAAAAAATAGGCAAAGAAAATAAGATTTACTTAAAGGAGCTATAGCCACCCATTAATTTATTCAATAAATATTCACTGCAGGCCCACTCTGTGGCAGACATTATGCTAGTTGTTGAGAGAGACAGAGACAGACACAGACCAAAAGGGAGAGAGAGAAAAAGGATCAATTTGTAGTTGCATCACTTTAGTTATTTATTGATTGCTTCTCATCTGGGCCTTGACCAGGGGGCTCCAGATGAGCCAGTGATCCCTTGCTGAAGCCAGCGACCTTGGGCTCAAGGCAGAGACCATGGGGTCATGTCTAATGTCTATGATCTAATGCTCAAGCCAGGGACCCTATGCTTAAGTTGATGAGCCCATGGTCAAGCAGACAACCTTGGGTGTCAAACTTGGGTCCTCAGCACCCCAGGTTGATGCTGTATCCACTGTGTAATCGCCTGGTCAGGCTCAAAAGGAATAAATCTTAAGATCAAAGACAGTGAAATGGGATTAAAGGAAGTGTTTCAACTGTAGAGGAAAGTGTGCAAAAACCAGAGGCGGAAGAGCTCGTGGCACCACTGAAGAGCTGAAAGATGTGGCCGGAGCTTACAGATGGGGGCAGGGAGCTGCTGGGAGAAGCTAACTGGCAAGGGGAGGCTGACGCAATCACGAAAGCCTATAAGCCACCACGTGTAAAAGTTCCAACTGTATATGAGAGCAATGGAGAGTCATGAGAGGATTTAAAGTAGTAAACTGACCTTGTCAGACTTTTATTTCAGAAAAGACTCTCAGGCTGCAGTGTCTACATTAACATAACCAATGTTAATGTAGAAAAAAGTAATGGGCCGAGGTAAGGTGACAGCAGTGGGAATGGGGAGAAGTGAATAAATTCAAGGTAATATAGAGATAGAAATACCAGATTTGCTGCTTAGTTAAATATTGGAGAAGAGTCAAGGATTATCCTTGGATAGCATCCTGGAAGAAGGTAACATCATTTGCTGAGATGAAGAAAAGATGTTAGATTGAAGTTGGAGATGAAGGGGGAGGGGACTCGGTTTTGTTGAATTTGAGATGCCAATGGAACACTTACCATTTCAGCAGGCTGAAACATATTTCTATTAGGCCCTTGGCCATGTGTGTCTGGAGTTCAGAAGACACATAGGTGAGGCATAGGATGGAGAGTCCTCAGTCTAAGAGTGGGTGACTAGTAACCCCAGCCCACAGGTGTGGAGACATGGCCCTAAACTGATACAAGTAACTTTCTCAGAGTCACTCCAGGCTTGACGCAGCTCCATTGCCTTCAGCCAGGTAGTGATTCTCGTCCTTGACATTTTGATTGTGTGTCATGATAGAGGAAGCTTATTTAATTCTGTGTAGTTGGTATTTGCAAGCTGGGGATAAGCTGGGGCTTTCTGGGAAGTGATGGAAAACTGGCACCAGGGAGAAGGTGCTGTGGCATCACAAGACGCACATCTGTGCGTGACTGGGGTCAGAGGCACGAGCACCGGACGGAGCCTAGGTCCCAGTGGCAGTGACTCTTCCGCCTTGGGTCTCTCTCAGCCGTGTCACCCTGCCTTTACTACCTCCCTAGAATTCACCACTCTCTGAAATTAGCTTCCTTACTTATTTTCTTGGTTTACTCTTTATCCCAGCCTCCACCTCTGATGTAAGCTCTTTGGGAGCAGGGACCTTGTCTGTGTGGCTCATCAGACTCGTCACTGTGCCCAGAGAAGCAGCTCGATAAGTATCTGGCACTGAGCGTTGTTGAGGGAGTGAACAATTGAGTCCAGTCTGCTGAAAGGGCACGTGGGGCCAGACAAAGACTGTTTTCTGGACAAAATGGAAACCCAATGCTATGGCTCCTGCCAAGCAAAAGAAATCACGTGCTTCAAAGTATTGGTATTCAGGGCCTTTTGTTTGCCTCCTTCACAATGGAGCATTTTCTCATTTTGAGAATACAATATTGATGCCCTCTGACAAAAAGCAGATTGAAAACAGCTGCAAAACATGTCATAAAAACAAAATTGACCAAAGGTGTTTTCATCATAAACAGGAAGAAAAAAGGGAAAAAAAATCTGTCATTGCCACAGTGACTTGGAGATAACAAAAGGACACATAAAAGCAGCTGCTGATACTCCATTTCCAGAGCAGTTTGTTAGGGGAACGAAAGGTCTTCAGGTATTTTTACATTACTGTATGTGTCAACATAAGTCACTTATGCCCAACACAAAAGCAAAGGTGTGCTGGAGCCAGCTTGCACTGGCTCGTACCAGCTTGTGAGAGCCAATTGTTACCTTCTGAGATCCAGTTGTTAAACTGTTGGCAGTTTGAGATCAGCCATGGTGGGACTATTTCTAACACAAAAATCAGAAAAAACTCCCAACCAAGCAAACAAACAAACAAACACACAAACAAACAGACAAACTTCCATCAGTCTCCCCTGCTCCCTGAGAACCAGCTGTCACACAGTTCCTAGCACACCACTGCACGAATAGCAATTCAAGCCACGAAAATGAGTTAAGGCCACTCAGGAGATTACATGAAGTGAAAGAAGGCTGAGGCCAGAAGTCTGAGGAATACCAACATTTAAGACAAGCTAGAGAGCCTGACCAGGCGGTGGCACAGTGCATAGAGCGTTGGACTGGGATGCAGAGGACCCAGGTTCAAGACCCCGAGCTTGCCAGCTTGAGCACGGGCTCATCTGGTTTGAGCAAAGCTCAACAGCTTGGACCCAAGGTCACTGGCTTGAGCAAGGGGTTACTCAGTCTGCTGTAGGCCCGTGGTCAAGGCACATATGAGAAAGCAATCAATGAACAACTAAGGTCTCGCAACGAAAAACTAATGATTGATGCTTCTCATCTCTCTCCGTTCCTGTCTGTCTATCCCTCTCTCTGACTCTCTCTCTCTCTGTCCCTGTAAAAAAAAAAAAGACAAGCTAGAGAGGGGGAGGGGAACCCCCAGAAATGGAAGTGACGCAAGCCCAAAGAGCTGAGAAAGTGTTTCAACTGTCAACCTTCCCCAATGCTTCCAACAGACTATTAGTTTAGTAGGGCTGCAGTAACAAAGTTTAAACCACGAACTGGGTGGTTTAGACAAGGGAAACTTATTGCTTTACAGTTTAGGAGGATAGAAATCTGAATTCAAGGTGTTGGCATGCAATGATCCCTCTGAAGCCACTGGGGAAGGATCTGTTCCAGCCCTCTCTCCTCACTTCTGGTAGTTCCTGACGGCAGCATAATGCTAGTCTTCACATGGTGTTCTTTCTGTGTGCATGTTGGTCTCCACATTTCCCTTTTTATAAGGACATCAGTCATATTGGATTACAACCTGTTGCATTCCATATGACCAGTTCTTAAGTAATTATGTGTGCAATGACACTATTTCCAAACAAGGCACATACGGAGTTACTAAGGGTTAGGACTTAAACATAGACATTGGGGAGGAGGACACCCAATAATTCAACTCATGACAGAAACCATAAAAAGATAAGGATCGAAAGTTGTTCATTGGATTTTGCCATAAAAAAAGGTCATTGATGATGTTGGAGAGACTGATCTTATGACACACTGATGGGGACATTCGGAGGGTGGAAGAGGAAGGAATGGGCAGTAAGGAAGGAGTGAGGGGAGGGGAGAAGGGAGGCAGTCGCTGCAGAGGTGCATGTGAAGGGAGGAGTTTGAGGTAGGAAAGACTTGAGGATGCTTCTGGGCTGAGAGGGAGGCTCCAATTCAAACGGACAGGTTAAAGATCCAGGGAAGGGAAGAGATGACTAATACAGCAAAGTCCTTGGGAGGCAGGAGGACACAGGCTCCAGAGCAAATCTAGAAGAACTGGCCTAAGCAGAGAGAAAGGAAGAGAACTGGACGTAGCCATGGTATGTCTGTAGGTTAGGAAGGCTATGTCTGTCTAAGGAAGTTCCTGTCTAGTGATGTCATGGTTTTTCAGAAACAGAAATGTGGTCATAGACTAAGAGTAATGACATGGAGGTGGGCTCAGAATTTTGAAGGAAGCAGAGAATGAGAGCGTCAGGGAACAAAGAGTTAAGGAGGACTAAGAGAGCAAGCAGTAAGTTCGGAGGCCAAGGATTTATACAGACAGTGGTGGTATTCAGCTGGTTTGCTCTGGTTTGGTAGAATTGTTACCTAATTTTTTATTGAGTTTGGTGCACCAGTTGTCAAAATGGCACTTGTAATCAGGGATCTCTCTAAGGTGGGTGCCTGGGCAGCTGCCCAATGTGGAAATCATAAATTTACATTCCTTACTTTTTTTTAATGTTCTTCTGAGCAACAGTGTATTCTAAGTACCCGTACTAATGTTCATTCTGTCCATAGGTGAAAAAATTGTAAGTGAGGACGCCAATCAAGAAGCAATATGGAAATATCTTAATAGTTTTATTGTTTTTGTCAGGTATTATTTAATAGTTTTATTAATATTTTAAAACTTTCTTATAACATAATTTATTTTTGTGTGCCTCTTTTATTGTTCTTATTTAAGTATTAAATGCATGAAATAATCCACTACCTTTCAATATATAGTTTTTTTATACTTAAAATGGTTATTAGGGCTGAGAACCAGTTTTGAAATTATTTGAATCCCACCACTGTTTATACTGAGACATCAATCCACATGACTGGAAGAGTCCTGTCCACCCCCAAGAGCTCCATAGCTCAGCTATACAGTCTGGCCACTGAGGCTGGAAGCAGAGGTAAATACATAAAAGTGGCTTATTAATAGGCATAACATTTATGATTACATGATACTTTCCATTTCTAGACTTCATGGCCACCTTATAGGTTCCAAAGAAGGAACACATAGTTAGACTAAGCTAGGTTTGGGATTTTAGCAGGTACAATAGGGCCACAGTTGGTAGATATTATTACACAAGCAGTTCATGTGATAAATCAAGAAGCCAAAATCAGATATGGAAGAAGCAGAAAGAGGTGTAGGCTGTTCAGTGGAGGTACTTAAAAAAATACTTGTGGTGGGACCCAGAGAGTGAAAGAGCTAAGAGAGGAAGGAGTGTAGTCCAAGAATGAGATGTTTTAAGATTTCAGATGTGAAAAGGTTCTTAGTGATGCAGAGTCAAGGCATGGCCGTGGCATTTGGTGGCTGAAGCGAAGTGAAGCAGTATGTGCTAGTACGCTGGCTCCCTGAGAAAAACTTCTCTGTTTTTTTAATGTTTGCTAATCTTTGCAGTGTAAATATTCCCACCAGGGCTGATTTCAAGTTATTGGAATTGATGTCATTGGTGGAGTTAGAAAGAGATGTATACACATCATTTACTGATGCAAGCTGGTTCCAGTACAACACCGAGTCAAGATTATTTTAAAATGTGGGTGTGAAGAAATAGAGTGGCAGTTTACTTAAACGGACTTGGAGTGATCTAGGACGATAGAGGGGCATGGGAGTGGAGACATAACTGTCCATCTTCTATCAACAAAAAGTGAGAGGAGAGCAGAGCATCTTGACAAGGAGCAGAGGATGAGAACTAGACATGGAAACAGTGAACCTGACGCTGGAGTCGTGACGGCCATCTCTAGCATGCATCACGTTCATGTAAACCAGTGGTAGTCAACCTGGTCCCTACCGCCCACTAGTGGGCGTTCCAGCTTTCATGATGGGCGGTAGCAGAGCAACCAAAGTATAAATAAAAAGATAGATTTAACTATAGTAAGTTGTTTTATAAAGATTTATTCTGCCAAACTTAGCGAAAATCCGACATAAAGTACTTGGTAAATAATTACTATTATATGCTTTAACTTGCTGTAACTCTGCTTTATAAATTTTATAAAGTAAAGTTACTTCCCTACTTTATAAATCACCATTACTGTGGAACCGGTGGGCGGTTAGAAAATTTTACTACTAACAGAGATACAAAAGTGGGCGGTAGGTATAAAAAGGTTGACTACCCCTGATGTAAACTGAGTGTTTTGGGAACTTGGTATAGATGATTTCACTTAATGTCAAAACACTCAATGAAGTGGTGTCACTATTATCCGTATTTCACAGACAAGGAACCTGAATAAAAGAAGCTAAGTAATCTTCCCCAAATACCAAGCCAATAAGGATTTGAACCACAGCAGCCTGGAGTTGGGCAGGCTGTGGTGGGCAGTAGTCTAGCAGCTGCACTGGGGAACAGGAGAAGGGCTGTGGTTTGGGAGATTGCCCCACTTCTACTCCAAAGGGCTACTCACTTCATTCAGAGAAGGACCCACATTACTTCTCTGCTTGGGTCTTCAGGAAAGAGCCCAGTTCTTAGGGCAAGGAGATGGCAGGACTATTCTGTGAGGAGGAGAGAATGGGACTGCCATCCAGGGAACACAATGGAAGGTTTGGGAGGGAAGAGAAGAATGAGCACTGAATTGGGAGGAGCACTTCTCAGAGGCCAAAAATGTGAGTTTGTGTATGGCTTTGGTTGTTCTCAGTTCTGTTTCTCTTGAGTTATTTCTGTCAGCAACAGGCCCATAGAAGGCCTATGTTCTTTTCAACATCACTTATCAAACCTTGCACTTGACATCGATAATAAGGGCTTTTCCAAATATTAAAAGCAACTTTTCAGTGGAGATACAAGAATCTGATTATCAAAAGTGATTATTAAGCTCTGGTTGGATGGTGCAGTGGATTAAGTGTCCTCCTGGAGCGCCAAGGTCATAGATTCGATCTCTGGTCAGGGCACATACAATAGCAATGAGCACACAACCCTCTCTTTCCCCTCTCTTTCTCTCTCTCCCTTCCTTTCTCTCTCTCTCTCAAGTCAATGGAAAAATGATCATTAAAAAATGTTTATCAGCCTGACCAGGCGGTGGCGCAGTGGATAGAGCGTCAGACTGGGATGCTGAGGACCCAGGTTCGAGACTCCGAGGTAGCCAGCTTGAGTGCGGGCTCATCTGGTTTGAGCAAAAGCTCACCAGCTTGGACCCAAGGTCGCTGGCTCGAGCAAGGGGTTACTCAGTCTGAAGGCCCGTGGTCAGGGCACATACGATAAACAACTAAGGTGTCGCAATGTGCAACAAAAAACTAATGATTGATGCTTCTCATCTCTCCGTTCCTGTCTGTCTGTCCCTGTCTATCCCTCACTCTGACTCTCTCTCTGTCTCTGTAAAAAATAAATAAATAAATAAATAAATAAATAAATAAATAAAAAATATTTATCAAATTGGCAAAAAGGGATGAACTTTGCTGAAGAAAAACAGCAAGCACAGTTGCATTGCTATTGCTGTCGCTGGTTAGTCCGTAATACTACTGTGTAGACTAATATACTGCTCACGAAATTAGGGGATATTTTATCACTTCATATTCATTTTGAAATATCCCCTAATTTCTGTGAGCAGTATCTCTGTCACTGACTCAGCACTCTGCCTTTTACCTTGTATTAATGGACCTGGCTTGATTGAAATGGGACTGCACTGTCTAATGCAGTAACCATGAGCCCCACATGGCTGTGGGCACTGGAAATGAAGCTCATCTAACCTGAATTTGAGATGTGTCATGAGTATAAAATACACACCTGATTCTGAAGACTTGGTTTGAAAAGGAATGTGAAATATCTCATTAATATTTTTACACTGATTACAGGTTGAAATAATATTTCATGTTAAATACAATATATTATTAAAATTAATTTCACCTGTTTCTTTTTACCATTTTTTTTAACATGGCTACTAGAAAATATAAAATTGCACTTGTAGCTTGCATATGATGCTCACATCTTATTTCTTTTTTTTTTTTCTGTATTTTTCTGAAGCCGGAAATGGGGAGAGACAGACAGACTCCCGCATGTGCCCGACGGGGATCCACCTGGCACGCCCACCAGGGGGCGACGCTCTGCCCACCAGGGGGCGATACTCTGCCCCTCTGGGGCGTCGCTGTGTTGCGACCAGAGCCACTCTAGAGCCTGGGGCAGAGGCCGAGGAGCCATCCCCAGCGCCCGGGCCATCTTTGCTCCAGTGGAGCCTCAGCTGCGGGAGGGGAAGAGAGAGACAGAGAGGAAGGAGTGGGGGAGGGGTGGAGAAGCAGATAGGCGCTTCTCCTGTGTGCCCTGGCCGGGAATCGAACCCGGGAATCGAACCCGGGACTTCTGCACGCCAGGCCAACGCTCTACCACTGAGCCAACCGGCCAGGGCCCACATCTTATTTCTATTGGGCAGTGCTGGTCTCAATCCTCCTATCTTTTTATTTTATTTTATTTTTTTATAGACAGAGAGAAAGTCAGAGAGAAGAATAGACAGGGACAGACAGACAGGAACAGAGAGATGAGAAGCATCAATTATTAGTTTTTCGTTGCGCATTGTGACACCTTATTGATTGCTTTCTCATATGTGCCTGACCGCGGGCCTTCAGCAGACCGAGTAACCCCTTGCTTGAGCCAGCGACCTTAAGGTCCAAGCTGGTGAGCTTTGCTCAAACCAGATGAGCCCGCGCTCAAGCTGGCAACCTCGGGGTCTCGAACCTGGGTCCTTGGAACCCCAGTCTGATGCTCTATTCACTGCGCCACTGCCTGGTCAGGCTCAATCCTCCTATCTTAAAGGGCTAAGGCCTCTTGAGAGCTCCATACAAAGTCAGGCTTAGGAAGTTTTGGACTGGTGTGTTGATTAGTTACTTCTGGGGGGCAGTTGAGGGGGGAGGCAAATTGATAAGATGGTCCTTTAAAGTTCTAGATTGTTCTGTCATTGGCATTTGCATTCTGTGTATTTTGTGTTCTCTAATTGCAAATGAGAAAAATAAACATCTGTTGCCATCATGGAAACAGAACCATGCCTTCTGATTAAATCTGCTCAGGCCTCTTTGGGAGTGCCTTCGAGGCTTAGACCCTGATTCTCCTGATCTCAGGTGAGTACGTCTTTTCACTATATTAATCTTCTCAATTTGCCTCAGGCAATTCTTTTCCACAATCTATACTGTTGTCTTAAAATATATATATATATATAAACTGCGTGACCAGTGATGGCACAGTAGATAGAACATCAATCGGGGACACTGAGGACCCAGGTTCGAAACCCCAAAGTCACTGGCCTGAGCGCATGTGCATCTGGCTTGAGCGCAAGGTCACCAGCATGAGCGTAGGATCATCAACATGATCCCAGGATCCCAGGCTTGAAGCCCAAGGTTGCTGGCTTGAGCAAGGGGTCACTGGCTCAGCTGGAGCCACCCCTCCCATCAAGGCACGTATGAGAAGCAATGAATAAATTACTAAAGTGACACAACCACAGGTTGATGCTTCTCATCTCTCTCCCTTTCTATCTGTTCGTCTCTTTCAAAATAAATAATTAAATAAAAAAATAAAAGAAAAAAACTATAAACTGCTTTACTTTCTTTTTGTGTACTCTTGTCTCTGTAATTAGCATCAGGGTTCAAACTCTGCTCCTCCCTCTAATAGCTTGCTGACTATGCCCAAGTTATTGAATCTCCCTACACCTCAATCTCTTAGTTTTTATAATGGGGATAATAATAGTACTGACCTCAGAGGGTTTTTTGGGGTTTTTTTAATTTTTATTTATTTTTTTACAGAGACAGAGAGAGAGTCAGAGTGAGGGATAGACAGGGACAGACAGACAGGAATGGAGAGATAAGAAGCATCAATCATTAGTTTTTCATTGCGAGTTGCAACACCTTAGTTGTTCATTGATTGCTTTCTCATGTGCCTTGACCATGCGCCTTCAGCAGAGCGAGTAACCCCTTGCTCGAGCCAGCGACCTTGAGTCCAAGCTGGTGAGCTTTTTTGTTCAAACCAGATGAGCCCGGGCTCAAGCTGGCGACCTCGGGGTCTCGAACCTGGGTCCTCCGCATCCCAGTCCGACGCTCTATCCACTGTGCCACCGCCTGGTCAGGCTGACCTCAGAGTTTTGTAGGAAGGACTAAATGAATTAATACCTGGGAGGTGCTAAGAATAGCGCCTGGCATATAACAAGAGCTTGATTAGCATCAGCTATGTTTATTACTTCCTTCCTCTCATTACTTCAGTTTTTATCTGCTCAGCTTGTCATCTTCACCCCAAAACCCTCACTTTTGAGGAACTGTCATAAAACAATGCCTCTCTCAACCTTCTCCTCCTGTGAACAGATACAAGCTGAGTTTTGTCTTCTATGCATACTCTGGACACCGTGCTAACCATGCTAGGGGGTCAGACCCTCAGACCCTTTTTCAGAAGCTAGGTCTTAGATGAGAAGTAGAACGAGCTCCTGCTGTTTTGAGCTGCAGTCTTTCAGGTCTCCGCTGGGAATAGTGTGGATGTGGTTGCGGAGGCCTCCGGGGAGTAGGCATGGAAGAAGCCTCTGCGAAGGAAGGGATCTGGAGTGGCCAGGAGCCAGCCCTGGAGAGAAGCTGGTACGAACAGGAATATACTGTGCTCCATAAACCAAAAGACAGTTTTATTGCATGCCAGCCTTTTTTTAGTTTCCATTATCCTCCAAGCTTTAACAAAAAGGTGGGGGCCAGGGAGGAAGAAAGAGCCCGATGGGATATTACGAGATGGATTTAAGAAGAGGCAAAGGGATCACCCTACTAAATTGCAAACTGGAAGTTCTGTGTGTGTTGGGGCTGAGGGTCCTCACCAACTGGTTAGCTTAACGGCAGGGTGATCAGGCCTGGACCCCAAAAGTCATACTATAAGGTTTTTCTTTTGAACCTATTTCTCCAGGAAGGTATCCCCAAATGCTCTTTGGGGAGGGGTGGGGCAGATGCTGGGGTAGCAGCAGAACAAGATCTGAGCTCTCACATTTCAGTGAGTGGTCATTTACTTAATGCCTTTGTTGTCAGTCAAGCACCTCACACTCTCTCTTCCCTCTCCACCCCCAAGCTAGGCCTGGGGTCCTCAGATATGTAGCCTTATATTTTAGTTTCTCCAGAGTAATTTTTTAAAAAAATTTCTCAACCAGTTGCTGCCTGTATTACCTTCCTAGCCCTAAGGAGGAAGGCAAATAGTGGGGACTCTCTCCACCAAGATGTTCTTTTTTGCCATAAGGGGAAAGATGGAAGTTAACTAAGGTCCAAAGATACACTGAGAACTAGTGAATGGTTATCAAATATTTCCCATTTTCCAGGAGGAAACAGTTAGTTTAAATTGTGACCACTCTGTGTCCAACACTGTGCTAAGTCCTTATATGTTATTTCATCAGATCCCCATTACAATCCTACAAGAAAGTTTTATAGAAGTTCCATCCTACAAGTGAAGAAATTGAGCCTCGGCATTGCCAAGCAACCGGTAAAAATGAAGCCACCCAGCTTTGGCAGAGTTGAGAATGAAGCCAGGGTGACCTGACTGCCAATCCCTTAAACAGTAGGCTACCTGCTTTTACTTGCAAAATAGATGACTGAAATTAGTAATGGCAGCTGATAGCACGGGCACAGGAAAGACAGCACGTAGGTGGTTGGCAATGGCAAGATACCCAGCTGTCTGGGTTGGTTGAGGTATGTCATCTCTGGAGGCTCTCATGACCTAGATGAGTGGCCAAGATGACTGGGACTGTCCCTGCAGCTGTCTATCTTGGGATCAGCCTGCACTCGTGGGGCAAGGGCCAGTGAACCTGACCAGGTTTGGTCTTTTTGCTGTGAGGCAAAAAGTAGAGCTGATAAAGCAGTGTTACATTCTGCAGCCTCATCTTGGAGAGATATTTTTCTTTTAAGGCTCTGTAAGGCACTGAATAGTCTCCTAGGTCCTATTTATTTAATATTTAGATTTTCTTTAAAAGTGTAATACGGGCCTGGCCTGTGGTGGCGCAGTGGATAAAGTGTGGACCTGGAATGCTGAAGCCATGGGTTGGAAATCCTGGGCTTGCCTGGTCAAGGCACATATCACAAGCGACAAGCAAGTGATAAACAACTAAACTAAAACAACTTTGAATTGGTACTTCTCACTGCCCCCCACCGCCCTGCCCCTGTAAAATCCTAAAGAAAATGTTTTTTAAAAAGTGTAATAGCAGAAATCGCTGTACCTTATGCTTAATTTACCTGTAAAAATACATAATATATATTATATATATAATCTTAAAGCATGTATACAGAGTAAGCGTATTCTCCCCTGAAGTCTTTCCATCTATCTTTTTTCCCAAACCCCTCCTAACAGTGTTAGGAGACTGACTTGCCCTACACTGTGCGGCAAATTCAAGCGCTCACAGCCCTCCAGGTGCGCTAGCCCGAGTCCCTCTTCCGGCGCTCACTGAACACCTGCCGAATGAATGACTTCGGGAGGAATGGGCGGTATGGAGAGGGAGAGAGAGAGAGAGACGGAGAGGGAGAGAGAGAGAGGAGAGAGGAGAGAGGAAGAGAGAGAGAGAGAGAGAGAGAGAGAGAGAGAGAGAGATTGAAAGAGAAAGGAATTTCCGAGTGGCAAAAGAGAGGAGAGTGGCGGCGGGCATGGAGGGCAGAAGGGCAGGAGGGGGCACAGGGGCACAGGGCCCCGCGGGCCGGCGCTTACCCCAGGAAGGTGAGGAATCGCGGGTCCGTAGCCAGGTTGGCGTCGATGGTGAGGGACAGGAACGCGGGGCTCACCTGGTGCACCGGCTGCTCGGTGGAGAAGTCCAGCTCCACTGCGTCCTCGGTTTGCGCGGGTCCCGCTAGGACGCCGCGGGAGAAGGCACCGAGCGGCCCCAGGAGCATCAGCAGCAGTGGCGGCGGCGGCCGCAGCCGCAACCCCAACATCAAGCGCAGCAGCATCTCGGGCTCATCTGGCTGTCCCACTAGCAAGAGGCGGTGCCTCTAAAGTCGAGACCTGGCGCACTTCCTCCCGCCTGGCCACAGAGGCTTTTTCTCTTTTCCTCCACCCGCTCAGCCCGCCTCACTCCTCCCACTGCGCCCCGCATCCCTCCCACTGCTCCTCTTCTCCCCGCCCCGCCTCCCCCACGCCCTCCCTCTGCCTTGCACGCTTTCCCCTCGGCGGTGGTCACGTACACAGACTAAATCACCTACACCCACCTGAAGGGTGCGGGCATGGCCTCGATCCAAACGCCTGGGAGGTCCGGGGAGGGAGCGCCCTGGGAGGAGCGCCGGCATCCGGGGCCGGCTTCCTTGTGCGCTCTGGTGGAAACACCAGTTTTCCCTCATCCAGCTCCCTATCCAGGTGGCACCAGGTCTCCTGACCCTTAACTGAAAGCTCCAGTTGAGCATTCATCCTTTACCCTTTCACCTGGTTTATAAAACTTGTTTGTCACTTGAGCCTGACAAAACCGGATTAACCTGCGTCTTCTCCGGCCAGAGAGCTGTTTCCCAGGTATCTTACATTTGCCTGGAAAGTCGGACCTGGGCATTCGCTAGCCTACAGCTAGAAAGAGCACTTCCAAAAATTGCTTATTAACTTCCCATGGAACCTAGTTATCACAACCTTAAAGCATTAGATGCTCCAACACCTGAAACTAAGGACATGTAGCCTCCCTACAAGTGTTGAGTAGTAACTGTTCCTTGCATTTGGAGCCTTTGTCCAGTTTCTGCTGTGTACATTTATCTTTAGCTATTGGTGAACTTTTCTTCAGTTTTCCTTTGAGGTCTACACTGATGTATAACCAATCATACCAAGCACCACGTGCTTAGGGCTTATTATGTGCCTGATACTGTAAGAGGTGCTTTACCCGTATTCACTCTCATGCCCCAGGACTCTACTGGGTGCTTATTATCCTCATTTTACACATGAAGACTTAAGCATCGGGACATTAACATGTCCAAGTGTCAGAATTGGGATATAAAGATCATGGCACAACACCGAGCAGATGGCAGCCTGTTTCAAACAAAAGGTAACTTCCTCCAAGAAACTTGACCTACACTTCCAGGCAGCTGACATCTCTTATGACACATTCTCATAGCATCCTGAACTTGCTAGAATCTACCACCGTTTGTTAGAATTATGAATGTTGCTCCATGTTGGCCTCATCTGCTGGATTATAAACTTTGTGAAAGCAGAGATGAGGTGTGTCTTATCTACTGCACTCACAACAGCTCATGGCACTGTGCTTGGCACTTAGTAGGCATTCAATAAATATGTTGAATAAGCACATTACACCCAAACCCTTAGAATTTAGACTGTATCACCAGCAATGGCCAGGTGGTTCAGTTGGTTAGAGCATTGTTTTGACATGCCAAGTTTGCAGGTTTGATCCCTAAATAAGTAGAACAACAAATAGATGTTTTTCTCTCTCCCTTCTTCTCTTTCTCTAAAATCAATTAATTAAAATTTTTAATTGTACTAAAAATCAATAAATAAAGATGAATTGTTTTGAAATTTATATCAAATTTACATAGGTCTTTCTATTCTTAAACAACTAAAAGTAAGATGGATAGTTAATTGAGGAACGTTATAGTTTGGAGATTTTGTGTCTATGTATCAGTTACTGTATTTTGCACCTAGAATCAGGTTTATGTCCTACAATTATATAAGAAAAAAATTCATATGTAAACCCCAAGCTACCAAAAAATTATGTCAAGAGACATAGAAGTAGAAAAGCAGGTGCCTAGGCTCTTTTTTGCCTTTGTCAGGACACTGATCCTACATCTGCCTCATGTTCGTGTTGTCATGGGGTAAAAGTCATACTAATTTCTTTAGAATATGTGGGTGATTTGAAAAGTGGATCATTGTGAGTTTTCTAAATGGTGAATCCTCGTGACATCCTGAGATGTGGGACGGTGTGGTCCACGGATAAGTTACTAATATGGAAACTGGGAAAACAGAAATGAAGAAGTGAAATAAAGCGACTTGCACACATGGTGATGATCTGTTGGTTGAGATCAGACGAGTTTCTGTCTCCTGGATCTAAGTTGCTTTGATCCACTATACTAGATAAGAGGAATATAGGGGCACGTGGGAAGGAGGACTATGTAACAATATTTACAGAAATTGACATTTTAGAAACACTTTATAATTAGGCACCTATTTTTAAGGGGCACGAAATGTGTGCTAGAGGCTGGAAAGGAGAAAGTAAACATGTGTTGAGTGCATGCTGTTCTCCAAGATGCTTTGCATTCGTTTATTCATCTAGTCACTCAAATATTTGTTGGGTGCTTACAATGTGCCGAGCACTGAACTCGGCAGCAGTAAGCAGTAAGCAGGAATTCTCCCTGCGCTCTGTAGCTTCCACTCTTACAGGGGAAGCAGATGATTTTTTTTTTTAAATCACATAAAAGTAAAATTCCAAATGTGGTAGGTGCTCCAAAGGTGATAATGGTGCTTTACATATGTATGTTGGAGGATTTGAATGTGGAGCAGAGGGTGTTCCTGTGCAGGTTATGCTTAAGTCAAGATCTGAAAGCTGAGTAACCCAGTGGGGGGCAGGGATCACTAGAGGCTAAAGAGACGGCGTGTGCAAAGGTGAGGGAGTTCGGATAGTAAGAGGACTCAGAGATGGCTGGGGCAGCTGGATCAGAGAGAGTGACGGGCACCCAGGGACATAGAGACTGACACTGCAGTGTCCAGAGGCATCCTTGGAGCAATGGGAAGCCATTGAAAGGGCTTCAAGTCTAGGGTGGGAAATGTGATATTAGATTTATATTTTACAAAGGCAACTATAGATGTTCTGTTTCTTCCCTTGTATAAATGTCTCTTTATATAACATGTATGTATATTTCTCTATAGATATAGACAGGGTTTGTTATTTTCTTCTTTTAAGGGTTTATCTATGTTTACTCTATAAATATGTATTTCTATGTGTCTATAAGAAAGTAGGTACTTGGAAACAGTAAGTGAACCAGAGATCGTCAGAGAAAGCAGGAAGTGTCCCTAGAATAAGATGCATAAGTTCCAGCGGTCACACATAATAGCCATTATGGTGTAAACCAGTGATTTTCAACCGGTGTGCTGCAAGAATTTTTAAAGCATGCTGTACCTCACTGGTCAGGGGTACTGACCTCTTTTTCCTTAGACTGTCAAATTAAAAAATGACAACAGCCAATGCAACAACAGCTGTGAATGGATCAAAATTATACCTTTTTTACTGTCAAATAGGCAAAAAAATATAATTTTTTTTGGTGTGCTGCAGAATTTTAGTAATTAGTTCCTGTGTGTCATGAGATGAAAAAAGTTGAAAATCACTGGTATCAGCTAAAGGATTTTTCAAAAGTCTTCAGAGGAAAGCTGACTGCCCGATGTTGGTCACCTGTCTCTGGGATGATGAAGGCCCTGGAAGATCCTAGTGATTTATGCCAAAAAAAGGAACACTGAAGTGAATTAAGTGGGACATTTTTCATGTTACCCCCAGGGTCTGTAAACACTGTAAACAATACAAACATAGGACAGAAAAGGGAGAGCTACAGAAAATGCATTGGAAATGCGGAAGTCATCAGGGTAGGGATATAAAGAGGGGGTGTCATCCTCATATCAGACGTGAGCTAGAACCTACCGTGTTCTTGACCTTTGGCCCCCTGTCAGGTAGTCTTAAGTTCTTTCCAGAAAATAGTGCTATGGGAGGAGGGTTCTAGTCAAGATTGCAGCATAGATAAACGCAGGACTCAGATCCTCCCACAGTCACGTCAAAGTAACAATGAAACTACAGAACAGCCACCCTTCAGAACAGCCTGAAATCTAGATGAGCAGAAGTCTCATAACTGAGGATATAAAGAAGAAGCCACATTGAGACTGGTAAGAGGGGTGGGGACGCGAGACAAACTGGTCCCACAGCCACACATCAGGAACAAAAATCAGGAAGTATGTCATGCTGTGAAGATATCCCGTGAGGAGTAGAGTCCCAGCCCTACACCAGGCCCCTCCAGTGCCAAGAAGAGAAGTCCCCATAACTTCTGGATGTAAAAACCAGAGGGGATTGTGGCCGAGTGAGATGGAGGACTACTGGAGTCTCAGGCACCCTTCTTATAGGATCCATGAGTGGGATTATTTGAACTCACTTCTGAGCTCCAGCACTGGGACAGCAGCTCAAAAGGCACCAGGGACATATGGAGAGGAACTGAATTGTCTGGCTCCAGTGCAAGAGCTAGAGAGGCAGCTTTCTTCCAAACAGAATGCTGGCAAAGGCCATTGTTCCTTTGTTGAGCCCTTAGCAGGCAGGCTTCATATCGGAGACTTTATCCACCTGGCTAACACTGTTTGTCTCACACTGGTGATTCCCTGAGATCCTGCTTCACCCAAGTTTCAGGCCCACCTAAACTGTTTCTAGTGGTTTCTCCATACAAACAGCCTGTCTTGGCTCATGCTTCAGACTTTCCAAAAATCTCTCAAACAGGCAGCATCTGGCCTCAGCATTACCTGTACCTCTTGTTAAGTGGCCTCAGGCCTGATCAGGCCGGGCACTAGTGGCAGCCAGACTCTGTTCACAGTTTGGCCCCTCATGGGGACCTCCAAACCCAGCACAGGTAGCTTATGTTGGGTGACCTCGGGCAGAGCACAAGGAACAGCTAACCTTGGCCTGCACCAACTGGGGCCCCCAGAGTCAGCCCACTCTGTGGATAGCTTCAGACCGTGTGGAAGAACTGCCCAACAACCTCCACAAGTGACACACTAAAGGGGTGGAGTCAGTGGGCACAGAGCCCCACTGAAGTGAGCCCTACCCCATGGGATTGATTCCTACACAGCTGATCTTTCACAGTGGTCACAGCCAGTCTTTGAAGCTGATCAGCCTGGGGTAAATCTGGCCCATTGCACTGGCCGACAGTAATCAAGGCTCACCTACTGCAGGAAGGTGCACACAACCCACATGAGGGGCACCCAGGAGTGCTCAGCTGAGGTGATTGGGGCAGCTGTGCCGCTGAACCCGACAGGACACCTACTACACAAGGCCATTCTAACAAGCCTGGGAGACCTACCAGCTCTACCTAATACATAGAAACAAATACAGGGACTCAGCCTAAATGAGGAGACAAAAAAACCATATTCCAAATGAAAGAACAGAACAAAGCTTCAGAAAAAACAAACCTACAAAATGGAGACAAGCAATCTACCAGATGCAGAATTCAAAACACTGGATATAATGTTGCTCAATGAACTTAGGGAAAGAATCTATGAACTTAGAACTTCAACAAAGAGATCAGAAACATAAAAACAAATAAAAAACATTAAACGAACCAGCTAGAAATGAAGAATGCACTAACTGAAATGAATACATTATAAGAGCCTGAACAGGTGGTGGCACAGTGTGTAGAGCATCGAACTGGGATGCAGAGGACCCAGGTTCAAAACCTCGAGGTCACCAGCTTGAGCATGGGCTCATCCAGTTTGAGCACGGGCTCACCAGCTTGAGTACAGGGTCACTGGCTTGAGCGTGGGAACATAGACATGACTCCATGGTCGCTAGCTTGAGCCCAAACGTTGCTGGCTTGAAGCCCAAGGTCTCTGGCTTGAGCCCAAGGTCACTGGCTTGAACAAGGGGTCACTTGCTCTGCTGTAGCTCCCTGGTCAAGGCACATATGAGAAAGCAATCAATGAACAACTATGGCGCCGCATGAAGAATTAATGCTTCTCATTTCTCTCCCTTCCTGTCTGTCTGTCCCTATCTCTCTCTGTCTCTCTTTCTGCTCTATCGCACACACAAAAATAGAATACATTACAGGAAATCGACAGTAGAATACAAGAAGCAGAGGACTAAATCAAAGGTTTGGATGATTAGGAAGCAGAAAACAACCAATCAGAACAGCAAAAAGAAAAAAGAGTCCAAAAAATGAAGATAGTATAAGGAGCCTCTGGGACAACTTCAGGTGTACTCACATTTGCATCATGAGAGTGCCATAAGAAGAGGAGAGCAAGGAATTGAAAACCTTTGAGAGAGAGAGAGTGAGTGAATGAGAGAGAGAACTTCCCTAACCTATTGAATGAAATAGACATACATGTCCAGGAAGCATAAAATCCCAAACAAGATGAATCCAAAGAGGCCTACACCAAGATACATCATAATTAAAATGCCAAACACTAAAGACAAAAAAAAAAAATCTTAAAAGCAATAAGAGAAAATCAGTTATCTACGAGGGAGCTACCATAAAATTATCAGCTGGTTTCTCAACAGAAACTTTGCTGGCTAGAAGGGATTGGCATAAAATATTTAAAGTGATGAAAAGTAAGGCTCTACAACCAAGATTACTCTACCTAGCAAAGCTATTGTTTAGAATCAAAGTACATACAGATAAAGAGTTCCTAGACAAGAAAAAGCTAAAGGAATTCATCACCACTAAACCAGTATTATAAGACATGTAGGCCCTGTCTGGTTGGCTCACTGGTAGAGTGTCAACCCTGCATGTGGAAGTCCCAGGGCACACAGGAGAGGCAACCGTCTGCTTCTCCCCACACTCCCCCTCCCCTTTCTCTCTCACTTCCTCTTCTGCAGCCATGCTCGATCGATTTAAGCACATTGGCCCCGGGCACTGAGGATGGCTCCATCAAGCCTCTGCCTCAGGTGCTAAAAATAACTTGGTTGCAAGCATCAGCCCCAGATGGGCTTAGCCAGGTGGATCCCAGTTAAGATACATGCAGGAGTCTGTCTCTGTATCTCCCCTTCTCTCACTGAAAGAAAGAAAGAAAGAAAGAAAGAAAGAAAGAAAGAAAGAAAGAAAGAAAGAAAGAAAGAAAGAAAGAAAGAAAGAAAAGAAAGAAAAGAAAGAAATGTAAAAGGGTCTTCTATAACAAGAAGAAAAGAAAGATCAAAAATATAAATAACCTGACCAGGCAGTGGCACAGTGGATACAGCATCAAAGTGGGACACAGAGGTCCCAGGTTTGAAACCCCAAGGTTGCCGACTTGAGTGTGGACTCATCCAGCTTGAGCATGGAATTACCAGCTTGAGCGCAGGGTCACTGGCTTGAGCATGGGATCATAGACATGACCCCATGGTGGCTGACTTGAGCCCAAAGATCACTGGCTTGAAGCCCAAGGTTGCTGGCTTGTGCAAAGGGTCACTCACTCTGCTGTAGTTACCAACCCCCATCAAGGCACAAATGAGAAAGCAGTCAATGAACAACTAAGGAGACTAAGGAGTCGCAATGAAGAATTGATGCTTCTCATCTCTCTCCCTTCCTGTCTGTCCGTCCCTATCTTTCCCTCTCTCTGTCTCTGTCACACACACACACAATATATATATATACACACATATATATAATAAAATCTCAATAAACATATATCTATAAACAATTACATTAATTGCATTTGGATTAAATAGACTTCACAGCAAAGGTTATAACAAGAGACAAAGAAGGACCCAGCAGTTCCACTTAAGGGTATTTATCTGAAGAAACCCAAAACACTAAATTGAAATAACATATACGTCCATATGTTTATTGCAGCATTATTTGCAATAGCCAAGATATGAAAGCAACCTAAGTGTCTATCAATAGATGAATGAATAAAGAAGTGGTACAGATATACAATGGAATTATACTCAGCCATAAAAAAGAATAAAATCTTGTTATCTGCAACAACATGGATAGACCTAGAGGATATTGTGCTGAGTGAAATAAGTCATACAAAGGAAGACAAATACCATATGGTGGTAGATAAAGGAGGCAGGAGAAGGCATGGGGGTATCTCTGGGATTGGATAAAAGACAAAATGGAGAAAGACATACTCCTTTTACATTGGGGGGTACAGGATAGCTAATAATTAGCATTTACAGCACATCAGCCATAACATAGAGGTTACGGTAATCGGGGAACAGATGACAACGAGGGGTTCTGTGATCACGTGCTCTGGTGGGCTTGTACTCTAGTGCCAGACGGTGTTCATCTTTTAGGGGTAGGAAAGTGACCTTGTAACAGCTTTTTTCCTTGTATATATTTCCTTGTTCCTACTTCCTCCTGCCTGTTAGTCTTTCATTCTGTACAGCCCCTCCAAGCTCCTTCCTATCTGCTAGATTGGACGCTGCCTGATTCATCAATTGTTGAATAAAGACAATAAGATCTTTAAAATTTTCTCAGTTGAAGCACAAATCTTAAGTGTAAGATTGAGTGAGTTTTGACAAATGCATGAAGCCAAACCTCTATCATTCCAGAAAGTTCCTTCAAACCATTTTTTAGTAAATCCCTGCTCCCATCCCCAGAAGCAATCACTGTTCTAACTTTATTCATCATATATTAGTTTAGGCTGGCCTAGAACTAAGAAATAATGCATAAAAAATAGAACCACACTTTGCATACTCTTGTGTAATGTTCCTTTTACTCAGCATAATGTTTTTAAAATTAATTCAAGACGTTTCCTGTATCAGAGTTCATTCCTTTTTTTTTTCTAAGAAGTTTCCTTTGTATGAATACATCACAGCTTGTTTATTCATTTTCCTGTTTATGGACATATTAGTTTGTTGCCAATTTGGGGTTATTATGAATAAAACTGCTAAGGACAGTCTTATGTTGGGTTTTTTTTGGGGGGGGGGGTTTTTTTTTTTTGTGAAGATATATTTTTGTTTCTCTAGAGTAAAAATAGCCAGGAGTGGAATTGCTGCGTTGTGAGAGATGAAGAGGCTGTAACAACATTAAATGTGCAGTAAGCCCAACAAGCTAAGGAGGACCACAGGGCAGGCCTGACATGCTCAGTGACCAAAAGTCACCACACTGGATGGTCTGATCACAAATTCCTAACGGGGCAGGTCATAGCAGGTAGTCACATTTCTATAGCTTCCTTAGCAAAGGTCAATCTTTACATTAAGTGAGCTCTCTCCATTGTTCTAATGCATCTAGGATAACATACCTTTGAAATATCAGAGTAGTTTTCTTTGCCTACCCCTAAAAGATGAACACCGTCTGGCACTAGAGCACAAGCCCACCAGAGCACGAGATCACAGAACCCCTCGTTGTCATCTGTTCCCCGATTACCACCTCTATGTTATGGCTGATGTGCTGTAAATGCTAATTATTAGCTATCCTGTACCCCCCAATGTAAAAGGAGTATGTCTTTCTCCATTTTGCCTCTTATCAATCCCAGAGATACCCCCATGCCTTCTCCTGCCTCCTTAATCTACCACCAATGGATTCATGCACCTTCCTTACGTCTCCTCCTTTGATTCTAACGCATAAAATAAGCTGAAAATCTGCCATTCTCTGGAGCATTTGAGATCTTGCTTCCCAGCATATGTCATCAGTTTGGCTCAGATAAACTCATAAAAATTCTCTACAGGTTTGGATATTTCTTACATCAACAGGACCATGGGGACATTATGAAACAGCCAAAGCTTTTCCCCAAGTGATGTTCCACTTCACACTCCCATGAAGAAGGTCTGAGAGTTCTGGTTGCTCCACATCCTCACTGACATTTAATGTTGTTACTTGAAGAACTGTACCCATTTTGCACCCAAACAGGGCATATAGTCCTATTTCACTGTGGTTTTAATTTTCATTTCTCTGATGACTAATGATGTTTTTATGTGTTTATTTCCTATTTGAAGAGCTTCTTACAAAATGACTGTCCAAATTT
The DNA here is from genome assembly GCF_036850995.1 of Saccopteryx leptura. Lineage (NCBI taxonomy): Eukaryota > Metazoa > Chordata > Mammalia > Chiroptera > Emballonuridae > Saccopteryx > Saccopteryx leptura. Next base: position 64,719,980 of record NC_089507.1, read on the forward strand.
TTCACTGTGCAGCATTTTAAGACATGTAAGGGTTGTAACTCCTTCAAGATAGCAAAAATTTACCGCTTCTCTCTCTCTCTGTCTCTCTCTCTCCCTCTCTCTCTCTTCTCTAAAAATGAATAAAGAAAAGAATAAAAGGCCTGACCTGTGGTGGCACAGTGGATAAAGCGTCGACCTGGAATGCTGAGGTCGCCGGTTCGAAACCCTGGGCTTGCCTGGTCAAGGCACATATGGGAGTTGATGCTTCCTGCTTCTCCCCCCTTCTCTCTCTCTGTCTCTCTCTCTCCCTCTCTCTCTCTTCTCTAAAAATGAATAAAGAAAAAAAAAGATAGCAAAAATTTAAATTAAAAAAAAATCCAAATGCTATGAATTCAGATACTTAAATATTGGAAGATCCAAAAATTAAAAAAGAACAAAAAACAGTGCAGAATGCATTGCATGGTGGGCCAGTCTAGGCGGATGGGGTGTCAGAGTTTTGTAAGTTGATTTAAGAATGAGGGCCTGAAAGAACTCCCACTCAGAGATGTGGGCTAAGTGACCAGGCTCTCATTATGACCTTCACAGGCTCTGGGCACTTTTGCCCTTGTGGGAAAACACATTTGCATTGGTATTAAAAAGAATACAGTCAAAGCTGGATCTGGTATTATATATTCATTGTTATTATATTCATATTTCTCTTCTGATATTAAAAGAAATTAAAATTACAATATATTTGTGGACACCATAGGTCCTAGGTAATGTGCCACTCTACTTAACAGGTAAATCAGCCCTATTCTTGATCACTGCCTCCTTAAATTATGACAGAAAAACTGCAGTAATTAGAAAAGGAAAGTCATCCTAGGTCAGGGTTGTGAGTAAGGTGACCAATAGTCCTCCTTTAGGGAGGACAGTCCTTCTTTTGTAAGTTCCGTCCTCCCTCGAAAAGTGTCCTCCTACATGTCCTCCTTTTTGATATTGGAAGACTAATCCGTAAGTGTCTATATTCCATCAATGCAGAGTCAATCCATTGGGTGTGATGTGACATATTTGTATCTAAATGAGTACTTTTTTCTTACAATTATTAAAAATTAATAGGCATGTAAACATAATTACAATATAAAATATTACAATTTTTTTTTTTTGCATTTTTTCGAAGCTAGAAATGGGGAGAGACAGTCAGACAGACTCCCGCATGCGCCTGACTGGGATCCACCCGGCACGCCCACCAGGGGGCGACGCTCTGCCCACCAGGGGGCAATGCTCTGCCCATCCGGGGCGTCGCTTTGCCTTGACCAGAGCCACTCTAGCACCTGGGGCAGAGGCCAAGGAGCCATCCCCAGCGCCCGGGCCATCTTTGCTCCAATGGAGCCTTGGCTGCGGGAGGGGAAGAGAGAGACAGAGAGGAAGGAGAGGGGGAGGGGTGGAGAAGCAGATGGGCGCTTCTCCTATGTGCCCTGGCCGGGAATCGAACCCGGGACTTCTGCACGCCAGGCCGACGCTCTATCGCTGAGCCAACCGGCCAGGGCCTACAAATATTTTTATTATGCTTTTATCATATTATAGTGTATTATTGTTATGATGATTAAAATGTTTCTTTTATTTACAATATTGTTTGCTTCAATTTATTTTTGTCCTTTTTATTGTAAAAAAGTTGGTCATCATAGTTGTGAAAAAAGCTGGCCTGGAGGTCTGAAGTCCAGGCCGAATATCCAGGTTGAAATTTTGAAATTTCTGGTGTTTCTATAACCTCTCAAGCATCTGAGAAGCTAATTCCCAAAACATATGAGATGATATGTTTTCTTTGGTGGTTAAGCAACTCTGAACCTCAAAAAGCATCAAGTATCAGGGTGTTTCAGAAAAGCACACCTATACATGGATATAGTTGGGTTAAAAAGAAACTGTATAGCCTGACCTGTGGTGGCACAGGAATGTGGAGGTCGCCGGTTTGAAACCCCGGGCTTGCCTGGTCAAGGCACATGCCAGAAGCAACTACTACTATGATCTGATACTTCCTGCTCCTCTCCCTTTTATTCTCTCTCTTTCTCTTTCCTCTCTCTAAAAATCAAGAAATAAAATATTTTCTAAAAACCGTACATTTTTTATTTTTAGAGGTTTAAAAAAATTTGACCTGTTAGAGTATATTTTAGCTTTATAATTTCCAGTTAAATGTCAAATTGGGCAATTGTTTTAGCTTATGATTTTAAGTTGAGGTATCATAAGTTTATTTTTTAGATTTTAATTTATTTAAGAATATTGGATGGTTTTGTTTGTTTAAGGAGTACTTGAAAGGAAAATTAAATATGTTGAATGTATATAGTTGAAAATATTTAATGGAATCTACTTACTTTAAAAGTCCTTCCTGCCTGACCTGTGGTGACTCAGTGGATCAAGCATTGACCTGGAATGTTGAGGTCGCTGGTTCAAAACCCTGGGCTTGCCAGGTCAAGGCACATATAGGAGTTGATGCTTCCTGCTCCTCCCCCCTTCTCTCTCTCTCTTTATCTTTCTCTCTGTCTCTAAAATGAATAAATAAAACATAATAATTAAAAAAAAAATTTTCCTAAGGTGAGTGTTAACATTTTCTAGATTTATGAAGAGATTATGCTTTTAAAACTGTGGCTTGTGCATAAAACCATCCATAGGATATTTTTAAAATTGTGTTTGGATGATATATATTACCACAATGGGAGAAACTTGTTTTAGATAAGTTATAAGGAGAGCAAGTCATGTAAAATGGGGATACCAGGAACCAAATGAGGATAGGAGCCTACTCCTCTCACCCAAATCTCACATTTGCCATTTAGGGGCGTCAGTCTCAAGCTCAAACATATACCTATGAAGTCATATGGCATATGCCCTAAAATCTGATTTCCCAATGTCAAAGCCCTGTGTCAATCAATCCACTATGGTCACCTTCCTAAAAACATACTTTATTTCCATCAGGACCTGATTGTTCAAATATGGCCTCCACCTTGTCCCAGGCTCTGCCTTTGCATTATTTATCTGGCTATTTATTCTACCCAGATCCTTCTTTTTACTCCCTGGGTGCAAATTAGAGCTTTTGGAAGCAGCCTTAAATTTTTCAGTCACCAGGGTCCCATTTACCTTCATTTACCAGAATAATAATTCCTTAAATGGCGCCCTGGTGGCCTGTCTAAATGGATGCCCCCTTCACATGGCCTAATTTGCATCCTGAGCATGATTTAGCCACCCAGCACCATCTAGTATTCTATTTTTATTTTTCTCATTAGTTAATTTTCCAGTTACTTTGATAACTGTTCTCAGACTAGCCAAGCATATTGCTTGGGTAAGGAAAATTCTAAAGCCTCTGGGCTAAAGTAGGTTACTTTAAGTTGCAATATGAGAATATATTTTCTTATGCAGAATATCCTTTCTTAATTCTGAAGGTCATCATATTCGTATATGCAGGCAGTTTAAGAGTTACATTAATTTCCATTATGGTTTCGAAGTCGTTGTTCCCTGGGATGCTGGCATGCACACACCACCGCGTGTTTGCCTGCCCTTCATGCCTCCAGGAACTGCTCCTCCCACCTGTCTGCACGGTTGATTCTGTGCAGTATATTTGTACTCCAATGTGGCCACTGTTTCCTGTCACAGCTGATTGGCCAAGCATGGGAATACAATCTAAACTCATTCCTAAAGGTCATTCCTTTTTGGGAAGTTGAGACTTAGAGATCTGGGGCGAATGTTGTATGCAAATCGTGCTGTGTGAACAGGTTTCTGACGCTACTGCTGTGGGCAGCCATTCCTGCACACCATTGCTCAGGGAGCCGCCTGGGGAGAGAGAGAGAAACAGCTGAGTGTAGCAAAGTGAGGGGAGATAAGGGCTGAGCAGCACAGGAAACAAAGCAGCTGATTCCTGATAACTCTCTGCTTTTAGTTCCTTGTGAACCGGAGTGCACAGTCTGTCCTTGGAATCTGTAAAGGGACTCTCCACTTTATACTGAATCCTCCTGTTCATCCTAGGTTACTTTGCTTGGGTTTCTTTTACTTGAAACCCAAAGAACTTTGACAAAGAAATAAAGACCTCTTACTAAGTAGTAGTCAGAGAATCTAAATTGTAAAAAAAAAAAAAAATTGAATTATTTAGAAAATAAAGTAATGCAATGTTAAATGAAAGAAGGATCATAGTCTAACAGTTTTATTAGGTTCTACTGATCTAGGGGTTCCATTCCCAGCTTAAAGCAAACATAGTGCATGGTAAATTCACCCCGCAATACCAAAGGGAACATTATAGAAATAAGCACGCTCTCATTTTCTCTTGATTTCCTTAGAAATCTTTCCACTTTCTGGTGGAAATTCATATATCCACCAGATATTGTGTAATATATCATGTTCAGAACTTTAGATATTTTAACAGACATTTAATAAGCATATAATAGACTGTGCCAATATTGGGGATGCATGATGAATAAGTTAGGTCTGGAGTGCCCAACACATAAAGAGAGAATGTCAGAAAATGTAAGTTCCCTGCCTCCCCTTTCTCTGCTGTCAGGACTCCGGAGGGAGACAGGGTGTGATCACCAGAACCAGCTAACTGGTCTAGACAGACCAGCCTCCTAGAAAAGAATGAATAGACCTGGGAGGCAGGTTGGGCTTTGCCAATACTAGCACAGATCTGTGAAGTCTTTACCTAAGCCAGTTTTCCTGTTTATCTTTTTTCCCCTTTTTATTGAATTTATTGGGGTGACACTGGTTAACAAAATTCTACAGGTTTCAGATGCACAATTCTACAACATGTGATTTCTACACCATATTGTGTGTTCATCACCCCAAGCCAAGTCTGTGTTCAACACCATTTCCTGTTTATCTTTGCACCTATAAATCGGGCAAAAGAAAATGGAGAAATGGCTCTCGTGGGTAGATCACTTAGGATTCAGCTGTAGACAACAGAGGCCACTCCACATATATCATATAGAAATGAATTTTTATTTTTTTACAGAGACAGATAGAGAGAGGGATAGACAGGGACAGACAGACAAACAGAGAGATGAGAAGCATCAATCATTAGTTTTTCTTTGCATGTTGCGACGCCTTAGTTGTTCATTGATTGCTTTCTCCTATGTGCCTTGACCGCGGGGCTACAGCAGACTGAGTAACCCCTTGCTTGAGCCAGTGACCTTGGGTCCAAGCTGGTGAGCTTTGCTCAAACCAGATGAGCCCGCGCTCAAGCTGGCAACCTCGGGGTCTTGAACCTGGGTCCTCTGCATCCCAGTACGACACTCTATCCACTCTGCCACCGCCTGGTCAGGCAGAAATGAATTTTTAGAAAGGAGATTAAACACAAAATTGCTGCAGGGCCCTAGGCTGGTTCTGGCTTGGCAGCTCAGTTGGTTAGAGGATTGTCCCAACATGCTGAGGTTGTGGGTTTGATTCCTGGTCAGGGCACAGACAAGAATCAACCAATGACAGCATGAATAAATGGGACAATGAGTTGATCTCTCTCTCTTTCTCTCTCCCTCTTCCTTCCCCTTACAAAAAAGAGAAAAAGAAAGAACATATTGCAGAATTGGCTGTCCAGGGAATCAGACTAAAGCAGGGCCAATGGTTTTAAAGACATACTTCCTTAGCCTTGATCCAGGACCAGCTGCTTTTAGACACCGGTGAAGCTAAATATGGACCCCAGGACCTGCTGTAGAAAAGCCCAGGGCAGTGCCTGCCGGAGGAAGACAGGTACATCGCACTTTCACCTTCAAAATAACACAGCAATGCTCACAATAAAGCTAACACTTACTCACACTATGTGTCAGGCTAAGCCAATTATGTGATTTCACTCAGTTGTCATAACTGTTCTATGAGATAGATGCTCTTTTCATCCCCATTTTACAGACAGGGAAACTGAGATCCAGAGGAGGCAAGTGTTCGAGTTCACGTAGGCAGTAAGTAGCAATAGAGATGTGCGTGCATTTTATTGGTGTCGTCTATTTCATGTCTTGAACCCTAGCTGCAAGAAAATTTGGGAGGCAAAGCAAGATTTTTGGTTTTCCCACCTTTGCAGCTATTCAAAATACCCTAGAAGATAGGATCTACGTGGCTGTCCAGCATACCCAGCCCTGTGAAGCAGTCCCAATCCAGGGCTCGCCATGGCAAATATGGTACAGCAACAGTGGTTCAAGGCAAAAAGATTCATTCAATGCACCTAATCTATTCGTCATCTGTTACCCTAAGATTAGCTCACCACAAAGCCCTATCAAAGCAATATAGACAGTTTCTGATTACATTTGACATATATTCCTGTTTGAACAAGGCATAAATTAGTTTGTGGTCTGTATTTATTTCATTGGTACAGAATTACAAACTTAAGTTTTGTGTTTCAAACTTACTCACTTTTGGTAAAATGTGAAATACTTTTTTTTAATTTATTCATTTCAGAGAGAGGAGAGAGAGAGAGAGAGAGAGAGAGAGAAAGAGAGAGAAGGGGAAAGGAGCAGGAAGCATCAACTCCCACATGTGCCTTGACCAGACAAGCCCTGGGTTTCAAACCCATGACCTCAGCATTCCAGGTAGATGCTTCATCCATTGCACCACCCCAGATCAGGCCTGAAATACTTTTCTTTAAAAACAATGTTCATTTAGAGCTCATTGGATATTAACAATTCCCTTCATTTTTCAGGACCAAACTCAAAAGTCATTTATTTCATTTGTGAGGAGTTTCCACCTGGATTTGAGTACTTTTGTTTATTAATTGTATTCTTTTCTGTAAAAATAAAAGCTGTACATGTCTGTATTAGATTGCTAGGGTTGTTATAACTAAGTACCAAAGGCTGGGTCGCTTGAATAACAGAAATTTATTTTCTCAGAGTTCTGGAGGCTAGAAGTTCAAGATCAAGGTGTTGGAGGTGTTGGTTTCTATTGTGGCCTCACTCCTTGGCTTGTAGATGGCCATCCTCTCCCTGTGTCTTCAGATGGTCTTCCCTCCGTGTGTCTGTGTCCTAATCTTCTCTTCTTATAAAAACGTAAGTCATATTGAATTAGGCCCTATTCCAATGACCCCATTTTAACTTAACTGCCTCTTTAAATTCCCTGTCTCCAAAATACAGTCACATTCTGAGGTGCTTAGGGTTAGGGCTTCAGTATATGAATTCAAGGGGACATAATTCAGCCTATTACAATGCTCTCTGCCAACTAAACTATTGTGCTTTCAGCACAATAGAGTTATTCTTTTACAAAGTGCTTTCCTGTATAGAATCTCATATGACCTTCACATAGGGCAGGGTAGAGATCCCTATTTTACACATTTGGAAACTGAGGTTCAGGCAGGCAAGGTGACACCCTCGAGCTTACACAAGGAATGAGTAATTCTAGTGTTTGAGTCCAGATTTTCTGATTTGTGATCCAGCTCTGCTAGAGCCCTGGATTTGAGCTTGTAGACGGAGATAAAAGGGTTTCTTTGGATGCTCATAGGAACATTTGGGGAAAGGTCATGTGGGGGCAAGAATTTGAGACTTATGACCGTCAAGATGAATTTTAATTTTATGATTATAGTGAAGAGGAAGTGAGTGAGAACTGGCTGCAGTATGCCAGCTCAGAGGGGCAAGAGGCACAGAGGTTATGGAGTCATGCACAGAGAAGAGGATTAGTATTTTTAAAGACTCCACAATGTTTCCCCAATCTACTCACCAGGCTTATAGATATCAGCAAACTGACAAATATTTTAAAGCACTTGTTTTAGTCACAAAAATAGACATAAATAAAATAACATCAATGACATCTTTTATTAAATATACTGTAATATGATTTTCACTAATTACCATTAATGCTCTAAATGATAATGTTCCCAGAAATGGAAGAGCATTATAATCATTTCTAAAATCACCCCATAAAGAGGAAGGCATTTACTGATTTTTTAGCACATTCTTCTATTGATCACTGGAAAAAAATGAATAGCTTTTCTGATACATATAAGTGCAGAGTTAAAACAATAAAAAATTCAGCAATACTAGTAATGTAAAGCTATGACCTAATATATAGGAATAGGAGTATATAATACTGGTAAGTAGTTGAGGAGTATAAATGAGCTCTGTGCCTGACAATTCACTCAGCTCTAGAGTCTTAAGTTAAGGCTGAGCACATTGTTTGAAATTGACTTTGGATGTCAAATAGCACAGACTAGAGAATGTGTAAAAATCTTACAAGGTGCTCTGTACTGTCTTCCCTGTGTCTTCTGGGGATAATGATTACCATATGTTTGTTCTCTTGATGACAATGAATAAAGACATTTTGAAAAATATAATGTAACTCTATTTTCTTTTGCTATGTATTTTTGGAAAATTTATTTTCAAATATATTTTCATATAAAATATATGGTTTTGGTCGGTTGGTTTAGTGGTAGAGCATCGGCCTGGCATGTGGATGTCCCAGGTTTGATTACCGGCCAGGGCACTCAGGAGAAGCGCCCATCCACTTCTCCACCCCTTGCCTTCTTCCTTGCCATCTGTCTCTTCTCCTGCAGCCATGGCTCAGTTGGAGCAAGTTGGCCCAGGGTGCTGAGGATGGCTCCATGGCCTTGCCTCAGGGAGAGAAAAGAAAGAAAGAAAGAAAGAAAGAAAGAAAGAAAGAAAGAAAGAAAGAAAGAAAGAAAGAAAGAAAGAAAGAAAGAAAGAAAGAAAGAAAGAAAGAAGAGAGAGAAAGAGAAAAAGAGAGAAAGAAAAGAAAGGAAGGAAGGAAGGAAGGAAGGAAGGAAGGAAGGAAGGAAGGAAGGAAGGAAGGAAGGAAGAAAGGAAGGAAGAGTATTACTACCATGTTAGCTTTTTCATAACTTATGTTCTTTGGCCTTTACATAAGGTCAAAAGAGAGATATGGGTTACTTTGATGACCTTAAAGCAACTCCAAGAATGTCACCAACAGCATGAACTTTAAGACCAAATCCAGCAACCTGAACTTTGTTTTCTCAATAAAATATGAGCAGCCATCACAGCTTGAGCAGATGCATGGCAGAACTCAACCTGACTTTTTCCAGAACCTCTAAAAGGCCTTGGCCCACAAGGCAGGCTGGGCCAAATGGGTGTTCTTGTACTGTTGATCATGTATTTCTGGTCCTGTTGGTGGCTCAGAGCTTCCTGGCAGGGCGAAGACGGTGACACTTGTCCACCCTGGCAGCACTGCTGGCCTAAGCAAAAGAGTGAGGCAATGTAGTCTCTTTTGCTAATTATTTTGGTGGATATTATAATAAATACCAAAAAAGAATGGAGAAAAAGAAGAAAATCAAGGAAGGTTTAGTGTTTAAACGTGACCTGAGTAGGTGTGTGCCAGTTATGCATTTATTCCTGCTCAGCTCAAAATGTACCCTGTATTATCTGCTTCATGACAATGGGGAGGACCCTTCACACACTTGTTTATAATGAACACTTAGACTTTGTCAATAGGAGTTGCCAGAAGGACACTGCAAGAGCAAGGGGCTTCTCCTTCTGCTTCTGGCTCTCCCGTTGCATTTCTCCAGGATTAGACACAGTTGCCCACCCAGGCAGAAGTGGCGCCAGACACCGCAGGCCCGCTGTGGTGGAGGTGCTTGAGGGCAGGCGGTGGGGAATTGGGAGTTGGGGGGGGAAGTCCCCTTTGCCAGCGGGCGCGCCTGTACCCCGACTGCTATGAATGGGGCTGATAACATCTTCCAGTTGCTGCCTTTGCTAGAGAATTGCCCTCAGCCACATGGGTGCTGCCTTGCCTGCCCAGGAGGGCTCTGCCACCGCCTCACCGGCCCGAGTTGCCGGCTGACTGATGAAGAGAGTACAGACGGCCTCACGGGCGCCTGACTCGGCTGCAGTTTGCACTCCAGAGCTTCTCCACGGGATCAGACCGAGCTCGGCTGCAGCGGAGCCGAGAGGCTCGCTTCACTTCGTTCCCCCTCCTGCCCTGCTTCCCTCATTTTGCTTCTCCTAAGAGCGTTCACCAGTAAAACTCTTGAACATGGATTTGCATCTTAGGTTCTGTTTCTGGGGAGCCCACCCAAGGCCCATCCCAGAGGGAGGTCCGTCTGATACTGTCCGTAGCATGGGTGAGCTGGGCAGCACAGAGGCCCTCCGAGGGCGGGGTCGTTGCCAAGGGGAAAGTGAGAGAAGGCAGACCTGGGACACCAGCTCTGCTCCTCATCCCGACCCTGGCAATCTGCAGGGGCACAGTGAGTGAAGGGGTGGAGAAGGCAGGAGTGAGTGAAGGGGTGGAGAAGGCAGAGTGAGTGAAGGGGTGGAGAAGGCAGAGTGAGTGAAGGGGTGGAGAAGGCAGGAGTGAGTGAAGGGGTGGAGAAGGCAGGAGTGAGTGAAGGGGTGGAGAAGGCAGAGTGAGTGAAGGGGTGGAGAAGGCAGGAGTGAGTGAAGGGGTGGAGAAGGCAGAGTGAGTGAAGGGGTGGAGAAGGCAGGAGTGAGTGAAGGGGTGGAGAAGGCAGGAGTGAGTGAAGGGGTGGAGAAGCCAGGATTGAGTGAGGGGTGGAGAAGGCAGGAGTGAGTGAAGGGGTGGAGAAGGCTGGAGCGAGTGAAGGGGTGGAGAAGGCAGGAGCGAGTGAAGGGGTGGAGAAGTGAAGAGGTGGAGAAGGCAGGAGCGAGTGAAGGGGTGGAGAAGGCAGGAGCGAGTGAAGGGGTGGAGAAGGCAGGAGCGAGTGAAGGGGTGGAGAAGGCAGGAGCGAGTGAAGGGGTGGAGAAGGCAGGAGCGAGTGAAGGGGTGGAGAAGGCAGGAGCGAGTGAAGGGGTGGAGAAGTGAAGAGGTGGAGAAGGCAGGAGCGAGTGAAAGGGTGGAGAAGGCAGGAGCGAGTGAAAGGGTGGAGAAGGCAGAGTGAGTGAAGGGGTGGAGAAGTGAAGAGGTGGAGAAGGCAGGAGCGAGTGAAAGGGTGGAGAAGGCAGGAGCGAGTGAAAGGGTGGAGAAGGCAGGAGCGAGTGAAGGGGTGGAGAAGGCAGGAGCGAGTGAAGGGGTGGAGAAGGCAGGAGTGAGTGAAGGAGTGGAGAAGGCAGAGTGAGTGAAGGGGTGGAGAAGGCAGAGTGAGTGAAGGGGTGGAGAAGGCAGGAGCAAGTGAGGGGTGGAGAAGGCAGGAGCGAGTGAAGGGGTGGAGAAGGCAGGAGTGAGTGAAGGGGTGGAGAAGGCAGGAGTGAGTGAAGGGGTGGAGAAGGCAGGAGTGAGTGAGGGGTGGAGAAGGCAGGAGAGAGTGAAGGGGTGGAGAAGGCTGGAGTGAGTGAAGGGGTGGAGAAGGCAGGAGTGAGTGAGGGGTGGAGAAGGCTGGAGTGAGTGAAGGGGTGGAGAAGGCAGGAGTACTCCGTTGGATTAGAGTCACAGAGCTCCCTCCATCCACAGGAAGAGAAGACCAGGAGTGGGAAAGAAGCATCAGCACAGATGTCATCAAATTATGTTTTTAATGTTACGTTGTTGTATTAGTTTCCTAGGACTTCGGCAACAAAGCACTGTGACCAACCCTTCAGAGTCAGTGTCACCAGTCACGCCGTCGAGTTCTGGGGTCATGGGTTCTTATCTTCTTGAAAGAAGGGTTTTAGACAAGGGACACAAATAGCAAAGCAGGCAGAGGTTTACTGGCAAGGGGGAGTACACGGGAAGATTTCCAGGCAGGTGACTCAGACCGGTCTGAGTGTCTGCTCAGCCACATAGTCAGGTTTTTCTTTTTGCCTGGGCCCCCGCCCCGCCTCCCGGCGGCTCCTCCCCTGGCTCCTTGGCTGGAGTGTTCCCACCCATTGCATGTGCACAGCTCGGCTAGTGGTGAGCGGTTGTACGTCTGCGCTGTTCATGTTTTGAGGCCTCACACGTGCTCTTTGTCATCATTCTGCCCTATCATGTCTAGCCTCCCCAGTGGAAGATTGTATATTGGTCACGGCCCTATTTGCTAGTCCCTCTGTGCGTGCTCCACACAGGAGTGTAACTGCCCTGGGCTGTATCAGGAGCTTGAAAACCACAGGCAGCCACATAATTATTAGCTGATGGTTATTTTATTATTATTTTTTCTGAAGCTGGGAACGGGGAGAGACAGTCAGACAGACTCCCGCATGCGCTCGACCGAGATCCACCCGGCACGCCCACCAGGGGCGACGCTCTGCCCACCAGGGGGCAATGCTCTGCCCCTCCGGGGCGTCGCTCTTTTGCGACCAGAGCCACTCTAGCGCCTGGGGCAGAGGCCAAGGAGCCATCCCCAGCGCCCGGGCCATCTTTGCTCCAATGGAGCCTTGGCTGCAGGAGGGGAAGAGAGAGACAGAGAGGAAGGAGGGGAAGAGGGTGGAGAAGCAAATGGGCGCTTCTCCTATGTGCCCTGGCTGGGAATTGAACCCGGGTCCCCTGCACGCCAGGCCGACGCTCTACCGCTGAGCCAACTGGCCAGGGCCTGATGGTTATTTTTAAGGTTGATATTTCCTTTCCCTGTCTGTCCCTTACCTGCTCATGTCTGATTAGCTACCTACTCTAATGTCAAGAACTCGAACCAAAGTCCTTTGCCCAGTGCTATTCATGCCAATAAAGTGAGGCTGAGTCTGGTAAAGCAGGACAGAAACTTTATTCACTGACCAAGGAGTAAAAGGTGAACTCATATCTAATCTTATCTTCTCAGCTGGGAGGAGGCTTCTGCAGTTACAGGCTGTGACATGGAGCAATGATTTTTTTTTTTTTCATTTTTTTCTGAAGCTGGAAACAAGGAGAGACAGTCAGACAGACTCCCGCATGCGCCCGACCGGGATCCACCCGGCACGCCCACCAGGGGCCACGCTCTGCCCACCAGGGGGCAATGCTCTGCCCATCCTGGGCGTTGCCATGTTGCGACCAGAGCCACTCTAGCGCCTGAGCAGAGGCCACAGAGCCATCCCCAGCGCCCGGGCCATCTTTGCTCCAATGGAGCCTTGGCTGTGGGAGGGGAAGAGAGAGACAGAGAGGAAAGTGCGGCGGAGGGGTGGAGAAGCAAATGGGCGCTTCTCCTGTGTGCCCTGGCTGGGAATCGAACCCGGGTCCTCCGCACGCTAGGCCGACGTTCTACCGCTGAGCCAACCGGCCAGGGCCGAGCAATGAATTTTTTAGGCATGCAGGGAACAAGATGACGAGGGGGTGTTCTGTGGTTACCGTGTCCTGAGGGGTCTGGAAGAGAACCTCTTGCCGCCTGCTTTGCTACTTGCTACCTGCTTTGCTATTTGTGTCTCGTCTAAAATCCTTCTTTTGAGAAGAACCAAGAACCAAGGACCCCAGAACTCTGACATTCCAAAGGTATGTTATCTTAGATGCAAAAAGACAGTTGACAGGCTTTTACGCAAAGATTGACCTCTGTCAAGGAAGCTACAGGTCTAGCATGTGACTATCCCCTTTTAGTGAGGAATTTTTATGTTCTCTAAATACCATCTGTGTGTGCTGTAAATGTTAACTAACTATACTGTGCCCACCAACCTAAGAGAAGTACGCATCTCTGTGTTTTACTTTTTATCCAATCCCAGGGATTTCCCTGTGTGCTTTCTCCTGCCCCTCTCTGTTCTGTGGTCCCCTGTGATACAGGTTCACCACAGCCTCTCCTAGAGCACTCCGTGCTGAAGGGAGCAATGGGCACTCCTCAAAGAGCAAGCCCAGGAGCACACTTCTGAGTCGACTTGATTTGCTAACCACACGGTACTGCCTAAATGGCAAGAAGAGCTCTGTGTTTGTGAGAACTCCACCGTGGTCCCAACAGTCACAGAAATGAAAACTACCAATTTATGCTGGTTTATAAGCAACACCAAACTGAAGTGCTGAAAGAAAATACCTGGAAGCTTTTAAATTCACAATGTAGATGTGACAAGTGTTCCAAGAGCTATGAGAGAGATACAGACTAGGACTCATTCTCTCCCAAGCAATTCAAGTTCCTTCGGAAACAATTTCCCTACAGCTCTAGCAGAGGCCAGCCAGAGCACCTGCTACCCAGAGAGGGAGTCAAACACCTCCCCACAGTGCGCCATGAAGAGCAGACATCTGGAATGAATTTTCTGGTTTTAGTTGGCTTTGTGGCCTGTAGCAGACATAGGAACCCGATCGGCCACCATTAATGAATGAAACCATTAGATGGCATAAAGCAGCAACAGGTTAATTATGCATTTGGAATAAATAATGGGAAAGACTTATTCTCTGCTGAATTGACAAGAAAGACGTTTCAGCAGCATCTGCTAGAATCTGCTCATTCTGCAGGAAAAGGTAACAAAAAGGTCACAGCATAAGTCAGCCTCCACTTGAAGCACAATCGCTGAGCTTGTTCTCCGGGGTGTGAGGCTTCGTAGCGAGGCAGCACACCATCTTACCCTTTCCTGCGTGTGGGCTCACGTCTTCCTTCTTTCGCTTCTATCAGCTTTCAGCTTCTCCTGCAAGAACACATGTCCCTCCAGCCCAACATCTTGACAAAGGCAAGTCTTTTTGATAGCGGAGCCATTAATGATGGTAGTCTGTCACAAACCTCAGAAGCCAGGGCACAAGGGAAAGCGGCGACCCAATTACTGACAGCTGTTAGAGCCCTGTTTTTCTGCATTTTAGTTTCCCCCACAGAGGGGCACAGACACCGCCTTCATTAATATTTAATTTAGATCCAGTATGTCTGCATACGCTGGATCAACTAAAGCGCAGCCTACTGCCTATGAAAGGTCCAGCCCCAGGAAGTGACCCCAGGGCCAGCCTGAGAGGAAGCAGACCAGGCGAGTTCTGCTGCTGACGGGCTGGAGCTGCTGAGACACTGAGGAGGCCATGGAGGGGGGAGAAGTGACCCAGTGCAGAACCTGCAAGTGAGGTGGAGAGAGTCAAGAATATGATGACCCAGAATGTGGAGCAGATCCCGGCCTGAGGAGAAAACTTGGACCATCTTCACAAGACAGAGGATCTGGAAGCTACATCCAAGCACTTCAAGACAACATTGCAGAAGGTGGCTCGCAAGTTCTGGTGAAAGAACGTGAAGATGATTGTCCTCATCTGTGTGGTGGTTTCTCTCATTATCGTCTTCATCGCGCTCGCTGCCTCTCCGTCATCCCCTGAGTAGCTTAGGGTTCCCTCCCACACTGCCCTTCTCTGTGAGGCATCCTTCCATGGGAGGCATCTGAGTCCTCTTTTTAAATTGGTCTTAGCTATGGCCTATAAAAACATTAGACTCTCAGCACAAATGATTTTGTCTGCCAGCCCCCTACTCCCCCACACAAAGACTTGAACAAACACTAACAGAGTTTCTGACAGCTCGAGACCGCACCCCTAATATGGCCCCAGCTCCCTAAAGTGTCTGCCTAAGAAAATTGCCAGAAGAATGACTAGTTGTTCCAACGACACCTGGTAATAGACTGATAAGCCCCTGAACCCCTACCCCTTTGAGCTGTTATTTTAGAAAGCTTGGTTGTAAATCCTTTCTCCCCTGATTTGAGATGTAGCTCTTCCACCACCCAGAACTGCCTTCTCAGGAAACCGAGAGCCTCTATTTGAAATGCAAACATTCTGGAAACACCTCAAGCTCTCTCCCAGGCCCTGGCAGCTTGCTCTAACTTACACACAGGTACCTTCTGTCATAGAGGCTAGAAGTTTGTTTCTTCTCCAGATAAGCCCCCTGTGTCACCGAGCCCTCACTTGTTCCTTCATCCTCCCTTCAAAACGCCCATCATCTCTGCACTAACCAGAGTTGAGCTCCATTCACTTTGGACCCTCTTCCCATGGCAACAGTTATTGAGCAAACTCCCCCCTTATCACTTTAGTGTCCAAGCGTATCTTTGACAAAGGTCAGCTCTGCATGCTCTACCTGCCCTACGGTGGGTTAGTTTAGACAGATCACAGCGCTAACACGGCCAAGGTTATGAACTTGATCTCCATATGGCTCTGTTCATGTCATATGTGTACACCTCTGCCAAGTGTTTCACAAGTGCCTTTCACTGATCACAAGGGACACCAGGTGAGAAAGTAGATATGGCTCAGCACAAACCATTTACTGCTGATTTTTTTGATTTCTCATTACTGCTTTAAGAGCTCACATACACAGATGGTATGGCTTATGACCTTCACTTTGTATACCTCAGCTAGAAGAGAACCTTTGTGTCATCAGCCCTTATGTTCTCCCCTTTCAGACCCCCTTCTTCTCTTTGTCTCGGACATTCCTAACTCTCCTGTCCTTGCAGCATCTAGTTCATGGTCTTCTTCTTTTACCACTTCTTTCTCAAGGACGCCACCTCCCACTTTGTCTCTGTGCCTATAAGCATTTATCTTCTGTCTACTGTTTCATTTTGTTACCACCACGGCTCCTGGTTCATGTATTTATGCTTCACCACTCCTAAATATTCTGCCTCTTTTGTCTCATCAGACTAAGTACATTGAAACTACTCAGTAAAATGCATTGGAATATTTTCATTGAGCTATCCAATGGCTTTGACAAATTTCAGCAAAATGTTGACTTCCTTCACCATTTCTAGGGTGGGCAGTAGTCTGTGTTATTATAACTCTCAAAGAGATTATAAATTTATACAGAATCGAACCAATGTTACTGTGCTTTGTACAGATTAGTCTGTTATGTGTGGATTTTTTTCTCATTTTATATAACTGTACAATAATATATTTTACCAAAAAAGAAAATTATTTAGCATGTAGCATTATAATAGTTAGTTCTTTATACTCACATTGCTGTTAGACTACATTTTCAAAGCTTTATGCATATCTCTTTATTATGAACATACTTTATGCTCATTTAAAATATTTTGTATATTCAGGAATACAAAATAATCCTTTCAATGGATATAACACATTTATCCAGAAGGGGTCCTTCAGAATGTTAATTTTCCAATTGGGTTCCATGCAGTTTTCAGATGCATTAGTTTCCTACTGCTGCTGTAACAAATTACCACAAACTTAGTGGCTTAAAACAACCCATATTTGTTACTTTATAGTTTTGGAGATCAGAAGTCTTGCAAGGGTCTCAATGGGCTAACAACAGGTATCAGAACTGAATTCCTTTATGGAGGCCCAGGAGAGAATCCCTTGCCTTTTCCAGCTTCTAGAGGATGCCTGCATTCCTTGGCTTGAGACCGACCCCCTTCCATCTTTAAAGCCAGCAATGGCTGGTTGAGTCTCTCACATCATATCATGACTGACACTCCTGTCTCCCTCCTTCTCTTATAACAGTGGTTCTCAACCTTTCTAATGCCGTGACTCCGCAATACAGTTCCTCATGTTGCAGTGACCCCAAACCAAAAAATAATTTTAGTGGCTACTTCATAACTGTAATTTTGCAACAGTTATGATTTGGAATGTAAATACCTGATATGCATTATGTATTCTCATTGCTACAAATCAAACATAATTTAAACATAGTGATTAATCACAAAAACAATATTTAATTATATATTGAGAAGTACTTATTACTAATGGACCTCCTTATCTAGTGTATTGGGGCTACCATTCCGTAAATAGCTGCTTAACTAATGGATCTGTTTTTTCCAGATTAGTGGCAAGTTTTCTATATAGAACAGTGTGAACTACGTCATAGGATACAGTGCAGTTTCTGCACAGCATGGTATCTTTCAGGGCTCTTTCACACTATAAAGCAGCGTTTTCTGCGGTGGAATCCACATCTCATTTACTTCAATGGGAGACCCGTGGATTCCACAGAAGAGAGATCCCCTGTACGGCAGAAATGCCACCCCCAATAGACTTCTATAGGAGGCAGATCTTTTACACTGCAGAATCCGCACAGCAGATTCCTCAGTGTGAGGCCTCTTTCAGTCTATTGGGGGTGGCGGATTCCACCTTTGGAATTTTTCTGCTCTAGGAAAAGTTCTAGCATGGAAAAAATTAAGCAACATGCTCTATATTTGAGCAGAACCTGCTGCAGCCCCCCATTGACTTGAATAGGAGAGGAAGAAATGTGTCGGAAACTGTCATTTCTCCGCCTCTTATTGAAATCAAAAGGAGGCTGCGGCGGATTGTGTGGTAACCCGAGATTCTCGGGAGCTCTCTTCCACAAAATCCACCGCACTCCCAATGAAATCAATAGGAGGCGGATTCAATGCCGGAAACCGCTGATTTCAGCAGTTTCCTCATTCAGAATATGGGAAAATAGTGGGAGATATGGGAGATAATTATACATTGGGGAACAGTGTGAACTACATCTTATAGTGGTCTCTTATAGTATAAGACCGATGTAGTTCACACTGTGTAAATGTATGGTGCTTTGTGTAAGTGTAAGCTGCTTTGTGTACTGTGTAATGATTACACACAAAGCACCTTACACTTACACAGTATTGTGTGTATGGTGTGTGTACTGTTTTTACATTATTAACCTTTTTTACACCAGCAGGCTGTCTCGTAGGCTCTCTTGGCTCTCTGCCTCTTGCCTCTCCACCTCCTAGGCTTCTGTCATCCAGCGCTTGCTGCACCCGCCCACTGATGATGTCAGCAAGCGCTGGACACACATAATGTGCTGCTATGGATGAGCAGCCCCGCTGCTATGGACTGTGGAGTGTGTCCCCCCCCCCCCCTTACCCCGCCCCTTAGGCCCCGGAGGGATGATGCAATCACGTCTGCGCATGACCACAGGCATTCAGTTTGGAACGCATGTCCATAACGGCGTGCGTTCAAGCTGAATAGCGCTGCTGCAGACGGTAGCGCGGCATCTCAGCGGCTAAAGCCATCGGGAAATATGTATTTTCTGATGGCTTTAGGCGACCCCTGTTTTTTGGTCGTTCGACCCCCACTGGGGTTGCGACCCACAGGTTGAGAACCGCAGCCTTATAAGAACGTTTGTGATTACATTGGGCCTACCCAGATAATTCTGGATAATCTCTCCATCCCAAGGTCAGCTGATTCGCAACCTTAATTCAATCTACAACCCTGATTCCCCTTTGCCATATAACACGACATAGTTATAGCATCATACTCATTTGAGTTAAATTTCCTTTTCCCTAGCTTTCCTGAGCTATAATTGACATATAATTAGTAAGTTTAAGGTGTACAACTTATGACTTGATGCATATATATTGCAATATGATTATCACAATAAGGTTAGTTAAAATCTCCATCACTTCACATAATTACTTTATGTGCATGGCAATAGCATTTAAGATCTGCTCTCTTATCAACTTTCAAGTGTATGATACAGTACTGTTGATTGTAATCACCATGTTGTACATAGATCCCCAGAACTCATTCATTTCATAACTAGAAATTTGTACCCTTTGACCAACATCTCCCCATCCCTCCCACAGCAACGATCAATCTACTCTTTGTTTCTGAATTTGGCTTATTTAGAGTCCACATACAAATTAGAACATATGCTCTATCTTTGAGTCAAATTCTTAAAACAACAAAAACAGGTTACTTATTTAAAATGCTCAGAAGAAAGAAAGCATGCACCTGAATGCATAAGGTACCAAATTTCCTACACTGGATATTGCCAGTGTACTAACTTGTGTTGTCAGTTTCACTTGTTTCAGTGAAGACCTTAGACTAAAGCTTCTACTGCCATCTCTGGGCAGACATCTCAATTGGGGGAGGCTTCAGCATCTAACAAATCTGGTTCAGCTAGAGCAAAACCACTCATTTCCTCAATTGCTAATGGTAGTTTGTTATCTTTATCATTTATCATTGAGAGTAAAAAATATATATATACATTTATCAATATGATTATTGGAAATTGTAAAAAAAAAAAAAAAAGTATAATAGGCCCTAGGCCCTGGCTGGTTGGCTCAGTGGTAGAGCATCGGCCTGGCGTGTGGAAGTCCGGGTTCGATTCCCAGCCAGGGCACACAGGAGAAGCGCCCATCTGCTTCTCCACCCCTCCCCCTCTCCTTCCTCTCTGTCTCTCTCTTCCCCTCCCGCAGCCAGCCGAGGCTCCATTGGAGCAAAAGATGGCCCGGACGCTGGGCATGGCTCCTTGGCCTCTGCCTCAGGCGCTAGAGTGGCTCTGGTCGCGACAGAGTGACGCCCCGGATGGGCAGAGCATCACCCCCTGGTAGGTATGCCTCGTGGATCCCGGTTGGGCGCATGCGGGAGTCTGTCTGACTGCCTCCCCGTTTCCAGCTTCAGAAAAATACAAAACAAACAAACAAAAAAAAACCACAAAAAAAGTATAATAATGTTTACATCTATTTAGTGTTATTTTTTGTCATAATGGAACAGACTTCATAAGCTGTAGTGATTCTTGTGGGAGAAGGTTCTTTGCCCACTCTTGTGGTTTTCATTTGTTTTTTTCCACAAGTTGGGGAGAAGGGGTGGTAGGCAGAGAAATCAATAACTAGTACAGGTAACACTTCATCACAGTGGAAATGATGGATAATTCAGTGAATGGAACTGGAACAAATGGCTACCTTGTGTTTTAGAAAAACTTATTCAGCTGAGCCCTGACCAGTTAGTTCAGATGGGTAGTGTCAGCCTGAGCACAGGGGTTGCCAGATCGATCCCAAGTCAGGGCACATAAAGAAACAGATTGATGTCCCTATCTTTCTCTCTCTCAAATCAGTAATAAAAAAAATTAAAAACATACTCAGTTGAATGTCTACCTAGATTTTTAAACCAAATTAAATTTTAGGTAAATGAAAAGGGTTGAATGTGAAATTTTTGATGGTGTCATCTGACTTTGATGGTTAGCATCCAAGACATTCACTTCAGTTCTTCCTATCAGTTCCGTTGCCGTTGTGGTTTGAGAGTGTGACCATGAAACGTTTCTTTCTGTGTAAGCCTGACACCTTTGGATGAGCATCACTTCAGACTGAGAAATCGTGTTTCTTATCTGAGAGAGAGAGAGAAAGAGAGAGAGAGGGAGGGAGGAAGGTAAAGAGATGAGAAGTATCAACTCATAGTTGCATCACGTTAGTTGGTCCTTGATTGCTTCTCATACATGACTTGACCCGGTGGCTCAAGCACAACCAGTGATCCCTGTTCAAGCCTTTGGGCTCAAGCTAGCAAGCTTGGAATCATGTCGATGATCTCGCACTTAAGCCAGCGACCTCTGGGTTTCAGGGACCCCGGAGTCTGGGGCCAACATTCAGTCCGGTTCATTAAATTCTTAAGTGTATTTAAGTATATTTTTATACTCCATTCTGTTCCCACTGATCTACTGTTCCTTCTACTCTAGAACTCGTTTTAATTTCCTTACATTTTAATATCTTTTAGAGCTAATTCCCCATCACTCTACCTGATACAGCCTTTCAGTTGCACTGCCCTAGAGAAACACTGACTGGGGTGACAGGCTGTGCTGGTCTGCAGGTACAGGTATTCCCATTTCTGTAAGGGCGCCACTCCCCGGCCTTTCCATCTCTAATTATAAATTAGTAAGTTAAATGGAGAGCCAGTCTCTTATAAATTGGCTAACAAGAATCAGGCTCACATACAGCCTTACTTACTTGGGCAAACTGGAAATGCTAGAGTTTCTAGGTTGAAAACTGAAGACTGAACCATACTTTTATAGTCTTTTTAGCTGGAACAAATGGAACATGAATACATGCAGTGAAGCCCAAGGTTCTCCTAAGACATGAGGGTACCACACTTTGATTCATGTAAAGGGTGGGGAGGACATGTAATGCTAGGGGATAAAATCAAGGCCAGTTGAAAAGAATACTTAGAAGGGATCAAGTAGGCAAATTCTATCAAGACAATATTGTATAATGGCTCAGTGCACAGACTTTAGGTTGGGACTGCCTGGGTCTGAATCCCTGCCCTGCAACTAACTAGTATATGACCACGGGCAAGTTACTTTAATTACTCTATGTCTCAGTTTACTCATCTGTAAAATGGGGACAATAACAGTATTTGTCTTATAGTGCTGTTGTAAGGATGAAATTCATCACATAAATTAGCACTTATAATAGTGCCTGGCACAGAGAAATTACTCAGTAACTGTTACATTATAATGATCTTAAGCATTAAGGCACAAAGACTGTGAATCTATTTGCAAAGTTTCCAATGGCTGTCTCAGACTTTAACTAAACCAGTTCAGTATTAATAAATACTGCTAGATATTACTTTTTTCTATAGATAATCAGTCATCTACATTTGCACTATAAATTTGAACAGGGAGGGGAAGAGGCAATATTGAATTGTGTTTGATGAGAATCTTTAATTGTTCATTTCGGTAGTATTCTTCACAGAGGCTGCAGTGACTTGCATTAGATGCTGTGTGCCATACAAGGGCGATAAATAAAGGTCTCAGCCTTCCAGGAGATTTGAAACTAACAAGATTAAAAAAGGACAGGTTTGCTGAGGGTCCCAGTGAACTGCGAGCTGCTTCAGGGCATTTCCAGGAGTCAGCATCATCATGGCAGAAAACATCAAGAACAAAATCTAGAATTATGACTGCTTTTTTGACAGCCACTTCCCCAACCAGAACCAGAACAGGAACTGTTGGCAGAACTACCTGGGCTTCCACTGCTGTGAGAAGGCAATGACCACTAAAGGGGGTGAGGTCTCCATGTGCGAATGGTCCACATCTGTGGTGTCGGCCTAGGAAGACCGCCAAGCACAAGGCGTGTTTCCTGGAAAGACTTGAACTGGCTCCACTGTCTCTCTTCTGTCCTCCATCCTTCTCCCAGGATGGTGAAGGGGGACCTGCGTATATCCCACCCTGGGATCCTGAACCATGGCTAAAGTAATAGTTAATACTTGTTTAAAAGTGTAAAAAAGAATACATGGGTATAAATGAGGGGCTCACAATACTTACAGGAGAACCCATGTATGGGGTGGGGATGAGAATAAACTTGAACTATTTCATAGAGGAGACAGTATTTGAGCATTTTAGTTGACGAAGTATATTCCAAAGATAATTTTTTATGTATTGGGAATAAAATAAAGCAGTTAGAAACGAAGGGTTTGGAAATCTCAGGGAAAATTCTGGAATTTCAAATATACTGCTCACAAAAATTAGAGGATATTTCAAAATGAATATAAAGCGATAAATAAAAGAAGCACTTGATTCTTTTTTATTAAACAAGAACATCAGAAAAGCAAATGACAAGTCAAAGAAAGTTGTTCAATTATGCAAATGGGGTGCAAAACCAACTTTTATTTCATTGGTGAAAATGCACTATACAAAAGGCTGAAAGTACTGGAGTATCTGCACGTTCCCTGAGCCCTAATTTGTGTGAGCTGTGTAGTGCAGTTGGATGAAGGAAATGGGTAAGAGAATGATGACAAATCTGGTTACAAAGGTAGGCTGCACCAATGTTAAGGAAGCTTCGGATTTCATTTTTTGAGCTGAGAAATAATATGTTAATATTATTTGATCAAGTATTACTGGGAAGGTTACTGTAGTTATGGGTGAGAGGTATATTCAAACATTACCCATAATTCTGGAAATATAATTGAAGTGTATTTTTTATTTATAAATTATATAAGGAATTCTTAATAAAACATATGTACAAGAAATAATTCATATTTGAAAATGCTCATCAGATAGCTTCATGCCTTTTCAGTGGAAGGGAAATCAGAGGGTAATCTCAGCAGTTCTTCTGCTTCTTCTTGCAAAGCCTCTGCTTTTTCATGCAACAGCATCTATGATAAAAACATCACGACATGAGGCCAAAATACACATTGCTGGAGAAATGCTAATATTTTTACCTCCTGAATCCGTACATATCAGCAATCTATACGTTAAAACTAATAATGAAATTGAAAAATGGCTACTTAAGAAAAAGCGATTATAGTAAATGACGCCGAAGCATTTAATTGAAGCCATTTTAGCTGATTGCTACATTTGGTATACCAAAAATAAAAGGGCTCTAATACTCTCAAAGATTTCTCTTATTGAAGACTCAGCCACTTAAAAATTAATGTTTAATCTATACAACCTAAGACAACTTTGTAAAAATTTAGTTAGCTCTTGAAAACATTATCCATTATGTATGCGTTTTATTTTTCCTCAATATTTAGTATGCTATCTTTAAAAAATGCTATCATTTTTTCAAAGAAAAATTTTATTCAAGTTCCTAAAATTAACATGGCTAATTTCAAAAGACATATAATAAGCAAAGAAAGCATTCTAAACATGGTACATAGATGTAAATGAATATTTACTGAATTATTTTTCTCTTTTAGAAACCTAAAATATGATGACATATTACCATTTATGACAACGCAGATGTACCTTGAGAACATTATACTGAGTGAAATAGGTAAATTGAAAAAAGATTAGAATTATATGATTTCACACACAGGTGGGATATAAAAATGAGACTTATGGACATAGATAGAAGTGAAGTGGTTACCAGGGAGAGGGGGATGTGGAGGCAGGAAGGGAGTCAAGAAAGACAAATATATGGTGACAAAAAATGATTTGACTTTGGGTGATGGGTATACAACATAATCAACAGTTCAAATGCTATAGAAATGTTTACCTGAAACCTGTGTACTCTTATTGATTGTCACCCCATTAAATTTAACTTTCTAAATAAAATTACAAAAAAGAAACTTGAAATAAAATGTTATAGCTGGGCTTTATGTATATATATTGGG
The DNA here is from genome assembly GCF_036850995.1 of Saccopteryx leptura. NCBI lineage: Eukaryota > Metazoa > Chordata > Mammalia > Chiroptera > Emballonuridae > Saccopteryx > Saccopteryx leptura. Next base: position 64,744,367 of record NC_089507.1, read on the forward strand.
GTGAAGTATTTTTACTACTTCCGTTACCAAGTTTTATAATAAAAAGTTTAGCAAAATCACAAAGGAAAAATTTCACGACACAAAGTGAAAATGAAATACCTATTCTCTACTAATTTGATATAAAGCATAGCATTACATATATAAAAAGACTAAAAGGTAATTATGTAAGCTTTACAGCAGCTGAGGTAAGGGTGACCAAGTACAATGACTCTCCTAACACATCCTCTAGAAACCATACAGATCAACAAGTAAACTACACAAAAACCATGCATCAGCATTACTAAGAATACAGAGACCACCGTTAACTTTAAATTACTCATAGTTTAAAAAAATCTACCAATTTCTAGCAGAGCCATTCTCAAGCTCCCACTACAAAGTGTTTGCAGAGATCAAGTTGGGTTTGAGAAAAACTACACAAAAAAGAGAAGAGGGAAAACAGAGGGTCTCAGATGAAATAAAATCACCTCCAGATAGAGAAGGGCTGCCCTAAGTACAAAAATACTAAGAACAGAATCTTGGTAGATTAAAGCATTGTTATAAGAAAGAACTTGAAGTGTGTGAAACTCTAGAAGGCAGTCTTAAAAAGGCAATACCTCTAGAGCAAAGAAGAGTAAAAAGGAGAGGTGTCTTTTGCAAGCTAAGCAGTAAGGGAAAAATATAAGGGCAAAATTTAGAAGCCTGTAGGAAAATTAAGGAAATTTTAAAAATCAAAGAATGCCATTCTTCCTTGCGTTTCTCTTCCACTCTAAGCCACCCATTAAGGACACTATACTTTGCTATACTGACAGAAAGACTCTTGAACTAGGATTCTCATTAACCACTTGAATGGCTATTCATCCCTGTCTAAGAAATGCAGAGGCATAAGCAGCTCTCATTATACAAGTCTAGTCTATAAAAAGAAAAAATAACAAAGTGCTTCAGCTCATAAATATTTCTTTCCCTGAAAGCATATCATGAAGCACAAATATATAATATTCAAAACAGAGTTAAATAGTCTCAAATAAACACTTGAAGACATGGGTAAAAACACATTCTGAATAAGATGCTCAAAACTAAAAACGGAAATTGACCAAAATCAGGAAAAAAAATGAAACAAAGGTTGAAGCTCAGGAAAGAAACAGAAGAAAAAGGTAAAATTATATCAGAAATAAAAAATAAATAATGAGATATCCAAGGAAGAATAGATTTAAAGAAAAACCTAACTAGGGTCATTGCGAGGAGAGGGAAAGAAAAACAATCATAATATAGAAATGAGATAAAGAAAGAAGTAAAAAAGTCAGAGAAATTGAAGGGGAAGACGGGCAAAAAAGACCCAAGGTACACAATTGGAGATGCTGAAAAAAGACAACCTAAGCAATGGGTCAGAGCTCATATTTAGAACTACAACCTGAAAAAAACTTCCAGAAATAAAATAAAATAAGATATATCCTTGAAAAATTATTTGAATTTAAAGCTAAAGAAAACAGGTTTGTGATTTATATATTCAACACAAGAATAAAAACTCAACTCCTAAGGATTGGGGTGGAGAACTAAAATGAAATACAAACAGCATCTGTGTTTCAAATATATAACATAACCACAGCTTTAAAAAAGCAACACTTGAGGCCCTGGCCAGTTGGCTCAGCGGTAGAGCGTCGGCCTGGCGTGCAGGGGACCCGGGTTCGATTCCCGGCCAGGGCACATAGGAGAAGCGCCCATTTGCTTCTCCACCCCCCCCCCCCTTCCTCTCTGTCTCTCTCTTCCCCTCCCGCAGCCAAGGCTCCATTGGAGCAAAGATGGCCCGGGTGCTGGGGATGGCTCCTTGGCCTCTGCCCCAGGCACTAGGGTGGCTCTGGCAGAGCGACGCCCCGGAGGGGCAGAGCATCGCCTCTGGTAGGCGTGCTGGGTGGATCCCGGTCGGGCACATGCGGGAGTCTGTCTGTCTCTCCCCGTTTCCAGCTTCAGAAAGAAAAAAAAAAAAAAGCAACACTTGAGCACATTAGTTCAATTTCATAGTCTCAAACTAAAGAACTATAAATAAATACTAAATTCTAGTTAGTAAGTCCCCCCCTTTTATGTTAAAGCATAAAGTGGTATGCTTTAACAATTCTAAAATTAGTTTCAGTATATTCTAGGATTCAGCAAAATAGATAAATATATTGATGAAAATAGGAGTCAGGTTTTTCACTTTTGGAGAAACGAACTAAAAATATGAGAAGGGGGAAGAACACAATGAGTCCTATAGTGGATTAAAGATGACTGGAAAATTTTTGACACCTCTATCGACAGATGGGATTTAATTCTCCTCTTGAACCAGTGCTAACCTTGGTGATTCACTTGTAAGTAATAAAATACAGTGGAAATGATTCTGCATGATTTTCAGGACTCTGTCAAAAGGAAGCTTTTTAAATTTCTGTCTTGGTTTCTTAGAATGAAATCATCCCAGGATCTCTTGAAGGCTCCCTTCCCAAAGCCCAGCAACCATGCTGTAGGAAACCCACCTATGTGGAGATTAAAAATAGTTGGCCCTGGCCGGTTGGCTCAGCGGTAGAGCGTCGGCCTGGCGTGCAGGAGACCCGGGTTTGATTCCCAGCCAGGGCACATAGGAGAAGCGCCCATTTGCTTCTCCACCCCTCCCCCTTCCTTCCTCTCTGTCTCTCTCTTCCCCTCCCGCAGCCGAGGCTCCATTGGAGCAAAGATGGCCCGGGCGCTGGGGATGGCTCCTTGGCCTCTGCCCCAGGCGCTAGAGTGGCTCTGGTCACGGCAGAGCGAGGCCCCAGAGGGGCAGAGCATCGCCCCCTGGTGGGCAGAGTGTCGCCCCTGGTGGGCGTGCCGGGTGGATCCCGGTCGGGCGCATGCGGGAGTCTGTCTGACTGTCTCTCCCCGTTTCCAGCTTCAGAAAAATACAAAAAAAAAAAAAAAAAAAAGTTAAATAAGAAACCTACAATGTTTAAAAAGACATGATAACAAATTGAACAAAAGGGGACAGAGAATAAAATAAAAAGAACCTTTAAACCCTTGAATTTCAACAGAAAGGAGGCAGATTGAGAATGCTACCTAGCTGCAGACATGGGCCGTTACTTGTGGAAAAGAAAGGGTGATTCAGATGAGGGAATCCAAAGCTAGGAAGAATCACTCTCAGGGAGAACTGGATCCTAAGCAGGGAACAATCCATATGTGCCTGGCTGGATATCAGAATCGCTTCTATGTCCACCCACTGTCCCTCTTTGGAATAGTCACTGTGGTTATCCCAGCCTTCCTCACCGTTGCAGGTGTGTATTTCTTCAGCTGTTCTCAAGGAACATCACCTGTACCTAGACTTGGTTTAGAAGAAATACTGGACCTCGAGGTCCAGCCTGAGTCTGATTCCATAAGGGAATATATCTTTTACAGATAAATCTATTTTATAAGTGGGAGAAATGTAAATAATTTGTGACCAGGGGCCAAACATTAAAGATGACTGAAAACTATGGGCATACCCCTCATGGAGAGAGGGAGGTCTAATTCCCTTTCCTTTCAGTACGGGCTGATCTTAATGGCCTTCTAGGAACAAACAATATAGAGCAGAAGGGCCTCTACATAACTTCTGAAGTTAGTCCAGAAGATCTCTTGTATTTTCTGCCTCGATTTCTCAAAATGTTCACTCTCTGGACATTTCTTCTCACACCTGGTTGCCATGGCACGAGGGATGTGGAAAGGCCACGTCACCCCAGGTAACAGTGCTTTCACCTGCCAGCCAGGTGAGTGAGCGTCTTGGGTATCCAATCCAGCCAAGACTACAGCCTCAACTGAAATCTGACTATAACTGCATGAGATTCCACATAAGACTCACCCAGCTGAAAGCTTCCAGAATTCCTACTCAGAAAAAATATGAGCAAAATAAAACAGCTGTTTTAAGCCGCAAAGGCAGATGACACTTCCTTAATCAAATGACCAAAGTTAACATTAGTAATTGAACAGACTGGCAGCCTCTGGCTTCTGGCACAATGTCCTAAGAAGGACACACATCATTTCTGTGGCATTACTGCAAAAAACTGCATAACCTCAATATAATCCTAACTGGTTTCCCTATTTCCATTCTTGCTCCCCTATTTGCAGCCTTTGACCTACTCTTCTACTCAAAATCCTGCAAAAACATCTCCATTTTTCTCTTTCAAGCTATGTGGAAAGTGAAAGGAATGGCTGGAACCAGAGCATGTATTTTGGTCCATAAGGTGGAAGCCGTGAATTGAGGATGAGACAGAAGTACGCGTCACTGGATACAACAGTGATTCCCCGTATCGGCTATGAATTGCTTATGCTTGAACTGGTCTAATAAGCTTTTAAAATTTAAAGTCATTTCTATGGACAGTGTTACTACAGCTCCATTGGTATCCTTAATAATATATAGCCTAACTCCATATTCCTGTCTGTATTACTAATTTAGCTATGTTACCTTGGGTAATCACTTTTTTTAAATCTCATTTATTTATTCAAATATATATTAAACGTCTACTCTAGGCTGAGTACTGTGCTAGCTGCTATTACAATGGAAATGACTCTAACTTCATCCCTACCAACCCCAAGGCTCCTAATCTAATGAAAAAGGTCAGTTTTAGAGTCATCAAACTGGAGATAACACTGACTCGACTCAGCTCTCGGGACTGTTGTAAAGATCAATGAAGTCATCTGTGAGCACCATCCAAAAAAGATGGAAATTTAATTTTTAGCTCATTCTTATATGTATATGACAACAATGTATCAATGAAGTTTTTAAAAAGCTAAGCAGTTTCAGGCTACAAGAATGGAATTGCAGTTGAAATCAAGAAGGAAATGATCCCAAACTGCTATGTAATGGCTTTCCCCACACGGAGTAGGAAGGTAATGACACACAGGACCGCATCCAGCAAAGGGTAAGCAGGACAGTGACAGGTTATTTACTACGGATGAAAGAAAAAGAAGAGAGACACTCTTGTTGGCAGTGAGAACTGTTTTTAAGTATGTGAAAAACTACCCTGAGGATGACAAAATAGTTCCAGAGGGTAGTATTACGACGTAATGGCCAACATTTTAAGAAGGCAAAATTGAGCCTCATTATAATGGGATGCCTTTTGTAATACTAAGTGTGTCCAAAAATAGAACTCTATAATTTTTGAGGTTGTAAACTTCTTGTCAGTGAAGGTATTGTAGGGTGAGAAGACCAGATGCTGAGGGTGCTGTTGACAGGACTTCTGTGAAAAGGTTGTAAGGAGGCAGAATTCAATGAGTTAGATTTCCTTGTACTTCAATGAAGTCTTGAAACTGTCGATTTTTGGAGGTCCTTTTTCTCTTTATAGTAGGCCCTGTATCATAATGGGTGCACTATTTTTATCCATGTATTATGAGTTTATACTTTTCTGTTTGTCATTAAATATTTCTGTTTTCATGTCTAAGGTATAAAGAGAGAACAACACAAAATATCATAAAGGTGAACAAATGGTTTACTTACCTTTGCTGATGCAACAATTTGCTTGGCCTGGCGTCTTGATAAATGCTCAATTGTCCTTATTAGCACTTCAGGATCTGCATTAGCCAAGTGCACTAGACTTTTATAACCTGCATTGTATAACTGTTTTGCTCGACCCTGAAAAGTATTATAAAAAATCAGTAGGATCAGAATTTGGGATTTGAAAACAATAATTAAATGTTGAATTGAAGAGGAAAATTTCACACGAAAGAGACAGGAATATACTAAAGTAAAGAAATAAAAATGAAGAGAGAACACATCAGAATCCTGAGGAATTTAAAAGATGTATTTTGGTGCTTCCAATGTGACTGCGAGAGAGCCCTTCAGTCAGCTGTGTGTGCAATCAGCAGTGAGAAGTCCATTATGGCACTTAGAAAACAGGCATTACTTCAGACCCCAATCAAAATGTTGTAGACTAATATCCTTCAAATGTTCTTACCATCTACTCAGGAAACTATAGGTGCGTGGTGTGGTGTGTGTGGGTGAGGTGTGGTGCGTTTGAGTGTGAGGTGTGGATGTGGTGGGTGTGGGTGTGGTGTGTGTGGATGTGGTGGGTGCGGGTGTGGTGTGTGTGGATGTGGTGTGTGTGGGTGTGGTGGGTGTGGATGTGGTAGGTGTGGGTGTGGTGTGTGTGGGTGTGAGGTGTGGGTGTGTGTTCCCAAGCAGAAGAGTTCCTCTGATTCAAGACCTGAATAACAGAGAATAAAATTAAGGGTTGGTCAAGAGAGACAGCTGAAAAACCAGCTGAGAATACTTTCTTCTGTCTCTTAAAACATGTGAATAAGGCTTGTTACCACCGAGTCACCAGTACTTTAAATAAGAACAGAGTCTAAGCTGATGGAAGGCAATTCTTCACTGAAGAAGAGATGCTAAGGATCAGTGGTAGCACACATATACTTGGGGAATGTCATCTTATCCCTACTGTTATTTTATTCACATGTGTGCTCCTGGGTTAACAAGGGATTTCTAGGAGACCATGGAAGCAATTTATCTTAAAAACAATCAATCAAACAAACCCATGCTATAAGGCTGTTGTCATTTACCCTATGACAAGACTTCACAGTTAGTTGAAATCATCTCAATTGGGAAACTGGGAGGCTACTAACCTCTAAAACTCCAGTCACTTCCATGAGAGGGATCAGTTCTGCCTTTACACAGTAAGTCAATTTCTTCGTAAGTTCCACCAAAAGGGCTCTATAAACCCAAAACTCTTCAAGTTCCTGCCGAACACAAAGAGATATACAGAATTTAAAACTGGTAAGTTATTTCAAAGTTTAGTTTGCGTGCTAGGGAGTTCAGAGAGACTATTCCCTTATGTAAGTTCTGGGACTTAGGTTAAGCCAGAGGTGAACAATAATTCCATGCAAAATTATTTTAAGGAAACATGGCAGAGACTCTGATGAACTTGATGAATAGTTTTGGGATGAGGAAAAAATACAAAAAAGTAAGTCAATAAGAAGAGTTCTACTCAGTTTTATCAAAATACCAGAAAGTGAAAGCATATTTTTTCTTTCCCAAATGACTGAAAATAATACCTACTTCTGGGAATTCACTCTGAAGACAAAATACAAATATGGAATGATTCAAATGCAAGCTGATGCTCAGAGCAACAATACTTAAACAATAAAAATACTAGGAGCTATGGGTGAATAATTGTTAACGCTGGATGGGTAAATGGGTATTCGTTATATTATTTTTGTCTTCTTTTGTATACGCCTGCAATTTTCTATAATAGTTTATTTTTTAAGTCTCTTTCTAACCTTTTGGTATCATTGTGAGAGTATGTGATACAGGGAATAGCATCAGTTAGTCACTTTGTGACCACTGCTCAAGATAAAAGAGTAAAAAGAAGATACCTTGACTAAAGCCACTGAATCAATCACTCCTGGAACTGCCCTCGCTCTAGCTTTCCTATTACCTAAGATAATCTTTTTTCTTATTGTTTAATCTATTTTTTTTAGTTGTAGGTAAAAACATCTTGATTAATACAATTAGTGTCTTATTTTATATGACTTAATAATTATTTAAAAAGAAAAAACTTTAAAATAGACATTCACGAAAGCACAAGTTGTTAGGTAGGTTTTTCCTAAGATCGACCATCAAATTATATTAGTTGTTTTTCAAGTTCAATATAGTCTTTAACTTGAACAATTCTACAAGCTGAAGTCCTTATGGCTCTAATTAAAACAAAGGGATAGCATATTAGGAAAAATATCTTTAAATATGAAGAACAAAAAACAGAAAATTTAAAATATATTTTAAAGGCTGGCTTGTTACTACTCAATTTTGTCTATTGCTTCGCAAGCATGTGATTAGGAAATGTAAGCCAATATTTTAAAAAGTCAGCATAAGTAGTAGAAGATATTTAGAAAGATAAATTTGCTAAAATAATTATAATTCAACCCAAAGTCAAGTATTTTGGATTATTTACTCATTAGTACACGTGACAGAACCAATTGCCATGTACACATACAAAATATGGAGATTTAATAGGGAAAATGAAGTTGATTTTAAGTCTAAAAATAAAATTCATGGGAAAAAATGTTTTTTAAAAATCAAGTATAGGGCCTGACTGGGCGGTGGTGCAGTGGATAGAATGTAGGACTGGGATGCGGAGGACCCAGGTTTGAGACCCCGAGGTCGCCAGCTTGAGCGCGGGCTCATCTGGTTTGAGCAAAAAAAAAAAAAAAAAGCTCACCACCTTGAGCCCAGGGTCCCTGGCTCGAACAATGGATTACTCGGTCAGCTGTAGCCCCATGGTCAAGGCACATATGAGAAAGCAATCAATGAACAACTAAAGTGTTGCAACAAAAAACTGATGATTGATGCTCCTCATCTCTCTCTGTTCCTGTCTGTTCCTATCTATCCCTCTCTCTGACACTCTCTCTGTCTCTATAAAAAAATAAATAAAATAAAATAAAATAAATATGGAGATTTAAGATACGGAAAATGAAGTTGATTTTAAGTCTAAAAATAAAATTCATGGGAAAAAACGTTTTTTAAAAATCAAGTATAGGCCCTGGCCGGTTGGCTCAGTGGTAGAGCGTCGGCCTGGCGTGCGGGGGACCCGGGTTCGATTCCCAGCCAGGGCACATAGGAGAAGCGCCCGTTTGCTTCTCTACCCCCCACCCCCCTCCTTCCTCTCTGTCTCTCTCTTCCCCTCCCGCAGCCAAGGCTCCATTGGAGCAAAGATGGCCCGGGCGCTGGGGATGGCTCCTTGGCCTCTGCCCCAGGCGCTAGAGTGGCTCTGGTCGCAACAGAGCGATGCCCCGGAGGGGCAGAGCATCGCCCCCTGGTGGGCAGAGCATCGCCCCTGGTGGGCGTGCCGGGTGGATCTTGGTCGGGCGCATGCGGGAGTCTGTCTGACTGTCTCTCCCCGTTTCCAGCTTCAGAAAAATACAAAAAAAAAAAAAAAAAAAAATCAAGTATAGGGCCTGACTGGGCAGTGGTGCAGTGGATAGTGTCGGACTGGGATGCGGAAGACTCAGGTTCGAGACCCCGAGGTCGCCAGCTTGAGCACGGGCTCATCTGGTTTGAGCAAGGGGTTACTTGGTCTGGTGAAGGCCCGCAGTCAAGGCACATATGAGAAAGCAATCAATGAACAACTAAGGTGTCACAACAAAAAACTAATAATTGATGCTTCTCATCTCTCTCCGTTCCTGTCTGTCCCTATCTATCCCTCTCTCTGCCTCTCTCTCTGTCCCTGTAAAAAAAAAAAAAATCTAGTATAGGAACAAATATAAAAACAGTATTATGCTACCCAATACTAAGAAATTTAAATATAGCAAAAATGGCTTATATTATAAATTCATCAAAAATCATCTGAGTAGAAAAGTCTGGCAAGCTTTACTGTGTTATTTAAGGAAATTCTGAAAGCTTCTTTTTAACAAATCTATCTCAAATGCATATGGCCAAAATAAAGTTTTCTCCTTGAGTTACTTTATAAAATAAACATTTGTTGTAGAAGTCTAAAGTAGCTGCCTGACATTGAAAGCAAAAGCAGTAAATTACTGAGACAATCTAAAGAACATGAAACGAAGTAGTTAAGTAGCTTTGGATATTGACCACATACTAATCAATCATTTCAGGTGGGTGTTATGCATGAGGAGGACATATACAGAATCCACATTAGTGGAGAAATGTCATCTTAAGAGTTGATTTCCAAACACTTGAAACAATTAACGGTGCTTCTAAGAATAGGGATAATTGTGTGCTTTCTACTTGCTCATTATATACTTTAGTTGATTTTGTCATTTTTGTATCTTCACATAAGTATGTAAATTGTGTTTTTCCAAGCCAATAAAAACAAAAAGACACTTTAAATAAATTCTGAGTGCTTTGTAATAACAGAATAAGTCAACAATGAGAAAATACTAACTGGTTTATGAGTTTAATAAGTTAAAATAAGATGATGCACAAAGCACCTAACATCCATTTAATGGCATTACCTCACAGAAGTGTAACACACAAGATGAGAACGTGGCAGCTGCAGTGAGGAGACTCTGTGTATATCCTCGAGGCATATTAAATTTTTCAGACACATTCCAAATGTTGGTCTCTTTGAGCAAGGTATAAAGCACAAAAGACAGGTATAGTCTATTCACAACATCCTTGTTCACCTTCTAAAAAGACAAATAAATTTATGTACTTGAACCTACTAAAAAAAATGTACATTATATTCAAACCAGATAAAAGGTAAAGTGAATGAAATTGTGCTACAGGAGAACAAGGCTAGAATGATTCACAGAAATAAAACAAAGTTTTAATATATATATCTTAGATCAGTGGTTTTCAACCTTGTTACACTTGGGGACCGGTGAAAATAGGAGAATTATTTTGGGAACAGCTAAGGAAGAAATTACCCTGAGCATAAGAAGTGAATCTAAGATCATTGGGTCTCTACTCTTTATATAACATCAGGGTGGTTAACTCCTTCACAAACCAACACGAAATTTCTGGTGGATTGGCCCATAGACCAGTGGTTGAAAACACTGCCTTCAATTAATTCAGATTATCATTTTTCTGAGTATTAAAAAAAAATGCCAAATTGTTTCCAGTTTATATTAAACTTCTTTCTATAGGAAGTGCAGTAGGTTGAATTGTATCCTACCAAAAAATATATTTTTAGGTCTTAACCCTGGTACCTGTGAATGTGATCTTATTTGGGAGTAAGATTTTTGCTGATGTAATTAGTTAAGACTCTTGAGAGAAAACCATCCTGGATGTATAGTGGGCCCTTAGGGCTCTTTATTTAATGTAAATTATAGTAGTTGTTTCTCAAGTTCAACACAGAGTATAAATGTCCTTATAAGAAGAGACGACACAGGAGTGACACAGACGAGAAGGCAATGTGAAGATGGAGGCAGACATTGGAAGGACTCATCTACAAGCCAAGGAAAACCAAGGATTGCCAGCAACCACAGAAAGCTAGGAGACTGGCAAGATGTTTCTCAGAGCTTCCAGAGGGAACCAAACCTGCCAGCATCATAATTGTAGCCTCTGGTCTTCTGAATTGTGAGAGAATAAATTTCTGTTGTTTTAAGACACCCAGTTTCACTTGGGGTGGTGAACACACAATACAAAATACAGAGGATGTATTAGAGAATTGTACACCTGAAACCTATATAATTTTTTTTTCTGTATTTTTCTGAAGCCGGAAACGGGGAGAGACAGTCAGACAGACTCCCACATGCACCCGACCGGGATCCACCCAGCACGCCCACCAGGGGGCGACGCTCTGCCCACCAGGGGGCGATGCTCTGCCCCGCCGGGGCCTAGCTCTGTTGCGACCAGAGCCACTCTAGCGCCTGGGGCAGAGGCCAAGGAGCCATCCCCAGCGCCCGGGCCATCTTTGCTCCAGTGGAGCCTCTGCTGCAGGAGGGGAAGAGAGAGAGAGGAAGGAGAGGTGAAGGGGTGGAGAAGCAGATGGGCGCTTTTCCTGTGTGCCCTGACTGGGAATCGAACCTGGGACTTCTGCACGCCAGGCCGACGCTCCACCACTGAGCCAACCAGCCAGGGCCGAAACCTATATAATTTTATTCACCAATGCTATCTCAATAAATTCAGAAAAAGACACCCAGTTTATGCTAATTTGTAACAGCAGCCCTAGGGAAAAACTACACGGAGAGAAGAAGTTAAGGTTGTATATATGTGTGAATGTGATTATAAATTAGACAAATGCATTTATTTAGATAAATATGTTAATAAGCTTGTCTATATTGTAAACTGTCAATATTAGATTCTATGATTTTCACAGTCATGATAAGTAATTAATGTTCCTAAGTTAAAACACTGAAAGAGAAAAATGCTTTCTATAGTTGTCAGTTCCTATTCCGTCTACCTGCTTTTGCCTGTGGTGTCTAGTAACTATTTTTTATGTAAAATTTTCAAAATTAATGTCATACTAAGTTAGAAACTGAATAGCTCATGCTTAAAATCAGAGGGGGGGGGGAAAGGGTGATCTTGAAAGAGAAAAGGTAGGTATAAAATATAAAATTATATCCTCTACTATAGTAATAGAATGTTTGAGATGAGAATTTGACTGACATATTAAAGAAAATATGAATTAAGATTTTGCATGTTGATATTGGACCACCTATTTAAAAAGCATTAAACTAGCCCAACCGGTGGCAGCACAGTGGAGACAGCATCTACCAGGAACACTGAAACCCCAGGTTCAAAATCCCAAGATCACTGGCTTGAGCACTGGCTTATCCATGCATGCAGAATCACCAGCTTGAGCGTGGGATTATCGACATGATCCCTTGGTCGCTGGCTTGAGCAAGGGGTCATTGGCTCGGCTGGAGTCCCATGTTAAGGTACATATGAGAAAGCAATCAGTGAACAACTACAGTGCTGCAACTATGAGTTGATGCTTCCCATCTCCCTCCCTCCCTTCCTGTCTGTCTGTAATAATAATAATAAATAAAAAACATGGGGGAGATGGTAGATAATTAGGTTTCAATGGAGTATAGATTATCAAAGAAAATTAAAAATGGCCTGACCAGGTAGTGGCGCAGTGGATAGAGTGTTGGACTGGGACGCGGAGGAACCAGGTTCAAAACCCTGAGGTCTTCAGCTTGAATGTTGGTTCATCTGGTTTGAGCAAGGCTCACCAGCTTGAGCCTAAGGTCACTGGCTTGAGCAAGGGGTCACTCGCTCTGCTGTAGCCTCCCAGTCAAGGCACATATGAGAAAGCAATCAATGAACAACTAAGGTGCTGCAACAAAGAATTGATGCTTCTCATCTCTCTCCCTTCATGTCTGTCTGTTCTATCTGTCCCTGTCTCTATCTCTGTATCTGTCACACACACACAAAAAGAAAATGAAAAATGAAAAAAAGTATATATTATGAGGTATGAAATTATATTAACTTAAGGAATTTGAAGGCATATTAGCTAAAGAATTATTTTTACTGCTCTTACAGTGTATGTACTAGACACTTGCTTCATGTTTATTGACTGAACTTTAAAACCCCCCAAAATACTAAGATATCAAACAAAACAGTATTAGTTTATCCACTTCAACCTTCTAGAATGGTTTATGTATGTCAAGTACTAGATTGGACGTTCTCTGAGAGCAACAAACAGCACCAACAATAAAAACCTGAAACCTGTCCTATCTTAGGATCTCTGGTATCAAATAGAATGCCTAATAAAAAGTTTTTAAAAAAATATAACTTTCTTATATAATATCATAAAAACATTTTATAAATATTTTACAATTCTTATAATGGGAGCAGTAAGTAGCATAGGAAAAAACAGATTAATAAGATTTACCTTTCTCGATGATAAAATCCTTATACGTACATGATAATATTTTAAATACAAAGGTACAAAAAAAAGCCATCACACCACCAACAAATAAATTTTTTAAATTGATTTTAAAGAGAGAGAAACATCAATTTGTTGTTCTACTTATTTATGCACTTATTGATTGATTCTTGTATGTGCCATGACTTAGGGATCAAACCCACAGCCTTGGTGTATCAGAAGGACGCCCTAACCAACTCAGCGTCTAGCCAGGGTAATAGTTTATTAAAAATGCCTAAAATTTCACCCTCAGATGTTTTTTTTTTTTTTTTTTTTTCATTTTTCTGAAGCTGGAAATAGGGAGAGACAGTCAGACAGACTCCCGCATGCGCCCAACCGGGATCCACCCGGCACGCCCACCAGGGGTGGTGCTCTGCCCATCCTGGGCGTCGCCATATTGCGACCAGAGCCACTCTAGCGCCTGAGGCAGAGGCCACAGAGCCATGCCCAGCGCCCGGGCCATCTTTGCTCCAATGGAGCCTTGGCTGCGGGAGGGGAAGAGAGAGACAGAGAGGAAAGCGCGGCGGAGGGGTGGAGAAGCAAATGGGCGCTTCTCCTATGTGCCCTGGCCAGGAATCGAACCCGGTCCTCCGCACGCTAGGCCGACGCTCTACCGCTGAGCCAACCGGCCAGGGCCGCCCTCAGATGTTTTAAATATAAAGTGGGAATTATAATAATTTAGACAAAAAGTGTGAAACAAAAAGATCAAGTCAGTAAAGATGATAAAATAGCATTAATTTTGTTAAATGAACTTGGCCATTGAGGAAGGAAAAAAGGACTGTGGTACCTTCTTAATAGCTTGACCTGATACCTTCTTCCCAAGATAGTTTTCAGAGACTCCAACAAGAGCAGCCACATTTTGTTCTGCTGGACTGAGCTGGTTAAACTTTATAGAAAAAGAATAATTATATAGAAAAATCAAATTGTAACTTTAAAAAGTGCCATTTGAACCAAATCTGGTATTTTCTGATACCAAATTTTCATTCTTGCAAAGGACATGAAAAAACAGAACATTTTATTTACATATTGCAAACTTTAAAATATTATTAAAATATAACACACTTTCTAGAATTACTTAAAGTTATGATCACAAGTACTGTGTAATATTGGAAGATGTCTAGGGGTACAGAGAAGAGGGAAAGCTTTAGAAGTAACTGCATTATATATACCACTTAAGAAAACTTATAGGAATAATTTAAAAATATGACATTAAAAAGTTTATTTCTTACAATTAAAAGCTGCACACTGCTTCTGCCTAATGTGGTCACGCCTCTATCCTGTTTACAGTACAATCATAAAGACTGTACTCTACCACTTGCTTTTGTAATAAATAAGGCCTGTTCCTGCTGGTGATAAAATTGCTATTCCTTCTCAGTTATTACTATTACTGGGTTTGGGATATCATCATGCTTGGCCCTGACAGAACTTTCATGTAATTAAACTCTCCATCATCAGAACCGGCCTTCATGGTTTTCTTTAGATCCTAGACATTATAATGCAGTGGTCACCAAATCAGAACAGTAACTATCTTTGGGGAAATGGAGACAGGATGATCCTTTTTTCTTTTCTGTACCTTTATTTTTTGATAATGACATATTTAACAGAAAAGTAATATTTAAGTTAAACAAACCAAAAATGCTATTGCCATATTACTTTTTCAGTTTTCAATACTGAGTTTAGAAACAGAGAGGAAGGGAGGGAGGGAGGAAAGAAGAAAGGAAGGGAAAGAGGGAGAGAGGGAGGGAGGAAGGGAGGGAAGGAGAGAGGGAAGGAAGGAGGGAAGGAGAGAGAGAGAAACACTGATTTGTTGTTTCAAATATTTATGCATTCATTGATTCACTGGCTGATTCTTGTATGTGTCCTGACCTGGGATCAAATGTTAGCGTATCAGAATGACACTCTAACCAAATAAGCAACCTGCCATATTACTATTTTAAAAACTGGAAGAACTAAAAGCCCAATTGCAAATATATTTTAATAAAAAAAAGTGAACAACCACTTGAAGAAAATCCTATCGTTAATAGGCTAAGTAGCCTATATTGAAGAAACATATATGCTCACCTGTCTGAAGTATATCATCCAGTCAGGGTTACACTGAGAAGCCATATCATAAGGAGTGGTTAGGTAAATTAGATGAAGAAAGCTTTCAAGCACAAGGCTTTCAAGACCTATCTTCAAATCTCTGTAGAGAATGTCACAATAAGCCAGATCTATAGTTCCTAAAAGATATAAGTATTTCATCTTTCATAATCACCAAAGGGGGAAAGAGGTAATTTTAAAGAAAGTCTTGGTTAGAAGTTAACTAAACATAGCAAATAGTATTCAAAATCTCTTATTATGTAATTTAGCACGACGACTTGGAGGTCGTTCTGATAGTATCCACCAATATTTAGTAAATTTATACCTTCTGACACAACTACTCTATTTTTGGGAATTTAACCCAGAGAAACATTTCCACACACATCCAAAAACATGAATAGAGATGCCCATGCAGCCTTGTTTGTACCTGAAAAAACTCGGAAACAGTGCAAATGTCCATCAATAGGAAAATGGTTAAACAAATTATGGTCTTTATATCATGGGTGACTAAAGTAGCAAAAGAAAATGAGGTAGATTTAAAAGGTTTAACATGTTAAGATGTTCATGATATTTATAAGGGAGAAAAGCAAGCTGCTAATACATACACTATGACTCCATTAAAAAATAAAGTATGTGCATATGCACATATGTATATGTGTGTACATATGTATAGATACATGCACCTGTGCTACATACACATGAAAATATTTGCAAGGATACATACACATACACACACATGTGCACATATATTAAATTGTTAACTGTGGTAGCTCCTGGGACAGTGGAAATGGGAAAGAAGTATAAGATTTTCTTTTGTAAATTCTGAGTCCTAAGAGATTTTTTTAACAACAGAAATGTATTATTTTTCATTAAGTAAATTATGAAATAACTATAAAAAACTATACACTGTCATGCAACAGTCTCTCTATTCACTGTTCCACAGCAATATAGTTGACTATTTAAAAACAAACACTTGGCCCTGCCAGGTGGTTGGCTCAGTAGATAGAGCCCTGGCCCATCATATGGACTTCTTGGGTTCCATTCCTGGCCAGGGCACAAAAAGAAGCGACCATCTGCTTCTCTCCCCCTCTCTCTTCTCCTCCTGCAGCCAGTGGCTCGACTGCTTAGAACACTGGTCCCTGGTGGCACTGATAGCTTGGGTGGTCTGAGCAATGCTAAACGTAGTTTAGTTGATTTGAGCATCAGCCCCAGACATGGGTTGCCAGGTGGATTCCTGTTGGGGTGCATGTGAGAGTCTGTCTGTCTCCCCTCCTCTCACTAAAAAAAAAAACCAACTTTAAAATATTTAAACCTGTATATATCTATGTATTATACATTGAAGTGAAATATACAGAAACTGTCTAAAACGATATACACCAAATTGTTATTCTCGGTAGAATTAAGATTTGTTGATTGCCGGGGGAGAGGAGTGTGAAGAAGGGATGAACATCTTTTTTTCTATGTACTTCTGCAGTATTCTAATTACTTGTAATTCAAAATATTTTTAATGTTTTGAAATTGAAGTAGTCTAACAGTTTATGATTAATTAATAAGAAATTGCAAATCCAATTTTAAATAACAATAATTTTATGTCTATTTTTTCCAATGCATTTCCTAAGATTTTAAAAAAATTTTATTTTAGGTAAACTATTACCTTTAAAAGAAGCTCGTCCCAACTTTGTAATGTGAAAACTATACTGGTACCATTCTTCAGACTTACAAAGAGCGTCTTTTTGTGTAAGTCCTTCCTCTGTCAGAGTGGTGTCTTTTTGTAGGAGTCCCTTTTCTGTCAGGTATCTAAGTGATTCGACAGTTACTTCCCAGAGACTTTTTTCTTTCAACAAAACCTTTTGCTGAACACCGAACAATGTGCCACTCATAAACTGATAGATCTCACCAAGATTTGTTGCAATCTGAAACAATTCAGGGCACCATTGGAGCATTTTCCTTAACTCAAGACATCATTTTCAATGTACTTAATTAAGATAATTCCGTACCTCAGAGATATTTAAATAAAAAAATTAAATAAAATCTAAATTGTTGCATATATGAAGGTGATTTTATAATAGCATTTAAAAATTAACAAGAAACAACATTTTAAGAAAGATGACAGTTACCATATTCATAGTTTTTATGAAAACATCTACACATTTTTTATTTAAAAACTCCTTTGGTTTTTAGTGATTTTTCACAATATCTCCAAAGCTGTTCTCTGTTTATTCCACAACCAATTATCACTATTTCTCACTCCTCCTTCAGAAATCCTCCCAGACACCTGAGAAAGCACTCTAAAAATAGTATTTAAAAAGAAATAAAGAAACACATAGAAAACACAACTGAAATCTCCACCGAAACAGGATCAGGCAATAGTGTCCCTGTTTTATCACCTAAAAATAAAAAGCAGTTCTCTACCTCTTTCTGTCTCATTTCTATCTTCTTTTCTTGCCTTTTCTTTTCTCCTCCTCTTACTCACTATTTAAAACTTTTAATGGCAATCATCAGTAATACTTAACCCTCAATTTGGTAATTAGATGTAGAGCTGACTCTGAATTAGAATGATTTTATATTAGGCAATTTCAATGAAATCAGCATGTTATGGTAAAATATAGTCAATCAATAAGCATATTTCTCTCTCACAATTCTGATAATATTTCAACTGGAAAACTTAAGTAGTCATTTCATATAAAATGAATATAGGGGATAACAAAAAATATTATGGAGCAAAGACATTTCTTATTGCTTCTCCTTTTAATAAAAATCATTCTTAATAAAGTATTCAATTAAGCTAAAATTGCACTTTTAAGGTATCTAAGAACTGATACTCAGTTCAATGTACTTAGTTTCTATATTGTTTTCTACTTGGTTACTTACAGTTAACACTGCGGGTTAAAAAAAAAGTTTACTTGATCTTTCTATCTACCATCATGTTACTACTCCTCTGTGAAAAACTTTTAGACATAGGGATTTAAACTCACTGGGCTAGCCTCTGTCTCTTCTCAAAGCTGAATTCTCCACTGTTTCCCAATCTTCAGTTCACTCATGCCCAAATCTAAAGTCAATCCATTAATTAAGTCAAGCATTTACTGAATGCCAAACACATGCCAGGCACTGAGATTCAGGGGTAAATGGAAATAAATGTGATCCTGCTTTCACAGGGCTTACATTCCAAGGGGTCGAGTCCGTGGTCCTATTAAGTGTACAGCACCAGGATGACTAGATTCAGAGGCATAGGCATAGGCACAGGCACAGGGAGACTTCCCTGAGGAAGTGATGGTGAAGTGAGAATCAGGAGGCTGGGTAGGAGTTAACCAGACAAAGTTGTGGGGGAAGGTAAACTGCATGAAAGGGTAAGAGCACTGGTTTTCTATTTAGACAAAGCTGAATTCAAACCTTGGCTTTGTCATTTAGTGGCAGAGTGACCTTGGGCACAAAGTTAAATTTTACTTTATTTAAGAATAATCCTAAAAAAGAGGTTTCACTGAAGAGTAAACCAGAAAGGAAAATTAATTTCTAATTTTAGGAAAAGAGTATTTCCCTGATATGCTTGTGAAAATTATTTAAAATTTTTTGCCTGATAAAGACCATACTTATTTCACAAATGTTTAAAATATCCTCCTAGGCTGGTCACAGGACTGTAGGGGACCTTTACTCTTAACAAGGGCGGAGAGGCTGGATTATCTCACATCAGGACCCATGTTACAGTATTGTATATCCATGGTATCCACCAAAGTCTCTTACTGGTAACTGATGCCTAGTTATAGTTTGTTGATTTCTCATATTCTTCACAACTCCAAGGTTATAAATGCACATATAAATCCAGATTCAGATTTACTTTGTCACAGACTGTTATTTTCCACATCAGATTAAAGTTAACATTTTTTCATACTTTACAGTTTTTATATCTATTTAACCTCTATTATCTCAGGTAATAGTAATAAGACTTTAAAATATTTAAAAATACCTTCAAACCAATTAGTGAAAGAAACAAAGTTTGGATTCCCTTGGAGAATTCTTTAACAAGATGGCTATAACAGTTTTCCAGTGGTCTGCTTATTAACTCCAATACCTACAAAAGTTAAAGCAGTATTATGTTTTGGGTTACTATAAAGGATAAATGGTGTTTCAGATAAATTTTTATAATTTGTGTATATCTTATAGAAGCATAGGAAGATTAAAAAAAATACAAAGACAAAAAAAAATTTTGCAATTGTGCTCATGAAATAGAAAATAGGAAAAATACTTTTTATTATTTGCCTGAAATACAAAAACTACTCTAATTCTTAATCATAAAGAAGAAAACATTATTTAAAAATATTAATAATTAATTTTTAAAAGATGACTCATAAAAGGGCTAGACCAGGGGTCCCCAAACTGCAGCCCCCTGAGGCCATTTATCCGGCCCCCGCCGCACTTCTGGAAGGGGCACCTCTTTCATTGGTGGTCAGTGAGAGGAGCATAGTTCCCATTGAAATACTGGTCAGTTTGTTGATTTAAATTTACTTGTTCTTTATTTTAAATATTGTATTTGTTCCCGTTTTATTTTTTTACTTTAAAATAAGATATGTGCAGTGTGCATAAGGATTTGTTCATAGCTTTTTTTATAGTCCGGCCCTCCAACGGTCTGAGGGACAGTGAACTGGCCCCCTGTGTAAAAAGTTTGGGGACCCCTGGGCTAGACCAAAGACCAAAAAAAAAAAGACCAGCCCTGGCAGGTTGGCTCAGTGGATAGAGGATTGGCCAGCAAGTGAAAGCCCCAGGTTCGATCCTCAGTCAGGGCACACATAAAAAGTTACCATCTGCTTCTTTCCTTGTCCCTCTCCCCCTTCTCTCCCTTTTCCCTTCCACAGCCAGTGGCTCGGCTGGTCCACATGTCAGCCTCAGGTGCTAAAAACAGCTTGGTTGATTTGAACATTGGCCCCAGATGGGGGGGTTCCTGGTAGATCCCGGTTGGGGCACATGCGGGAATCTGTTTTACTATCTTTCCTCCTTTCATTAAAAAAAAAAAAAAGACAAACCAACCAAAAATCAGATTGAATGTTACCTGTTGCTTGTCTTTTTCTTGCAATATAACAATACTCTCCCCAATAGAATCTATTCCAGCACGGCCAGCTCTGCCAATCATCTGTTTGTATTGATTTCTCTTTAAAAATTCCTTAGCAACATAGGGGGCTCTCAAAATAACTCTATGGGATTGATAAAAATAATTAAAAGTGATACTCCATTTATAGCAAAAGCATCTATTTTTTAATTCTTAACTTCATTATATCTATGTGGTATTAAATTTAATGACATATTAACTTAAAATAATAGGTTACTACTATTTTGCAAAAATCTATGATGTACTAGGTTCTTTAAGTACATTATCTGCGATTCTTACAAGAGTCTTTATAATAATATTCTTTTTTTTTTTTTAAACAAGGGCTAATTGGCTTACCTCAACCCACAAAATTAGTAATTTCCAGAAACACGATTTGAATTTAGGCCCACCTAGCTATAAAGGCTGTGACCAATCCACTATAGCAATAGTCTGCAACAATTTTTTATTTTATACTCCATAAATGAAAATTCTCTCCATGTACCACTAATATATGCATACTTATTTATAAATTTATATTGTGGTCAACTATATAAAATTATAGATTTCAACTGTTTTTGGCCTACAAACAGGGTGATTTCATCCTGCTCAAAAATACATAAGTCTGTAGCCAGCTTTCTTGTTCAAAGGTGAGAAAAAAATCTATAGTATTTACCTATACTGACTAACTCCTTTATTTATAAATCTCATTGGACAGCCATGATTACCAAACACTTGAAGAAAACTAATGATGTAACAGAAAAACAAGAACATAAATAATACCATATTTCCCCACATATAAGATGCACCTTTTTTTGGAAAAGTTTGGAATCTAAAAACTGGGTGCATCTTATACAGTGGTTGTAAATATTTTACTTGCATTTCCCATTTTTTTTACAGTGATGAGGAGTTATATGAATTTTATGATGAATAAAACTTGAGTTCAATAACTTTATGTAATACATTTTTTTTTCAAATTTCTGGCCCCAAAATTAAGGTGTATCTTATACATGGTAGCATCTTGTACATGGAGAAATATGGTAAATGTCTCACAGAAGCAGATAATACAGAGAACAGAAAAGAACTTAAATTCTAATAAGTATCCACAGAAAATCCTAGAGGGTATTGTATTCAAAATATGAGAGCAGACTTTATTTAAAAAGAGCAATAAAAGTAGAGAGTTCTTGGAAATTAAGAAAAGGTTTTAAATTCATTTTAAAAATTCAATAGAACTGAGCCTGACCAGGCGGTGGTGCAGTGGATAGAGCATTGGACTGGGATGAGGAGGACCCAGGTTCGAGACCCCGAGGTCGCCAGCTTGAACATGGGCTCATCTGGTTTGAGCTAAAGCTCACCAGCTTGGACCCAAGGTCGCTGGCTTGAGCAAGGGGTTGCTCGGTCTGCTGAAGGCCCACAGTCAAGGCACATATGAGAAAGCAATCAATGATCAACTAAGGTGTCGCAACGAAAAACTGATTGATGCTTCTCATCTCTCTCCGTTCCTGTCTGTCTGTCCTTATCTATCCCTCTCTCTATGTAAAAAAAAAAAAAAGAAAAAAAATTCAATAGAACTGAATCATGAATGAACATAGTTAATGGGTTTACAGTTAAAAACTGATTTTGTTATACAGAAGGTAAAAAAGAAATCACATAGCTCAAATAGATTTAAAAATGTGTAAGAAAAGAGATAAGGCCCAATCTAGAAAGTTCCAATCCTGTCTAAATAAAGTTATAAAGCAAACAACAGAGATAATGAAAGGAAAAAAGTAATAAAATAACCAAAAATATTACTCTAAGATTATGAAAGGGATAAAACTTTAAATTGAAAGCATATACCCAAGTGCTAACACCTATGAATGAAAAGTAGCTTAATTAGAATAGTTGGGATGGTAGAATTAGTTTCCTGAGTTCAAGTCTTGGCTTTGAAACTCATTTTTTGGGTGTGAAGTTAGGCAAATTATATAACTGTTCAGTACCTCAGTTTTTCCCTTTTATAAAATGTGGATAATAAAATATGACCTTCCTCACAGAGTTGTCATGAGGATTTATTAGGTCAGTGCATGTAAAGTTATTATGACATGAGAGAGGAAGTGTAATAGCTGCAATTATTATACACTATGACAAAGTTTTAAAGTTAAAGAGACATATCTAAAAGCCTCTGAAAAGGGAAAAACAGTGAACCTACAGAAAAACAAAATGAGCAACACTGGCTCCCCGAAGTCAAGAAGCAATATTCCAAGGTCTCAAAAAAACCCAAAATTTAAAATTCTAGCAAGGTGTTAAAAGTGTGAGGCTAAAATAAAGACATCTTCAGATATGTTAAGATCCAAAAAATTTTACCCCAGTAGAGCATTTAAACAATAATTACTCAAGGGTGACAGCAAAAAAAAAAAAAAAAAAAAAAATGTATCACAGAATGACAATGTGAGATACAAGAGGCAGTGGTAATGAAAACAAAAAAAACAACCACA
Organism: Saccopteryx leptura; assembly: GCF_036850995.1. Classification (NCBI taxonomy): domain Eukaryota; kingdom Metazoa; phylum Chordata; class Mammalia; order Chiroptera; family Emballonuridae; genus Saccopteryx; species Saccopteryx leptura. The sequence goes on from NC_089507.1 coordinate 64,767,265, forward strand.
TACAATAAACAGGTAAGTTTAGTTACTGATTACAAAATGAAAAAAAATTAAAAAAATCTGGAACTAAAATTTTAGTTAATTGCAACATATATACATGAGGAGGTGTAAGAGGATATATAAATGGTAAGGCTCATGTTCAAGAGAGAATATAATTCTTAATTAAGTCTACAATTATAGGAAAACATGTTTGATAACAACTGTTAAAATTTTAACAGTCGGAATAAGAGAGATAGGATATATAACTTCCTATTTTTTGAAAATTAAATGAGTAATAGAGGTTGAAAATAACGGAATGAAAAAAGATACTCAGCAAAAAAAATGTAGTACCAGTATTCAATGAAAAATCACTATGTCAGAAAAACAAGGACCTACTATATTGATAGAAGGTATAATTCAGCAATAAGATATTTGTAGTAAACCTTTGTATGCCTAAATAATTCTGACCTACAAAGCAAACACTTCTAGAAATGAAAAAAGGAGAAATTGATAACTCTATAATTAAAATGTTAGACTAGCCGACCAGTGGTGGCACAGTGAATAGAGCATCAACCTGGGACACTGAGGACCCACGTTTGAAACCTGAGGTAGCCAGACTGAGTGTGGGGTTGCTGGCTTGAGCGCAGGATCACGGGCTTGGCTTGAGTCCCACCCAGTTAAGGTAGGTATGAGAAGCAATCAATGAAAAACTAAGGTGATGCAACTATGAGTTAATACCTCTCATCTCTCTCCCTTCCTGTCAGCCTGTCTCTCTCTCTCTTGCTAAAACAAAACAAAACAATACAAAATAAAATAAAGTAAGAGATTAACACACCTCTCTGAAATTGACAGATTAAGGAATGATAAGTAGTAAAAGTATAAACTGATAAAATGATTACAGCAGTAACTGTGATCTCACTGAGATATTAGAAAAGTGCACACCCAACAAAAAGTAATTTAAAAAAATGGATTCAGTGAGAGAAGGGGAGGCAGAGACACACTCCAGCATGCGCCCCAACCAGGATCCACCCGGCAAGCCCACTAGAGGGCGTTGCTCTGCTGTAACCAGAACCATTTTTTAGCATCTGGGGTGGAGGCCATGGAACCATCCTCAGCGCCTGAGACCATCTAGCTCCAGTTGAGCAATGGCTGCAGGAAGGGAGGAGAAGAAAGAGAGAGAAATGAGAAAGGGAGGAGTGGAGAAGCAGATGGGACTTCTCCTGTGTGCCCTGACCGGCATTTGAACTCGGGACATCTACATGCTGGGCTAATACTCTACCACTGAGCCAACCAGCCAGGGCCCTAAAGTACATCTTTTTTTAATTTTGATTTTTTTAGTTGGATTTATTGGTGTGACATTAGTTAATAAAATTATATAGGCTTCAGGTGTACAATTCTATAATACAGTATCTGCATATTGTATTCTGAGTTCACCACCCCAAGTCAAGTCTCTTTCCATCCCCATTTAGTCACACTTTACCACCTTCTACCTTCCCCCATTCCCTTTCTCTCTAATAGTCACCACACTATCATCTGTGTCTATGAGGATTTTTTTCTTTGTGTAATTCCTTCACCTTTTCCCCCAGCCCCAGCCCCCTTTGTCAGTCTGCTCTCTGTATCTATGAGTCTGTTTATGGAAAATACATATTTTTTAAGTGAATATTTGATGGTGAACAGGGATCTTAGGGCCTTATTATTTTTCAACTATATATTTATTGTTTCATTCTGATTTGGAAACAGTTTAATACATATATAATGATTCTGAGTAATTCCTCGTTTATTCCTTATCAATATGTCATTGCAGCATGTATCTCTTGTTCCCCCCAAAAATCCATTAGTTTTATCTATTTATTTATTCATTCATTCATTTATTCATTCAGTTTTTAGAGAGAGATAGAGAGGGACAGATAGAGAAAGACAGACAGGAAGGGAGAGAGATGAGAAGCATCAATTCTTTGTTGCAGCTCCTTAGTAGTTCAGTGATTGCTTCTCATATGTGCCTTGACCGGGTTGCTACAGTCTAAGCCAGTGACCCCCTGTCCAAGCTAGCAACTGTGGGCTCAAGCCAGCAACCTTGGGTTTCAATTCAGTGACCTTTGAGCTCAAGGCAGCAACCATGGGGTCATGTCTATGATCCCATGCTCAAGCTGGTGAGCCTGCACTCAAGCCAGTGACCTTAGGGTTTCGAACCTGGATCCTCTGCGTGCCAGGCCAATGCTCCATCCACTGCACCACCACCTGGTCAGGCCTGTCCATTAGTTCTTTAATATATAATTTTAATAGAGTTTGCTAGGATATGAATGTTTAGTTTTAGTATTTTTCTTTTTTTTAAAGATTTATTGATTTTAGAGAGAGGAGAGAGAGGGAGCTAGAGAGAGAGAAAGGGGGTGAGGGAGCAGCAGGAAGCACCAACTTGTAGTTACTTCCCATATGTGCCTTGACCTGGCAAGCCCAGGGTTTCAAACTGATGACCTCAGCATTTCAGGTCAATGCTCTATCCACTCCATCAAAACAGGTTAGGTGAAAATATGTATTTTTTAACACTCATAGATGATTTCTAAAAACTGACCATTTATTTGAAAAAATCTCACAAATTTTTAATGTCACAAATTATAAAGAGTGGAAATCAACTATGCAGGCCACAGGTTTGGTAGTAACTGAAAAGGTAACCAAAGATCTGCTCTAAAAAAGATACTAGAATCAAAAGTCTTTATGAATGAATTCTTTAAGGTTTCAAGGAAATCCCTATGTTGAATAAACTCTTTCAGATGATTAAAAATGGTAGAAAGCTTTCCAACTGTTTCTATCCAAGCTGGATAATAAACTGTAACTTAAAAACCATATAAGGAGAGCACAAGAGAAAGAAGAAATTTTAATACTAGAAAAGCTACTAATATTATTTTTCATTAAAATATTAAAGAAAATAAACCAAATGATCAAGTCAGCAAATATTTGAAAAAGAAAAAAAAAATTTCACCCACTACCAAGAAAGAATAAAACAACAACAAAACTCCTGGCAAGCTAGGCTTTAAAAAGTTTTGAACCTGGCCAACAATTACTTGTATCTTACCTTCGAGCTGGTAGGTTAACACCTGCAGCTAGGGTGGATGTGCAGGTTAAAAGGCAGAGGACTCCTGTGGAATAGGCCTCCTCCAAGAGCTTTCTTTCATCACTTGTTAAACCACTATGGTGATAAGCAACTCCTAATGGGATAGTGCGCTTTAAAACAGGACACAAGTGGCCACTGCTCACACTCTTCAAGTTCTCAATCACCTCCTGTTTTTCTTTTTCCCTGTGTCTCAGATATTCCCTAGGAAAAAAGATCCATTAGAAATATGAACCCTACAGTGACAAAGTGCCTGTAATTTAAATTTTAGTAGATGCATGTAAATATGCTTTTTAAAAAATATATTGTTATTGATCTAAGTAAATAAAATGTTCTTAGAATTTTGATTCTAATTTCACTATTAGACAGTCGCAATTTTTTTATAGATCACAGAGCACTGTGAAAATTTGATTAAAGGTAAGAAAAAAACAAATATTCACATAAACACAATACCTCACATTTAAGTTCTGAAGGTTTATGGACTTCCTGAAGTTCATTCCTGTACTTCCTATGAATTCATGGACACGAAATTTAGACCACTACTCTAGATGTTACAATTATTTTTTTCACTAGATCACATGTCATCATATGTCATTATTGAAGATGATTTATTTTAAGTAATACATTTTCTTCTCTTAAGATGGTAACATATTAAATAACACATAGGGTATGCAAAATACTGTCTGGAAACTAGCATTTTAGAAACCTCAATAATATCCTACAATGTCTCTGTGTCTAGAAACACCTATTATTTTAAATTCCACTAAGACAGGAAAGAGAGAAAGGAAAGAAAGACTATGTAGAACTAACTACCAATTGATTGTAAAGCCACTTTTAAATACCAATAGCAAACACCTAGCATCCAAGGTATAAATATTACACACAGAGCCCAGTATTCTTTTGGTCTACTTCCTAGAAAGAAGAGAGCGCTCTGGCTGGCATTCACTGAAGAATTTCAGAAGTTGAGAAACAGGAGGCAAAGAGATAAGAGCAGCAGGCTTTATGTTGTGATTTTCCAGCCAATGTGCAAGGTCCTGAAAAGAATGTAAAGGATACTTCTCAAAGAATTAAGTCTTATAAGCAGTGATAACATGGATAATCAGCATATAATTTTTGATAAGGGACACATAAGTTATGACTGACCAGATAAGCTACGGCTGCATGAAGAATAGTTTTGGGAGAACTTGAAATCTGAGCTGGATCTTGAAGAACAGGTGTTAGGGGACAATGAAGGGCAGGGAAGTGCAGTCTTGGCAGAAGGTGAAGCATGAACAGAAGATTGAAAATGGGAAGTTCAGGGCATAAACAAAGAAGAGAAGTAGTTCAGGTTGGATGAATCTCAGGGTGAATGAAGAGTAGAAGAAATAAGGATGGAAAAGCAAGTTGAGTCAAGTCTTAGCCTGAATTCTAAGCTAATAAGCACAGGTTTTATTTTTAGGAAAATTTTTTTAGGAAAAGTAGTAAGACCAGAGCTTTGGCAGTTGTCAGGAATAGCACTTAAAAGACATTCTTTAGATTTCACTTATATGTAAAATCTAAAAAATAAAAATAAAAGAACAAGCAGACCAGAAACAGACTCATAGATTCAGAGAACATTTTGATAGTTGCCAGATGGGAGGGGGGTTAGGGAGTCTGGAACAAAAAGGTGAAGGGATTAAGAAGTACAATTTGAGAGGTACAGAACTGTCATGGGGATGTAGAGTACAGCATAGGGAATATGGTTAATACTGTAATAACTATGTATCGGTCAGGTGGGCTCTAGATTTATCAGGCTGATCACAAGTTATATAAGTGTCTAATCACTGGGTCTGAAACTAATATAATATTGTACATCAACTGTAATTAAAAAATAAAAAATATTTAAAAAATAAAAGACATTCTTGACTAAAGTCAAAGGGAGTAACAGCTACAAAAAAGATAATAATAAACAAATCAATTAAAAAATGGGAGAGGACCTGAACAGACACTTCTCCCAAGACGACGTACAAAGGCCAACAGATGCATGAAAAAATGCTCATCTTCACTAGGTATTTGAGAAATGTAAATCCAAACTGCAATGAGATACCAGCTCACACCTGCTAGATTGGCTATTATCAACAAGATAGGTAATAAGTGTTGGAGAGGCTGTGGAGAAAAAGAAACCCTCATTTGCTGCTGGTGGGAATGCAAGTTAGTACAACCATTATGGAAGAAAATATGGAGGTTCCTCAAGAAATTTAGAATAGAACTACCATATGACCCAGCAATCCCTCTACTGGGTAACTACCCCCAAAACTCAAAACACTGGTATGGAAAGACATATGCACCACCAAGTTCATCACAGCATTATTCACAGTGGCCAACACATGGAAACAACCAAAGTATCCCTCGATAGAGGATTGGATAAAGAAGATTTGGTACATAGATATAATGGAATAATACTCTGCCATAAGAAATAATGACATAGTGACATTTATGACAACATGGATGAACCTTGAGAACATTACACTGAGTGAAATAAGTAAATCAGAAAAAACCAAGAACCGTATAATTTCTCACACAGGTGGGATATAAAACTGAGACTCATGGACATAGATAAAAGTAAAGTGGGCCCTGGCCGGTTGGCTCAGTGATAGAGCGTCGGCCTGGCGTGCAGGAGTCCAGGGTTCGATTCCTGGCCAGGGCACACAGGAGAAGTGCCCATCTGCTTCTCCACCCCTCCCCCTCTCCTTCTTCTCTGTCTCTCTCTTCCCCTCCCACAGCCAAGGCTCCATTGGAGCAAAGTTGGCCTGGGTGCTAAGGATGGCTCTGTGGCCTCTGCCTCAGGTGCTAGAATGGCTCTGGTTGCAACAGAGCAATACCCCAGATAGGCAGAGCATCGCCCCCTGGTGGGTGTGCCGGGTGGATCCCGGTTGGGCGCATGCAGGAATCTGTCTGACTGCCTCCCTGTTTCTAACTTCAGAAAAATACCAAAAAAAAAAAAAAAAAAAAAAAAGTGAAGTGGTTACTAGGGGGAAGGGCAGAGGTGGATTAAGGTCTGTTGAGGCCCCGGGCACAAAAGAAAATACTGGGCCCCTTAAAAAAAAGAGAGACAGAGAAAATAAAAATTCATATTAACCATATTTTTAAATAAATAAAAAATATTATGTACTATTAATGTTAAAGTTGCACATATGAAACCAAACTTGGTGTCATTAGAAAAAAATGTAAAGTTGGGGTTTTGTGGGGCCCTTCAGAAGTCAGGGCCCAGGGCATACGCCCACTGTTAAATCCACCTCCAGGAAGAGGAATGTAGGAAAAGGGGTGGAAGGGAGCAAAGAAGGACAAATGTACAGTGACGAAAAATTATCTGACTTCAGGTGATGGGTATACAATATAATCAACCGTTCAGATGCTATAGAAACGCTTAACCTATGCACTTGTATTAATCACTGTCACCCTGTTAAATTTAATTTTCTGAATAAAATTTTTAAAAAAGGTAATATTCCTTGAGACTGAGATAATCATTTCGAAATAATCTGCTTTAGTCTTTGCACTTAAATAGACATACAACCATATTCTATTGTCCAGGGCAGGGGAGAGGGTACTGTACCTGCTTCCCACAAAATTTATGATAAGGAGCCAAATAATTAAGATCCAAGCTGAGGCTGTGGCCGGTTGGCTCAGTGGTAGAGCATCAGGCCACCGTGTGGAAGTCCCAGGTTTGATTCCCAGGCAGGACACACAGGAGAAGTGCCCATCTGCTTCTCCACCCTTCCCCCTCTCCTTTCTCTCTGTCTCTCTCTTCGCCTCCCACAGCCAAGGTTCCATTGCAGTAAAGTTGGCCCGGGTGCTGAGGATGGCTCCATGGCCTCTGCCTCAGGCACTAGAATGGCTCCAGTTGCAATGGAGCAATGCCCCAGACGGGCAGAGCATCACTCCCTGGTGGACATGCCAGTTGGATCCTGGTCAGACACATGCGGGAATCTGTCTGTCTGCCTCCCTGCTTCTCGCTTCAGGAAAAAAAAAAAAAAGATACAAGCTGATATCCCAAGACTCTCAAAAAATCATGTTTTAAAACCACTATTGAGCCTGACCAGGAGGTTGCGCAATGGATAGAGCGTCGGACTGGGATGTGGAGGACCCAGGTTCGAGACCCCAAGGTTGCCAGCTTGAGCGCTGGCTCATCTGGTTTGAGCAAAGCTCACCAGCTTGGACCCAAGGTTGCTGGCTCGAGCAAGGGGTTACTCAGTCTGCTGTAGCCCCACAGTCAAGGTACATATGAGAAAGCAATCAATGAACAACTAAAGTGCCACAATGAAAAACTGATGATTGATGTTTCTCATCTCTCTCTGTTTCTGTCTGCCTGTCCCTATCTATCCCTCTCTCTGACTCTCTCTCTCTGTCTCTGCAAAAAAAAAACCCAAAAACAAACTACTATTAAATAAATTCAATAAAAAAATTAAAGTATAAAAATAAATAATAAAAATAAACAAGCAAGACCACTATTGATAAAAGAACCTATTTAACTCTAGATTTCACTTCATCTATATCTAAATTATAGAATAATATAAAAAGTGTTATTTCAATATGACAACACTTCAGTCAATAGCCACAAGAAAATGAGCTAAAACTATATACTCAGCTTATAAAAGCAGCAAGTAATATGGAAAACATAGCTTAGAGGAAATTTTCCTTTGGAAAGAAATTGTTAACTCCTATCTTTTAAAGAAAATATCAAGTATCTATTTTAATTCATTAACTGAGTGTTCTGGAGAAGTGATTCTTAAAAATGCTTCAATATTAAGCATAAACATTTATGATCCAAATAAACCATTTTCATTAAAAGCAAAATAAGCCTGACCAGGGGGTGGCGCAGTGGATAGAGCGTCGGACTGGGATGAGGAAGACCCAGGTTCGAGACCCCGAGGTTGCCAGCTTGAGCGAGGGCTCATCTGGTTTGAGCAAAAGCTCACCAGCTTGAGCCCAACGTCGCTGGCTCAAGCAAGGGGTTACTTGGTCTGCTGAGGGCCCGCGGTCAAGGCACATAAAAAAACAAACAAACAAACAAACAAAAAACAATAAATAAAAGCAAAATAAGCCCAGTGGATGAAGCACTGACCTGCAACGCTTAGGTCACCGGTTTGAAACCCTGGGCTTGCCTGGTCAAGGCACATATGTGAATTGATGCTTCCTGCTCCCCCCCCCTTCTCTCTCTCTCTCTCTGTCTCTCTCCTATCTCTAAAATGAATTTTAAAAATCTAAAGAAAAGAAAAGAAAAGAAAAAGCAAAATAAGTCAAGGGTATAACTTCTAAACTTCAGGTCTCCCAGGCAATTGTTAGTCTCTAAATTTCTATGTTACTTAGCCAGTGCTATATTACCTTATATTATTCTAAAAAAATGAGCAATTTACTGAGAGTACCTCAATGATAATTTTGTTCAACTTTTATAATCAACATCATTATTATAAAGGCACGTTATAGTTATAAAATGGAAAACTCTGCATCTCTGTGCTAGGCAATGAATTTAACTCTATTTTAGACCAGCCCGTGACAGCAGGCCTGGGAAGGGGGTGGAGGATGACTAGGTTAGAATCCAGGGTAAAGCTCTGTATCTAGAACTGGCTAAGGGGCCAAAAGTCTGAAAACAAAATAATAAAACCACATGAGAAAAGTGCAAAAACCTGGACTGCTCATATTTAAAATCACATTATACTCATCGCTGTGAATATAACAGAGCCAATATTAAATTACTATAAACCTACAAACTAGTAAAATTCCTTAATTACTTAGAAAATTCAATATAAATGTCCACACAACTTAAGTGTGAAGCTTACTAAGGAAACAAAGGCACTGTATTTAATTAAAGAGAATATGAGCTGCAGATATGACCTATCCCCATAGTAATTATGATGATTAGTCCTTTTTCCACCTAGGCCAGTGGTTGACCTTGGCTGCAGGTTGAACTTGCCTGGGGAGCTTCACAGAATGGTGCCTGGGTCCTCCCATTAGAGATTATGATTTGTTTAGGATGTACCTTGGACACTGAAAAAAATTTTTTTTTTTTTTAGAGAGAGAGAGAGAAGGGGGAGGAGCAGGAAGCATCAACTCCCATATGTGCCTTGACGAGGCAAGCCCAAGGTTTTGAACCGGCAACCTCAGTGTTCCAGGTCAATGCTTTATCCCACTGCGCCACCACAGGTCAGGCCGACACTGACATTTTTAAAAGTCCCTGATTCACTGTGCAGCCAAGGTTGAGAATCATGACTCTAAGCCATTATATTAGCATTCTCTTATATGTAGTCTTAGAATTTTTCTCTGGCTATTTTACATATATGAGTTTCTTTTCTCTTCTTTTTTAAGAGAGAGAGAGGGACAGACAGACAGGAAGAGAGAGATAAGAAACATCAATTCTTCATTGAGGCACCTTAGTTGTTCATTGATTGCTTTCTCATATGTGCCTTGACCAGTGGGCTGCAGCCAAGCCAGTGACCCCTTGCTCAAGCTGGCGACCTTGGACTTCAAGCCAGCAACTTTTGGGCTCAAGCCAGTGACCATGGGGTTATGTCTATGATCCCATGCTTAAGCTGGCGACCCTGTGCTCAAACTGGTGAGCCCATTCTTAAGCCGGATGAGCCCGTGCTGAAGCCGGCAACCTTGGGGTTTCAAACCTGGGTCCTCAGTGCCCCAGGCCAACACTCGATTATTCACTGCATCACCACCTGGTCAAGCTATATGAATCTCATAATTAAAATTTCTCCAAGGTCAAGGCTTTTCAAATCTATTATAACCACTTAACAATGTTCTGCAATATGTTAGTGTTTCTTGAATAAACAGGATACAGAGCATTCAAATTATGACAAAAATAAAACAGAACAGAATATTTTTAGAAGATTTACATACTTGCTTAAAAATTTGCATATCATTTCTGCTACGTTTTCACAGTTCTTCTTAGTGGGACAAAAAACTAAGCAGGAATAATTGGGAATAACTTCTGTCACCAATGCTACCAAGTGATCAGGATCCATCTTTTTCAGTGTATCAGAATACTGCATAACAAGATACAGCAATAAAGTAGTTAGCAACCACAAAAACCTGTCATTTTACCAGTGTGCTTTGAAAGGTAGGTAAAGCCATAAAGTTAAATTTTAAAAAATCTGATCATTTAAATAAAATAAAATCTATATTGTACATCAATATAGTTAAGTCTCGCTTTTACTTTAGGTTAGTAGGATATTGTTAGGTACATTTAGTTTTCAATTAAAGCACCTGGGCAGAAAGTCTGGCAACCCTGGGTTCAAGGGTTATTACCGTTACCTTATAAATAAGGAGACGTGAAAAAGTCATGCCATTCTCAGCTTTTCTGTCAACCTCATATATTGCATCATTTATTTTCACATATTCTTTTAATTCAACCTCAAATTAAAGGGATATTTGCAGTTATTAACACATATAAATTCCTTTTTCCAGAGTTACAAATTTTGTAAAATATGTTGTAAAAAAGGATACCTATACAAGGTAAGTAAAACATGCTTTCACTTAAAAATATTTTCTTTACCATTTTTTCTATTTCTCTTAAATAAAAGTAGAGATTAATATTCTTAAAATATACTTTTGAATTGAATAGCTACATATCTAAACAGGAACTATAGTACAAATAAGTTAAATGTTCATACTCTTATCTTTTATTGAAGAGTTATTTGTGTTATTTCTCATGGATCTAAAACTTTCTAATATTTTATTAGTTGTCAGTTTTTATTCTAACTACCACCATATTACTTTGAGTATCTGCAGACAAAAATAAAGTTTGTAAATATAGCTTACTGCATTTTCAAAAGAATAGCAATTAGCAATTAATTTGACAATTAGGGCCATAAAATATCCTTAAAAGTTTCATATATGATGCAAATGTACAAACATCAACTTTCATATTAAAATTTGGTGATTCTTAAAAATAATTTTCTGAAAACCCATTCAGAGACAGAACATGTACACTACTACAGCAGATACATTTATTTACTCTCTTTAAACATTTCGGGAATACTACTATTGAGGAGTTTAAATTTAAATCCACATGAAGTCTAGACTTATTTAAAAAGAATTGTAACTGCTAAGAATAAATACTTTAACTTGGAAGATACCTTTTTTAATGTGCTAATAATTCAAAACATAAATCACTAAATTCTGACTGAAAACTTTTACCTTAGAGAATAAGAAGTGGACAAATAGAATGGGTCTGGAAATTTTCATTCAGAAACTACTCATTTATTGAATATTTGGGCCAGCCACTGTTCCAAATCCTACAGATACAGTTCAGTCGTGACCCAAGCCAAGATCCCTACCTCACAGAGTTCACATTCTCTATAAATTCTTATTAGCATATAGCCATCGTGAGTGGAGTTATAGCCCTCAACTACTCTATAATTTTTTTAAAATATGGTACATTTGTTACTATTGTTTCTAAGTCAAATGATACATAACAAATCAGTACAGTGTAAACCCCAGGTACATACTGGTCTGAACTGACTGGTGTAATATTCTGCTTGGAGAAATTCTCTCAGGTCTTCAACATTGTTCAATGTTGCACTCATACCAATAATTTGAGTTGTTTCTAAACAAAGAAAAAACCACAAAGTATTAAAAAAATTTGTTATTTGGTATATCATAATAGTAATTTCAGCAATCTTTTCCTGTTCTAAAATTTTCCTGAGTGATTTGGAAAGAGGTTGGGAGAGGTAAGAAAAACACAAATATATTATCAGAGTATTAATCTGGCAATCAAAGAATGAAATTTTTCTCAGATCCTAAGAGTTACTATTTAGAATTTTATAAAATTTCAAACTTGAAAAAAAAGTAGGGGGAAAGGGGAGGGGCACAAAGAAAACTAGATAGAAGGTGACAGAGGACAATCTGACTTTGGGTGATGGGTATGCAACATAATTGAACAAGATAACCTGGACATGTTATCTTTGAATATATGTATCCTGATTTATTGATGTTGCCCCATTAATAAAATAAAATTATTAAAAAAAAAACTATAAAAAAAAGTAGGATCTTTATCAAGACTTTTTTTTTTTTTTTTTTCATTTTTCCGAAGCTAGAAACGGGGAGGCAGTCAGACAGACTCCCTCATGCGCCCGACCGGGATCCACCCAGCATGCCTACCAGGGGCAATGCTTTGCCCCTCTGGGGCGTCGCACTGTTGCGTCCAGAGCCATTCTAGTGCCTGAGGCAGAGGCCACAGAGCCATCCCCAGCGCCCGGGCCATCTTTGCTCCAATGGAGCCTTGCTGCGGGAGGGGAAGAGAGAGACAGAGAGGAAGGAGAGGGGGAGGGGTGGAGAAGCAGATGGGCGCTTCTCCTGTGTGCCCTGGCCGGGAATTGAACCCGGGACTCCTGCACACCAGGCCGACACTCTACCGCTGAGCCAACCGGCCAGGGCCTATCAAGACTTTTAAACAATTATGAGTATAAATATACTTGTTGCTATTTGGACCATCCTTGTAAAGAGTTATGATAGGTTCCACAGGTTCGGCTCTATGCATGTATATAGCGTAGGGTGCAGGGCTGCATGGAACCTAAACTCTTGCCACATGAAAAGTACTTTATGTGATCTTGGTATCAGGTTAACTTGATTTTAAAATAAAGGTGGAATGAAACTCATGAAGCTGCATAACTTACTGGGCAGTATAGAAATGCTGCTTTTCACAGACCAGCTATTGAATAAAAAAAGAAAAACAAAACAAAAAAACAGAGAAGAACAAAAATAGACAAAGAAAAAATAATTTAAAAAAACCCACTAAAAATAAAATTTTTAATTAAAAAAATAAACAAAAAGAAAATTAAAAAATAAAACAAAGAAGCCTTCTTAGCAAATGCTTCTTCATTGTTTCTGTGTTTTATCTTTTTCTTTAATTAACCAAGTAGACTCTATTACTTATTGTCTGGTGAATAAAATGATTAATTGCTAGTTATCAACAACCAATTTGAATTTGGTAGTGATGTTTAGACATGTTGTTCTCTCTCTCATTCACAGAATAGCATGTGTGTTGTTTTACATATCTGAAAGAGATGCTCAAAGATTAAATTAGGAGACAGCCAACTTCTCCAACTTCTCAACCTGGGGCTTGTCAATTAGATATTAACTTCTAAAATTCCAAAATTATGTTTTTACCTGAATACATGCTGTGCTTTGCCTTGAATTTCATCATGCAAGATCTTATCTGAAGGAGGACTATGTGTTGCCCTTCCTACTCTGCACAGGTGGCCTATGAAGCTGAAGAGGTGAGTACGCAACCAGATTAAAAAAGGCTGTGCTAGCCTGACCAGGCGGTGATGCAGTGGATAGAGCTTTTGACTGGGATGCGGAGGACCCAGGTTCGAAACTTCGAGGTCACCAGCTTGAGAGTGGGCTCATCTGCTTTGAGCACGCTCACCAGCTTGAGCCCAAGGTCGCTGGCTTGAGCAAGGGGTCACTCAGTCTGCTGTAGTCCCCCAGTCAAGGCACATATGAGAAAGCAATCAATAAACTAAGGTGCCACAACGAAGACTTGATGCTTCTCATCTCTCTTCCTGTCTTTTTGTCCCTATCTGTCCCTCTCTCTGTCTCTGTCAGAAAGAAAGAAGGAAAGAAAGGCTATGCTAAGAAATTTGGGATTAATGCGGAAAAAAGGGGAAGCTACAAAAGGACTGTAAATAGTAAAATAAACTAATGGGATCTGCATTTGGGAAATACCATTCTAACTGCACTAGAGAAGATGGGTTTGGTGGAGGAGAAGGAAGTGATCAAGTCTGAAGGCAGATGAAAGTTTTCTATGTTAATCTAGGTAAGAAAGGATGAGGTATTGAGCTAAAAGATTTAGTAGTAAAGAAGGATAGAAGAGAGAACTTAAAAATATATTTATACGGTAGACCAGATAGAACTTGGTTGCTGACAGAATGGACAAGAGTGAAGGCTGTAAGATTCTGGCTTGGCTGGCTGGCTGACAAATAGTGGCAAGGAATTCAGACTGAAGAATGGGTTTGAAGAAAACGGGTTAGACTTGGACATGGTGAATGTGAACAGTTCACAGGATATTCAAGTAGAAGGGTTCAGCTGGCAGATGATATTACTTGGAAGAGAGCCATAAACTGGGATTGCAGATCGGAAGCCATCAGCATACAGGAAGCACTTGAAGTCATGAGTGTGCGTAAGAATTAGCAGAGGCTGACCAGGTGGTGGCGCAGTGGATAGAGCGTCGGACTGGAATGCGGAAGGACCCAGGTTCGAGACCCCGAGGTCACCAGTTTGAGTGCGGGCTCATCTGGTTAGAGCAAGGTTCACCAGCTTGGACCCAAGGTCGCTGGCTTGAGCAAGGGGTTACTCAGTCTGCTGAAGGCCCGTGGTCAAGGTACATATGAGAAAGCAATCAATGAACAACTAAGGTGTCTCAACGTGCAATGAAAACCTAATGATTAATGCTTCTCATCTCTCCATTCCTGTCTGTCCCTGCCTGTCTCTCTGACTCTCTGTCTCTGTAAAAAAAAAAAAAAAGAATTAGCAGAAACTGTATGAAGTAGGAAACAAGGAAGAGCCTAAGCTGATTCTATCATAATGCCAATGTACATAATGAACATGCTTAGAATAAGGTGTCACAAAGGAGAACAAGAAGGAAAAACTAAGGAGATTAATTTCATTTAAGTATCTATTGCCCTGGCTGGGTAGCTTAGTTGGTTAGAGCTTCATCCCTATATGCCAAGGTTGTGAGTTTAATCCTTCCCCCACCCCGTCAGGGCACATACAAGAATCAACCAAAGAATGCATGAATGGGTAGAAAAACAAATAGATGTTGCTCTTTCTCTCCCTTCCTCAAAATTAATACATAAAAATATTAGATTTTTAAAAATTAATTCTTAAGATTTGACCTTTAAAATTAATAATTTTTGCATACAGAAGTTAAGTTACTGCACTAGCATATCATTAAATAATAAAGGAGACATTTAGAATAAATATTTCTTGTACATTTAAAGACTATCCAATGTTGCAAATAGCTCCTTAAAGTGACTACAGGAATACACCTCATTATTGATACGATGATGATTCTGATGGTGGCAGCAGCAGCAAAATCTTATAGAGTGCTATGTGCTAGGCATTGCTGAATGCTCTACATGTGCTAACTCATTTATCCTCACAACAGTCCCATCAGGTCAGTCCCATTATTATCCCATTTTACAGATGAAGAAAGAGAGGCTGAGTCGCCTTCATAAGCACACATAACTAGCAAGTGAAGGATAATGACAGGGATGTCCTCCTGTCATAAATGAAATGTTAACTTCATTTATCTTCACAATTATCCTCATTCTTCCAACAAAAATTTATAAGCTTACCTTAGAAATCAAAGTCTAAAGCAAAAATCTTAAGTATTTTACTCAAGGTTAATAATCTAGCTAGTGACAGAAATAAGTCTTATAAGATCTTTGATTATAAATCAATTACGGCAGTTACCACATTGGAAAAAATACTCACTGCTAGTGTAGAGGATTTTTGCTAGGGTCATTTCCAGCACAGCCCCGCGGCTTCCTTCAGCAATCATGTGCAACTTGAGATTTTTATTAAAAAGGAAAAAAGTAAATCTGCATATAATGACTATATAAAACATGCATATGCATATATTTGTATGAAATGAAGTAATATTTGCTTTATAACTCTTAAGCATTTTGGATAGAGCAACTAGAGTACATATGCATTATTTCACTGATATCTTAAGTTAATGAGGTTTGGGGGCAACGTGTTGACAGATCTGGAATCCATAAGTACATTATAAAATCAAATATACACACACATATATTCATTCTGCAAGAAAACAACACAAAACTGAATTTAAGATCAAGTCTGTTTCCATCTGTATTGTCTGTTTATTAAAATAAATTATTCTCATAGAGGTACTAAGCAGATCCACATGATAACTCAGTATAATAAAAATGTTGATAAACAAGTTACAAAAGTAGTAACCCACCTCATCTACAACAACCAGACCCAGACTGTCAATCCTTCCACTTTCAATCAAGGAGTTGATCAGACCATGTCCTTTTTCAATAGTGGCAATATATAGTGATTTCTTTTCCCTTCTTTTAATTGGAGGAAATTTTCCTTTGCTTCCAGCATATTCTTCCACAAAGAAACCCAGTTCTATACCAAAGCTTGACAAACCCGAAATCTAGAATATTAGTCAAAATAAACAAACAAAACAGAAAAATAAAAAGTTTAGTTATTAAGTGCTCTCTGGGATTTAAAAATCTAAAATTCTATTTAATACCAATCAACAGGAACAAGGTCACAGATAAAAGCATGTAAGAAATGTCATTATAATTAGTGCTCATTTCGGCAGCACATATACTAAAATTGAAACAGTAGAGATTAGCATGGCCTATGCACAGGATGAATGCAAATATGTGAAGTGTTCCATATTAAAAAAAAAAAGAAATATCACAATGTATTGATCTTTGCAAGAATAAATCCTACTTTTATTTATTTATTTTTATTCTGCAAGTATGTTTATTACAGCTGGAGCCGGTGACACAAGGAAGGCACAAGGATAGAAGCAGTGACTGGAGAGAGCCTAGACGGGGCTGCTCTGTCTAGAAATGTTGGGAAACCAGTGGGCTGCTCTCAGCGCTCGCTGGAAGGTCAGGGACAAGGGGGCTTTGGGGACAGGTTCGGGGGAGCCCTGGACAAGCTGCTACTGTCCACTGCTCCCTGGATGCAAGTCTCATGGGGACCCTCAGAATTTAGGAGAAAGAAAATTCACTCAAGAAGGAGATTCGATCCTTTCGAAGAACGGAATGCCCCAAGGAGGGCGCACCACAACTTCTAAACTACTTAATAAATGAGAAAGTAAATTTCAACTGTCTCCTCTGAGGTAAAAAAAATTAGAGTAACTCATTTATTTTGATAAAATAATTGAAAGCAAACTAAATATCAATAGAGCATTCACAATGGAGTTTAATCCACCAGTTTAGATGGGAAAAGATTTTCAGTTAAGCACATCATATTGCTTTTGGCGCATTCTAAAACTATTAATTCTCCATCATTAATAGAAAAACCTGCTTTCAGTCAATAAAGTTACACATGCTAGTTTTTATATCTTAATGTCATATGTCAAAATAACATTAGCAAGTACCACTTGTTAAAAAAAATCACCTTTTCTTGGACAATTGCCACATATGGTAGAATCATTAAAACATCTTTCCGCCGGCAAAGCAGTTCTTGTAGCATTAAAATCTCAGCCACGAGGGTTTTTCCACCACTCGTTGGCAAGGAGTATATTAAATTTTTTCTTTCCTGCACAGAATTCAATGTTAAGCAAGTATGTTGCCAGTCTGTGGAATTAAACAAAAAGCATTATTTTTCTCCTAGTTCAGTCTTAATCTTAGAAAGTTTTCTAAGAAGGAAAAGTAAATCCCACCTTCTCATAATGGTATGAGAGGGGGTAAACACACAATATGGTATAAAGAGATGTGTTGTAGATTTGAACACCTGAAACATGTAAAATTATGTTAACCAGTGTCACCCTAATAAACTCTATTAAAAATGGAACTATACATCAATAATAAATGTCAAAATCCCCAATGTGTAATGTGCATAGCAAGTGAGAGTCTACTTCGAATTCAGCCTGGTCAGTGGAGCTCTCCTACTCACCAGCTGCAAACTTAGGTGTAAGATACCAGCAGGGCAGGCTTTGCCTGCTGGACAAGTTATCACCTGAGACATCAGAGCTCCAGGACAGTACGTGATTTATGTGAATTCTAAGACTTTCCTCTTATACTCTGCAAGGAGATTTTGTAAGCTTCCCTTTCCCGTTCACTCAAACACCATCTTAGAGAAATAGGGGAGAAGAAAAAAAATTTATGAGCATTTGTACAAACCAAGGACTATTATTTAGTTCTCATGAGGAGCTGAACTTTGAATGGCCTGAATACCATTTAAACCGGATAGTTAAACCATAAAACCTTATTAATTTGTGTATCTAGGGTTTCCACAACTTAGCACAGTGGAATTTATGAAAAGCATCATGTCAGAGCCAAAACATGTTGTGAAAACTAGTATACCAGTAATTACTTTGTAGGGTAATTTGATAATGTGGATCATCAGAAGTCTTCAAAATGAGCACCAGTATCTTAATCACTAGAAAAATGGAAAAAGACATTTCACTGTAGGGATAAATGCAAATGACTAATAAATACATGAAAAAATGCTTAGAAAAATAAATAAAGACCAAATAACTATCAAGAAATTTTAAAAAGGCCACTAATGTAAAAGCCACCTGGCCAAAGTGGAGACAAACAAGCATTCCTGTGTACGGTTTATAAGAGCTTATAAACTGCTAGTCTTTTTGGAAAGCAATTTAGCATATCAAAAACAACATTGCACATCGTCGATCTAGTAGTGTTACTAGTATTCTTCTAGAACTCCACTCCCATCGAAACAAAGGGACATATAAAGATTATGTGCAGGATGTTCATCGTGGCTTTGTTTTATATAACAAAAAGCCATTAGGGGGTAAAGGTTGAACAAATTTTTTGCACAATCATATAGTTCTTTGCAACTTGAAAATGGGGAAATAGATTGATTTATATATGCTCAATACACAGTTAAGTGAAAAAAGCAGATTATAAATGTGTCGAACAGTATGAACTCAATTATGTACAGATATTAGAAAAATTGGCCTTGAATATTTTGCATGTTTTCCCAAAAAGATTAAATTTAAAAAATGATTGACAGGTTATAATACAAAGGCATTAGAATAGTTAAATATCAATGAGTTACAAGTGACTAACTTATTGTGCATTTTTGATAATTCTCAAATATTTACAAATGGCTATGTACCCTTCTTTTTGCCTGACTGGTGGTGGCATAACGGACAGAATCTCAACCTGGGATGCTGAGGACCCGGGTTTGAAACCCCGAGGTTGTTGGCTTGAGCGTAGGCTCACTAGTTCGGGTGTGGGGTTGCTGGCTTGAGCGTGGGATCATCATGAAGCGATGGTCGCTGGCTTGAGCCCCCCACCAAGGCACATATGAGAAAGCAATCAATGAACAACTAAAGTGATGCATCTATGAGATGATGCTTCTCATCTCTCTCCCTTCCTGTCTCTCTCTCTCTCATATACAAAAGACTATGTACCTTTTTTTACTTTAAAATATTTCAGAAAAAAATTTTTTAATTTTTCAAAAATCCTTAAATTTAATACTTAAATATTAAAAAACTTCAGACTGGTACCGCTTGTTAGTTATCAAACTGCAGATGTTTCTATGAAAATATAACCTGACCATATCTACATTTTATCCAACTCAGATTTTTAAAGTATAAAATGACAAAAATAACAAATACTTAGGTATATTATCATCAAACATTAAAAAAGTAAATTAGAACTTAGTTCTCAACATTTATATAAAACACATTAAGCATGTAATTCTACAATGAGAAAACAACCACTACACCATGAATAAAGTTAAGTTTCTCTTGCTCAGTGGTTCTCAAACTTTTGGCACTTCAGTGTGCCCTGGAGGGCCTATTAAAGCAGACTGCTGGTCCCACCCCAAGAGGTTCTGATCTATCAGGTTTGGCCTGGGGCCTGAGAATTTCATTCCAACAATTTCCCAGGTAATGTTGATGCTGGGGTTCAAAAACTGGTCATGTAATTAAGCTTATTTTGCAAGTAAAAAGAGATAAAGTTATTAACCAAAGTTCATACTTCAAAACTACTAGATACTGATAGTCATTACCAAAGTCTAATTTGGCATATCCTAAACATAAACTATAACTTGCAATACAGCTATTGTTACTTTTATTATCATCCTTTGTTAATAGATCAGAAATTAAGGCTCAATATGCTAAACTTGTGTTTAAGTGACAGGGCCAAAATTCATAAGTAGGCTGACAACCCGCAGCAGTTAAAAATCAACCGGAGTAGCCCTGGCCAGTTGGCTCAGCGGTAGAGGGTTGGCCTGGCGTGCAGGGAACCGGGGTTCGATTCCCGGCCAGGGCACATAGGAGAAGCGCCCATTTGCTTCTCCTCCCCCAACCCCTCCTTCCTCTCTGTCTCTCTCTTCCCCTCCCGCAGCCAAGGCTCCATTGGAGCAAAGATGGCCCAGGCGCTGGGGATGGCTCCTTGGCCTCTGCCCCAGGCACTAGAGTGGCTCTGGTCCCGGCAGAGCGACACCCCGGAGGGGCAGAGCATCGCCCCCTGGTGGGCAGAGCGTCGTCCCTGGTGGGCGTGCCGGGTGGATCCCGGTCGGGCGCATGCGGGAGTCTGTCTGACTGTCTCTCCCCGTTTCCAGCTTCAGAAAAAAAGATAAATTTTAAAAAAATAAAAGAAAAAAAAAACCGGAGTATACCAGGCTCAGTGCTAGTTACATAATAAAAAGACGAATTAGATAAAGCCCTGTCCACAAGTACTCATTCTGGTAGGAGATGCAGATTAAACAAAGACAGGTGCTAGGAGAAAAGCAAAGGAAGAAAGTGAACACCTTCCGGAGCTATACACATCATTAGCTCTTAAACTACAAACCTCCCAATTTAAAATTAGACTCTTGTAGAGTCTTATATTACCGTTTCCTATAGTGCTACTTCTCCAACCTGAACCGAGAACCCATGTTATCATATGGTTCTTGAAGATACTTAGCCGGTGGGAGTGGAGTGGAGAGAATAAGGGATATAAGTGATGATGGACACACCTGACTTGGGCTGGTTAACACAAAATAGTGTACAGATGATGTGTTGTACAACTGTGCACCTGAACACTGTATAATTTTAAAAGTATCACCCCAATAAATTCAATTAAAAGGGGGAAAAATAGGAGTTTCAAATACTTAGGCACTGATTGGTTGATAGGCTGATCTTCCAGAATAGCAGCAATAGCACCTTGTCTAAAATGACACGTATTTGAAATATAGGCAAGAATACAGAATTTTTGAAAAATATTATATGATACAGTTATTCATATTCTTTGCACTTAAGTCTTAACTTCAGTTGTCTTAATGTTTAATTTTAATCTGCTATCACAAATACTGGCTTCTTTCATTCAAGACATCTCAGTAGTCAAAGGAATTTCAACAACTACGTTTTGGTAGAGAAGACAGACTCAGCCAAGGAAACATACCAGCTAAGAAAACTGAGGAGCAGCTAGACAACTAGAGAAAAACAGGAGTGGAACATATCAGGAAGTGTTTTAAAAAGTCTGGTCAATTGTGTCAGGTAAGCTACTAATAAGTCAGGAAAGGTAAGAACTAAAGATATCATATCTTAAGTGAGCACAGAACCCAGAATTCAAGTGGGTTAGGAATTATTTGAGTTAGCAAAGGGAGACAGTGAGGATAACAAGTTTGAGAAGTGTGAGTACAAAGGGAAGAGGTTCAGTAGTAGCCAGATAGGGTAGGTTGCAGGATTCATACTTTTAAGTGAGAGGAGGGGAGATAGTGAGACAGAACCTCCTATGCACCCTAACTGGGACCCACTCTGCAATCTCCATCTGTGGTCAATGCTCAAATCAACCAAACTAGTTTTAGCGCCTAAGGCTGATGTTCAGACCAACCAAGTCACTGGTTGTGAGAGGGGAAGAGAAGTAGATGGTCACTTCTCCTGCGTGCCTAGACTAGGACATCAGGCTGACACTCTATCCACTGAGCCAGCTGGCCAGGGCCAACACATTTTTTTTTCCTTAAGTTAGAAGCAGGGAGTCACAGACTCCTGCATGCACCTGACTGGGATCCACCTAGCATTCCCACCAGGGGGCGATGCTTTGCTCATCTGAGGTGTTGCTCTGTTGTGGCAGGAGCCATTCTAGCGCCTGAGGTGGAGGCCATGGAGCCCTCCTCAGTGCCCAGGTCAACTTTGCTCCAATGGAGCCTTGGCTGAGAGAGGGAAAGAGAAAGATAGAGAAAGGAGAGGGGGAAGGGTGGAGAAGCAGATGTGTGCCCTGGCGGGGAATTGAAACCGGGATTTCCATATGCTGGGTCAATGCTCTACTGCTGAACCAACTGGCCAGGGCCAACACTTTGTTTTTAAGATATAATATATGACAAGGAAGGATGTGCATTTTATTGCTTTGCACTAATGTCATTGTAATGGTGGCAAAAAAATGTTCATTCCAGCAAAATGCATTACCATATAATTTTTCAATTCCCCTGAATTGAACATAAAGGTCTCTGACTTTGCTGGGTAATGAATAAAAAGGACCAAGATCATCTGATGATGACTCTATTGTTTTCTTAGCAACATTAATTTCTTCAGATAGGAGCATCTCTTTGAGCTGTTTAGTCCTAGAAAACACTGGTGTTTGGGCCTTTGCATTTCCAGTCATGGCACTTTTTAGATGATCTTTAAGACTTTTCCTCCTTTTCACATCTGAACTAGTTCTGATCTTAGAAGAGGATTCATCAGTTTGCTGGGGTTGCTCTATGCTATTATGGGGCAATTTCTCATTCACAGTCTTGTGAGAGGATGAGTTCCTATCCCTCTCTTTAGTACACCAATCGTCCAAATCATTTGAAGAGTTCTGCAAATTTTCAAAATATAAAACCTGTGAAGAAGGCAATTCATACATAAGATCAGCTCCAGGTTTAATAGAGACGTCTTCATGCCCACTCTGGTTCTTTGTACACTCATCTGTTTTTAATTCAGTACAGCTGTCTACAGTAGTAATGCTGAGTTTGTGATGTTTGATGCTTTCTGAACAAAGATCTTCAGTGGCAAGGTCTGTATCGGGTTTCCTATTTTCATGAACTTGCATATATTTTTGTTCCAGGTCATCAACTTGAGCTAAAAAGGAATTTTCAGCAAAGCTATCATAGTCACCAAACATGTCCTCTTCACTATCATTATTCTAGAAAGAAAACAAAAATAGTTATGATCAATTCTAACTTTATTAATAAAAGTTTCAGCCTTCAGCTATATCAGGTATATAATTAAATGGTAACACACCCATCACAGACCTAAATGTTAATCACCCTATAAAATATATATTTATCATTCCCATTTTATAGAAGAAATGGATGCCTAGAGAGCATAAATGATTTGCCTAAAACTACACTCCGAGTGCACGGTGATGCTGGGATCCTAATTCTTAAGCCAATGATAAGTCCTTCACATGATAGATAGCAAGACTGATAGACATTATTGATATGTCATCTCACTAGAAGTTCTAATACTGTACCACCCCTACCCTCCTAGACTCCAATGTACAGAGAGTGGTCTGTAACAGAATCATGTATGTACTACTGGACACTCCAAGGAGATTGTCCCTAGGTATCTGAAATTGAGAGGAGTCTGCACATTGACCTAGGGTGGTCTACTAAACAGAAGATATGTAAACTCGGAGGCAGCAATATAGTGCAGCGACTAAAAACACAGGACTTGGAGTCAAACGTAGTTTCTTAACTTCTCAAGGCCTGATTTCTGTTATAAAATCTAGATAATGTAACCAGCTTAAGGAAGTACCCAGCACATAACTGGTCTGCAGCAAGTGGCAGATTTTACTGGCACAGAAGCAGCAGTAACTTCGACTCTAACTTTGTGTCTCAGTCATACTTATTCGCCACGTGTACACTTTTTAAGTGTTGGCAGTCTGCATTTCACATCTATGTAAGTACAGGGATAACGAGGCAGTACCTCACAAGGGAGAATGAACAGCAATAACAGAGGTGAGGTAAGCACACGAAGACTAGTATATAATCGGTCAATTGTTTGCATCTGAGAAGGAAAACGTCAACATTTTGGGGTTTCAAATTCCATTCCTTCGAGAGCTGGTCTCCCATGCCTCTTTCAGTGGGGATGCGCAGTAGGAGACCTGGGTTTGTATCTTTGTCCAAAGGTGTGAAATGGGACGAGAAACCCGGGGGGAATTTGAGAGCTGATGGGGCTGTACCTCAACCAGTTGCACGCCCACAGTTTTCCGTCGCCGGCTCCCAGCCACCATCTCCTCCTCCTTCTCCTCCTCCTCCTCATTGTCCGGCTTGAGCTCGGCCGTGGTAGGGGCCGCAGAAATGATACCTAGGCTAGGGCGGTTCCTTTTGCGGACAGACACCCGCCGGCGGATGCGGGAACCATCTTCATCCATGGCAGGGACCGAGGACTCTTGCCCGAACGAGGTCCCCCGTGACCCAGCCACCAAACCCCAGAGAAGGGGCTAGTGGAGGACAAGCACCTGAAAGTAAGGCCGTTAGCTTATCCATTCACCTTCGCGAAAGACCACAAATTTAATTGCTCCCGGACCGGAAGCGGAGGCACACACGTACAGCCCGCCTTCTTCTCGTCCAATCACAAGCGACGCAGGCTCGCCGCGCGCTGAGACTGGGAACGTAAAAGCTCTGCGCAGACGCGTTGACAATTCTTTTCTTGGGTCCCTGGCGTTTGCCTGCGGAACTTCTAAGGGGAGTCCAGGCCACCCTGGGGAACAGCACCGGAAAGGACTTGTCAGGGCTATTTAGAAAGAGGAAAGGAAGAGGGAGGACCGAGGAACCATGTCATCTGTGTTTGCTGTATGTAGTGGTTTAGGGAGGAAAAATTCGACGTACTTTGTAACGGCTGCTGTCAGCCTTCCAAATCCAAGAACTCACGCGGGTAAAGTCTCTATTTTGCGTTCGTTGTAGTTTTGCAGCCATTTCCTTAGCCCTAATTAGGTTGGTGGTGTGTCGCCACTGTTAGCTAACAGCGTCGGTTTCCAGGCGATGTAAGAGTTATTCCAAGCTAGGTGGGAATCTGTACTGGCTCATGACATGACTAGTATTTTGAAGCTGAAAAGGGCGTGAGATATATTTTCTAATACTTTTTTTTTTTTTTTAACATAGCAGGAGAGTAATGAATGCTTATTAAAAGGAGGCAGGGATTTGCCTAAGAACTTCTGGTTACATTATTTAGAGTCAACTTAAGGAAGGGACATTTCTAAGGTCACCCAGCAGCAAATTCCAGATGCCTGAGTTCCCAAATCAGGACGAAATTGTGACACAGGCTTTTGAGTCTATTATTTTTGCACTTTTTTCTGTTTATCAATAACTACTCTCTCTGTAGAAGGTCGGTTACTCATCCTCCCTTTGGTATGACAGTCTCTTTCTGTTCCTTCTCCCCTAAGTAAGATATTTGCATTAAAAATATGTTTCTGACCATGGAGTGAAGGGAAATAAATATTAAAACAGCAGATTAGAGGTTGTATGGGTGGGTAACAGGTGAATATGCCCTTTCCTAGAGCCCTGGAAGGCACATCCATATTAAGTTTTTATCCAGTCATTGTGAGTTAATGAATATAAAACCTGTCTATATTCAGGTGTCCCTTGATTTATCTTGCCAATATAAAACAATTTCTTTAGCTACTCAGCTAACAAAAAGAATTGGTTTGTTGCTGTTTCTGTTTAATTGCAGTGCTGTGGAGAAGTTGTTCACAATATAAACAGGTAACCAGCAATGAGGACCTGGTAAGAATTTTTTTATTCCTTTTTTATAAGGCATTTGCAAATATGACCAAATTCTTATTATTTAGCTGTTTGAATAGAGTTCAGCTAAAGGCCAAAACAATAATCATTAGTCTGAGTTTGAAAATGATCATTCATTGATGAGTAATGACTTGAGTTTTGAAGAAAATTCCTAGATTCCTAGCAAGAAGCATGGCTTCTATGATACCATGTTTTCTTTTTCTTAAATTTAAGGATATGTGCTTTGGGAATTAAAAAATGTTGTTTGGGTGGATGGAATAATTGCAGATAATCCAACAAAGGCATTTTACAAAACTTACAGGTTGACTCTGTTCCTCATTTCAAATTCAATTCTATCCTTGTCCCATTCATCACTCTTTTGAGGGATGAGGGCTGTATTAATAAATGAGGGATCAAATTAAAGTTTGATACCAGGACACTAAATACAGTTTCTTCTATTCTATAGATATATTTTTAAGGGTTTTAAGTACTAGGATTGGACCTGGGCAATATAGGTTTTCTTGCCACTTGCAAAGATAATTTGATACTAATCAGAGCATACAAAGCACTACAGTGTAGAGAAGGAATATAGTCATTACTGGAGGTCCTCAGGTTACAACAGTCTTGACATATGGTGTTTTGAGTTTACGACGCTCACTCCCATAAAAAACGTAAAAAAAATTGAGACTCAGTGTTTCAGCGTATGCCGTTAGTGTCAATATTTATAGACTATGTGGGTGAACTAGTTTGGTTGTGTTATGTTGCAGTAACAGGGCATATGAGTGAGAGATGGCTCACTCCTTTTTTTTTCTGTTACTACAGTATAGTGTACAGCAGTAGTCCCCAACCCCCGGACTGCAGATTGGTACCGGTCTGCAGAGAAAGAATAAATAGACTCACTCTTGACGCTTGTCTCGGTCGGTCACATGATACATTTATCCATGTAAATGTATCACCCTAAATCCGGACCCTAAAGGCCGGTCCGTGAAAATATTTTCTGACATTAAACTGGCCCGTGGCCCCAAAAAGGTAGAGGACCACTGGTGTACAGTACAGTATATTTATGTCCTTTTCCTTTTTCTGTGGCTTAGTTGTGTTTTTATATTCTAGATTATGATTTTACAACTGTGTTAGGATAGGTAAGTGATTTAGGCTAGGGTGTGTTTTGACTTACACCAAAATTTGGGTAATGTCACTGTTGTAGGAACAGAACTGTGTTGTAACCCAAGGACCCCCTGTACATGTGAGCTGAAAGTAAATTGGATTAAGAAAGTTTGAGGACTTGAGAAAAAAAAGCACTCTAGTCCTCTGAGCATCTATCTTAGTCATTCCATTCACACCATACTTCAAGATAATAAATTATTAGAACTCCTTTGTAGGCCATAAACCCTACTGAGACTAATGAAAGCTATGTGATCTCTCAGAAAATGGCACAGTCCCATTCATTTGAAATTTTACATAAAACTACAAAGGTTCAAGGATTTCACAGCCATTTCTACGTTGAGAATCTCTAGACTAGAGATGCCTACATTCATTGTAAGAGGGAGGCATTGTGACAAACGTTGGAAGCAGTGGTGAAAGAAAAAAAGAAAGGCTGACACAAACTTATAAAGCAGTCTGGGAGCCACAAAATTATAGTCAAAGGACCTATATTAAGTAAGCCATGGGGGCATTGTCTCTGTAACAAAAATGGTGATAAAACATCTGATGGTGAAAAATGGGAATGGATTTAGGAATTATTCTAACCTAAAAATTGCATATATCTGTGATTATTTTCTTACTATTTTTTTCTTCTTTTCCAAGAGAGAGGAGGGGAGATAGGTAGACTCCCGCATATACCCCATCCAGGATCCATCCAGCAACCCCCATCTGGGGCCAATGCTTTGCCCATCTGGGGTCATGCTCACAACTGAGCTATTTTTAGTGCCTGAGGTGGAGGCCATGGAGCCAACTCAGCACCAGGGGCCAACTTGCTCGAGCCAGTTGAGCTATGGGTGCAGTAGAGGGAAGGGAGGGAGGGGGAGCGAGAGGGGGTGGAGAAGCAGATGGTCGCTTTTCTTGTGTGCCCTGACTGAGAATCAAACCTTGGATATCCACATGCCAGGCTGATGTTCTTACCACTGGGCCATCTGGCCAGGGCCAGATTTTCTTAATTAAAAAATCTAAGTTAAAAACTTTTAGTCATTCACAACCTGGGCAAAACATTTGAGGAATCACTTAGTGCAGATTTCATTTTTTTCTCCCATAAGCCCTTTTTTGTCTCCAAATACTATATTTTATCTTAGAATCCTCCATGACAATTCCTCTTTAGCCAAAGTAAAACAAAGAACTTGTGCAAAATATGGAAAAGCACACTGAAATCTTTATAGTGATAAATCCTTTTAGAGGTATTTGTTTTTTTCTTTTACAATGTCAGAATGTAGTTTTATTCCTTTTCATGGTAAGAAAGGTAGTACTGATCCACTGGGTAGATTTAAATGTGGTAACCATAAGATTTCATTTTAATTCAAAATTAACACATTAAACTTTATTATCAAATTCTTTCCCCCTTTATTCCAGCCTGTTCCAATGGAAAGTCCTTATAAGGAGCCTCTTAAAAAATGTATCTTGTGTGGAAAACGTGTAGATTATAAGAATGTACAGGTGAGATCTGGTTTTACTTCACTAGGATACTTGATTTTAGGATTTTGTTTATTAGTCCTAACTAAAAACAAGTCTGTTTTATAACAGGTTTTGTGGAGGGGCAGCTGTTTTAGCAACATCATAATTTCCAATCCAGTTATATTTCTATGTATAAGGCATCTCTATTTTATTCTAATAAGAGCTCACTATGGCAGTAATTCTCAGTTTCTGGGGGTGAGTAGTTTGGAAAAAGGCTCCTCTGGTAAAGTTGATCTCTGTACCTCACTGCCAGTATCACTGTTTCAAATACAATTTTATTTGTTGTGTAGCTCTCAGCAATTTAAGTGGCAAATCTGGGATAGAAAATAATGTTGGACTTTATACTGATAGTTGCCTTATATGGAGAAGAACCAAGAAATTTTAAAATGTAACATTTTAGGATTATACATAGTGCTAACAACACTGCCTAGCATCTGGAAAGTGCTAGAATTAAATTAATGAAACATAATTACAGCAAATGTCTCAATGTACCTTTTGAAGACTTCACTGTAGTCTGATATTATGTGACAGCCTATCATGATAGATGAAATGTTTAGTATTTTGTTGTAAGCAGGAGTATTTTAGAAAAGTATCTGTAAAAAAGTTAGGAAAACGGCCTTAGCACTGAAAGAATATGCTCATTAATCTGTTGTATAGACTTTTTGAACAGACTGGGTAAGAGATATTAACTTTAAAAATCACTTTAGTTCCTTAAAAAGATGACGTACTAATAGGATAAGTATAGGTCTGTATTTTTCATACTTAGGAAGTTTGCCTGAAATTTATTAACAGACCTTTACATAACTTGAAGGTGATATGAGGTATGCTTTTTTTTTTGAAATTTACACAAGTTTGAGTAACAAATGTATTAACATAAATTTTTTCCTCTTCAAATAAAACCTAAACAGCTTTTGTCCCAGTTTATTTCTCCGTTTACTGGATGCATTTATGGAAGGCACATAACAGGTATTTTGTTCTCTTTTATGGCAACTTATAAACCTACCTTTGTTATTTAAGAAAACTGGCAAAATTTGTTTTCAAATAATGCTACAAATCACTATTAGAAATCTTAGTATTGCCTGACCAGGCAATGGCGCAGTGGATAGAGCATTGGACTGGGATGCGGGAGACCCAGGTTCAAAACCCCAAGGTCGCCAGCTTGAGCCCAAGGTCGCTGGCTTGAGCGAGGGGTCACTCGTTCTGCTGTAGCTCCCCAGTCAAGGCACATATGAGAAAGCAATCATCGAGAAACTAAGGTGCCACAACAAAGAATCGATGCTTATCTCTCTGTCACCAAAAAGAAAAAAAAAAGAAATCTTAGTATTTAAGAAAGCATCTTAGTCCAAGAGGGGTATTATTTTACATGTCTTCGTATACTCAGGTAACTATAAGCTGATGTGTAGAAAACTTGAGATCTTCATATACTCAGGTAACTATAAGCTGATGTGCAGAAAATTTGAGATTAAATTGTGTTGGTATTCTGGAGTATACTATAATCACTCCTAGACTATTATTTAAACAGGAGCCTATTTCCCATAGGCCAAATTGGGTCTGCCACTTATTTTTATAAATAGCTTAGTGTAGTGGTTTTCAACCTTTTTACACTAGGGTACCAGAGAGAATAGAATTATTTCGGGGACCGCTAAGGCAGAAATCACCCTAAGCGTAAACAAATTCGATCAAGATCATTGGGTCTATAATCTTCATACAACATCGGGGTGGTTAACTCTTTAGTAGAACAGCCTGAAATTTCCGGTGGCTGGTCCACGGACCTGCGGTTGAAAACCACTGGCTTAGTGTATGTAGTTTCTATGGCTAGCTGCTTTGTGTGTTAGAAAAGTGGAGTTCAGAAGTTATGACAGACTGTATAGCCTGCAAATCTTAAGGTATTTACTCTCTGGCTCTTTAAAGGTTTTCCAAATCTTCCTTGATTTAGATAGTTGTTAGGCATTTTGAATATTGGCATTTTTTATGAATAAGAAAGAATTTTCTTTTATAGGTCTTTGTGGGAAGAAACAAAAAGAAATCACAAAAGCAATTAAGAGAGCTCAAATAATGGGTAAGAGTATCTGAAAAAATGGTCTGGGCTAATCAAAATTTTGCCTGTTATCTTTTGTGAAGAACTTTAATTGTTTCTTTACAGGATTTATGGCAGTTACATACAAGGATCCTGCGTATCTCAAAGACCCTAAAGTGTGTAACATCAAATATCGGGAGTAAATTATATCAAGTTATTGTTAAACATTTTAAAATAAATGGTTGTTGACTCAAACTCTAAAATCTAATAACATTTAGAAAAATAGGCTTAAAATAAATCTTTCAACCTATAAATTCTTTTTATTAATATGAAATCTTATGACGAAAGTGTTTCAAGAGTGATGTGTTTCCTATCCATATCAGTGAATGTTCATTAAATAAAACTAGAGTACCCTGGCCGGTTGGCTCAGCGGTCGAGCGTCAGCCTGGCGTGCGGGGGACCCAGGTTCGATTCCCGGCCAGGCCACATAGGAGAAGCGCCCATTTGCTTCTCCACCCCCACCCTTCCTCTCTGTCTCTCTCTTCCCCTCCCACAGCCAAGGCTCCATTGGAGCAAAGATGGCCCGGGCGCTGGGGATGGCTCCTTGGCCTCTGCCCCAGTGCTAGAGTGGCTCTGGTCGCGGCAGAGCGATGCCCTGGAGGGGCAGAGCATCGCCCCCTGGTGGGCGTGCCGGGTGGATCCCTGTCGGGCGCATGCGGGAGTCTGTCTGTCTCCCCGTTTCCAGCTTCAGAAAAAAAAAAAAAAATAGAGTATTTAAAATGTTAATACTCATTACATTTACATACACATGAATAAAAAACATTGGTACGGTGGCATTGTCACTTATATCTGGTCCACAGTTAGCTTGTACTATCATAGATCACTGTTAATGGGATATTAACTGTGAAAGGGATGACTTGTATTGGAATTTTAAATCCAGATTTTGTCTGATAAGTGGGATTTTAGGAATATGGGTAGAGAGAGGAAATGGATGCATGTATAATCTACAAATCCCACGTAACAGAGTGTGGACCTGAAATTGCTCAGGGAGATTTTCTAACTAGCAAACACAGGTATACCTGACTAGGCCAGTAGATCTTCCCTTTGTAGGGATATTAACACTAGACAGATAGTGGTGCCGTCACAGGACCTGACATTTATTCCTGGACTAGTCTGTCCTGAAACTGTTTGTGTCCTTTAAATAAACTGATCCATGTCATCTTATTACCAAAAGGAGAGAAATTAGGAGAAATTTTCCTATAAGGACTCTTTTTACTCCTTTCCATTGAATACCCTGAAAGTTTGGTTATCAGACTCAATTGTGAAGTTCAGCTATGTACCAATGACCTGAGCAAGCTTTTATTTAAAATTCAATATTGCTTTCTTCAAAGGAGATGGGTCATTGTGCAACAGCATGAGCTAAATATTTTTGTACTTATATAGTATTTCAGCAAATTGAACTTTCCATGAAAGCAGGTTTAGACTTCAGTCTGAGTAAATATGTAGGATCTTGAAAAATCTGGTTATTATCTAGAGAAGACATTTGCATATATTGGCTGCTTGTTGCCTCTACCATTACCCAGGTATCCAGTTTTGTTCATTTGTTGGTTATGTCTAGTCATGTTCTATATTCGATGGTCTGCCTGACCTGTGGTGGCGCAGTGGGATAAAGCGTCAACCTGGAACACTGAGGTTGCCGGTTCAAAACCTTGGGCTTGCCTGGTCAAGGCACATATGGGAGTTGATGCTTCCTGCTCCTCCCCCTTCTTCCTCTCTCTCTCTCTCTCTCTCTCTCTCCCCTCTCTCTAAAAAAAAAAAAATCAATAAATATATTCGATGGTGATGTTTGCAGTTATTTTTAAATAGGATTCAGACTGACATCCTATTTCCCCTCCTTTTGCCCTCTGCACCACCACATGTATCTTATGTGCCAATAAAACAATCCCAGAAAAAAACCATTATTTTCAAAATCATCCCTGGTTTTATGTGGACTTCGTATGCACCCCATGGTAATTAACACATGTTAACAAATAGATAAAAAAGATGCTAATTTTTTATACTAGCTATGGATTTGCTCTATTACATAGGAAGTAACAGATGAAAAGCAATGGTCAAACTGTGTGTTCAGCATTTCATCCAGTCAATGAAACATGAAAGCTTCATGTATTGTGTATGCTTCATGGAAAATCCTCACAATAATGAAAAAGACACATACAAAAAACATAGCAAAAGCTCTTTTAACCAACCTGCACCTAACCAACTCACTAGATTAAACTGAGTTAAACTGGATTAAACAGTCTTCCTCAGAACTGTACTGAGCCCATGACTTGCCTGCTTGTTGAGGTCTGCATTGCCAAGAGTTACTTTGTTCCCATCCCTGTTAATTGTATTTGTTATTGTATTGATGAAAAAGGAGCATTAAAAAGAAAGTTAACTGTTGGAATAAAACTAAGTAAGTGCTTTGGAAGGTCAATAAAAATAGCTTTAAAAAATAGTTGTCAAATTATGTGTGGTCAGGACAAGTGAGTAAATTTAGGAATGAGTGGTTGCCATGAAATAAAAAAAACCTTGTAGCATTCTGTACTTCACTTTAAGGAAACCAAATTATTTGTGCTGCATTATAGTCATGCCATAAATAGAACTGCCAGATTTAGCAAATAAAATAAAGGTACAGCACATGGTCAAGGCACCTATGAGAAAGCAATCAGTGAACAACTAAGGTGTTGCAACGTGCAACGAAAAACTAATGATTGATGCTTCTCATCTCTCCGTTCCTGTCTGTCTGTCCCCGTCTATCCCTCTCGCTGACTCTCTCTGTCCCTGTAAAAAAAAAAGATACATTCAACTAAATTTTAATTTCAGATAAACAATGAATTTTTAAAATATAAGTATGCCCCTTGTATTGTAGTATCCAGCATTTTATCTGGCAACCCTAGTCATAATGTACTATTTATTATAACTTTAGTAGGAATTGTAATGACTTAGAAAAAATTAAATAAAATTTCATATTAACTTTAGACTTCTATTGTAAAAATAAGGCTAGTCTCTCTTTCCCAATTCAAAAGACTACGGTACTACTTAAACTTTTCCCTTAATAGTTTAGTGAAAGGGACAAAAAAGGGTTTTGGCTTCAAAATAAAAGTACTTGATAAAATAAATGCACTACAACTTATTTACTTACTTCAAATAGCCAAACAGCAAAAATAACGAATATTTGGCTTTTTACCCTTAAGCCATCAAAAATCTTTTGGCTTAAAAGGATCAAAATGTAGGAGACTGTGAATATCCACCAGAATATTTCATTTTTTCAATCTCCTCATCTGTTTCTAGGCTGCTCATTGGTGATTTTTCTTGGTTACTACTACCAGTGTCTGTTTTCGATGGTTTGTTCTCTGTCTCTAACAGCCGCGGCTTCTTGACTTGCCGTCTGCCATCTGTGTCTATGGCTTTGCACTTTGTTTGCCGTGTACGTGTACTACTAGCTGGACTAGCTTCAGGAGTGTCAGTGTATTCTACCATTAAGGTCAAGTTGTCTACTGTGTTCAGTTCGTGCTTGGTATTACAGCTACTTTTAGAAATCTGCTTATTTTTCAAGGAGATAACACATGAATGAAGTAATTCACAATCTGGAAAAAAGGTCCGTAAAGCTTGACAAAGAAAAATGTTCTCCTGAGGGTCTTTTTGGACATTCTTCTCTCCTAAACAAAATAAAATAACAGTTCAAAATGCAATAGTCGTTCTACAAAGGTTTTATTATAATCTATTTGTTAGTAAAGTTGAGTTAAAAACACTTCAACACTTTTACCAAATTATCTCAACTGAGAAAAATTACTTGCATGATACCAAATTCCAACTTATACCATAATATTCTAAGAGAACATTATAGAAGGTCTACCGGAAAGTTTTTGGAATAAAACAAAATACAAATTTTTCTTACCATCAATAAACTTCATTAAATAATATAATTGCCATTATTATTAATGATTTCTTGCCAGCGTGAGGGCAATTTGTATATCCCATTTTTGAAAAATGTTTTATCTTTTGATGCGAAAAATTGAACCAGTGCTTGTTTGATATCTTATTCATTTTTGAATTTTTTGCCCTTCAAAAAATTTTGTAAGGACAAAAACAAGTGATAGTCGGAAGGTGCTAAGTCCAGGGAATATGGTGGATGCGACAGACATGCTTCTGTAGCATTTCTTCCTTGTTGAAATTCGTAAAAATTACAGTGGCGTAAATAAACTTTATCAGTAGCCATGGGTACACTATGGCTTCAAACATAACACTAACGTGAATCAACTTTGTTTTAGTTAATTTGCTATGTCAGTATGTATACATTAAGTGATAAAAATAGAGAGGCACACATGCGCCAAATAAACATATGCTTACGTGTTGAAACTTGTGATAGAAACGGACAGAACTTCCCGGTAGACCTTATAAATTCTTTAATATCAACAATTGAGTGTAATAGTACCATGTTCCTTTGTTTAGTAGAATTTAAGGGTATTGGCCCTGGCCGGTTGGCTCAGTGGTAGAGCGTCGACCTGGCGTGCAAGGGGTCCCGGGTTCGATTCCCAGCCAGGGCACACAGGAGAAGCGCCCATCTGCTTCTCCACACCTCCCTCTCTCCTTCCTCTCTGTCTCTCTCTTCCCCTCCCGCAGCGAGGCTCCATTGGAGCAAAGATGGCCCGGGCGCTGGGGATGGCTCGCAATAGAGCACACCCGGGAGGGGCAGAGCATCGCCCCCTGGTGGGCAGAGCGTCGCCCCCTGGTGGGCGTGCCGGGGTGGATCCCGGTCGGGCGCATGCGGGAGTCTGTCTGACTGTCTCTCCCCGTTTCCAGCTTCGGAAAAAAAATACAAAAAAAAAAAAGAGAGAAAAGAAAAGAATTTAAGGGTATTAATAGAACAATTCCTTTTAATCTTTTTTAATTAAATGAGAGGTGGGAGGCTGAGACAGACTCCCACATGGTGGATCCACCTGGGAAGCCCCTACCAGGGGATGCTCTGCTCAGCTGGGCTACAGCTCCGGTTGCTGAGCAACTGAGCTATTAATATTTTAGCACCTGAGGCGGAGACCATGGAGCCATCCTCAGTGCCCAGGGCAAGACCAACTTTTGCTCGAACAATTCAAGCCATGGCTGTGGGGCGGGGGGGGGGGGGGGGGGGGGGGTGGAAATGGGGGGGTGAGAAGCAGATGGTCATTTTTCCTGTGTACCCTGACCAGGAATTGAACCCGGACTTCCACATGCTGAGCAGACACTCTATTGCTAAGCCAACTGGCCAGGGGCCCTTTTAATCTTAAAGTGGACAAATTCATCTATGCAGCTGGCTCATCCATAATTCAAATCAGATTTTTTGTAGACCCAGAAGGTAGTGATGTGTATGAACTTTTTACTTACGTGCTGCTTGAATCTGTGCTTGTTTTCTTTTTTTAATTTCTTGTTTTAATCTGTTTACATCCTTTAGTAGTTTCTCTACTGCTTCCTCACTGTGTTCTACTTTTTTGCACGTTCTCTGCAAAATAAAATAATTTAAGGGGATAGATAAAATTCCAAGTTGTGTACTAGATTCATGAATAATATAAAATCCTTCATGGTGCTTAGTATTAAATATTACTTGCTTTTATAAAAACTTTAATTTATCTATTTTTTGGAGGAACTTAACAATAAGCACTTGAATAGTGCTTTATAGGTATAAAATGATATCCAGATGTATTAATTCCCATTCATATAATAGTTTTAGCATACCAGTCATTTCCTTGATAATACACAGAAATAACAAAATGTAGCTTGCTTTGAAACAAAAAATACTGTATTATTTTGAGAGGTGATAGGTACTGCAAACATTTAACATTAAAGAAAAGTGACTACATTTTAATGTTATGAAAGAACTTTTATACAGGAATTTCACAATTCCTATAAAAGAAACTACTTTTGAAAAGCAGACTATTGGGGTGGTGAACACACAATGCAATATACAGATGATGTATTATAGCATTGTACATCTGAAACCTATGTAATTTTATTAACCAGTGTTACCCCAATGAATTCAACAAAAAATTTAAAAAACTGAAAA
The DNA here is from genome assembly GCF_036850995.1 of Saccopteryx leptura. Taxonomy (NCBI): domain Eukaryota; kingdom Metazoa; phylum Chordata; class Mammalia; order Chiroptera; family Emballonuridae; genus Saccopteryx; species Saccopteryx leptura. The sequence continues at coordinate 64,803,502 of NC_089507.1, forward strand.
GCTTATTAACCTCATGTGTCATCAGTCTGAAGCACTAATACACTTTGACTCAGTGATTTCATTTTGGGAATATATCTTAAAATATATATAGAATGATCTTTCTTAGTATAATACCAAATCAAAAGTTACTACTTTCCAGTTATACAGTAAAATGCCATTATAGTCACTTTTAGTGGATACTTTTTAAGATGCTACTCAGCCTGTTTATCATGAACTTGTTCACTAACAACCTCTTCACCAACTTCACCCTAGCTTATGCAAGCAGAGGTGTTACATAGCAAATCAGCAAACCCTACTCTCTTGAATAGAAGATACCTAAAGGCAGCTGTGGTTAGCCATTCTCTGGTCAACCAGTGGATGACTAAACAGGAAGAGCTGTAGATAACTATGAAAGAAACCAATGTGCAGACACGGAGAAAACTGTGATGGCACTCGAGCTCCTGGTACCAGTTCCTTCCTGGAACTTGGCAGCTTTCTGCCTACGGGTCCTGTAACATACCTCTCTACATTCCCTATTTTAGCCCAAGTTGGTACTTTTAACATAAGAGTTCTTAAGTACTACTCTATAAATACACTGCCATTAAAAAAGAATATGTAGCAACATGAAAAGTGTTTAATGATACAGTATATCATAAAAATAAAAATCATGACACATTTGCCCGACCAGGTGGTGGCGCAGTGGATAGAGTGTCAGACTGGGACGTGAAGGACCCAGGTTCGAGACCCCGAGGTCACCAGCTTGAGTGTGGGCTCATCTGGTTTGAGCAAAGCTTACCAGCTTGGACCCAAGGTCACTGGCTTGAGCAAAGGGTTACTCAGTCTGCTGAAGGCCCAAGGTCAAGGCACATATGAGAAAGCAATCAATGAACAACTAAGGTGTCGCAATGAAAAACTGATGGTTGATGCTTCTCATCTCTCTCCATTCCTGTCTGTCCCTATCTATCCCTCTCTCTGACTCTCTCTCTGTCTCTGTAAAAAAAGAAAATATCATGACACATTTATGTGCTGCCATCACTGTTAACTATACAGAAGCATGTATAGATTAGGGGAAGACTGCAGGCTGGCAAAGTAAAAATAGTTACATTACAATGATGGGATTATGGATGTTCCTCTCCTTTCTAAAATTCTTGTACTACTCATTTTAGTAGTGTGTAAAATTAACGCCATTTCTCTTAGTGTACTAACTGACGAGTATTGTGACCATGGAAATATCCTCCTCAGGTCTCCATTTGGAGGAATAACTGACTGGCAGCCCAGCTGCCATACTACTAGGTCTACTACTATGTCTGTACTTAGGGCCAGGCTCTTCCTGGGCTGCTCTTAGTCAATGGCTGAGCACACGGGGGGTATTATTACAAGTTCATTCCTATAGGACAGCTTTGCTCAAAGATTTCCCATTAGCCTGGCTGAAACTTTCCTGGCCCTGCAGTCTAAAGCTCTTCCTACTCAATCTCATCTCCTTTTTCAGGTGTCCCCTTCCCTTTATCCTTTTCTAGCCCAATGAATCTCTTGCTAGTTTAATCCCACATTGATGTCTACTTCTCAAAGAAACTGAACTGCCAAAGTAAAATAAAGCAAAGTACTGTGGTAGATTGTTTCATTCCCAAGTATTTACTTTCATTTTTATCCTACAAAAGGGCCATATGTCCCTGCCTGTTGCCATGTGATAGCTTCTGACCAATGAACTATGAATGGAATTGGCAGACAGACAGTAAGAGAGAGAGAGATGAGAAGCATTAATTCTTCATTGCGACACCTTAGTTTTTCATTGATTGCTTTCTCATATGTGCCTTGACTGGGGGCCTACAGCAGAGCGAGTGACCCCTGGCTCAAGCCAGCAACCTTGGGTTTCAAGCCAGTGACCTTTGGGCTCAAGCTAGAGCATGAGGTCATGTCGATAATCCCACACTCAAGCCAGTGGCCCTGTGCTTAAGCTGGTGAGACCGCACTCAAGCCAGTTACCTCAAGGTTTCAACCTGGTCTTCTGAGTTCCTGTCCGACGCTGTATCCACTGAGTCACGGCCTGGTCAGGCTGCTCTGAGCTGCTTTAATAGCTATTTTGAATTTCCACTAATTTTCTTGCTCTTTTCCCTTTGTAATGAGAAGAGCCTATTCCACATAAGGTTGTTCCTTCAGTCTGGGTTTGGGAATGAAGATGACATTTAGAATAGTAGCAGAGTTGCAGCCCAGACATAATGTTAGTGAGACAAACTTTTGTATTTGTGGGCCACTGAAACAGGTCTTTCTTACTGAAACTAATCTAAACTACGTATCTAATCAAATGTCAGGTTATCCCTAAAAAAATTCAATTATCAATTTGATATGAACTCTAGAAGTGGTCTGAAAGAGTTGGGTTAATTAACTTACTTTTAATTCCTCTTGTAAAGAAGCATACATTTCATTTATCTTGTGTACTTCCTTTAGAGATCCATCTTCTTTAAAAAATTCAGGGCTGTAAAAAATTACCATTTCCTCAGGCAAGTGTATAGGACTCATTTAAAGATACGATGAAAAACTTATCTGTAGTTGAGCTATGAAGAATCACAATCATATTTTACTGATTTTAAGGCATCATTGATTGAAAGAGGCAACATTATTTTATGTACATTGAAGAAAAAAAAATGCTAAGGCATGGTTTGTAAGACATCCCAATTTGAAGTAAATTTAAAACTACATCTTAGAATCAATGAAATGTGATACTTAATTTCTGTAAGACACTGTTATGCACTGTCGAACACAAAAATAAAATCTAACCCCTTTTCTCATAAAGTTCATATTCTGGGAAATATATATTATTAGTGTTACTTCTGACAATTATTCCCTTAATGACCATCAAAAAGTTGAAACTTAGCAGCCTATAGTATGCATGAGTCTTGGCTAAAGCCTCATTTTTTGTCTTTATTATCCAGTCTTATCTCATGCCTTTAACTGAACTGCTGCCTTAGAAAATTATTTTGAGGCTAGCTACTTATTCTTAGAAAATATGTTAAAATAGGCAAAACTGAACAAGTGCTAGAAAGAAATGGAAAAAGTAAAAACAGTGTAGTTTAGTGATGTGGTTATTAGTCAATTTTTCTTTTATTTTCATTCTGTCGTAGAATAAAAAAACTAATTTCAGTAAGTGGATAGGAATAAGATTAGTGAGAAGCAATTAAAGAATCTCACCTGTGTGTTTTTACTGCTCTGCTAAAACCAGTGGACATACAGGAACCTGACACAGTTTTATAACCTAGTTGTTCAGACATGCCCAGGTTGGCCACCACTAAAGGTATCCTATGAAAAAGTCTGAGGAAATAAAAATTTTAAATACAAATTTAGAATAAAGTGAAAGATTAGCTTCTAAATTTATTAGTATAGATTACCTTTCCCCTATAAGACTAAACAACAAAAAACCCCATTCCTTACTATTGATATTTACCCAAGATAGAATTTACTGACTTGAGGAAAATGGCTTTTAAAAGTTGAAAATATACAACCTGACCAGTGATGGCACAGTGGATAGAGCATTGACCTGGGACGCTGAGGTCCCAGGTTTGAAACCCTGAGGTTGCCAGCTTGAGCGTGGGATCATAGACATGACCCCATGGTCAATGGCTTGAGCCCCCCTCCCCCTCCAGGTCAAGTATGGAAGCAATCAGTGAACAACTAAAGTGGCACAACTATGAATTAATGCTTCTCATCATCTTTCTTCCTTCCTGTCTCTCTCTTGCTACAAAAAAAAAAAAAGTTGTAAAATGTACAAAGTATAATTATGTAAAAAAATATTTGCATGGCTACTTTAACTGATTAGCACATATAAAAATAAGGCTGTATTGTTGAGATTTTATAAGACGGTGGGAATTCACACTGGGTTTGTGGACTGTAGTTTTGGAAGCCTTAGTTATACCACAGAAAGCCTATAATTACACTGATTCGATGTGATTTCTGACATTTGGCCCTTGTCAAAATACAATTTTCCTTTTTTTTTTTTTTTTTGGTGCAGATGATTGTTAAAGTCTTTCCTGTTTATTTGGTGCAATGAAGTATAGCAGATAAAATGGGAGAAGGGGAAATTATCACCTTTAACAAGATTAATTTTTAAATGTTTTTATATATATTTGGAATTGTTAATTTGGTTTTGCTGAAACAGAATTTCACCCTTGAGATACTACTTGAATGTTGGTTTCAATAAAGGTTCTTGAAATTGTTAAAAAAAAAAAAATCGACCTTAGTTGGTACTCCTTTCTTTTTTTAATTGAATTTTATTGGAGTGACACTGGTTAATATAATTATACAGGTTTAGTTGGTACTCTTTTAACTTAATTCTCATATTCCATGAAAATGTTGTTTATACAACCTTTGGGGAATCCCTGTTAACTCATTTTCATAGGTCATCAAGAACTACTTTGGTTCCTTGCAGAGGTTACAGAAAAGCTGCTCAAGTATCTACATTTAAGTTCTACATTATATCCTTCAGCAACCAATAGCTAAAGCACACACACTTTTTCTACCTTATTTTAAATAATAGTAAACCCTCAATGTTGGAAACATAAGTCAACATTCCATAACAGGCTTCTAATTTCCTTATCTGACCTTCATTTTCTCATCTATAAAAAACAGATAGTTAAGACAGACTTCAGAGCATTATTATAACACTCTAATGCAACAATGTATGAAAATACTTGGTTAGCCACAAAAAGTGCTATAAGAATATTGGGTAGCCTGACCAGGCGGTGGCACAGTGGATAGAGCATCAGACTGGGATGCGGAGGACCCAGGTTCGAGACCCCGAGGTCGCCAGCTTGAGCGCGGGCTCATCTGGTTTGAGCAAAAGCTCACCAGCTTGGACCCAAGGTCACTGGCTCGAGCAAGGGGTTACTCAGTCTGCTGAAGGCCTGCGGTCAAGGCACATATGAGAAAGCAATCAATGAACAGCTAAGGTGTCGCAATGAAAACCTAATGATTGATGCTTCTCATCTTTCCGTTCCTGTCTGTCTGTCCCTGTCTATCCTTCTCTCTGACTCTCTCTCTGTAGGAAAAAAAAAAAAAGAAGCTAGGCCTCACCTACATAGGTCCAGAAACTGAAAAACTCACCTACATAGGTCCAGAAACTGAAAAAAAAAGAATATTGGGTATATTTTTCTATTAGTTAAGCACAGCCAGTGACTAGTTAACATTTACCCTTTCTGAGGTTTATACAAGGCATGCTCCAGCCGATGAGTAGAGCAGCTTTCCGTTACAATACTCGGTGTTAATAGCAGAAAAACAAGGTCCCGGCTTGAAAGATGCTGCTGTAAGTTTTTGTGAAGCAGTCTCTCTCTGAATGTCATGATCTGATCTGAATGGCGTCGGAATTTGTACCAACCCACCACATCCTGAAAGAAAATACATTAAAAAAAAATCAGGTGTGTACCTTAATGGTTACACTTATTGAGTCTGTCATAATTAAGCAATAAAATTGACAGCCTTTAAAAATAGCTTTCTTAATATTTAAAAAAATTTTGGGCATATGTAAACAAAACATTTAAATATACACATTACACTTTGTAAAGTATGCAAACTCTTGCAGTTAAATTACTTGCCATTCAGTTTCAGGACTAAATTTTATTCAATATAGATAGAAAAAAAAGATTATGTTATGACATCTTAAAATCTTAATCTTTTGTCAAAATTTAAATTAAAATATCAGTGAAAACAAGTTAATTTCCTACATGAATACTTGATTTGCTATAAATAAGCTGAACCCAATAGTTTTTCTTTTCTTTTCTTTTTTTTTTTTTACAGAGACAGAGAGTCAGAGAGAGGGATAGACAGGGACAGACAGGCAGAAATGGAGAGAGATGAGAAGCATCAATCATTAGGTTTTTCATTGCAACACCTTAGTTGTTCATGCTTTCTCATATGTGCCTTGACCGTGGGCCTTCCGAATAACCGGAAGGTTATTCGTGCCAGACCAAATAACCCCTTGCTCAAGCCAGTGACCTTGGGTCCAAGCTGGTGAGCTTTACTCAAACCAGATGAGCCTGCGCTCAAGCTGGCGACCTCAGGGTCTCGAACCTGGGTCCTCCATCCTAGTCTGACGCTGTATCCACTGTGCCACCGACTGGTCAGGCTGGACCCAACAGCTTTTAAAACAAATTTGTATGGGAATATCACCTACCCCATAGCATTGGTTTCAAGACTGAATAAAATCAAGTGAAAGGGTTTTGTAAACTATAACACATTAAAGAAATGTGCTATGTTACTAAACCTTTATGTTTTTAACTGAAAAAATAAATTTCATTTGCTGAAAATTTAGTAATTGTTAAAAAAGAGAAAACCATTTTGCTTAGAGATCTCTCAGTTTCAGCAACTGAGTTGTATATCTGCTCCTTTAAATTGAGGAAATTAAAATTACTTTTTAAAACTAAAACATTTTTCCAGGTACATTTTTTAAATACCTACACATAATTGGGGTAAAGCCTGTGCATTTTCAACAAAAGACTGTTTGAAAAAAACTTCTGGCCCTGGCTGGTTGGCTCAGTAGTAGAACATCAACCTGGCGTGTCGATGTCCTGGGTTCAATTCCCAGTCAGGGCATGCAGGAGAAGTGACCATATGCTTCTCCACACCCCCTTCCCTTCTTACTCTATCTCTCTCTTCTCCCACAGCCATGGCTCGGTTGGAGCAATTTGGCTCCGGGCACTGAGAATGGCTCCATGGCCTTGCCTCAGTGCTAAAACAGCTCAGTTGCTGAGCACCGACTCCAGATGGGCAGAGCATTGCCTAGTAGGGGGCTTGCCAGGTAGGTAGATCCCCGTTGGGGCACATGCAGGAGTCTGTCTCTGTGCCTCCCCACTTCTCACATAAGAAAAATGAAAAAAAGAGAAAAAAAAAACTTCTGCTGAATTTACTTTTGTTTTGAACTCTGAGATCAAAAAGTTTTAAGAGGAAAATGGTACCCAGGAAAAATTCTGTATTTGGAAAAAGAAATCTATTTTGATCATTCAGCAAGTTTTAATTGAACACCAAGTATGCTGTGGAGGATTCAAATTAGGTGTTGTACAGGAAATCGTCCCTACACTATAAAAACTAGTAGCTGTGGCTATGCAAAAACAGTCATGGATTAAGTCCGAGAATAAATGTACTGGGAAGGGGTATGATGGGAAGGTAGAAAAGGAAGAGATCAATGTTCATTAGAATAGTCAAGGAAAGGCTGAAAACAAGAATAATTCTTTTTATAACTAGATTTGCTGCCTGACCAGGTGGTGGTGCAGTGGATAGTGTCAGACTGGGACGCAGACGACCCAGGTTCAAAGCCCCAAGGTGGCCGGCTTGAGTGCGGGCTCATCTGGTTTGAGCAAGGCTCACCAGATCAGTGGCTTGAGCAAGGGGTCACTCGCTCTGCTGTAACTCCCCCCTCCCCGTCAAGGCACATATGAGAAAGCAATCAATGAACAACTAAGGTGCTGCAACGAAGAATTGATGCTTCTCATCTCTCTCCTTTCCTGTCTGTACCTCTCTCTGACTCTCTGTTTCTATCAAAAAAACCCAAACAAACCAAAAAACCCAACAAAAAACTAGTTTTGCTTCCAGAACAGCCCCTTAAATTTCTGGAAAGAACAAGCTTTACCTCTCTTGCTTTATAGGACATTGTGAAGACACATGCTACTTAAAAGTTCTGTCAAAGTACTTACGGTTTTAGGAACTAAAAATAATACTTCTAATAAAAAAGAGGTAAATAAGAGAATACCTTTTTGGCACTTGATAGTATTTTCTTCAGTGCTTGCTCATTTAATTCACCAGAAGAATTGTAAAAGCTGTAAAAGCCAAAATTAAAGGCATTTCAAATAAGCTAAAAATATGAATCATTTTATTAGCAATTTTAATTTTAGTTACTCCTTACTACCCAACCAAAATACATATACCTGCCTGCCTGTCAAATAACGTTCTAAAATAAATAGTAAAGAACATTCTCAAAATAAGGTCCATAAGTAATGAAAAAGGAAAAGAAGTGGGGAAAGTTCAAGAGATAAGTTTGGGTATTACTTTAATGAAGAAATGACCCACATTTGTTAAATACAGGTATTTGTAAGTTCACATAGCCAGTTCAAAATTCATTCAAATTTACTTACTAAAACTTAAAAATATTGATATATACATACAAAAATATCTAAAAAGATTATAATGAAGCACAGTAACGAAAAGAATTTATTCATTGCTAATTCCTAAGGCAGCACTTGCATTAAATAAGATACGTGTTTCAGGAGTTGGTTGGTCTTGTTTTTTTGAGGGGGGGCAAGGAATAGGCACTGGTTTAGTGTAGTGGTCTTTGTTCTAAGCTGGAAAGTCAAAGTTGTAGGGAGACTTAAAAGATTCTAAAGTGTTTATTTCCAGCCTCCTTTCCCTTTCAATAACAGGGAATGCGGGTAATATTTTCTTCCTATTAACATTCATTGAGATAAACAATATTCTTTTCTATGATGGTGATAATCCTTTATAAATAATTCACTGTAATGGGCTTTTATTGGTTAATTCTAATCTGCACAGTGAAAAGAAGTTGTTACATAGCACTAAAGATATGTCCTAACAGGCAATATATTTTTTCTTTTTAATTTACAAAGGCTTACATTAAAATGTTTTAATGGGAAAATAGACAGTGATCCACCTACCAAAGGGGGATATTCAGTCGATCAAACAGATCCCTGTAGTTGATTATTTATTATCGCAGCATGAAAACTCTAAATACAAGAGTTTATTTCTATATTTCTCTAGGATGGTCCACTTCTGAGTTTCTCAAAGTGGGGTATAAAGCAATATGCCAAAGTATACAAGAAATAACAGGATAAGAGCGTACATCTTTTATGTGCAACTGATTCTTTATGATGTTTCTGGGAAGGAGGCATTTTTAAACAGAAATAGATATACAGGGTGGGGCAAAAGTAGGTTTACAGTTCACATGGAAAATAATACAGTAATTAATATATAATACAAGAATACACTCCATTTCATATATTCACAGCTGTAAACCTATTTTTGTCCCATCCTATATTGTTCAGAATTCATATTAAATTGCGTTTTGTTTTTTTTTTTAATTTTTTTATTTTATTTTTGAGAGGAGAGAGAAAGGGAGAGAGAGAGACAGAGAGGGAGAGAGAGAGGAGAGAAAGACAGAGAGAGAAGGTGGGGAGGAGCTGGAAGCATCAACTCCCATATGTGCCTTGACCAGGCAAACCCAGGGTTTCGAACCGGCGACCTCAGCATTTCCAGGTCGACGCTTTATCCACTGCGCCACCACAGATCAGGCCGCATTTTTTTTTATAACTTCCCTTAATATATCAACTTCAGAATAGAGTGCAATATAAAAACAAGCCATGGGGTTATAACTTGGTCACCCAGTTTATGTAGTAGAACATAAAGCTGGATGTTTAAAGCTTATTCAGCTCAGACTCCAAGATGTTTGGTATTAGAAGATGCTGTATCAGGGAGAGAGAGAGAGGGAGCAAGATTATATAGAGTTGCTTCACTTTAGTTGTTCAATTACTGCTTCTCATGTGCCTTGACCGGGCAAGCCTGGGGTTTTGAACTGGCCACCTCAGTGTTCTGGGTCAACACTCCATCCACTGCATCACCACAGGTCAGGCTAGGCCTAGTATAGTCTTAAATTGCTGTACTCTAAAGAGGTACAGCTCCTACAATACCTTATGTACAATGGACACAAAAATATTTGTTGAATGACTAAGGGATTCTTGGCAGAGACTCATAACATACTACCTTGAGGGTCTCTGGAACAGCAAAGGATTAAGAAGGGAAAGTCAAAAGTGATTTAAGGCCTGACCTGTGGTGGTGCAGTGGATAAAGCGTCGACCTGGAAATGCTGAGGTCGCCGGTTCGAAACCCTGGGCTTGCCTGGTCAAGGCACATATGGGAGTTGATGCTTCCAGCTCCTCCCCCCTTCTCTCTCTCTGTCTCTCTCCTCTCTAAAAATGAATAAATAAAATAAAAAAAATAAAAAAATAATTAAAAAAAAAAGTGATTTAATATCTTCTGGTGACTACCTTAAATAATTAGACCAACTTAATAAAGTCTTAGAACTGAGGAAACCATCTGATCCAGTGATGGGAAACCTGTTTCATCCTTTTAGCTTTATAAAAGTAAAGGGGCAGGGGCTTGGGAGGGCATAGGAGAATCACCTGAAATGGATCTCATTCAAAAAGGTTTACCACAGCCTGGCCTGTGGTGGCGCAGTGGATAAAGTGTTGGCCTGGAATGCTGAGGTCACTAGTTCAAAACCCTGGGCTTGCCCAGTCAAGGTACGTATGACAAGCAGTCATTCAACAACTAAAGTGAAGCAACTATGAGTTGATATTTCTTGCTCCCTACCCCCCCTCCTTTCTTTGTAAAATCAATTAATAAAATCTTAAAAAAACAAAACAAGAAGACTATACTAAGCTTTTATTCCTATCATCCCCTACCATAAATTTTTCTCACCATAACCATGTGTTCCACTGCAACTCTTACACAACCTTGGATGTGTCCATGCAGGGTGACTAAGATAATACTGGTTTTTCATGTACATTTTATATAAATCATAGAACTATTTCATTAAAACTACACCATGTTGTGGTTATAGCTATCTGCTTTATGAAAACGCATTTGTGTACTTTTCTATTATGTATGTAACAATACCTCAATAAAAATTTTTAAAAACTATCATAGCTAGCCTGACCTGTGGTGGCGCAGTGGATAAAGCGTCGACCTGGAAATGCTGAGGTTGCCGGTTTGAAACCCTGGGCTTGCCTGGTCAAGGCACATAAGGGAGTTGATGCTTCCACCTCCTCCCCCCTGTCTCTCTCTCCTCTCTCTCTCTGTCTCCCTCTCTCTCCTCTCTAAAATGAATAAATAATAAAAAAAAAAAATTTAAAAAAAAACTATAATAGCTTATATTAGGGCTAATAGTACTACTATTTGTAGGACTAAGAGCACTATTTTTCACCTTAGAAAAGTAACAGGAAGTAGCCTGACCAGGTGGTGGCGCAGTGGATAGAGCGTTGGACTGGGATGTGGAAGACCCAGGTTTGAGACCCAGGTTCGAGACCCCGACGTCACCAGCTTGAGCGTGGGCTCATCTGGTTTGAGCAAAAGCTCACTAGCTTGGACCCAAAGTCGCTGGCTAATGAGCAAGGGGTTACTCGGTCTGCTGAAGGCCCGCGGTCAAGGCATATATGAGAAAGCAATCAATGAATAACTAAGGTGCCGCAATGAAAAATTGATGCTTCTCATCTCTCTCCCTTCCTGTCTGTCCCTATCTATCCCTCTCTCTGTCTCTGTCAAAAAAAAAAAAAAGGAACCTAACTGGTTAACAGACAAAAGATAATAAAAAAATATAAGTGAGGGAACAGATGATAAACTGGAATAAAAAGGTAGAAAAAAGATTACTGTTGATGTATGAGAATGTGTTGCTGAGTTTATAGTATGTAATGAAGTGAGTGCCTGTGAGAAGGAAAAGCAATCCTCAAGGTACACATGGGAGAGGCAATGGAGACCAGCTAAAGCAAACATATATATAAAACAAACAGGATTGAAATGAACAAGTGAATTTTCATGTATTTAAGAAAAGTAATTTTAATCAGTGCTGTGTAACTAATAAGAAAGATACTGTTAATTTTAAAAATTACTTCACTTGAAGAGAGTACTTTTCACAGTGGATCATTTACTTGCTCTTACTACTCACCTAAAAAGCTGATAACATGGAATATATTTCTGAATGTCTGGAAAAAAGAATTTTTAATTATGATTACATTAATATTCATATGAATAACACATGTTGAACACCTTGTGCCAGGAGTACTTTATCATTTTCTCATTTAAACCTCCCAACAAACCTATGAGAAGATATCATTCCTTCCCTTTTAAAGATGAGGTAACAGGCAGAGATTAAGTGGCTCTCCCAAGCCAGTGTATGCAAAGCCTCACTCCTAACTAGAGTGGTAGAGTCCCTCTAAATATGTTACTAAGGCACACAGAAGATAAGTTCAAAGCTGCTATATTTTCACTTGAATTCTAAAAGGGGTTAGGCTGTAATTTTACCCATTTGATAAAAACAGCTGTTAATGGGATTATCTTTTGTTATTCCAAGTAGTTGTTTCACAAAGGCTTTGTTAATGTTAATTAAGAACTATCAAGAGAAAAACTTCTTTTAAGAAGCAAGTTTTATTCTCCTGTCAATAGAAATATAAGTAAATGGGAGAAGTGATCATCCTCACTAGACATTTTTCTTCTAGCAAATGTATGCTTCTCTCAGATGACTCTCTGTCAGAAAAAACAGTGAACAGAAAGAGCCCTTGTAACTGGTAACACTCAAACATTCTCTGGTGTAGATGAGGGAATGATAAAATGAAAATGTCATTAACTAAAGTAATGTAGTAATTTGTAGATCTTGATTTTACCTGTTATCATGTGTCTTAAAGTAATATAACATTTTTAAATAATTTGAGAAAATACGTAAGTGTTTGTAGGGCACTTTCCTGACACTTTAAAGCTAAACACTGTTCCTGGCACAATGGAGTTGCTCAATAAATAGTTTTTACTTAAACTCCTCAAAATATGTATGTTCAGATACTTTGGGAAGCATGCCAATTAAAAAGGCTCCCCAAAATGGTCACGTACATAAACCCATTGCCCTCAATTATAATTGAGAAATGCAAATTCAAATGATTTTTTCCCTTATCAAATTGGCTAAGATAAAAAGACTTGATAATAATCTCTAGGAATTTGACTTTCAGATATATTCAAAGGCACAAGAATATATGCACAATAAAATCTCCACTATTTTTTTATTCTGTATTGACAAAGAAATACAGAGTCCTTCACAACTGTTTAAATAAGTTATGGTATGTCCATACAATGAGGCTCTGAAACCATTAGAAAGAATGACAGACTATACACATTTATACTGTTTTGCATTAATAACATCTTGGAGATCTTTATCCATGTATCGTATGATCACATTTGTATAAATAAAAATATATACACATATATATGTGTATTATGTGTACTGTTAATGAGTAAAAACAATATTCATGAAACAAACAGTGGTTGCTACAATGGAGACTAATGAGAATGAGTTTAAATTTTTAAATTTACTTTATTTACTTTATACATATATACTACATTTACTGTATGTACATATGTACATTTACATATATGTACTTCCATTTTTAACATTTTAAAGTGGCAAACAAAAAAACATGAATAGTGTGCATATAAACTATCTTTCTGGAAAGTAATTTGTGAATACAGATCAAAAACCTTAAAAGTGTTAATACCCTTTAATATTGTAATCACATTCCCAGGAAAATATCAATAATAGATATGTACAAGGCTGTTCAGTGTAGTATAACTTATGATAATAAAAAGATTGGAAATAACTCAGACTATAATTTACTTATTGAAAGAACTGCTGAAATTACAGAGCCATAAGAGTAAGGCCATAGAGAATACAATGCAGTTATAAAAAATGATATTTAGAGGACAGCTGCACATGGGAAAGTGGTGATGACACATATGGGACCAATGCTCGAATCAACACCAGGCTATCCTCAGTGCCTGAGGCTGATGCTTGGACCAACTGAGCTATCCTCAGCACCTGAGCTGACACTCGAACCAATCAAGCCACTAGCTGTGAGAGGGGAAAAGGGAGAAGGGGTAGTGGGAGGGGGACAGAAACAGATGGTTACTTCTCCTGTGTGCCTTGATCAGGGATCAAACCTGGGATGTGTGCACACTGGGCCGACGTTCTATCCACTGAGCCAACCAGCCAGAGCCCTTCTAGTGATCTTACCTGCTTATGTCCCATACTGTTTCCTGTTTTAGACTAGGCCATGGCCATAATTTTAATTGAGAAATGATGGCAATAGGTTCTTTTAAAATCTGCTTTTAAAATTTTGCATCTTTTTAAAAAATCAATTAAAAAAATCCCTTTCAGCATAAACCAACAAAAAGTAGAAATCCAGAAATAAGTGGCTCACCTATTGTATAAATTACTTCAACATCATCCATTTGGGAATCAGTAATGCTATTCTTGGCTTCACCTTTCACTTCCCCAAGGAGAAAACCTTCCTATGGATAAAAATAAGAAGCAGTAAGTATATGGAATATACTGATAGAGTTACCAGTCTATCAGTATTTAACAATGTATATAGTATGTGTTTCCAACTTGGGGGTACAGAAAGAAAGACCAGGTACACTTCCAGTTTAGTTGGAAAACATGAACAGTTAACTAAAAATTAAGAGATTGTAACTACCACTGTGATTTTAGCACACTTGGAAGCATAAAAAGCCTACAGCCAGAAATGAGCACACATTGCCTGAGGAATGAGGAGCAGGTCAGTCTGCCATGGAAATGAAGAGTCCCATTTGTAAGGAAATCATAGATAGGAATAACTCCAATAATGGAACATCCCAACATGACCAGCCAAGGACTTTAAATTAATGGCATGTACTTTTGGGAGCCAGGGGTGGCTTCTGAGTAATGTAATGACACAATGACCAATCCTTTTAGATTAACAATCATGCAAAATATTAAAGATTTGAAATTCAACATCAGACTCTGCTTTTTTTTTTTTCTTTTTATTTATTCATTTTTAGAGAGGAGAGAGAGAAGGAGAGAGAGAGGCAGAGGAGAGAGAGACAGAGAGAGAGAAGGGGGGAGGAGCTGGAAGCATCAACTCCCATTATGTGCCTTGACCAGGCAAGCCCAGGGTTTCGAACCGGCGACCTCAGCATTTCCAGGTCGAGGCTTTATCCACTGCGCCACCACAGGTCAGGCCATCAGACTCTGCTTTTTAAAATGGGAGCTGTGAGCCATGATTCATTAAAAATTACATGCATTTTTGTCACAACAGTGGTTATTTCTTTGAGTTTTGAAGAATTCAGTTATTTCTCTTGGCACATTTTCTTGTTTTTTGTTTTTGTTTTTTTAGAGACAGAGAGTCAGAGAGAGGGATAGATAGGGACAGACAGACAGGAATGAAGAGAGATGAGAAGCATCAATCATCAGTTTTTTGTTGCGACACCTTAGTTGTTCATTGATTGCTTTCTCATATGTGCCTTGACCGTGGGGCTACAGCAGACCAAGTAACCCCTTGCTCGAGTCAGTGACCTTGGGCTCAAGCTGGTGAGCTTTGCTCAAACCAGATGAGCCTGTGCTCAAGCTGGCGACCTCGGGGTCTTGAACCTGGGTCCTCCGCATCCCAGTCCAACGCTCTATCCACTGCGCCACTGCCTGGTCAGGCTCTCTTGGCACATTTAAAGATCCATTGTGCCCCTGGCCAGTTGGCTCAGCGGTAGAACACTGGACTGGCATGTGGATGTCCCAGGTTCAATTTTGGGTGAGAGAACACAGGAAAAGCACCCATCTGCTTCTCCACCCCTCCCCTCGCTTCTCTCTTTCTCTCTCTCTCCACCTCCTCCTGCAGCCATGGTTCAATTGGAGCAAGTTGACCCTGAGGACTGAGGATGGCTCCATGGCCTAAGAGCTCAGTTGATGAGCAATGGAGTAACACCTCTGACGAGCAGAGCATTATCCCCTAGCAGGCTTGCAGGTGGACCCCTGTAGGGGCGCATGCAGGAATCTGTCTGCCCCCTTCTATCATTAAATAAAAATAATAGTAATAAAAATAAAGATCCAGTGTGCCTTACAATGAAGTTTGTCTTCTTTATAATTAAGAGTGCCCCCCCCCCCCATTTTATTAAGGAAGAGCACAAAAGGAATGTTTCCACAATGTATTTACTGGAAAAAAAAAGGGGGCCAATTCAGAACTCCATACTATAGTGTTCTAGACAAAGCTGAAGAAAGGAAGCAGAGATAATGCAAGTCACCCTTTAAAGACTAAAGAAAAAGATCTAAGAAACAAGGGCCTACTATTATGGTATTCAATACTTTCCAAGGGCTAAGTTTTATGCTACAGAGGACTTAAGAGCCCATTCTGTTTATATTTACACTAAGACATTCCAAAATAATTTCCACAGCTACATACATTTAAAATTGTCATATATTTACTCTTTTTTTTGACAGAGAGACAGACAGAGGGGCAGATAGGGACAGACAGGAAGGGAGAGAGATGAGAAGCATCAACTCTTCGCTGCCGCTGACTGGGCACTGAAGCTGGTGAGCTCAGGGTTTATGAACCTGGGTCCTCTGCGTCCCAGTCCGATGCTCTATCCACTGTGCAACCGCCTAGTCAGGCCTATTTGCTCTTTTCTAGGTGTTCATTTATAAGGTTATTTAAGAAATTACTAGAGTTTGTTTAGTAGGGTATTTTCTAAACTACAGTATTAGCAAGTTAGTAAGCACTTAACTCTAAGGCACTACTTCTTGGGCTCAAAGTTTTACAGTACTTAATTTTATAAAAATAAAAGTTTGGGCCTGACCTGTGGTGGCGCAGTGGATAAAGCGTCGACCTGGAAATGCTGAGGTCTAGGTTCGAAACCCTGGGCTTGCCTGGTCAAGGCACATAGGGGAGTTGATGCTTCCAGCTCCTCCCCCCTTCTCTCTCTCGGTCTCTCTCTCCTCTCTCTCCCTCTCTGTCTCTCTCCTCTCTAAAAATGAATAAATAAAAATAAAAAACAGGGAGAAAAAAAATTAAAATAAAATATTGAATAAAATAAGTTTGTAAAAATAGGCACTGTATTAAAAAAATATTACTTCAGCCTGACCACGCGGTGGCGCAGTGGATAGAGCGTCGGACTGGGATGCAGAGGACCCAGGTTCGAGACCCCAAGGTTGCCAGCTTGGGCACGGGCTCACCAGCTTGGACCCAAGGTCGCTGGCTCCAGCAAGGGGTTACTCAATCTGCTGTACCCCCCCCCCTCAAGGCACATATGAGAAAGCAATCAATGAACAACTAAGGTGTCGCAACGAAAAACTTAATTAATTGATGCTTCTCATCTCTCTCCGTTCCTGTCTGTCCCTATCTATCCCTCTCTCTGACTCTGTCTCTGAAAAAAAAAAAAAAAACAAACAAAAACAAATACTACTTCAGAGACTTTGAACCTAGGCAATTAGTATGAAATAAGCAGTTAAATATCTAATATTTGAGCATATACATTTGAATCTGAACTGAAAGCATCAGAACAGGAACTAGCTGAGGCCTTACAATGTAATAAATTTAAACCTAACGCAAAAGTCAGATATCTGATACCAAATTAAGCTTTTCCTTCCACTAAGATTTCCCAAAAAACTGCCACTGGATGCAACATTTATCCCTTTAACCACCCTACCATTTCAACAAGCATGCATAGTAGCTGCTTTGCATGAAAAACTGCAGTTGTCTTTGCAAACGACTGCGCGTAGTTTGGAGCAGCGGGAAGTGAACTGGCAACCTTCCTGCCTAGTGGGGAGACGCTCCGTGAACTTTCACAACCAAGCGGAACCTGAGAAAAGGGGGCGCTGAAATGGGGCCGCGTGGGTCACTCGGATCGGGGCACGGAGACCAACACTGCTTAGAAGAGGGGAGGCTGGTCCCGGAAAACATCTAGCGGACGGGAGGCACATCAGTTCCGCCCCACAGCCTGGGAAGGCACAGCCCCGAGAGCTGAGGCCGGCGCCGGGGCGGCCTCCGGGAGCTTGCGGATGGGACGCGGGCAACGGCAGGGAGGGCGCCGCCGCCGCCGCTGCACCTCTTCCGGGCAACGCCGGGCCCCGCCCCGCCCCTCAGCTCACCGAATCCGAGTCGGTATTAAGGTGCTGGAAGGACAGCGCGCCGAGCACGAAGCCCGAGAGCACCGCCGACGTACTCTCACCCTCCATGCTCAAGCCACCGCGGCGGTGAACGAAGGGGCGGGGCGGAGCGCGCCAAGTTCAGATCGTCCTCTCTGAAGGGACGGCGGGGCGGGGCCGAGCGAAGGGGCGGGGCCTGGCGAGGAGGCGGGGCCCGCGCCGGCGCACGGGCCCGGCCGTCTCCGCTGGGGAGCGGCTGGGGGAGGTGCAGGCTCCCTCTGTTGGGGAGCGCGCCAGGCTGCTGTTGCCGACGGACCCGCCGTCAATTCTACCGCGCTTTGCCCCAAGTGTCTCTCCCTGGCTCCCCTGACAATTTAGCTATAAAGACCGCGTGGTGTTGAGCACCTCTAGGGAGGGTACAGAAGGTGTTTTCGTGGCTAGCGGCTCCTGAGGGACCCGTGGTATAAGTGCAAAACTATCAAAAATGAACACTGCTGACAGAATGGAAGCATGGATTAATGTAATATTACAATGAATATGCCGTGTTTATAGTTCGAAACTGCATGATACTGCCGTTTACCCAATGAAATTACTGGAATACTAATAACGAGTGTCAGAGATTAGCTGTTCTAGAACTCTTCAGCCCTGGCTCAATTGCCTTAGAGCGTCCCTTAGATATGCCAAAATTGCAGGTTCCATCTATCAACCAATGAATGCATAACCAATAAATAAAGGAGGAATCAACCAATGTATGCACATCAATGGTGGAACAACAAATCGATGTTTTTCTATCTCTCCCTAAACATAAACAAACAGACAGACATTTAGAACTCTTCAATTATGTTAAATCCATGGGGAGAGTGGGCGGGGGAGCAGTAGAGGAGTTGGGTTTCTTTGACTGCTTGCTTTTAGAAAATTAAGGATTCAATTTACTTTACAGAATACATAGATTTTTTTTTTTAGCCTTGTTCTGACAGTTAAATGACAGGTATAACCATACTGTGTTGGAGCACTTGATATGAATGATAAGAGGAGTGGGAAGACCAGGATTTGACAATTATCCACGCAAGATAGCAAATACGTGGTTTTGAAATGATTGAAAGAGCTAAATATCAGACTAGACATGCTCCTCCGCTTGGATGGGGTTACATCCAGATAAGACCACTGTAAATTGAAAACATCCTAAGATGAAACTGCATTTAATGCACCTAACTTTCTGAACATCATAACTTAGTCTAGCTTACGTTATTAATAAAGTAAATATTAATGGGATTTTGAAAAGGTCCTAATACAGCATTCTCAAAGCTGAGTCAAATGGACTCCTACTTGTCCCCCAACATTAAAGTGCCCCATATAAGGCTTGTTCTATTTCCTCAGTTTGCAGGAATTTTAAAAACTGGAAAATAAAGAATACAATGAGAAATCCAATGTGGAATCATAGTCAGCCAAATTAGTCAAGATAAAGACTGACAAAGTGCTAGGATTCTATGGCTGGACCCAAAACCTAATGTACAAGAGTGAGTAAATGGTCAGAGGATGAAGAAGAGATGTTTCTGAGGTTCCTTGAAACAGGATCCTCATGCATTGTGGAACCAACATCTGTTAGTGAAGCCCTAAGGTGGGCTACAATTAAATTGAGTGAATATAGAAATGTGTAAGATTATTGATAATAATAAGAACAATCCTATTATTGATAATAGGAGTAAGGTAAAAGTTTGAATTAAAATTGTAACGTTTAAACAGGCTTTAAGTGACAAGGTTGTGTCTCCTTTATCTGAATGCTTCATGGGAATAAATATTATATCTGACTGGGGAGCTCTTCCCCTACCTAGTACCATAAAACTAAAATCTACCAAGGCTTTTAATTTATCTCATCCAAGTGTCCTGTAGTAAAGCTGTTCTAATTTAACAATTACATAAGAAAGGAGAGCCTTGGGAAAAAATGAAATGTCATTAAATGAAATTTCTGCCAATGTTTTGGGTCACAGATTTTCTCTTCGGTAATTTAAGTGATGTAATTGGTACTACTTTGCTCGCCCATGAAACTGAGACATGTGTTTTGGTCATTTGCATTTGTTCTTTTCTGAATCACCACAACATATATATTTTCCTCTTTCCTATTGCTCTTTATATATTATTGATTTAACAGTGTCTATATATTAAAAGTATTTACCTTTTGTCTATCAAATACTGAAAATTGTTTTCTACTAGATGGTTTTTTGTTTGTTTGTTTTTGTATCTTTCTGAAGCTGGAAACGGGGAGAGACAGTCAGACAGACTCCCGCATGCGCCCAACCGGGATCCACCCGGCACGCCCACCAGGGGCGATGCTCTGCCCACCAGGTGACGATGCTCTGCCCCTCCGGGGCGTCCCTCTGCCGCAACCAGAGCCACTCTAGCGCCTGGGGCAGAGGCCAAGGAGCCATCCCCAGCGCCCGGGCCATCTTTGCTCCAATGGAGCCTTGGCTGCGGGAGGGGAAGAGAGAGACAGAGAGGAAGGAGGGGTGGGGTGAAGAAGCAAATGGGCGCTTCTCCTATGTGCCCTGGCCGGGAATCGAACCCGGGTCCCCCGCACGCCAGGCCGACGCTCTACCGCTGAGCCAACTGGTCAGGGCTCTACTAGATGGTTTTTAACTTTAATTTTGTTTGAGGCGATTATTTTTAATGTAGAAGCTTTAAAACTATGTATTTAAATTTTTATTTATACCCTTAATCTTTCTGTCTAAGAGGTATCATATCTAGGAAGACTTCCTTGTCTTATGACACTATTCTTGAATAGGAGGAGGCAATTACTAATTAAGACCAGTGGACTAGCCTGACCAGGCGGCGGCGCAGTGGATAGAAGGTTGGACTGGGATGCCGAGGACCCAGGTTCAAGACCCCGAGGTCACCAGCTTGAGCGCGGGCTCATCTGGTTTGAGCAAAGCTCACCAGCTTACACCCAAGGTCGCTGGCTTGAGCAAGGGTTTACTCGGTCTGCTGAAGGCCTGCGGTCAAGGCACGTATGAGAAACCAATCAATGAACAACTAAGGTGTTGCAATGAAAAACTGATCATTGATGCTCCTCTCTCTCTCTGTTCCTGTCTGTCTGTCCCTATCCATCACTCTCTCTGACTCTCTCTCTGTCTCTGTAAAAAAAGGGGGGGGGGCAGTGGACTAATGCCATTGGCTGAATAGAATCACAACAGATTGATTACCAATAGTCTGAACACTGGATTCATACAAACAATATAATTGTTTATTTTATTTTATTTTTTCTGTATTTTTCTGAAGCTGGAAACGGGGAGAGACAGTCAAACAGACTCCCACATGCGCCCCACCGGGATCCACCCGGCACGACCACCAGGGGGCGATGCTCTGCCCACCAGGGGGCGATGCTCTGCCCCTCTGGGGCGTCGCTCTGTCGCGACCAGAGCCACTCCAGCGCCTGGGGCAGAGGCCGAGGAGCCATCCCCAGCGCCTGGGCCATCTTTGCTCCAGTGGTGCCTCGGCTGCGGGAGGGGAAGAGAGAGACAGAGAGGAAGGAGAGGGGGAGGGGTGGAGAAACAGATGGGCGCTTCTCCTGTGTGCCCTGGCCGGGAATCGAACCCAGGACTTCTGCACGCCAGGCCGACGCTCTACCGCTGAGCCAACCGGCCAGGGCAATATAATTGTTTAAAGAAGATTTTTAAAAAACGATTATTTGTTCTTTTCTTCACTTAAAGAAACTAGTGCTCCTTGGTAGAAAGGCTGATTTCAAGGGCTGAGGCAGAGAAAACACAAGATGAGACTGAAACATATTTTTGGGGGGTCAGAAAGTAAAGATAGGTCCAAAGAATGATGTAAGCATGTGAAACTGACATAGGAGTCAGGTGGAAGGGGCTGATACCAAATCTGAGGCAATCTAAGTATCAAAATAAATAATGATAGTAATGGATTGTGGTCCATTGAATAAAATAGGAATCTTTGTGTTCACACTGATATAAATGAATGAATTTATAAATGAGTAAATGTGATAAGAGAAAGCTCTTCCTTACAGTAGAATATCAACTAATAAACAGAGGAAATCTTGAAATTAAAAAACCATTTTTGGCAACTATCATCATCATCATAATTGATACAGGCAATGGATACTAAAACTAGCAGGTAAAGTTTGAGTAACAGTTTTTAGTCTCCAAGAATCTCCCCCAAAGATATTTATGAATGACAGAAGAAAAAATAACTTTACCAACATCCCCTTAACCAAATAATGAAGTTTAACATCTCCAATAAAGAGACAAATGCACATCAGATACCTCCTAAGGTGGGGTTCTAAAAGGATCACAACATCAGCTATGTAATATTCTTTTATTTTTATGTTTATTCTATTGATTTTAGAGAGAGGAAGGGAGAGAGAGGGAGAGAAAGGAACATCAATCTGTTTCTGTATGTGCCCTGACTGGGGATCGAACTGGCAACCTCTACACTTCAGGAGTAACTGAGCTATCTGGACAGGGCATAATATTTTTGTTTTTACTTATTGATTTTAATAAGAGAGGAAGAGAACAAGGGGGAGAGACAAAAATTTTGATCTGTTTCTGTATCTGCCCTGACTGGGGATAGAACCCGCAACCTCTGCACTTTAGGACGATGTTCCAACCAACAGAGCTATCCTGCCATGGCTGCAATAGTCTTGCTAAACATAAAAAAGTGGAAATTTCTCACAAGGAAAGATCAGACAAACTCAAATGGAAGCATATTTTATAAAATAACAGACCTGGCCTGACCTGTGGTGGCGCAGTGGATAAAGAGTCAACCTGGAAATGCTGCGGTTGCCAGTTCAAAACCCTGGGCTTGCCTGGTCAAGGCACATATGGGAGTCGATGCTCCTTGCTCCTCCCCCCTTCTCTCTCTCTCTCTCCCTCCCCTCTCTATAATGAATAAATAAAATCTTTAAAATAACAGACCTGTACTCTTAAATGGCAGTGGCATGAAATGCAAAGACTGAGGAGCTATTCTAGATGAAAGGAAACTGAAGAAATAGGACAACTGAATGCTGCAAGGAATGACCCACAATGACAGGAATAAATTGGTTCAAACTATACTGAAATATTGGTGAAACAATTTTATCTGTTTTTACTTTGTTTTACCTATAATTAGTATATGATAACTCTGAAAACCCTAAAAAATAGAGCAACTCTGAAATCTTCACCTCAAGAACTATTTAAAAATATTACAAATAGATTTCCTTCAACTATCCAAATTTCAAAGCTTGAATATGTTTGAATAGTTTGTAAATTTTCTGGTCAGATCAAAACTTTTCCTTATCACTCCCTAAATTTTACTTTAAAAAGTATGGATTTTATTTTTCCAGCCTGGGCAACTCATTTAGTATTTAAAAATCCCTCATTTTACTGATGAAATTCTTATAGAATTATGCAAGATAATTTTATAAATCAGAAGTGTCATTGTCCATATCATTTCCCAAATTCTCAGAAGATAAAATTAGATAATCTATTACAAAATCAAAAAGTCTAAATTTTCTAAAAAGCTTAATTTCCCTTCACCTAAAATTCTACCCCAGCATAACAATGATATAATCTCTACCTCAAAGCCCTCATAAACTCACATCATAGGCAGTTTTTTTTAATTTGTTAATTTTAATCTAATTCCATTATTTTTAATTAATTTTAATGGGGTGACAGTGATAAATCAGGGTACATATGTTCAGAGAAAACAGCTCTAGGTTATTTTGACATTTGCTTATGCTGCATTCCCATCACCCTCATAGGCAGTTTTTAAGGAAGGCTCATGAAACGTGGCTGGAGACCTGTTGCAACAAGTATCTTTTTTTTTTTTTTTTTTGTATTTTTCTGAAGTTGGAAACGGGGAGGCAGTCAGACAGACTCCCGCATGCGCCCGACTAGGATCCACCCGGCATGCCTACCAGGGGGCGATGCTCTGCCCATCTGGGGCGTTGCTCTGTTGCAACCAGAGCCATTCTAGTGCCTGAGGCAGAGGCCACGGAGCCATCCTCAGCGCCCAGGGCAACCTTGCTCCAATGGAGCCTCGGCTGCGGAAGGGGAAGAGAGAGATAGAGAGGAAAGAGAGAGGAAGGGGTGGAGAAGCAGATGGGCGCTTCTCCTGTGTGCCCTGACCGGGAATCAAACCTGGGACTCCTGCACGCCAGGCCAATGCTCTACCACTGAGCCAACAAGCCAGGGCGGTATCTTCTTGGTACATTCCAATATTGTCAAGTATTTTCAAAATATTTTCACAGTATTTGAAATAGGTACAAATAAGTACAAGATATATTTCCAAAAAGAACATTACCAGATATATCCCTTTTTCATGTACCACCAGGAGATATAAGAAGAGATAGCAATAGAAGTCAGCCTTAGAATGTACTAGAATGGAGCATTTTAGATCTTAAACACATATCCTAAGCTCCAATGCAAAGTCTTGAGGGAATATGTTTTCCTGTTGTATAAGTTTGCTTGAGTTGCCATAACAAAATACCCCAGACTGGGTGGCTTAAACAATAGAAATTTATTTCTCACAGTTCTGGAGTCTAGAAGTCCAAAATCAAGGTGTCAGCAGAATTTGTTTCCCCCTGAGGCCTCTCCCCTTGGCTTGTAGATCGTTGGCTTGTGGATCACTGTCTTCTCCTGTGTCTTTATTATTATTTTTAATTATTTTTTAAAAAGCATTTTAATTTAATTTATTTATTTAGTGACAGAGACAGAGAGAGGGACAGACAGGAAGGGAGAGAGATGAGAAGCATCAATTCTTCCTTGCAGCACCTTAGTTTTTCATTGATTGTTTTCTTATATGTGCCTTGCCCAGCGGGCTATAGCAGACTGAGTGACCCCTTGCTCAAGCCAGTGACCTTGGGCTCAAGCTGGTGATCCTTGCTCAAACCAGATGAGCCTGCGCTCAAGCTGGCGAGCTCGGGGTCTCAAACCTGGGTCTTCCGCATCACAGTCTGACGCTCTATCCACTGCGCCACTGCCCGGTCAGGCTCCTGTGTCTTTAATGGTCTCTTCTCTGTGTGTATGTCTGTGTCCTAATTTCTTCTTAGGAGGATATCAGTCATATTGGATGAAGGTCTACCCTAACTACTTTACTTAACTGTACCTCTCTTCAAATGCAGTCACATTCCGGGGTACCAGAGGTTAGGAATTCAACATATAAATTTGGTGGACACAATTCAGGCCATAACACTTACATACGTAGACAAAACGCCCCTCCCACGTGTTTCTTCTTTACTCTTATTACTACACAATAATTCTGTCACCAGATGTTTGGGTTTTTCATATACCAAGCAATTCTATGATACCAACTGGGTGTCCTAGAATTCAATTAATTTTTGGCACAATCTACGTAAAGTAAATTTCAGTTTCAGCTCTCAGCAGAGTGGCAGCTACCCATCCCCTTTTCAGCCCGGTAGCCACCAGATGTACAGGTTCCGGGAGCAGCTTGCACACAGCTTGTAGGAGCCAGGATGGAAAAAGATGTTCCATGCAAGTAGTAACCAAAAGAGAGCAGAAGGGGTTGTACAAATGTCATATAAAAGAGACTTTAAATAAAAAAAGGTTATAAGAGGCAAAGAAGGAACTGAGATGTTAATAAAAATTTCAACACAGCAAGAGAATAGAAGAATTATAAATATTTACACATCTAATGACAGACCATTAGAATATATGAAGGAAGCACTGACAGAATTAAAGGGAGAAATAGTTCTACAATAATAGGAGATTCTAATACCCTACTCACAATAATGGATGGAACAACCAGACAGAACATAAGTAAGGAAATAGAGGACTTAACACAATAACCCAACTAGATCTAAAAGAAATGCAGACCCCTCCACCCAACAACAGCAGCATACACTTGAATGTTTCAACTTTGCCTGAAACATTTTCAGCTAGACCATACATGGCCACAATGAAGTCTCAGTAGATTTAAGAAAAACAGATATCATACAAAGTATCTTCTCCAGCCACAATGGGGTGCTGTTAGAAATCAATACAGTCACAAAATAGTCATGGTATGTGAAGTACCAGACAGGAACTAGAGTCAATAACATTGTAATAACTGTATGTAGTGCTAGGCGGGTACTGGAAATATCAGGGGGACCATTTTTTAAAGTATATGATTGTCTAACCATTGTGTTGTACACCTGAAACTAATATACAATAAATTGAATGTAAACTGTAAGTGAAAAATAAAGTTAAAAAAATAAACAACAGAAGGAAAACTGGAAAAATTTACAAAATTGTGGAAATCAAGCAGCATACTCTTGAACCAATGGCTCAAAGAAGAAATCATGAGGGAGTGCACACATAAACTAAAAGGCAGCACTTATACTAAGAGTAGAATGATAAGGGCAGAGAAGATTAGCATGGCCCCTGTGCAGGAATGGCACACATATTCATGAAGCATTTCATATTTTTTAAAGAAAAAAGAAAAAGTAAAGAAAAAGGATATCACAAGGAAAATTAGAAAATACTTAGAGAGAAAATGAAAACAACATAACAAATTGAAAGTGGTGTTAAAGGGGAAATACATAACTATAAACACTTCCATTAAAAAAAAAAAAGATTTAAAATCAACAGACTAGCCCTGGCTGGTGGCATAGTACATACATAGAGTGTCATCCTGGAATGCTGAGGTCGTTTAATCCTGGGGTCACTGGTTTGAACCCCAGTCAGGGCATGTATTAGAAGCAATCAATGGGTGTACAACTAAATGGAACTAGAGTTGATGCTTCTTTCTTTCTCTCTCACTCCCCCCCCCCCCACCCATGCCCGAAAAAAAAAATAAAATCAACAACCTAACTTTACAACTTAAGGAACTAGAAAAAGAAGAATGCATTAAAACCAAAGCTGGTAGAAAGAAAGAAAATAATCAAAATCAGAGCTCAAATACATAAAATAGAAAATGGAAAACAATAGCAAAAAATAAAACTAAGCCCTGGCCGGTTGGCTCAGTGGTAGAGTGTCGGCCTGACGTGCAGGAGTCCCGGGTTTGATTCCAGGCCAGGGCACACAGGAGAAGCGCCCATCTGCTTCTCCACCCCTCCCCCTCTCCTTCCTCTCTGTCTCTCTCTTCCCCTTCCTCAGCCAAGTCTCCATTGGAGCAGAGTTGGCCCGGCCGCTGAGGATGGCTCTGTGGCCTCTGCCTCAGGCGCTAGAATGGCTCTGGTTGCAACAGAGTGACGCCCTAGATGGGCAGAGCATCGCCCCCTGGTGGGCATGTTGGGTGGATCACGGTCGGGCACATGCGGGAGTCTGTCTGACTGCCTCCCTGTTTCCAACTTCAGAAAAATACAAAAAGAAACAACAAAAAAACTAAAAGTTGGTTCTCCTCCTGGTACAGGGAGGTCATCTTTTCTGGGGGAATTTTGTTACCTGATTTTTGGTAGAAAAAAGAAAGTCAGAGGGTCCTTCCTGCCTTTGCTGTTTTACAGATGTCTTCAGCTCAAAATAATCGATATGCTAAAGCAGTATATTTTGGGGTGGTTTGTTCTCAAACCCATCACCTTATTTATATTATGCTAAGAGTAGATTTACTCACCATTTCCCCTAGTTGTAGGCATCAAACTCAAGAGTTGAAGGGAACCTTCAATTCTTTCCATTTTAGTGATGCAGAAACTCAAGCCCAGAGCAATAAACTAAACTATTGAACTTTGTGAATAGTAATTTTTTTTTTTTTTTTTAGAGAGGAGAGGGAGAGACAGAGAGAGAGAGAAGGGGGGAGGAGCTGGAAGCATCAACTCCCATATGTGCCTTGACCAGGCAAGCCCAGGGTTTTGAACCTGAATAGTAATTTTTAAGATATTTATATATTTTACATAGTCAATAATGTAGATTCATCCATTTTTTGTTTTCAGCTTTATTGAGGTATGATTGACAAATAGCAATTGTATATATTTATGGTATATAACTTGATGTTTTGATATAAGAATGCATTGTGAAATGGTCATCTCAATCAAGCTAGTCAAAATATCCATCAATCCACATAGTTACCTGAGTGTGGGGAGTAAGAATACTTAAGATCTACCTTCTTAGCAAATTTCAAGTAAACAATACAGTATTAATGGTAGTCGCCATGCTGTAAATTAAATCTTCATAACTTATTAACTCCATAACCTGGCATAACTATAAGTTTATACATTTTGACCAACATCTCCCCATTTTCATTACTCTCCTCAACCCCTGTGAATTGCCATTATACTCTGCTTCTATGAGTTTATCTACAATATTTAGATCATGCAGTATTTGTCTTTTTGTGTCTGGATTATTTTACTTACCATAATGTCCTCCTAGTTTCACCTATGTTGTCACAAATGTCTGGATTTCCTTCTTTTTAAAGGTTGAATAATATTCTATTGTGTGTGTGTTTGTGTATCTTACATTTTCTTATTTTTTTAAGTTTATTTTTCTTTCTTTCTTTTTTTTCTTAGGTGAGAAACAGGGAGACAGAGACAAACTCCTGCGTGCGTCCCCACCGGGATCCATCCGGCAAGTCCTCTATAGGGTGATGCTCTGCCCATCTGGAGCCGTTGCTCTGTTGCTTGGAAACCAAGCTATTTTAGCACCTGAGGGGAAGCCATGGAGCCGTCCTTTGTGCTTGGGGCCAACTTGCTCCAACCAAGCCATGGCAGCAGGAGTGAAAGAGAGAGATAGGGAGAGAGAAGGGAGAGGGGAAGGGGTGGAGAAGCAGATAGTCGCTTCTCCAGTGTGCCCTGACTGGGAATCGAACCTGGGACATCCACACACCAGGCTGACACTCTAACCACTGAACCAACCGGCCAGGGCCAAAATTTATTTTTCAATCACAGTTCACATTCAATATTATTCTATATTAGTTTCAGAAGTACAGTGAAGTGGTTAAAAAATCATGTATTTTACAGTCTCACATTTTCTCTATCCATTCATTCTTTGATGGACATTTAGGTTATTTCCATATGTAAATAATATAGCAATGACTTATAAATACTGTCCTGACTCCTAACACTATATCCCTTTCAGTAAAGGAAAAAGAATAAAGAGGTGGTTGAGAGAGAAGTAGCCTTAGACATAGGAAACATTTGAAATGTTGGAGAATCCTCTGAAATGCTAGGAAGGCTGGTCAGAACTTAGATCCACCGAGGGAAGTTAGGACTTCAAGTGCAATCCTCGGGAGCTTAAGTGTGGAGAAATCTGTCTTGGTCAGAACCAACACTATTTTACATTAGTAACACTTTTTGTTTTAATTCATCATTTACATTCAACCTTTGACTTCTAAATTAATTAGTTCTTCATGGCCAAGATATCAGAGACAAACAAAGCAGTGAAAACAGATTTTATTCAGTAGCTGCCGACAATAGTGGAAAGAGATGAGCTGCATCGTGATTTGTGCAGTGTTTTGAAGGGAGAAGGAGGGAGAAGGGAGGTGGGGCTCAGGTAGAGCCAGAGCAGTAAAAAATTCCAAAAGGTTGGTTAGTGTAAATATGATGTCAGCTGCGTCTGCTGGCTTGGAATTATTGGAAGTTAGGGTTCTACTCTCTCACAGAGACTGGGAGACACAGGCCCTATCCTTTCCAATGATTACATTTCAAAGGTTCTAAAGCAGCAGTTCTCAACCTGTGGGTCACAACCCCAGCGGGGTCGCCTAAAGCCATTGGAAAATACATAATGCATATCAGGTATTTACATTTCGAATCATAACTGTAGCAAAATTACAGTTATGAAGTAGCCACCAAAATTATTTTTTGGTTTGGGGTCACCGCAACATGAGGAACTGTATTGCGGGGTCACGACATTAGAAAGGTTGAGAACCACTGTTCTAAAGGAAGACACTCCTGAGTTGTGGGAAATACATGTTCATCTCAAAGGAACAGTGGAAAGATTTACAGTTGTTGGCTTTTTAAAAGAAATGCTCTAGGAAAGAGAGGTCAGGGGCATATCATCAATGATTGTTAAAACAAAGAGTAAATTCTTTGAACAGTCCTAAGCTATTCTTGACAGTAACTCAATAAGCGGTGGGAGTATCTCAGGGACATGTCTTTGGCTGCAAGAAGCTGTGTTCAAGTTTGGTCAAGTTTCCTACTGCAGGGTTTTCAATGGAGTGTTTCATGCTGAGAGTTTTTGCAGTTCTCCAAATCCTTATTTGGTAGAGATGCAATGGCATACATTAGAATCCTAGTCTTGGGAACCCATTTCTTACTACCAAAACTAATGAGTAATTGAAGAAAAACAAATGCAGATCTTTGCTTTTATAAAAATGAATTCATTATATACAATATGTAATTTGTAACCAGAGATGTTTTTGAAGTGCTTACCATGTGAGGCATACAGCTAAGAAATTCCCACAGCACTGGTTTCCAAACCACAGTCTTAGGACTTTGCTTCATAATCAAGCTATAACACTATTGGGCTGTTCCACTGCTGAGCTGTGTCACAACTGAGGCATTTTCACTGAATAAAGTTTCCTTCTTCACTGCACACCAAATTGGGGGTTCCTGTTGGCATTGAATTGGCACCAACACCATCAGCTGACACCCGGTACCACCTGAACTCCTTTTGAAAATTACTTTCTAGCCTGTCCAGGCGGTGGCGCAGTGGATAAAGCGTCGGACTGGGATGCCGAAGACCCAGGTTCGAGACCCCGAGGCGCCAGCTTGAGCGCGGGCTCATCTGGCTTGAGCAAAAAACTCACCAGCTTGGACCCAAGGTTGCTGGCTTGAGCAAGGGGTTACTCGGTCTGCTGAAGGCCCGCGGTCAAGGCACATATGAGAAAGCAATCAATGAACAACTAAGGTGTCGCAACGATAAACTAATGATTGATGCTTCTCATCTCTCTCTCTCCGTTCCTGTCTGTCTGTCCCTATCTATCCCTCTCTCTAACTCTGTCTCTGTAAAAAAAAAAAAAAAAAATTGCTTTCTAGGCCCCAGGATAGAGAGCTAAAGAATGAGAATCATCAATAATGAAGCCCAGGTATTGCCATTAAAAAAAACTTTTTTTTTTTTTTTTTAAAGTAAGGGTTTTTTATTTTTTATTTTTATTTATTTATTTTTTTTCCAGAGACAGAGAGAGAGTCAGAGGGATAGACAGGGACAGACAGACAGGAATGGAGACAGATGAGAAGCATCAATCATTAGTTTTTTGTTGCACGTTGTGACTTCTTAGTTGTTCATTGATTGCTTTCTCATATGTGCCTTGACCATGGGCCTTCAGCAGACCGAGTAACCCCTTGCTGGAGCCAGCAACCCTGGGTCCAAGCTGGTGAGCTTTTGCTCAAGCCAGATGAGCCCGCACTCAAGCTGGCGACCTCGGGGTCTTGAACCTGGGTCCTTCCACATCCCAGTCCAACGCTCTATCCACTGCGCCACCACCTGGTCAGGCAAAAAAAACTATTTTAACTTAGTCATTTTAGAGAGAGGAGAGAGAGGGAGAAAGAGAGAGAGAGAGAGAGAGAGAGAGAAAAGGAGGGAGCAGAAAGCATCAACTCCCTTATGTGCCTTGACCAGGTAAGCCCGAGGTTTCCAACCGGCGACCTCAGCGTTCCTTGTTGACGCTTTATCCACTGTGCCACCGCAGGTCAGGCCTGGTATTGCCATTTTTGATAAAGATGGTTCTGATAGTTTTCAGGTTTGTAAACCACTGCTTTACAGGAGATGATAAAATAGTTATTTTATTGTTCAAATTTTAGAGCTGAGGAACCTGAAGTTACCTCATAGGGTGGGCTCCTACCCCAGTATGATTGGTGTTCTTATTATTTTTTTTTTAAAGCCATTTAAAGAGACATATGCACACAGGAGAACACCATGTGACCGTGAAGGCAGAGATGGGTGCTGTCTCTACCAGCCGAGGATGCCGGGTTGCAGGCAAACCACCATACGCTAGGAAAGAAGCACAGAGCAGATTCTTCCGCACAGCCCTCAGAAGGAAATAGTCTGCCCCGCTGAGTTCAGACTTCCAGTCACTAGAACTGTCAGACAATGAATTTTTGTTGTGTAAACTTTCCAGTCTTTGGTACTTTATTGAGGCACTCTTAGCAAATTAATACATTTTCTATAGTAGCAGATTACTGCTTAAAAGCCTCATTGTCTAATCCACTTAAACTTCCATTGCCCTAAACCACAGTCTTTTCTCTATTTCCCACCAAGATTATGCTCTTTCTCTGCTGAACTTTATTTTTTATGTCCTGTTTTAGTCTGTTCAGGCTTCTGTAACAAAAATACCATAAACAAGGTGGCTATTAACAGTAAATATTTATTTATAACAGTTCTGGAGGCTGGAAAATTCAAGATCATGACACTGGTGGATTTGGTGTTTGATGAAGGTTTCTTCTCACTGTAATGTCACATGCAGGGAAGGGATGAGCTGGCTTTCTGGGGTCTCTGTTATAAAGGTGCTAATCCCAATCTTAAGGGCTCTGCTCTCATGAGTTTATCAGTCTGAAAAGGCCCCACCTCATAATAACATCACATGGGGGGTTAGAATTTAAAAATATAAAAATTGGGGGAAGAACAAACATTCAGACCATAGCAATCCTCCCTTACTTTTTTTTTTAGCACGTGCTTATGCGTGGGCAAGAGAGAGAGAGAGAGAGAGAGAGAGAGAGAGGAGAGAGAGAGATGAGAAGCACCAACTCATAGTTGTGGTGCCTCAGCTGTTCATCGATTGCTTTCTTGTTATGTGCCCTGACTGGAGGGCTCCAGCCAAGCCAGTGACCCCCTCCTCAAGCTCCAGAGACACAGCTGCATCTGTCGCTGCCCCAGATTCAAACATCTGACCCAGGGGCTGAACTTGGTGCTAACGTTTGCCCCAGTTATTGCAGACTGAATGATTATGTTGAAGACCCCACCAACTATGCCAGGCATGTTGTCAAATTTGCCATCCTTGTCTCCATCAGTTAACATAAATGTTGTTTCTGGTTTGTCAAATTTTCAATAACCCACATTATAAGAAAATACTTATTTCCTCTCTCTTTCTCTTTTTCTGTCTGTCTGTCTCTGTCTTCCTCCTCTCTCTCCCCTTGCCTCCCCTGCTTCGCAGCCTCGGGGTTTGAACATGGGTCCTCAGCGTCCCAGGCCAATGCTCCATTCACTGCGTCACCACCTGGTCAGGCCTAGCTATCCCTTTCATGTCTTCTCTCTTTTCTACAAATGTGCATCCCACCTATTAGAGTTCATGTTTCTCCCTGAGTCCTCCATTGTAGAAAGTTATTTTTTAACTCCTATAGAATTTTTAAAAAATCAATGTTAACTATAGAATGTGGGCTTCATATGAGTAGAGATTATTTATCTGTCCCCCCACCTCCACTTTATTTTCAATCCCTAGAATAGTGAATATTTGTGTAATGAAGAAATTTTAATTCTTAATTATTCACTGCTGGGCATAGTTAGGTGTTTCTTGAAAGAAATATTTTTCTTTTCTCAGGAAGACTGGTTTTTGAGGGCAGGAATACTTCCCTCGTATTCATGAATTCACAGCTATTGAATCAGGTACCAAGCTAGCTACTGAAGGTACATTGAATAACAAAACTGGTATAGTGTCTGCCCTGATGGAATTTATGATCTACTCGGAGACAGAATCATTAAAGACATAATCACTTGTATGATGACATAATTACAATTCTGATAAATGCCTTCTAGGAAAAATATAGGAAGCTAGAAACAAGGATAACTAAGGTACTTACTCCCCCTAGTGTTGGGTTCAAGGAAAGCCTTTCCAAGGTAAGTGCTTGAGAAGAGGAGGGAAGGCAGCAGTGCCCAGCCAAAGGAACATCATGTGTGGAAGCTCTGACCAAAATGGGGAAAGGTTTACCTGAGCTGAGAGTTTAAACTAAAATGTATTTTGGAATCTTATTCTGAGTTAACCGGAAAGGGGTTCTTTGTTCTGAGAAATCACCTGAACAGACCCTTTAAGTATAAAAATGTGAAGCAAGATACTTCTTTATTTTAGGGAAAAAAACTGAAAGAAAAATAAGAATGTAGATGTTTTAGACATAAATCTTAATCAGTGCTATATTGTACTCTAAATTGTTATATATAGCTGAATCATTACTGCATACTGAGATTCATTTGCTTCTATGGTGAGAAATGTTTCCTGACTTTATTTCTACCTAGAGTTCATGGTACCGTAAAGAAGGCTTACACTTGGGGAGATGGCTGTGGGTTTATTCAAGAATTGTGTGTAGCCTGACCTGTGGTGGCGCAGTGGATAAAGTGTCAACCTGGAAATGCTGAGGTCGCTGGTTCGAAGCCCTGGGCTCACCCAGTCTAGGCACATATGGGGGTTGATGCTTCCTCCTCCCTTCTCTGTCTCTCTTCTTCCTCTCAAATGAATAAATAAAATCTTAAAAAAAAATAAAAAGAATTGTATGTAGGAGACCCATAGTTTTTTCCCCAGAGCTAAACACCTACCTAGTCTTTACCTTCTGCTAGAAGACACAGTGATGCAGAATGGGACTGGGTTTGGCACAACCCAGTCCGCACTGGATTATTGATACCTTTTATCTATTTATTTATTTTTAAATATAATATGTATGTATATATATATATATATATTTTTTTTTACAGAGACAGAGAGAGAGTCAGAGAGAGGGATAGACAGACAGGAACGGAGAGATTATTAGTTTTTCCTTGCACATTGCAACACCTTAATTGTTCATTGATTGCTTTCTCATACGTGCCTTGACCGCGGGCCTTCAGCAAACCGAGTAACCCCTTGCTCAAGCCAGCGACCTTGGGTCCAAGCTGGTGAGCTTTGTTCAAACCAGATGAGCTTGCACTCAAGCTGGCGACCTCGGGGTCTCAAACCTGGGTCTTCTGCATCCCAGTCTGACGCTCTATCCACTGCGCCACCACCCGATCAGGCGGATTATTGATACCTTACACGTGACAAATATGCTAATGCTTGCTTTCAAAATGGTTGTGCTAATAGAGTGAAAAGTGGATTGGAAGGGGAAAAAATGGATTCATCCTAAATTATTCTTAATTTATGGACTTTAGTTAATTTCTTCACATGCTCTGGGTCATTTCATTCTTTAAATCCCTAAGATTTATCATATACACAGTATGCCCTCCATATTTGCTTATTGAATAAGTGCTTGTTTAATAATAAAATAGTCACTATATAAAGTATCAACTAAGACATTTCTAAGTTACCAGAATTTGCAAATAAAAACATCTTTTGAGAATGAAAATAACATATATATTATTTCTTTGCTAATCATTTTTTTCCTGGATAACTTATTCTCAGTTTTCCCCCTCAAAACTGACTTAAAGGATGAACAAAACTGCATAATGGGTCATTTGTAGTGGGGAAAAAAATCAGAGAAAGGCTAGTAAATTTATATATACCAAAGAGATGTGAGGAACACCCATGAAGGTGACCAGAGTCAATTTCCCAGAATGACCAGGATATGACAAACATGTGAGTAACCTGTGATTGTCCTATCAAGAAGCCTGTTTAAATGAGGAAGGCAGGGACTCCAAGTTGGATCAGGAAAGAGAGAGAAACCAGAGAGGCTGACTTGGGTGGTTACCATGTAACTTGAGCAGGAGAGGCCAGGTGGTGGTCACTAACCCGTTAGCCACACAGCAGTCATCCTGCTCCGTCCTGGCCCTGCATGAAAGAACCCTTGACACTATGCAGTTCTCTTGTTCTCATTTCTTTTGATTGTGAGCTTGACCTTCCATCCCTTTGACACAATGAAGGAGTAGGTACTATATATTTTTAAGACATTTTAGCCACTAGAAAAATATATACAGTATTACACATGGCACTTGGCATTCTGATTTATAGTTCAGTCTCCTGTTTAGTATGAACTGGCCACAAAAGCTTGACCAAATAAAATTTTTATATTTTTTAAATTTTTATTTATTTATTCATTTTAGAGAGGAGAGAGAGAGAAAGGGGGGAGGAGCAGGAAGCATCAACTCCCATATGTGCCTTGACCAGACGAGTGCAGGGTTTTGAACCGGCGATCTCAGCATTCCAGGTTGATGCTTTATCCGCTGTGCCACCACAGGTCAGGCCGAATCAAATTTTTAAATCTTAAAACTATAGGCTATTTTCACCCTGGCTGGATAGCTCAATTGGGTAGAGCATCATTCCTGAATGAAGCACAGAGGTGGCCAGTTCGATCCCCAGTCAGGGCACATACAAAAATGGATGTTCCTGTGTCTCTCTTTCTCTCCCTTCCTCTTTTGCTAAAATCAATAAACTTTTTTATTTAAAACAACAACAACCACCAAGGGCTATTTTAGCTATCTCAAATGGAGATGATCACATTAAGGAAGTGATGGGTCCCCATTTTTGATATTCTGTCTCACTATCTCTAACCCCCTAGGAATTTTACAAGAGGAATATGCTTCATCAGTGTAGCTCATTCCTAGGCAACCCTGCAGAATCTCTGTTCTAGAGTCACTTGCATGACTTGGGCTTTACGAATACTGGGGAGACTAGACCATGATATTTTCCAGGGAGGAGTCCCAGAGAAAATGCTCCTCAGCCACACATTTGCAAAAGTTGGTCAACAGGAAAATCTAAGAGGCGGAGGCTTCAGTCAACTCTAAGCAAACTGATGTTCTTAATTCATTCAAAGTGCATGTCTTAGTGAACCATCTGTTTTAGATGGTCTTTGGTTACAAACTCAAGCTGGGATTTTCCTGGTTCCAAAGAACATTTTGTCTTGTCTGAAACTCATCACGTTCAGAACCATATCATCACCTTCCTGGAATACTCAAATCAGAGAATTCTCAAATCTCTAAAGAGATGTTTATATACTCTAACTTAAGACATATTGAATTTATCCCTGGCTGGGTAGCTCAGTTGGTTAGAATGGCATCCTGAGGCTAGAATGGCATATGCCAAGGCTGCGGGTTCAATCCCTTGTCAAGGTGCATATAAAAATCAACTAATGAATGCATAAATAAGTGGAACAATAAATTGATGTTTCTCTCTCTCTCTCCCACCAAAATATGTAATATATATATATTATTTAAATTATATATATATTTAAATTATATATATATATAATTTAAAGAATGGACCACTACTCACTCTTGGAGGACTTGTGGACCCTCAAAATATGTCTGTTTCCTCCGTGGTTCCAGGGACTCCATTTTGAGAAGCACTGGGGAGGAGATTGCCTTCACCTGACTGTTGACTCATGGACACGGCTGGATTACCAGTTTTTTTCGCATTTGTGTTGAGGACATGCCCCAAATGTTGTTAGTCTTCTACTGAGAACAATACCTGGTGGATTTAAATGTAAGTAAAACAAACACATTTTTGTTTGTTAAAAAAAAACACCCAAAAATGACAGTGGAAATAACTGAAGCAGAGAAATCATGTTGGGAAGTGCTTGACATCATTACCTAGTTCAAGCTTTGCTCAGCTAATCTCTGGTTTGATGAGGGGAGTGTTTTCCCTCAGGACTCTAGGGAGGAGAGACCAGGAGGGCACAAATGAGAATAATTGGGTGAAGCAATATAAATAATGGGTGTGTGTTACAATGGTCATCATAGTAATCGAAGAGATTTTATTGTTAACAGAGGCCAGAGTACATTGAAGCTACTGATTAGTCATCAGGTTGTTTTCTTTTTAATTGTTCTTGTCAGCTAGTTGCTCTCTGCTCAAAATGCAGAAGTGAACTTCAGCACTTATATATTACAGGGTGGTGACAGCAATCCATTCATTAAAGGCAACTCTCATGATTTGGGAAAGTTTTAAATTCATGAACTTGCAGAATGAAAGACTCCAAGCCTGACCAGGTGATGGCGCAGTGGATGGAGCATTGGACTGGGATGCAGAGGACCCGGGTTCGAGACCCCGTGGTCGCCAGCATGAGTGCAGGCTCATCTGGTTTGAGGAAAAGCCCACCAGCTTGAACCCAAGGTCGCTGGCTCCAGCAAGGGGTTACTCGGTCTGCTGAAGGCCCGTGGTCAAGGCACATGTGAGAGAGCAATCAATGAACAACTAAAGTGTTGCAACGCGCAATGAAAAACTGATGATTGATGCTTCTCATCTCTCTCCATTCCTGTCTGTCTGTCCCTGTCTATCCCTCTCTCTGACTCACTCTCCGTCTCTGTAAAAAAATAAATAAATAAATAAAAAATTTAAAAAAGATATACCTTAAAAAAAAAAAAAAGAAAGACTCCAAGACTAATCCTGGGATAAGTTTAACTGTTCTCTTTAATTATTAATTTACTTATTTTTATTCTGCTTTAGTGAAGAGAAGATATATCTTGAAATACTATTTAAAATCTCAGTTTTCACTTATTACCACATGTCCTAATATATGTCAGAGTTGCATTTAGTTTTTACAATTTTTTATTTTTAAAAAGTTTTTATTTTCCTTGAAATGTGAATACTTTAAGGGCAGAAAATCAATCGCTATGACGGTTTTCAATCATGAGTGAATTTTGGTGTGCGATTGATTATACCATTAGACAATTATAAATCATTAAATCATGCCTGAAATCACCAAACACCAAGACCGTGTGTGTGTGTGTGTGTGTGTGTGTATGTCAATTTAAATGATCTGTTAAAGGATTTAGTGGTTATTATAATAATGTAAAGATTCTCTCAAAACTAGAGAAATATTTTGGGAAGATTTGTAAGTTATGTAATATTAGATCCCCATTACCGGGAATAAAGTGATTAAAACAGCCTGAGGAAGACCCTCCTTAAGTGAGTAGTTTCTTTTTCTTTCTTTCTTTTCTTTATAAAGAACTTCTAAAAAAAAAATTGATTGATTGATTTTAGAGAGAAAAGAAAGGAAGAGAAAGACAGGAACATCAATCCATCCTGTATGTGCCAAGGATTGAACTGGCAACTTCTGTGCTTCAGGACAATTCTCTAACCAACCGAGCTATCCCACCATGGCTATATATTTATTTATTTATTATTGATTAATTTTTAGAGAGAGAGAGGAAGAAAAAGAGAGAGAGAAATATTGATTTGTTGTTCCACTTATTTACGCACTCATTGGTTGATTTTTGAATGTGCCCTGATGGGGGATCAAACATACAACCTTGATGTGTAGGCATGACACTCCATCTGGCCAGGCCAGTGAGTGGTTTCTTAATGAAAATTTTTGCCAACATTTTTATTATTTCCAGTTGATTCCCTTTTGTCATCATTTCTCTTTCCCTAGAGGTGCCAAACTCGATGGTAGGCTCTTGTGTCTTAGTATTGTCCTAGGGATTCAGGGCACTTGGCCAGCAAACTCCTCTAATCTTTTTTTTAATTTTTTTTGTATTTTTATGAAGCTGGAAACGGGGAGAGACAGTCAGACAGACTCCTGCATACGCCGGACTGGGATCCACCCAGCATGCCCACTAGGGGTGACGCTCTGCCCACCAGGGGGCGATGCTCTGCCCCTCCGGGGTGTCGCTCCGTTGTGACCAGAGCCACTCTAGCGCCTGGGGCAGAGGCCAAGGAGCCATCCCCAGTGCCCGGGCCATCCCTGCTCCAATGGAGCCTCGGCTGCGGGAGGGGAAGAGAGAGACAGAGAGGAAGGAGAGGGGGAGGGATGGAGAAGCAGATGGGCGCTTCTCCTGTGTGCCCTGGCCGGGAATCGAACCCGGGACCTCCGCACGCCAGGCCGACGCTCCACCACTGAGCCAACCGGCCAGGGCCTCCTCTAATCTTTTCAACAAAAATTAAAAAATAAAAGGAAGGAAGGAAAGAAGGAAGAAGAGAAAAGAAAAAAATGAAAACTTACTTCTTCATAAAATCCAGTTCTTAGGAATACTGAGAATCTAAAGCTTTGGTACTGATGGGGTAATAGAATTCCTGATAGAAGAAATTCTCACTAACCAGGGCTAGTTGAAGTTTATCTACATTCAAATTAAAACATACTGAGAGTCTGGGGACGTAATAAAAATGAACAAGTAAATAGGGATTCAGAAAAATTTTGGTAAGTACTTAAGTACAAAGTACATGTTATTTTTCTATCAACTCTATTTTACTATAAAAAATACACCAAGGCCCTAGCTGGTGGCTCAGTGGGTAGAGTGCCAGCCCAGCATACGGATGTCTGAGGTTTGATTCCCAGTCAGAGCATACAGGAGAAGTGGCTATTTCTCCCCCACCCTTCTCTCCTTCCACTCCTGCAGCCAGTGACTTGAGTGGTTTGAGCATGGCCCAGGGTACTGAGGATAGCTCTATCAGAGCGTGACAGCCTCACACACTAAAAATAGCTTGGTACTGGGTCATCAGCCCCAAATGGGGTGGCCAGGTAGATCCCAGTTGGGGCACATGCAGGAGTCTGCCTTCTTGCATCTAAAGAAAGAAAGAGAAAGAAAGAAAGAAAGAAAGAAAGAAAGAAAGAAAGAAAGAAAGAAAGAAAGAAAGAAAGAAAGAAAGAAAGAAAGAAAGAAAGAAAGAAGGAAAGAAGGAAGGAAGGAAAGAAAGAAGGAAGGAAAGAAAGAAGGAAAGAAAGAAAGAAAGG
Source organism: Saccopteryx leptura (assembly GCF_036850995.1). Lineage (NCBI taxonomy): Eukaryota > Metazoa > Chordata > Mammalia > Chiroptera > Emballonuridae > Saccopteryx > Saccopteryx leptura. Next base: position 64,843,599 of record NC_089507.1, read on the forward strand.
GATAGGGCACATGCAGGAGTCTGCCTTCTCGCATCTAAAGAAAGAAAGAGAAGAAAGAAAAAAAGAAAGAAAGAAAGAAAGAAAGAAAGAAAGAAAGAAAGAAAGAAAGAAAGAAAGAAAGAAAGAAGGAAAGAAAGAAAGGGATAAATGCCATGGTGATGACAAAAGACCTCAAGAGGAATGGAGATGGAGTACAATGGAGAGGTCATGTCCTGTAGGAATGTGAGTTCAGGGCTGCCTGATTACAAGAGAATCCAGAAATTCTAATTTTAGTGTGAATATTTTAATATGTGGGCAATCTATTCAAGATTTCTAAAAAATATTGTATGGGTCCTTATAAAGACCCTCTCATTTCTGACTGCTGATTTACATATGATCAGTGAATAAATAAATTGGGAAGAGGAAAGTGTAGGCTTTTTGGTCAGAGGCTGCCCTTCCCCCTGTGTACACTTTTCTTGAAGATGCATCCTTGCCCTTACGGGACAGTCTGTTCAATTCCGCAAGTGTGCATTGAATATATCACTATATCGTAACAGTTCTCCTGGTGATGAAAAATTTTCACTATTAGTTCTCACTTCTACTTTTGGGAATTTCATAGAGTAAGTTCAGTTATCTGGTCTGTTGGTCAAATAAATTTGTAAATATGATGTATATGTTTGCTCACCTATAGTTTGCATTGGGTGTGGGAGATAGGCTGTAAACTGGCAAAGTCCTTATAGACTAAGGCTTAGTTTTAAGACTAAGCCTTTTCCACCCTTTTAATACTAAGATCTTTTCAACATCCTTCTAATACTAAAATCTTCTCAAAACTAAGCTTTTCCCCACACCCTTGACTGTTGCATGATGGGGGGTGGTGCACTCTTAGGAGGAATCCCATTTATGCCTCAGATAAGTGGCTTTGTATCAGAGATGTCCTTATTTGTGTATTGGTTTAAGGGCTTTAATTTCTACACTATAAAATAAAGCAGACCACAGCCTTTCTTGCTCTGTTCCTGCAATCAGCATTGCAGATGCCTCCTGGATCCCTTGCCCTCCATGAGAAAAGCAGGTTTTCTGCTTTTCCCTTGCCTATTCTTGTGGCTTGCCTGTCTTGGTGAGATACCAAATAAACAGAATGGCCCACCATCCTCCAACTCCACTGTTTCTTTACAGTCTGCCTGAATTCAATGAGAACCTGCATGTGAATAGCCATGGTGGCAGCCCCTGGCCATACATGGTCCTATGACAGACTGTAGATGAAAATCTGTGGGGTCACATCTTACATACAACAGGATCTGAGCCCATCCAGAAAGAAAAACTTGGGTATGTCAACATCTTTCTTTTTTTTTTTTTAGGAAGAGGCCATAGTCACATAATTTTTTTTTTTTTTAATTTTTTTATTTTCACAGAGACAGAGATAGATAGGGACAGACAGACAGGGACAGAGAGAGATGAGAAGCATCAATCATCAGTTTTTCGTCGACACTTTAGTTGTTCATTGATTGCTTTCTCATATGTACCTTGACCATGGGCCTTCAGCAGACCGAGTAACCTCTTGCTCAAATCAGCGACCTTGAGTCCAAGCTGATGAGCTTTGCCTAAACCAGATGAGCTTGCGCTCAAGCTGGCGACCTCGAGGTATCAAACCTGGGTCCTCTGCATCCCAGTCCTACGCCCCATCCACTGCGTCACTGCCTGGTCAGGCTCAATATCATTCTTAAAAAGCTCCCTCGTAACTTTCCATCAGGGAAACCAATAGACTACCTCTTACTTACCTTATCAATTTTTCCTCCAGTATTGGAATAGATTTATTGCTTCTTGAACTGAGCACAGGTGATACAGTTGCTTGACTTTAAAGGTTAAACAGTTTGAAAATATGCACTCTAGCTTTAAACACTAGCATCACACTCAGCAGGGGATATATTCACACCTTGAAAGATCTCCCCTGTCCTCCCAAGAACTGCGATGTCTCAAGAAAAAGCAGATTTGCCTGACCAGGCGGTGCAGTGGATAGAACGTTAGACTGGGATATGGAAGACCCAGATTTGAGACCCCGAGGTCGCCAGCTTGAGCGTGGGCTCATCTGGTTTGAGCAAAGCTCACCAGCTTGGACCCAAGGTCGCTGGCTTGAACAAGGGGTTACTTGGTCTGCTATAGTCCCACGGTCAAGGCACATATGATAAAGCAATCAATGAACAACTAAGGTGTCGCAACAAAAAACTGATGATTGATGCTTCTCATTTCTCTCCATTCCTGTCTGTCTGTCCCTATCTATCCCTCTCTCTGACTCTCTCTCTGGCTCTGTAAAAAAAAAAAGAAAAAAGAAAGAAAAAGCAGATTTATGTTCCCTATCTCAAATGCTACATGAGTAGAATGGCCACCATTTCATTTTGCTCTTTTTTATTTTCTAGTCATCTAAATTAATTCATGTAAGTTAAATGAGGGATGAGATATGAGGCAATCTACCATAAATGATGTGCCTCTCACCCTGGCTGGATAGCTCAGTAAGTTAGAGCATCTATCTGGTACTCACCAAAGTTGTAGGTTTGATCCCAGATTAGGCATATAATAACCAATGACTGTATAAAGAAGTGGAACAACAAATCAATGTTTCTCTCTCAAATCAATCAATAAAAATTAGAATAAAGAGAGAGAGAGAAGGGAAGAAAAGATGTAGGAAGAAGGCCATGTGAAGATTGAGGCAGTGAGTGGAATTATACAGGCCCAAGCCAAGGAATGCTGGGAGCAGTGGTGGGATTCAGTCAGTGTAAAGCCAGCAGGCAGGGCCGGGGCTACCATCACAGCCGCCCGGCCCATGCAGGTTCGCATTGGATTCGGACAGTTGGTAAAGAAACAACGGAGCCACAAACTGGTGGGCCATAGTCTTTAATCCTAGCTTGCACCCGGCGGGCAAGTAAAAATACACACTGGGCTCCAAAACCCAATCACATTCAGTGCTCACAAAGCCACTGACTTATCCGAGTTTCCTAGAATCAAAGGTTTCTAGCTCACCAGACTTATTCTCCTCAGTTCCCCATCTCCTTCCTTATCCCAAATACAAACTCTACACAAACTGGCATCTCACTCAGCACTCCACCATCTTGGCTGCTTCTCCTGGCCTCCTCCACGTGGCCTTTCTCTGCTCTCCTCTCCTCTCTCTTCTAATGATAATCTCAGGAACCAAGAGCCAAACTCCCGCTCCGTTCCCATTTTATAGTATAGAAATCCAAACCCTTAATCCAATATACATAATAGGGAAGTCTCTTAATACAAAGTCACTTCTCTGAGGCATGATAGGATTGTACCACCTTACACCAAAAAGGGTAGGAAAGGCTTAATCCCAAAACCAAGCCCCAGGCTACAAGGATTCTGCCTGCCTTTAGCCCACCCCAACACACATTAATATCACCTGGGCAATGGCCTCTTTAACAAAGGGAGCATAATACATTTTATCTGCCCAACAGTCAGTATGCACCAGTTTGTCAGAACCAGTACCTAATTTTTTGTTGAGTTCGGGGAACTAGTTGTTAAAATGGCACTTGTAATCAGGGTTCTCTCTAAGGTGGGCACCTGGGCAGCTGCCCAATGTGAAATCACAAATTTACATTCCTTACTCTTTTTTAATGTTCATCTGTGCAACAGTATATTCTAAGCACCCTAGTAATGTTCATTCCATCCACAGGTGAAAAAAATTTGATGGAACTATGCTTGTAATGTTTATTTATTTCATAAAACTCATTATACCTTTGATGAAATACTACATTTTAATTCCCTTGTGTTTATTACTTCAGTAAACAAACATATAACATAAAGAGAAAAAGTGTGTTGGGCAAATAAGTTTGTAAAATAGGATTTTTAGGTTTGCTCACTTATATTTTGCATTGGCCTGTGCAGCGACCTGTGTATGTAGTCTGTGAAAGGCTGCTGTGCTTGCCCTCAATTTGTGGTGGATTGCAAATTATGGATTATCTTCCTGCTTGGGAGGGGCCATTGTATTGCTAATGTTTTCTGGAGAAGGAATTTTTCCCCCATGGGTTTTGCAGGAAGAGAAGAAAGAGTGGAGATGTGGAACCGGAGCTGAGGGGCTTTGGGAGGTCTGCTGAGGCTGGTGGGGGCCTTTGATTCCAGGAGGAACCAGAGCAGATTTTCTGGGTTGTGGAACTGGAGAATATATCAGGGCTTTGGGAGCTCTGAATGAGAGGGAAGCAGTCTTCTCTGCCTGCTTGCTCATCTGCTGGTATGACACTTTAGACAACTGTCATTGAAATATCTTAAATAAGTTTTGTTTTTTGTCAGGTGTAAAGCCAGTAGCTACGGCCACCATCACAGCCGCCTGACCCGTGCAGGTTCGCATTTGATTCGGATAGATGGTAATAAAACAACAGAGCCAAAAACTGATGGGCCATCATCTTTAATCCTAGCTTGCACCCAGCGGGCAAGTAAAAACACACACTGGGCTCCAAAACCCACTCATTCAGTGCTCACAAAGCTACTGACTTATCCGAGTTACCTAGAATCAAAGGTTTCTAGCTCACCAGACTTTATTCACCTCTGTTCCCCATCTCCTTCCTTCTCCCTGCACAAACTCTGCACAAACTGGCTTCTCACTCAACACTCTGCCATCTTGGCTGCTTCTCCAGGCCTCCTCCACATGGCCTCTCTCTGCTCTCCTCTCTGCTCTCTCCTCTAATATTAATCTCAAGAACCAAGAGAGCAAGCTCCCGTTCTGCCCCCATTTTATAGTGTAGAAATCAAAATCTTTAATCCAATATACAAAATAGGGAAGTCTCTAATACAAAGTCACTTATCTGGGGCATGATGGGATTGTACCACCCCACATCAAAAAGGGTGGGAGCCTGACCTGTGGTGGCACAGTGGATAAAGCGTCGACCTGGAAATGCTGAGGTTGCCGGTTCGAAACCCTGGGCTTGCCTGGTCAAGGTACATATGGGAGTTGATGCTTCCTGCTCCTCCTCCTCCTTCTCTCTCTCTGTCTCTCTCTCTTTTCTCTCTCTCTCCTTTCTAAAAAATTAAAATTAAATTAAAAGAAAAAAGGGTGGGAAAGGCTTAGTCCTAAAACCAAGCCCCAGGCTACAAGGATCCTGCCTGCCTACAGCCCGCCCCCAACACACATTAATATCACCTGTGCGACAGGCCTCCATGTGGGCAGCACCATCTTTAACAAAGTGAGCATAATATATTTTATCTGCCCAACACTGATACAAAGTCACTTATCTGAGGCATAATGGGATTCCTCATAAGAGTGCACCACCCCACATCATGCAACAGTCAAGGGTGTGGGGAAAAGCTTAGTCTTAAAACTAAGCCTTAGGCTATAATGACCCTGCCTGCTTATAGCCTGTCCCCCACACCCAATGCAAACTATAAGCGAGCAAACATATATATCATATTTACAAACTTATTTGAACAACATCAGGTATTATTTAATATTTTTTCATTAATATTTTAAAATTCTTATTGAAAGGCAGCAACTGTGGGCTGAACCAAAAACAGAGGTTAATGTGTTCCAGAAGGAAATTTATTTTAAAAAACCCTGGATGCAGATGAGCTGAGACCAGTAAAGGGTGTCAGCCCCAAGGGAGGGATGGGGCAGGGGTTACAGATATTGATTGACTTACGACCTATGCAACTTACGACCATTAGACTTTAGGACCACAATTGCTAGCCATGACTGCTCCGCGTCTGGCAGCACAAGCGTTGCCCAGCTGGGTGTACGACAGTGCAGACCAGCTTCCGGCAGCACTACCATCTCCGTGTGCACCATTTCAACTGTTATCACAGACTCGGTACAGCAACTTGTGTTTTGTGTCTTGATATTTTTTTATCAAATTTTATCATAATTTTCTTTCATTATTGTTATATATCATAATTTTCTTTGTTCATTTTATGCCATTTGTACCATCTCTACACCATTTTGTTTCTTATTTTTACATTTGTCAGGTTTAAGTAAAACACTGCATTACCAGTACAACTGATTTAATATTTGCAAAACATACAAAATTACAAAATACAGGTGCAGACAAAAATACAAAATACAGGTGTAAAAAATATCATAGGAAACATTTTCCCAATTGCAAAACATATCAAAATATATAAACATGTATGAAACATTTTATTGGCCACTGGTGCTTGGCTGTGGATTGTTGATGCAGCCAAGCACCAGTGGTGCACTCTTATGAGGAATCCCATTATGCCTCAGATAAGTGACTTTGTATCAGTGTTGGGCAGATAAAATATATTATGCTCACTTTGTTAAAGATGGTGCTGCCCACATGGAGGCCTGTCGCACAGGTGATATTAATGTGTGTTGGGGGCGGGCTGTAGGCAGGCAGGATCCTTGTAGCCTGGGGCTTGGTTTTAGGACTAAGCCTTTCCCACCCTTTTTTCTTTTAATTTAATTTTAATTTTTTAGAAAGGAGAGAGAGAGAAAAGAGAGAGAGACAGAGAGAAAGAAGGAGGAGGAGGAGCAGGAAGCATCAACTCCCATATGTACCTTGACCAGGCAAGCCCAGGGTTTCGAACCGGCAACCTCAGCATTTCCAGGTCGACGCTTTATCCACTGTGCCACCACAGGTCAGGCTCCCACCCTTTTTGATGTGGGGTGGTACAATCCCATCATGCCCCAGATAAGTGACTTTGTATTAGAGACTTCCCTATTTGTATATTGGATTAAAGGTTTTGATTTCTACACTATAAAATGGGGGCAGAACGGGAGCTTGCTCTCTTGGTTCCTGAGATTAATATGTCTACCAAGAGGAAATTATCTTTGTCTACGCCTCAGCCTGCCAAGCAGGAAAGAAAGGCCATCGATCTCGACACGAAAATGAGCGCAGGCTCATTCAACTTGAGCATGGGTTCACCAGCTTGAGTGCAGGGGTGCTGGCTTGAGCATGGAATCATAGACACGACCCCATGGTCGCTGGTTTGAGCCCAAGGTCACTGGCTTGAGCAAGGGGCCACTCGCTCTGCTGTAACCCCCTGGTCAAGGCACATATGGGAAAGCAATCAATGAACAAATACGAAGGAGGAAAGAAAGTGAATGTGATTGCACATGTTCATGAAAAAACCAACTCCAGGGGTGGGGGGTTGGGGGGAGGGGGGATGGGGCGAGGAAGAAGAGAGGGGTGGGGGGAGGGGAGGGGCACAAAGAAAACCAGATAGAAGGTGACAGAAGACAATTTGGGAGGGGCATACAGCACAATCAAATGTCAAAATAATCTGGAGATGTTTTCTCTCAACATATGTACCCTGATATATCAATGTCACTGCATTAAATTTAATAAATAAATAATAAAAAAACCCCAAAAAACCCCAACTCCGGTAACCCCAACTGCTGCCTCAGATGATGACATCAACAATCCACAGCCAAGCACCAGTGGCCAATAAAATGTTTCATACATGTTTATATATTTTGATATGTTTTGCAATTGGGAAAATGTTTCCTATGATATTTTTTACACCTGTATTTTGTATTTTTGTCTGCACTGTATTTTGTAATTTTGTTTGTTTTGCAAATATTAAACCAGTTGTACTGGTAATGCAGTGTTTTACTTAAACCTGACAAATGTAAAAATAAGAAACAAAATGGTGTAGAGATGGTACAAATGGCATAAAATGAACAAAGAAAATTATGATATATAACAATAATGAAAGAAAATTATGATAAAATATGACTTAAAGATTTTTTTTTCTTTTTTTGTATTTCTCTGAAGTTGGAAACAGGGAGGCAGTCAGACTCCCGCATGCGCCTGACCGGGATCCACCCGGCACGCCCACCAGGGGGCAATGCTCTGCCTATCTTGGGGCGTCGCTCTGCCGCAATCAGAGCCATTCTAGCACCTGAGGCAGAGGCCACAGAGCCATCCTCAGCGTCGGGCAATCGCTGCTTCAATGGAGCCTTGGCTGTGGGAGGGGAAGAGAGAGACAGAGAGGAAGGAGAAGCAGATGGGTGCTTACTCCTGTGTGCCCTGGCCGGGAATCGAACCCGGGACTCCTGCATGCCAGGCCGACACTTGACCACTGAGCCAACCAGCTAGGGCCTGACTTAAAGATTTTTATAACATCATTTCACAGTACTGTACATATAGCCTACTCAACTTACGACCAAATCATGTTATGATCGGTCTGTCAGAACCAATCATGGTTGTAAGTTGAACACTAGCTGTATATGGATTGGTCAAAGGGCCTTGGGCAAAGGTGGCTGCAAAATCTCTTCTTTTGTTCATGGTTGGGAGTGGAGCCACAGCTCCTCAAAATTGGACGCACCCTAATCCAATCATCTTTAGGCTTGCATTGTTCTTAAGAAAGATGGTGGCTGAATAGCCAATTATCTCACTTATAACATAGTCTAGTTTTGTGTGCCTCCTTTTTTTTTTTTTTTTTACAGAGACAGAGAGAGAGTCAGAGAGAGGAATAGACAGGGACAGACAGACAGGAACGGAGAGATGAGAAGCATCAATCATTAGTTTTTTGTTGCGCGTTGCGACACCTTAGTTGTTCATTGATTGCTTTCTCATACGTGCCTTGACCGCGGGCCTTCAGCAGACGGAGTAACCCCTTGTTGGAGCCAGTGACCTGAGGTCCAAGCTGGTGAGCTTTTGCTCAAACCAGATGAGCCCACGCTCAAGCTGGCGACCTCGGGGTCTCAAACCTGGGTCTTCCACATCCCAGTCCAACGCTCTATCCACTGCGCCATCGCCTGGTCAGGCAGGATTGAATCTTTATGGGCATTTTATTCAGATGGCCAGCAATCTGGGGGGATGGGGGTTACATTCCAAAATTGTCTCAATCTCCTATCCCCAGCCTTTTTTTTTTTTTTTAATTTTATTTATTTATTTTTTGCAGAGACAGAGAGTGGGTCAGAGAGAGGGATAGACAGGGACAGACAAACAGGAGCTGAGAGAGATGAGAAGCATCAATCATTAGTTTTTCATTTCGCGTTGCAACACCTTAGTTGTTCATTGACTGCCTTCGCATATGTGCCTTGACCGTGGGCCTTCAGCAGACTGAGTAACGCCTTGCTGGAGCCAGAGACCTTGGGTTCAAGCTGGTGGGCTTTTCTATTTTTTTTTCCTGAAGCTGCAAACGGGGAGAGACAGTCACACAGACTCCTGCATGCGCCTGACCAGGATCCACCCGGCACGCCCACCAGGGGGCGATGCTCTGCCCACCAGGGGGCGATGCTCTGCCCCTCCGGGGTGTTGCTCTGCCGCCACTCTAGCGCCTGGGGCAGAGGCCAAGGAACCATCCCCAGCGCCTGGGCCATCTTTGCTCCAATGGAGCCTTGGCTGCGGGAGGGGAAGAGAGAGACAGAGAGGAAGGGGGGGGGGTGGAGAAGCAAAGGGGCGCTTTTCCTATGTGCCCTGGCCGGGAATCGAACCAGGGTCCCCCGCACGCCAGGCCGACGCTCTACCACTGAGCCAACCGGCCAGGGCCAGTCCCAGCCTTTTTATAGGGGAAGAAAAGTGTAAGTAATAGTGTTGGAATTTCAAGGGAGAGTTAATCAGATCACAAAGTTAATTGGATCAAAGTTGTAAGGGATTTTTCCCCGCCGAGGAAGAAGGAAGGGGCTGGAACCACGAAGTGTGGAATAATAAAAAAGCTTTATTTTGTACAGCGCTTCCTGCCCAAAGAGGTTCTCTGGTCCTGGGGACAGAGGCCAGAGAAGTTGCATGGGGTGACCCGTGGGGGATATTTAAAGGGTCTCTAGGGTGGTATAGCTAATATGACATGGTGAAATCTCACTGGCTGATGGACAGTCACTTTTTTCCAAAGGATTCCTGGGAAGTTTCTTTTGGCGCATATGGATGTGGGTGGTTCTACCCAAGTTCTCGGGGTCTGGTGTTTCATGTGACATTTCCCCTTGCCCACCACCCTACAACAGTCAGTTAATTGCATCATAAAGTTAATTGGACTAAAGTTGGTCTATCCTTGGAGCACAAAGGCTTTGCTTGCAGTTCATTGGGGCACAAAGGTGGGTGCTCGCAGCTCTCCTGGGGCACAAAAGTGTATTACTTGCAGTCCCCTGGGACAAAGGGTGGAGCACTTGCACATCTTCTTAAGTCCTGTAGGTCTGTTCAGGTATCCTGGTTTCTGGAACAAAGCTTTTACTTGCATTAACTATATGTCCACTGGCAACAACCAAAGCTACCCTTACTCAAGCTAAAATTTTAACTCTTGAATGCACCCTATTAGTTGGAGATTGTGAGTATTCATCACCTGTGTATGGATGGGCAGGAAGAGGCTGCCCTTAAAGGAGGTTGCCTGTACTGGGACTTCTTTGGGTGATGAATATAAAATCATTCAGCATTCCTTAGGAGATAAAAGGAGGGCTTGAACTATAGTGTTAAACCAGTCAGTATAATTGTTGAGGTTTTGCACTAAATCTGTTTTCAGCAAGGACTTTGGAAACATTCTGGCAATTGTGTTGTCCTTGTTTTTGTAAACTGGCAGACCATACAGAGATTTCTTTTTTTTTTTTTTTTTTTGTATTTTTCTTAAGTTGGAAACGGGGAAGCAGACAGACTCCCGCATGCACCAGACCGGGATCCATCCGGGGCACGCCCACCAGGGGCGATGCTCTGCCCATCTGGGGCATCGCTCTGTTGCAGCCAGAGCCATTCTAGCGCCTGAGGCAGAGGCCACGGAGCCATCCTCAGCGGCCGGGCCAACTTTGCTCCAATGGAGCCTTGGCTGCGGGAGGGGAAGAGAGAGACAGAGAGGAAGGAGAGAGGGAGGGGTGGAGAAGCTGATGGGTGCTTCTCCTGTGTGCCCTGGCCGGGAATCGAACCTGGGACTCCTGCACACCAGGCCGACGCTCTACCACTGAGCCAACTGGCCAGGGCCCCATACAGAGATTTAATTTTAAGAAACCAAGCCCTTGAAATTCTTCATTCATAATTTGGATTTTATGACCAAGTTGCTATTTTTCCCCTTCTCAGTAGGAGAGGGAGTTTGCGATTCCTACCGGGAGGGAGGTGCAGAGGGCAAACTTTTATTATACATTCTTTGCTGTTGGGTTTCTCTCCTCCCTTCTGCTTCCCACTTCCTCCACACCCTGGGCTGGGCCGCTTACCTTGCAGTATTTGCTATCAACAATTTCCTTTCAGTTTGGTGGCCTTCCCAAGGAGCTTTTGGTCCCATTTAGTGACAATTGGGAAAACCTGGGCAGCTAATTTTCTTATCTACTGCAGTCCCAGAATTCCGATTCTCTTGGTAATCCCTTCTCTGTGAGCCTTGAACTGCAGTGAAGTAAATTCCCATATAGGGTTTTGTCCTTCAGTGCTCAGAGGCAGCAGTGCGCGGATAATATTCCGGAGGCGCTGTCAGGTTGGTGAAGGTTTGCGAGGGCCTGCCGTTTCCTGCAGCTTCAGTGCAGGCTATGCGTGTTGGGTGAACGACAGGGGAACCTGTGGTTGGATTCTCACCCGTGGAAGAGAGCGACCTTCAGCCGAAGGATGAGTGTGCCAGGGAGACCGCGGCTGAGTAGCGTAGGCGACTCAAGGAGAGAGCTTCTCACCCCGCCCGGGTTAGCTTCGCTCCGCAGCGGAGGGAGGGGGCAGTGTGGGCGACCTGGGAGCGCCGTAAACGGCAGCTGGGCAGCGCTCTGTGCCCAGAGTGCTCGCAAGAGGTCGTTTTACACCCATACAAACAACCTTTTCAAGCGTCCCGGGCACGTCAGTAGTTCGTTTTGGGAGGGTGAAGTAAATGCTAACATTTTGTAGATGAAAACTGCTCTCTAAGGGACTCTCGCTGCGAGTGGTGGGGGAGGCGGGGCAAGGAGACCAGCAGAGGACGCCCAGCGGCTGCGGAGCTCTAGGTGCAAGCCCAGCCTGGAGACTCCGGGTTGGGTGGCGGAGGAGGTGGGGCCTGGGCGGCGCGCTGAAATAGGGTGCAGTGTGCTCGAGCGCCGCCAGCCACCGGCACAGCCCTCGGCCCCGCGCCAACTCCGCCGACGGCCCGTGTGCGGTCGTGCCGCGCGCCCGCAGGGATCCTTACCCCTGAGGGGCCTGCGTGAGTCACCGCTGAGCTGTCGCGATCGTCACCCAGAGAAAGTCAGGCCCAGGGTGGGGCGCGTCCCGGGCGCCGCAGTGTTACCCGGCTCGCATCTTCTGGCTGGTGCTACCCGCTCTGCCGGCGCTGCGGGGGCTTCAGCGCCGGTCTGGGCCTCCGGCGCGGAGAGAGTTAATCGGCGGGCGCGAGGAGGAGCCCGAGAAGGAAGGAAGGAAATTGGCATCGTTCTGAAAGTTTTTCCTTCCTCTCTTTTTTCCCCTGCAGAGGTGAGTGCCGGGAGGCGGCGGCACTGATTTCTCCCGAGCCGGGGCACGCGCTTCTGCTCCCGGAGCTGCCGCCCGACTGTTTGAGGACAGGGAGTGCTGTCGCGCTTGGACCTCCTCCGGGACTCCTTCCGAAAGGGTGCGCTGAGCCATGGAGGGCGCAGAGCTGGTCGGGAAGATCCTTTCCACCTGGCTGACGCTGGTGCTCGGCTTCATCCTCCTGCCTTCGGCCTTCGGGGTGTCTTTGGGCATCTCCGAGATCTACATGAAGATCCTGGTGAAAACTTTAGAGGTGAGTGCCTGCAGGGAGGCGGCGTACCCGCACTTCAGAGGGCTTGAGGGAGAGCCCAGTGGAGGGCGGACCAGTCTGAAGGTCAGTGGGCTGCAAAGGTGTGCGTTCCGGGGTATCCTCCGCAGTAGCGCGAAGACAGCTTCTGCAGAGCTGGAGAGATCCGGGCCAGGACCACCGACCACCCTATTGTTCGTCTTCCTGAAGGCAAAACTACCCCATCCCCCTGTTCTGTTACTAATTTTACTGACTAGATTAACAGCGAGGCCGCCTTTTTTATCATTGGATTTTTTTTTACCGCTCATGCAGTACAGCCGGTACTGGACTCTCCGAAGAGTTTACAGCCCCGGGTTTAGAGGTCCTTTCATGTACTAAGGCATCATTTTTATGCTCAAGATAAGAAACCAATTGCTGAATGTTAGAAAAAAAAATCTGATTATATTTTAATGAAGTCATGGAAATTTTATCTAATCGATGGCACTTGAAATGTCGTTGAAAATGTGTCTTCTTAACATCAGCTCTGCCTACACTCCTCTTTCCAAATTCTGCAAAGAAAGGTATTGATGCAGGAAGGCCTGGTGGGGAGCTTCTTCTTACACAGGGCTTTATTAAAATACAAAGGCTTCTCACCATCTGCTCCCCAAAGCCTTGGGAGGTAGGGGGGGCAGTACTGTCCCCCCCCTTTTTTTTTTTTTTTTTTACAGGGACAGAGAGAGGGATAGACAGACAGGAACGGAGAGAGATGAGAAGCATCAATTATCAGTCTCATATGTGCCTTGACCCCGGGGCTTCAGCAGACCGAATAACCCCCTGCTCGAGCCAGCGACCTTGGGTCCAAGCTGGTGAGCTTTTTTTTTTTTTTTTTTTTTTTTGCTCAAGCCAATGAGCCCGAGCTCAAGCTGGCCTCGGGGTCTTGAACCTGGGTCCTTCTGCATCACAGTCCGACGCTCTATCCACTGCGCCACCACCTGGTCTGGCACTGTCCCCCTTTTGTACGGACAAGGAAATTGAGACTCCAAGTTCAGTGGTTTGCTTGAAGGAAGTGGTCTTAACTGAGGAGAGGGTGTATTTGCCTAGTGGTCAGGAGTACAAACAATGGGCACAGATTTGCTTAGAATTAACACCAAAATCTAAGCTTGGCTTCTCAATATGTGACCTTAGGGAAGTCGCCTACATCTTGTGTCTCATTTTTCTCATCTGTTAAGTATGAGTAACAATAACATTTCCATAGGTTCCCCCCCCCCCATGGGATTGTTTAAGTATGTTAAAATATGTCAAGCATTTTAGAAGGGTGCTGAGACATGTTGGGTTTTATATAAGTGTTGGCTGCTATTAAGAGAATACTAATATTATTTAGAGCAGGGGTCCCCAAACTTTTTACACAGGAGACCAGTTCACTGTCCCTCAGACCGTTGGAGGGCCAGACTATAAAAAAAACTATGAACAAATCCCTGTGCACACTGCACATATCTTATTTTAAATTAAAAAAACAAAACGGGAACAAATACAATATTTAAATTAAAGAACAAGTAAATTTAAATCAACAAACTGACCAGTATTTCAATGGGAACTATGCTCCTCTCACTGACCACCAATGAAAGAGGTGCCCCTTCTGGAAGTGCGGCGGGGGCCGGATAAATGGCCTCAGGGGGCCGCATGCGGCTCCTGGGCCCATAGTTTGGGGACCCCTGATTTAGAGTCTAGCATCCTCATTTCTCTAACTTCAAATGTGCGTTCTCATTTTTCTGCCCTTATTTTCTGTCTGTCCAGGACTTGATTCCTCCCTCAGCCTGCAGGGTGGCTTGCATATATATATCCAACTCGCTAACCTCAGACCTGGAGATGACCTGCTAATCTTCCACCTCCTAATCTCCTGCAAAGCTCTTCTGCCTGCTGATAATCTCCTGTTTTACTACAGATTATTGTGGCTATTTTTCTGTCAGGTCTTTGAAGTTATATTTGATTCTTCATCCTCAGGCCTCACGTTTTGAAAATTCTGTTGTTTCTACTTGGGAGATATTTTGCAGTTTGAACCCTTCTTACTGACTTCACACTGAACATGGTCACACTATCTGAACATTTTATTTTAGCTGTCTCTTACTGTTAGACTTCTTCAGAATATTCTCATAGCACATTATTCTCTTCAGCTGGTGTTCACTCTTTGTCAGAACTCTGAATTGATTGAACTATTCTCCCATACAGCAAGGTCTTTTGGAATTCATACCCCAAGCAAGGATGGAATGGAGGTAAATTGCACAGACTTGCTTTCAGGAGCTGACTCCTGTATTTCCTGCTTTAGTAATTCAAGGCACAGCTAAAGATGTGTCCAGGAGAGAGGCCAGCCAGGATCTGGTCTTCAGTTTGACAGGGCCTGAGTTTTCATTTTTGTCCATCTAGACTTGAAGAGACTTTCAGAGACATGGCCATTGTTAATCATACTTTCCAGAAGACAAATTATCGAATTATACTGGGAGATATACCGCTTAGCTTGGAAAGCAGGTAGTGATGGCATAAGGCACCATCCTCTTTGCCAAGACTAAGTTATTACATCAGAGACATCCTTGGCATATATGAAATTAGTATGGGGATTCATTTTGTGAGCCAACTCTGACTTGTCGGTTGTAGCTGGCTGGAGTGCCTGTGTTTGGGAAGAAGCTGAACTCATCAGGAGAGAGTTGTGATCCTACGGTGATATCTGCTTTTGGCACAGAAGAAGAAGAAAATGGCAACCCAGGTCTTTTAATCCTTCCACTAGAACAGCAGTAGGTGTTTCCAAGACATTTCTGTTAGGCAGAAGTTAGTACAGTGGATTGTTGTTGTTGTTTTTTAACTATAGAGATAGTTCCTTTAAAAATTGTGCTGGTTGTTTAGTATTAGAACATCTTTAATTTTAGACAAATACCCTGCCTTTTTGGAAATTCCAGTGTAGGCCCAGCCCGTCTTTTTACTCATTATTCCTTAGTATGTTCTCAACTTATTTGGTAGTTTCTTTTGCATTCCAACCTGAAGAACATTCTATGGGCTCTTTGATTGGAATTAGAAATTTCTCACATTTCTCTGGTTGTAATCTACATACCATCTAAATGGTCATTTAGTCTTGTACACTATGTGTTTACTTTTATAAGTTTTATTGACAGTGGGTGGTATTTTCATCACCATAAACTCAAGTTTTGGGCTTTGAAATATGTGTGGGGTGCCTTCTAAACAGTTGATGGTGGACATTGCTATTTGTCAGATAACTGACCCAGCTATATGCTCTTCTCTGACTCCTTAGCTACTCATTATTTCAGGTAATAATTATTTATGAGCACCTACTGTGTGCTGCCTGCTGCATTGCTGAATATTTCTAGGTGTGTGCAGAAGCCCCTGGTATGGCAAGCTACTTGAAGACAAGGTTTGAATTCTTAAAATAAGTGTAGTGATTCTCTAAACTAGTGATTTTCAAGAGCTATATACTAATTTCTAAAGAATATTATAATTCTAGTGGGAAAATTATTCTAAGAATGCAAAGTATGAAAACTAAAACTTTTGACTGAGGGATGTGTAGAGAGTGATCTATCCGGATGGTGGGGTGTATGTATCTGAATCTCTAGGAGGATATGCGTGAAGTTTTTATGTTTATCAGAAGAGCATGGGTTAAATGTTGAAAGATGCTGTTGTCAACCATGAAAGTTAGTTCATTGTAAGGTGAAAGATGAGGGTAAGCGAGGTGAAGGATGGCTATTCATTGGTCTAAGATTAGAGGGAAATAAAGAATGGGAAGTGGCCTGACCAAGCAGTGGCGCAGTGGATAGAGTGTCGGACTGGGATGCGGAGGACCCAGGTTCGAGACCCCGAGGTCGCCAGCTTGAGCATGGGCTCATCTGGTTTGAGCAAAGCTCAGCAGCTTGGACCCAAGGTTGCTGGCTCTAACAAGGGGTTACTCGGGCTGCTGTAGCCCCACGGTCAAGGCACATATGAGAAAGCAATCAATGAACAACTAAGGTGTCACAATGAAAAACTGATGATTGATGCTTCTCATCTCTCCATTCCTGTCTGTCTGTCCCTATCTATCCCTCTCTCTGATTCTCTCTCTGATTCTCTCTCTGTCTCTGAAAAAAAAAAAAAAAGAATAGGAAGAGAATACAGGATTGATGGAGAAGAAGAAGGTAAGGGAATATAATTAAATTATCTAATGTTAATGGACTAACTTTTCCCTCAGCTTCAGAGGAATAAGATGAACGAACACAAGTGCCTTCAAATTTTTGGCCTTGTAATCTTGGGCAAGTTACCTGCCATCTCAACCTCAATTTCTACATGTGTGTGTAAGATCTGGCATAGAGTTTATACAGATTTAATGAGGAGAGGTGAATAAAAGCATTGATTTTGATGCATAGTAAGTGCTCACCTCTTGGTAGAGTGTGAATTCAAAAACTCTATGGTCTTTTTGTTCCTTCTATGTGGCTAAAATTTAAATTACCTTCAGATCTTTTTTTTTTTTTTTTTTTTTTTTTTTTTTTTTTACAGAGACAGAGAGAGTGAGAGAGAGAAGGATAGACAGGGACAGACAGACAGGAACGGAGAGATGAGAAGCATCAATCATTAGTTTTTCGTTGCGCATTGCGACACCTTAGTTGTTCATTGACTGCTTTCTCATATGTGCCTTGACCGCGGGCCTTCAGCAGACTGAGTAACCCCTTGCTTGAGCCAGTGACCCTGGGTCCAAGCTTGTGAACCTTTGCTCAAACCAGATGAGCCCGCGCTCAAGCCGACGACTTCGGGGTCTTGAACCTGAGTCCTCCGCATCCCAATCCGACGCTCTATCCACTGTGCCACCGCCTGGTCAGGCTCCCTTTTAATTCTTAAATGTCTTTTTTAAATATAATAATTGAAAGTTGTAATTGTCTAGGTGACAGTGTCACATTTTCACAAGCTTTTGGCTAAGCTTTAAAAATTAGACTTAATTCCGTTTTCTTGGTGAATTGTGGTCAGCTACTTTTTTTCCCCTCAAGAGGATTTTGAAATTAAGTGGAGTGAGAACCTGCCTGAAAGTGTCTTTCAGTGTTCCTTGGTAGGGAGATATGAGATGGGGAGTAGTAACGGAGGTGGTTAGAGGCCACTACTGTGCTTGAGGGCCGTCTTGCGGTCAGAGCTACACCTTTTGTGTTCCCTTGAGGCGGATGTGTTCTGAGATACTCGTGGAAGAGATTTAGAACCTTTGTAGAGATATTTTTTCTCTGTATTTGAGGGTACAGAATGATAAAAGAGGGATAGCTATTTATTGAGATGCATGGGATGGTCTAAAAAAAGCTGATCATTTCAGTCCCTAAAGTGTGAGGTGTGGGGAGAGAGGGAGAAGCCAATATTTTTCTACTTTGGCCTATTCTTGAAGTTGTCATTGGATAGGTTATCTTTTTCAATCTTTACAGCAACACTTGTTAATTGTTCCAAGTTTAGAGATGATGAAAATGAGGCCTCCAGGTTAAAGTGTTTGCCGCAGATGATTACAGCCTGGAAGTGGTAGAATTGCATTGCCTCTGCCTGTCTGTCGGGCTGCCCTGGCGAGCATAAGCACCTTTCCACTTTCACTGGAGAGGAAGCCCAAACAAGAACACGGTTTTCCAGTATAAATCCCTTTTTGCATTAAATGACTTCCACTCCAACCTTAAAATTTGCTGATCTCGAACACTGTAACTGCATTTTGTAGGATGGACCTTTGGAGTTACCATTTTTGGAGAAGGTAATGTGTTTGGAAACTTGTCTGGTGACAGAACATGGAGTTCTTTGTAGCAAATCATGCTGTTTGAGCAATGTCCCTGTGTTGGTTAGGGCTGACATAACAAAGTACCACAGGCTGGGTGGCTTAAACAACAGAAAATTATTTCTCTACAGTTTTGAAGGCTAGAAGTCCAAGATGAAGGTGTTGGCAGGTTGGTGTCTTCTGAGGCCTGTCTTCCTGGCTTGCGCATGGCCTTTCCTCTGTGTGTGTGCATTCCTGGTATCTTACCTCTTTGTTGGTCCAAATTTCCTCTTCTCAGGAGGACACCGGGTAGATTGTGTTAGTGTTCACCCTGAGGATCTCACTTTCATGTAGTCAACTTTTTAAAGATATATCTCCAAATACAGTTATATTCTGATGTGCTGGGGGATTAGGGCTTCAACATATGAATTTGGGGGACACACAATTCAGCCCTTAATAACCACAAAATATCGATATTTTCCATCATATGAGCATGAAATAATTGTCCTACTTGAAGGTAATTACTATTTATATACAATATAAAATCAGTTGCCTACAATAAAAAAAAGAAAAACTGATCTCCAAAATTATTAATGATTGATTGTTTACAAGATTATATTTTAATCATATTTTTGGTCTACTTACAAATGATAATAGGTACCAAAACTTTAAATTAAAAACTGTAGAAATAAACCTTTATCTCTATTGAGAAAATGATGGAGGTCTAGAGTTTAAATTAGCAAGGAAGGAAAAAGGACGCAAGCAGATTAACACTGAGCCTTATTATCATTTGTGATTTGACACTTGAAGCCGGGAAGATTAGGCTTCTATTTATAGGCTGTTCTCTAAGCACAAATGATATGTTCCTACTTGGCTCTTTGGAATGTTGTGCAGGGGTCCTCACGTAGTCAGATAGATCATGCCTTATTTATGTGTTTCAAATAATTTATTCTCTTATCAGTTTATTTTCTTTATTGAATTGGTTGTTTTATCTCTGAACCTAGCAATAACTAAGATTTTTGTCTTGACATATATAGTCAATTCTTTTTCTTTTCCTTTGAGGGTGCTTAAGTTCTAATGTGTTTTATTTTGCTCTCTCCCTGCTTCCCACCCTAAATCAGTCAGTTAAGCCAGTGTTAGCTTCTGTAATTGTAATTTTCAAAAAATGTTTTAGTGGCTCTTTCTCTGAACTAGAAAAACAGTCATTGGGATTTCCTGGAATGCTGTCAACAAAGTTAACTTGGTATTTTTCTTTACACTCCTGGGTATATTCAAAAGAAAATGAGAGTTAATTTTGTTTCTGTTCTTAACTTCTCTCAAACCTTCGGTTCCTCATAATCATAACATTTTTCTTACGCATCTGAAAACATAAGTGATCATTTGGGCATATGATTTCTTTAGTTACCGACTTCACCGATTCCTGTTCACCTTTCCGGGTCTCACCCTGTCTCCTTTTCAAGCCCATCTTTGATGTGGGCAACTAGGCCTCTTTGAGTGTGTCTCACCCTTGAATGCTTAATTTGCTATGAAAGTAACAGGTTATTCTTTGAGCCCTGGGTTTTTGTTTTTTTTAAAAAAATTTTTATTTTATATATATATATATATATATATATTTTTTTTTTTTTATTTATTTATTTTTTTTACAGAGACAGAGAGTCAGAGAGAGGAATAGACAGGGACAGAGAGAGACGAGAAGCATCATCAGTTTTTCGTTGTGACACCTTAGCTGCCCGCCGATTGCTTTCTCACATGTGCCTTGACCGTGGGGCCACAGCAGACTGAGTAACCCCTTGCTCGAGCCAGCGACCTTGGGTCCAAGCTGGCGAGCTTTTTTTTTTTTTTCTCAAGCCAGATGAGCCCGCACTCAAGCTGGCGACCTTGGGGTCCTGAACCTGGGTCCTCCACATCCCAGTCCGACGCTCTATCCACTGCGCCACCGCCTGGTCAGGTTGGGCCCTGGGTTTTTACATGTGTTAATATTAGTTAATCCTCCTAGCACACCCTATGGTATAGGAAGTATTATCTTCACTTTATAGATGAAGAAACTGAGGTGTAGAGGGATTAAGTAAACCCAGGTAGTCTAGATGCCATAACCTGTGCTCTTGCCCAACATACTTCACGACCTTTTCCAGGAGTCATTTATTGGGCTAACAGGTGTGTGTGAGGGGTTTAAATGGGAGTGAACATGATCAATAACTAATATAAGAGTGTGTGTGGGACTCAGAATAGTGCTACATCAGAAGTTCACTGGGAGCTTTCTTTAATTCAGGTAGCACCAGGGTTTAATGATTCATTTCATTTTGGAATAAACATGGTTTAGTTATGCCACACTATGTCTCTGGGACAGTTTAATTGAATGCTTCTTATTTTTGTACAGTGGGCCACATTACGAATTGAAAGAGGAGCCCAGAAGGAGTTGGTTCTTAAAAACTCGGCTTCTGTTGGTGAGTCTTCCTTTTCATTATGATGGTTAAAGTTTCCAAAATATGATTATGTAAAGTATCCAACTTGCATCTACTTAATTTGAACTTGAAATATGCGTCGAGTAGTACATTCTGTAGGTTTTCAACTGTTTAGACTTCTTTTCAAAATAGCAGCTGCCTGGGTGTTGAATGAGTTGTTACTGGAAAGGAGGTAATATTTGCTGGTTTACCTGTGTGTTCTTACAGGTTATTTGTAAAGACATGCGTTTAAAGGTTGTTCATGGTTTTAAAGATGTTGTCAGTGGCTTAAAAGAAAAAAGTAACTGGACTACCTGGGAGTTAAACTCATATTTGAGGTTTTATTAACACTTTATTCTAATTTGCTGTTCTCAAAGTAATTTCTTCGGAATACTCTTTCCTACTAAAAGCTAACTGATAATACGTGAAATAAAATAACTCTCCCAGGAAACAAACTTGGGGAATCTCCATATATTAGACCTTTGTTTTGAAGGGTAGTATTTCACAGTAACAAAGGCGCAGAAAAGTTCTATTGTTAAAAAACTTGTTTAATTTTTGTTAAAAGTGAGCTAACAAATCAACTGATTTAATCAGTTTCTGCTTCTATTTGTATGTTTTGCTTTTATCCCCTCAAAAATTTCTTTTTTTTTTTTAAAGAATTTTAAGAATTGTTTAAGATAGCAGGTTCATAGGGGAATAGAATTCTATAGGAGTAGTGGCTATAACATTAGGAAGAAATGAATATCTAGATTTAGTTAAAATTTGAAGTCTTTATGCGTTCTTCAAAAATAATTGTTGAAACAATTTTGTGCCTATCTAATTTGGGATTAAGAAAGGTCAACATGGTAAATATATACTTATTTAGGAGAAATTTATCATCTAGAGTCTTGTCTAAGAGGAATTATAGAAATTTTATACTCTAGTGCATTTTTTTTATTAACAACAGAGACAGAGAGAGGGACAGACAGACAGGAAGGGAGAGAGATGAGAAGCATCAATTCTTCATTGTGGCACTTTAGTTGTTCTTGATTGCTTTCTCATATGTGCCTTGATCGGGGGGTGGGGGGTCTTCAGCCTAGCCATTGACCCCTTGCTCAAACTAGTGACCATGGGGTCATGTATAATCCCATGCTTAAGCCTGCGACCCTGCATTCAAGTTGGTGAGCCTGTGCTCAAGCTGGCAACCTTATGGTTTCTAACCTGGGTCTTCTGCATCCCAGGTTGATGCTCCATCTACTCTGCCACTGCTTGGTCAGGCTCTAGTGCATTTGAAAAAAAATAGCATATTCATCTGTGCATTTTTGTATAGTTTATTGTTATGTTCAAATGATTAGAGCAACTGATAAGAGTTTTGCGGTGTCCACTTAAACACAGAAATATACCTTTGTCTCAGATTCTGCAGATCTAATATTTTGTTTTTCTGAGTTCAGTACATTTTTTCATGTGTCCTTATGTTTTAAAGAGAGAACAAACTTTATTGCTGGTTTTCTGTTGTATCTGGTGACAATTTGGGCTTTAATTGACCTTGAGTGACTGTTTATGGGCCCCTGTATATTGGGTGGTGTTGCATGTCCCGGATTATGAATTTCAAAGGGCACAGAGTATTTTGATTTGGTAGGTTGAGAGGATTCAAAAATCACTAGGTGAGGGTGGCCAGTAGCACTGGTTGAGTTTTTTTAGCTTATATGGAAGCGAGTATTTCCACACGTTAGATTTTTATTTTGTCATGCATTTATCTTTTTTATTTTGGTCTTTGTCTTTCCTGTGACATCTCCAGGAAAGAGTAGAAGTGGAAGGGAAAGGGTGGTAGTTATTGAGTATTTGCCACCCGTAAGGGGGGATCCTAACGGGATTGTCTGGGGATCCAAAGCTGACCAAGACATGGATCCTGTGGGGAGACAGGCATCCAGCAGGCCATTGTGATAAATGCATAGGCAAAGGACAACGTGAGGTCTAATTTAGGCTCCGACATGTGCTGCTTTCCTCTCTGTCCCACCACTGTGTGTGGTCTGCCCCTCCGCTCCCATCCTGTTCAGGTAGCCTTGCTGCAGGGCGTGTGCCCTGTTAATGCAGCCTAGTGTTGGGGGTCAGCAGAGAGGTATTTCCACCCTAGATGACTGGCGGAGCGTGATGAAACACACTGAGCGCCGGCCTGGCTGCTGCAATCATCTGCCTTCGGAGCATCATGGCTCTGTAACTGCAGCCAACAACAGCACAAGGCTGGTCAAGCTGGTCAAAGTTTAGGCCGGGGTCACAGGCAGGCCAGGGCTCCCAGGAGTAAGGGAGTGATTTTGAGATGTCTGTTGGTGAGGCAGTACCGATGTTAAGTTTGTAGAGCTGAGAGGGAGAGATTAGCTAGACAGGGAAAAGAGTTATGTTGATTTTCTGCACCAACACATTCCTATGTGGCTCTTTTACTTGGTGAGGCATATTTTTGGAACCACTTTTCAAGTCGTCCCCTCTTGCATTATATTTCTTCTCTGCTTTTATTGAAGAAGCCCACTGCAAGGTAAACCTAAGGAGATATTATCTTTGTGATTAAATCATCCTCTTCTGTCTTTAGCCATATCTACTCTGTCTTGTATTTATTTATTTTTATTTTTTTTCTCTGTCTTGTATTTAAAAACTCTGTTATTGAGCTTCAGATATGATTGTAAGATCTCTTAGAAGCTCTATTATTACACCTTCCTCTTCTAGGTTTTGTTAGGGTTCAATTGGCTCCTTTAAAACTCAAATTTTCCTCACCCAACTTCCACTAAGGCAATTTCTTCAGTAAACATTTCTTTCTCCCAACCTCCCCCTCCCCTTAAGCAACTTCCCCTGCCCTGGGAAGGTTCTGAAAAATATCCTTGAGACAAGGCCATCATGAGGGACCTGAGGGTTAGGAAAGGGAGACTGTCTGTAACCAAGACAACCAACCCCGATATGCTAATCTAAGTATGTCCAAGTGCCTGCAGTAACCCCTATCTATACCCAGTGCTCTGTCCCGCACTCAGGGCTGACACCTTTTCGCTGGTCTCAGCCCATTTTCACCCAAGCACTTTTTCTTTTCTTTTGATCCATTTGTTTGTTTATTCTTGTGTATAATGTGAAGAGTTTTAAGTTTTCCCAAAAATATTGTCATTTCAACATCATTAATTTTTTTATTTTTGTATTTTTTTATTATTAATTTTAATGTTGTTACATTGATAAATCAGGGTACATATGTTCAGAGAAAACATCTCCAGATTATTTTGACATTTGATTATGCTGCATACCCCTCACCCAAAGTCAAATTGTCTTCTGTCACCTTCTCTCTGGTTTTCTTTGTGCCCCTCCCCTCCCCCAGCCCCCTCTCTGCACCCAAGCGCTTTTAAAAGAAACTTTCCTTTTGGAACACTCTGGCCCTGTGTTTTTGGTTTGTCCCCCTTGGTTTCTGCCTTTCAGGTTTAGGCTGTGTCCTCATTTTTTTTTGTTTATTTGTTTGTTTGTTTTTTAATTGATTTTAGCCAAAGAGGGAGAGAGAGAGAAAAAGAGAAAGAGAGAGAGAGAAAGAGAGATGGGAACATTGATCTGTTGTTCCTGTGTGTGCACTTACTGGGGATGGAACTGGCAACCTCTGTGCTTTGGACTGACACTAACCAACCGAGCTGTCCAGCCAGGGCCTTGTCCTCACTGTTAATACAGTGACGAAGACCAGTCTTCTTCTTTTTTTTTTTTCCATGTTTATTTTATTTTATTTTATTTATTTTTAATTTTTTTGTATTTTTCTGAAGCTGGAAACAGGGAGGCAGTCAGACAGACTCTCGCATGCGCCCGACCGGGATCCACCCTGCACGCCCACCAGGGGCGACGCTCTGCCCACCAGGGGGCGATGCTCTGTCCCTCCCAGGCATCTGCTCTGTCGAGAGCAGAGCCACTCTAGCGCCAGGGGCAGAGGCCAAGGAGCCATCCCCAGCACCCGGGCCATCTTTTTGCTCCAATGGAGCCTTGGCTGTGGGAGGGGAAGAGAGAGACAGAGAGGAAGGAGGGGGTGTTGAGAAGCAGATGGGCGCTTCTCCTGTGTGCCCTGGCCGGGAATCGAACCTGGGACTTCCGCATGCCAGGCCGATGCTCTACCACTGAGCCAACCAGTCAGGGCCAAAGGCCCAGTCTTCTTTACCGCTTCAAGTATCACTCAGCTTCAGTAGGAAATACGGAGTTATCCTGTGCCCTCGTTTTTGTTCCCAGAGAGCTTATGTGCTGGAAGGGTAAGTCAAGCAAAGAGAGAGCTCCTTTTTGCTTTCTTCATCAGTTGAATTTTTCCCATTCTGGCCCTGAGATGTGGTCTGACAGAGATTTTAGTGCCTTTTATTTTACTCTGTTGTAAATAATGCCAGGGACCATTTGACTATTAAAAGCCACCAGCCTTGCTCTTTGGGTACTTGACTGATTTCTATGACTTATTATGCTTTCAAACTTGAATCGGTTAGTAATTTTCATTATACTTGTAATAAATGTAATTAATTATGTCATTTTCATGCCCAAGATTAATTCCACTATCAATGCAATGATTGCATTTGGTACTAAGACATTGCATTATGATACTAAGACATTTTGAATTATTACCGACCAAAGGCCTCCTTTTGCCCTTGTCAGGGGTGCGTGAGTCACAAACAATACGAATAAATAGAGCCTGTGACTTAGTCATTTTGGCAGCGTTCCCTGGGGTGTGCTGCTGGTCTGACTCAGTGCTGAGGGCAGTGGGACATGCACGCCACCTCCTGGGGTCCTCCACGGGCGCCTTACTCCAGCGGGCACCACACCTTCCAGGTTTCAGGTCATGTGGCCCACTGTTAGTTAAGCCCCTGTGCTAAATTTCTCTTTTGCTCTGTATGTCTTGCCCCCAGTTACTGCTTTCTCCCTACGCAGTTACACACAAAGGACACAATGTTATGGTGAAGCTTCTGACGTTATACCTGTTCAGACAGAAAACAGAGGCCTAACATTTCCCTCTAATTTTATTCTTGGAATTCTTTCTGTGAGACTTGAGTTATAGTATTGATACCTGTACAACATTGTATTATAGTATTGTATTATTGTATTGAGTTATAGTATTGATACCATCAACATTAATCAAATCTATTGCATTCATAGAAAAGTGGGAGAATAGTTTGTGACAGACATTTGAAGACTATCATTTTTCTACACACATTTTGTCTTGGGCAGGCCGTTTTTGGTAGTCTGCTTAAATCTGCTAAGTTGATTTAGTATTGTTTGTTGTTTGGGTGTCAATGCTCTGAATACAAATCAGTATTTGCTGTCCTCCAGGATAAGGAGCGTGATACATTTAACAGGGTTATCTCACTTTTAAAATACTGGGACTTGCCTTGCTACTTGTAGAGAGAAAAATAATCTGGTTATGGGATATGGAAGGGTTATAGGTTGAGGTTTCTTTTTCATGGCCGTTTATCTACATGGCCATTTATCTACCTCTGCTTTTATTAGTCTGTTTCTGCTGGTAAATCTCATGCTTAATGAGGGCAGTGATGATGATGATGATAATGACAATTTTTAAACATACAGAAAAACAGAATAGTGTAATGAGCTCCATATAGCCAATTTTTGTCAAGATTTTGCTACACTTGCTTCATCTTTCACTCCTTATTTTTTGCTAAAGTTTTCAATGAAGATAAAAGATTTCATGTTGTTCCATGCATTAAAAAAAGACTTTAGAAATAACAACAATGCTATTATCCCTTTAACAAACAATAATTTCTTAATATTTTCTAATACACAGCCATATATAAATTTTCCTAACAGTGTCAAAATCTTTTTATAATTGCTTTGTATGAATCAAGGTTCACTCATGGTCCACAAATATGTTTATTTATTTATTGACACTGTTTTATTGGACATATGAAGTACAATTTTTGTTCTTTGAACAAAAATTAATAGCAAACAGGTGATTCTAGAAAAATTTATAAGCATACCATACATTTTTATCCTCACATCCTAAAATAACTCAGTAGAAGACACAGATTTGATTATTTTGCTTGTTTGTTTGAAAGCCACAGATTAGTCACCTGTATTTTTAAGTGCATTATTGTGAAAACTTAGTTTAACTACTGTGGAGAACAGTCTGGCAATTTGTAACAAAGTTGAAGACCTATTTCACTATAACCCCACAATTCCACTTCTAAGATCTTGAACCTACCCAAACTCTCAGCATACAGGAAACATGTTATAAGTGTATACAAACAGTGACTGTGTGGGGACAATTCAGTCACTCATCAGGAGGAGTGTTAATGTGTAAGCTGGTTTATTTATATTATGCAGCTGTCAAAATGAATTAACTGGATTTACATGAAGAGAACAGAGTAGACAAATCTCAAACAATGTTGAGAGAAAAGAGAATATATAATACAATTACATTTAGTTTCATAAACAGATGTTATATATTTATGTGGATATATATAGGTAAGTATAAAATATATATGGAAATGACATACTACTATATAGTAGTTTATCTTCTAGAAGGGAGGAGAAAAGGTGAGGAGATAAATTAATTGTGTACATTTTTTTTCTTTAAAAAATATCTGAAGCAAATATAACAATGAGTATCTTTTCTTTGTTAAACTCACTTGTTAACCTTATATTTGAAACATGAAAATGTTATTTAGCCCTGGCCGGTTGGCTCAGTGATAGAGCATTGGCCTGGAGTGCAGGAGTCTGGGTTTGATTCCCGGCAGGGCATACAGGAGAAGCATCCATCTGCTTCTCTACCCCTCTCCCTCTCTTTCCTCTATGTCTCTCTCTCTTTCCTTCCCTCAGCCAAGGCTCCATTGGAGCAAAGTTGGCCTGGGCGCAGAGGATGGCTCTATGGCTTCTGCCTCAGGCACTAGAATGGCTCTGGTTGCAACAGAGCGACGCCTCAGATGGGCAGAGCATCGGCCCCTAGTGGGCATGCCAGGTGGATTCCAGTCGGGCGCATGCGGGAGTCTGTCTGACTGCCTCCCCATTTCCAACTTCAGAAAAAATACAAAAATAAATAAATAAAATAAAATAAATAAATAAAAAGAAAATTTTATTTAATGAATTTATATTTTTTTGTGACAGAGAGAGGGACATATAATGACAGACAGACAAGAAGGGAGAGAGATGAGAAGCATCAATTCTTCATTGCGGCACCTTAGTTGTGCATTGATTGTTTTCTCATATGTGCCTTGACCAGGTGGCTACAGCAGACCAAGTGGCCCCTTACTCAAGCCAGCAACCTTGGGTTCAAGTTGGTGAGCTTTGCTCAAACCAGATGAGCCTGTATTCAAGCCGCTGACCTTGGGGTTTCTTTTTCTTTTTTCCTTTTCCTTTTTTTTTTTATTTTTTATAGAGACAGAGAGAGAGTCAGAGAGAGGGATAGACAGGGACAGACAGGCAGGAATGGAGAGAGATGAGAAGCATCAATCATCAGTTTTTCCATTGCAACAACTTAGTTGTTCATTGATTACTTTCTCATATGTGCCTTGACCATAGGGCTACAGCAGACCGAGTAACCCCTTGCTCGAGCCAGCGACCTTGGGTCCAAGCTGGTGAGCTTTGCTCAAACCAGATGAGCCCGCGCTCAAGCTGGTGACCTTGGGGTCTCGAATCTGGTTCTTGGCATCCCAGTCCGATGCTCTAACCACTGTGCTACTGCCTGGTCAGTCTAAACATGAAAAATTTTAAAAAGAACCAAATAAATATCAATAATCATTCAGCTAGAGTATTTAGCATGACAAATGCTACTAGTTTTATATGAATAGAAAATAGGTTCCTGTCTTGGGGGTGTGATTGATGATTACTTGCTCTAAAACACATCTTCATTCTGCCTGACCAATGCCAAGAATTTAAACTTAAACCTATGGAACAAAGGAGTCATTAATCTAAATATATTACCTCTTCGTACTGGCTTTTCAGCCTCAGCTTTACTGGCATTTTGTGCTGAATAATTCTTTGTCATGGGGCGCAGTCCTATGCATTTTAAGATGTCTGGCAGCATCCATGGCCTCTGCCTACTAGAATACAGAAGCACACTGCGAATGTGACTACCAACAGTGTCCCTAGACATTGCCAAATGTCCCCTGGAAGGGGTAAAAATCCTCCTCTCACTTCTCCCCTCCCTCCTTCCAGTTCTTTGTGAACCACTGCTCTTGGAGAATAATGCATTAATCGATTGGTACCCACTATCATTAGCATAATTTATTTTAGTTTTCTAACAAGCCCTCGAAATAGCAGAACTTGATTTCTATAATTTTTGATGGCTGGTTTGGAGAAGTGTGACATGTAAGGTAAGGCATGTGAACAGTAGTGTTAGCAGAGAACCTTAGATGGTGGGAGAGGAAGCCTGATTTTTTAAGGAAAGATAGAGGCAAGACAAGGGCATCTTCCTTCAAATTTCACCTCATAATCCAATAAATATACTGTTTTAGAGGGGTCTTTACTTTAAAGTGGATTGAGACCTGCATGTCACTATGTGCTCTGACTTCTAAAAGTAGATGACTTAGCATTAAATTCTGGCCAACTATGAGTAAGCAGGACAGTGGTTCTGGCAAGGAAGGAGATGGTAGGTCAGACAGACTAACAGTCTTAACTGCATTGGGAAGTGATGGCTGGGAAAGGAGTGATTTACGCTCCAAATCACCTTCGTCCCTCATCCTAAGAAACCAGTTAGGAAGTTCATAAAATGTAGTTTCTATTATTTTTCAGATGGTTGTTCTTTTTGTGGAGCAGTAACAAAGTCAATGATATGCCCTGTGCCCTAGCCCTGTTTTCTGTGAAATTAGTTTTTTTTTTTAAACATAACAATATAAACAGCCTTAAACTCTGTCCCCAGCACTAACTAGCTGTTGGAGATCTTGTGATTTAGCTTTCTTTGTCCCAAACCCCTCAGCAGTTTAGAAGATACAGTACCTGTATCCCAGAATTGAGGAGATTTGAAAAAACTGAATGAGAATTAAGATTTACGGGTAACAGGATCAGACGAAAAGATAGTCAATTCAAGAATATGTCCTCTACTTGCTTAGAGAAGTTCTACTTGCTGTTGGGAAGATGATGACATCTCTCCAGGTACCCATCATTTTTTTTTATTTTTATTTTTTTTATTTATTTTTTTTTACAGAGACAGGGACAGACAGACAGGATTGGAGAGATGAGAAGCATCAATCATTAGTTTTTTGTTGCAACACCTTAGTTGTTCATTGATTGCTTTCTCATATATGCCTTGACTGGGGGCCTCAGCAGACCAAGTGACCCCTTGCTCAAACCAGCGACTTTGGGTCCAAGCTGCTGAGCTTTTGCTCAAACCAGATGAGCCTGTACTCAAGCTGGCGATCTCGGGGTCTCGAACCTGGGTCCTCAGCATCCCAATCTGACGCTCTATCCACTGCGCCACTGCCTGGTCAGGTGGTATCCAT
This sequence comes from Saccopteryx leptura, assembly GCF_036850995.1. Classification (NCBI taxonomy): domain Eukaryota; kingdom Metazoa; phylum Chordata; class Mammalia; order Chiroptera; family Emballonuridae; genus Saccopteryx; species Saccopteryx leptura. The sequence continues at coordinate 64,873,733 of NC_089507.1, forward strand.
CAAATTTATAGTCCAGCTTGTCATTTTAGAAGTGTTCCCCAAACCAACCTCTTCAGCCACCCACCCCTTCTGGTCACCCTACACCCAGAGAAAACACCAATCAAAACTCCAAACCTTCTTTATTTTATTTCTTCCTTATAGACAAGAAACTATCAATAATAATAATCATCAGCAGCATTTGTTAAACACTGACTCCACTGTGCAAAATTGTTTACATGAGGAAGATCTTGTTAATCCTTATTTTACTCATAAGGAAACTGCAGGTGAAGCTTAAGTAACTTGCTTCAGATCATCTCACCAGTCAAAGGCAGCCTGAAAAGGAATTCCAATTTGTCTTTTTTACTCAAAATCCTATGCCAACCCTCCCTACCCTAAGCCATACCTTCTTTATCAGCTCCTCTGGTCAATGCTTTCTAATTCTCCCTTTGAAGATTGAGATGCCTCTTCCACAAATACAACCATTTCTCCTGAATGTTGGCTTTGTCACATACTAGGAAACACATAACATTTCAATTGCAAACATTTCAAACACAACACATTTCAATTGCAAATCACCAGCAAAATATTTGAATAAACAAATCTAGTAATAACATTTAGCATTGTCATCAAAGATACCATATATAAATGTCTAACCGTAAGGTTAACATTTTAATGGAATTGATGGCTTATTTGATGATGGAGTTTTATGGATACTTCTGTGTTGTGCAATTTCTTGTTTAATCAAATTGGTTACGTCTAAATCAACAAAGTTAATGTAGGCTCAGTCAAGATATGGGTCAACAGGATATTGAATGGGGTATTAAAATATTATTTGTTGAAAAATGAAACTCTGCCTGTTATTCTAAATACCTACTGGTTTCTCTGAAATGTTAACTGACTACTGATTACAGTGTCCACACTTCTACCCCACTTATGGTTCAAAATAAGCATAAACACATGGTTAATTCCATGATTAGTATTTATATCTGGGGTTAAAAATTTCTTGTTTTATAATCAGCATTGAATATTTTGTAAATTTCTGGGGAACTACTGGGAATAGATTCAATAAGTGAGGTGATTTGAAAAAGGGGTAGATTTTCTCATTTACTTTCTTAAGAGAATAAACATATATTTCCAGTACTTCTAGCTTAGTATTTCTAGTCTTGATAACGGAAAGAGACATTAGTAGACAGTTACTCAGAATTTAAAAAGGGACAAATTATTCTATTACAGATATCTAAACCATGTAGAAAACTGGAAAATAGAAGGTATCTTTACTACAGTAAAGCTTTTGATTTAATCCTAATCGTAAATAACAGGGTCAATAAATCCATTGTGCCTATATTACCCATTCCATGACCCTGGCAGACACCATTGGTTGATGCAGTCTTTGTCACTGAACTGATAAGTGAGTTCAGAAGTTCTCCTTCACAGTTCTGCAGAGAGCAGCTCTATAAACTGATTTGGAGTTGGTCTTCCTGATGAAAACTTGTCACCACCCCTGACCTGGAGAATAGATGGGCTTCTCATGTCAGGAGTTTTAGACAATTAGGCAATAGAAAGCAAGGCAAAGCATAGAACCTAAAACAACGCTGCAGTGCATAGCAGAACCAGTATGTTCATTGCACAGTGATGAGCTGCTTTGAATCACTAATTTTGGTCTCTGCCATGGGTTACTTACTGAGTATCTTCTGTGTGCTTAGGTTACATGCTGAACTGTGCATACTGTATAACTCAGCCTAGTTAAGGAGCTGTCACCAATATTCATATATCTATGAGGCAATTGAGAAGTAGGTGGTGTGCCCTGGCCGGTTTGCTCAGTGGTAGAGCATCAGCCTAGTGCAGTGGTTCCCAAAGTGTGCACCAGGGCGCACTGGTGCATCCTAGAAGATTTCCAGGTGCGTCCTATGGTATTCCAGAGAAATATGTGCCTGTGGGGACCAAAAAACCAGCAGGATTTTTGGAGTTTAGATTTTTGGGGGACAGAGAGGTGTGGAGAATTAGCTGTAAGCTGACAGTCTGCCCAACCGTCCACCTCACTTGCCTGATTAGGTTGCAAAAGGCTGTTAAGCTGTGGTGCTGGACTGTTTACACTACCCCCCATGCTCCCCGGAAAGACTGGAGGCAAGTTTCTTCTATCCTTTGTTTGGTGTAAATTTAAGATGATATGTATGATTGGATTGATGATTAAACATAAGTAATTGTCTCTTGAAGCCTTTTGGATTTCTATAAAAGAAGAATATAGCCTGACCAGGTGGTGGCACAGTGGATAGAGCATCGGACTGGGATGCAGAGGACCCAGGTTCGAGACCCCGAGGTTGCCAGCTTGAGCGCGGGCTCATCTGGTTTGAGCAAAGCTCACCAGCTTTGACCCAAGGTCACTGGCTTAAGCAAGGGATCACTTGGTCTGCTGAAGGCCCATGGTCACGGCACATATGAGAAAGCAATCAATGAACAACTAAGGTGTCGCAACAAAAAAATGATAATTGATGCTTCTCATCTCTCTCTGTTCCTGTTTGTCTGTCCCTATCTATCCCTCTCTCTGACTCTCTCTCTGTCTCTGTAAAAAACAACAACAGGCCCTGGCCGGTTGGCTCAGTGGTAGAGCGTTGGCCTGGCGTGCAGAAGTACCGGGTTCGATTCCTGGCCAGGGCACACAGGAGTGGCCTCCATCTGCTTCTCCACCCCTCCCCCTCTCCTTCCTCTCTGTCTCTCCTCCTCCCGCAGCCGAGGCTCCATTGGAGCAAAGATGGCCCGGGTGCTGGGGATGGCTCTTTGGCCTCTGCCCCATGCGCTAGAGTGGCTCTGGTCGCAACAGAGCGACGCCCCTGATGGGCAGAGCATCACCCCCTGGTGGGCAGAGCGTCGCCCCTGGTGGGCGTGCCGGGTGGATCCCGGTTGGGCGCATGCGGGAGTCTGTCTGACTGTCTCTCCCCATTTCCAGCTTCAGAAAAATACAAAAAAAACCAAAACAAAAAACAACAAAAAAAATAAAACCAGAAGAATATGTGGCAATATCTAAAAAAGCTTTGAACATTTTACTACAATTTTCAACAGTAGGTTTATGTGATTTAAGGTTTTCTACCCTCAACACAATTAAGAGTAAAGAGAGAAGAATTCTTCAATGTATTGATGAGGAAATGAGAGTTTGCCTTTCAAATTTATGCCCAAACATTGAAGAAATCGCTAGGACACATCAGACTCATGTTTCTCATAAACACAAGAATGAAAAAACTTAACACATTCATGCCAGGACCTGCTGAATTTACTAAATCTTACTAAGAATGTATCTCTATATATAAAAAGATAACTTTTTTTGTCATTTTTTTTATTTTTTAACCCCTCTTTTTTTATGACTTCTAAAAAGCCTAACTCAAAAAATGTAACATAAAAATGTTTGGGTTGTTTTTTTTTTGTTTGTTTGTTTTTTGTGACAGAGACAGAGAGTCAGAGAGAGTGACAGACAGACAGGAAGGGAGAGAGATGAGAAACATCAATTCTTTGTTGTGGCTCCTTAGTTGTTCATTGATTGATTTCTCATATGTGCCTTGACCGGTGGGCTACAGCAGACCGAGTGACCCCTTGCTCGAGCCAGCAACCTTGTGCTCAAGCTAGTGAGCCTTGCTCAGACCAGATGAGCCTGTGCTCAAGCTGGCGACCTCAGGGTCTCGAACCTGTGTTCTCCACATCCCATTCCAATGTTCTATCCACTGCGCCACCACCTGGTTAGGCAAAAAATGTTTTTTAATGTCAGAATAAATTTAATTTTGTCGTATTTATTTTGTTTAATTACCATAAAAGCGCGCTTGAACTTTATATTTTCTTCTTTAATATTTAACTTAATTATTATAACATATTTCTCAGAAATTTGTATATACAATTATTTGTAGGATTTTAAATGCACCCTGACTTCAAATGTTTGAGAACCACTGGCCAGGTGTGTGGAAGTCCCAGGTTTGATTCCCAGTCAGGGCACGCAGAAGAAGCAACCATTTGCTTCTCCATCTCCTACCCCTCTCTCTCTCTCTCTCTCCCCGCCCCTCCTCCCACAGCCATGGCTTGAATGGTTCGAGTGGTTTGGCGCTGGACATTTAGGATGGCTCCATGGCCTTGCCTCAGGTGTTGAAATAGCTCGGTTGGCGAGCAACGAAGCAGCATCCCCAGATAGGCAGAGCATCGCCCTGTAAAGGGCTTTTCTGTGGATCTCAGTTGGGGTGCATGCAAGAGTCTGTCTCTGCCTCCCTACTTTTCTGCCTCTCACTTAAGGAAATAAAAAGTAGACAGTGTTAATGTTTTTGGATTCCACAAACATATACATTTAATTAATTTGGAAAGAAAATTCAGCAGTGTAGTATGAGAGGAGATCTTTTTAGATGGAGGACATCAGATAGGGCTTTTTGTGGATGTGTTAGTGTTTTGCCGGCCTGGTGGAGTTAGATGGGATTAACTCTGGTGACTGGTTTTTAAACAGAAAGTGAGGGGATAGCTTAATTAGCAATGGGCTTAGTTTATAGAGGGGATAAAACACGGACATGAGGTTGACTAAGAAGGCAAGATTAGGCCTCAAAAGTGAAGCAGTGAGCAGGGCTCATCTACAGTAAGCCCAATGTCTTTACTGTAATTGTGAAGCCTGCAAAAAGGGTTAATATAGTGATAAATAGATCTGAGAAAGTTAATTATTGAATTTAGAAAAATACCAAAGGATGACTCATATTGAAGCTGGTTAGTTATTAGAAGAAGAAAGTTTTTCCTCCATATCTATAAAAGATGGGACAAAAAAGATTGGCTTAAACTGAAGTAAAAGAATTAAGTTGTATGTAAGAAAGAACTTGTTAGCAAAACTGATCCAAAAACCAGACCAGGCTTGTAGGTACATTACATAGAGAGTTTTTACAAAAAGGATAGACAGGTGAGAATTTTGGGAGAGGTATGGATCATACAATAGTTCTTTTCATTTTTAGCAGTACCTTGTCATCTTGATTGTGATAAATTCCCTATAAAAACTCTGTCTGTGTTAGTGTTTAATCTGTCTTTATGTAGCAGGCTAGTGGCTCTGTGGGCAGACAAAGCAAGAATGCTCTTTTGCTCATTAGTTTTTTTTTATTCTGCCAGCAAGTGACAACAACTTTCAAGGCCTCTTTACGGTTTCTCCTTTCTTTGAGAAGTTTTGTAATGGCATTTCCCAATTTTCTCCCTAGTCTTGCTGATGCTGTCAGGGCAGCCTGTTTTCCGAAGAACAAGAAGGTGAGGGGCCCGGACACCAAAGTGTGCTTTCTACACAGAAGGCTGGGCGATGAGGGCAGATAGTGGTGGTTCTGTTTGGTGAAAATAGGACTTGTGATTAGAGTCCTTTTCGTGGGTTGGGGTGGGAAGAAGCTAGTGGTGTCTGGATGCCCTGAGAGTGGGCAAGACCCTTAGGCAGGGACTTAGCCCTTTGTGTGCCAACCTCAGAGCTGGGAAGATGGAAGCTCTACTCTGGACCCCTGCACTAACTTTTCTAGGTCAGGATTTGGCTTCCTTGTTTCTCTCCCTCAAAGCTCTGTTTTCCCTGAAGTGTTGCTTGGCTAGAGAAGAACTTTAATTCCCTAAGAAATCCTGTAGTTTTCTGAAAGTTGCTCAGGGAGCAGAACACATAGATCGCATAAAGCTCCTGTAACTTCTGGGGGACACCTCGTGACCAAGAGGAAAGAATGGGACGTGGCGTGCTCTTCTGTTAGAGTCTTCGCCCTGTCTGGCCTCGACGTTTCTCTCTGGGTTGATTGGCCCTGTCTCCATGTTTGGGGTGCTGTGAGCTGGGCAGCCCGCACCTGCCCATTGCCCGTTTCACCTGGGAAGTAAGCTTGGACCCTAGAGACGGAGGATGCCAGAACATTGTATCCTTTGTGGGTGGGATAATTTCACCCTTTTACCTTTGATTCTCTTCGGAAATGTACTGTATGCAGAAGATAGCAACTTGGAGAAACATTTGCTCCAGGTCTTTTCAAAAAGTTTAAGTACTTTGGAGACAGTGCATATACTTAGAAATAACACCTTTCTTCAATTTAGAAAAAGGTGGATTCTGGGTGGTACCACTTTGCAGCCAGTAGCATTTTTCTTGTCTTGAGCAGGGGAAAAACTTATAATGAATTCCAGAGACCATCCCTCCGGTTATGTGTAATTAATAACATTTACCTGCTTGGTAGACTATGTAAAGTACTTAAAGTCTTTGCACAGGGTAAGAGTATGTTTCATTCTTCCATGTGTGGTAAGCTTTTGGTTTAAGTTGGTTTCTGTGGTGTACCATGCAGACATATCCCTTCCTCTTTCTGCTTCTGCAATGACGTTGACACAAATGTAGTCAAATAAATAAACATCCTCATTTTCAATGACTCATGTGTTTAAATGAACTTTACCTGCCAGTCATTGGGTAACCCCATGACTCCTCCACAACAGATACCAACTGTGAGATGTCACAGGCATTGTGAAATCCCGGTATGTGCTAGTGTCCAGCCTTGATGTTTATCCTACATTCTAAATGATAAGCATGTGCCCAAGGATGTGCTAATCAATTAAGCATTTGTATGTATGCAAGAATAAGAGAGAAAGCAAGACATTTTTTAATCAACAAAAGAACTAACATTCATGAGTCCCCTTTTTCCTTTTTAGGGAAAGCCACCCATTGTGCCCTTTAGTACAAGTGTGATTAATTTTAGCAACTTAGAATATCGTAAGTTTGATGTAACTTGGTCTTTCTTTCTTTTTTTTTTTTTTTTCCTGAAGCTGGAAACGGGGAGAGACAGTCAGACAGACTCCCGCATGCGCCCTTCCGGGATCCACCCGGCACGCCCACCAGGGGCGATGCTCTGCCAGGACCAGAGCCACTCCAGCGCCTGGGGCAGAGGCCAAGGAGCCATCCCCAGCGCCGGGGTCAACTTTGCTTCAATGGAGCCTTGGCTGCGGGAGGGGAAGAGAGAGACAGAGAGGAAGGGGGGGGGGCGGAGAAGCAAATGGGCACCTCCCCTATGTGCCCTGGCCGGAAATCGAACCGGGTCCCCCGCACGCCAGGCTGATGCTCTACCGCTGAGCCAACTGGCCAGGGCCGGTCTTTCTTTGATCTATGCTTATAATTCATTAAGACAACCCTTTTACCATATAATGAATGGAGTTGGTAGTTCATGGGCTGAAGGAAAACAAAACAAGAAATCATGGAGTTTTGCTGATGTGAAAAATTGTGAAGGATTTCAGGAAAAGGGATATCAAGTGGAAGAAACTGTAAGCAAAAGCAGGAGGGTAGAAGAGCCTAGGAGGTGTTAGGGACCCAAGAACTGATTTAGTGTGGCTGGAGCTGGGATGAGTGGAGCTGAATTGGAGTTGGAAGGAGTAGAGATGAAGTATTTAGTCTTCAGTCAAATCCTAAAAGGCCTTGGCCTGACTGGGCGGTGGCGCTGTGGATAGAGCATCGGACTGCGATGCGGAGGACCCAGGTTTGAGACCCTGAGGTCGCCAGCTTGAGCGTGGGCTCATCTGGTTTGAGCAAAGCTCAGCAGCTTGGACCCAAGGTCGCTGGCTTGAGCAGTGGGTTACTCGGTCTGCTGTAGCCCCACGGTCAAGGCACATATGAGAAAGCAATCAATGAACAACTAAAGTGCCACAACGAAAAACTGATGATTGATGCTTCTCATCTCTCTCTGTTCCTGTCTGTCTGTCCCTATCTATCCCTCTCTCTGACTCTTGCTCTGTCTCTGTAAAAAACAAACAAACAAAAAACAGGCTAAGAAATAGTTTCTTAAGATCAAGGGATCTCAAAGTTTTGGGAAGACAAATCTGGTAGCTTTGTGGAAATGGGATTGATCAGAAAGGGTAAGGGGATGGAAAAAGGAGAGATGGTAGACAGGAAGCCATCCTGGAAGGGAATGGGGCCTTGAACCAGAGCACTGGGGTGGGTGAACAGGTGGAATGTCCAGGCAGTCACATAAAAATGTGAGCCTTGGGGAAGAAATCAGGGCAGTAAGTGCACGTTTGGGAGTTATTTGTAGAAGGTGAAAGTTGAAATGGTGGGTTTAGTGAACTCACAAAGAGTGAAAGCCTAGAGAAAAGACAACAGATTAAAGAGGCAGGAAGAGATAAGTGAACCAGGCAAAGGTCAGCCAGGAAAGAGAACAAGAGCAGAGGGAATGGAGACGAAGAGTGCAGAGAATTCTAACTTTATATTCTTTCCCCTTATTCCTCTGCACGATGATATTCTTTTGTGCTACATTTTTTTTCTCCCAAGAATAATAGATGTTGCCTGACCAGGCAGTGGTGCAGTGGATAGAGCATCAGACTGGGATGTGGAAGACCCATGTTCGAGACCCCAAGGTCGCCAGCTTGAACGCGGGCTCATCTGGTTTGAGCAAAGCTCACCAGCTTGGACCCAAGGTCGCTGGCTCGAGCAAGGGGTTACTCGGTCTGCTGAAGGCCCGCGATCAAGGCACATATGAGAAAGCAATCAATGAACAACTAAGGTGTCGCAACAAAAAACTGATGATTGATGCTTCTCATCTCTCTCCGTCCCTGTCTGTTCCTATCTATCCCTCTCTCTGACTCTCGTAAAAAAAATTTTAAAAAGAAATAAAAACATTGAATGTCTTATCTGTAAACTGTGCTTTTGCAATACATGTGTTAGTAGGGATTTTGGGGGACTTCTAAAGCTAACCCCAAAATTAAATATTTTGAGTAAGATTTGAAATGCAAGTAAGATTTGAAATGCTGGTGATGTGGAATGTTACCTTGTTTCATCTTTATAATTCTGAGGACATACTGAGCCATCAGATTGATGTGATTCTGGGAGAACCAGCAGATGAACACACAAAAAAAGTGTGTGAAAGTTTTTGTGTAAACATTTTAAATTTGGGTTCACACATCTTTTAAAATATATATATATATTTTTGCGTAAGTGCTGAATTTACATGATTCAAAAATTATAGTAATGTAAAAACATAGGCTTTGCCTGACCTGTGGTTGTGCCGCGGATAAAGCGTCAACCTGGAACGCTGAGGTCACCAGTTCAAAACCCTGGGCTTGCCCGTCAAGGCACCTGCAGGAAGCAACTACTATGAGTTGATGCTTTCCACTTTTCCACACTCTGTCTTTCTCTCTCTCTACTCTCCCTAAAATTCAATAGATAAAATCCCTCCCCCCCCAAAAAAACAAGAAAAACAAAGGCTTTGACAAGTATAGCTTTCACTCCTGTTACTGTCCACCTCTTCACATGTTAGTTGCTCATGGATTTTTTCCAGTGTTTCTCTATCACAACCACGCTATTATAATGCAAATGTTTATTATTTTTTTTGTGTTAACCAAAGATGATTAACACTAATCTGAGCTTTGCGGTTTTCACTTTTTAGCCTATAGTTCTTTCCAAATTAATTACTCAGAAAGTTTCTTCTTTCTTAACAGCTAATAAGAAATTTCATTATCTAAATGCAAATGGTTCTTTTTACCTGTAATTCTCAATCTTTTGCTATTAAAAATAAAACTGTAATGTATATACCTGTAACGTGGTTTACATGTACCGTGAACCTGGGATCACTCTGTCAAAAGACCATTTATAATTTGGTTGATGTTGCCAAATGGCCCTTCATTAATGGTTGTACTGTTTGTACTTCCATTAGCAGAGTTTGCAAGTTCCCACAGCTCCACCAATGGTGTAAATATATATATATCTAACCTTTGGATTTGTACCAGTCTTTCTGAAAGGTGAGACATGGAAACTCAGTTTAGTCCTAATTTATGTTTTCTTAAAAAGAGTGGGACTTTGTATACATTTAATGTTTAAGGGCCATTTGTATTTTTCTCCTTTAGGAATTGTCTACTTATGTTTTTTGACCATTTTTGTATTTTTCTTTGATTTCTAAGACTTTTTTCTTTTTTTTTCTTTTTTTTTTTTTATAAATTTTAATTAATGTTAATGGGATGACATTAATAATTCAGGGTACATATATTCAAAGAAAACATGTCTAGGTTATCTTGTCATTAAATTATGTTGCATACCCCTCACCCAGAGTCAGATTGTCCTCCGTCACCCTCTGTCTAGTTTTCTCTGTGCCCCTCCCCCTCCCCCTAACTCTCTCCCTCCCTCCCTCCTGCGTCCTCCCTCCCCCCACCCCTGGTAACCACCACTCTCTTGTCTAAGACTTTTTTCTACATTAAATTAATTAGCTTTCGTCTGTACTGAGATACAAATACTTCTTTTAGTTTGTGATTTGTATGTTTTCCTTTGCTTGTCATGCTTCTTACTATGCAGATATCTTTCTTTTTTTGTGTTGTCAAATATGTCAATATTTTCTTTTTATAGCTTCCGGGTTTTGAGGTTTGTTTTTTTTTTTCATTTTTCTGAAGCTGGAAACGGAGAGACAGTCAGACAGATTCCCGCATGCGCCCGACCGGGATCCACCCGGCACGCCCACCAGGGACGCTCTGCCCACCAGGGGGCGATGCTCTGCCCATCCTGGGCGTCGCCCTGTTGCGACCAGAGCCACTCTAGCGCCTGAGGCAGAGGCCACAGAGCCATCCCCAGCGCCCGGGCCATCTTTGCTCCAATGGAGCCTTGGCTGCGGGAGGGGAAGAGAGAGACAGAGAGGAAAGCGCGGCGGAGGGGTGGAGAAGCAAATGGGCGCTTCTCCTGTGTGCCCTGGCCGGGAATCGAACCCCGGGGGGTTTTGAGTTTTTTAGTGGAAAGATTTCCCTTCTACCAAGTTTTAAGAGAATTTGCCAGTGTTTTCTTTGCTTACTTTTATGGTCGCATGTTTTATATTTAAGTCTTTATTCGTTTATTCTGGTGTACACGTCCAGCTATCCAGATAACGCAACACTCTCTATTAAAATGTCCATCTCCACCAGACTTATTTGAGATGCATCTTTAACCACTTATGAATTCTGGTGTGTGTTTGGCTTTATTTCTGAACTTTCTATAATATTTTAATACATTGTTTTTCTATCTGGTAGGGATAGTTCTTTTTTTTTTTTTTTACAGAATATTCTCATTTATTCTCGCTTGATTATTTTTCTGTGTGATCATGAGATTCAGCTTGTTTATGATCCAAAAGAAATAGAACTATCTATTTTTATAGGAGTTGTATTAAATTTGTAAACATATTACAGAAGCCTTGACATTATTTCTGTTGAGTCTTTCTCTTCAAGGTCACTCTCTCTTTCTATTGTTTAATTGTTCTTTTGTAACCTCTAAAGATGTTTCAGACTTTTCCTCAGATAGGTTTTGTTCACTTCCTTTTAAGTTTGTATTTCTGGTTTCTATTATAAATGGAGTGGCTTCTTCCATCATATCATCCAGCTGATTGTTGTTTATATATTGGAAAGCTCTTGATTTTTGTATGGTAGAAGGATAAAAAATTAAGAATTCTCATACTGCATGTATGTGTTCAGATATGCTTGGTTTTTTCAGGTATGCAGTTTCTGTATTTCAAATAGTGATAGTTTTACCATTTTAAAAAATGTTTATTGATTTTAGAGAGAGAGACATAGGAACTTCAGCCTGTTCCTATATGTGCTCTGACTGGAATTGAACTGGCAGCCTCTGCGTTTCGAGATGATGCTCTAACCCACTGAGCCATCCAGCCAGGGCCCAGTCTTACCACTTCTTATTCAATTTTTGTATGTATTTTATTTCTTTTCTAGTTTGTACTTTATGTCTCTCACTTGTTTAATTGCTTTGACTGCTACCCTGGTTCAGTGTTGATGTTAGTTGTCATTTCCGTTGGGGACAGACTATGGTGCCCTAACTCTCTTCCCAGTAAGCATCATGTTTATGTTGCTCTAGGACTCCATCATATATTAAATAATTATTGCTCCTTGTTTTGTTATTTTAAACCAAGAATGAATATTGAATTTTTTTCAGCATCTTTGGAAGTGAATATATATTTTCCTTTTAGGCACATTATGGTCAAGTACATAAAGCACTTGCTCTTTGAGTCATCTCTGCATTTACAGACTAAACATTAGCTGGTTGTAATATAGGGCTGGAAACTGTTTGCCAAAATTGGAGTTAGAATTTTTCTAATTGATGCTTTTACTTGAGATTAGTGTATTTTACCCAACTACCTACTTTCTTCCCTCCTTCCCTTTCTTTCCTTGTTCTCAGACTTAAAAGTTTGGTGGAGTTCCTTGTAAATTAGTCTGAGTCTGGTGCTTTTTTGGGGTGGGTAAATTTTTTTATTCTCCACAACATTACTTCATTTGTGCAAATGTATCTCTTTATAGCATCATGTCTTGGTGACAGTATTAGTAAAATTATTTTAGTAGAAAACTATTTTCCTCATTAAATTTATTTGTGCAGGACTTTGCACAACTTGTTTCTTCTTTTTTTTTAAAGTGAGAGTAGGGGAGGCAGAGACAGACTCCTGGATCCCGGACCAGGATCCACCCAGCAAACCCACTAGGGGGTGATGCTCTGCCCATCTGGGGCCTTTGCTCCCCTGCAACTGGAGCCATTCTTTAGCTCCTGAGGCAGAGGCCATGGAGCCATCCTCAGTGCCCAGGGCCAACTTGCTCCAATCAAGCCATGGCTGCAGGAGGGGAAGGAGAAGAGAGAGAGAAAGAGACAGAGAGACAGAGAGAGAGAAGTGAGAGGGGGAAGAGTGGAGAAGCAGATGGTTACTTTTCCTGTGTGCTCTGGCCAGGAATTGAACCCAGGACATCCATATGCCAGACTGACGCTCTACCACTGAGCCAACTGGCCAGGGCCAAACTTGTTTCTTAGATGATTTTTATAATTTTCTATATATGTTATTTCTTTTTTGTAAATTCTAAATTTCACATGTTAACATTTATTCATTCTTCAAGGCAGGTACATGGAAGTTTAATAATATATTATAATTTATATATTATAATAACTCCAAATACTTTCCAAAATTAATTACCACTGCTCATTTCTCACTATAAATTCTTATGTATATTATATGTGGCTCACTGCCCTTATTTTTTATTTTTTTTATTTTTTTATTTTTTTTTGTATTTTTCTGAAGCTGGAAACGGGGAGAGACAGTCAGACAGACTCCCGCATGCACCCAACCGGGATCCACCCGGCACACCCACCAGGGGCGATGCTCTGCCCACTAGGGGGCGATGCTCTGCCCCTCTGGGGCGTCGCTCTGTTGCGACCAGAGCCACTCTAGTGCCTGGGGCAGAGGCCAAGGAGCCATCCCCAGCGCCTGGGCCACCTTTGCTCCAATGAAGCCTCGGCTGCGGGAGGGGAAGAGAGAGACAGAGAGGAAGGAGAGGGGGAGGGGTGGAGAAGCAGATGGGCGCTTCTCCTGTGTGCCCTGGCCGGGAATTGAACCCAGGACTTCTGCACGCCAGGCCAACGCTCTACCACTGAGCCAACCGGCCAGGGCCTGCCCTTATTTTCTTAATTGGATTAAGTAACCTCTCATTATCCCTGGGGGATGGGTTCCAGAAACTCCCACAGATACTAAAATCCTCAGATGTTCAAGTTCCTTACATAAAATGGCATAGTATTTGCCCATACTCCTATATACTTTAAATCCTCTAGAATACTTATAATACTTAACACAATATAAATAGTTGTTGTACTGTATTATTTAGGGAATAATGACAAGGAAAAAGTCAGTACATGTTCCATAGAAGGAACATTGTAGACCTAACTGCATAGTATATGTCAGCAATAATGTAATATATTTTTCTCCCAAATATTTTTGATCCGAGGTTGGTTGAATATGTAGATAAGGAACAGCTGATATGGGGGGTCAACTCTAGTGGGGTATATAGGTGTTTAAAGTAAACTTTACCCTTTTTCTGGAAAAAAAATTAAAAGGTTGATTGTAACTCTTAAAATGTCCCAAATGGGGAAGTATTACTGGTGAGGTGGGAAGCAGGAGCAGTTTCATAACTCTAGTGCTTCTTTAAAAACTAGGCAATCACGATGGAGCAGCTCTTAGGAAAACCAAGGGAGAGCTAAGTCAGTGTTTATTTTGAGCACAGTTCACTCATACACAGGTCATGATCATTGTGCTGGTTTTGCCCTTTTCCTTTCATGAACCTGTTATATGATATATAAAAATCTAGTTCTTCTTAAGCAGTTTTGCTGCTACAGGGACACTCATGAAACTTTTATGTAGTGAGTTTTTAAATTTTTCATTGTGCTCACATTTTTTGTTTTTCATTGTCTTCAATTCCTCCACTTCCAACAACAGAGAAACTTGAAACCTTAAAACAACAACAAAAACAACCTAACCATAAATAACCTACTTTACAAGTACATTGCTAATTTGGCCATGGAATAGATAAAATATTATTAATGGTACGTGAAATTAAGCAGAGAGGTGTTAATGGTGTCTGTGAACTCCCAGTGTTCTAATACTTATGGTAATAACATCCTATTTCTCCTTCAAAATCATTTTAATTTGTAAGGTGAATGGTTTAACATAGATCTGTTCCTTGTAGCAACAGATGTTAATGTGATTCAGAGGTGGTGTTACTGGCCCCTGGGTTCTTGTGATCTCCCAGGATAGAAATCAAGTGAGATCACCCAAAGCCTATACAGAGAAGATTTATTTAAGCTTGTGCACAAGGAAACCAGCATTGTGAAGGGAAAGGAAGTGGCTACTTTTCCAAGAAAGGCTGGGGAAAATTTCAAAAAGGCTTAGTGAGAAAAATGACGTCTATGTAGAGGTGGGGTTTTTTGGGGGCACTTGAGCTTCTTCATGGGTGGCATGTCTCATTTAGCATGTCAAGTTTCCACCCAGGGGTCTCTTTTTTAGCATTTAAAAGAAGGAAAGTTACCAAAGGGACAGTCTTTCTTGCTAGCACGCATGCATGTGTGAAGGGAAAGACCCTAACCCCCTGAAGTAAATCTGGTAGATAGCAGTGTCCTTCAGTCTGGTCGCTGATGGTCTGTTTGTCCTAAGCAGTAGAGAAGGCACTAGGGGCAATTAAGCAAGTCCTGGCTTCTGGCTAGCTGAGCCCAGGGAGTAACCTGCTTATCTCAATGGGGGCAAATCCAGGTATTGTGGGAGCCTGAAGTTTAAACAACTTGGTGGCTCTCTTTAAGAGAAAGAATACACGAAATTAGTGCAGGACCTTGGAAGAAGGAACTATGCTTATGCTGGTGAGGAGACCGAAGCTTACTTAACCTTATTAGCTTAACAGTCAACCTAGGGTCATGGTGAGGATGTAGCAGGGTTATTCAGCTGTTAGGTCCAAAAGAAATAAGCTCTGTTTTCTACAAACCTTGGCTGGTTGAAGGTCCAGGTAAATGAAAATGAATGAAAGGTTTTAGAATATATCTGAACAGTAATCACAGCAAAGCATCAAGGTGATTATTCTTTCTAAACCTTAACTAACCTGCAAGATGCATGAAGAAGCTGCTTATGTCTTGGAGAGCATGTGGAGAGTAAGGGTACTGGCAGAACATCTGTGTGTGTCATGAGGTTATAGCATCATAAATTGGACAGAACAGCATCTTTGGACACCTTGAATGTGGCTGAAATACGGAACTGGGGGAGCATGAAGTGGACCACTTGCCCAGGGGCTGTTTTTTGTTGAGCTTATCATGAGAAGACCCAGAGATCTAACCAAATAGAAATCAGATGTGTTTTGGCTGAAAAAGGAGATTTCTGCCCCACATTATATTAAGTGAAATAAGTCAGGTAGAGAAAGACAAATGTTGGCCCTGGCCAGTTGGCTCAGTGGTAGAGCGTTGGCCTGGCGTGCAATGGGGTCCTGGGTTCGATTCCCGGCCAGGGCACACAGGAGAAGCGCCCATCTGCTTCTCCACCCCTCCCCCTCTCCTTCCTCTCTGTCTCTCTCTTCCCCTCCCGCAGCCAAGGCTCCATTGGAGCAAAGATGGCCCGGGCGCTGGGGATGGCTCCTTGGCCTCTGCCCCAGGCACTAGAGTGGCTCTGGTCGTGACAGAGTGACGCCCCAGAGGAGCAGAGCATCGCCCCCTGGTGGGCAGAGCATCGCCCCTGGTGGGCGTGCCGGGTGGATCCCGGTCGGGCACATGCGGGAGTCTGTCTGACTGTCTCTCCCAGTTTCCAGCTTCGGAAAAATACAAAAAAATAAATAAATAAAGAAAGAAAGACAAATGTTATATGATTTTATTATACTATGTAGACTCTAAAAAAAGCCAAATCATAGAAACAGAAAAGAGATTGGTGATTGCCAGAGGCTGGGGATGGGGGTGGGGTGGGAGAAACGGGCGCAGGTGATTAAGAGATACAAACTTCCAGTTATAAATAAGTCCTGTACAGCAGTGGTCCCCAACCCTCAGGCCGCGGACCGGTACCGGTCCATGGGCCATTTGGTACTGATCCGCAGAAAAAGAATAAATAACTTACATTATTTCTGTTTTATTTATATTTAAGTCTGAACGATGTTTTATTTTTTAAAAATGACCAGATTCCCTTTGTTACATCCGTCTAAGACTCACTCTTGATGCTTGTCTTGGTCACGTGATACATTTATCCGTCCCACCCTAAAGGCCGGTCCGTGAAAATATTTTCTGACATTAAACCAGTTCGTGGCCCTAAAAAGGGTTGGGGATCACTGCTATACAGCATGATGATTACAGTTAACTATACTGTTTTGTATATATGGAAGTTGCTAAGCAAGTAGATCTTAAAAGTTCTTAACGCAAGAGAAATGTGAGGTGATGGTTGTTAACTAATGTTACTGTGCTGATCATTTGGCAGTATATATGTACATATATCAAATCATGCTGTACACCTGAAACTAATACAGTATTTGATGTGTCAATTATATCTCAATAAAACTGGGGAGAAAAAGATTCCTGCCCCAGTTTAAATATATATAAAATGACTTGAGTTACATACTCAGATAAATGATAGATAGAGGCTACTTATAGATTGTCCTGTATCAATTGAAGTTCTGGTTTTTCCCTCAAAAGTAGGAGAAATACTAGAAAGAACTACTAGGCAGGGTTTTCCGTTTTGCAAGGAAGAATGGGGGCTGATGTGTATTTAATGGGAAAGATCTTACATACTGCTCACAAAAACTGGAGGGTATTTTATAGCTTCATATTTATTTTGAAATATCCCTTAATCTTTGTGAGCAGCATATTTGGAGTCTGTCAAGGGCAAGAGTTAGACATAGTACCATGGAGCTTGCATGAGGAAGAATTTAATTTTGGAGTCACAGACAGACTTGGTTTCAAATCCTGGCTCTGTTGTTTATTCCCTTTGTGGCCCCAGACAAATTACTCAGCTCCTCTGTGCGTCAGCTTGCTTATCTGTACAATGGGAGAATAACTAATACCTCATGATAATGGGGATTATATAAGCATATTTGTCAAGGGCTTAGCACATAGTCTGGCATTAGGAAACATTCAGTAAATGTCATCTACCTTCTGGTTTAGGAATGAAGACTTAAAAATATTCATGGAAGGATAGGTATGATTAGCTAGACCCTCTAATTGAGATTTTTAACTAGAAATTGGGGACGCTGAAAAAATCATTTTTCTGATTAAAAAAATGGAGGCATAATTTACATCCATTAAGATGCACAGATATCAAGTGTCCAGCTAGATGAGTTGTTGCATATTTTTAGACCTATGTGAACATATCCAAGATCTCAAAGTGCCTTCAAGCCCCTGCCCAGTATATATCATGCATCCCTCAGTCCATTATAACTTCTTGTCTGATTTCTGTCATGATCAATTTTTCCTATTTTTGACATTTACACCAATGAAATCATACAATATGCGCTCTTTTGTATCTGTTTTTTTCCCCCCCACTCAGTATAATGTTTATGAGATTCCTCCATGCTGTTAAATGAATCAATAAGTTTTTAAAAATTGCTGGAATACTACTTTTATAAATACATCATAATTTGTTTATCCATTATTATATTGATTGACTTTTGGGTTATTTTTAGTTTTTAGCCATTAAGAGTAAAGCTGCTATGGCCATTGTTGAACAGATTCTTGTAAACCTCTACTTGCTTGTTTTTCTGCGGTCCATACCTTTGGGTGGAATTGCCAGGTTATAGGCTAAGCAAGTATACTTTATTAGACCGTGCTAAATAATATTATTCCAAAATGGTTGCACACTCACAGAGCAAAGTATGCGAGTTCCCTCCAGTCGCTCTGTAGGCTTTTCAACACGTGCTGTTTTTGGCATTTTTAATTTTAGCCATTCTGGTGGGTAAGTAGTAGTATCTCATTCACTATTTTCTTGCTATATAATATAATGCATATACTTGATTGAAAAATTAGGCTTTGCAGAAGTATAAAGAAGAAAACTAAAAATAATCCATGTGATGTATTTTCCCCTTTCTTATATACACATTTTAAAATGTAGTTGATATTTTAGTTTAGTAGTTGGGCCCTGACCTGTATTTTCATAGATTCTAAAGATATGCAGCCATACTTGAGAACTGCTGAGGATTTCAACCCCTTTTCTCCCCTCTCCCTACTTTAGTGCCTGGCCCGGTGACTGAGTGACTGATGGACTCAATGACTGAATGAAAGGTTTTGATTTAGATGAGGAAATTGATTCCCAGCTAAATGAACTTTTCAAATGGATTTCTTGAAGGGATTTTTAAGAAATAGGAATGATTTTTAAAAAGTAAAGAGAATAGTACAATTAATCCCCTTATACCTGTCATCCTAATTCAACAAGAATTAGCTTCATGCGTTCTTTTTATCAGTCAGTTTGTGGAAGTATTTTTTTTCTTTTTTGTTTTGTTTTGTTTTTAATTTTATTTATTCATTTTAGAGAGGAGAGAGAGAGACAGAGAGGGAGAGAGAGAGGAGAGAGAGACAAAGAGAGAAGGTGGGGAGGAGCTGGAAGCATCAACTCCCATATGTGCCTTGACCAGGCAAGCCCAGGGTTTCGAACCAGCAACCTCAGCATTTCCAGGTCGACGCTTTATCCACTGCGCCACCACAGATCAGGCTGTGGAAGTATTTTGAAGGTGAAGTGTTTTTTTTTTTTGTTTGTTTTTCAGAGACAGAGTCAAAGAGAGGGATAGATAGGGACAGACAGACAGGAACAGAGAGAGATGAGAAGCATCAATCATCAGTTTTTCATTGTGACACCTTAGTTGTTCATTGATTGCTCTCTCACATGTGTCTTGACCGCGGGCTTTCAGCAGACCGAGTAACCCCTCACTTGAGCCAGCGACCTTGGGTCCAAGCTGGTGAGCTTTTTTTGCTCAAACCAGATGAGCTTACACTCAAGCTGGCAACCTTGGGGTCTTGAACCTGCGTCTTCCGCATCCCAGTCCAACGCTCTATCCACTGCGCCACCACCTAGTCAGGCAAGAATGTTTTATATTTTTAATGTTACTATTATTTTTATTAAAGATTTGTCTGCGAGCCAGATGCAGCCATCAAAAGAGCCACATCTGACTCATAAGCCATAGGTTCACGACCCCTGCTCTAACCAATTGAGTTAACCGGCCAGGGCTAAAAATTGGACTTTTTAAAAAAGCATAACCCTGCATAACTAGTGGTGGTACAGTGGATAGAACATCGACCTGGAGCACTGAGGTTTCTGGTTCAAAACCCCAAGATTGCCAGCTTGAGCCAAGGTTGCTGGCTGAGCAAGGGGTCACTGACTTAGATCGAGCCCCCCCACCCCCATCAAGGCACGTATAAGAAGCAATCAATGAACAACTAAAGTAAAACAACTATGAGTTGGTGCTTTTTATCTCTCTTCTCCCTCTGTCTTTCCCTCTAATCTTTCTAAAAACAACAACAAAACATAACTCTGATGCATTATCACACTTAACTATGTTACTAACAATACAATGGGTTTTAAAAAATGTACTTAGGAGAGAAAACAGTGGTTGTCAAGAACACAAAGGATTCAGCATGAGATAAGTATAGTCAAGTTGCCTAATATATGTGCTGGAAATTGTAACTTGACTAATGGCCCAGGAAAGTTTTTGGACAGGGTGTATCTAGAGTTTAGCCTTGCAGTGTTACAGCTAACTTATTGGAGAAAAAAGGTAGCAAAAAGTAGACTAGACCCCTCTGTAGTAGGTGACTATTGTAGTTGATGTACTGATTAATATATTAACGTGTGTGGTGATTAATGAACTGGAGAAGAGTGAGGACAGGGATTGGTGTTATGTCTTAGGGATCTGTTGTTAGAACTGCATGAAAACCTTTTGATCTTTAACTACATCTAAGTGATTACTTAAATATGGGTCTTGTCTCTCCAGAGTCTGGCGTTGAATATCTCTGTTCTTTCATCCCAGCAGCACTGGTATGTTTCACTCCCCAACTCCAACCGTATAAAAGTCATCTTGACAGCCTTTCTCTTCTTTCATCTGGCCAATCACATTTGTGAATTAGAAAGGCAACCGGGGCCTGGTGGAGGAGAATGTGGGCCTGGCTTCCTTGTCCAGGACCAGAGTCCCTCGCAAGAGCTCCTCATGGCAGGAAGGGGACCTGGTACCAATCATAGGTTCTGGGACAGGTGACTTCCTCCCTGATCAATTGCTTAATAATTGGGTAAGGGATATAATGTAAACTTTTGTTAAAAAGGAGAAATACAGTGTGTCCGTAAAGTCATGGTGCACTTTTGACCAGTCACAGGAAAGCAACAAAGGACGATAGAAATGTGAAATCTGCACCAAATAAAAGGAAAACCCTCCCAGTTTCTGTAGGATGATGTGGCAGCATGTGCGCATGCACAGATGATGACATAACAGTGTATACAACACAGCAGCCCACGGCCATGCCAGTCGAGATGTGGACGGTACAGAGGAAAGTTCAATGTATTCTGTGGCTCGCTAAATTCAAATCTGTGACCAAAGTGCAATGTGAATATCGGCGCGTTTATAACGAAGTGCCACCACATAGGAATAACATTACTCTGTGGGATAAGCAGTTGAAGGAAACCGGCAGTTTGGTGGAGAAACCCCGTTCTGGTAGGCCATCAGTCAGTGACGAGTCTGTAGAGGCTATACGGGATAGCTACCTAAGGAGCCCTAAAAATTCTGTGCGTGAGCCCACATCGAACAGCACTGAATAGGGGTGAAACTGGGAGAGTTTTCCTTTTATTTAGTGCAGATTTCCAATTTCTGTCATCTTTTGTTGCTTTCCTGTGACTGGTCAAAAGTGCACCATGACTTTACGAACACACTGTAGTAGTTATTAAATCCTGTAATGAGTAAATCACTGAAATAGGATTCACAGATAATGCCTACTTCCATTTCTTTTTGTCCTTGTACAAAATGTATAAAAAGCCGTATCTGGTGTGACTTGTGGTCCGCATCTCTGCCCCTTGACATTCCAAAACATCCCAATAATGGCTATGGGTACCCATTTTAAAGGTGGGAAGCTGAGGCACCAAGAAGCTGTTATACCAGTGGTTACACAGTAGTTAAGAGTTGCCCTTCCTGCTCGGCCCAGGTGGAAGGTGATGGGAGAGAGACTGAGTGAATGGGAGAAGTCTGTATGGTGTCTTCCTCAATCTCTAAAGGAGGAGGGAAGGTGATCAGGGTAGGCAGTAAGTAGGAAACCTCTCAGGAACTGTTGGAAGTTCTGGAAGGGAGATGTCTTTGGGAGGGGCAAAGGCTGCCTTGGCAGGGTGGGAGGTGGGTAGAAGAAAGGCCAGTGTTGCTGGTGAGGAAGCCAGGCCTGGAGGCCTAGTCAGAGACCTCGCTACGGTAATTCTTGTGGGCAGCGAATGTCACCTTGCAGCCAGCTTGCGGAACTCAATGATCTGCAGCAGCAGCTGGGCCAGTGGGCTGAGGCTGGTGGGGAGCAGGAAGACATTCCCGGTTAGGACAGAGCTCATCCACGCACTGCCTGTTCATCTTCTCCAGTGGAGCTGCTCCCCTCCCTGAGGCAGTGCGGCCGGCCGGCCTGCTCCTCCTGGCCTAGACGGTTGCGCTAGGCCAGCCACAAGAGGCAGTCATAGACGGGGCTCACCAGGGCCACCATGGGCATGTTGTACACCCTTAAGTAGTCAAAGATGTTGCAGATAAAGGTGACATGGCAGACCCAGCTCTGCAGGGAGTAGGCTTGTAGCTGTTTCCAAGCCTGGTACTCCTGCTGCAGCCTGCTGAGAAGTCCACGCTGGAAGACCCTCTGGCCTGCTTACTTGCTCTCTGCTTGAGTAATGGCATGGTATATGCATCCTGCTTCCTTGTTGAAGACACAGTCCTGCAGAGCCTGGTCCACAATCACATTGACCATTTCCTCCAAGTCCATGGCATCTGGATCTTGGAGTGCTGTCTTCAGCAGCTGTTGGGTCTCTGCATCAACAGACTGAACTTTTACCAGACTCCCCCATGACCATCCAGTTTCGGCAGCTTTTTACTGGGGCAGGGTTAAGGACAGGCCGATGGGCGGGCACAGTGTGCGTCACTCATGTCCCCGGCACTGCTGGTGAGACCTACTTCAATTGTTTTTTAAAAAACCATGGTAAGAACATTTAACATGCTCTGGCTGGATAGTGTGGTTGGTTAGAGAGTCATCCCCTGTCAGGACACATGTAAGAACAGATCGATGTTTCTGTCTCTCCTTTCCTCTCTCTCTAAAATCAAACAATAATTTTTTTAATAACACTTAACATGAATTCTACCCACACTACAGTATTGTCAGCTGTGGGTAACATTGTACAAGAGATCTCAAATAAAACTTGAAAAACGTTTTTCCTTTTGAGGCATAATAGAGATAGATAAGAGTATACAATTATGACTATAACCAGATTAATTTCCCAAAGTACTCATGGACTTCTTATCTAAATCAAGAAGTAGAAAATACCAGTACCCCAAAAAGTTTCCTAAGGCCCCTGTAAGTCAATGCAGGATGAGGAAGTATATTTTTGCTAATTCCAAATTAGATTTAATTTAAAAATTCTTTATAGAAACAGTGCTGAAGGAGATTTCAAGTTCACAGTACTGCTACAATATAATCACCTGTTTTTGGGTTACTTAGGCTTATGAGTGGGTAGGATTCTAGCTCAAACAGACTGACTTAAGTAGTTTCCACAAGAGAGTGTGTTTTGAACTCTGAGCTTTGGACTTTTGGAATATAGCCCATTGGTAACTTAAGGATCAATTTCCGTATATAAGCCTCTTATATCCACTTTTGGTCTGATTTTCCCTAATTGCTAACCTAGAGAGCCTGGTGTACAACTATGGAGGATGAAAAAACTAGTATGATTTATAAATGGGCAGTTATTCTAGGAGTCCACTCAGCTAATTTAGAGTTAATTATATTTGAGATGATTTTAACTTCAGCCTCCATTTCTTCTAAGAGGACTTTCACAGCTGGTATTATTTATGTACCAGTGGCTTGGTGAAGGCACAGGGGCACAGGGCAACTTGTGCAATTAATCTCTTGCATTAGATAGAGATAGTTGTTCTAATTTTATTTCCATCCAGGCATGGACCTTGGCCAAAGCATTTGGTATGAGGACAAAGTTCAAATGTTTATAGTTTTACTTTTTTTCAAGCTGACTTGTGAAACAGAAGGAAATATTTCCTAGACTCAGGGTTTTACCAGTTTAAGAACTGTTGGATTTCTTTAATGATAGTAAAAACCAATATCAAAATTGTATCTGTGCTTGTTAAATTCGATATGTATTTGTGTTTTGAAGATTGTTGCTCCACTTTTGAGCAGTTTATCCTCAAATCATTCAGAAAACAGTATCTTTTTATACTTATAGAGATAGAACAATAAGGTAAATGTGTCAAAATGTTGGTGATTAGTAATTCTGGGTGAAGTAAACTATTGTTATAACTCTTCTGTATATTTGAAATTATTAAACAAAAATTTTACTGAAGTATACCTGGGCATATATATCTTTATATTTACCAGACAATGCTAAATCATTTTTCAATGTGGTTGGGCTAATTATATTCCCATTGTGCCAAGTCTTCACCAACACTTGCTATTATTCAATTTAATATTTGTTATCAGTCTTTATGGGCATGAAATTGTTTTAGTTTGCATTTCTCTAATTATCGTGAAGTTGAACACATCTCACTTTATGTATGTATGTATGTATGAATGTATGTATGTATGTATGTATGTATGTATGTATGTATGTAAGAGTAGGGGAGAGAGACAGACTCCTGTATGCACCCCAACCGGGATCCACCTGGCAACCCCCATCCAGGCCAATCTGGGGCTGCTTGCAACTAAGCTATAATAGCGCTGGAGGTGGAGGCTCCATGGAGCCATCCTCGGTGCCCAGGGCTGATGCACTTCATGGCTGTGGGAGGAGAATTGAGAGAGAGAGAGAGAAGGAGGAAGGGGAGAGGGGAGAAGCAGATGGTTGCCTCTCCTGTGTGTCCTGACTGGTAATCAAACCTGGGACTTCCACATGCTGGGTTGATGCTCCAGTGCTGAGCCAACATGCCAAGGCCCTTTAAGTTTGTTTGTTTGCTTATTTATTTATTTAATGAGAGAAAAAGACAGACAGATAAAGATGACAAGCATCAACTCACGGTTGTGGCACTTTAGTTGTTCATTGGTTGCTTTCTCATATGTGCCTTGACAGGGTAAGGGGGCTCCAGCTGAGCCAGTGACCCCTTGATCAAACCAGTGACCATGAGGTCATGTCTGTAATCCCATGCTCAAACTTGTGACCTCAGGGTTTTTAATCTGGGTCTTCAGTATCCCAGGCTGATGCTCTATCTACTGTGCCACTGCCTGGTCAGGCAAAGTTGAACATCTTTTAAATGTTTAGTCATTAAGGCTTACTCTTTTTGTGACTTACTTGCCATATTAGCTAATTTTTTTTTGTTCTTTGATTTTTCTTATTAATTTTTTGTATGTCTTAATACAGGGTGGTGTAAAAGCAGGTTTACAGTTGTGAGTACACAGAACAGAGAATTTACTTTGGTATTATTTATTAATTGTATTATTCTCCATACTGACAACTGTAAACCTTTTGCCCCCACCTGTATATTTTAGAAATTAATTCTTTATCAATAAGGTACATTACAGTTATTCACATACTTTTGAAAGAGACTTAATGAAAATAGAAAATTGAGTTAATTTTGATTTAGACAGAATAAAGTACGTCAGGGGGCAGAGAAGATATTGTACATTAGGGATGTAGGGGCTAGAGGCCTCGCTTCTGTTTACAGGTTTTCTTTCCTGGCTCAGCCACACAATATGAGGCACCCTGAACTTGCATTCTTATCTCTGGTCCCTTTGAAAAAGGTTATTTTTAGCCTGACCAGGCAGCGGCACAGTGGATAGAGTGTCGGACTAGGATGCAGCGGACCCAGGTTTGAGAGCCCCGAGGTCGCCAGCTTGAGTGCGGGCTCATCTGATTTGAGCGAGGCTCACTAGCTTGGACCCAAAGTTGCTGGTTCGAGCAAGGGGTTATTTGGTCTGCTGAAGGCCCACGGTCAAGGCACATATGAGAAAGCAATCAATGAACAACTAAGGGGTCGCAACAAAAAACTGATGATTGATGCTTCTCATCTCTCTCCATTCTTGTCTGTCTGTCTCTATCTATCCCTCTCTCTGACTCTCTCTCTGTCTCTGTAAAAAAAGAAAAGAAAAAAAAGAAAAAGGTTATTTTTAGAAGGGTTGTTTATTGTCTCTAGTGTATTTCATTCAGAGATTTGCTGTATAACTTGTTCTTTAAAAATCTATATATTGCCAAATAACGAGACTCTTGAGCTACTAAATTTTGGCCAGTAGTGGGATTGAGTAAACTGCTTTGTATTGCAGTGCCTGAGAGCAAAAGGGTAATTCAGTAGGGACACTATCTTGGTTTATCCTCTAATACTAATTTTCAGAGGTGGTGGAGAAAGGTTAAACCACTTAGATTTGACTGCTGAAAAAAAAAAGAGGATCTAATAATCATTTAAGAACCTAGTTTGTTGTGCTAATTCTTAAGGTGAAGGTATTAGCTTTACATGTGGACAAAAACAAAATCCACCAAAATAAACCCCAAAATGAAAATCATAAAACTTTAACTCTGTAAGGAAACTAAAAATTTCCACCTTACTCTCCCACTCTATGCCCTTGCCCTGCCCCCAGTTTATAAAGGAATGTACCAAGTTAGGCGACTTACCTATCACTCACAGTCACAGAGCTGGTCATTATCCTAAACAGCACTTGACTTTCAACTATAGGTACTCATTCCTTTCTCTTCCAGTGCGTTATGCTGCTATTCGTCAAAACCCTGGTATATGCCAGCTCCTTCTATTGATCTATATATAAGTTCTCCAGAGGATAGATAATATAGTGCCCTCCACTTTCCTCATTGATTTCTTTAAGAACTGGAACGTGAGATCAAAGGAGGGGTATCTTTCAGGGAATTTAACACCTCATTTAAAAGAAAAGACTTTTCTACTGTGGGAAATACACTTTTTTTCTTTGACACACTTCACAGGGACAAATGGATAGTCCCAGCACTGTATATACAGCTACTCCTTATTCTTCAAAGACCTCAACAATTTTTCTTTTTTTAGTAATCAGAACTGGGTGGTAGTTGTCATTTTCTAATTTACAAACTTTTGCTACTTGAAAAATCTTTGAATTATTTTCTTTATGAAAAATGCAGTAACAGTAGAAAGAGGAAAAATCTAACTTATTGTCCAGAGGTAATTACTTCATGTGTCCTTCTTGACATTTTTTCAATGTTTATATATTTCATAGAGTTAAACTGTAGTTTTAGATCCTGCCTTGTTCCACTTAACATTAATTTATTAATGGATGCATTATATCTTATTATCTGGATCAATTATAATGGCAAATGCTACAGCAAACACTTTTGCCTATAATTCTGATCGTTTTCTTATGAAAAGTTCCTAGAATTGTAATTATTGAATCATCAACAAAACTGTTTTTAGTGTCTTCATGCCAAACAGATTTTGACAAAAGTTGCTACCATTTCCATATTCATACAAATTGAATATGAGAGTAGCTGTATTATTTCTGTCATTGAAATTTATCACTAAAAGTGTTGCTGATTTGATCATATAAATAGGCCCATCTGTCTAGTTCCCATTTCTTTGATTACTAGTAAAAAGGTTTTTATGTATTTAACTATGTGTGTTGTTTCTGTGACTTTAGTTCATGAACTTTGCTTACTTTTCTGTAGAAGCCTGTGTTATTTCCTTTTTTTTTCTTTTTTTTTTGTGTGGCAGAGACAGAGAGAGTCAGAGAGAGGGATAGATAGGGACAGACAGACAGGAACAGAGAGAGATGAGAAATATCAATTTTTTGTTGAGGTTCCTTAGTTGTTCATTGATTGATTTCTCATATGTGCCTTGACCGCGGCTACAGCAGACCGAGTGACCCTTTACTCAAGATAGCAACCTTGGGCTCAAGCTGGTGAGGTGAGCTTTGCTCAAACCAGTTGAGCCTGAGCTCAAGCTGGCGACCTCGGGGTCTCAAACCTGGGTCCTCCACATCCCAGTCTGATGCTTTATCCACTGCACCACTGCCTGGTCAGGTACCTGTGTTTTTCTTATAAAATAAAATAATTTTTATATATTAAATATATCAACCTTGTGCCATTTGTGGTAAATACCTTTTGCCATTTTGCCTTTTTTTTTTTTTTTTTGCTTTATGCTTTCTGTTGGGGAGAAGTCTTAATTTTTACACAGTCTAGATCTGTACTTGGGAGTTTGTTTCTCCAAGTTCTTTTACTAATGTTAGGAAGGAAGGAAATGCAAGCAAGAGGGTTATTGGGGCCTCAAATTCCTCTGTGCTGAATTGAAATTCTTGGATAAAGGCCATTTCATACAGATGCAGTGATTTCACCTCTTTTCCACAGAAGTGACTTGTCTTTTATTTCTGAAATCCGTCATGTTACCCATTAAATGTACTTGTCATATGCACAGTTGGCCCTTTGGTCAGTTGCTCTTATGTCCTATGGCATTTATTCATGTCCTGATGCTTTCCTTTAAGGTATTATCCAAAGAGATGAGTCACCCATGGAAAAAGGGCTCTCTGGCCTTCGAGGAAGGGAATTTGAGCTGTCTGACGCGTTTTATTTCACCAAGAAGGGATTGGAAGCCATCGTGGAAGATGAAGTGACCCAGAGGTTCTCCTCAGAGGAGCTAGTGTCATGGAATCTCCTCACAAGGACCAATATCAATTTCCAGTACATCAGTCTGCGACTCACCATGGTGTGGGTGCTGGGCGTCATAATACGCTACTGTTTCCTACTGCCCCTGAGGTATGTCTCCTGTGCAGTATTTGATGGTATAATTGGTTCATCTTTCTTTTAAAATGGTGTATGCCATGGTCACATGTGAGTATTATGGTACTAGTCTCACTCGTCACACCAAATGTGACCCCCACAGGAATGTATTAAGTATCTATTCTCCTTTCACATTTTTCCTCCCAAGTGGAGGTGTGTATTCAGAATCCAGTATATATCAGTCTTGGACTGACATTACTCTTTCACTCATAAATAGCTTGGTGGATAGAAAGGGAAGGAAGAAAAAAGAAGAGGATTTACAGTTTCACACTCGCTGTGTGTCAACCAACTGTAACTGTCTTTCTTCGCTGGAAAGAAGAAATTCCTGTGAGTGGCTACCGCATGGGAGAGAGCCATTCAGAAGAGTGAATTTGTTCCATCCACACCCATGTATGGTCACTCACTTTTCTTATTAAAAGTCCCATACCTGGGTCTCCTTCTGGTTGTAAGTTTTAGCGGCACCCGATGAGGAGGTGCCCTTAAGTCCAGTTGACTGGAACCACAGTGTGGAGCATAGGAGTAGAAGAGCTAACACTGGGCATTGGGATGAGGCACAAGTGACCAAGGTTTGTTTAGCATGGGGGGGGGGCAGGTAATAAGCATGTGTGTAGTCAGTTACAGCATTGCTGTTGATTGTCTTGCTTCATTTCTCTTGGTCATGGACTTGGCATCCTCTCAATAGGGCTTTCCAGGTAGTTGCTACCAGCCAACAAAATTGGTACATGAATGAAAGCACTTTACTGTCCCTAGGGTGGCCTATGCTTGCCTCATTCAGATGTAGCACAGGGGAAGAGATTACTTAAATATAAGCAAAGGCGCATTTCTAAGAAACTCTTTTCTCGTGCTCTTGTTGACAGTGTCTAGATATTGGGGCAGGGTGCGTCTTTTGGGAATCATTTCAGCTGTGATAACAAAGTGAAATTCAAGGTTTCACATACACTTTTGCTTGAACCTTAAGCCAGTGTTCCCAAGGTGGGTTCCTGTACCCTTGGGGTGCCCAAGACCCCCCACTGGCAGGCAGGAAGGAAACATTTGAGCTTTATTTATTAGAAGTTTCTAGTTTATTATAATTAAAATTTACATGTATTGTTTTTATTTAAAAAAAAGAAAGAAATGAGCCCTGGTCAAGTGGGTTGGGTGGTCCGAGCATTGTCCTGGAGTGCAGAGGTTGCCGGTTTGGGCCCTGGTCAGGGCACATACGGGAACAGCTAATATTCCTCTCTCTCTCTCTCTCTCTTGCTCTCTCCTTTTCTCTCTTTAAAATCAATAAAAATCAAAGTAAAATATGAAACCTCAGTGAAGCTGTGTATATGGATTAGCTCTTCCATCTTCCCTTGGTGCGTGAGTCAGGCACCGTGTCCACGGCAACCCGAGGGAACAGCGAGGGTTTTATAACAGAGTACTTGAGACGCCTTCACTTGCTGGTCAGCTTTCACCTGCTGTGGGTGTCCAGCAAATGGTGTTAAGATTTTATTTCTAGTTTAAACTAAAATAGTGCTCACAAACTAGATAAGTGGCAAAAGATTCTTGCAAATAAACCAGATTTAACATAATCCTGTAATGTAAACACCCACGAACAAGAAGAAAGGACAGACTTAAAATTTCTACTCTTAGTAAATACGCTTCATTATTAAAGAATTGCTTTGTAAATGGTGTTTGAAGGAGTTAACAAAAAATAAGAAAGGAGGTTGCTACATGGTAAGGATTTAAAAAAACAGATTGTGCTAAAAATGATTGTGTTGGTGGTTGCACAACTCTGTGAATATGCCAAAAACCATTGATTTGTACATGTTAAATGGGTGAATTTTATGATATGTGAATGGTAGCTCGGTAGAAAGAAAATGGTAGCTCTTAAAAAAAAGGAAGATTGTGACTGAAACCTTGTGTTATCTAAGAGAATCTCCTGTTTGCTCACTTAAAGTGGAAAACAAAATTTTCTGGCTTGTTAATCCAGCAAACAAAAATCTTTCAATAGTTGTGGACATAATTGTTAAGTATGTTAAAATGTCACTCCTGATTTAGTGTGTAGGAACAAGAGATTCTCATTAGGGCAAAATGGCAAAACATTTTATAACTTTTGCATAATTGATGGATGAGATTAAAACAGTGATTTAGTTATAGCGTCAGTGACTGATAAGAAAATATGACAGTTAAATAAAACTAAATTTGACCTTCAGATTGCTATGTCAAAAAGTGTTAAACCAAGACTTTACTACCTTAATTAGGTGTTTATAATCAAACCCCATTTATTTTGAAAAATTATAAATCTCAACTTTTTCTTTTTGAGTAATTCTGTTTACATTGTTAAAAATGTTTCTTTTTGAAGTTATTGAAACATATTAAAAGCACTTTTCAAAAATAAGAAAGTATCTATGGGTAGATTAGAGGTATTGTCAGTCATCTTGTTTACTAATTTCCGATATATCTTGAGCCATACAAAGGAACAACAGTTATGTTTGCATTGAGGAATACAATTTGGAGTTCTTATTATGAAAGAGACTTTAAGTTGAACTCTTTTGCTCTTTGCTGTACATTTTAAATTCCTTTAAGAAAAATTTGAATTGTACTGTTTTGCTCCCTTGTCATTAAAAAACACAGGAAAAACAAGTTATTTTTAGAACATTGCGAGATTTTATTTTTTATTTTATTTTTTATTTTTCTGAAGTTGGAAATGGGGAGACAGACAGACTCCCACATGCGCCGAACTGGGATCCACCTGGCATGCCCACCAGGGGGCGATGCTCTGCCTGTCTGGGGCGTCGCTTTGTTGCAACCAGAGCCATTCTAGCGCCTGAGGCAGAGGCCACAGAGCCATCCTCAGTGCCCAGGCCAACTTTGCTCCAGTGGAGCCTTGGCTGCGGGAGGGGAAGAGAGAGAGAGAGAGAGAGAGGAAGGAGAGGGGGTGGGGTGGAGAAGCAGATGGGTGCTTCTCCTGTGTGCCCTGGGCGGGAATTGAACCCGGGACTCCTGCACGCCAGGCCGACGCTCTACCACCGAGCCAACCGGCCAGGGCTGCGAGATATTTTTTTACAACCATATTATACCATATCAAAGTGTCTCGAATGAGAAACGATGGTTCCTTTCAACCTGAAATGACTCCTTTATACAACATAAAACCTTTTTATTCTTTTTTTTTTAAAAAAACTTTTTTTTATAAAACCTGTTTCTTATAGAACTTAATATGTATTTATTTATAATAAATCAGAATAACTGAAAAAATAAAACAAATCAGAAAAGCAGAGGGCAAGACTTTTAATTTAGTCCCTTCACGAGCCCACTTAATCCTCTCATGATGATGTAGATCGAACTTGTCGGTCTGTGACTTGACTTCCAGCCTTCTCCATTCGTCTGTAGACTGTATGCCTGCTGTTAAATGGAAAATGGCATCATTCTTTGTATATTATTTTGAAGTTTTGCTTTCTGGCTCAAAATGTACCAAAGGCCATTCTTCCGGGTCGAAGCTGCAGATTCATCCGGTTCTCTTACTGGCTGCACCATGTGCCACAGCGCAGATGCCCCACAGCTTATGTATAATTTCAATATTTGTGAACTTTCAGGTTATTTTCCTTTACCCTTACTATTCAACTAAGCTTGTGCATTACCTTTTTTTCCAGGGTCACCTTGGCTTTCATTGGGATCAGTTTGTTGGTTATTGGAACTACACTGGTTGGGCAGCTGCCAGACAGCAGGTGACAGATTTCCTTCCACTCAGCCGTAAATAGGATTGTCCCTTTCTTAGCTACGTCCACAAAGAGAATATTTATTGAATTCCTATATTCTGCATCAAATTTATGGTGTAACACCCCGGTTAAAATCCTGCTTACTTCATATTCATAGTCTTGATTTGATTTTCCATTCTACTTTCATGTAAGTCGTAAGAAGCTGGGTTTTTTTTTTTTTTTTTTTTCCAAAGGAAAAGGAAGAAAAGGACTGAGGAACTTAAAGAAAACAAGAGAGTTCTATAGTAGTGTTACACTCCTCAGACTGAGACCAAAGACGCTTCAGCTTGTCTTGATCAGGAATTGATCATGAGAGCCGAGCGGGTGGGAGCTGTTTTCCCTTGGGAGTTTTGTCTTAAATGCCTCACTGGGACTGTACGAATGGAACTGTGCTTGTGTATCAGGGCCCAGGATGCTGCTCTGAAGGAGCCCATTAAAGCTTCTATTGTATTGTTTCTGAGGAATGCCCAGACCTGCACAATCAAGTGTTTTTTTCTTTCCTTCAGCTTCAAGAACAGGCTGAGTGAACTGGTCCACCTGACTTGCTGCCGGATCTGTGTGCGAGCCCTCTCTGGTACCATTCACTATCATAACAAGTGAGTGTCTGCTGGCTTCTTGCCTGCCTTTCTCTCCCTCAGGTCAGTGTGCACTTGACAGGTGAAAGGAGAGCACTTCCTGTGTGTCAGCCCTACTTCTTCCAGTGTCACAGACATAACAGTACACAAAAACACTTTTAAAAAGCAGTCTGTTTGCAGCAGGAACAAGCTAATAAACAGGTAATGATACTTGGTCATCGAGCACTTGTGGTGTGCAGGCCAGACCTGTGCTTCCCATAGCTCATCCCTATGACAGGCGTTGTTACCCTGTTCTGCAGGTGAGGGAAAGGAGGCTCTGGGATTGGTTGTCTCCAGGGTCACAGAGTAAGCGGCAGTCAGATTTTGAACAAAGTCTGTCTGATTTAAGCAGTGAGGAAGGTGACAGGCCTGTAGTGTGGTAAAACGAGGACTAGACTTGAGGTTTGGAGGTTTAGTTTCTGTTCTCAGTCCTGCCACTTCTAAAATTCCATAATCGAGCCTTAAAACAGAACATGGCATTCTGTTCCCCTTACTCCTAGTCATAGAGGGTAAAGACAGCTAAGTGAAGTTATGAACTAAATGAAAGTAACTAAATGATTATTAACTTTTCTGTTAACTCAATCTTATTTTTTCTTACATTTAGCATCATTATTTTTAAAAGTTCTAGGATAAGCCTCTAGTTCTTTACTTACTGGATCTTTCTGTTTCGCTTGTAGAAGGGAAACATTTACCAAATAAATACCAAAATACTGCATCAAATTAAAAGGCCTCTTAAATTTATAAAATTGTATGATTTTGTGATTGGGCTACACGTTTTGGGGTGAGGAGTAAAAGAAAATGCTTTGGGAGATGTGTGAGTAGAGGAGATACCTTCTACAGAACAGGTGCTTTAATTGCATAGAGAAGAGTTCATAACTTTTTATAGAGTTGCTTCTAATTAAGGAAAACATGCTAAAGTTGTTATGCATTTGGCTCCTCTCTATGTCTGTATAGACCCAAAGAAAACTACTTGGCTTCGTTAGTGTCCATTACTGGTTGAACTTCAGGACAGAGGTCAGCAAACTCAACTATGGGCCCGTAGATCAAATGTGGCCTGCCATCTGTTTTCTGTAAATAAAGTTTTATTGGAACACAGCCATGCTCATCTATTTACATATATTATCTGTGGCTGCCTTTGTGCCAAAATAGCAAAGTCCTGTAGTTTTGACAGGGATTGGCTTACAAAGCTTAAAGTATTTACTGTTTAGCCTATGATAGAAAAAGTTTGCCAATTTCTGCTCTAGGAGGTTAGGAGGGAGGGAGGAATAATAGTAGACTTACTCTATGGATCACCATGTAGCTTCTCAAAGTGATATTTATGATAATTGTAATAAGAAAATGTTATGATAAAATAAATGAAACAAAATTTATTAAAGTTCTGGAATCATTATAATTCAGTCTAATATTTTAAAGCCATTTTTCATCATAAAAAGAAAGTGTGGTCATTACAAAAAAAAACCCACAAAAATACATGTAAAGAGGAAGTCAAAGGCCTCTTCTCTTATACACTTATCACAATCTCATCATGATAGCCTATAGATAACCTTTTAAGATGGGCCCATATACTTCGAACTTGATTTTTTTAATGGACTTTTAAAAACAAAATAGGATGGATTTTTTACACTTTTCAAAATAGTGGCCATTTTTCAAGGTTTAGTATTTACCATGGTTTGTAATTTCAGGGAGTACAGACCCCAGAAGGGAGGCATTTGTGTTGCCAATCATACCTCCCCGATAGATGTTTTGATCCTGACAACGGATGGATGCTATGCTATGGTAAGGGCGTATGAGATTTCAAGTAGTTACATGTTTTGTGGCTTGCTCAAATTTTAAATTTATTTTGGCACAAATTAGAAAGTTTGTTTTATATTATAAAGTGACTGGGTTATATGACTATAGCTATATGTTATATAATATATTTATAGGGACCTGGCTGATTGGCTCAGTGGTAGAGCGTCAGCTGGCGTGTGGAAGCCCTGGGTTTGATTCCTGGTCAGGGCACACAGGAGAAGTGACCATCTGTTTCTCCACTCCCCCACTTCCCCTCTTGAAGCCATGACTGAGCAGAGTTGGCCCGGGCACTGAGGATAGCTCCATGGCCTCAGCCACAGGTGCTAAAATAGCTTGGTTGCTGAGCAATGGAGCTGTGGCCCAGCTGAGCAGAGTATCGCCTGGTAGGAGTTTGCCAGGTGGATCCCAGTTAGAATGTATGTGGGAGTCTGTCTCTGCCTCCCCACCTCTCACTTAATTTAAAAAAAAAAAAAAAAATATATATATATATATATATATATATATATATATATATATATATATATATATATATTTATAGGAGGAATATATAATGCAAGAAAAAGAAAGAAAATAGCCATTATATTTAAGGCAATAAAAATTTAACTTATTGAAATGCAGACATATTTGAGCTTGATAGGACTTTATAAAATTGATTCCATCTTGCTTCTAAAATGCCTGCGATGTTTAAAAATCCTTTCAGAGATTAAAGCCTTCCTCCTTAAAGCTGTGAAAACCCCTTCCCAGCCAGTTAGTTCTGTCTTCCTTCAGGGAGTCATATGCAATTAAAAAACAAACAAACTAGCCCTTTAATGAAGATCAAACAAGAAGGGCAAATATTTATACCACATTGCCTTTCTCACTTCTTGTCTATAGCCCCAACAGGAAAAAGAAAAAGAAAACACACCCCTATAACAAACTACAAGGCCCACAGTGAAATCAAACACCTCAAAAGACCTTTTCATGGGGCAAAGCACATCCTGGCACTTTTTCAGATATGTGTTTTCAATAGCTGTTACGAACTTGTCAGAGTTTCCTTCATTTCCTTTGTATCTGTGTCAGATAAAGTTCGGAGGCTAACATCAGATGTCCTTTCCTGCATAGTGGTGGGTGTGCCCTGAGCTGGAGTGTGGAATGGAGTAAAGGGAGAGGGGTCCTGGAGAAGCTTCTTCTCATATCTCATGGTGGTGGCTTGGGCTTCACGGAGAACAGGTGGATTTTTTTTCGTCAGCTCCAGTGATTGATAGTCATGGTTGGTGTTTTTCTAGGGAGGCATTCGAAGGAGCCATTATTAAGTGTCTGCCATAGGTAGGAGAGTAGGGAGTTTTGGCACATGTGCAAGTATTTGCCCATCCACGGGTTATACAATCACTGAGGGGGTTTGGAAAGCTTTTTTAAAAACTCCTAACTCATTGCCAGGTATTTCATCTGTCTAAAACATAAATTCAGATATATTTGATACAACATATTTTAACAAATTGTTAAATTTCTCTTAAGTTGTTGAGCTCTTTCTGAATCTAAGGAAGCTTTAATGAACAGAGATGCAGAGTTTTGGGAATTGGTACTTCTTAACCTTTCTAGTTAAGAATCTGTTAATGGTTACATACCCTTTTTCTTTTAGTTTTAAGAAAACAAACAACACATGTTCATCACCACAACAACATGTTCATCATGCAAACACAATTTTATATCTAATTTCCAGATATTTATTCTTCTCCAGAAGTCCCTTCTAAGTTTCCTCATTTTAACAACCCTTGCTAGACCCCTGAGCGTAGTTCTGGGTGTGTATAATAATTCCTTGCATTTATGTGGACAAGGACTTTCACATCCATTATATTTGACCTTCTTCGTAATTCAGTGAAGTTACGGCTGAGATTTCGTTATAGATGAGAGAGCAGACAGAGGATCAGCCGTTTTTAACCAGCTTACCTACTCATGGTTTTGTGTTTCTGAGACCATATCCATTCAGTGTCCTGGTCAACAAAGAGTTGAGCATAACTCATGTGTGACTGAGGGCCTCAGGATTATGTTGGCATTGTCTATTCCTTTTGATCATATATAATTGCAATTACAGTATTAGCCAAGGTTTAGAAATGCATAGCGCCTCTCCAATGGGTTGAATGATAGAAACCTAAAGCTATTTGGATTTAAATCAGAGGCAGGAGGACAGAAGTGGGAGAAAACTGTACTGCTACCCTCCAGAGGTCACATTTGGCCTCTTTGGGCTAAATATAAACTATATATCTGAATGTTCAAGATTCCATCTCAGTGGCTTTTCAAAGCTTTTTTTCTCTTCTAAACAATAAATTTCAAACTTATTGATTTTAGAGGGAGAAAAAGTGAGAGAGAAAGAAAGAAAGAAAAAAAACCATCGATTTATTGTTCCACTTATTTATGCTTTTATTGGTTGATTCTTGTCTTTGCCCTGACCGGGTATCAAACCTGCAACCTTGGCATATCAGGATGACACTCTAACCAACTTAACCAACTGAGCTACCCATCCAGGGCTCTCCCATTTTTTTTTTTTTAATTTAGAAGTATTGTCTAACTCTAAAGGAAGTTGGAATTATAAGAATGTTACATTAGAGCATCCACGTGCCCTTTATCCACATTTACCTATTGGTAACGTTTGGCCTCATTTACTTTATTGTTTGTATTCTCATATGCTGGCTTTCTCTGTCTCTCTGCATAAAAATGCATTAAAATATTTATATTTTAATGTATTTATATTTAACATTTCTAATATTAATATGATATTGGAAATCTGAGTTCATAAAAATTTATCCAATTCATAAGGTTCTTTCTTGCTTTCCCCCGATCCATATTTGTATCTTCCTTTGTTCAGAGTGAATATCCTGTTTCCCAACAATATCAACTCATGTTCTCAATTCTGTCATACATCCAAAATTGTTTCAGAATTGCTTCACGTATTTTATTTCAAAAAATATACTGCTCATAAGAATTAGAAGATATTTCAAAATGAATATGAAGCAATAAAATGAATATATAAATGTAAGGCCTTGACAGGTGGTGGCACAGTGTATAGAGCATCAATCTGGGATGCTAAGATTCCAGTTTCAAAACCCTGAGATTGCTGGATTGAGCATGGGGTTATCCGGCTTAAGTGCGGGGTCATCGGCTTGAGTGTCGGATCATCAACGTGATCCCATGGTCACTGGCTTGAACATAGGGTTGCTAGCTTGAGCAAGGGGTCACTAGCTCAACTGAAGCTAGTCAAGGGACATGTGAGAAGCAACCAGTGAACAACTAAAGTAAAGAACTATGAGTTGATGCTTCTCATCTGTCTCCCTTCCTGTCTGTCTATCTGTCTCTCTCTTGCTAAAAAAAAAGTTAAGAAAAATTCAAGTATTTTTCAGTTTTTCTTGGTACCCCCGCCCCCAAGATGAAGGGTGTGTGGTCCAATTTTGTGTGTGTGTGTGTCAAATGCTGTCTTTATAAATATCTTGGATTTTTTTTCAGTCTTGATAGGTGAGGAATGGTATTTCAGTTGTTTTAATATGAATTTCTCTTATTTTGATTACTTTTTAAAGCTAGAATTATAACTACTATAGTAAATTAGCTTAAAATTCAAAGGTGCTACTAAAGAATACCTTTTGCTATATTTAGCCACCATGTCCTTTGTATAGACAAACTTTAGTCAGTAGAAGGTTGATCTTTTTTCTGAGCATGTAATAAACATACACACACGCGCACACACACACACACACACACACACACACACACACACACGAAAGCTTTCTTTGGACAGTTGTGCCTTTACATTTTCCTCTTTTTCTGATGGCATTTCTAGGTTGGCCAAGTTCATGGTGGATTGATGGGAATTATTCAGAGAGCTATGGTCAAGGCTTGTCCACACGTCTGGTTTGAACGCTCAGAAATGAAAGATCGACACCTGGTTACTAAGAGGTAAGCAGTGACATTACTCAGTATCCATCAGCGTAGCATAAAATTTGATGAATCTTGGCTTTCCTGCCCAGGAGGACAGAGCAATGCTAAGGATTAAAGCTAAAACATGGAGTTCTATTTGTGGTAGGCTCTTTCTGGTATATCACCTCTCTTAGCTAGAGCTTTAAAAGTTTTAACTCTACTAATAGTGGGATATATGATGAGATTAAAAGGCCCATCAGTTTATCTTGTGATGATTTAGGTACAATCCAGTTACTGAATTTTCAATGTAAAAAATTACTACCTAGAAAATTAAATAGTTTATAACTGGTGAATTAATAGCTTATATCAATCATTCAGTTAATTGGTAGAGTGCTGAAAGACTGTGCTCACTTAAAATCTATCTAGAGACAGATAGCTGAGTGCTTGATGAAACAGAATACGGAACCTCTGGGACTTGGGATAGAGATGACCTACCAGAAACCTGAGCAGGGAACTGCCTTTTTGCCTGAGGCCTTTACCTGAAGGCACTCTGGTCATTGCTTCTAAGAAGTTTTTTTATTTAAAAAAATTTTTTTAAAGATTTTATTTATTGATTTTAGAGGGAGGAAAGAGAGAGAGAGAGAGAGAGAGAGAGAGAGAGAGAAAGAAGCGAGGAGGAGAGGCGAGTGGGAAGCATCAACTTGTAATAATTGCTTCCCATATGTGCCTTGACCAGGCAAGCCCAGGGGTTTGAATTGGCAACCCCAGTGTTCCAGGTCAACGCGTTATCCACTGCGCCACCACAGGTCAGGCTGGTCATTGATTCTATAAGCATGAAAGTGAGCCGTGCTCTTAAGAGTAAAATAAGAAGTACTTGTTGATGTCTGTTGAGGATTAGAAAACTATCCCTCATTTTGAGGTTATTTAGCAATGAGACACTCTGGCAGCTGTAATATCTCTGTCTTAGCCTTACCAGCTTGGTAAGCAGTTAGGAATATGGGGCTGGATGCAGGGAGGAGAAGACGTAAGCCTGGAATTTACATTATGGTGCATATTTCCTAGGAATGTTCAGCCTGACCCATTTAAGGAGTCTTACACTAATGGCCATAGGCAGACGAGTCCAACAATCAATATTCTCAGTTTTTGGATGGGTAATAAAGGCACAGGAGGAAAAGCAGAAAGCTCATGACACTGGGGTTCCAGAGCTCCTGTCACATGACTGCCTAGCATTCTTTTTGAAAGAGTGGGCAAATGGCACCTGACTGATCAGGTGGCACAGTGGATCAAGTGTTGACCTGAGATGCTGAGACCCCAGGTTCAAAACCCCAAGGTCTCCAGCTTGAATGCAGGCTCATCTGGCTTGAGCTCAGGCTCACCAGTTTGAGTGTAGGGTCTCCAGCTTAAGCATGGGTCAATGGCTTGAGCATGGGACCATTGAAATGATACCTTAATCACTGGCTTGAAGTCCAAAATCACCAGCTTGAATAACAGGGTCAGATGAGAAACAATCAATGAACAATTAAAGTGATGCAACTGTGAAGTGATACTTTTCATCTCTCTCCCTTCCTCTCTTTTTTGCTCTTTCTTGCAAAAAAAAAGAAAGAAAAGGCACTGAAAATCACTTATTCTGAGACCAAATTAAAATAGTGCAGCAGCAGTCCTTACACTTTACACACACACACACACACACACACACATATATATATATATATTTTTTTTTCCTATTCAGTGAGAGGAGGGGAGACAGAGACAGACTTCTACATGTGCTCCCACCAGGATCCACCTGGCAAGCCAACTAGGGGGCGATGCTCTGCCCATCTGGGGCCCTTGCTTCGTTGCAACTGGAGCCATTTTTTAGTGCCTAAGGCAGAGGCCATGGAGCCATTCTCAAAACCCAGAGCCAACTTGCTCCAATCAAGCCATGACTGCAGGAGGGAAATAGAGAGAGAGAGAGAGAGAAAAGCGAGAAGGGGAAGGGGTGTAGAAGCAGATGGGTGCTTCTCCTGGGAATCGAACTTGAGACTTTCACATGCAGGGCTGACACTCTACCTCAGAGCCAACTGTCCAGTACTATCCTTACACATTTTAAGAAAGGGACCCACTTGAGCTTCTTTCCTTTACTTATATCTTCTTTCTTTTCTCTTATTGCTTTACCTTTATATTTGTGTTAGTAGAGTGTAAAGAATACCAAAGAAGATTCCCATTTCTTTTTCTTTCTTTCTTTTTTTTTTTTTTTTTTGTATTTTTCTGAAGTTGGAAATGGTTAGGCAGTCAGACAGACTCCCGCATGCGCCCAACCGGGATCCACCTGGCACGCCCACCAGGGGCCAATGCTCTGCCCATCTGGGGCGTTGCTCTGTTGCAACCAGAGCCATTCTAGCGCCTGAAGCAGAGGCCACAGAGCCATCCTCAGCGCCCGGGCCAACTTTGCTCCAGTGGAGGTTTGGCTGTGGGAGGGGAAGAGAGAGACAGAGAGGAAGGAGAGGGGGAGGGGTGGAGAAGCAGATGGGTGCTTTTCCTGTGTGCCCTGGCCGGGAATCGAACCATGGACTCCTACACGCCAGGCCGATGCTCTACCATTGAGCCAACCGGCCAGGGCAAATTTCATTTCTTTTTAAGGTAGAATTTTGATCCTTTACTTTTCTTCACAGACTAAAAGAACACATTGCTGATAAGAAAAAATTACCTATATTAATCTTTCCAGAAGGTAAGAGGGATACTGCGTACCAAAATATAGTTAACAAGCACCAAAAATATATGAGAAATTGGCATTTTTAGCCCACGTCCTCTGTCTCATGAGAATGGGATGGCCTTTGGAACCAGTACTTCCCTACTTTCTTATTTCTGGGTCATGAACTTACAAAAGTATTGTCCATAAAGTGTTCAAGGCCTGTATTTTAAGTATTCTTTTCTTATTTTAAGTATATTGAAATTATTACATGTTTTGAAGAATTACATCTCTAGAATATTCAATAATAAAATAAAAGTTTGTTATTAAACCTGTTTAGAACTGTCAAATTATTACTTAATTAGAAACTGATTTGTGAAAACATGTGAAATCATGTTTGTATTTTGACATGATTTGAATAATTTAAATTATTTTATATATCAAAATAACTTAAAACTTTGTTTTAAAATGACTGCTATTAAAATTATTCGCCCCTCTCCCCAACTCCCATTTCCCTGCCAGGAACTTGCATCAACAATACTTCAGTCATGATGTTTAAAAAGGGAAGCTTTGAAATTGGAGGAACAATATATCCAGTTGCAATTAAGGTAAAACAAGTCCCCCTCTGCCCCTCAGAAAATGGCAGTTAGTTGGTAATTTTATTCTGATATACAATACTTTCAAGTAAAAAGTGTGTGAGGCTAAAGGGCAGTTGTATATACTGTACTCAGATTCACCAGTTGTTTACATTTTGTCCATCTGCTTGGTCATTCTCTCTATTGATGTGTATATGGCTGCATACCAGGGCACTCCAGCCAGTCAAAGCCTGAGTACTGAGGACACAATCAATGATGAGCAAAACAGATACTGTTCCTAACTTCACCTGCCTTCCAGTTATATGGGGAGACAGACATTTATGAGTCATGGACTTATGTCACCAGTCTGGCTCACAGAAACTTGTATAAAAATTTTTTTAAAACCCCAGAAAGAATCATGTAAGTCAGCCCATTGTTGCAGTGCTCTGGGGCTGTAACCAGGAGTTTGTTGGACTGGTTTACTTTTTTGATCATTTTTGTTAAGTGAGGAAGCTTCTCTTTTCTTGGGGTCCGAGAGGGAGGTTTGGCCAGCCACCTTTTAAACATTGACTTGGATAAGAGAAATCACCACATAATTCATAACTGGGATCTATTTTCTTTCTCTTTTTTCAGTATAACCCTCAGTTTGGTGATGCATTTTGGAACAGTAGTAAATACAACATGGTGAGCTACCTGCTTCGAATGATGACCAGCTGGGCCATTGTCTGTGATGTGTGGTACATGCCTCCTATGACGAGAGAGGTATGCCGTAGATAATCATAGCTGGTCTTT
Source organism: Saccopteryx leptura (assembly GCF_036850995.1). Taxonomy (NCBI): domain Eukaryota; kingdom Metazoa; phylum Chordata; class Mammalia; order Chiroptera; family Emballonuridae; genus Saccopteryx; species Saccopteryx leptura. The sequence continues at coordinate 64,915,910 of NC_089507.1, forward strand.
GGGGCTTTAATCAGATAAAGGCGAGAAAATCCCTACCTGAAAACCTCGCTGTCTCCTTTCCTCACATCACCTAGAGCTGAACTTCCTTTCTGCTTTCTCAGCAAATGAGTCATTTTAAAAAAAATGTAATTCTCTTCAAATTAGGCCATTTTATAGTCAGACACTCTTTTCCATAATTTTATAATTGCTGTTAGTTTATTAGGGCTACAGATATTTTGGAATGTTTTATTTTGGATAAGACTAACAGAAAGCATAATAAATATGTACACCTGGTTAAAAAATATGAAACAACACAGCACTGCATTTTTTTTGTAGAATAAGTGATATTTGCTATCATTTATGAAACACAAACATGTTTGAGCTAAAATGTGAATCCTCTATTTTAAAATAAAACTCAGTGATTTTTAGATGTTTAAGGCCTTATTTGAAAACTCTGTACTCAGGATATACTTACCATTTTTTTTCCCCAGGAAGGAGAAGATGCAGTCCAGTTTGCTAATAGGGTTAAGTCTGCTATTGCTAGACAAGGAGGATTGACTGAGCTTTCCTGGTAAGAAATTTTTCAGAAGTACTATCGTACTATCGCTCTTTTGATTAAAAAAAAATAAACTTTTAATGATGTTATTTATTATGCTAGTTAGCTGGAGGTTTAGCTGACAATGACAGGGGTTTATCCAACATAACGATGGCTTAAATAAGATAAACCCTTTTCCTTAAACATAGGCAGTCCAGGTTGGTGTAACAGCTCATTCTGTATGGTTCTCCCATCCTCAGTGAACTTGTCTTTATGGTCTGAGTTGGCTGCCTCAATTCTACTCAGTGTGTTCAGCAGATGGCTAGAAGGGAAGAGTTAAAGCAAGAAGGACACATCCATGTCCTTAAGGGCACAGACTAGAAGTTGGACATGCCACTAATTATGCTAATTAACAAGCCACTAATTTCTACAGTGAAAACCCATTATGCTAATTAACAGTTTGGGATATTAATGGGAGATCAAGACAGCTGAAGTCTTATGGTGGCTTCTGATTAAATGTCAGGCTGACCTCCACAGAGTATGCATTTTTTTTTTTTTTTAATAGAGACAGAGAGTGAGTCAGAGAGAGGGATAGACAGGGACAGATAGACAGGAACGGAGAGATGAGAAGCATCAATCATTAGTTTTTCATTGCACATTGCAACACCTTAGTTGTTCATTGATTGCTCTCTCATATGTGCCTTGACCGTGGGCCTTCAGCAGACCGAGTAACCCCTTGCTTGAGCCAGCGACCTTGGGTCCACGCTGGTGGGCTTTTCCTCAAACCAGATGAGCCCGCACTCAAGCTGGCGACCTCGGGGTCTTGAACCCGGGTCCTCTGCATCCCAGTCCGACGCTCCATCCACTGTGCCACCGCCTGGTCAGGCCACAGAGTATGCATTTTTGATTAAAGGCAACTGACTGGCCTGAAGGTCAAGACTAGGTTAAGACAGGTTAAGACTAACACTTGTATTGTACTATCTAAGCTAGAATATATGACACATCATGAAATGACAGGCTTCCCACTGTCCTAGTAATTTACAATGCCTACTTTACAAATGCCCCAGTGGTTCATGTTCATTGTATAACTGGCTTCCTCTTCCTTGTTCGTTGTTTTCTATGCTTTAGTTCAGGGGTTGGGAACCTATGGCTCACGAGCCAGATGTGGCTCTTTTTATGGCTGCATCTGGTACGCAGACAAATCTTTAATAAAAAAAAATAATAACGCTAAAAATATAAAACATTCTCATGTATTACAATTCATTCATTTCCTACCGCTCATGTTCATGGTTGCGGTGGCTGGAGCCAATCACAGCTGTCCTCCGGGACAACAACAAATTTTTATTGGATAATGCCTAAAGTACACGGGTCATTGTATGGCTCTCATGGAATTACATTTTAAAATATGTGGCGTTCATGGCTCTCTCAGCCAAAAGTTCTCGACCCCTGCATTAGTTCTTTCCTCTTACCTGACATTCCAGCCCTGCTTCTCTCTTGAAACCATTGTGATAAACTTGGAGCTTTGGCTCTGTAGCCTTCGAAAGGGAGGGAAGAAAGAAAGCTCTGAGAGACAGAAACAGCCCGGGGAGTCAGCAGCAGACCAGACTTCAAACAAATTGACTTGAACATAATCTATTATACATGATTCTCAGAATTTTTCTATTTCCTTTTATCAGGTCATATGCCATTTTATAATAAAAGGTTACTTTTAATTACCTAGCCTTTTTTGTAAAAAGAAAATAGATTCACCACCTTTCTGGATGTATTTGTCATTTACCTGTTAGGTCTGAATTTACACGTCTGGATCAGTTTTCTCTTAAGTTAAATGAAAACTTAATTATGTCATCTTAAACTGGCTTTTTTATATGGCTGTCGCCTGCCTTGAGAACTAAGGTTGGCTGCCACTGCAAAGGGGAACTGGGTAGAACTTTATAGGTTGGCAAGTCACAGCTGGGGTGCTTAGAGCAGTGTGAGGTTTACTGTTTGCTTGGGAAGGAGAATTGCATAAAATAATGCCAGCACAAACACTGCTAATTTTATTTATTTTTTTGCCACTTTTGATCTGCACCTGAGGAAAGAAGGAATGGCCTTTCTTCTTTCTGTTCTTTCCTTCCTTAGCTCTTACTATTCAGAATTCACATAAATGCTATGGTTCGAGGTAGCTCATTTGGATAAAAGAGACTTTTGTAGACAACTGTGGAGACCTGAAGACATGATATAGCATTATTTCATGGAGATTTTCTACAACTGACCCCCTGGAAGATTTGTGGGCCATTGTATATCTTTTAGTTGAGGACTTACTGGTGTACTGTCTTAGGTTTGACTCCAGTGGTTAGAACATTGTAGTGGACACAGATAAACATCTTTTGTAGGTCAGATTCTCAGTGTACTCATGGCATTGAGTTCACTGGCTAACTTGTGATTTCTTCATCATTACCAGAGAGCGCTTGATAAGCATTCATGCTTAATTGGGTTAAAATTAAACAGGCATGGTATAAAGTAAGCAAGTTCTCAGTTGACACTCTCTCAGGAGTTAAAATGAAAAACATTTGATTAGGAGAGAGAGTGGCCCCTGGTAGTCCAGTCTCCTCTCAGCTCTTACAATCTGTTGTTTCTTTGTGTTCTCCAAAGAAGGAGAGTTATGTCCAGTGTCCTTATATCCCAGGCAGGCCTGCATTTTTACCACCCCGGAGATAGTTCAAAGACTCACAGTCTCTGAGTTAGGGAATGCTGCTTACAAAGGCACTAACTACAAGTTGAATGCAACTTATTATTGTTTTTTTTTTGTTTTATCCTGAAGCTGTTTTGGAATATTGAGATTATAAATACTTAAAATGTAGTGCTGTGAGTGAAGATACAGCTTGGTAGATGTAGGATTAGATTTGAGTAATGATTAACCCGTTTTTCATTAAGGAAACTTACTCATGCAAGTTCAGTACACTCGCCATTTCTTATGTGTTTAAATTGATTATCTGGTTTTCTAGTTAAGAGAGAGGTCAATTAAATAAATAGAGAGCCCCAATGATATTTTTCTCTCCTTGGGGGGAAAGATAGGTAAATAAATTCTAGTTTTAATGTAGAGTCTATGCAGTCAATACAGCAGCCCTAAAGAAGAGATTGTGCAGAGACATTGTTCTTTAGTTTAATCACGCCTCAAAGTGATTGTTCCTTCTTCACAGTGACATGGCTCTGTAAGTGGTAGAGCAGAGATTGGAATCTGGGTCATTCTGCTTTCACCTTCCAGTTTTTTATTCCCATTACTGACCAGCTGCTGAAGCATAGTGGCACCATGAAGCATGTGGTAGCTCTTTGAAATCCTTGCTAGGAGTATCTTTTAATTATTTGCCTTTTATTCGCAGGGATGGTGGGCTGAAGAGAGCAATGGTGAAGAACACTTTTAAGGAAGAACAGCAGAAGAACTACAGCAAGATGATCGTTGGCAATGGAGCTCTCAACTCGGAATCAGACTGATTGCCACCATGGAGATAAAGCTTGGCTTCCCAGAACTAGCTCTTAGAAATGGAGTGTGTGTGTGTGTGTGTGTGTGTGTGTGTGAGTGTGTGAGTGTGTGTTTTATTTTATTCTTTGGTTTTTTTATTGTTAATCTTTTCTACAGGATGATTGTCTCTACCTCTTTATAAACCAGAGGCAGAATCCATTGGTGCCCTTTCGTTGTTGTTGGAGTATTAGCCTCCTTAATTGCAAGGTAGTTGACTGAGTTGAAACAGGTTCTGCCTTTTGTAAGATGATTATGCCATTGTTGATTGAATGAAATATTTGTACAGGAAAAAGTGCATTGAAACACTTTTGGAACTCTTTGTGTTTGGAATAATTGATATGGTAATTCTCAAAGAATACCCCAAACTCTTTTTATCGTGAGAAACTTTTTATGACCTTTCCTCCCCTTCAGTCACTTAAACAGTGGAATGAGGTGACCATCGCGGTTATGTTCTCCTACAAAGCTGAGAAATGGAGGACAGTGTTTAGGAGAAAGGACTTTGTGGCCATCTGATCCGAAAGCTGAAAGTAAATGTTAATAGTTTGTACTAGTGTGTTAGGAGAGAAATGCCATTTAGTGAGCTTTACCAAAAAGAAGTGAGTCCAAGGTACTTGTAAGTGCATTTATTTATATGTAGGCAAGTTGTGAATAAATATTTAGCCAGCAACTGGTAGAACTTTTAGTTTTCCTTCTTTATATGCTAAAGATCTGTATCTAGTGCCTCTCCCCTCTACTGTAACCAAACACATTTCAGATAGGAAGAGCCTTTTACAACAACAATGAAAAAATATCACATTTTGTGTCTTCAGCGGGAGTATGAATGATTGATGTGTGTGACACTGCCTTTCACCCTCCACCGCTTTGTAGTTTATTTCAGAATTTTTCCGGTTTCTTAAGCAGAAAAATAAGTGGTAAAATTACCTTTTGGAAACTGAGCCTTAAATTTTTTACAGGGGAAAATGTTTTCCGACTCACACAGCATAAGCAATGTTGGATAGCAATATAATGCCATCTTAAACTCTGAGAGTATTGTATCTCTTCTGGTAACCATGTACAGAATGTGAAACTATCTCACGGTGAATATAAATAAATTCTATATTTCTAAATGTGTTTTTGCATATTTTCCCTTTACCTCTACTATGTTTTGGTAAGGAGTAAGTTAATTTCTTTTTTTTGCAACAGAGAGAGGGACAAATTGGGACAGACAGACAGGAAGGGAGAGATGAGAAGCATCAAGTCTTCGTTGTGGCTCCTTAGTTGTTCATTGATTGCTTTCTCATGTGCCTTGGTTGTGGGTGCTCCAGCAGAGTGAGTGACCCCTTGCTCAAGCCAGTGACCAGGGGGTCATGTCTATGATCCCACACTCAAGCCAGCAATCCTGCACTCAAGCTGGTGAGCCTGCACTCAAGCTGACGACTTTGGGGTTTCAAACCTGGGTCCTCGGCGTTGCAGTTCGATTCTCTATCCACTGCACCACTGCCTGGTCAGGCGTATTTCTTTTTTATTACACAGTGATTGTTTTTCATTTCAAGGACATAGATTTTATTGGACTGGAACATCTTGGAAATGAGAGCATAGACTTCTGGTTTTATGTTGTTTTCTTTTTTATTTTTATTCCAGTTTTCTGGACTCTGAACATCAGACTCTGCCTTGAGCGGAGTCACAGGCTTCAGTTATTTCACAGGTGAACTCAGGCAGCTAGCTGTCTCTTGATTGACTCTAGGTTGGCTCGGCATAGCTCAGTCAGTATAGATTCTTATACTTAGATGGATCCCATCGGAAAGGAAAATATGCAAAGCGGTTTTCTTCCTGGTTAGTTATGCTGCTGTTCTCATCCCCATCTTTCCCTTTCTTCTTGTAAGTTTTGCCTTCCAAACTGTACTTGGGATAATCTTGACTAAAAATTAGCAAATCCAAAAATGTATTGTGGGGTAATAACACTTTGTCTTTTTTTTTTAATTATTAATTAATTAATTAATTAATTTTTTACAGAGACAGAGAGTGAGTCAGAGAGAAGGATAGACAGGGACAGACAGACAGTAACAGAGAGAGATGAGAAGCATCAATCATTAGTTTTTCATTACGCGTTGCAACACCTTAGTTGTTCATTGATTGCTTTCTCACATGTGCCTTGACCGTGGGCCTTCAGCAGGCTGAGCAACCCCTTGCTGGAGCCAGCGACCTTGGGTCCAAGCTGGTGAGCCTCGCTCAAACCAGATGAGCCCGCACTCAAGCTGGCGACCTCGGGGTCTCGAACCTGGGTCCTTCCGCATCCCAGTCCGACGCTCTATCCACTGTGCCACCACCAGGTCAGGCTGTCTTTTTTTTTTTTTTTCCAGAAAGAATATTTCCTTTTTCTTTTTAGTTTTCATATTCAATACAGATTGAATTAATAAATCCATTTTATTAATTAACCCACTTTCAAGAAAGCAGATCGAAAGACTAACAGCTATTTTGTTTGGACACCGATAAAATGGATCTTCCCAAAAGCATTGTGAAGGCAGTAATGCTGTCATGTATAGAAAATCTCATGCTATTTCGATCAGGACTTTTGTAGATCTTTGACTTACACAGCTGATTTTCAAGTTTGAAGAATTGCCATGTTACTGAGAACATGTTTTTAGAAAATAAATACTGCTCAGATTTAGCCTATGCTTCCTAGAACATTTTTTTTTAAATTTACTCTTCCTAATATTATTTTATACCCACTTTAGAAATATTGTACCTAGAATTTGGTATTCCTGAGCCTTTTGTAACTGTAATGGGATGTCAAGGGAAGGCAGAATTTGGTAGAAAAATCCCATTAGATAAGACCTTTCATCCAACCCTTTGCACAGATACATTTATTGAGCCTTGAGGTTGCCCTTTTAAAATTTCAGTTCTTTGTCCTGGTGCTGTTTACAGACATCTGGTTTTAGGGATTTCCAGGACTTCTGAAATATCCCTGGCCCATTCTGAGAGCAGATGAATAGTCCTATATGAAACAGTAAATATACTCAGCACTTAGGGAAATATTTCTGGATCGTAGTCTGGTGCAAAGAACAGTCTTGAAAGTTTTCCCCTCTAAGCAGACTGCCAAAGCATATTCAACTTGGTGATCTGCCATTTTCCCTTCAGTGCACATGTACTTTGGTCACTCGGTTGATATCTTAAACCACAGAATGCTGTTTCTGACTGTTGGTTTCTCATGACTACACATAATATGTTGTGGTCATGAGGTCATGACTAGAGCAACTCTCAGTCACTTATCTCAAATGTAGTATTACTGACCTAAATGGTTTCCTGTGAGGTCTAAGCAGGTTGTGCTGGGAGGTGGGGTGAGGCTGGGATCTGGATTGGTTCTAAAAACTAGAGGCCCTAGTAAGTAAGCATCTTGACAAAAACTGTGCTTTTTTGTTTTTGAACACTGGTTTCTAGGATTGATACTATTTGGTGATATTTTTTTTTGAATAATGGTTAATATGAGGGATAAAGAGTCAAAGACATTTTTTTTTTATTCAGTGAGAGGAGGGGAGGCAGAGACAGACTCCTGCATGTGCCTTGAACGGGTTCTACCCAGCAAGCCCATTACCCACTAGGGGGTGATGCTCTGCCTATCTGGGCATTGCTTCATTGCTCAACAACTGAGTTCTTCTTAGCACCTGAGGCAGCGCTCAGGGCCAACTCGCTCCAGTCAAGCCATGGCTGCAGGAAGGGGAGAGAGAGAGAGAGAGAGAAGCGAGAGGGGGAGGGGTGGAGAAGAAGATGGGCGCTTCTCCTATGTGCCCTGACTGGGAATTGAACCTGGAATATCTACACACCGGGCTGACGCTCTATCACTGAACCAACTGGTTAGGGCCTGAAGACATTTTCTTATTGTGGCTCTAGCACTCATAGGCTTTGACAGTTTACTTCTCTGGTTCTTACTTGTCTTTTTGTTTATTGTAAAGTTATAGAATGCACACAATTGTGTATGAAGTTGTGTAGATACACTTTAAGGGCAATGATAAAAGCAGATACCTGCATACTTGTTTGTCACCCAGGCTAATGAATAGAACATGACTATATCCATATCCTGGAAGGTATGGAAAATGCAAATTGTTATTCCATTACAATCAATGAACAGTAGGGGTATTTTCAGCTTTATTGTAAACATGCTGGTATAGGTCTCTTGATATACGTGCTCAGGAGTTTCTCTGGTTGGTACATTTAGTAGGAATTAGGATTGCTCCAGGTAGGGTGTGAGCATATTCAGCTTTAGTGTAGAAATGATCCAACTTTTCAAAAAGATTGTTTCATTTTACACAACTCATCTGCAATGTATGAGAACAACATTTATATTTAGTGTAATAACATATTTGGATTTATTTTTAATCTTATTTTATGCTTTCTCTTCCATTTTTAAAGCTTCTCTCTTCTTGCCTTCTTCTGGATTTACTACTTTATATTAATCCATTTTATCAAATTGGAGGTTTACGGTGTTATTTTTATTCTGTGGTCACCTTATAAGTTTCAACTTGTACACATATGAAAGTACAAAACTGATCACTACGCTTACACTCCTGAATAGTATAAGGACCCGAGAACTTGAATTCCAGTTATTCATCCCTCTCACCAGTTTATATGATGTTATGTATTTTAATAATATAATCCCACAAATCATCATCATCATCCTTGTTTATACAGTCAATGTTTACTCACACTTCTACGACTTTATAATTCCTCACCTCTTTGCTCTGATTCTTCCATCTGAGGTCACTTTCCTTACTGAGAATCTGCCTGTGGCAAATTCCGGTTTTCTCTGAAAGTATATTTTGTACTAATTCTTATAAAGTTTTTACTCAATATAGAAGTTTATGCTCAGATCAATAGTTAACTTTTCTGTAAGCACATTAAAGATTGTTCTACAGCTGGTATTGAGAAGTCAGCTTCTAGCCAAATTAGTACTTCTCTGAAAGTAATGTTTCAAGTGTATTTAAGATCATTTCTTTGTTTTTGTCTTTTTATCACTTCAATATGCTGCATCTAGGTGTGGATTTCTTTTTATTTATCTTGCTTGTTACTTGTTTGCTTCTTATCTGTAGATTCAATTGTTGAAAGTTCTGATATTTCTTTAGATAATATGTTTGCCCCATTTTTTCCTGTCTTTAGAAGTCTGATTAAACAACTATTAGACTTTCTCACTCTGTTTTACATGTCTCTTAACCTCTATCTTTTCCATTTCTTTGCTTCTCTAGACTTCTTTCTAGATAAGCTTCAGTTTTATTGTTTCACTGTTTCTCTCTTTAGTTCTACTTAATATGCTGTTACACCTCTATTGAGTTTTCAATTTCAATTTTATATTTCTCATTTATATGAGTTACATTTGATTCCTTTTTAAATGTGCTTACTCTTAAATAAGTTTTGAACTATCTTATGCTTATTGATGCTGTATTTTTTACCATCAGTTCCAAAATCTTACATCTTTTGAGGGCCTCAGCCTCTTTTTTTCTGTGGCTTCTTCATTGATGGAGTCTTATTTCCTTGCATGTTAGAGAATTTTCATAATAATCTGTCTTCCAAAGAATTTTATCTTTATCCATGCCTTTAGATCAGAAATCAGCAAACTGACTCCTATCCTCTGCCTGTTTTTGTGAGTAAAACTGTGTTGGAAGACAGCCAGATGGCTTTGTTGTACATGGTCTGTTTGGTTTTGAATCACAGCAGCATGGCTGAGTAGTTTTAACAATGACTGGATGCCCACAGACCCTAAAATGTTTACTCTGACCTTTCACCCAAAATAGTTTGCCTACCTTTGCTCTAGGGCAGTGGTCCCCAACCCCCGGGGCCATGGACTGGTACCGGTCCGTGGGCCATTTGGTACTGGTCCACAGAGAAAGAATAAATAACTTACATTATTTCCATTTTATTTATATTTAAGTCTGAACGATGTTTTATTTTTAAAAAATGACCAGATTCCCTCTGTTACATCCGTCTTAAGACTCACTCTTGATGTTTGTCTCGGTCATGTGATACATTTATCCATCCCACCTAAAGGCCCATCCATGAAAATATTTTCCGACATTAAACCGGTCCGTGGCCCAAAAAAGGTTGGGGACCACTGCTCTAGGGCACTGTCTATCTAGAACCACTTTAAATTAATTTATTGACTTGAGGTTTATTGAACCATGTAAATATAGAATTTAGCTTGTAAACCCCAATGAAGGCCATCTTATAGTTCTGAATTCTCTGCATAATGTTTTTGAAATTTATCAATGTTGTGTTTATAAGTAGTTTCTTCCTTTAAATTGCCTAGTGATTTTAAGTCCTTAAGGGAAAGTTGTTTTTACCTTTCACTTTTTAAGGTAATACACAGACAATTTACCAGGCTTGTATCTGGGAGTGGGGGATGAATGATTCCCACTTTCTCCTAAAGAAGATGTTTCCCTTTGTGATCTCACCTTCAATGGAAGATTTGGTAGTTAGACTTCCCACCTTGGTTCAGCCTTTAACTTTATCTACTGGCCCCTGAGGCTCTGGAAACTGCTCAAATTTGGTTCAACCAGTGCCCTCAAGGTGAAAGCCCATAGCTGGCCTCTGCTCATATCTCCAGGATAACCTAGCCTCCCTCGGTCTGGTCTGAATAGTCATAACCTCCTTGCTATTAAATGGAAGCATTCAAAATAATATTTTTTCATCAGGTAGAAAGAGGGTGTCAACCTGGGACTCAGGTTCCAGGTTTGAAACCCCCAAGGTCGCCAGCTTGAGCATGGGCTCACCAGCTTGAGCTCAAGGTCGCTGACTTGAGCTAGGGGGTCACTGGTTGGCTTGAGCCCCCTGGTCAAGGCAACCAATAAGTAACTAAAAAGTGACATAGCTATGAGTTGATGCTTCTCATCTCTCTCCCTTACTGTCTCTCTCACTAAAAAAAAGAGGGGGGAGGGTTGTTTAAACAACTTTATGTTTAAATAAGGTTTCTCTGAGCCATTTTAATGCAAAGAGCAAAAACTCTCTTAGAATCATAAGTGTTAATTTGCAAACCAAATACCCTGCTGAATTTTTTTTTTTAATAAGAAAAGTGATATACAGGAAGATATCTGCTGACTCTGGAAAAGCTATGAAATTCTTGGTGTCCGTACAGAATACAATGACCTAGCGGAGGGAGGGCCGTTGAAGGCAGCTGCAAGGTCAGTCGTACTCACATGGTACGAAAGCAGCAAGTCCTCCGACTGCCCTTGTGTTACCCTGGGCTGAAGTCCCTTTAAGGCTTCTGATGGTGCTTCATGGGGATCCAAAGTCCCTGCGATGGGTACCTCGTGCAGCTGTAAGAAGCATGCAGCAATTCTGACTACTTGCTGGCCTCTTGGTTTTATTTCTGGAAAAGATGCCCAGGATAGCTTTGAAACAGTACGTATGCTCTGTCTTGGGGAACTAAAATATTTTGGATACTTTTGAGCTCTAAGCTATAATTAGGGAGTGGGGGTGCCTAGAAAAGAGGGACCAAAGAATCAATCTCTTCTCAAAGTGAAATATGTATTTAAAAAAAATAAGTAAATTTAATTTCTTTGAGAAGTTTTGAAAATTGTATCCTTTAACACAATTAAAACACATCTCACCAATTATAAACACCACTTGAGAATACAGGTTAGAGCTGGGTACGTTTTCAAAGTACTGTTTCTCTAGGTTTATGAAGCCAAATGTATATATTCGGTGACTGCTATGTGTCCATTACTGTTCCGAATCTGGGGACATGGAAATGACACAGCAGCTGCACTAATGGAAACCCTCTGAAGCAGGTGGGGAAAAAAAAATCAAGAACTATGTTAGGACAGAACCATCGCAAGGGATTCAGAATGGCCTTTAATTTTTTCATAAAGCCTGGGGTAGTAAATACTTACCCATTCTTTAGAGAAGAGTTTACAGGGAAGCTCACTCCGCTTGCAATGGAATTGAGCTCTGTGATTGGGAGAAGGGAGGCTCCAAGCCCCGCGGAATGCACACCTGACCTTGTTTATTGCTGAGTTGCCCGAGGGTTTGACCTTGGTTAGGCCAGTTTATTATAGCAACCGCCTTTTGATACAGGCAGCCCTGATGTCTGGTTGTTGCTAAATCAGGCACAAGTGAAAGGGCTCCAAATTTCTTAACTGGAAAAAATTTTCAATGCTGGTTGTTTGTAAGGCAGGTTCTGAAATTGTTCTGAAAAGCCATAATTTCATTTGGGATGGGACAGAGGAATGAATTTCTATTCAACAGTTTCTATAGTAATTTCATTAACCAATGGTTAATCTATTAAATTTATTTTTTTTAGATTTTTCTGAAGTGAGAAGCTGGGAGGCAGAGAGACAGACTCCGGGAGCATGGGCTGACCAGGATCCACCCGGCATGCCCACTAGGGGGCGATGCTCTGACTACTTAGGGCATTGCTCCTTTGCAATGGGAGCTATTCTAGCGCCTGAGGCGGAGGCTATGGAACCGTCCTCAGCGCCCGGGCCAATTTCACTCCAATGGAGCCCTGGCTGTGGGAGGAGAAGAGAGAGATAGAGAGAAAAGAGGGGGGAGGGGCAAAGGGGAAGAAGCAGATGAGCGCTTCTCATGTGTCCCCTGTTGGGGAATCTAACCTGGGACTTCCACACGCTGGGGCCCACGCCCTACCACTGAGCCAACTGGTCAGGGCCCATTTAACACATTTTATGAAATGCTTATGATGGTTCTGAGGCTCTATGCTGCCCATTCAGCACTGTAGGAGCTTAGGATCTGGAAGTGAAATGGACACCATTAACCACAAGAGGAAGTAGCAAGGGTTTTTTTTTGTTTTGTTTTGTTTTTGCACCCAGGATCAATGTGCTGTGGGAGTCTGGAGAAGCGATTAATGCTGGGGGTGGAAGGGTGTGTGGAAGGCAGCACATTTGAATGAACTGTGGAGGATGGATGCAGGCGAATGAATTCCTTGTACCTGCACCAGCCCCCACTCCCGAAACCCTCGCCCCCACCCCAAAGTAAACAACAGAAACTCAAACAAGAGAGGGTTGTTTATTATCACAGAAATATTTGCTTCTGAAATTTCCCTGTTCTTATTTTCTTAGCCCTTGACTCTTTTTTCTGCCATTACTACCTAAGCCCAAGCCATCATCATCGCTTACATGGGCTACTGTCAGAATCTTCAAACTGTTCTTTCTGCCTCTGTGATTATTTTAAATCATAATTAAATCATGTCGCTTCCACCTTCAAAATTCTCCATCACACTGAGAATTAAATCCTAATCCTTCCTTACCTTGATGTGCAAGGCCTTGCTAGGATCTAGCTACTTGCTCACTCCTTTAGCCTAATTTCTTTCATTTCTTCCTTTCCTCAACCACTGCTAACACTCTGGCCTTTTTTGTTCTTTTTCGAAACCAGCAAGAATATTCCTGCTGCAGAGCCCTGACATTTGTTACTTAAGCTTAGAATGATCTAGATATTTGTGAGATTCCCTTCCCATTTCTTCTGTTGGCTCAAATACCCCCTCCTTTAAAGCTTTCCTTGGATAGCCTAGCTAGCACAGCAACCTTGTTACCGTACTTTTTTTTATTAGCAGTTATTTCCAAACGTTATATACTTTTTTGTTTTATTCACTCTCCACCCCACCATAAACTTGATTAATATATGCCAAATGAATGGGTAAATTTTTGATCATTCCTCAATTCTTTCTTGATGTTCATGACATTGACAATTTTTTTTATTTATTCATTTTAGAGAGGAAAGAGAGACAGAGAGAGAGAGGAGAGAGAGACAGAGAGAGAGAAGGGGGAGGAGCTAGAAGCATCAACTCCCATATGTGCCTTGACCAGGCAAACCCAGGGTTTTGAACCAGCGACCTCAGCATTTCCAGGTCGACGCTTTATCCACTGTGCCACCAAAGGTCAGGCGCTGACATTGACAATTTTGAAAATTACAGGCCACTTAATTGGGGTGTGGATGGGTCTGATGTTTTTTCATGATTAGGTCCAGGTTCTGCATTTTTAGCAGGAATAAGACATGATGTGCTGTGCCCCTTCCATTGCATCCTATTAGGTGGCACATTCTTTTGATTTCTCCTGCCACAAAGGGTCTTCAGTTGGGGACTTAAGGTGGTATATATTATTGCTATATGAGGGGTGCTATAACAAAATCCCATTGATGGTGCTGCTGAAACTACAGAAATTTATTCCCTCACAGCACTGGAAGCTAGAAGTCCAAACTGAAGGTGTCGGCAGGATTGGTTTCTTCTGAGGCCTCTCTCCTTGGCTTTCAGATGGCCATCTTCCGTGTCCTCACATTGTTGTCTCTCTGTCTGTTTTCTGTGTTCTAATCTCTTCTTATAAGAACACCAGCCTTACAAGGACCCAGATAACTTCATTTTACCTTAATCACCTCTGTAAGAGCCCTATCTCCAAGTACAGTCTCATTTTGAAGTACTGGGTGTTAGGACTTCAACACACAAATTTTGAGAGGACACAATTCAGCTCATAACAGATGGTGTCTCCCAGGCTTTTCCACTGTAACTTTACTCTTTCTCCTCTGTTGGTTAATGAGTCATTTGGAGGAAGATACTTTGAAACTATCTAGGTATCCCATTGCTCATCAAACTTTTATTCATTTGTTTATTTATAATAGTATGGACTCATGGTTTCCCATTTCATTTAATGAATTAAAATCTATTACTGTTGTTATTTATTTTGATTGTGAATTCATTCCAGATCTGGTCCGTGGGAACCCCTCTGGCTGGCTACCATGTTCTTTTTACATATCCTTATCATTTTAGGTCCTTGCTTTTAGCACAAGATGTTCCAGACTCATCTTTTACTTTCCCTGCCCTAGCCCTAAAATTAACATTCCTCAGGGGAGTCCTGGTTTCTTTCAGTGGAGAATGGTATTTAGAAGCCAAGATCTGGGTGCTAGCTGTGCATACTATTCCTGGGGTACTGCAGCTCCCAGGTCTTCCCAGTGGACAGAGCTGGAGAATATATGTATGCACACACACACACACACACACACACACACACACACATCTTTATTTGTTTTTGTCTGTCTATATATCATCATTATTATCACCATCACCATCATTGTCATCTATCTAAAAAACTGAATTCTCTCCAATACCTCTGTTTCCATCCAATGCCACAGGGTTCATTTTAGTTTTCTCCCTTCCTATATTTGTTAAAAGTCCCTTCTTAGACAGTGAGAAATCTGGCTCCCTATCTTTGATATATTTCCTTATTTGGAAACAATCTCTCATTGCCTTTGTCATCACTCTCTCACATGAGTGCTTTCTCTTTCCAGTCAGTTTCTGTCAGCTCATACTGGACCATCCCCTCCTACCAATACTTTTCTCAATCTGCTCAGGTGGGGCCACTCCATAACGTGGATGCCCCTTCACCTTGTGAGACTTGACTTCCCACGCCAGACTGTCCCTTCTCAATATGGAAGTACTCATGACCCTGCACAGGCTCTGTCACCTCATTCTACTAGGACTCCAATGCCCTGCACTGGGCAGCCGTCTTCCATGCAGGCTCACCCTACGCAGGCTCAGACTCCCTCCCGTTCTGGTCCTCTACAGACTTCCCACCACCAGTGTCGAGGCCCAGATTACTCTGCCGCACCCCCCACCTGTGGCTTTAGAACTGAATTGTGTAGGAAGGGAGAAGGAGAGGAGGAAGAGAAAGGGGAAGAGCTATTCCTTTTTTTAAAATTTATTTTTTATTTTTTATTTTTTTTTAGTGGTTGCAGATTATATCCTTTTTTTCAAATTTTACATTTATATTACATATAGATAAGTACAGTTGGCCCTTCCTTGTACCTGTGGGTTCTACATCTTCAGATGAACCAACTTTGGATGGAAAATACACTGGGCTGTAGGTTGGTTGGATCTGCAGATGTGGAACTCATGGATATGAAGGATCAACTAAAGGACTTGAGCATCCTTGGATTTTGGTAGCCATGGGGGTCCTCAGAGGAATCCCCCATGGACGCTGAGGAATGACTGTATACATATTTAAGATATAGGTTTTTGAGAACCAGGTCACTTTCTAGGATAAATTCTAATTTAGCTTTAATAAATGAAGAATATTAAAATATTTTAGGCCTATGTTTTCAAGTTTCATTTTGATATTGCTATATTACTGATACTACTATAAAACAAATTAAGATCTGCTATTACTCTGATGAAGGGAGTAAATATTTATCTTTCCTTATTCCCATAATCTTTATTTTTATTGTCACGATCTAGTTTTGACCAAGTGAGTTCTGCCACATGCTGACTAGTTAGGGGACTTCTGGTCCAGTGGTGGACACATGACCTAGGAATGTCAAGTAGTCTTTTTGAAAGGACGACAGAGTCACAGAGAAGAAAGAGGTTCTTATTTTTCCTGATATAGAAAGGACTCTAAATATCCTGAGGGTCATCTTTGCTGCTACATGGAAAGTACCTTCTGAGAAGGAAGTGAGAACAGAGGAAAGCAAAGAGGAAAAGAGGGGCCCATTTCTCTTTTTAAAGTGAGAGGAGGAGAGATAATAAGACAGAGTCCCACATGCACTCTGGCCAGGATCCACCCAGTAACCCCCATCTGGGGCTGATGCTCAGAACAACCGAACCATTTTTTAGCATGTGAGGCTGACACGCTTGGACCAACCCCAAGCTATCCTCAGTGCCCTGGGCTGACACTCGAACCAATCAAGCCACTGGCTGAGAGAGGGGAAGAGAGAGAGAAGGGAGAGAGGAAGCGGGAGATAAGCAGATAGTTGCTTCTCTTGTGTGCCCTGACCAGGAATTGAATGTGGGAGTCCAGCCCTGGCCGGTTTGCTCAGTGGTAGAGCGTCGGCCTGGTGTGCGGGGGACCGGGTTCGATTCTCGGCCAGGGCACATAGGAGAAGCGCCCATTTGCTTCTCCACCCCTACCCTCCTTCCTTTCTGTCTCTCTCTTCCCCTCCTGCAGCCAAGGCTCCATTGGAGCAAAGATGGCCTAGGCGCTGGGGATGGCTCCTTGGCCTTGCCCCAGGCGCTAGAGTGGCTCTGGTCGCGGCAGAGCGACGCCCTGGAGGGGCAGAGCATTGCCCCCTGGTGGGCAGAGCTTCGCCCCTGGTGGGTGGATCCTGGTCGGGCGCATGCGGGAGTCTGTCTGACTGTCTCTCCCCGTTTCCAGCTTCAGAAAAATACAAAAAAAAAAAAAAAAAAAAAAAAAGAATGTGGGAGTCCATATGCCGAGATTATGCTCTATCCACTGAGCAAACCCACCAGAGCTGAGAACCATCTTATAATATAGTTTGATACTTTTCATTCACCCATGCCTAAAATTAGAAAACCCTCCTTTGACTTTCTAGATACAATAGTCATAAAATCCTCCCACTTAAGCTATAATGGGTTTGCATTTAGAGTAAATTAAGTTTACAGCTTATACAGTGTTGCAGATGAAACCATCCTAAAACAAATGGTTTTATAAATATGTGTGTACAGTATATATACTATATATATGTATACATCATGCACATATACATAAGCACTTTTTTTTAAGCTCAGTAACATTTTCTGTTCCAAATGAAAATTTCTCTAGAACTCTAAAGCATTGTACATAAAGCATGATATTGAACTAGGGATGCGGTTCTGAAGGTCAGAGCTCCACTCACTTGACCTCCCTTTGTCTCTGAGGATATTCCCTAAGACAATCCATGGAACCCTAAGTCTCTGCAAGACAAAAATCACACTTGATTTTAGCCAAAAGTCCAAGAAGCAATGCAAGACAAAAGTTAAAGCACATCCTTACAGCAAAGAATATGCGATTTTAAGGAATTTCCTTTCCCTCAATTGTTAAGATCTAATATTAATGGTTTAAATACAAAATATCTACAACAGACCTTATTGAATGTTTAAAGAATCCAGTGTGTCACACAGAGCAAGTAAGTTTTTGGACAGCATCAACCATTAAACTTAATTTATATTTATGTATAATAATTAAACCTGAGTCTAGCTGAGACAGGTAATTGTACCCAGGAGCTTCTGGAAGCTCCCTACCTGGTGCAGAACTCCTCTCTGAGGCAGACAAGCCAGTGTGGGGTGTTGCCCCAGACAATGGGGCTGGCAGAGACATGAATTTTTCCACAGCTGTAGAGCACAAAATCTCTGGTCAGTGCCAGGACAGATAGCCAGGCAGTCTGAAGCAGGACAGAGTTATGGCAGACTCATGGGACCTGGAGGGAGACTTTCCAGAAGTCTCCACCCCATTTTGGGGCGAGCTGGAGAAAAAAAGCATTTGAGGCCCTGAATATCTCTCATTGTTCATCTATGCTTGATTCTATCTTCTGCAGTCCACGGCAAGTCTGCGTACACAAGACTAAACACACAAACTTGTGTAACTCTGCAGAGTGGTCAATTTCAGCATAGAACACACATTTCTAACACCTAGACCTAAAAGACATAATTTGACAGACTCTCAATAAGGAATTAGAGGTTCCACAATGCTGTGGTTTCACTTCTGGGGGGAGCAGGAGAAGACAGGTAGTAGTGCGTTTCTTCTGTAAACACACCCTGTCCTTTGGAGAGAATGCCGCTTCCCAGAATAACAACTCTCAGACTTTCAGAATGAATAAACCACGCAGCTTTCACCAGAACAATGTAAGAAGTAACCCACTTTCTAACCATGCCCTGGGAATCTTAGTCTCTATTAAAGAAAACATTTTGATTTTTTTTTACCTTGTTTTCTCTCTATTTTCTCTTTTCTTCTATTTATAGTGTGACTCTCAGCACCGGGCTGGTTTTGGTTGCCTGTGCTCAGTTCATTTTTGGTTTGCTATTTTTAGCACGTTCTTGAGGTAGTTTTGGAACAGAATCATGTGTATTGGCAGCACAAGTCATTCAGCTAACAAAGGCATAGTAATCACTGAAGTGATGACCAAATCAGATTTTTTTAAATGTTCAGTTTTTATAAAAGCATTTCTAAGTGGATATGTGAATTCTTTAGAGATTTATTTGCTTTGTAGCAAGAAACATTTATTTCCTAGTACTGATCTCATTTCCTTCTAAAGTGGTCTCATCAAATAATTGCTTACATCGTTAAAAGAAAATTCATAGACATAAGTCAAAATCTGAGACCAAAAGTTCAACTTTATCTTCTACTAAGAAAGTAAGTAATGTCATATTAGCAGCTCTCTTTTTCGTTTTCCTTTTTTTTATAGTGGTAAATTGCTATGTGGCTAGAGGGTTTAAACTTTTCCTTTCTCTCTAAACTTCTGAATAAATTCCAATTCAGGTTATTTTGTTCTGCTAGTGTCATGTCATATTTATGAATAAAATTAAGCAAGTGGATCTGCTGGCATCAATTTAGAATACTTTGCTGATTAATCAACTGTTCTAGAGCTCAACTTTTGAGCAGAAACTTTAGAGACATTCATTCATTCATTCATTCATTCATTCATTGGTTACTGAAATAGAACCTTTCTTAACAACCTTCTGGCTAGGCAGGGACAAACCTTATTTTTCCATGTTGGGTACCTCTCCTGTTTGGTCACTCGTCTTGGGCAACCTCAGGTGGTCTGTTGCTGTGACCTCAGGGCAAGACCAAAGGTTACTACAAATCTTTCTTTCATCTTGAGCTAGGTGTCCACAGCTTCTTGAGGTGAAAGGACCATTCCTGGTGAGTTAGGCTTCAAAGTTCTGGGTCCTGATGTTGGCTGATGTGCTTCTTTTGGAGGGGCTGCATGTAGTAACTGCTGTATCGGCAGATTTGTATCTGACTAGTAATGGTGGTTGTCATTTCAAGAACTCTGATTTTACTAGGAGTTCTTTGCTTGTCCACTAGTGTTGATCTTTCTCCACATAACTGGAATCTTCCTTTAAAATATCTCTCTCATTTTCTTCTCTGTCATCACTATTCAATCAGAATCCAGGTTTGTAAATCTCTTGTTTAGAACTAACATTCTCCAAGTCTGAAGCTACCATTAGATTGAGCTTCATAGAATACCCCTTTCATCATATAATAGTTCCTTATTAGATACCAAATAAAGTTCAACTCCTTTGCTTGGAATTCTAGGCATTCCACAGTCTGGTTCTAGATTACTGAAATTCCTATTTATCCCCTTTCTTCTAAGTAGATGTATATACTTAATGCTTTCAAAACATCCTATGACAGAAACTATTATTGTTCTTACATTTATTCTCTTCCTCCTTTTTTTTTTTTTTACAGAGACAGAGAGAGAGAGATAGACAGAGACAGACAGACAGGAATGGAGAGAGATGAGAAGCATCAATTATTAGTTTTTTGTTGCGCATTGCGACACCTTAGTTGTTCATTGATTGCTCTTTCATATGTGCCTTGACTGTGGGCCTTCGGAAGACCGAGTAACCCCTTACTGGAATCAGCGACCTTGTGTCCAAGCTGGTGAGCTTTTGCTCAAACCAGATGAGCCCGCGCTCAAGCTGGCGACCTCGGGGTCTCGAACCTGGGTCCTCGGCACCCCAGTCCGATGCTCTATCCACTGTGCCATCACATGGTCAGGCTCTTCCTCCTTCTTAGTAACAGAACCCCACGTTTATTCAAGCTATTAGCATACTCAGTTGAAAAACACATCCCCCAGGTCCTGTTGCAACCAGGTAGAGCTATGGAACTAGGTTCTTGTCAAAAGGACATGAATCCAAATATTGTGTGGGACTTCTGGGAAGTATCTATAAATTTTTTTTTTCTTTGAAGATGGTGGTTTGGCAGTTTGATGGCTGGAGGTCCAATAGCCATCTTGAACCTTGAGGACAAGGACCACACTCTAGGCAAGGCAGACCAGAGGTCTGGAAGGAGTCTGGGTCCCAGTGACCTTGTGGACCTATCTTATCAGCTTTACCTTCAATATTATTTAAACTATCATTTTGTTTTCTTATTATATGAAGCTGAACCTAATCCCAACTGATATATATGCTTCATGGAGGAGGTAACAATAAAAGGATTCTTGGTGAAAGAGAAAGATTTAGATGGGCAAGAAAAGTAAAGAAACACCAGAAGCAAGGGGATACAATAATAATAATCCCCATTAAATTTATATTGCACCTTACAGCTTATAGAGTGCATTTATATCCACTATTTCATCTGTTCTCCATGTAACAATTGAGTATATTATATGCAAATACTGTATTATCCCCATATTACAGATAAGAACTATAAAGTCCACGGCTGGAAAATGATTAAATCGAAGAAACACTGAATTTGTAGTCAGAAAAGCTGAGTTTGAGTTTCTTATTATGATAAACAAACTTTAGATGTGGCCTTATGATCCATTTTCTGGTATTTATATTTTTGTGTAATCCTTTCCCCTTGAGTGTATGTAGACCTGTGACTTGCTTCTAACCAGTAGAATATAACAAAGGTTATAAGTTGTTACTCTCATAATTACATTGCATTGTATATTCACTGTTTTGTTAGCTTACTCTCTGTAGAGTCTTTTTCTCTCCATCACTGGCTTTGAGGAAGGAAGCTTCCATCAATACTACAGCTGTAAGGAACCAAATGCTGCCATAAGCCAGGGAAGTGGGAAAGTAGTTGAGCCTTCAGATGAGACCTCTGCCCAGTCAACACCTCTACTGCAGTGCTGTGCTACTCTGAAGCAGAGACCATATATACAGTTCAGACCCCGGACTCAGATTAATTGTGTGAAAACAATTATGCGTTGCTTTAAGAGTTTGTGGTAGTATGTTATACAGAAATAGAAAGCGATACAGTTATCTAGTAGTTGTGTAACATTAAGGTATTACAAAACCACTGTGCTGTGGCAGAAATGATTAACTTGGTCACCATAAAGTTATGCTTTCTCTTCCACAGAAGAACATTATCACTATGAAGTGGCTGGCTAGCCAGGGATTACATTTCCCCTTGCATCTAGGTGAAGCCATTAACTGGTTCTCACCAATGATATGTAAATGGAAGTCATTGGGGTCACTGCTAAGATAAGGTGGCTAAGAAGTAGGCGTGCTTTCTCCAATCTCTTTTTGCCTGTCTGCCAGCTGAAGACGAAGAATGCTAGGGGACGCTAGGGGACACTAGGTCTTAGGGACTGGTGGAGTCGCAGGCAGAAGGAGACTGAGCTCTTCAGTCACCTCAAGCAGGAAAGCCACTCAGACACCAGGAACACCTACACTATTATTGGGGATTATTGCTGGGTTAAGTTCCCGACTTTTTGGGGTTTATTATGGCTCTAAGTTTCCCCTTATACAGTATACATATTCTGATCTATAACAAGGGGATAAAATTATGATTGAATAAAACAATCAGTTTGAAACACATTGCACTATAAAATATTCTAACGTGGAGCATTAGTAGTTTTTTTCACAAAAACTCTGAGATATGTATAAGAAAAAAATTATTTTCTCATTTTAGAGGAGATAAAAATAAAACAAAGGGGTGACTTGTGTGAGGTCGTTCCATGAGTTGGTGTAGGGGTAGGACAAGAACTTTTGATTTCCTGTCTCATTCTCTTCCACGACATCACGTCAAAAGGAGTGGAGGGGGTACAGAGCAGGGGAGGTTGCAGGCAAACATGAGCAGAGGGATGAATGCAGTAACCTCAAGGCTGTCCTTGTGGAGCTGAACCCAGGACATTTCTCTGCAGAGGCTGTATATTCAGCTGTCAATACATTGAGAAGAAGCATAGCCACACCTTACATATGTTTCAGTTAAATCAAGAGATTGATGTGTATTTATTTTGAAGTGATTGTTGAAATACCTTCCTTGTGTGTAATGGAATTTTCTCCTTGTGGCAGTGTGGGAGACAGCTCATTTAGCTACATATGTTGTCGGTAAAATTTCCCACATGCTTACATGAAACATTTGTCTTCTCCAGATGGCCCGTGTAAAGCCCAGTTGTTCTTCCAAGTAAATTTATGGTAATGACAAATGCGTTATCTCTCCAAAGCAGATGAGAGTTCTTTCTTGAGAGAGGAGGTGGTCTTCTACTACTCATATGGGGAAAGTGGGCACTAAGTAGGTCCTGGTTAGCAGCCTGGGCTTTGACCTCAAATATCATGGGGTTGAGGTCAAACCTCATGGCAGCTACTAACTGCTCCTCCACTTAGTAGCTCTATGACATTGGGCAAGTATATCCACCTCTGTAAGCCCCAGTTCCTCCTTTGTAAAATGAGCCTAATTACACCAGTTTGTAGGGATGTTGGAAGAGTAAATGAGACAACTATGTAGTGATGGCAGAGAGTGCTTGGCAGAGAGCAAGTATTGAGTCGATGTGAGTTAAAAGTAAAAAGATAATGTAGGTCTCTGTGTTTTTAGGTGACCCATTTAATTCCCCCATTTCTCCCTTCTCAAAGCTTCAGCGCCTTATCTTTGTAGTGAGGGGATTAGAAAAAGAATTCTTCAGGTCTTTCTGACTCTGACATTCACTGCTGCTAGACTGAGTTCCTAGGACTTCTGCTGACACAGTTCAACTCATTATTTGACTTGATAAAACCAAGTCCAAATGCCTTTATTGTCTATTTTTTGTCTTCATGTAACACACAGATTAGTGTGGCAAGATAAAGTTGCAAATACTTTTCTTCCTTGCAGTTTTCTTATTGCCTCTTAGGCTTCTGCCTGTTGGCAGCATTCAATAGTTTGGCCTTGAGAAATGTAGAAAATGAGATTCTGAATCGACTGAGCAAATACATGACAGCAGTCATTATTATATTGAAAACCAGGGAAGGGTCAGATTTTAGGGAGAGCAAAAGAGTCCTTAGGCACTGAGTTTGTTTTCTAACTGTAGTCTGGAAAAGATACACAATGGTGTGGGAGTAGTTCCCCATGCGACAAGCATTGAAGTCTGTGTGACTGGTGGGAAGCCAAGACCGAGAGGAAATATGACCGAGGCTTTGATGTTGGTGAGTGTCAGAGAGGGGACTCCTACATAGAGCCATGTGGGGAGGTGGAGGATGACAAAAGACAGCACTTTCAATAAGTTTTAGAAGGTGTCAGGGCAGAGAGGACCTGCCCAACCACCATGCTAACGCGGTGCAGCTGAAGAAGAGCAGAAGTGGAGGCTGCATGAGTCCACAGCCCTCAGCCCCCTGCTCACCCACACGCACGCATGCAGTTGCACAGAACAGTCACCAAAGGGGACTGGATCAACTGGGAGGCAGCTAGGAACTTGAAGAGCCCTTGGAGTGAGAATGAGAAGGACCAGGGAAGACTTGCTTGGGCATGGTGGCCAAAGGGAAGAAAGGATGCACAAGACACTTCTACATGCTTCAGTGGGGGCCACAGACAAGATGAACTATGTAAGCAACAAAACCAAGATGAGAGGAGACAGGAAGGGCTGGCCAACAGCATTCCTGCAGAAACCAGGATACTAGATGTTACAGCTTAGTCTGGCAGACAGGTAGACATGGTTACTAGGAATGCCATGTGTTATGTATTATGCTACATTATGTCCAGGGTACTGTGGCTTTGGGAATACAACAGAGGGTGGCTCCGAGGTGAAGGG
Organism: Saccopteryx leptura; assembly: GCF_036850995.1. Taxonomy (NCBI): domain Eukaryota; kingdom Metazoa; phylum Chordata; class Mammalia; order Chiroptera; family Emballonuridae; genus Saccopteryx; species Saccopteryx leptura. The sequence continues at coordinate 64,940,335 of NC_089507.1, forward strand.
CAATGTGAACTGGCTTGTAAAGAATTTGTACGTGCTTGTGATGTGGAAAAGAGATTAGCAGTCTTGCAGAAGAGAGGGAACTCGTCAAGAGTCCCAGAGAAGTAAGGAGCATGGAATGTGTGGGAGGTAGTAAAAAATCAGGTTTGCAGAAAGTCAGATGGATGTGGCAGAAAGGCAGGACAAGAGGCTGGGTAGGGCAGGAATGCCAGATTTTAAAGGACTCTCTTTGATATGTTCATTTCCCCTAACCCTAGATCATTCTATAAAGGTTTCCAGAGGTGTTTTTTTGTTTGTTTGTTTTTAATGAAAGACAAATCTGATTATGTCATTTGACTTACAAATCTTATATTGGCTCCCATTAGGACAGGGATTCTTAACATATGCTTTTTTGATAAAAACTCAGAAAAATATTTTTCAATGCATAAAATAAATAGGATCACAAAGAAAACTAGTTATATTGAAATAGTTATTAAAATAGTTTATTATAGCAGGGCCAGTGGTGACACAATGGATAAAGTGTCTGACTGTGATAACAAAGAACCCAGGTTCAAATCCCCAAGAGATCACCAGCCTAAAATAGTTTATTATAATACATGCACATCTTTAGTAGATTTGTAAGTTGGCCTAATAACTACTGTAAATTTGAAAGTAGTGATGAGTTTATATAGTATAATACTTCATGATATCTGCAACAACTGTAAAGTGTATTGAAAATATTTGTGATATTGATTAGTTGACTAAGTCACAGATTACTGCTAACACTATGTGGTTTTTTGCTTATATTCTTCCTTCCCTGCCATATATGACTTTTATTACATTTTAAAAATATGCAAATAAGCCTGAGGAATCATCCAGCATCTTGCTCTTTCTATAGCTGGGCAACTTAGATCTTACTCATCAGCTTACTGAATGGTTCTATTTTTTTTTTCATTTATTAGCCAGGTTTAATTTCATACTCAATGTTTCACATGTTAAGCATTGCCACTAAATATATGTATCAATATATATACACATATGTATGTATATATAAATGTATATGTATATAAATGTATATTTATATATACATGTATATGTGTGTGAGTGTGTGTATATATACACACATCTTTTGTCATCTTTGCTCATGCTTTTTCCCAATTCTGGAAAGTTCTATTATTATTCTTAGGACAGATTTTAATATGATATGTTTAATTACATTGAGATGGAATTTCATGATACAAAAATCCAAGAATTAAAGAATCACCCTGCCCTGACTTTTTTTTCTTTTTCTTTTTTAAATTAATTTAAATGGGGTGACATTGATAAATCAGGGTACATATGTTCAGAGAAAACAGCTCTAGGTTATTTTGACATTTGCTTATGCTGCATTCCCATCACCCAAAGTCCAATTGTCTTTCGTCACCTTCTAACTGGTTTTCTTTGTGCCCCTCCCCTCCCCCATCCCCCTCCCTCTCCTCCCTCCCACCCTGTAACCCCCACCCTCTTGTCCATGTCTCTGAGTCTCATTTTTATGTCCCACCTATGTATGGAATCATATAGTTCTTAGTTTTTTCTGATTTACTTATTTCGCTCAGTATAATGTTATTAAGGTTCATCCATGTTGTTGTAAATGATCCAATGTCATCATTTCTTATGGCTGAGTAGTATTCCATAGTATATATGTACCACAGCTTTTTAATCCACTATCCTCTGACGGACACTTGGGTTGTTTCCAGATCTTCGCTATTGTTAACAATGCTGCCATAAACATTGTGATCAGAGAAAGTGCTCAATATGATTTCAATCTTCTTAAATTTGTTGAGACTGCTTTTGTGCTCTAACATGTGGTCTATTCTAGAGAATGTACTATGAGCACTTGAAAGGAATGTATATTCTGCTTCTTTAGTGTGAAAGGTTCTGAAGATATCTATTAAATCGAGTTGATCTAGTATGTCCTTTAAGTCTGCTGTTTCTTTGTTAATTTTCTTTCTTGAGGATCTATCTAGTGATGGTAGTGGGGTCTTGAAATCCCCTACTATTATAGTATTGCTGTTGATCTCGCCCTTTAAATCCAACAAAGTCTGCTTTATATATTTAGGTGCTCATATATCAGGTGCGTAGATATTTATAATAGTTATATTTTCCTGTTAGATTGCTCCCTTTATCATCATGTAATGACCTTCTTTATCTCTTACTATAGTCTTTGTTTTAAAGTCCAATTTGTCTGATATAAGTATTGCTACCCCAGCTTTTTTCATTTCCATTTGCATAAAATATTTTTTTCCATCCATTTATCTTCAGTCTATGTGCATCTTTTTTTTAAGGTGTGTCTCTTGAAGACAGCATATATATGGGTCCTGTTTTCTTATCCACGCAGCTACCCTATGTCTTTTGATCAGATCATTTAATCCATTTACATTTAAGGTTATTATTGACATGTAATTATTTATTGCCATTTTATTCTTTAAAATTGTATTCCTCTTTTGCTATATTCTTTTTTTCCTTTGATCAGTTTACAACAGGCCCCTTAGCATTTCTTGCAGCCTTGGTTTGGTTGTAGTGAATTCCTTGAGTTTTTTTTTGTCTGTAAAGCTTTTTATTTCTCTTTCAATTTTAAATGATAGCCTTGCTGGATAAAGTAGTCTTGGTTGTAGGCTCTTGTTCTGCATTACTTTGAATATTTCTTGCCATTCCCTTCTGGCCTCAAATGTTTCTGTTGAGAGGTCGGAAGTCATTCTTATGGGAGCTCCTTTGTAGGTGATAGTCTTTTTTTCTCTAGCAGCTTTTAATATTTTCTCTTTATTGCTTAGCTTTGGTATTTTAATTATGATGTGTCTTGATGTTGATTTCTTTGGGTTTCTCTTTAATGGAGTTCTCTGTGCTTTCTGAACATGTGAGATGTTTTCCTGCCTTAATTGAGGGAAGTTTTCAGCTATGATATGATTGAACAAAGTCTCTATCCCTTGTTCTTTCTCTTCTTCTTCAGGAAGCCATTTGATTCTCATTTTCATCCATCCTGCTTTTAATTCTTTCCATTGTATTCTTCATTTCTGATATTGTATTTGTCATTTCTGACTGATTCTTTTTTATTATTTCAATGTCCATTTTTATATCTGCTATCTCATTATTTAGGTGTTTGTAATGACCATCTATTGTTGTTCTAATATCTTTGAGCATCCTAATAATTGTTATTTTAAACTCTGCATTTGGTAATTTGGTTATATCTGTTTCATTCAGGTCCTTTTCTGGGGATTTCTCCTGACTCATTTGTGTTGCATTTCTCTGCCTTCTCATCTTCTCTGTGTAAAAGAAGGTCTTGGCCACTGGAGTCCACTGGGTGTGGCCTCTGTTCCCTAGGTATGGTCTGTCTGCAGGCCTGCCACCCCCTCTGCTGTTGCTGCATAGGGCATTTGGGTATGGATGTTGCCGGTGCCTGCCCACTGGGGCTGTTGCTGTGGTTTCTGCCTTTCCTTCACGGGGTGGCTGTGATCACGTGCTCAGGTGTACAAGCCTTGGTGGCCTTGGCTGTTGCCCCACCCCCGTGGGTGGCGTTATGCTGGGCCCTGACATCAGTGGTAGCACCTTTGCTCAGTTGCAGGTCTCTGCCTGTTTCCGGGCTTCCGCCTCACCCTTGCAGGAGGAGCCCGCTCATGGGAGGGCTGCAAGCCTTGGCTCCACAGGCCAGGCGGGACTGCGTGCCCGCACTCAGTAGCGGGACTCACCTGTTCTGGGCTTTTGGCTCCACCCCCGCTGGAGGAGCCGGCTCCCAAGTCAGGCCACAAGCTTTGGTTCGGTGGGCAGGGCAAGGCTGTGCTCCTGTGCCCTTGCTCAAGGGCTGATCTTCACCCCTTCCGGGGTTCCTGCCCTTCCCCCACAGGCTGGATTACAGGCAGCCCACAGCTGGGCTTGACCGCTTTTGCATGCCCCCTCCTCCCCAGCCAGGCAAGACTGAGCTCACACCTGGGCCTCAGTGGTGGCCAGCCAGCTTTCGCCCTTGCCGAGAGAACCACGCTTCCGCGTCCCGCTGCTGCCTGCCCTGAGGTGAGCCCTCAGCCGTGTGGGTGGGGGCGCTGCAGCTCAGACCCTAAGACTCACTACTGTAGCCCCAAAAGCTCCCTCCTTCTAAGCAACTCTGCTCTGAGTGCCGCGGGAGACCTTGTTTGGCTGGTGTCCTGCTTCCCTTTGCTGGTATTGCTGTTTCCAGGGGAAATATTCACTTCAGATTTGGGGAGTGACTCGTTCCAGGGGTTAGGGTGGCTGTCTCCCAAAATGTTTCTCCCTGTGCCTCCTAGATTACATTCTCTTCCTGTTACTCCAGTCCTCTCCTCTCTCCCCATCCCTTGGAGCCCCAGGTGAGTGGTTGTGAGAGAGGTGTTCTGCGTGGTCCCTTTAAGAAGAATCCTGGGTCTGAGAAATCAGTCTTTTTCTCACAAACAGTATCCTGTCTTGTTTCCAGCTAAATACTGTCCATATACCTCTTCTAGGCTCTGGGGCTGCAGGCTGGGGCTTTGTTCTTGGGACTCAGGACCCTCCCCTCTCTGCTAAACTCACTTCCTGCCACGCGAGTCTCTCCCAGCTGCTGTTCGCTCCGGGGAGCTGGGCAGCCCTCTCCTTTTTTCTACTTTTCCTACCAGTCTTGGTGTGGCTTCTTCAGTGTTCCTTGGTTGAGGAGTCCTCTTAGTTTAGTCCAAAGTTGGTTTTTCCAGATGAGAGTTCTTAAAATTTGTTTGTAATCCACTTTGGTTCTGGGAGGTGGGAGTTGGTACGTCCACCTACTCCAGCACCATCTTGTCTTCCTGAATGGTTCTATTTTTAGAAACTCAGACACCATCCAAAAAAAAATTTTTTTTTAACTGTTATGGCTTGCTGAATCAAAGCAGCTGAATTTGATATGCATTCAATGTCATTTCCTTCAAGAATTAGCTCATCTTTCTGGCCTTGAGACACTGAACAAGTAACCCCTGACCTCATCCAAACCCTGAGGATGTATTTTTTACCCAAGAAATTTCTGACTTCAACAAGGGAACTACTCTCCTGAATAACGACATTGATGGGGAAGTGAGCATGCAGAGACCGCATCCTGTAACAGAAGCCCAGTGCAACACCCTTGAGTATGTTCTGTACAGGACTGCGGACAGTGCGAACGGTGGCCAGTTCCTTTCTATTTCCCCACCTCTTGTCAACCGCAGCCTCTTCTTTTTCTTTCTGAGGACAGAGTTCTACATTGATGTGATTGAAGTCCCTCCGCAGTGTGCCTCTGGGGAACAATAACTATGCATTTCTTCAGAGTGACGTCCACATTTTCTCAGACCATTGCTGAGACTGGTCTTCATCCTTGAAGTAGTTGTGGCAAAGAGGGAACCTCTATGTTGCTTATATTTTGAATGGAAGGAAACAGTTAAGTTAGTGGTTAGTGAAAATAAAGATGCCAAGTGTATGGCAGACATACTTCTGAGTGGTGGGAACTAACTGACTAAAAGTCTGGAAAATGGGGGTTGGCCATTTTGCCCTTTCCTGACTGGGCAGTGACCTCAGTTTGTGAGTGTGACAACTTCGCAACTCATCTTTCCCTCAGATGAGGTTCTGAGATCCAGACTTTGGGTTTAAAAAACCCATTTGACTCTCACAGTAGGTCTCGTTCATCAACCCAGACTTTCTGAATGAAGATAGTATTTTGGCTCTGTTTGCTGTCTCACTTATCTCACTTTTGGCTTCATTCAGAGGTCAGGCAGAGAAGAGGGGTGTTTGGACCCCATCAAAGATTCAATAATGGCAGGTAGACGCATTGAAGGCTAGTCTCCCAACACCTGAGAAAAGTTTAACATAGTAAGCTCTTTTCAGCCTGTAACTTCCTCTCAGGATTTGGGTCATCAGGCTCCCTGTTCTATCATTAAAAAGTCCTTTAGTTGCCTGACCAGGTGGTGGCGCAGTAGATAGAGCATCAGACTGGGATGTGGAGAACCCAGGTTTGAGACCCTGAGGTTGCCAGCTTGAGCGTGGGCTCATCTGGTTTGAGCAAAGCTCTCCAGCTTGAGTCCAAGGTCGCTGGCTGGAGCACAGGATCACTCAGTCTGCTGTAGCCCCCCAGTCAAGGCATGTATGAGAAAGCAATCAATGAACAACTAAGGTGACACAATGAAGAATTGATGCTTCTCATCTCTCTCCCTTCCTGTCTGTCCCTCTCTCTGTCTCTGTCACACACATACACAAAAAGCCCTTTAGTCATCAGGCTGCTGAACTTGAGGGAGGGAGAGTGGAGATGGGAAGAGAGCTCTGAAAGGGGGAAATGGTTTACAAGCAACACTTTATTAACAATAAACACACTATCTTATTTTTTTATGTGTGTAGCAATTTACTAAACAACTTTACATATATATCTTAATTGATCCATGTAAATTAGACTGTTATAGGTGAGAGACTAAGATTTCTCAATTGAAGCTCTTTTCACTATTTTAAGCAGGAAAAGGCAGTGCCTAGGTGTGTGTGTGTGTGTGTGTGTGTGTGTGAGTGTGTGTGTGTGTATCAGAGCAGGCTGAGAAAGGAGATCATTCTAGAGAGAAAAACAATTAAAACAGAAAGAAAAAAAAGGCAAACCATTGTGCCTCAACAAAGGCATGAATGAATGAGAGTGACTTGCTTCAGGGTTTGCCTGCATCTGGCTTTGGATATTTGACTTGTACCCATTTTAATTCCCACTTTCCTTCTGATATCCTCTGACATCATCAATTACCTATACTTGGTCCAAATGTCCTGGGAGGAACACCTTCAGGAGCAGCGCTCCAGCCCACCACTGTGGAGACTTCAGGGGAAGAACAGTCTATTTTCTTTACTTTCCTCAAGGGTACATGGCACTTTAATACCCAGCGGGATGTATACTATGTTTAGAGGCTCTGATGGACATCTGGACATAATCTATTTCCTTATTTATTTTTTTTTTTAGTAGCTGAAGCATTTCCCATGAATGGGTTCTCCATGGGCTTGTCAACCAAGGTGCCCATCTCTGAATCAGTGTTGGTCACATGACCCTCTCTAGGCCAATCAGATGCTCTCTTTGGAATTGGAAGCTGGAGTGGAGTCCCCAAGAACTGAACATGAACTGGACTGGTTCACTTTGACTGAAGCATCTTGACAACAACCTTTTATTTCCTGCTACCCAGATCCTCAAATCTGCTCTATTTTCTCCTTGAGGACTGATTCTACACTTTTACTTTTTTAAAAAGATTTTATTTATTCATTAGAAAGAGAGAGAGAGAGAGAGAGAGAGAGAGAGAGGGAGGGAGAAGGGGGAGGAGCAGGAATCATCAACTTTCATATGTGCCTTGACTGGGGAAACCCAGGGCTCCAAACCAGCGACCTCAGCATTCCAGGTTGATACTTTATCCACTGCGCCACAACAGGTCAGGCCACTTTTACTTTTGATTTCTGAGTTATCACATGTCCTTCTAATACGTTGCTTTCTAGTTTAAGTTAGCCAGAGTTCATTTTTGCTGCCTAAAACTGAATATCTCTAACGGGTATAGAGACAGTACTGGCCTTTGTCAGTATTCCCTTTTTTGTGGGCGGTCTTCATATTCTATATAAATACTTCTGCACATCTGCATATTTGTAAAGAAAAAGTTCATTTTAGCTGGGAGACAAGCTGGAGTGAGGATAAACAGTTAATAAAAGTTTAGGAAATCTTACTCAGATCAACTGAAAATAGTGATTACTAGGAGAAAAAAATCAGGAAAGAAAGGATGATTAGAAAGATGTTAATTTATGAAGAGCTTTATGGAAGGCTGGGGATCAGGTTAAATGTGTTCCAGCAATGACCAAGAGAGTTTAAGGAGAACTCTGGGACAGAGACAGATCCAGAAACTTAGCCTCTTCCTCAGCTAGAGGAGAGTGTGTGCTGGAAAGGGGTGGGATACCACTGACCGGTCAGATCCTCAGCTTCCTGAGTGAGCTTTCCTCCCAGCTTGGATTGGGTTGGACTCTGGAACTGTACTGTACTGTGTACCTGCCATTGTTTATCAGGACATAAATCGTATTCTGATAAAGAGTTGCATCTGTTTTTTAGTAACTCTCTGTATTCAGGAAATTGACTTAGAATTGTGACACTCTCATTTCTTTATTCGTTCAATAAATATTTATTGAGTGTTAGTCATTCTTATAAGTGCTAAATACATAATGGTGCAAAACAGATATGGTCCTTCCTCCTGGAGATAGTAATTGTAGACAGAGAGAGAAAAATATTAAGCGAATAGTTAAATAGAAATATATAATTACAAATTGTGCTAAGTGTTAAAAAGGAAAATTAGAAGCTGTGATCAAGATATAGCACACTACAGTGTTGTTTCACTGTCAAAAGAGGGGCAATGTAGAAGGACTTTTCACCCTAAAGAGGGTTTGCAAACATTTATTCTAGCGGTAGAATGCTTGTATTTTATTCAAGAGGCTTCGTCCCTGCATTTTCATGAACTCATATTAAAACACAACTCAAAGATAGAATCTGTAAGATGTAGTATATCTTTGTGTTGACCTATGTGTAGTAGGCTGTAACTGAAAACTGAAGGCAGGCTTTAAGACTTCTTGGACCAATTGGCACACATAAATCTGGTTTAAAGACAGGAACATAGGCCTTGGCCGGTTGGCTCAGCAGTAGAGCGTCGGCCTGGTGTGCGGAAGTCCCGGGTTCAATTCCCAGCCAGGGCACACAGGAGAGGCGCCCATCTGCTTCTCCACCCCTCCCCCTCTCCTTCCTCTCTGTCTCTCTCTTCCCCTCCCGCAGCCGAGGCTCCATTGGAGCAAAAGATGGCCTGGGCGCTGGGGATGGCTCCTTGACCTCTGCCCCAGGCGCTAGAGTGGCTCTGGTCGTGACCCCGGGATGGGCAGAGCATCGCCCCCTGGTGGGCGTGCCGGGTGGATCCCGGTTGGGCGCATGCGGGAGTCTGTCTGACTGCCTCCCCGTTTCCAGTTTCAGAAAAAATACAAAAAAAAAAAAAAAAAAAAAAAAAAAAGACAGGAACATATTCTAAGTGGCCAACAAGGAAAGTAGTTTAAAAATAATATAAAGCTGTGTTTGGCCACGAAGAAAGGGCAGATAATCAGGCTAATATCATGGGAGGATAATAGGAGTTTGGTGGTCTCAGTGGTCATATAGCATGTTGATATGACTAAACTCTCTGACCACATTGCACAGAGATATGTTATTCTGAAAGAAATGACCAAACCTTACATTTTAATATTTGTCTAACATTTTAGTGATTTGATTTCTGCTGAAGATCATTAAGTACAAGATGCTCTTTGAGGCACTCTGTAACTTCCAGAACATATACAGAACCACTAGAAGAGAACAATTTTGCGACCTAACAGGATCTATGTGGGGTGCAAATAAGACATTAGAATTTGAAAATGATCTCAAGTGTCTTGTTGAGAAGTCTTTGAAAGAATGCTTTAGGTGCCATCTTGTGGTCAGCATTATGAATGTATTGAGTTCAACTCATCTTCAACTTGTCAGAAAGATTGTGTTTAAAAACTTTATGAGGGCTTTTTGGGCTGTTTGGATTTGAAAATGTTTCCCCATAGAATCAGTGTCATAAAGGGAGGTTACCTTATATGGCCAGGGCAAAGCCCTGGTATGTTCATTAGGTCTCTTTTAGCCTCAGGTAACAGAAACCTATTTCAAAGTACAGGGGGTCAGTCCTTGGGTTACGACAATCTCGACATATGACAGTTCAAGTATACGATAGTCATTTCCATAAAAACTTAAAAAACTGAGACATGACTGTTTTGGCTTATGCCATTAGCATCATACTTATGAACTATGTGGGCAAACTAGTTTGGCTGCGCACGGTGGAAGAATGAGCAGTAACTCAACATATAAGTGTGGGAATTGGCGTCCTCTATGCCATTTGGACTGTTAAAAGTGCTAGTATTCTGTTTGAATACTAGCACTAGTATTTTGTTTGGCAAGGAGCTGTCTGCTGAGGACCTCATTCAGTTGGAGAAGAAGCTGGTTGAAGAGGAAGAGTTAGAAACCCCAGAATTCAAGAGATTTACTACCAAGGTTTTGGCAGAGGTTTTTCTATGGTAGAAGATGAGTTGACAAAATTTCAGGCTGAGGACCCCAGCAACGACAGATTCTGTAAGGTCTACAGAGCTGTTATGAATGCCTTGCAATGCTATAGGCAGATTCTGGAAAAGAAGAAGTCATCAACCTTCCAGACTAGCCTGGAATAATTCTTTAAGAAGGTAGAGAGGCCTGTTACAGATCCTGTACCCTCTACATCAGCTGTTCCTTGGGTAAAACACCTGTAGTACAGGTAGAATCATCTCCAGTGTCTCCTGTATGATCCTTAGGCAATCCTGATTCCCCTGACCCAGTGTCTCCAGCACCTTCTGCGGGTTCTCCTGCCTCTCCAGCTTCCTCCCAATAGGTCACTCTCTCCCACCTTGCAATGCCCCTTCTAGTGTGCAAGCCAACCACAGGAATAAAAGTAAGGATTTTTTTACACTAATTTTTTGTCATTTTGTCTGTTACTACAGTACAGTATATTTATGTTCCTTTTCTTTTTCTGTGGCTTAGTTGTGTTTTTATGTCTAGATTATGATTTTACAATTACGTTAGGATAGGTAAGTGACTTAGGGTAGGGTGTGTTTTGACTTACATCAAAATTTGGGTTATGTCACCATTGTAGGAATGGAACTATGTCTTAACCTGAGGACCCCCTGTAGCTTAAGCAAGAAAAGGGATTATGTCACAGAACTGGAGGAGTTGCTGTAAGAACCAAGGCTGTGGAAGCTAGTTCCAGGACCCAGCGTTGCCAGGACCTGCTTTCTGTCTTTCTCATTTCCATTTGGTTTTATTCTCTCTTGTTTAAAGAAAGATCATTGCCAGAAGTCAGACCTCAATGGAGGACTGGCCTGATGTGGGTGCCATGCCTATCCTTGCACCAATCAGCTGAGACGAGGAATGAGGCACATGATCAGCCAGTTTGACTATAGTGATCATTCCCTGTGGTTGAGGGGCAGAGGAGAAGAAACCTTAGTGACATGGATACGTTACCTTAGCGACAGGTCATGTAGGAATGCTGGTAGGGCAAATGAGCAAACTAGAAGAACAACCACAATCTACTATATCCTACCACTTGGACACAAGCATTTATCCATACCCTTTTCACATGTGTGTAATTCTGAAAGTACCAAAATATTTTGTTTCTGAGTACAGTGCAACAGTACAGACCCCAGCCCTCCTCAAGAAGAAACAACTCAAAGGCACACTGAGTTGTTGAATTAAACATCAAGCTTAAGGGTTCTGGATAATGTACGTTCCTCATAGGTTCAGATATGGTGCTAGAGCTACTCTTGGTCCAACAATCTGTTTCCATTAAGAAAAAGAGCTTGACAAGAAAGTCAGTTAGCTTGAGTGGATCAACTTTGGGTTCACTTCATATAACTTTGAAAATATCCCAAAGAGAAAAATCCCGTGAGAAACTTATTTCAGTAAGTCAAACACTTCAGAGACATTCATTCATTCAAATAAACACTTATTTGAACCCCTAGTTCAGTTATTTTAGGTGCTGGGAATATAGTATTATTGACGTCTTTGAACTTAAAGACATAAAAAAATAATTACAGCATTCAGTACAAAAGAGCTGTAATTGCAGTGTGAATTTTGTATATGTTCCATTTGTAGCATTTTCCTGAATTATATATAGTTTGATTCTCTATAAACACAAGTGGTGTTTATAGAGAATCAAAACTGCTTAAATAAGAGAATCTCATTGATAACAGAGCCTCAAAATGTCAGATAAATAGAACCTCAAAATGTCAGAGGTATTACTGGGATTAATTTCAGATTGGAAGATACTTGGCAATAGTTTGTCTAAAAAATGAAAGTAGAATCGATTTACATTATTCATCAATTAGTTTCAGATCTCATTGCCCTGTTGGCATTTCTATTTTAAAGTTAATTGAATGACATTTTTTCTATGTTTTTTGTTTTATTAAATTTATTGAGGTGATGTTGGTTAATAAGATCATTTAAATTTCAAGTGTACAATTTTATAATATATCATCTGTATAATGCATTGTGTGCTTAACACCCAAAGTCAAATTCCCTTCCATCACCATATATTTCACCCCTTTACCCTCTACAACCTCCCTCCATGCCCCTACCCTCTGGTAACCAACACTATTGGTTATGTCTATGAGTTTGTTTGTATGTGCCTTGACCGCGGGCCTTCAGCAGACCGAGTAACCCCTTGCTTGAGCCAGCGGCCTTGGTCCAAGCTGGTGAGCTTTTTGCTCAAGCCAGATGAGCCCACGTTCAAGCTGGCGACCTCAGGGTCTTGAACCTGAGTCCTCCGCATCCCAGTCCGACGCTCTATCCACTGCACCACCGCCTAGTCAGGCTGTGAATGACTTAATTTGAGACATACAGTTAGCTTAATGATTTTGGGGGAAGCATAGGGTAGTGCTTAAGAGCATGGGTTCTTTCATAAGACTGACCAAAGTTTGAATCCTAGCTCCACTCTTACTAGCTATGTGACCTTCAGAAAAAATTTTAACCCAAGTCTCAGTTTCTTGATCTGAGTAGTGGGGATAATACTAGTACTCCCCTCACTGAAATCCATTTATTAATTCTTGGAGACCATTGATTTAGTGATCATTGTTTATTCATATAATTGGTCACTGTGGCCTTAATTGGGGACCTAAATCACTTGAAAAGAGTACTGAAAGTGTGAAAATTAAAAGATTTTTAAAAATAGGATTTATTGGAGGGACATTGGTTAATGTAATTATATAGGTTTCAGTTGTGGAGTTCTATAACGCATCATCTGTACATTGCACTGTGTGTTTGCCACCCCAAGTCAAGTCTCCTTCCATCACCATTTATTCCTGCTTTACTGTCTTCTACCTCCCACCCAACAGATTTTTGTTTTTATTACTGTATTGAGCGGAGATGTGGGGGAATCGCTGAACGAGCTAAACTATGTTCAAGTGTTGTTGACAAGAGATGGACCATTGGTGGTTGTGGTGGGGACACTTCTTCCCTTTGTTGGTGTTTCGTTCTATGAGAAGGGAGCTCTGCTAGTATACTTTTGGCCATTTTTGTTTCTTTCCAAAGGAGAAGTCACTTATTTGATTGGTAAATGTGAAAGGAGTAACTGCTCCTATATGATTCAGCTTTTCCCCTTTTTTCTTGGGAATGAGGCTGTCTGCAGGAAGCTTGCATTCTATTCTGCTCCTCCTTGCCATAAAGATAGCTGGGACAGGCTCTGTCTCTCAGAGGTTTGCCCCCTTCTGGTGGTGCTTGTGACTCAGAAGATAAGTACAGTAGTCCCCCCTTATTCATTAAGGATATGTTCCAAGACCCCCCAGTGAATGTCTGAAACCACAGATAGTACACAGATATATTATGTTTTTTTCTATATATACCTATGATAAAGTTTAATTTCTAAATTAAACACAATAAGAGATTAACAATAATAAATAATAATACATATTATAATAATATGTATATATAATAAGTAATAATAGTAAAATAGAAGTTATAACAAATATAGTATAATAAAAAGTTATGTGAGTGTGGTCTCTAATAACTGATCTGATAACAGAGATGGCTTTTAAATGACTTAGGAGTGGGTGTACAGTGTGGATATATCAGACTAAGGGATGGTTCATGTCTTGGGTGGGAAGGATCAGGACTATGAGATTTCATCATACTACTCAGAATGGTGTGCAATTTAAAACTTCAGGATTGTTTATTTTGGGGATTTTCCATTTATTATCTTTAGACTAAGGTTGACCCTGGTAACTGAAAACTACAGAAAGTGAAACTGGATGGGGGTGGGAGAGGCTACTATAGTTTAATTCTTAAATGGAGCATAACAGAATCCATTTACCTCAAGATATGAGCCACATACTTCAATATAAACAATCTGATATTAGTCTTATTCTTTGGTCTTATTTCTTAATATCATACAGCGTTTTTGGGAAAGATGGATTTATTTATTGAACCTATTGAAATCCCAACAGTGCTATCAACATATTAATTACATATGTTCCATTGGGACCTCTTAAGAGCCCGGGTGGAATAGGCTTCAGAATGATCTATTGAGGGGCTAGGAAGCTGGGGTATTTGTCCACCAACTCTCTTCCCTCACTGGTTGAGTGTTGCTTTAAGGGTGTTAATTCCCAGGCACTCCCAGCTGGCCTGTTTTGTGGAGACACAGGTACTTGATGTGGAAAACCATCAGTGTGACTAGAAACTATCTATTGAAGCTGCAAGTGACTTTCAGCGTGGATTGAGAGATCTGGGTTGAGTACCAACAACAGTGCATGCTATAAGGTTGTCCTTGAACCCTTCTTCACTATGTTACGGTCCCTTGCTCTGTAGTGGGACAATCCCCAATTTTCCCCGTTATAAAATTTATGATGTGCGAGTTGTCTACTCCTTCCTTTAGGCTATGATCTTTATGTGGGCAGAAACAAGATCCATGTTGTTCACTGTGGTATCCCCAAGTGTCTAGGTGATCAGTAAATATTTGTTGAATGACTGCTTTGATCAGAAATAAGTAAAACTTTACAGTGAAACCCCCCCCCCAACAACATAATTATCATTAAAGCTAGTTTTGGTGTTTTGTAAGAAATAAATTTACTACACATGGACTAGGACTGTGAACTCATTTAACACAAAGACATGAAATGCTTGGTTTGCATCCATCTGATATCGGTGAAGCACTTGAAGGAAACTTCCGTCTTTTATAATTTTATGGTCCAAGAATAAGGTAGAGATCTGATATTTTCCTTTTTTTAAAAGACAAATATTGTGAGCAGGTAGTAGTTTCCATAAGGATAAGATAGAGTAAGAACTTTATTGTTTGAAGTCTTTTCTAATTGGTTCTCTTATGAGGTTATTTGTCAAAGTTTCCCAAAGGGAGCGAGTTCAGCAATTTTAAATGGATTTCAGGGCTGAAAACATGAGGGTGAAATGTGAAAATTCTGCCAGTAGATGGTGCTATTTCACATAGCAATTGAGGCTTTTGGGTTGGAACTGTGTAAAGGAAGACAAACTAATCTTGAAATGAATTAGATTAGTTTCTGAACAATTAATAGGATTTTTTTTTTTTTAAGCATCAGAGAAGCAATAGGGAAAAAATAAGCCACTCTTCCCCTTCCCATAAGTAAAAATGTCAGAGGGAGATACAATTTTTCCAATTCAGACAACTGCACTCAATAGTATGGGGAAGAAATACACAAAAAAAAACCCCCAATGGCTAATCGTTTTTGATTATATGCCCTGGTTTGGTCTAGATAATTCCATTTTTAAAAGACTATTCTGGATGGGCACATCTCAGAAAAAGTGGGATAAAAATGGATAGTTTTTTTTTTGTTTGTTTGTTTGTTTTTGCTGCAGGATCAAGAGTTGCTTGATGAACTGGGAAGTGCTGGATTTAGCTTTGTGAGTTGCCACCTATAAAATATAATTATGCTTGAAAATTACTGCAATTAAAAATAACTCATAGGGTAATTCTTTTTTTATTAAATATATTTTTTTAAATAAGTGAGAAGCAGGGAGGCAGAGAGACAGACTCCCACCTGAGCCCCAACTAGCATATACCCGGCAAGCCCCCTATGGGACGATGCTCTACCCATCTGGGGTGGTTGCTCCATTGCTTGGCAACCGAGCTATTTTCAGCACCTAAGGTGAGGCCATGGTGCCTTCCTCAGCCCCCAGGGCCAAGTTGTTCTAATGAGCCATGGTTACAGGAAGGGGGCTAGAGAGAGGGGGAAGGGTGGAGAAGCAGATAGGTGTTTCTCTTGTGTGCCCTGACGGGGAATTGAATCCAGGATTTTCACACACTGGGCCGATGCTCTATGGCTAAGCCAACCAGCCAGGGTATTCTTTTAATATTCTGATTCATATAACTTGACAAACTGCTGAGCTGTCTTAATATTTTATTTGAATTTAATAAACAGTTATTGGGGTCTACTGTGTACCAGGCAGCCTGCCAAGCATGGGAATAAAACAGAATGCTTCCTTCTATGTTAACCTTTAACCCAGCTGTTTTCAGGCCTCATGAAGTCCCCGATACTTCTCCATCACAGCTACGGGTCTTGGTGCAAGGGCTGTGGTGAGAAGGGAGGAGTCAATACTCTATAAATCCATGTTTCGCTCTGCAGCAAGGTCCCTGCTGCCCTCTTACATAGACCGTGTCCGGTCTGGAGGCTACAGAAAAGTAAGAATTGCTGACTCACTGATTATGCCCCTTGTACTACCACCCTTTAACACAGAAGAAAGAAGTACAGTCATTTTAGATGTTTATTAAAATATAGTGATGGATTTAAAAGATATTACTACCCATCATACCTGAATTTTATAATTGCATTCTTTCCCAGGGTGCCTGCAGAAGTTTCAAAGACACAGAGAAATGTCAAAGCCATAGTCTAGGAGGAGGCTCTAAAACAACACCTCTGGTGCGGAGACACTAACAAGACTGACCCCCAGGTACACCCTCTCCTCATCATCCAGAAAAATTCAAGATGGTGGTGAAAGTTGCCCGGTGCAGCAGCGAAAAGATGTCCAGTTACCTTGTGCAAGCATCAAAGCTTTTAGAAGAAATGAGCAGCAAGTATTTCGAAGTGGAGTCACAGAACAAGAGTATCTTTGGAAATACAGTCCTGATTTAGATCCCAAATGAACTGCGTATTATCTCTGTGATTTGAGGTAATTTGTTTAAACTACCTTAAGCTTTGGTTTTCTCACTTAAAAACAGGAATTAAAATCCCTAGCTCATATGGTTGTTGTGATGCTTGAAATATTGTAGAATAACTTATGGGAAAGCCCCTAATTCCTGGCATATTGGCCACCCTAGAATATGTTTGTCCTTTCTTTCTTTGGAGGGGGTATCAGTAGTCAGTCACATGGTCACAGATCATAAATAACAATTTTTAGTTTCAAAATCATGTCATCCACATCAGCCCATCCTCTCCTCTTGGCTTGCTACTAATGCTCCTCATTTAGATAGCAGTGTCAACAGGCAATTTCATGGTAAAGTCAGTGAGCAGATGACCTCACAGGTTAATTCTGGAAGCATTCATAGACAAATCCAGAGTAGAAAGAGGACATTTATAATTTTCACATGTTTCCTTATAATTGGTGCATTGGAAAGCTGGCATTCTGCAAGAAACTGATTAAACAATGGGTTACGTTAGCGCGTTCCAGAGCTCCCTCCTCTTCTGCTGTGTGATTCTCAGCCTGCCCGCTGAAGTGAAGTGAGAAACAGTTTCTCTTCACATGCCATGGACAATATGGGAGCATGACTGCTTTTGTTGCTGATGAAAATATTATGGCCTCGGTTCCCTGTAATCAATTTACTGCTTTATGGACCCAAAGTCCTCCAGAGAATTTAATAAATTCACATAATGTTTCTAAGTGCTGCATTGTGCATTTGGAGAGCTGATTTAGCTGACAAATGTGAAAAATTCGTGTAGCTAGACAACTCCCTAGTGATTAGACATGTGTAGAAGCTAAAGAGAGCACGTTGCTCCAAGAAGGTCAGCATTACCATATAGCCGAGATCCTTCTGTCTTGATTGGCTTTGTGCCCCTCTGTCTCTGATAGATAATACTGTTGGTACAAACATTTGTGAGGGGAGGGTTATCGAGTTCCAGTGGAGATGCACATTTACTTCTCCAAAAACTTGCAGCTTCTGATCTGGTCAGAGTGAGGAATAGTAAAGATAAAGATGATGGTGGAGCATGGACTAGAATGGCACCCACTGGATTCAGAGAATGAGATGGCACTGAATTAGGAACATTTGACCCTGAGGATGTCAGTGGTTTCTTTCTTTTTTTCCTTTTCTGCATGTCAGAGGTTTCTAAGGGAGCTTTTTATAGGCCACTGTCCCAGGTCCCTTGATTAAAACTGGTTCCATTTAAGTTGTATTGACTCTTTCTGCACCTCTTTTCTTCCATTCTAATTTCCTTCCAAACTTAAACAAATTTATCAAAATAATATTACACCATTTTTTATTTAAAATAATTTATCTTTACTAGTGTGCATATAAGCATTCCTTGTAGTTATAATCAATCACTTTGTCTTAAAAATATAACTTTCTATTCCATTTTTTCTCTTTAATTTTATTTCATACAAACAATAATGTTATTTTATATCCATCAAGATGGGCCACAGAACTGTGGTTTCAAATAGGTTTTTAGTATTGAATTTCTGAAGCTTATCTTTAAATTAAAGTAGACAGGTGCTATGTTGCTGCAAAGACTGCTATTGTTCAGAATTACTGCAGGTTTTACTATTGATTTTAGTTTGAATTTTGAGTTTTAGCTCAAGCTAAGATTTAGGATTCACCCCGTGTTTTCAAAATTAGGGGAAATCAGAAACAAGTGTATGAGCCTGGGTATTTTGTAATAGCTGGTTTGGAAAAGAAGCCAACACCTGTCCCATCTCCCCACCCCAGTGACATATGACCCAGATTTCATCTCTACTGCAGCAGGTTGCGAGTGCTGACTGGTTGTGGGCTTTTTCCTGACGGACCCATAAGGTTCAGGACTGCCTCCATGGCTCTAGATGTGGGTGAGACAGACGCTCAGATAGTTCATGGATTACAAAGGAAGACCGTTTCATGTATTTGGATGCAGTAAGCAATGTCATTTGACAAGTAAGCTTTCCGCTGCTCACAAAACAGCTGAAGAATTAGGGAACCACAATGTGTCAAGTATTGACAATCAGAGATAGGACTGAAAGAACTAATCCTAATCAGTGAATCTGGGATTCATAATTATGGTTTTAGGTGGAGTTGGTATTTATTTGAGCAAAAGAATATTGTTAATTTGATACCTTTGGTCATGGTTAGTAGCCATGGATTAGGAAGCTGGATAAGTCATAACTGTTTCCTTTGAAGGCTACTTTTAAACTCTTAGTGAGCTTCCCTTCACTTGTCCTCATTTATTTGATGTCGAGACTGAGACACTGAGAAGACAAATGATTTGTTTAAGCTTCTATAAGTAGTGCCTGAGATGGGATAAAACCCCAGGTGCTACATTTCCCACCCACACTTTTCCCACTAGATTGGTGGTTCCCAAACTTTTGAATATGAGGACTCTGTTTTTGTGTTGAAAAATTTAAGAACCCTTATATTGTAGTAGCTATATATATTTTTTTCCTTCCAGTTTTTAAATTGTAGTGAAATACACATAACATAAAATGTACCATCTTAACCATTTTAAGTGTACAATTCAGTGTTTTCAAATAGTCATAATAAATGCAACCATCATCCATCTCCATAACTTTTTTCATCTTGTAAAAAGAAAACTCTATACTCATAAAACAAAACTCCTTATTTTCCCTCCTCTTAGTCTCTGACAACCAACATTCTACTTTTTGTCTTTATGGATTTCACTATTCTAATTACCTCATTTTGTGGAATCATACGGTATTCATATTTTGTGATTGGTTTACTTCACTTTCACTTAGTATAATGTTCTCAAGGTCTATTCATGTTGTAGCATGTGTCAGAATTTCTTTCCTTTTCAAGACAGGATAATATTCCATTGAATGTATAAACCACATTTTGCTTATCTATTCACCTGCTAATAGACACTTGGGCTGCTTTCAATAACTAGATTTTTTTTTTTGTATTTATTAATTAGGAAAATCCAAAATAGACTGACAGACCTTTTGTAGTGGCTCTGTAACCAGTTGGGGCACGCAGGTTGAAAAAAATCATTGAATTAGAAATTTTAACTTTTAAAGACTTTTTAACAAACTCTGACCTGGATGGCAGCACAATGCAATGATATTATAAAGAAGATGTTTAATTATGAAGCTCCCTACATCCCAGGACTTAACAGTGAAAAATGAGAAATGGAAAGGTTAGGAGTATAGTGAAAGCCTCTTTCAAGAAGAGTGGACTTGTTAATGATTATATACATACTTTCTAAAGTTTCAGCTTTTCACATCAAAAATGGCACAACACGTCAAATCTAACGGTATTATGTTCCCACCAACCATCCTGAAATGTTAGAACCGAAATGTTTGTACCAAGCAGACAAGATTCTATATTATCACCCAAACAATAAACCAAAGAAACCAATGTGTGGTGAGGTTGTGATTTCATTCTTGCCACTCTTCTGTCGCTGTCATTCCTGGCAGGTGCGTCTCCATACTTGTCAGGTTGAATTTGCTGTCAATTGGAATACATAGAATGCATAACTCTCCATATGTGTACATTTTTTTCATTTTCTAAAATGAACATCATAAAAAAAGACAGAAACGTGACCTCAAAAGGCAGGATACAGACTCAAAATATTGTAGAGCAGCTTCATCTTTTTATTAGATTCCCTGTGTTTTTTTCTCCCTAGTTGCTGGATAAAATCCATACAAATGAAATACTGGCTCACTCAGTAAATAATAATGAAAAGGTAAATTCATTTTACAGAGAAGCTAGTACATGTAAGACATCATCTTGAATGACTGTGATTTTCTTGAACTGATCACCAGGCTATTATAGTCTCTCAAAAATAACATCTGGCTTTTAGGCTCTCCAATTGTGCCTGCGACCTCTCCTTAACCCTTTGGCTCTTAAGAAAAATTGATTTTTTTTAAACATGTGCACAGTATGCTGCTAAAATGACACAGGTGCAGTGTAGTTCACATACATTGGTGTTCTAAGGGGCGACAGTACATGTGGAGGACCTCACTTCTCTATGCCATCATTTCAGCCCACCCATTGTACCTTTCAGTAGTGTTGATCTAACAATCAGGCTCTTTAAAAAAGAAAAAGAAGAGAAATATCTTTTGGGCTAAAAATCTTTTCAAATTTATTTTGTAGCTAATTATGTTTCTATACCTGTCATGTTAGATTCCATTTCCTGTTTTGGAAAAGTCCAAATGTGTATGGATGATAATCTTGTTTTTTCCCTCAGAGTAATCCCTCAGACTGATGTGGAGGGCTGCCCTTAAAGTAGGTGTACATGTGCCAGAGAGGATGATAGGGTGACTAACTGTTCAGATTTACTTCAAACTGAGGGAGTTCCAAACACATGAGACTTTCAGTGCCCAAACCACGAAAGTCTCTGGCAAGCCAGGGTGACTTGAAGGAAGTCACTCTAGAAGGAAGGTTTTTGTCCATACTTTATTTCCATATGAGAAAAAGCTAAAATCCAACTCAATTTTTTTTTAGAGAACTTCCTATGTATAAAGGGCTTCCTTGGACAGAATTTTTTTTTTTTTTTTTTTTTTTTTTCTGAAGCTGGAAACGGGGAGATAGTCAGACAGACTCCCGCATGCGCCGGACTGGGATCCACCCGGCACGCCCACCAGGGGCTAAGCTCTGCCCACCAGGGGGCGACGCTCTGCCCCTCCGGGGCGTCACTCTGCTGAGACCAGAGCCACTCTAGCGCCTGGGGCAGAGGCCAAGGAGCCATCCCCAACGCCTGGGCCATCTTTGCTTCAATGGAGCCTTGGCTGCGGGAGGGGAAGAGAGAAACAGAGAGGAAGGAGGGGGGGGGGGGTGGAGAAGCAAATGGGCGCTTCTCCTATGTGCCCTGGCCGGGAATCGAACCCGAGTCCCCTGCACGCCAGGCCGACGTTCTACTGCTGAGCCAACCGGCCAGGGCCTGGACAGAATATTAACAAAGCAAATCTATTCTCAATTTGCTTTCTACCTGGGGAAGCTGGTGAGCCAAGCTCCTGTACCAGAGGTACAAGAAAGGAACGGTCACTTCCGAATGGAGGTGATCTGTGCTTAGACAGTCCTTTTCCAATTAAGAGCAAAATACCTGCAGTTGTTCAGAAATGCTGTGCAAATCACTCAGTGTTTACTGTGTATCTAAGAAGATAAAAACATTTAAGTAAGCCCTTCAGTTAGAGTTTGTCCTCAATTTAAGATGGTCTCAGCTCTATTGAAAGCTGCATTGGGCTTTATTGTAAACTATTGTTAGGCCTGTAACATCTGAGAAGTGTGTCCAGGTTGAAGAGGCCTTGAAT
Source organism: Saccopteryx leptura (assembly GCF_036850995.1). Classification (NCBI taxonomy): domain Eukaryota; kingdom Metazoa; phylum Chordata; class Mammalia; order Chiroptera; family Emballonuridae; genus Saccopteryx; species Saccopteryx leptura. Next base: position 64,962,305 of record NC_089507.1, read on the forward strand.
GCAAGAAAAAGGAACTGTGCGTTTGACCAGCTCAGCGCCTTACCTGTGGAGAAGCCAGGCTCATAGGGTGAGAGTCTTCAGATGAGGCCTTGGGAATTGAGCCAAGTAGTCCCTGTTCTGAGATTGGGAGGCCTTAGCACAGATTATGGTTAATGACAGAGGAAGGAGAAAACATGGCTGAGAGCAGGATGCCTATCTTGTTTTTTTGTCACAAAGGTGTGAAAAGCAACCAATGGCCAAGGAGGGAGGTTAAAGGCAGAGTCAGACAATCTTTTACTGGAACCCTTTCCTACTACTTTCTAGCTGTGTAAACTGGGGCAGTCTACTTCATCCCCACAAGCTCCATTTCCTTTTCTATAAACCGGCATACAACACCTTCATTAGTTTAGTTATTAGGATTAAATAAGGTCATGTAAGCAATTTAGCACAATCCCTGGTACATAGTACTCAATAAATAGTAGCTATGACTATTATCATTGTTAATAATAGGATAGCGACCTGACCAGATGGTGGCGCAGTGGATAGAGCATTGGACTGGGATGCTGAAGGACCCAGGTTCAAGACCTCGAGGTCGCCAGCTTGAGCGCGGGCTCATCTGGTTTGAGCAAAAAGCTCACCAGCTTGGACCCAAGGTCACTGGCTCGAGCAAGGGGTTACTTGGTTTGCTGAAGGCCCATGGTCAAGGCACATATGAGAAAGCAATCAATGAACAACTAAGGTGTCGCAATGCGCAACGAAAAACTAATGATTGGTGCTTCTCATCTCTCTGTTCCTGTCTGTCTGTCCCTGTCTATTTCTCTCTCTGACTCTCTCTCTGTCTCTGAAAAAAAAATAGGATAGCCATTTAACTCATTTGTTAAAATACATTAATACATGGTAGTTCTTTCTCTTGTCAATTTATCTTCTTTTTTTTCTGAACTAAAACCATCTTTTATTGATATGTACTATAATTATGAGAACCATTTTCTAGCTGATACACTTATTAAAAGCATAAAATATCCATTTGATAAATTCCTTTAAATTAAAATTTGACCAATGTTTAAAAAAAAATATGATGGAAGATTTCTTTAGAAGTAATAAGTTTCTTCCTGGGAGAGAGCCTGGAGTTTCCTGGCATGTGGTTCAGACTCTCCTCCATGCGATGCCTGCTCTCCTAGGCTGAGAACCACGATAGAAGGTAGAAGGACCTGCTTACTCCAGTGGGGGCCCTGCGGATGGCTGTCAGCACGGCAAGGAAGTGACTGACCATGGAAACAGCTGAAACGTAAACCAACCTTGTCCATACAAACCCACCCTGCCCGATTTGTTCTGCTTTTCTCCTCTCCAGGTGGCAGTTCCACTGACTTTCTGAATGAGGGGAAGTCATCCTAGTGTTGTGGATTAATCTTCCTCAAGTTTTCTGGCGGAGATGAGAGCAGGAAGCAGACACAACTAAAGCCAGGTGTGTGTGTGTGCAAGGAGGAGAGAGACATGTTTGTCGTACCTGCCCTGGATAGTGAAGCAAATTTATGCCATGCCTTCCTTATTGGGAAGCTGGAAACTGTACATAGGCCTGAATTAATCTTCACATGGGTGAATTCTGCTGCTGAGATGATTCTTTGGGATTCAAAGGGAACTAGAAATCATTCAGTCTCTTAAAAATCACAGCTACAAACTGGGCGAATTTGACTATTCTCTGTTTAGAAGGCAAATATTTATGCTCCCCTCCTACCAGAAAACAACATTAACAGTTAATGGTAAATGCAGGGATTGGGCAAGCCATCTGAGCATCTGCTGTGTTGGTAGCTGAGATTCTGTGAGCCTCACAGAGGTCTATCTGCATAAAGTGCTGAGGAGCCTCATAGGAAGGACTCGCTCCAAGTGAGGTAGAAATCAGGTTTCATAAGCCCAATCCTTAGAAGAGCCCAGGGTAAGGTTTTGGGAGGAACTTTATTTGAACCTGTTCTACCTCAAGCCTGTGGTTGAGTAATGGGAAATAAGGAAGGAGCTGACATAGTGACAGTACTCAAGTTCTTACACCAAGTTTGTGAGACTGTTTTAGAAATCCTTCAATGATAAAATAGAAGAGGATAGGGCTCCTGAGGCATAGGACCCAGTAGGACCACACTACTGTTGGAGAAACAGAAGCTGGGGAGGTGCCCACAATATTGAGTTGGGATTGGTATCTGTAAAGAGTGTTGTTTTGACATGTAGCAAACTGGGAGTTTATATCTACAACATGTAGCAACTTGGTTTTGCAGGTGGGATTCTTGGGAGTTGACTCTAAATCAAAGATGAGCATGCAAGGAGCTTGTTAGGTCATGCTCCTGGGATTAATGCCTGCTAGAGAGGCGTTAGCAGTGGAAGAACTGGACTGTGAGTAGCTGACCCCATGGGGAGCTTGCAGCAGGAATGACCCTTTGGAGTTGTCCTCAGTTAGGTCTTGGAAGCTGGATTTTCATGTCCCTGCATCAACCAGTCACTGAAAGCAGGGTGAACTGGGACAAAGGTAAGACTTCAGTTGAGGTGGTTGTCTTCATCCAGCTGTGGGCAAGTCCCAAGGGCTGAGAGCTGAAGGTTCCTGGAGGGCAACAGTAAGGGACTAAATCTTTCAGTACTGAAGTTGGGATTTGAGTGGCACAGTAGACGTAAAGAAGCCCTCTATTACAAAAGGACTTGCTTCTGGAAAGACCAGTGGAATGTACTGAAGTATGTCTAGTTTGGGGAGATAGAAATCAGTGTGGATTATCAAAACAAACTAGAGTACCTCAAATCTGGGAGTCAGGAACTGACTTGTGTCTTTAAAATAAAGTTTTAACCAAGACAGATGAAAACAAATGAGCCATTTCTGTGGCCTTTCCTTACTGTGAATAGCATACCTTGAGATTTCTCATTCTTGAGTAATTACTCTGTGTACTTATGTGTGATGATAAGTAATAATAGCAGCAATGGTAATAACAACCATAACTAACATATTGACTGTTATTACGTGCCAGCGTTCTTCTTCTTCTCCTTCTTCTTTTCTTCTTCTACTTCTTTGGTGATGAAGTAGAGGGAAACACACTGCAGAAAATGTTGACAAACAGAAGAGCACACAGTAGAACACAGTAGAAAAGCTGTCTTCTTCTGCCACCCTTCCCATGTTTGGGGCCTCCAGTCTAATGGCCCAGTGGTCACAAGCTTTGCATTGGGAAAGAGAGACATCCTCCTCTGCCCCTCATTATGGCTGCCTCACTCTCCAAAGTTTGGTTTTGAATGCTGTGGTCCATGTGGTCAAAGAGGCTTCTAAGGGCTCAGAGAGCCCCTTCGGGATGGTGTCAAGGTTCACTTCAGGAAGAGGGTTAGATGAGGTAGCAGAATTCACCCTGAGAAGTAGCTCACTCTCCTTTTGACTGAGGGGCTATCACATATCTGTACCTGGATGGGCTGGTCTGAGGTGATAACGTTCCCATTTGTGTGAAGGTTGCATTTCAGCGGATGCCCATGATGATACCAGTTGTTATATTTCTTATATACAGTGATGGCATTGTCCTTCTTCACAAAGACCACCTCTGTGCCCCAGAGGATGGACCAGCTGAGTTCACTTCAGGGCCCCACACATAACACATACAGAAAAGCTTAACAATGTCCTCTTCTGTGACTCGGGCACGCACTGTCATCTTAGTGCTTCCAAAGGGCTGAGGACAGGGGCAGCAGGAAGCAGCTCTTTGGGGGGCTCCTCCTTGTCCTGGACATGTTGGTAAAGCTTTTGTTTGGACAGAGGAGGGGAAAGCAGGAACTGTGTATGCAGAGGCGGATTTAAGGGCAGCACACCAGGTGTGCGCTGAAGGGCCACGACTTCTGAAGGGCCCTGCAAAACCCCAACTTTACACTTTTTTCTAATGACACTAAGTTTGGTTTCATATGTGCAATTTTAACATTAATAATTTTTTATTTATTTAGTAATATGTCTAACATGTATTTTTGTTTTCTTTGTCTCTCTCTTTTTAAGTGGCCTAATATTTTCTTCTGCGCCCAGGGCCTGAACCGACCTTAATCCACCTCTCTGTGTATGTGTATGCTTCATTCTGAACCACTTAGGTGAGAGGGATTCGGACATGGAAAGCTTGGGACTGTTCAGCCCCCACCGGGCAGTGGAGAAAGCGAGGTTGTGAATTTCATCTGTTTGGTAGGAATGGAAGCTACTAGTCATCCTCTTCATCAAGGTGGCATAAATTTGTTTGGCCATCTGTTTTACCTGATGGTTACTGACGACACTGATCCTCATTTCAGCACAGGCGTACAGAGTGGTGCCATGGACTTTCGCTGTGACATCTGGTTTTAGTGAGTTACAGCTCTGGGCTCACCATTCCAATTTGGGGGGGGGGTCGGAAGGCAACAGGGGAACTTGGCTTCAAAGTGAGCTTCCCCTAGCATCAGCCACCTGGCAGGGCTCCTGGGGCGCCATGCTCAGCAGCTTGCCGACTTCTCTGGTATTATGCATTTTCCTTTGGATCTGGAACCGGCCATCTTTCTGTAAAAGTTTTTCCCGGTCATCTGAGAAGCCAATCTTCTGCTGAACCTCTGCTACAAGGTGGCTGTGCGAGCGGGCTAGGTGAGAAGGCTATTTTGGATCCCATCTTGAGAGCGGACACCACCAATTCCACGGCTGCCATGGCCCGCGCCTTCGCCACAATATCTGGGCTTTCGCTTCCTTTCACTTCCGGGTGAGTTTATCCAGGGAGCCGCCCTCAGTCCTTGAGACCAGCCGGTCTGCCTCTTCAGAGTGACTAGCAGCTTCCAGCGTTTTCCAGCTCTTTCTGCAGTGTTCTGTTTACAGTTTTATGTTCAGTCCTTATAATACTCCCCACTGGGTAAGTGGTTTTATTATGTTCATTTTAAGGAAGAGGGAAATGAGGCTTAGAGAATTTAAATCACTTGCTCATGGTTACATATAAGAGGCGGTGCTGGGTTGCAATCTTAGGCATGAAAAGCAGCAATGAAAAGGTCAGAAGCAGAGCAAGGTGTGCTTTAACAGAAATGATTGTGTCACATTTCCGGGGCGATGGCAGTGGGCAGGGCCGCCTTTTCTGTTTGGAGAAGGGAGTTTGCTGTGGAGCTGTATCCAACCTGTTCACTGTTACTCTTCTGTGTTACCTCAGGGCTCAGGGGCTGCGTGGCCCACTGGGGAGCGTGGCCCCTTGTTAGTGCTCAAAAAAGTTTTACTAAATGATGGATTGAATATATGTACTGGAGGGATGATTGTATTTAGTGTTAAACAGAGTTAAAACCCTGGGCAATTTACTTTCTCTGTGCCTCCATTTTGTCATCCAGAGAAAGGAAATGATGTTTCAGGGGTGATGTGAGGTTTGGAAATAATTGTTGATCTAGCATATAGTTTTCCATAGCATAAGCTTTCAGTAGGTAGGTGCTATTATGATGACAATGATGATTTTGCTCCATATAGTGAAAGATGGTGGTTGAATTAAAAATTGCAAAGAACTAACTGACTCATTCTCTGAACCATCTTTGGAAGGCCTGACTATATTATTGTAAGTGTTCTGTCTTAACTCTAAGTATGGAATCCTAGATTTTGATGTTTCTCAGATGCAAAGTTTTCTAACAAAATAATTTTTAATAAAGCAAAAGTGGAATTTCTGGAATCCAACCTGCTCCACCCAGGACCCTTACAATGTTTTCAAGGCACGTCTTGTTTTTATGACCCTTGCATTAACAGATCTACTTCAAGGAGCTTACCATGACCCAGGAAATGGAGGCTGACTAAAAATGGAGGAGGAGAGAGGACAAGGAGACATAAAAGGAATTTTATGTTCCTTTTTTAGGAGTCATTAAAGTAGTGTAAAAAAAAAATAAGAACCTTAAAATACCACACAAAGTAGTGTTTAGATAAGACTCAGAGAATGTTTTCTGCAGAGGCTACTGGTTTTGATGATTTACCTCCTGGGTCAAGTTGTGGTTCAGGGTTCTTTCTTTCAGGACTGGGCTCCATGTAAGAGAATCCACTTTAGCTAATTTAAGCAGAGGAGATTTAAGGCAGGTGTGTGCTCATAAAATTTTTGGAAGGATTGGAGGAACAGGCCCCAGCTAGCCCTCTAGGGACTACTGCCAGAAGGACAAACCCACCTATCAAAGAAATTGGAACTTCAGCATAATCAAGAAGTGGGGAATCAGGAGGCCATTGGGCTTATTGTTAATTCCAGAGGCACATTCCCTTCATTGTGAGTCTGGATCAGGAAGGCACTGCCTCCACTGTCGGTTCAGAAGCACACCACCTGGGCCAAAATCTGGAAATCAGGAAGCTCGTCCAAAATAGGCTCTGGAGTCATGATCTGCCGGCTGTGTGTACCAGCGAAACAAATGTCTCTCTCCTCATTTGACAAGTTTAATCTGGATCTTGCTCATGCACATCTTCAAAGGAGTCAAGATTAAAAATTTTTTTTTTACTTTTTTCAATGTTTCCAGCTTCTGCCGTGCATGAAGTTGGAGTGAATGTTGAGTTAAACCATCTATTACTACTGCAGTGGTTTACGTAGTAAAAGTGGGAATGCTTCAGTTTTCTCTTCTCTGTTAAGCTTGCTTTTGTATGTTTATGGAAGGAATAAATGTGTGTTTGTAAGCATAACCACACATTCACCTTATTGTGATCCTCTGACCATTTTCAATGAACCCTAACACAGAACTTGCATTATTTGGAGTCCAAATAATTAGACATAGACAAGCATAGAGAAATATATTTATTAACAATGAATTTAATGGAACTGTTTACTTTGTAATACACTTAGAAAACCATCACTTCTCCAGTGGTCATAGTCAAGTAAGTGTCCAAATTGTTTCTCTATTTTAGATCTTTTAGCTGCTCCTGGATGCTTGGATCATAATCACGTCTCTTTTTAACAAGAGCACCAGAGACTCATGGCCATAGATAAAAGTGAAGTGGTTGGGGGAGGAAGATGTGCGGAGGGGGTAAGGGTGTAAAGAGGGACAAATATAAGGATGGGAAATGATTTGACTTTTGGTGATGGGTATATAGCATAATCAACAGTTCAAATGCTATAGTAATATTTATCCTGAAACTTATGTACTCTTACTGATCAATGTCACCCTGTTAAATTTAATTTTCTAAATAAAAATTAAATTAAAAAGTATTTTTGATTTCACAGTTGAAGTTTTCTCTTTTTATTTTTTAACAAGAATGTTTATGAAAGCAGTCCATGGATGTCATAGACAATTTTTTCTCTCTCAGGTTTTTATTCCAGACCAAACCCAATATCAAATGAAATTCACATTGTGACTATAATTTGGGTTTTTCATTCCCTAGAAGATATAGCTGTGGACACAGAGAAGAAACACATTCTCCCAGTAGCATCCTTGCTCTAGTCTTCTTTTCAGTATTTAGCATGCTCTCGTGCTTTTTCCTAGATTTCAGAATTCAATCTAGAATGACTATTTACTCAGAATTTATTACCCCTCTTGAACTTTGATCAGTGCTGTCCTTTGTGACCTTTGCAAGGAACAGTGGGCAAAGCAAATTTTCTTATGTAGATAATCTACAAATTATTTTTTCCGTGAGTTTACAATGAAAGACTCAGAATAGTGTTTCACAACAGATATTTCCAAGCTGCAATATCATTATAAAGTCAAATTCTTTTCTTTCTATAGGACTTCTGATAGAGCAAAGACATGAGTTCCAAGCTGTCTTTTTATTTATTTTATTTTTTTTATCATGGTTTTTAATTTGTGTCCCTGAAAAAAATATAGTAAATTATGTGGTAAAAAGATCAGGGATTATGTCATCATTTAACCATTTCATAATTATATTTTGAGTACTTTCTGTATGCCAGGCACTGTCTCAGTTGCTGGAAATACAACAGAGAACAGAACAGACAAAATCCCTGCCTTCACAGAACTTAGCTTCTAGTAAGAAGACATGTTAAACAAATGCACATAGTATAGCAAATATGATAGCCAGGTTGTGGACATGGGAATGAAGAAAAAATAAAGCAGGTCAAGATGCATGTAATGAGTATAGATAATTAAGCAGATAGTGTGTGAAAGGAAAGTACCAAAGGTCCAAGTATTGAAGTGGGCAGGAAGGTGGATGGGCAGGGGTCAGATAATGGAAGGCCTTGTAGACCATGATAAAGAGTTTGAATTTTATTTTGGGTGTGAAGGGAAGCCAACTGAAGACTAAGAGTAAAGAATCAACATGATGCCATTTATATTTTCTAAAGATCACTCTGTTACTATATGGAGAATAGATTCCGGGTGGAGTAAGGAGGGTAGCAAGCCAACAATTGGGGGCTATTATAGTTATCCAGGTGGCTTGGACCGAATAAAATTTGGGGTTATATTAAGAATAGTAACAGTCTAGTTTTTATTCCTACTCTGCTTGAGGACATGACAGGAGGAAATGGCCTCAGTTGACAAGTAGAGAATTTAGTTTAAGTGTAGAGTAGAGAGTGGCAAGGACAAATTTTGGATTGGGTAGATGGACATAATGTGGAATATCTTTCTCCGGGATAATTTAGAAGAGGGAAGTATTAAGCATTGAATGGAAGAAAATGTTCCAAATAAAAGTGACCAAATAATCCTCAGTGTTGAAAAAAATCCCAACAACACATGTTACATTCTTTTTTTTTTTTTTTTTTTTTTGTATTTTTTCTGAAGCTGGAAACGAGGAGAGACAGTCAGACAGACTCCCGCATGCGCCCGACCGGGATCCACCTGGCACGCCCACCAGGGGCAGACGCTCTGCCCACCAGAGGGCAATGCTCTGCCCCTCTGGGGTGTCGCTCTGCCACGACAAGAGCCACTCTAGCGCCTGGGGCAGAGGCCAAGGAGCCATCCCCAGTGCCCGGGCCATCTTTGCTCCAATGGAGCCTTGGCTGCGGGAGGGGAAGAGAGAGACAGAGAGGAAGGAGGGAGGGGTGGAGAAGCAAATGGGCGCTTCTCCTATGTGCCCTGGCCGGGAATCGAACCCGGGTCCCCCGCACACCAGGCCGACGCTCTACCGCTGAGCCAACCGGCCAGGGCCATGTTACATTCTTTTAAGAAACTTTCTACTCACTTGGACTCCTTCCTTTCATCTCGTTTTTCAACTAATTACTTAAGTTGAGATTAGATTTCATAAAGTGCATTATTAGAACTTTGTAAAGGGCAAGAGGGAAAACAGATTCACATGTCTAAAAGTGTTGGTAAGACAGAAAAATATATAACTGATTTATCAAAGAATCACATAAGCTTCTGAAATAGAAAAATTCTAGAGAAAGTTGATGCTTCAAGGATAAATATCTGCAGAAAAGTTCACAGAAGTAAGGTCAGAATTACTAAAGCAGGAAATGAGATGCAACTTTCAAAGTTGAAATAGGACATCCTTTTTTTACTCTATCAGGAGCAAGAAAAGACTAAGGCAGAGTGTTGTCCTTTAATTAGATAGGAAAGAAAGACTCAGTGATGACATAGAAAGGCCACAGGGCATTTATTGTCTTTTTTTAAAAAAAAATTTCTGCATGATCAAATGAATGAAGCTCTGGAAAAAGGTAATGCATACTTTAAAGGAATGGAAAGGGAAAAGAAGACTTGCAGGAAGATAATTTAAATAAGTGAGATTTGTATCTAAATGTGCAGACCCTAGTGATTTTCATCCAAGGGTATTAAAAGAATTGGCTGAAGTATTGTGGACCATAAATTAAATATGAGTCAGCAATTTGTAATGCAATTATTTTAAAAAAGAGAACATGATTGAGAGTTGTATTAACAGGGATATGACATGAAAAGGGCAAGAATACATTTGGCATTGATCCACCATTATTTAGAATATAATTACCAATTTTGATCACTGTATTTAAAAGAGTAGGTTTAAGGAAAGAAGCACAAAATGATGAATGGGATAAAAATGAGTGAGAATGACTAAAGATGGGAGTAAAAAGTTATGTCAGTTTGGTTAGGCATACGAATTTTCAGATTTCACTGACTTAAAGGAAGTGGGTTGCTTTATTTAGAAAATAGTGCATAAGAAGGCCTATTGTGAAATCCATTCTGGCTCATTGTTCTTCATGATTTCTAGAGAAGAACATGACGGGGTTTGGGAGTTGTTATTTATTGGTATTAAGAGAGTTAGACCAAAAAGGAAGTAAATAACAGTGATTAATTACCAAAATGAAGGGCTTAATTTCCCACAAATACTTAGCATAATAATCTAGACTCAAGTGTTTACACTTGACTCTCAAACAACTCAGGTATTAGGGGTACTGAACTTGTACAGTTGAAAATCTACATATAACTTTTTTGACTCCCCAAAACTTAGCTACTGATAGCTTACCATTGACCGAAAGCATTTCCAACAACATGAACAGTCAATTAACACGTATTTTGTATATTATATACTGTGTTCTTACAGTAAAGTAAGCTAGAGAAAAGAAAACAAAATCAAAAGGAAGAGAAAATACATTTCTAGTACTACATGGTATTTATCAATACCATAAGTTTACATTCTCTGTTTACAAGATGAAAAATTTATGGGTTTAGTGGACCTGCATAGTTCCAACCTGCGCTCGACAAGGGTCAGCTGCATAGTGGGCTCTTTGTATTCTTGGCTTTTGCATCTGCAGATTCATCCAACCAAGGAATGAAAACAGTATTTTTGCATTCCCAATGGTGGTTTCCCAAATCGGATTCCCAATAGAGGATGGAAAATACTGCCTTTAATCCAAGGTTAGTTGAATCCGTAGACGTGAAGGGCTGACTGAACTTGCTGTCTTATTGTCCGAGAGTCCTCTGTTCCTTGATTCAGTGGAGAAGCAATGTTTAGACAAGAGTCAATGATAAACAAGTGCCTATTTCAGTTGGATGCTGGAATTGCTAAATGGGCAAGATTTTTTTCTTATTATTTCTAGTTGTCTCCCTTTTCCATGGCCACACCCAGGACATCTTCCCAGATACTTAGAGCATTTATGTTGCCTCTCCCTGGCAGTTCAGTGCCCTCCTCCTTCCTCACTTTGATATTTTCCCTTGGACTGTTTCCTCTGTGACAGTCTTGGTCTTCTTTCTGCATACTTGTCAAAATGCCTTTTCTCTGTCCCATCATCTGGCATTCTTTATTTGGCTTTCCACATTGACAGTTTATGAATTCTGATAACTCTTTCTAATGGGGTTAATGGTTTTTCAGTGTTTTTTAGTGAATAGCAGTGTGAGACTGACTAGTGGTATGAGGGAGAATATTTTACATGGCATATAAGTGTGGCGTTACATAACATTGAATTACATAAATGGAAATTTACCCCCTTTCAGTTTCTTAAATCTTTCTTATTAAGACAAGGAGAAAGTTTCATTTTGGTGCTTAGCATGACTTTAACCCTTCAACAATTGCTGATGTCCTAAACAAAGCAAGTATAGGCTGAAGCCTTGGGAGACAGAATTATTTCTTAGACTTTTTTTGTATTGGAATATATACACTAGAAAGGGACAAAAATAAAAAAAAATATATTCCTTGATTAATTATATTAGCTAGAATTTAAAATTAATTTTTTAATTCTCATTGCACACAGAGTGCCCTCTTATTTATGTCAGTGACACTAGTTTCTAAGGCAGTGTTGAAGAAGTTTTATTTTAAAGAGAAATTTATTAAGTAAAAAAAAGTGAGTTGAAAGAGAAAAATATTACTCTATTTCAAAGATTCTAAAGATTTCCTTTCCCCCCAGTATTTTAACTTCTCTGAAATCATGCATCATGTAGTTGGTGTCACCGTATGATGCCCATGGGCTAGCTCAGGCAGTGCGCTCACAGTGGTGTAAACCTGCAGTTGACACTTGTAGTCAAATCAAGAAGGTTCAACAATCAGAGCATTTTAGATTCAATGAAACATGGTAAATCTGATATGGAAAATAATGGAGATTTGGTGTGCAAATACCTGAGGTTTCCGAAACAGTAGCTTGGTGACCTACTCGTTCGATCTGATGTTTCTGTATTTTACTAGGAACTCTCTAGTGATGCACATTCTTAGCCTCCAAGAGTGATAGCTGTAGTAGAAATTTTAGCCCTGTGGCTGGGTTGTGGTGGGTGCCAGGGAATCCTGGAGAGCAGGTGAACTTGATTTTACACCTCCTTTTACAGTGTTGTGTGCTTATCAACTCTGTGTCAGTCTCTGACACAGGGCTTGTCTGGCCCTCTTTGACATAATATGTTATCCTTGCTTGGAAATTTATGAACATTACATAATCAGGATGCAAACTTTTGAATTATAAGGCAACTAGCTTTCAGATTCAGAATGTTGTTACACTAGAATGTAGAGCAATACCTTTGAACATCAAGTATCTGCCTAGACTTGCTCCCTGCACCATGATGACCTAACATGATGTCTTTGTATAGGAGCCTCTGAATACATATTTGTTAAAGGAATGAATGAAAGAAGTTTACCCTTGATCTCTCACTTGCAGATTTCAGCAGTGGCCAAACTCGACAGGCTGAACAGCTAGGGGACAGCAGCAGCCCATAGTTAGCTCCCACAGCCTCTCTGAGACTCCTAGGGCAATGGCTGTGCATTTGTATGGCATACCATTTGCATACTCTAACGAGATGGGCTATAATTGGCCTTTATTGATTTTGTTTTCATTGAGCTAAAATAGAGTCAGAGCTTCTTAGGCTAGAAGAACTGATTGATTTGTGGTAGAATTCAGGACTATTCAGTTGAAGAAATAATTAATTATGTTCTTATTTAGTAATCATCAGTGTTCAGCCTGTTCCTTAGCAGGAGAATGTGCTCAGCAAAATTGGAGTTTACTAAGGTGAGGATGCTTTAATTTTGGTACTTTATATGGGTAAATGGATACCACACATAGTAGCTAGTATTATAATGATTAATATTATTATTATTTTTTTAAAATCTCTGTGCAGGTTAGAGACAACAATGTATATACATAGGATGTAGAGGCCCTGGCCGGTTGGCTCAGCGGTAGAGCGTCGGCCTGGTGTGCGGGGGACCTGGGTTCAATTCCCGGCCAGGGCACATAGGAGAAGCGCCCATTTGCTTCTCCACCCCCCCTCCTTCCTCTGTGTCTCTCTCTTCCCCTCCCGCAGCCAAGGCTCCATTGGAGCAAAGATGGCCCGGGCGCTGGGGATGGCTCCTTGGCCTCTGCCCCAGGCGCTAGAGTGGCTCTGGTCGCGGCAGAGCGACGCCCCGGAGGGGCAGAGCATCGCCCCCTGGTGGGCAGAGCATGGCCCCTGGTGGGCGTGCCGGGTGGATCCTGGTCGGGCGCATGCAGGAGTCTGTCTGACTGTCTCTCTCCCCATTTCCAGCTTCAGAAAAATACAAAAAAAAAAAAAAAATAGGATGTAGAAAACAAGATACAGATACCATATTTTCCTGTTCTTCATCTTTCTGATCACTGAGCATATAATTCATCTGTCTGTCTACCCACCCATTCATCCATCCTTTTAACTATCTGTGCATCTTAGAATTTACCGCCCGTCTTTCACTGTTTTGTAACATCTCTGTGAATTAATTCAGTCTGGGTGAATGATACCTTCCATCTATTTGTCTTCCACTTCTCAGACTTGGGCTGGTCCAGGTTGGCCCCAACCCTAGAGGAACAGACAAGGGAATATCAACCTGATTTGGTTATCCCAAAACTTGGGACACTTAAGCAAATAGAAGTGTTTAACAGGTCATTCTGTGTAGATAAGATAGCTTGGAATTTTGAACTGATTATGTTAAAATCTTTCTAAATGGTCTAGTCCCATGTCAATCTCTCCCTTTTAAATATTTCTTTTGAAATTTTTGTGTACAATTTTTGAGTATTAGTCCTTATTAGAGTGAAGCTAGTCTCTAAATTGACACCTTATAACCTTTGAGGAACAAGGTATATTTATAAGTAAATAACCACATTTTCCTTTTATTTAACAGACATTTATTCAGAAGCTCAATGTGTAAGGTATTATGGTAAGTGCTGTGAGGGGTACAAAGATGAATAAAACACTGTGACTACTCTGAAGTATTTTACAAGTTAATATAGAAATATTTTTCAGAAATTATTTTTTATATTAATGTTTGGAACTACATAGATGATATTATATATGGCCAACAACCTAGACTACAAAAATCTACATGTATTAGGCTGAACCACATGAAATTGCTAACGTTTTACAATTTTTGCCCTATAAAATGGCATTTTTATATGGTTCAGCCTAACATATGTGTAAGACAATGTAGTTTATACTAAATAATAAAACAAAGAGTAATTAATGATTATGAATTATAATGATTATGTGGGGGAAAATATGTCTAGAAACCTATCTCCTCTTATTGAAGATCTAGAAATGAAACAAGGGTCTCCTTTATGGATGTCCCCATTTTGGAGGATAGTTGATATAGGGGTTTCTGACTTTGAATCCTAATTCTATCTTTTATTAGCTGTGTGACTGTGAAGAAGTTTCCAAGCTCTCTCTCAAGTTCCATAGTTACACAGCAGTATTACCTTATAGGCTTTGGGGAAGATTAAACAAGTTAAATGCTGGGAAACACATAGAGTAGTGTCTGATCATAATAAGCACTCAGTAAATATGAGCTATTTTCATCTAATGTCAGTTACTTTCAGGTGATATCAGTTACTTGCTATCTCTGTGACTTTGGGCATATTATTAGTGTTTCTGGGTCTACAGCATTATATTTTAAAAGCCTTATAGCATTGTTAGAAGGCTGAAGAGAGATTAATCAGTGTGAAACTCAACAGTGATGTATTATATGAGTACACAGGATTAATATTAAATTGTTCATTATATAGTATATTCTTGTTATTAATCCCATTTCCAGTTTTTCTTGAAAATTTTATCAAAATATTCTCGCAAAGAAGACAAGTGCTCAAGGACTCAATTGTTTCTATCTCAAATCTTCCAAATATCTTTTTGCTAAGGTTTCTAAAAAATGTAATTCCAATGTTCTCTGTTGACCTTTAATATGTATTATAAATTTTGATCATGTAGTAGAAATGGCTTATAAGTGGATAAGGTATGCATGCAATAACTTTTTAAAAAAACAGCAAAGTCAAGTTCAGTAGTTCCTTGAGCTATATTTTTTAGGGGTGGTGGTGGTGATGGTGGTGGTGTTGGTGGGGTGTCCTTGGGCTACATTATAGTAACAACCCATAACTGACAGTGAGCATACTTTTCAAATAGCTTCCTCTCCTTTTACAACAATCTTTTACAGCATGTGGGACATGGGTTGTCATCCTCATTGTACAGATAAGAAAACTAGGGCTCCTAAAGTTTAAGCAACGAATGTTTCATCTAGAATATTAATGTTGGAATTCTTCTCTTATCTCATAATCTACAACACTATATGTATCATTGTTTAAGATAAGCATATCAATTTCTGGGCTTGATATATTGCACTGACTTCATTGTCAGATATGATTTTCTGAGAGCATTTCTGTTTTTTCTTAGAAGAAAGTACTTGAAAATTTTGTTGGGAAGAAACAGTTCAGTTAGAAATGAGAAAACCTGTTTCTAGAATTTCCCTTAGAATTCCAATAACCAGTTCTTCTGTAGAAAATTACAGTGTAATTATATCTCATGAAACACACATACGTACGCAGGTACACACATGCAGGCAGACACACATATAGTGGAATGCTGGAGCTGCAGCTCGCAGCTAAATCTAGGGTTGCTGGCCTTTGGGTGAATTTGGAGTGGCTTCCTGGTGCCTCTGTCCTCTTATTGCCATGGTGATGTCAGGAAGGGAAAGCATGCTTCTACTAGGGGGTATCCTCATACTTTGTAATACAACTAATTGATTACCAAGTTCTACTTTTATCCTGGGTTTTTAATGGTGATAAAGAGGGAATACCTTAACCTCTTTAAGTCTGAGTTAGGTCAAAGGTTAGAGGTTAAGGGCACAGAACAGAGCAAAACTGTATCACTTAAGATGGCAGTTACAAGTTTGGGGGGGTGTCTCCAGGTCACCTGCACTTCTGACCAACTGACTATATATTTGGGGGGTTCTTGTGACCCCTTCAGTTTTGATAATTCCCTAGAATAACTCACAGAACTCAGGAAAGTGCTATACTTATGATTACAGTTTTATTATAAAGGATGAAGTCTAGGAGGGTTTCAAACACAGAGCTTGCATATCCTTGGGACATGGAATCAATTGATATGTTCATTACCAGGAAGCTCATACAAGCTTTAAGGTCCACGGTTTTGATTGGAGTTCCATTGATTAACTTATTAGCCATGTGGTTGAACTCAATTTCTAACACTTCTTTTCTCTGTAGAGGTTAGGCTTATGTCACCTAGCTCAAAGCCCCAAACCAGAATCTAGTCACATGGTTGATCTTCCTGGCCTGACCATCTCCATCCTGAGTCATTTCTTTAGTATAAACCCAGGTGTGATACAAGGATCACCTAACAAAGACACCTGGGAAATTCCAAGAGTTTAGAAACTCTCTTCCAGGAACATGGGACAAAGACAAATTTTTGTTATAACAGTATGCAGAACAAAAATCAGTAAATGCTTCTTAAATGAAAGCATGGAGGAATGAATGAATATGACAGGCTTTCTGAGTGATATGAACCGGGCTCTTCAAGGTCTTTTCAAGGGTAATAAACTTGGGAGAACCCAAATTCACATACTTACAGGGTTCACACATCTTGAATTCAGGATCCTAATTGTCTTTCAACTGGGTGTGATAGTGATAATGCAGATTGTGCTCCTCCAGCGTGCAGCATACTTTGCATGTGCCACACCGCACCACAGGGCAGTCATTGATTTAACAGATATTTATTGAACGCCTGCCATATCCTAGGCACTTTTCTAGGTGCTGGGGATACAGTGGTGAGCAAAGTAGACAAAAATCCCTGTCTTTTTGGAACTTTCATTCTAGTGGGGAGAGGCAAACAACAAGCACATAAAAATATGCTAATCTGGTGGTGATAAATACTTTGGAAAAAAAGAAATGAAATGCCCAGAACCTGTCTGTGCTCCACTGCAGGCTGGGCAGGTGCGGGCTGGACAAGCATCCAACACGGGGGCAAAGTCTGTAATTCGTTGTTGCTGCTGCATGCCCTCTGGGTTAGAAAAAAACCTGTCCCTGAATGTTTAGTGAGTCTGCTTGGCCTTCTGATTCTGCAGTGATTAAATGCCAGGCTATTGGGAATTAGTTTTATTCTAATTCAAGGTTAAATGGAGAAAAGACCTCCCTCTTCTCCATTTATCAAAATTTAACTGTGGATCTTTTAAGGGTGTCAGCCCCCCTTTGAAGCCTTCTCTGACCTCTGCACCACACAATTGCATTTAATCCCCCCTTTCTCTTCTTTCAATTTAATTTATAGCTCTGTTGTATCACATTTCATTCTGTCTTATATGGAATTACATGCTTATAGGCTCAGTTTTTTCAATAAAATTTGTAATTTCCTTGGAGATGGGGAGGTTGTTTTTCACTCTGTTCTTCACTGTGTTCATCTCCTCTCCATCCCGAGGACTGTTAGAATGACTGGTACACAGTAGCTGTTCAATTAACTATTGATTGAAAGAAAGACACCTTAAAGCATGCTTATCGGTGCTGATATCTGATTTGCCAATATGTAAGTTTTATATTTAATTTCCATTGGCTTTCTAGCTTTCACTTGTTTCCTTGGGACATCACTGTGACTGCTTCGTAGGAAAGCATTCCAGAGTTAAGGCTTTGGAAGGGACAAGCATTGGGAACAACAAGAACAACAGTAAAAATACACGTGCTGTTTGTTTTCTCATTGTAGAGGCATATATTCTCACTACAGAAAGTTGAGAACATATAAATAAGCATAAACAAGAAAATGAAATTTACTTTTATTCACTTAAAAAATAACTGTTGAACTGTTATGACTATCCAGCTACACGCAATTCATTGGGAATAGAGCAGTAAATAAGATAGGCCAAGTGCTGCCCTAACAGGAGAGGGAAATTAAACAGATGATTATAACTTACACAGTCAGTTAATGAATTGTCATTTTCATAACCTTTATACATGAAGATAGTTAAATCTAACATTTTAGTATATGATTATCCAATCTATTTGTATAAGCAATGTACCCATATAAAATTTAAAAATGAGGTAATACAGCAAAACTTTTTTTAAAAATCGGCCTTTTTGTCTAAAATACTTTGTGCATATTTTATTAGGCATTTTAACATTATTCTATAATATCATTTTAAATAGCCACTGTTATTTTGTTTTAAATATGTTCAAAACTTTCAAACAGCAATGCATTCTTGATTTACTTAGAATAAATCATGGGATTGGAGTTTTTCTGTCAGTGGGTCAGCAAAAATTTAAAGCTTTTTAATTTTTTTTAAAAAAATGAGTATGATTGTGTTACCTCTCACTCTGCCTGATACCTGCTTGTTTATACTTTTACTAGCAATGTATAAGAAGATTATTATAAGCATTTTTAAAATTTAAAAACAAATTAACTGCATGTTTTTGTTTATGAATGTGTGATCATTTCTTGTCATTGATCACTGATGAGATCGGCTTCAACGTAGATAATAAATGAAATTTGTAATCAGTGTGAGGGGAGAGAAGCATTTTGCCAAGGTGGATGTCAGGACCATTATTAGATGGTTTCAGCCCTTAAAACATCAAGTGAGGAAATGACTATAGGTCTTATTTTTTATATTAGTGTTAATTGGTTCTTGAGTGTGCCTATTGTCTCACTGTCCTGAGGAGAAAGGGCATTTAAGAACTGTGCTGGACTAGAATGTTAGGAACACAGGGAGAGAGCCAGTGCCACTGATGAGACTGCAGAGGAGAAGCAGACCATGGAACCGTGAGAAGGACTGCAAAGAGCAGTTAGTCAAGAAAAGCTTTTTGCCAGCAGAAAATCAAAGCATTGTGGCTCAAGGCAACACTCCCACATGAAACCAGGGGCCTCATCTTTTGCAAAAGGAAAGTGAGAGATGCAGTGGGAGGGTTTTGTTCCCTCTGATAGCATCCTCCGTGTGACACTTGGCTTAGAAAGTGCCATGAGATTGCTACTTTACATTGTTATTATGGTATAGGCTCTAAAGAGCTTTCCCCCTAAAATGTGCCCATTTTTTTTTTCCATACAAAAGAGAAAGCAAATGGTATTAAACAGGGAAGAGGCCTGTGAATTTCCTGTGATGTGGGAGGTAATGCAAGACCAGCTGGGAACAGATGCTGGAATGCCAGTCATTGGGCTTGTGTTGTAGTCTTTTCTACTGCCACCTGCCATTATAACCCAGGGCAGGTCCGTTAACCTTTTATGGCTTCAGTTGCCTCAATTTTAAGGCAAGGGATTTGAACAAAATGGCTTTAATGTTTCTTCTGGCTTTAAGTGTTCTGTGACACTTTGCCACCTAAACCAAAGCTTGTGCAGATTCAGACTGGAAACTTATCTTATTCCCCCTGCTCAAATATGGGCAATAATGTGTGATTATGACAGTGTTTAGACTCTCATCTCTCCTATGCGATTCCTTCTGGAGTTATATGAGAAAGAGATGATCTGGGATTAGTCACATAATTTAATATCCACAAATGACTATTCTTTATATTTCTTTCCTGGTCTTAGTAGTTACCATCAAGGTCTGACTTCATATTCATAATAGTAATAATGGAGGAGGAATCCTTTTTATTCCTCATTACTTTTTTCTCTACTCTGCAATTAATTTTCTTAACTTTCTATCTCATCTCATAAAACAAGGAACACTTTCCAATTTACTGAAACAGTTGTTCCATAGAAGACCAGCATGCTCCAATGCCTCTCAGTATTGTTATATCTTCATCGACCCTGGAAAGAAGAGTGTGCTCGTGTGTGTTGTGTGTGTGTGTGTGCTCACGCATCCTTGCGGAGTTGAGAAACGTGAGTTAGGCCGAGGAATGATTAGGTGGTTGGGCTTCAAAGAGAACATTTTTAGATTCTATCTGGAACACATTTTATTAAAATTGCAACAAACTTTATAAAATCAGATGTATGGTTCATTAAGGGAACATTACCTTACAATTATGATTAATTAGATTAAACTTATGAAAGTGTGTTATTTGTTAAATCAAAAGGGTGGGGGAAGATGATGGATGATGAAAGAGTGTGATAAATGAAGAAAGCAGCTGAACTAAATTGAATGTGTATTCATCCGTTTTCACTTCATAACTAATGATAAATTGAGCATGTCACATTTAACAATACATGTCTGGGCTTAAGCACACAGTTTCAGCTCCTGTTCGCTAATGCCTTGTGATAGGTAGTTGAGACCAAAGAATTGAAACTTTAGCTCCTGGACTTTTGTCTGCTTACATCTTTCCTTGGAAAGCACAATGGCTACTTAATGACAAGAATTTATAAAATTTATTTTTTGTATAATAAAAACTATACTTCCTCACATCATATAGTAATGGTATTTGAAACTAAGAGATTTACCTTATATTCCTCCAAATGGGTATTTCTCCCTTTGCAGGCCTAATCAGGTGGCTGACGTGGAAAGTACCCAGAATTATAGAAATACCTGTCTCCTCTTTCCCTCCCTCATATGTGCCATATTTACCTTGGCAATCAATGGGAAGCAACACCCTGAAAAGCTCATTAGACAGTCTGGGAGATTTGAAAGTGAGGGGTAAATATTAAACAGGTTACATCAGTTTCCTGAAATCTCAAGTTTTCCAATATTTTAAATCGCATTGTAGTCTCTGAAGGACCATCTGAGATTTACGAAGCTGGTGATGGGGTCAGGAAGAAAGTGTGTGGAAAATATTTCCAGTCAGGCTGAAATTAGACAAGTTTGCCACACTGAGTTGGGAATGGTTTATATAAAGAATCCATTTTTTTTTTTTTTGCTAGAAAAGTTCAAGAGGGTTATGATATAGGATCTGACACACAAGCAGTATTTCTGTGCTCTTTAATTTTCACTGAAATTGGATTAAGACAATTTGAAGTGAGTGATGGTTTCTGAAAAGGTTATACAACTTGGTTTCCTTTTTCCTGTTTGTTTTCTAAAAGAATTTTGGCGAGATTCACTTTGAGTTGTGGAGGATGTTTCTAGTCAGTTTTGATTTTTAGCTATACCTCATCTCTAAGCCCTACCTCAAAATCTATTTAAGCATACCTAGTTCAGTATTTTCAGGAAAAAATAAAGCTTTTAAGGAACTGAATCTTCTTTAGATAATGTTCAGAATATCTTGTGCTTGGGCTTACAATATGTATTTTCTGATGGCTTTAGGCGACCCCTGTGTTTTGGTCGTTCGACCCCTGCCGGGGTCGCGACCCACTGGTTGAGAACCGCTGATCTAGTGGGTAGAGACCAGGGGTGCTGCTAAGCATCCTACTATATACATGAACTGTTCCTCACAACAGAATTACTCCAGTTACCCTGTTCAAATGTCACTAGAGATCAGGTAGAACAGTTTGGGCCTAGGGTGAGGCATGAATTTAAAAACAGCAAATTAGTGAACTTGGTGAGCAAGTGAAGTTGAGATTTAGGGGAAGTACAAAGCTGACAAAAATAAGTCTATATTATATTCTCAAAGCAACATAACAAATGCATCAGCCAATACTATGTCAAATAAATCCTAAATTCAATAACTTGACTTTAACACTAATAAGTTAAAGTAGAATATAGTATAAATTGGATTAGTCTTAGATCCCAACCAAAGTGATTTAATTCCTGAAGTACCAAAATAATTTTCCTCTGTTTAAATTTTCATAATGTTTATTCCCTTGGGATTTGATTGGTTAAATTACAGTGAGGTTTTTAGGAGGTGATAGCCTCTCCTTTTCCTTAGAGAGGAATTGGGGGGAGGGTAGGCTTTGGCCTTATGGTTAAATTAGGAATAGCACTGGAACGAGAATTCGGCTTTCCCGAGTGTGTTGCTTGCTCTTCCAAGTTAAACCACCTCCCTTTTCCAGGCCAGCAGGCTGCTCCCTGTCCTGTGAGGAGATGGTGTTTATTAATGGCAAATTGCCTTGGAGAAGAATACCCTGAAGGTGAGGGAAGGTGGTAAAGGCGTGGGTCATGCTAAACTATTCAAAAGAGGAGCCTATAAGAAGAAACTGTCACACTTGTCTGAGTTCTGATGTGAAAATACATCTCGGGGCCAAGACAATTCATCTGTCAGGCTTCCCGTTGGAAGAATATTTACTCAGCTGTGAGAAGAGAGCTTCAGTGAACATCCAAGATAATGAAAGTTTGATAATACTCAATATTCTGGAAATAACCCCGATTCAAGTAGGTTCTCAGTGTCGGAATGTAAGATGATAAAGAACCTCGAGAAGACTTCCTGGGGAGCAGGAAGCAACAGGATCCGTATCAGCCAAGTTTTCTGACTGGGAGGTGAGGGTCCTGTCTTTGTTGGGAAGAAGAAAGAATTTGTTAATTTTTTTTCTTTTGGTTTCAATTTATTATGGTAAAATACATAACATAGAGCTTACTATTTTAACCATTTTGAATGTACAATTTAATGGCATTATGTGTATTCACGGTGTGTATAGCCATTGCAGCAATCCATTTCCAAAACGTTTTGTCAGTGGGAACAGAAACTGTGTACCTGTCTTCCTCTCCCCCCTCCCCCGGCAAACTCTATTCTATTTTCTGTCACTATGAATTTGCCTATTCCAGATACTTAAAAAATTTTATTTTACTTACTGATTTTAGTGAGACAGGAATGGAGAGAGAGAAACAGGAACATCCATCTGTTTCTGTATGTGCCTTGACTGGGGATTGAACCAGCAACCTCTACGCTTTGGAATGATGCTCTAACCAACTGAGCTATCTGGCCGGGGATCTAGATACTTCTGTTAGTGGAATCATATGTTTGTCCTCTGTACCTGGCTGTATTCCCCTTTTGCCTTCTCAGTGCCTAGTTAATGCAAGCACAAGAAAGGTACTTGATAAATAAATATGGACTAAATGAAAGTATTAGTTGGCGGATGGGGATAGCATGCATCTTTAGAATTTAACACATTAAAATTTTTTTTTCTGCTTAGTAATAATGACAAAGCCTTATATTTAATTAGTGCTTAATATTCTTTCAAAGAGCTTTGACATGCTATTTCTCATGATGCTTGATTGTTTTGGGGGAAAAATGCCATTCTTAAATTTACATTTAAGTAAAACATATATTTACCATCGTGTGTATATATATAATCTATATATACGCATACATACATATATACATATATTTAGCTTAATTGTAACTAGAAACATTTTAATTTGCTTCTCTTGAGAATAACCCCGTGTAATAGGCTGCTCTGGGGGAGTGAATGAAATTCATGCTTCATAATCATTTATTGATAAAGTTCAGGGCCACCTCTCCCAAGAAGGAAATTAAAACTTGATGACATTAAGTGAATACTTTCAAAGTCCCATGGGAAAATAGCAACAGAGCCGGAATTAGAATTCACAACCCTCAGGTCCCTGAGGCTCCACTGTGCTGAGCTGCCCACCAAACAACTTTCTTTCCCCGGTGGGTCTATTCCCAGTGATCTCTAATGGTGCCTACAAAGCATGAAACAAAGTAACCGTTCTTCCATGTATTCTCCCACCAGCACAAACAGTGCAAATTGTTTTCTTTTAGGGTCAGAGCTTTGCCATCTGCCATTTCGGACTCGGTGGAAAGCTAAAATACATCACTTGAGGGGTTATACACTTTATCTCACCCATTACTGACTAGTCCTGACTTCTCCCTGGGTGATCAGCTCTCTCTCCTGCCTGACGTTGCCTCCAGGGTCCTTGTTTTCCCCGATAAGTACCAGATGCCTTCAGGACACTGGGGGAAACATTTTGCTCCACTTACAGATGCAGTCAAAAGGAAAGGTTAAGCAATTAAACTAATGCCCTCTTCACTGCCAACTTTATTTGTCCCTGTTTCTACAATCCCATATTTTTGTGCAGGCTGTGGTTTGACATAGCCCCATTGCACTTCCCCCTCTGATATTGTCTCATAAAACTCTCTGTCAGTAATATAATTGCTCGCCCAGCTCTCCAGGTTTTGTTTCTTTTTTTTTCCCTCCCTTAACGCACACCGGTAGAGAAAGCATTTAAGCTTGACACTGTGACATTCCTGGGCTAAGTTCCGTCCTTTTATCGCAGAAATGCTTTCAAGTATGCACTATAGTGCACTTCCTTTTTTCTTAATATAACTTCCATCCCACCTTCCTCGTCTGCTTGCCAAAGGAGGAAAATAGACTTCTCTGCTTTGTAATAATCAAATGAGACTACGATAGGAAGAATAGGTCAGGGAATAGTAAGTAGCTAATTTACTGGGGACAATACAGTCATTCCAATTCAGATGTTTTTAATTGTCAGACTTTGGCAAAAACAAGTTTTAATGGCTGAGGAGATATTTCAGTGACAAGATCTGGGTCTTGTAGGAGCACTGATTTGGAATCGGAGCAGAGAAGCAGGAGAGAGGATGAAAGAGTCAATCAAGCAGTGTTAGCTAGGGCAAGGCAAGGTTTCTTCTAATATAAAACTTTAACTCTTTAACACATGCCGTTAGAATTTAGGTGGTAATTTAGGGATATCATGTTGATTGCCTGGCCTCTCTTATCCTACTCTAGGTCCCAAGAGGCAGGTCCCCTATAATTCCTGGGACCATACAAGAGACTCCTGCATCAACTGCAATCCCCACAGAATCCTGAGAATTCTAATTAAGAATTGAGTCTTTTACCACCTCACACCTGTTCGATTAGCTATTATTAGCAAGACAGGTAATAGCAAATGTTGGAGAGGCTGTGGAGAAAAAGGAACCCTCATA
The DNA here is from genome assembly GCF_036850995.1 of Saccopteryx leptura. Taxonomy (NCBI): domain Eukaryota; kingdom Metazoa; phylum Chordata; class Mammalia; order Chiroptera; family Emballonuridae; genus Saccopteryx; species Saccopteryx leptura. The sequence continues at coordinate 64,987,021 of NC_089507.1, forward strand.
CACTGTTGGTGGGAATGTAAAGTAGTACAACCATTATGGAAGAAAGTATGGTGGTTCCTCAAAAAACTGAAAATAGAACTACCTTATGACCCAGCAATCCCTCTACTGGGTATATACCCCAAAAACTCAGAAACATTGATACGTAAAGACACATGCAGCCCCATGTTTATTGCAGCATTGTTCACAGTGGCCAGGACATGGAAACAACCAAAAAGCCCGTCAATAGATGACTGGATAAAGAAGATGTGGCACATATACACTATGGAATACTACTCAGCCATAAGAAATGATGACATCGGAACATTTACAGCAAAATGGTGGGATCTTGATAACATGATACGAAGCGAAATAAGTAAATCAGAAAAAACCAGGAACTGCATTATTCCATACGTAGGTGGGACATAAAAGTGAAACTAAGAGACATTGATAAGAGTGTGGTGGTTAGAGGGGGGGGGAGGGGGGAATGGGAGAGGGAAAGGGGGAGGGGGAGGGGCACAAAGAAAACAAGATAGAAGGTGACAGAGGACAATCTGACTTTGGGTAATGGGTATGCAACATAATTGAACGACAAGATAACCTGGACTTGTTATCTTTGAATATATGTATCCTGATTTATTGATGTCACCCCATTAAAAAAATAAAATTATTATAAAAAAAAAAAAGAATTGAGTCTTTAATCCAGACTTTCTTTATTCTCACTGATACTGTTTTAATTAAAGGACTCCAATGGAGTTTTTAAAGATCCCAAACCAGGTTTACCTTCAGAATCAGCTGGAGAGTATCTCTCTTTCTCACACACACACCAGCACCAGCACCACCAGCACCAGCAGCACCATCACCACCACATCACACATGTATACACAAACACATACATGGATTCCCCAGCTCCATCCTTTTGATTTTGACTCATTTGATCTTGGGCAAGGCTTAAGAATCCAAATTTATAAAACATTCTCCAGGTCATGCTAACAATCAACCACATTTGAAAATGTCTTTTTTTTTTTTTAACAGAGGCAGAGAGAGAGTCAGAAAGAGGGGTAGACAGGGACAGACAGACAGGAACGGAGAGATGAGATGCATCAATTATTAGTTTATCGTTGCGTGTTGTGACACCTTAGTTGTTCATTGATTGTTTTCTCATATGTACCTTGACCGCGGGCCATCAGCAGACCTAGTAGCCCCTTGCTCGAGCCAGCGACCTTGGGTTCAAGCTGGTGAGCTTTTGCTCAAACCAGATGAGCCTGCGCTCAAGCTGGTGAGCTCGGGGTCTTGAACCTGGGTCCTTGGCATCCCAGTTCTACACTCTATCCATTGTGCCACTACCTGGTCAGGCGGGAAATGTCTTTCTAAAACCATTTTAACCATTTGTTAATTGAATATCCTGCCAATAATGTGTTTCTAGCCTGTTCTATCATCTGCCAGGGTTAGTGTTCTAAAAAAATAATTGAATCACAGTAATTGAATTGTACAGCTGTTTACAAACCTGTTTTCCCTGTCTCCTGTTTCAAGGATAAAATTAAGACTTCTTGGTTTGCTATGTTGGAAACTTTCCAATGTCATTGTGCCCATCTTTCCAGCTTGCTTTCTTGTTACTCTCCTTCATGCAGCTGATGATCTGAATGAACTTCTCACTGGCTCCAGTACATTGGCACACTTGAAACCCAAGGTCATTGGCTTGAGCCCAAGATCTCTGGCTTGAGCAAGGGGTCACTCGCTCTGCTGTAGCTCCCCCGTCAAGGCACATATGAGAAAGCAATCAATGAACGACTAATGTGCCGCAATGAAGAATTGATGCTTCTCATCTCTCTGTCTTCCTGCCTGTCTGTCTCTCTCTTTGCCTCTCCCTCTGTCTCTGTCACAAACAAAACAAAACAAAACAAACCTGTTTGCATCATAGGTATGTAGTAAGAATCAGAAATAACAACAGTTACCACTTACTATGCACTTCTCATGTGCCAGGCTCCTCCTCTGTTAACAAATATCTTTATATGTCTCTTTTACTGATAAGGAAATCGAATCACTTGCCCATAGTCACAAGGCTAGTAAGCAATAGAGCCAGGACTTGGACCCAGGCCTGGCTAGCTCCAAATTATACACCTAACTATTGTGCAAAACTGCATCTGCATCTCAAATAAGAACAGTGCACATGAAAGAGTGTACTAAATACACTGTATGAAATTACTGATCATTTTGCTTTTGCTTAATGCTTTATTCTTCTTTTTCAAAATTGTTTAGACTATTCTCTTTCTATGTAAATTTTAGCATAAGCTTGTTTTTTATTTTTATTAATTTTAATTTATTGTGTTAACGTGGATTCAATATAAGTCCCTCACCCCCAACCCAGCGTAAGCTTGTTGATGTCTACAAAAACCTTGCTGAGAATTTCATAGGAATTACATTACCTATATAAATCACTTTAAGGAGAATTGACATCTTTAGTATGTTGAGTCTTCCAATACATGAACACATTTCATCTTTCTAAGTATTTAGGTCTTCTTTGATTTTTTTAATCAGCATTTTATGCATTTTTTAATCAGCATTTTCATCATGCAGATCTTGTACAAATTATGTTAGATTTTATAGCTGAGTATTTTATTTTCTTTGGGGCAATTGTATTGTAAATGGCATTGACTTTTGGATTTTCCAGTTATTTATTGGCAGTGTATAAAAATGCAGTTGATCTCTATATGCTGATCTTGTGTCCTGTGACCATACTGAACTCATTTATTAGTCCTAGCAGTTATTTTTCTAGATTCTTCAGGATTTTCTAATAGATACTTAAGTCATTTGAAGACAAATATGGTTTTACTTCTTCCTTTTCAATCTTTTTCCTTGCTTTTTATTTCTTTTTCTTGACTTACTACAATGACTAAAACATCCAGCACTATTTCAAATATGAATATTTTTGAATTGAATATTTTGGTGAGAGTGGACATCCTTGCCTTGTTTCTAGTTTTAGAGGGAAAGTATTTAGTCTTTCACCCTTCGTCTGATAGTAGCTCTGAGCCTTATGGAGATGTTGTTTATGATCAGTGGCCACAGGGTAAGAATTGGTTCCCTAGCATGAGGCCTGGCTTATGCTGGACTCAAGACATGTAATTTCATCTGTGTAGAACAGAAAAAGTTTCTCTGTATTCCTAGTGTGCCCATTTTTTTTTCAAAGTCATAAGTAATTATTGAATTTTGTTAGATGCTTTTCTCTGTCAGTGGATTTTTCTTATTTAGCCTGTTGATATGGTAGATTATATGAATTGACTTGGATATTGAACAAGCTTGCGTACTTGAAATAAAATCTGCTTGGTCCTAGGGTATTATTCTTGATTTTATTTACTAATATATTTTTTAATTTTTTATTTATTCATTTTAGAGAGGAGAGGGAGAGATAGAGATAGAGAGAGAGAGAGAGAGAGAGGAGAGACAGAGAGAGACGAGGGGAGGAGCTGGAAGCATCAACTCCCATATGTGCCTTGACCAGGCAAGCCCAGGGTTTCGAACTGGCAACCTCAGCATTTCCAGGTGGACGCTTTATCCACTGCGCCACCACAGGTCAGGCTATTTTTTTTAAGGATTTTGATGTTCATGAGAGATATTGGTCTTTAGTTTTCTTTGTCTGATTTGGGTATCAGGGTAATACCGGCCTGAAAATAAGTTGCAAGGTATTCTCCCCTCTTAAATTTCTTGGAAGAGATTGTGTTAAGTTGGTGTTAACTTTTTTAAATGTTTGGTAATATTCTAAAAGAAATCATTGTGATCTGAAGATTTCTTTTTCAGGTGTCTTAAAATTTCCAGTCTGAGTTCTTTAGTGATTACCAAGCTATTTTGGTTGCCTATTTCATATTTGCTGCTTTTTGGTAGTTTTTGGTTTTTGAGGTAATTGGTAATTGGTCTATTTCTTTCAAATTGTCAAATTTATGTGAATGAAGTTGTTAAAGTTGTTAATAGTACTTTCAATGACTTTTAAAGCACTTTTAATGGCTGCAGGATCTGCTGTGATATCCCATTTCATTTCTGTGTTTTCTCATTAAATATTCTTGACAACCGAGCAGCATCTTTGGGCATTTTTTTTTTAATTTTTTTTTTTTCTATCCATGTAGGCCCTAATTTAATATTGACACTTGATTTTTAAAATTGGTAAAAGGCAGCTGCTGGGATTAAAAATAAGAGAGGAGCCTTGGGAATCTTAATTGCTGGTTCCTCTATCCTGTTTCCACCTGCCCTCACAGTGTGGAGTTTGACAAATACTGCCACAGGACATGCATTGCATATAGCTTGTCCTGTGAATTACAGACCAAGAGAACACTCATTATTACTGAAACTATGCTGAACAAGATTAAATTACCTTTCATGAAACACTGCCAGGCTTCAAGATTGTGTTGTATCCCAGGATTATCACTATGAATAATTGTCATTCTGTTTTATAAAGAGAAGGAAAAAGTAAAGAAGATTTGACAGAGTCTATTCTGACTCTTATCACATGGTTACTATATACTTAGATGCCATCTGTAGCAGTCTTGTCCCTTGAAGGTATAATTGGATTATGGCAGTCAATTCCTGTGTCTGTGAGTGCTAACATCCTTCTCTGATTTCAGCTGATTTCTAGGTTTTATACACTTGCAGTCTGGATCTTGGTTTATAAAGTTATGCTTTACCCCACCTAAATTTTCTTGTTCATAAAAACTGTTAAACACTTGGAAACAAGGCAAAGAGTGGTTGGTTAGTGTGTCCTTTCAGCGTCCTCTCAGAGTATTTTTTCTAGGCCATCTCGGTAATCTTTTTAATCATTTAGGGCAGGGGTTGGCAGACTTCTCCTTAAAGGGTCGCATAGTAGCTATTTTAGACTTGCAGGCATACACTCTCTGTCACAACTACTCAACTCTGTTTTGTAGCTTGAAAGGCGCCATAGGAAATATTTAACCAAATGAGCATGGCTGTGTTCCAAAAATTTTTATTTATAAAACCAGGAGGCTAGCTTGAAGGTCATGGTTTTGTCATCTCCTCAAAGGTGTAAACACCTTCTTGACTTTCTATTTGCTGTGATTCAGAGCCCAGACTGTGAAGTTAATGTAGCTTCTGAATTTTTTTTCTAGTAGTAATGCAAATGTTTTGTAGCCTAAGGTTATGCTTTAATTACCCTGTAGGATACTAACTAGTTTGATATCTAATCTAACAGTCTTATTTTAACATTCTCTTTCACATGGCTATAGTTACCCAATTCCTCCAACCTCCTGGAACTAGCTGTCCATCCTTCTGGGCCCCTCATTAGTAAGTTAAATGAGCCATTGACATGTGCTTTATGAGAATTAAAAAAAAAACTTTTGGAAATAATACTTTCACATCACAAGCCCAAAGTTCACCCTATTTCACTGGTTTTCCTTCCTCCCCATAAGGTGACATTCAGCAGAGATCTTTTAAGTTTTATCAGCATTGATTAAATATTTGAGGAAATGTTACAAGGTGGGGAGTCACTTCAGAGCACATTGTCTTTTACCATCTTCCCATTCCTCCCTCCCTCCTTCTTCCTTTGAACTCTCTGTCTCCTTTTTTCCTTTTTGGAAGACTGACCTTTTCTCTCCACTCATGTTAATTCTTTTTTCTACAGAGTAGTTCAGATGAATGGAGGCTTCTAACTATTATGATTTTGCCTTTTTTTTAGAGCTGTGACATTATAATTTTCTCTTGCTACATAAAAAAATTTCCTTTTGAAATGAACTCTTGATTAGTCTGTATATTTTTCATTTGTCCCTTTCATAATGAAGTGTTTCAATGAACAGGTATTTGGGAGCAGAACACAGCTTTATCTGCAAATGTAATTATTCTAGCAGTGGTTGAAGCAACTTTTTTCAAAGTTATTTTTTTTTCTTTTCTAAAATTTTCTTCAGTATTTTTTTATTATTCCTATATCAGTATTACAATGACCTATTCAACCTCCATTTATTTTCAGTTGGTCTTATTTATGTGATTTAGATTCCATGTGTTAATTTAGTGAGAAGAAGGAGTATTTATCATCTCTGGGATTCCCCACTATACACAGGCTTGAGAATTCAGAAGCGTTCAAACTCTACTTTAGCAAGTACATTTTTTAAGATACAATACCGGATCTTTTTTTTTTTAAAGCTTTCAATGATAATTCTTAAAAAACATTATGCCAGGAGCAAGCAATTTCTAAAATGGTATTTTTATGATCTAAGAAGTTTTAGAATTCTTAGTTTTGCTCGCTTGTATGAATACCCACTATCTAATGAAAAGTATAATGTAATAGTATTCTGTATTAAGGAAAAGATCTCAAAAAGGGACAAGTTCTTACTCCATAGGTTTATTTAGTTCAGCAATAGTTTCTTGGGCACCTACTATGTGTTAAATATAGTATTAGGGATTGGAATCGAAGCTGAATCAAGGATGTAATACTGATTGCTAGAAGATATTTGTTAAAATGTTGGTGGTGAAACGGCACCAGGTGTTAGACCGGTGGAGTCAGTCTGGACTTTGGTTTAGCAACCTCAGGACTGGAGTTCTGGCTAAGAAAGAACTCAGAGCCAAGACTCAAACAATGAGAGAAAGTTTATTTAGAAAGTCCCATAAATGTAATTTTATAAATAAAAAAAAATCATAGAGGTAGAAAAAGTGAGCTGTTGAAGAAATGGGCTTAGGAAACAAGTTATAGAGGGGAAAAAAGGGGTCTTTGGAGCTTAGGAAAGAGAGGGACAAGCAAAACCCAGCTGGAAGAAAAGGGTGGGGGTAAGGCGCAGACGTGTTCTGTAGAGAGAGCCACACTGGGTCTACTGCCTTGAGAGGACGTATCTGGAGGGCTCAGGGCTGGGTCCCGATAGAAAATTCATTAGCTTTCAGGTGCTCCTTTCAGATGATAGCCTCTGTTGATTGGTTGGCACCAGGGCAGGAGGTCATTAGTTGATGCAGCTGGTCTTGATGTCTGGTTTTGCTGCTTTTCTGGGTCTGGAGCTGAAATACAACTGAGGCCTACATGTATTTGGTGTGGGTCAGAACTTCATTGTTTTGGGGCCTTAATGCTTAAGGGCTATTCTCCGGATCCCTTGTTCGTTCCCTCTCTGAGGGTAGGCCTAACCTGCATGACTAGCAACACATCAGGGGAAGAAAGGCCAGGGGGTTTAAACTGCATGACCGATGATATGCTAGGGAAAGAAAGGCTACCCTGGGAGTGAGGTCCCTATTTTCTCAATTTCTAGGCACCTGGGGCTTTTCCCCTGGTGACTTTTGGTACCTGCCCCATTCTCCTTGCTCTGCTTATGTCTGTCTAACTGCCTACCACAGAAGGTTTCTGAATATTAATTTGCTTCATGAGAGTAGTCTATTTTGATTATTTTTAACAGTAGAATAGCTTTGTTATCTTTAATTAAGGCTATGTTTTTTGAGATATTCTTTCCAGTGCTTTTGGTAGTAGGATGGATATAAAAAGAAAAAAAGAAAAAAGATATGATCCAGATGTCAACAGCTGTCACTTTGTCTATGAGATTTAAATAAAACGACGCCCCAGTCTTCTGTGAGAAGCTCAGCACTCAGTCACAACTTCAGCAACGTCCTCTAAGTTCACATTTTCTATACTCACGTCTAACTCTAGGTTCCTATTTTCTCTGACCTTTCCATTTCATGAACATTCTATCTTCTATAGCTTTTTTCTATCAATTACAAATATGAAACTGAGCCCCTTTTTCTGAATTTTTTTTTCAGATAGCTCTCACAGGGAATTTGTGTTTATAACAGAATTTACTAAAGATTTTAGAATGATGGAAAGGATTTAGAGCTCATGGCATAAACAGCATAAAATTAAATATTAAGAATCCTGTTCTTTGAAGTCCTTTAACTAGCCTGGATAATCAGCTTCCTATGTAGGCTCCAGGCTCCTGCCAGTTTGTCCAGCCTTCCCTGTGGTTCTCCCTTTCTCCTCTCCTCACCTCTCCTCTCTTTTATATAATAGCCTTTCCACATCTGCCTATTGCCCCCAGCACAAGAGATTATTTCACTGTTCTTAGCCAGTCCTTAATCTCAGGGACTTATTTTTCATATGATAATAAACTTTTGAAGGATTTCCTACATAAATGCAAAATTTTTTCCTAAGAAGCACTCAAGAGACAACCATTAAAACCAATCGTCTTTTGGTCCTGGCCGGTTGGCTCAGTGGTAGAGCGTCGGCCTGGCGTGCAGAAGTCCCGGGTTCGATTCCCGGCCAGGGCACACAGGAGAAGCGCCCATCTGCTTCTCCACCCCTCCCCCTCTCCTTCCTCTCTGTCTCTCTCTTCCCCTCCCGCAGCCGAGGCTCCACTGGAGCAAAAGATGGCCCGGGCGCTGGGGATGGCTCCTTGGCCTCTGCCCCAGGCGCTAGAGTGGCTCTGGTCATGACAGAGCGATGCCCCCGAGGGGCAGAGCATCGCCCCCTGGTGGGTGTGCCGGGTGGATCCCGGCCGGGCGCATGCGGGAGTCTGTCTATCTCTCCCTGTTTCCAGCTTCAGAAAAATACAACCCCCCCAAAAAACAATCGTCTTTTTCCTGTTTTACAAAATTTGTTTCGATAAATAGTAATCTCTCTCTCTTTCTTATCTTTTCCTTTTGCTGTACCGCTATTTCCGTTTCTGCTATTTCCAAGTTTGCAACTTCTAGTACAGGGAATGCCAAGTTGTAGGCCAATAGAGCATGGTGAAAACCATAAAAAATAACAAGCAGAAGATACAAATATTTTTAGTATCTAAGATGGGAAAAAATAACAATGCTCTGTATGATTTTTGATATAGATGACCATGTAGATGATTAGCCACTAAAATTATAGTTCTGGCCAAAAGGTTGGTCGAAAAAAGATGATTATCTGAAAGTCTATGTTCCATTGTTGCTCTGAATAAAAGCTCCCAGGATTGTGGGTCAAAGCATGGCAGCACAAACTATCTAAACTTCCCTTTCGCTTTTCAAGCGAAGGTGAACTCAACCCCCTGCCACCCTAAATGAAGTTCTGGTTCCTTATTTGTAAGAATAAGAACATGTTGGAATTGATCAGTTTTCACAAGGTAGTATTATTAAAAATTACTTTGTACTATGTAAGCAATAATTTTAAAAATATAGGAAAATTGTACTACATAATCACCAAAATGTTGATTTATAGGAGATTAAAGTTCTAACATGTGCAGGTATGTTTATACAGTTATTAATTTACTAAAAATAGTGATACCATGATCAATTTTACATATTAGATTTTTTTAAATCAATGTTGTTTTTTTAAAATTTTTATTTTATTTATTCATTTTTAGAGAGGAGAAAGACAGAGAGGGAGAGAGAGGAGAGGGAGACAGAGAGAGAGAAGGGGGGAGGAGCTGGAAGCATCAACTCCCATATGTGCCTTGACCAGGCAAGCCCAGGGTTTCGAACTGGCGACCTCAGCATTTCCGGGTCGATGCTTTATCCACTGCGCCACCACAGGTCAGGTCCATATTAGATTTTAAATTAACAAAATTGCCTTCTTCAACAGATTTACATAAAAATATTTAAAAAACATGTAATGACAAACCTTTAAAATTTAATTTAGGGTGAGTGCTGGTGACAGATTCTGTTTTATTTGTCTGAAAATGTATTTATTTATTTGAAAAACAGCTTTATTGAAATATAGCTGACATAATAAACAGAAAATAGTTAATATATACAATTTGATAAGTTTTGTTATATGTATACAGCTATGAAACTATCACTATAAGAATAGTAGACATAGCCACTGACCCCAAAATTTCCTCCTACCCCTTGTTAATACCTCCCTCTCCCCACATTGTCCCAACCACTGATCTTCTTTCTGTTAATATATGAATTAGTTTGCTTAAAAATGTCTTTACTTTGATTTTTGAAGGCCATTTTTTGCTGTGTTTAGAATTCTAGATTTTGAGCTATTTCCTTTCAGCACTTTGAAAATACTATCCATTGCCTTCTGGTTTCCACTGAGAGGTCACCTATCATTCTTATGGCTCTGTTATTTTCCTTTTCTTTTTCTTTCCAGGTTTATTGAAGTATAATTGACAGAATTATATATATCAAAGTGTATCACTTAACAACTTGATATACATTTTGAAATGATCACCAAAATCAAATCTATTACATCTATCTACCTACCTACTACCTACCTACCTACCTACCTACCAATTATACATCTATCATCTGTCCATATTCTTTTGCTGTATTTGTTTATTTTTTCTAATATTTTTTATAGTCTTGAAAGTTTTCTTTATAATCATGTCATCTGCATAAAGTGACACTTTAACTTCTTCATTCCCAATTTAGATGCCTTTTTATTTATTTCTCTTGCCTGATTGCTCTGGCTAGGACTTCTAGTACTGTACTATGTTGAATATGAGTGGTAAGAGTGGAATACTTGTCTTATTCCTGATCTTAGAGGAAAATGTTTCAGTTTTTCACCATTCAGTATCATATTAGCTGAAGTTTTGTCATATATGACCTTTATTATGTTGAGGTATTTTTCTTCTATACTCATTTTATTGAGTGTTTTAATAATAAATTGATGTCTTATCTTATTAAATGCTTTTTCTGTATCTATTGATAAGATCCTATTATTTTTATTTTTTATTTCATTAAAGTGTTGTATTACACTTATCTATTTGCATATGTTGAACCATCTTTTTGCCCCTAGAATGAACCCCATTTGATTGTGTGATATATTATTATTATTATTATTATTTTAATGAAAATGTCCATGTTTATTTATTTTTTATTTATTTATTTTTTTGTATTTTTCTGAAGCTGGAAACGGGGAAGCAGTCAGACAGACTCCCGCATGCACCTGACCGGGATCCACCCGGCACGCCCACCAGGGGGCGATGCTCTGCCCATCCGGGGCGTCGCTCTGTTGCGACCAGAGCCACTCTAGCGCCTGGGGCAGAGGCCAAAGAGCCATCCCCAGCGCCCGGGGCCATCTTTTTGCTCCAATGGATCCTCGGCTGTGGGAGGGGAAGAGAGAGACAGAGAGGAAGGAGGGGGGGTAGAGAAGCAGATGGGCGCCTCTCCTGTGTGCCCTGGCCGGGAATCAAACCCGGGACTTCTGCACACCAGGCCGACGCTCTACCACTGAGCCAACTGGCCAGGGCCTATTATTTTTTTAATGTATTGTTGCATTCAGTTTACTAATATTTTGTTTAGAAAATTTGTATCTGTATATGGGAAATCAATGTAGAAAAATCCACTGCATTCTTATATAATAACAATGAAATTTCAGAAAAAAACAAAAAAACAATTTCATATGCAATTGCAACAAAAATAATAATATATCTAGAAATAAACTTAAAAGATCTGAAGGATATGAAAACTACAAAGCAGTATTAAAAGAGATTAAAAGGACATAATGAAATGGTAAAATATTCTGTGTTAATGTCCTTACTATACAAAGCAATACAGTATATGGATTTAATTCAATCCCTATCAAAATCCCAATGACACTTTTTAAAGAAATAAAACAAAGAAACAAAAATAGACATCAGCTTTACATGAAATCACAAAATACCTTGAATAGCTGAAGCAGTCCTGAGTAAAATAACAAAGCCAATGGTATCACACTACCTGACTTTAGATTGCAGTATGCAACAAGAGCAATGGCATTGGCAGAAAACAGCATGCATTGACAGAAATACAGACACATGAACCAATGGAACAGAATTGAGAGCCCAGAAATAAACCCACATGTGGACGGGCAAATAATTTTTGACAAAGGAGTAAAAAAATATACAATGGAGAAAAGGGTCTTAGAGAAGATTTTATGAATTTGAGCCCAAAAGCAAGGGAAATAAAGGCAAAAATAAACGAATGGGACCATATCAAACTAAAATCTTCTGCACAGCAGAAGAAACCACCAATAAAACAAAAAGTATACCAACTGAATAGGAGGAGATATTTGCAAACAACAGCTCTGACAAGGATTAATATCCAAAATACGTAAAAGAACACATACAACTCAACACCAAACAAAAAACCCAACAAATTAAAAAATGGGTAGAGGACTAAAACAGACACTTCTCCCAAGAAGACATACAAATGACCAATAGATAAATAAAAAGGTGCTCAACTTCTCTAGCTATTCAAGAAATGCCAATCAAAACTATGATAAGACACCACCTCATACCTGTTAGATTGGCTGTTATCAATTAGATGAGTAATAACAAATGTTAGAGAGGTTGTGGAAAAAAGGAACCTTCATCCATTGCTGTTGGGAATGCAAATTGGTACAGGCACTATGGAAAGCATTCTGGAGGTTCCTCAAAAAATTAAGAATCGAGTTTCTGTATGAACCAGAAACCTTTTTTCTGGGTATCTACCTGAAATATCTGAAAACATTTATTCACAAAGATTTATGCACCCCTGTGTTTATTGCAACATTATTTACATGGGCCAAGACATAGAAATAACTGATGTGTCCTTTGATAGAAGATTGGATAAAGATGTGGTAGATATATACAATGGAGTCCTACTGAGCCATAAGGAAAGATGAAATACTGCCATTTGTGACATCATGGATGGACCTTGAGAATATCAGACTAAGAGAAATAAGTCAATCAGAAAAAAGCTGAGAACTATATGATTTCACTTATATTTGGGGTATAAAACTGAAACTCATAGACACAGAAACAGTGTGATTGTTACCAGAAGGAAGGGAGGTAAGGGTGGTAAAGAGTTCCAAATACATATTGATGGAAGATGATTTGACTTGGGGTGGTGGACACACAATGCAGTATACTGATCATGTTTCATAGAAGTGTACACTTGAAACTAATATAATTTTATCAACCAATGACAAGCCAATATATTTAATTAAAAAATTTTTTTTGGTGTGTAGTGAGAACACTTAAGATTTTCTGTCTTACCAGATTTCAAGTATACAATATAGTGTTAAGTATAGTCACCATACTGTATTTCAGGTCTCCAAAACAATCATCTGTCATAACTGGAACTTTGTACTCTTTGACCAATGTCTCCCCATTTTCTCCACATCCCCCAAGTCCTGGAAACCACCATTCTTATGTCTCTATGAATTTAACTATTTTAGTTTTCATACATAACTGAGGTAATGCAGTATTTGCCTTTCAGTATCTGGCTTATCCTACTGAGCACAGTGTCCTCCAGGTTCATTTATGTTGTCACGAATGAGAAGATTGTTTTTTCTTTTTTAAGGCTGAATAATGTTTATGAGTGTATTAAATTTTCTTTATAGATTATCTGTTGACAGACATGTAGGTTGTTTCCATATGTAAGTGATTTTGAATAATGCTACAGTGAACATGGGCATGCAGTTATCTGAGCTAATGATTTCATTTCTTTGGGATATAAACTCAGAAGTGGGATTGTTGGATCATATGGAATTCTATTTTTTATTTTTTAGGAACCTAAAAACCATTTTCCATAGTGTCTGTACTAATTTTCATTCCCCACCAGAATGTATAAGGATTCTCTTCCTATCTTCACAACATGAATCTTTTGTCTTTTTGATAATAGCCATTCTAACAGGTGTGAGATGATATTTTATGGTTTTGTCTTGCATTTTTCTGATGATTAATGATGCAAGCACTTTTGAATTTATCTGTTGCCCTCTTAAGTGTCTTCTTTTGAGAATTTTTTATTTAGATTTTAGTCTATTTTTAAATTAGGTTACTTATTTATTTACTATTGAGTTGTTTGAGTTTCTTATGAATTTTAAATATTAACTCCTTACTAGATATATGGTTTGCAAATATTTTCTCTCATTATGTAGAGTGTCCTTTCACTCTGTTCATTGTTTCTTTTGCTATGAAGAAGCCTTTTAATTTGATGCAATCCCAGTCATCTATTTTTGCTTTTGTTGTTTGTGCTTTTGGGGCCATATCCAAAAAATCATTGCTCAGGTCAATCTCAAGAAGGTTTTTTCTTATGTTGTCTCAGTAGTTTTACTTTTTCAGGTCTTAACATTTTAGTCTTTAATTCATTTTAGTTGATTTTTTTATATATGTTATAAGAGTACAATTTTATTCTTTTGCATGAGGATATCTAGTTTTCCCACCACCATTTTTTGAATGAATTGTCCTTTCCTCATGTGTGTTTCTGGCACTCTTGTTGAAAATAAAGATTGGGGGTGGTAGGTGAGTGTGGGGAGCTGGGTGAAATAGGTGAAAGGATTAAGCAAACAAGCAAAACAAAACCTTGTGGACACAGATATCAGTATGGTGATTACTAGAGGGAAGGTGGTAGGGCAGATAGAAGAGGGTAAAGGGGGATAAATGGTGATGGAAGGAGACTAGACTTTGAGTAGTGAACACACAATACAATATACAGATGCTGTATTATAGAATTGTGCACTTGAAACCTATATAATTTTATTAACTGATGTCACCTTAATAATTCAATAACAATATAAAAAAAGATAAGGATTTATATTTAGATGTGAATTCACTTCTGTGTTCTCCATTCTGTTGTGGTGGTTTATGCTAACAGTCTGAATGATTTTGCTTCCCACCCCCAATTCATATGCTGAAATTCTGACCCCCCAAAATGATAATATTAGAAGGTGGCACCTCTGGGAGGTGCAAAAGTCATGACGGTGGAGCCCTTATGAATGAGATTAGTGCTTTATAAGGAGGCTTTAGAAAGATCCCTAGCTCTTTTTGCCATGTGAAGACACAGAGAGAAGGTACTGGTTATGAACAAGGGAACAGATTCTCACCAGAGCAGACCATACTGGCACCTTTGGACTTTGCAGCCTCCAGAACTCTGAGCAATACATTTATGTTATTTATAAGTTACCTAGTTTGTGATATTTTGACCAGCAGCCCAAACAAATTAAGATAGTCTATGTGTCTGTTTTTATGCCAGTACCACCGTGTTTTTCAACCACGGGTTCCTGGACCAGTCCGCCAGAAATTTTGTTTGGTCTGCAAAAGAGTTCACCACCTTAATGTTGTGTGAAGGGTATAGACCCAATGATATTAGTCAGATTTGCTTATGCTCAGGGTGACTTCTGCTTTAACAGTCAATGAAGTAATTCTCCTATTTTCACCAGTCCCCAAGTATAAAAAGGGTGAAAACTACTTCAGTACCATACTGTTTTTGGTTTACTCTATCTTTGTAAATCAGGATGTGTTATGCTTCCAGTTTTGTTCTTTTTGCTCAAGGTTACTTTGGCTATAAGGAATCATTTGATTTGTGATTATTTTTCTTTTTCTGTAATGAATGCCATTCGTGTTTGATAGGGATTACATTGATTTGTAAGATCATTTGGGTGGTATGGACATCTTAACAATATTAGTTCTTCCAATGCATACACATAGGATATTTTTCCAGTTATTTGTGTCTTTTTTAATTTCCTTCATCAATGATCTATAATTTTTAGTGTATAAGTCTTTCTACTTTTTATTATATGTATATAAGTATACACACATATGTGTGTGTGTGTGTGTGTGTGTGTGTGTGTGTAGTATATATGAGGCCTGCCGGAAAGTTCTGTTCGTTTTTGGAATAAAACAAAATACAAATTTTTCTTACTGTCAATAAACTTTATTAAATAATATAATTGCCATTATTATTAATGATTTCTTGCCAGTGTGAGGGCAATTTATATATCCCATTTTTGAAAAATGTTTTATCTTTTGATGCAAAAAATTGAACCAGTGCTTGTTTGATATCTTCTTCATTTTTGAATTTTTTGCTCTTCAAAAAATGTTGTAAGGACAAAAACAAGTGATAATCGGAGGGTGCCAAGTCCAGGGAATATGGTGGATGCTACAGACATGCTTCTGTAGCATTTCTTCCTTGTTGAAATTCATAAAAATTGGCCCTGGTCAGTTGACTCAGTGGTAGAGCGTCGGCCTGGTGTGCGGAAGTCCCGGGTTCGATTCCCGGCCAGGGCACACAGGAGAGGCACCCATCTGCTTCTCCACCTCTCCCCCTCTTCCTCTCTGTCTCTTCTTCCCCTCCCGCAGCCAGGGCTCCATTGGAGCTAAAAATGGCCTGGGCGCTGGGGATGGCTCCTTGGCCTCTGCCCCAGGTGCTAGAGTGGCTCTGGTTGTGACAGAGCGATGCCCCGGATGGGCAGAGCATTGCCTCTGGTGGGCATACCGGGTGGATCCCGGTTGGGCGCATGCGGGAGTCTGTCTGACTGCCTCCCCGTTTCCAGCTTCAGAAAAATACAAAAAAAAAAAAAAAGAAAGAAATTCATAAAAATTACAGTGGCGTAAATGAACTTTATCAGTAGCCATGGGTACACTATCGCTTCACACATAAGACTAACGTGAATCAACTTTGTTTTAGTTAATTTGCTACGTCAGTATCTATACATTAAGTGACAAAAATAGAAAGGCATACATGCACCAAATAAACATGTGCTTACGTGTCGAAACTTGTTGTGATAGAAACGGACAGAACTTTCCGGTAGACCATATATATATTTTTATTAAGTGAGAGGCGGGGAAGTAGAGACAGACTTCTGCATGTGCCTTGATCAGGATCTACCCGGCAAACCCCCTTCAGGATGTTACTCCGCCCATCTAGCATTACTGCTTCATTACTTGACAACCAAGCTATTTTAGTGTCTGAGGCAAGGCCATGGAGCCATTCTTAGCACCTGGGCCAACCTGCTTGAACCATTTGAGCCATGTCTGCGGGATGAGAAGAGAGAGAAGGAGGAAGAGAGAGAGAGAAGGGGGATGGGTGGAGAAGCAGATGGTTGCTTCTCCAGTGTGCCCTAAGCGGGAATTGAACCCAGGACTTCCACATGCCAGGGCTATATGTTGATTTATTTGATTTTAGAGAGAAGAGAGAGAAAGAGAAAGGCTGAGTGAAGAACATCTGTATATCTACTTTTAAAACAAGGCAAATACACCTGTAACTATGAACCAGTTAAAGGAATAGAACTCACAAGCTAGGCTGACATACTCATCAGGCTCAGTAGGTACAATGCCTAAGGCACACAATATTTCCAGGGGCAATGAAAACACTTTAATTTCTTTCAAAGTATTTTGAATATTTTAGATGCTGATTAAAATGCCTTAATTAAAAAATTAAAATGTTTTAATATATGATATTATTATATGAATATATTGACCTTTATACCAGCATAGTCATAAACTATAACTTATACAAGATTTTTAGGGAGGTAGAAGATCACAAAGCATCATGTTTCAGGCCCACTAACATCATACTGTACTCTTGCTTAGAATTATTCTAATCACAACAGCTTATTTTGGTTAATGCCCCTTTTCACATTGAGGATACTCTTATTTTAGCTTTCTATACTTTTTATCATAAGTAGATGGTTGAGCATTATCAAATGCTTTTTCTGCATTAATTGATATGATTAAATGTTTTCTTTTTCTTAGACTGTTAATATGGTGAATTATATTAATTTTTAAATTTTATTTTTTTTATAAATAAATTTTTATTAATTTTAATGGGGCGACATCAATAAATCAGGGTACATATATTCAAAGAAAACATGTTCAGGTTATCTTGTCATTCAATTATGTTGCATACCCATCACCCAAAGTCAGATTGTCCTCTGTCACCTTCTATCTAGTTTTCTTTGTGCCCCTCCCCCTCCCCCACTCCCTCCTTCTCCCCCCAACCACCACACTCTTATCCATGTCTCTTAGTCTCATTTTTATGTCCACCAGTGTATGGAATCATGCAGTTCTTGTTTTTTTCTGATTTACTTATTTCACTCCGTATAATGTTATCAAGATCCCACCATTTTGTTGTAAATGATCCGATGTCATCATTTCTTTTTTTTTTTTTTTTTGTATTTTTCTGAAGCCGGAAATGGGTAGAGACAGTCAGACAGACTCCCGCATGCGCCCGACCGGGATCCACCCGGCACGCCCACCAGGGGTGACGCTCTGCCCACCAGGGGGCGATGCTCTGCCCCTCTGGGGCGTCGCTCTGCCGCGACCAGAGCCACTCTAGTGCCTGGGGCAGAGGCCAAGGAACCATCCCCAGCGCCCGGGCCATCTTTGCTCCAATGGAGCCTTGGCTGTGGGGAGGGGAAGAGAGAGACAGAGAGGAAGGAGGGGGGGGTTGGAGAAGCAAATGGGTGCTTCTCCTATGTGCCCTGGCTGGGAATCGAACCCGGGTCCCCTGCACGCCAGGCCGACGCTCTACCGCTGAGCCAACTGGCCAGGGCCCGATGTCATCATTTCTTATGGATGAGTAGTATACCATAGTGCCGGGGTCCCCAAACTTTTTACACAGGGGGCCAGTTCACTGTCTCTCAGACCGTTGGAGGGCTGGACTATAAAAAAAAAACTATGAACAAATCCCTGTGCACACTGCACATATCTTATTTTAAAGTAAAAAACAAAACAGGAACAAGTACAATATTTAAAATAAAGAACAGCCTGACCAGGCAGTGGCGCAGTGGATAAAGCGTCGGACTGGGATGCAGAGGACCCAGGTTCGAGACCCCGAGGTCGCCAGCTTGAGTGCGGGCTCATCTGCTTTGAGCAAAAAGCTCACCAGCTTGAACCCAAGGTCGCTGGCTCCAGCAAGGGGTTACTCAGTCTGCTGAAGGCCTGCGGTCAAGGCACATATGAGAAAGCAATCAATGAACAACTAAGGCGTTACAACGCGCAATGAAAAACTAATGATTGATGCTTCTCATCTCTGCTCCTGTCTGTCCCTGTCTATCCCTCTCTCTGACTCTCTCTCTGTCTCTGTAAAAAATAAAAATAAATAAAATTAAAAAAAAAATAAAAAAAAAATAAATAAAAAAATTAAAAAACAAAAAGCTTAGAGAATAAAAAAAAAAAAAAAGAACAAATAAATTTAAATCAACAAACTGACCAGTATTTCAATGGGAACTATGCTCCTCTCACTGACCGCCAATGAAAGAGGTGCCCCTTCTGGAAGTGCTGCGAGGGCCGGATAAGTGGTCTCAGGGGGCCGCATGCGGCCCATGGGCCGTAGTTTGGGGACCCCTGCCATAGTGTATATGTTCCACATCTTCTTTATCCAGTCTTCTATTTTTTTTTTACAGTAATTAAAGCTTTTAAGCAAACTCTTGGCCAATACTGCAAGAATCCATAAAAGAGTAGTGTCCTTAACATGTTCACCAAGTCCAAGTTGGCACCAACACCATTCCAAATCCCTGCAAATGCAACTCAACCCCAGTTCAGTCCGTTAGGAGCTGTCACAAGGAGCAGGAGTCCAGGAAAAGTCCATATCCAGGAAGAGTCTGCATGGTACTGGAATTGTTGTCACAATTCTATACTTTGCAGCTTGTGTCCAAGTCCCAATGACTGCTGCTTCTAGCTGGTAATGATTCAGGTAGACTGGAAAAGCCATCTGCAGCATGTGTGGAGATGGAGCTTCTGTTCTCCTCTGCCTGGAGAGATGAGACCAGGTTGCTTTTCCCTGGAGCTCTGCAACTGTGGCGTGGTAAAGAGAACCTTGGAATACACTAAGCTGGGTGGCAAAGGTAAAGTCATAATAGAAGTTGGCAAAAGGGGGAAAGAGAGCTCTAAATTAGGAGTAGGTCCCAGCCTGAAATATGAGTGGGGCATTGAGGTAGGAGGGATAAAGGAAACACTATATATTAAACAAAGCAGCAGAAAATAGGACTATCAACACCCGCAACAGAGATCTTCGAGGGAAGAATAAAAAACCCGACTATTCAGGCAAGACATAGTTAAGTGGCCCTTGTACAAATGAGATCAGTTTACCTGCTTCTTGGAAGAAATACCCTAGGCTCATCCACAGTGTTGTAGATGGGGCCGACAGCCCTGGGCACCTTCAGCCTTCAGTGGCAACCCCCAGCATTCTGGGCAAGGTTCGGTCATAGGTGGCTGGAGCAGGGCTGGAAGAGACTGAACCCTCCCTTAGAGGAGTGAGGGGGAAGCCTACCTTCCAGTGTTCCTTTTTCCTCACAGCAAAGGCATGTAAGCCTGGCAGGCTTTAGCTCAATCTCTTTCCTATTCACTATTGAAGCAGGACCCTGATGGAATCCTATGAGACCCCCTTTGGGGCATTGGAGCCTTTAAGGGCATATCCTAAAAGCTGGTAGTTCACCTGATCTCTATTGGGCTTTTTCTGCCTCTTGGTACCTTAAAAGCCATGCTCAGAAGATCTCGCTGAGGGGTTTGAGGATCCCCATCCACCTATATAAACATTTTCTGTATATCTGGAGCTATTTGGAAAAAGACAAAACAGTAATTTTTAAATTTTAAATCATCCTTGCATTCCTGTGATAAACACCAAATGCTTTTGGTGTATGATTGCTTTTGTAGATCACAAGGCTCAATTTACTGTTTCTTTTGAGAAGTTTTATGTCTATGTTCATGAAGAATCTTATTCTGTAGTATTCCTTTTGTCTAGTTTGGTATTATAGGTTTTAATTTACATTTATTTTACAGAAACTATAGCATAGTAATTATTTCAGTTACTCATTAAAAATCTATAATAAACTTCCATTGTTTAGTAGGTGAAGTCTGTAATATCTTTGATTATATTCTATCAAAATTTTTAATGTTGATGACCTATTTTATAAAGTTTCTTATTTTGATCTCTTACTCTTCCCTTTTTCTAACTCTAATCTCCAGGCTGATTGTATTATTTAGAGCCTGTTTGCAGTTTCCCAAGCACAGGCTATGATAGTTTCTTACTTTCTTCACTAGCTGTTTTTTCTACTACCAGGAATATTCAGTTCCTAGTTCATAGGTCTAATGTCTTCTAATTTTTCTGGGCTCAGTTAATATTACGTCCTTAAGAACTTTCTAAAACTCTAAACATTTTACTTCTTCCCTCATGACTGTTTTACTTTATATCAGTACTTATCAAAGCACTCATTTATTTATAATTCCTCCCCTCCTACCTCCCCTCTTCTACTGGTTAGTGAGTACGTTGGAAGCAGGGATTTGTCTTTAATTTTCAAGTACTTTATGAAGCCAGGTACACAAGTGGTACCTCCTATTTATTTGTTGATTGGATGAATGAAAAATGTCTTATAACTCCCAGTGTTATCCAAGCTCATCGAGAGATTGCATATACTTTTATATTTCTTGCTTCCCAAGGAGTAATGCAAATAATTTTTTTGTAGTTAAAATTTTTAATCTTAATAATTAAGATATTAATTACATTATGATTTCTCTCTTGAACTTTTAAAATATGTAATTATGAGTGTAAGTTTAAGAGAGTAAATTTATAATGATTTTAGAAATCTGGTTTCTAGACTAGGATCCTTGAACTCTAGTCAGTTCTAATATAATAGTAGGCATCAGTGAATTGTTTTTATTACTACAAAAAGAGTAACAGAAATTATATATTAACCTTAATGAGGTTGTCCAGATTAACTGAAATATTAAATTCTTTACTTTTGACTATAATTTTGTTACTTGTAAATCAGAAACTTAGAATGACAACTATAATCATTTGAGTAAATAAATATTGAAAAATTGCAATTGGAAACAGAAAATATTTCACAACATGGTGTGCATGGGAGGGATATTTAAGAGGTTATTATTAGTGAGATAAAATTATCTTTATGAATGTTTTTGTTATATTTGTATTCCTATGATAATTTCTTTTGTTTGTGTCAAAAGTTTAGCATTGGGAAATGTCTCTCAATGATTGAGGGTTCTATTGTGTTGGCTTCCAGTGAATTATTTGAGATTATATAGTTAAATTGCCCCGGAGGATAGATCAAGTTCACCAATTAAATTTCTTGAGAATATGCAAATTTTCCTTATAACTTTATGGTGCATTGATATGTTTTTCATGAATTGCACTGGATTTCTGATGTGCTTTAAATAATGCACACAGTTCATCCTTGAGCACCCCAAAGAACACGGATGAGTCAATGAGTTTCCTCCTAAGAAACTTCTTTGTCCCTGAATAAGACTAAAGGGAGATAGATATTCTGGTTGTTTTTCAGAAACTCATTTAAATTAGTATACTACTTTTGTTTTATGATGATTTGGAAAAATTTGCATGCAGCTTTACATAAATCTAAATTAGTAAATAATTTGTTTAGTGATCATTTTGAATCATTTATCCAGAATGTGCATACTATAAACAAATAGAATATTTAACAGTATTGGCTTTAAAAAAAAATGTAACAATTTCTATGCCAAAGACCAAACGGTCTCTGTCACAGGAAGTCAGTTTTCTTCCCTAACCATCTCACTGACTGAGGCCGTGATACAGGGTCATCACGAATGGTACCGTTTAGAAGATGAGCATTGCATAACCTGCAAAACTGTATTTGACAGCCCTGCTCTACTCTTTTTGGGCCTCTAGTCTCCTGAAGACTTCTTGCTAAATTTCTAGGATCCTTTTCATTTGATTTAATTTTATTGGTGAAAACTTTCAGTTATTTAAACTTTGCAACTGTTTATAATCTCCATAAATAAAATAATATTACTTTATATGAACATGGCGAAAACATATAATGGAAGGACTCCTTTCCTTTAGGAGACACTCTTTATTATTCTGTTTCCAAGGTTACAGTCATTGCTGTTATATAGTAGTACAATATAACTGCCCTCTGACTGTGTTGATTAATCTAAGAGTTGGAATCTGGCCCAAGGTGGGCCAATCATAGCCTTTTCATTGGTGGCTGACGATTCTAGTGCCTCTGTTTTCTTCCATGTTGGTCAGAAAAATAGGAGTGAGTCTGGAGAGAGGACAAGTGATAAATATAGCAAATATAAAACAAAGCACATAGATTGGAGGTGGAGAGAGACAACTGAGGGTGTTCTGAAGCCCTGGTTCCAGGTGCTTCTTAACACCTGGTACATTTCTTTAGAGTTCTGTAGGACATCCCAGAAACCTTATAATAAATTACCATTTTTATTTGAGAGGAATTCTGCAGTACCAATGCTTCAACTTATGCACGAAGGGCCCCTGTTTAAGGGTTCATGCTTTAAACGGCTTTCCTCCAGCTCTATTCCCCTCACTGGGACAAAGAGTATGCAGAGTCAATGGGATATGCTCATTAAGAGCCATGCCTGTATTCAAGACCATGCTCTGGGTACATGGGATCTTGAGATTCCTGCCCAAATAGTTTTTAACCTCATTTCAGGACCTCTATTAGCTTCCTCTCTGGTCTTTTTCCTTGTGGGCAGATCATACAGCCAGTGCAACCTCCTCAGTCTCTGGGGGTAGCTACAGGATTGCTATTTATGGTAGGGTGTTAACTGAAGTTGGACTTGCAGGTTGGGGCATTCACTTGTGTGTAAAACAAGCCCCTTACTACATCAGACTAAGAAGTTTTTGCTCAGCAAGAGAAACTGATAACAAAATAAACAGAAAGCCAACTAAATGGGAAATGATTTTTTCAAACGACAGCTCACATAAGGGCCTAATATCCAAAATATACAAAGAACTCATAAAACTCAACAACAAACAAACAAACAATCCAATAAAAAAATGGGAAGAGGATATGAATAGACACTTCTCCCAGGAAGAAATACAAATGGCCAACAGATATATGAAAAGATGCTCATCTTCTTTAGCTATTAGAGAAATGCAAATCAAAACGGCAATGAGATACCACCTCACACCTGTTCGATTAGCTGTTATTAGCAAGTCAGGTAACAGCAAATGTTGGAGAGGCTGTGGAGAAAAAGGAACCCTCATACACTGTTGGTGGGAATGTAAAGTAGTACAACCATTATGGAAGAAAGTATGGTGGTTCCTCAAAAAACTGAAAATAGAACTACCTTATGACCCAGCAATCCCTCTACTGGGTATATATCCCTAAAACTCAGAAACATTGATACGTAAAGACACATGCAGCCCCATGTTTATTGCAGCATTGTTCACAGTGGCCAGGACATGGAAACAACCAAAAAGCCCATCAATAGATGACTGGATAAAGAAGATGTGGCACATATACACTATGGAATACTACTCAGCCATAAGAAATGATGACATCAGAACATTTACAGCAAAATGGTGGGATCTTGATAACATGATACGAAGCGAAATAAGTAAATCAGAAAAAACCAGGAACTGTATTATTCCATACGTAGGTGGGACATAATAGTGAAACTAAGAGACATTGATAAGAGTGTGGTGGTTACGGGGGGGAGGGGGGAATGGGAGAGGGATAGGGGGTGGGGAGGGGCACAAAGAAAACAAGATAGAAGGTGACAGAGGACAATCTGACTTTGGGTGGTGGGTATGCAACATAATTGAACGACAAGATAACCTGGACTTGTTATCTTTGAATATATGTATCCTGATTTATTGATGTCACCCCATTAAAAAAATAAAATTATATTAAAACAAACAAACAAAAAAAAAAACCAAAAAAAACAAAACAAGCCCCTTAAGGTGCAAAACAGAGCCTGTGGCAAGAAGAGAGGGAGGGATGTCACTAGTCTATGTCCAGGAGCTGGGGATTAGGAACTACTATATTCATGTGCTGATCTCCTAAAATTCTGAGAATTTTAAGTTTGGGAACCTGGTCTTCCAGGCATTATGAAGATATGTTTGTCAACATAGAAGGATAGAACAGATTTTATTTAATAGTTAAGTTTGATTAGAAATTCTAAATATTTAGACATGTAGTATGTGGCATTTCATTCATACTCTGTACTAGGCTCTGCAATTGTTAAAGGTGGACCTGACCAAACAGGCAATATAAAGAAAATCGAATCTTATAGTAATTAAATTAAAGGTCAGTGGTTTACAGTGCACAGGAATTTGTAATAAGATCTTTTTAATTACACAAACTAGTAAAAAGATTACTGACTTAAAACTTGTATTAGTTGTCTATTACCCTAAATTGGCAGCTTAAAATTACAAACATTTGGCTCTGGCCGGTTGGCTCAGTGGTAGAGCGTCGACCTGGCGTGCAGAAGTCCCGGGTTCGATTCCTGGCCAGGGCACACAGGAGAAGCGCCCATCTGCTTCTCCACCCCTCCCCCTCTCCTTCCTCTCTGTCTCTCTCTTGCCCTCCTGCAGCCAAGGCTCCATTGGAGCAAAGATGGCCCGGGCACTGGGATGGCTCCTTGGCCTCTGCCCCAGGCGCTAGAGTGGCTCTGGTCGCGGCAGAGCGACGCCCCAGAGGGGCAGGGCATTGCCCCCTGGTGGGCAGAGCGTCGCCCCCTGTTGGGCGTGCCGGGTGGATCCTGGTCCGGCGCATGCGGGAGTCTGTCTGACTGTCTCTCCCCATTTCTAGCTTCAGAAAAATACAAAAAAAAAAAAATTACAAACATTTATTCTCTCCAGTTTCTGTCAGAATCTAGGATAAGCTTAACTGGGTCATTCTCATTCAGAGTCTCTTAAGAGATTGCAGTCAAGAAGTTGGCCAAGGTTATGGTTATGTTGGGCTTGACTGGGGCTGAAAGATCACTTTTGAGTTTACTCAGATAGTTATTGGTGGGCCTTGTTCTTTGCCATGTGGGCCTCTCCATAGGTTGCCTGGGTGACCTCATGAGATGACAGCTGGAGAGAGAGGAGAGAAAGGAGAGAGAGGGAGAGAGAGAACACTCAAAATGGAAGTTGTATGTTTTTTTATAGCCTAATCTTAGGAGTAAGTTACCATCATTTATGCTGTATTCTGTTGGAAACACAGACTGACTCTGGTACAGTGTGGGAGAGGACTACCGGAAGCAGTTCTTACTTGGTTTCTCTAGCCTACTAGCCTTCTTTTGGTTCTTGAACCCACCACTTCTTTCTCACCTAAGGGTTTTTGCCTTTGTGGCTGCTCCCTGGTATGCTTTTCCTACTGACCTACCTTGGCTAACACTCTCTTTTAGATTTCAGCTCAAAGGTTACCACTGTAAAGAGGCCTCCACTGATCATTCAGCATACGGTAGTTATCTCATCTTTCTCTTTTCTGTCAAATTATTTTACTTTTAGGTGCCCAGAACTTAAAATATATGTTAAATGAGTGAATCTTAATAATTACATGATCTTGAGGAAAAGATAAGCTCCCTAAACCTTAGTAGCTTTATTTAGTAACCTCCTACCCCACTCACTACAATCAAATGAGAATCAAATGAGATAGAATTTTCTATAACCATTGATGAAATTATTATTGATGTTTAACTTTTTCCTCTGGGGCAGAAAAGCTGCCCAGGAATGTGTTTTTCTATTTTACTTTTCAAGTTCCCTTTATCTAACTGCTTTGTAGGACTGTGCTATTCATTTTTTTCATTTATCCATTCACTAGAGTCATATTTACTGCCCTGTAAAGGTTTCAGAGTATTTATTTTGAATTAAAGTTATGATTTCACATGTGAAAAGTATTCATTTGGGAACAAGGTTAGTAAGGTTTATTCAAAATGGAAAATGACATTGTGGTTTTGGATCATAACTAATTGTAACATCCCATTGAACATGGGAGGTAGTATGTGCTATTTAGAAACTAGTTATGCACAAAAGAACAAATACTCATGAATCAAAGCAAACCTTTAATATAATGCCCAATTGGGGTTCTGGTCATGTTTGAGCCATTCAGAGTCTAATCAGTAAAACCCCCTTGAGTCAATAATTGCCTTCTCCTTAAATCATTGCAGGTATCTATTATGCTGCACATTATCCACATAGAAATGAACATATGGTTATTGAACACATAACAAAACTGACTCTGTTGGAGAATGTTTCCTTTAGGATGCCTTAAAACATTCTTGAGCAGAATATTATATTGGCTGCTTACTATACCTTCTGTTCCTGGGGTCATAGGAGAGAAGTAGCTAGTCCTTTGTATTAAAAACAGTGAATAGTGTACTGCAACATGTTGAAAACCTCAGACTTTATTTTTGATTTAGAAAGAATAATAATTATCTACCATGATGAAAACAGCAATAAGTAGTTTATTTTTGTTAAAGTTGGGAAGACATATTTTTTTGTATAGCTTTTTAAAATGCTTTTGTATAGCATTTTAAAAAACTCAAATGTTAAGGAAAGGTTTTTTGAAAGTGTCACAGTCTCTAACCTGTAATTTGTTGCTGCCTTATTGTTACAAAGAAGAGACATTTGACATGGTCAGAAAAAGAAGGGAGGAAAAGCTTAAAAAAGAGGAGTAGAGCAAAACCTTTGTTAACTTGAACCTGAATAATTTCTTCTCTGAATTAACTGGATTTTCTCTATTTATACTTAACATAAAAAAGAAACCAAGTCAAAAGAATTTATTAAGAAGCTACCTTATTTGAAACAAATAATTTAAATTATTATGATCTCTTATAGCTATTTATCAACCATGTTTAAAAGAACAAGAACATTTGGGAGATCCAAGATGGCAGAAGACTAGGTGTATGTCCCAGACTGATTTTAGTTATAAAATATAGAACAATCAGTCTGAATAACCAATGAAGACTAGTTGACTAGATGTCTTATAACCAAGGATTTATAGAAGAAACCATATTGAGACTGGTAGGAAGGGCATAGGCTGAAAAGGGCTGAGCCCAATCCCACAGGTTGTGGCTGATATTCCAGATGGATATCTCAGCTGAAAAGGTTACTCCTGAGGAGCATAACCCCATGCCAGGATCTACAGCTCAGAGTAGCAGAGCTGGTAAGAGGTGCCTACATAACATCTTTCTGTGAAACTCAGGGGGGATTCTATCTGCCAGGGAGAGATGAGAGATTGCTAGAGAAACAGGTGCCCTCCTAAAGGGCCAATGCACAAAATCTCATTCTCAGCCACTCACCCTGGGCTCTGGCAGAGGGAGGGTGGAGTGTGTTTGAGTTGTATGAGGAGAGACTGGGGTTGGTGGCCATGGGAAGGAAGCTGAGGAAAAAGCTATTGGGATCCCCCTGCCTAGTCACTCTTTTGTACCTGAGACACTGTCTTTCTTGGGTGGAACACTGTCCTCCTTATGGCATCAGCTTAGGGGAATGCAATAGCCCCAGCCTCTGGACTCCTTGTTGCCCCACCCTGCAGATTTTATACACTTCTGAGGAGTCAGCTTCCTGGGAAGAAGTGTGGAGGCCTTTGCATAGAGGTCTGGGAAGACTCAGTGAGTGTCAGTGACTGAATGGTGTAGCTTTGGGATGAAAGCCATTCTCCCCACTTTACTGTGAATATGACTAGTGCCTCCTACTCATGGGAGATTCTTTAGCTCCATCTGGTTTCCATATGCCCCTACTTTCCCAATTCCTGGTGACCCCACCTGGCCAAGATGTGGGAAGAATCTGGGATAGACTAAGTTATGTGGCTCTAGGATGAAGTCCACTCCTCCAGGCCCCAAATGAAAGAACAGGAGAATAATCCATAATCCAGAAAAAGAACTAAATGAAATGGAGGCAAGCAATTTACCAAATATAGAATTTAAAAAATGGTTATAAGATTGCTCAAGGAATTTATTGAGAACTTCAACAAAGAGATAAGCAAGCATACAAAAGGACATAGAAACCATAAAAAAGAACTAGTAAGAAATGAAGAATACAATATCTGAAATAAAGACTATAGAAGGAATAAACAATAGATTGGATGAAACAGATTTTTTTTAAATTAATTTTAATGCAGTGACATTGATAAATCAGGGTACATATGTTCAGGGAAAACATCTCCAGATTATTTTGACATTTGATTATGTTGCATACCCCTCACCCAAAGTCAAATTGTCTTCCGTCACCTTCTATCTGGTTTTCTTTGTGCCCTGCCCCCCCATCCCCTCTCTCTCCTTCCTCGCCCCCTCCCCACCCCCCACACCTATTACCATCACATTCTTGTCCATGTCTCTGAGTCTCGTTTTTATTTCCCATCTATGTATGGATTCATATAGTTCTAAGTTTTTTCTGATTTACTTATTTCATAAGTAATAGCAAGGTCCATCCATGTTATTGTAAATGATCCGATGTCATCATTTATTATGGCTGAGTAGTATTCCATGGTATATATGTACCAAAGCTTTATAATCCACTCATCCACTGACGGACACTTGGGCTGTTTCCAGATCTTCGCTATTGTGAACAATGCTGCCATAAACATGGGGGTGCACTTCTCCTTTTGGAACAGTTCTGTGGTGTTCTTAGGGTATATTCCTAAAAGTGGGATAGCTGGGTCAAAAGGCAGTTCGATTTTTAATTTTTTGAGGAATCTCAATACTGTTTTCCACAGTGGCTGCACCAGTCTGCATTCCCACCAGCAGTGCAGGAGGGTTCCCTTTTCTTCACATCCTCACCAGCACTTATTCTGTGTTGTTCTGTTGATGAGCGCCAGTCTGGCTGGTGTGAGGTGATATCTCATTGTGGTTTTAATTTGCATTTCTCTAATGATTAGTGATGTTGAGCATTTTTTCATATGCCTATTGGCCATCTGTATGTCCTCTTTGAAGAAGTATCTATTCATTTCTTTTGCCCATTTTTTGATTGGATTGTTTGTCTTCCTGGTATTGAGATTTACAAGTTCTTTATAAATTTTGGTTATTAATTCATTATCAGATGTATTGTCAAATATGTTCTTCCATTGTGTAGTTTGTCTTTTTATTCTGTTCTTATTGTCTTTAGCTGTGTAAAAGCTTTTTAATTTGATATAGTTATAGTCCCATTTGTTTATCCTGTCTCTTATTACACTTGCCTGTGGAGATAAATCAGCAAATATATTGCTGTGAGAGATGTTGGAGAGCTTACTGCCTATGTTTTCTTCTAGGATGCTTATGGTTTCAGGGCTTACATTTAAGTCTTTTATCCATTTTGAGTTTATTTTTGTGAATGGTGTAAGTTGGTGGTCTAGTTTCATTTTTTTGCAGGTAGCTGTCCAATTTTCCCAACACCATTTGTTGAAGAGGCTGTCTTTACTTCAATGTATGCTCTTACCTCCTTTGTCAAATATCAGTTGTCGATAAAAGTGTGGGTTTATTTCTGGGTTCTCTGTTCTATTCCATTGATCTATATGCCTCTTCTTATGCCAGTACCAGGCTGATTTGAGTACAATGGCCTTGTAGTATAACTTGATATCAGGAAGTATGATACCTCCCACTTTATTCTTCTTTTTTAAGATTACAGAGGCTATTCGTGTTCTTTTTGGTTCCAGATAAATTTTTGGAATATCTGATCTATATCTTTAAAGTATGTCATTGGTATTTTAATTGGTATTGCATTGAATTTATAAATTGCTTTGGGTAATATAGACATTTTAATGATGTTTATTCTTCCTAACCATGATCACGGTATATGCTTCCACTTGTTTGTATCTTCCTTGATTTCTTTTATCAATGTTTTTTTTTTTTTTTTTTTTTTTTTTCTTTCTTTCATTTTTCTGAAGCTGGAAACAGGGAGAGACAGTGAGACAGACTCCCGCATGCGCCCAACCGGGATCCACCCGGCATGCCCACCAGGGGCGACACTCTGCCCACCAGGGGGCGATGCTCTGCCCATCCTGGGCGTCGCCATGTTGCGACCAGAGCCACTCTAGCGCCTGAAGCAGAGGCCACAGAGCCATCCCCAGCGCCCGGGCCATCTTTGCTCCAATGGAGCCTTGGCTGCGGGAGGGGAAGAGAGAGACAGAGAGGAAAGCGCGGCGGAGGGGTGGAGAAGCAAATGGGCGCTTCTCCTGTGTGCCCTGGCCGGGAATCGAACCCGGGTCCTCCACACGCTAGGCCGCTAGGCCGACGCTCTACCGCTGAGCCAACCGGCCAGGGCTCTTTTATCAATGTTTTATAATTTTCTGAGTACAAGTCTTTAGTCTCCTTGGTTAAATTTACTCCTAGGTACTTTATTTTTTTTGGTTGTAACAGTGAAGAGATTGTTTCCTTAATTTCTCTTTCTGACCGTTCATTGTTGGTGTATAAAAATACCTCTGATTTCTGAGTATTAATTTTTTTATCCTGCCACCTTGCTGAATTCATTTATCAGGTCCAGTAGTTTTTTGACTGAGACTTTAGGGTTTTCTATATACAATATCATGTCATCTGCAAATAATGATAGTTTTACTTCTTTTCCAACTTGAATGCTTTTTATTTGTTCTTCTTGTCTGATTGCTGTGGCTAGGACTTCTAGGACTATGTTGAATAAGAGTGGTGAAAGGGGCACCCCTGCCTTGTTCCTGATCTTAAGGGGATTGCTTTTAATTTTTGCCCATTGAGTATGATGTTGGCTGTGGGTTTCTCATAGATGGCTTTTATCATGTTGAGGTATGTTCCCTGTATTCCCACTTTGCTGAGAGTTTTGATCATGAATGGGTGCTGGACTTTATCAAATGCTTTTTCTGCATCTATTGAAATTATCATGTGGTTCTTCTTCTTCCTTTTGTTTATGTGATGAATCACATTGATTGATTTGTGAATATTGTACCAGCCTTGCCTCCCAAGAATAAATCCCACTTGATCATGGTGTATGATTTTTTCCATATATTGTTGGATCCGGTTTGCTAATATTTTGTTGAGGATTTTAGCATCTATATTCATCAGGGATATTGGCCTATAATATTCTTTCTTTGTGTTGTCTTTGCCTGGTTTTGGAATCAGAATTATGCTCCCCTCATAAAAGAAGCTTGGAAGTCTTCCTTTCTCTTGAATTTTTTGAAATAGCTTGAGAAAGATAGGAGTTAGTTCTTCTTTGAATATTTGGTAGAATTCACTTGTGAAGCCATCAGGCCCAGGACTTTTCTTTTTGGGGAGTTTTTTGATAACTGTTTCTATCTCATTTGTTGTAATTAGTCTGTTTAGGTTTTCTGATTCTTCCAGATTGATTTTTGGAAGATTGTATGTTTCAAGGAATTTGTCCATTTCATCTAGGTTGTCTAGTTTTATGGCATACAGTTCTTCATAGTATTTTTTTACAATATTTTTTATTTCTGTTGGGTCAGTTGTTATTTCTCCACTCTCATTTCTAATTTTATTTATTTGAGTCCTCTCTCTTTTTTACTTGGTGAGTCTGGTTAAAGGTTCATCAATCTTGCTTACCTTTTCAAAGAACCAGCTCCTAGTTTCATTGATTCTCTGTTTTGTTTCTTTAGCCTCTATGTCATTTATTTCTGCTCTGATCTTTATTATTTCCTTCCTTCTACTACATTTGGGCTTTATTTGCTTTTCTTTTTCTAGTTCTTTTATTTATTTTATTTTTTTTTTTATTTTTTATTTTTTTTCATTTTTCTGAAGCTGGAAACAGGGAGAGACAGTCAGACAGACTCCCGCATGTGCCCGACCGGGATCCACCCGGCACGCCCACCATGGGGCGACGCTCTGCCCAGCAGAGGGCGATGCTCTGCCCATCCTGGGCGTCGCCATATTGCGACCAGAGCCACTCTAGTGCCTGAGGCAGAGGCCACAGAGCCATCCCCAGCGCCCGGGCCATCTTTGCTCCAATGGAGCCTTGGCTGCGGGAGGGGAAGAGAGAGACAGAGAGGAAAGCGCGGTGGAGGGGTGGAGAAGCAAATGGGTGCTTCTCCTGTGTGCCCTGGCCGGGAATTAAACCCGGGTCCTCTGCACGCTAGGCCGACGCTCTACTGCTGAGCCAACCGGCCAGGGCCCTTTTTCTAGTTCTTTTAGATGCTGTGTTAAGTTGTTTATTTGAGCTTTTCTGGCTTCTTCCTCTTTTTTTTTTTTTTCTTCATTTTTCTGAAGCTGGAAACAGGGAGGCAGTCAGACAGACTCCCTCATGTGCCCGACCGGGATCCACCCGGCATGCCCACCAGGGGGCGACTCTCTGCCCCTCTGGGGTGTCATTTTGTTGCATCCAGAGCCATTCTAGCACCTGAGGCAGAGGCCACAGAGCCATCCTCAGCACCTGGGCCATCCCTGCTCCAATGAAGTCTCAGCTGCGGGAGGGGAAGAGAGAGGCAGAGAGGAAGGTGAGGGGGAGGGGTAGAGAAGCAGATGGGCACTTCTCCTGTGTGCCCTGGTTGGGAGTTGAACCCGGGACTCCTGCATGCCAGGCCAATGCTCTACCACTGAGCCAACTAGCCCGGGCCTGAGCTTTTCTAGCTTCTTAAAGTGTGCCTGTAGTGCTATGAACTTCCCTCTCAGTACTACTTTTGCTCTGTCCCATAAATTTTGAGTTGTTATATGCTCATTATCATTTGTTTCTAGGAATCTTTTTATTTCTTCTTTTGTCTCATTCTTAATCCATTCGTTATTTAACAACCTGCTATATAGTTTCCGTGTGTTTGAGAATTTTTGAGTTTTTCTGTTGTTGTTGATTTCTAGTTTCATGCCATTGTGATCAGAGAAAGTGCTTGATATGATTTCAATCTTCTTAAATTTGTTGAGCCACTTTTGTGCCCTAACATGTGGTCTATCCTAGAGAATATACCATGAGCACTTGAAAAGAATGTATATTCTGCTGCTTTAGGATGAAATGTTCTGAAGATATCTATTAAATCGAGTTGATCTAGTGTGTCCTTTAAGTCTGCTCTTTATTTGTTAATTTTCTTTCTTGAGGATCTATCTAGGGATGTTAATGGGGTCTTGAAATCCCCTACTATTATAGTATTGCTGTTGATCTCGCCCTTTATATCCATCAAAGTCTGCTTTATATATTTATGTGCTCCTATATTAGGTGCATAGATATTTATAATGGTTATATCTTCTTGTTGGATTGCTCCCTTTATCATTATGCAGTGGCCTTCTTTATCTCTTACTATATCCTTTGTTTTAAAGTCCATTTTGTCTGATATAAGTATTGCTACCCCAGCTTTTTTTTTCATTTCCATTTGCATGAAATGTTTTTTTCCATCCTTTTACCTTCAGTCTATGTGCATCTTTTGTTTTAAGGTATGTCTCTTGTAGACAGCATAGGTACAGGTCTGTTTTTTTATCCATGCAGCTACCCTATGTCTTTTGATTGGATCATTTGATCCATTTACATTTAAAGTTATTATTGATATGTAGTTGTTTATTGCCATTTTATTCTTTAAAGCTGTATTCCTCTTTTGCTATATTCTTTTCCCACTTTGATCTGTTTACAACAGGTTCCTTAACATTTCCTGCTGCATTGGTTTGGTTGTAATGAATTCCTTGAGTTGTTTTTTGATTTTTGTCTGAGAAGCTTTTTATTTCTCCTTCAATTTTAAAGGATAGCCTCACTGGATAAAGTAGTCTTGGTTGTAGGCTCTTGTTCTGCATTACTTTGAATATTTCTTGCCATTCCCTTCTGGCCTCAAGTGTTTCTGTTGAGAAGTCTGATGTCATCCTTATGGGGGCTCCTTTGTAGGTTATAGCCTTTTTTTCTCTAGTAGCTTTTTTTTTTTTTTCTTTCTGAAGCTGGAAACAGGGAGAGACAGTTAGATAGACTCCCGCATGCACCTGACCGAGATCCACCCGGCACGCCCACCAGGAGCGACGCTCTGCCCACCAGGAGGCGATGCTCTGCCCCTCCGGGGCGTCGCTCTGCTGTGACCAGAGCCAGTCTAGCGCCTGGGGCAGAGGCCAAGGAGCCATCCCCAGCGCCCGGGCCATCTTTGCTCCAATGGAGCCTTGGCTGAGGGAGGGGAAGAGAGAGATAGAGAGGAAGGAGGGGGGGTGGAGAAGCAAATGGGCGCTTCTCCTATGTGCCCTGGCCGGGAATTGAACCCAGGTCCCCCGCACGCCAGGCCGATGCTCTACCGCTAAGCCAGCCGGCCAGGGCCTCTCTAGTAGCTTTTAATATTTTCTCTTTATCACTTAGCTTTGTTATTTTAACTATGATGTGTCTTGGTGTAGGTTTCTTTGGGTTCCTCTTTAATAGAGTTTTCTGTGTTTCTTGAACTTGTGAGAGTTTCTCCTGCATTAATTTAGGGAAGTTTTCACCTATGATATGATTGAACAAAGTCTCTATCCCTTGTTCTTTCTCTTCTTCTTCAGGAACCCCTATGATGCAGATGTTATTTTTCTTTATGTTGTCACAGAGCTCTCTAAGAGTTTCCTCAGACTTTCTGAGTCTCTTTTCTTTTTTCTTTGCTTTCATGCCTTCATTCCACTTGTCCTCCAACTCTGATTCTATCCTCAGCTCCATCCATCCTATTTTTAATTCCTTCCATTGTGGTCTTCATTTCTGATATTGTATTTGTCATCCCCAACTGATTCTTTTTTAATATTTCAATATCCTTTTTATACTTGCTATTTCTTTATTTAGGTGTTCATAATGACCATCCATTGTTGTTCTAAGATCCCTAAGTATCCTTACAATCATCATTTTGAACTCTGCATCTAGAAGTTTGGTTATTTCCATATCACTCAGTTCATTTCCTGGAGGTTTCTCTTGTGGTTTCATTTGGATTGCACTTCTCTGTCTTCTCATTATGTCTGTGTGTTTGGGTGTTTTGTTTGTAGAGCTGGTTGAGTCTAGGCTTGGTGTTGTCTGCCTCTAGTTTTCAATTGTGTTATTTCTAGGTCTTCTTGGGTTGGCATCAGTTATTATTTGTAATCCACTTTCAGATTTGGGCCGCTTTGATGTCTTGATTTGTTGTTTTCTTAACAAGTGATAGTCTTGTTTACTGATCTCAGCAGGGGACTTATTTGAAACTGTATCCACGAATGAGGTGGATGTAACCTGAGACTCTGAAGGCCTCTTCTACTAGTTACTTTCTCTGGGGGCAGGGTGTTTTCTCAGCTTCAGTAGGGGGAGGTGTATCTCAGATCTCCATGGAGATCTGAGTTACTGCCCCTTCTCCTCACTTCTTGTTTTCAGCTGTGTCTTATTGTGCTGATTGGACCTGGAGAGATGTCTGGAGATCTCTGATCTGGAAGCACTTTAGTCTTTTGTTTTGTGGAAGTATCAGCCCCTCCCCCAGCTATGGCCACCTCCAGCACTGGATGATTCAGCTTCTCAGGTCGTCCCCTGCATTCCTCTGCCCCTCACTGTCTGTCTCTCTCTCTCCTTTCTTTTTGGAAGACAAGCTGGCCCTTTCAACACACCTCATTCCCTGGTCGCCAGGCAATGGCTGTGAGCAGTATTTTCTGCTCTTTTCCTTGGAGTGAGAGCCCTTCTGGGCTCTCAGCCTCACCCCCACCCCCGTTCCTGTAAGCAGGGGAGATTCAGGTGCTCCCTACCAGGTTTGTTGTGGCTTCTTCTTTGCCTCTTGGTTTTTTTTTAATAATTTTATTTTTAATGGGGTGACATCAATAAATCAGGATACATATATTCAAAGATAACAACTCCAGGTTATCTTGTCATTCACTCATGTTGCATACCCATCACCCAAAGTCAGATTGTCCTCTGTCACCTTCTATCTTGCCCAGACAAGAAGAAGCTAAAGGAGTTTATTACCACCATATTAGCATGACAAAAAATGTTAAAGGGTCTTCTTTATAAAAATTATTGTATTTTAATTGATTTTAGAGATAGAGGACAGGGAGAGAGAGAGAGAAACACCAATTTGTTTTTCACTTATTTATGCATTCATTGATCAGTTCTTGTATGCACCCTGACTGGGGTTCAAACCCACAGCTTTTTTTTTTTTTTTTCTTTTCCATTTTTCTGAAGCTGGAAACAGGGAGAGACAGTCAGACAGACTCCCGCATGCGCCCGACCGCGATCCACCCGGCACGCCCACCAGGGGGCGACGCTCTGCCCACCAGGGGGCGATGCTCTGCCCATCCTGGCTGTCGCCATGTTGTGACCAGAGCCACTCTAGCGCCTGAGGCAGAGGCCACAGAGCCATCCCCAGCGCCCGGGCCATCTTTGCTCCAATGGAGCCTTGGCTGCGGGAGGGGAAGAGAGAGACAGAGAGGAAAGCACGGCGGAGGGATGGAGAAGCAAATGGGCGCTTCTCCTGTGTGCCCTGGCCGGGAATCGAACCCGGGTCCTCTGCACGCTAGGCCGACGCTCTACCACTGAGCCAACCGGCCAGGGCTCAAACCCACAGCTTTAGTGTATCGGGATGATGCTCTAACCAACTAAACCAACTGACAGGGGCCTTAAAGGATCTTCTTTAGGAAGAGAAGGAAGAAACTCTGGCCAGCTGGCTCAGTCGTAGAGCCTCAGACCGGTGTGTGGAAGTCCTGGGTTTGATTCCCAGCCGGGGCACACAGGAAAAACATCCATTTGCTTCTCCACCCTTCTCCCTCACCTTTCTCTCTATTTCTCTCTTGCCCTACAATAGCCAAGGCTCCATTGGAGCAAAGTTGGCCTAGGTGCTGAGGATGGCTTCATGGCCTCTACTTCAGGTGCTAGAATGGCTCTGGTTACAACAGAGCAATTCCCAGATGGGCAGAGCATCGCCCCCTACTGAGCTTGCCGGGTGGATCCCAGTTGGGTGCATGTGGGAGTCTGTCGCTCTGTCTCTCCACTTCTCTCTTCAGAAAAATAAAAAAAAAAGAAGAGAAAGAAGAAAATAAAGCCAGAGAAACATAGTTAAAAGAATAAAATGGTGCCTGACCTGTGGTGGTGCAGTGGGATAAAGCGTCGACCTGGAACACTGAGGTCGCCGTTTCGAAACCTTGGGCTTGCCTGGTGAAGGCATATATGGGAGTTGATGCTTCCTGCTCCTCCTCCTTCTCTCTCTCTCTCACTCCTCTCTCTCTAAAAATCAATAAATAAAATATTAAAAAAATTAAAAATAAAATAAAATGGCAATAAATATGTACCTATCCATAATCACTTTAAATTTAAATTTAAATGGCTTAAATGCTCCAATAAAAAAACATCAGGTAGTCAGAGAAAGACAGATATCATATGCTTTGACTCATATGTGTAATCTAATGAACAAAATAATCTAACAAAGAAAATTGAAACAGACTCATATAGAACAGATTGACAGCAGTCGGGGGGGAGTTTTGGGTATGTGTAAAAAACGTGAAGAGATTAAGTATAAAACACACACACACAAACAAAAAGAAACAAAACAAAAACCTTATAGAAAAAAGACATAGGTACCTGAATGGATGAGAAAACAAGACTCATATATATGTTGTCTACAAGAAATCCACTTCAGAATTAAAGAAGGGATGAAAAACAAAATTTCATGCAAATAAAAATAAAAGGTAGCAATACTTACATGTGAGAAAATAGACTTTAAAACAAAGGCTG
This sequence comes from Saccopteryx leptura, assembly GCF_036850995.1. NCBI lineage: Eukaryota > Metazoa > Chordata > Mammalia > Chiroptera > Emballonuridae > Saccopteryx > Saccopteryx leptura. The sequence continues at coordinate 65,024,887 of NC_089507.1, forward strand.
TTGTAAGAGATGAAGAAAGATACCTCATAATGATAAAGGGAGCAATCCAATAACATAATATAACCCATGTAAATATTTATGCACCCAACATTAGAGCACCTATTATGTATATATATAGAAAATCTTGATGGGCTTTAAGGGAGAGATTTACAGCAATACAGTCATAGTACAGAAGTTTTACACCCCACTGACATCAGTGAATCAGGTTTTTTGACAAAAATTCAACAAGAAAACAGTGGCCTTAAATGACACACTAGATCAGATGGATTTACTTGATATTTTCAGAGCATTTCTCCCAAAAGCAGCAGGCTATACATTCTTTTCAAGTGTACATGGAACATTTTTTAGGATAGACCACATGTTAGGACACAAAACGAGTTTCAATAGATTTAAGAAGATTTAAATCATATCAAGCATCTTCTCTGACCATAATGGCCTGAAACTAGAAATCAATTACAAGAAAAAAAGTGAAAAACACACAAAGATATGAAAGACAAATAACACATTACTATATAATAAATGGATTAACAATGAAAGGAAGGAAGAAATTAAAAGATAGATACCTTGAAACAAATGAAAATGGGAACACAATAACCCAAAAGTTATGGGACACAGCAAAAGCAGTTCTAAGAGGGAAATTAATAGCAATACAGGCCTTCCTCAAGAAACAAGAAAAGTCTTAGTTAAACAATCTAACTTTACTCTTAAAGGAACTATAAAAGAACCCCAATAAATACAGCCCAAAGTGAGTAGCAGAAAGGAAATAATAAAGATCAGAGCAGAAATAAACAAAACAGGGTCTAAAAAAGCAATACAAAAGATCAATGAAACCAAGAACTGGTTCTTGGAAAAGATAAAATTGACAAACTTTTAACTTGACTCATCAAGAAAAAAAGTGAAAGGATCTAAATAAATGAAATCAGAAATGAAAGAGAAGAAGTAATAACTGACTACACAGAAATACAAGGGATTATAAGAAAGTATGAACCACTATATGCCAACAAATTAGAACATTTGGAAGAAATGGATAAATTTCTAGAAACATAACATTTTTCAAAACTGAGTCAGGAAGATTCAGAAAATCTGAATAGATCAATTACACCTAATAAAATTGAAGCAGTAATCAAAATAACTCTCAACAAACAAAAGTCCTGGACTGGATGGCTTCACAGGTAAATTTTATCAAACGTTCAAAGAAGAACTAACACCTATCCTTCTTAAAGTATTCCAAAAATTTAAAAGGAGGGTTTTAAGAGGCATTATTCTAACTCCAAAATCAGATAATGACACTACATAGAAAGAAAGTTATAGGTCAATATCCCTGATGAACATAGATGCTAAAATCCTCAACAAAATATTAGCAAGCCAGATCCAATAATACATTAGAAAGATCATACTGCATGATCAAGTGGGCTTTATTCTGGGGACACAAGTTTGGGTCAATATCTACAAATCAGTAAATGTGATACACCACATAAAATGAAGAATAAAGATTACATGATCTTGTCAATAGATGCAGAAAAAGCATTAGATAAAATCCAGCACCTATTTATGATAAAATTTCTCAGCAAAGTGGAATAGAGGAAACATACCTCAAAATAATAAAGGTGATACATGACAAACCCACAGCCAACATCATACTCAATGGGAAAAAACTACAAGCATTTCCCTTAAGGTCAGGAATAAGACTGGGATGTTCACTTTTAACACTCTTATTCAATTTAGTACTGGAAGTCGTAGCCACAGCAATCAGACAAAAAGAAGAAATAAAAGTCATCCACATTGGAAAGGAAGAAGTAAAACTGTCATTACTTGCAGATGACATAATACTGTATGTAGGAAACCTTAAAGATTCCACCAAAAACTACTAGAATTGATAAATGATTTCAGTAAAGGAGCAGGGCACAAAATAAATATCCAGAAATCAGTTGCATTTTTATATACCAATAATGAACTATTGAAAAAGGAAACTAAGATAATGATCCCCTTTATAATTGCATTAAGAAAAATTAGGAATAAATTTAACCAAGGCTGTAAAATACTTGAAAGAACTGTACTTGAAAAATTATAAGACACTGAAAAGAAATTGGAGATGATACAAAGATGTATTCATAGATAGGAAGAATTAACATCATTAAAATGTTCATACTGCTCAAAGCAATATAAATTCAATGCAATTTCTATCAAGGTACGAATGTCATATTTCAAAGAACTAGAACAAATATTCCAAAAATTCCACAAAAGACCCTGAATAGCCACAGCAGTCTTGAGAAAGAACAAAACTAGAGGAATCACCAATGATTTCACTTATATGTGGACTCTAATGAAAAAAAGAAACAAAATAGGAACAGACTCATAGATACAGAAAACAGACTGAAAGCTGTTGGGGGGCGTTCGGGGGCCAGAGGAAGAAGGTAAAGGGATTAAGCAAAAAATATCCCTCTAAAACTAAGACACAGTCAAGAATACGGTGATTACCAGAGGGAAAGGGGGGTGGGGATGGTCGAAGAGGGCAAGGCAAGATAAATGATGAAAGAAGACTTGACTTTGAGTGATGAACATACAATATAATATATACACATGCTGCATTATAGAATTATACATTTAAAACCTATATAATTTTATTAACCAGTGTCACCCCAATAAGTTCAGTAAAAATAAAAATATTTTTATATGTATTAACCATAATGCCCATTTCCTAAATATTATTTAAAACTGGGGTTTAAATGTAATGAGTAGTCTTATTTATATGTGTGATAGATACATACATTCAAATATGCACATACATGTCCGTGTATAGTATAAAATGATGTTAAAATAGTTCAATCAAGACTCTATATTGAGAGATCTCAAATATTAAAGTGACTGATGAAACAATAAATGAACCAGTTAAGTGGAAACGACTACATAACTTTATTTTTTTAAAAATGAAGTGACTGGTGAGACTGACCATCCCATAGGAATTACAAGAATAGCATAAAAAATCAAACTGATGATTCTTTAACCTTTCTTATACCTTAAGGATATAAAAATTAGGGGAGTGGAAATTGAAAGTAGATTTATGTAAAGCCAGTGGTCCAGGCTGGGCAGTTTCTCATTGAATTTGGGTAGACGGTAAAGGAACTGCAGAACTGGAAAGCATCAGCTATTCCCCGTTTTATTGAAGGCTTGGAGAGACAGGCAAATGACTAAGAAAAGGAAAACTGATTTTTGCAGTGGAGGGCAAGGGATCAGGAAAGCTGCCCTTCCTGGTGGCGGCTGAGGGAATCAGGAAACCGCACCTTGCAGTGGCAGGAGAGCGATCTGGAAGAATCGCTGAGGAAAAGCACCCATAGATTTTCATAGAGACATACGTGTCTTTCTGCCATGTGCTCATGAACTAATTGTGCAAAGTGCTTGCAGCCGGGAAACCATTGAGCAAGCCTAGCCCAGCTCTTTCCCCCACAATTTATGAAGAACATACTTTGTGTCCATAAAGTCATGGTGCACTTTTGACCAGTCACAGGAAAGCAACAAAAGACGATAGAAATGTGAAATCTGCACCAAATAAAAGGAAAACTCCCAGTTTCATACCTATTCAGTGCAGTTCGATGTGGGCTCACGCACAGATTTTTGAGGGCTCCTTAGGTAGCTATCCCGTATAGCCTCCACAGACTCATCACTGACTGATGGCCTATCAGAACGGGGTTTCCCCACCAAACTGCCGGTTTCCTTCAACTGCTTATCCCACCCAGTAATGTTATTCCTATGTGGTGGCGCTTCGTTATAAATGCGCTGATATTCACGTTGCACTTTGGTCACGGATTCGAATTTAGCGAGCCACAGAACACACTGAACTTTCCTCTGTACTGTCCACATCTCGACTGGCATGGCCGTGGGCTGCTCCGCTGTATACACGGTGTTATGTCATCATCTGTGCATGTGCACATGCTGCCACATCATCCTACAGAAACTGGGAGGGTTTTCCTTTTATTTGGTGCAGATTTCACATTTCTATCATCTTTTGTTGCTTTCCTGTGACCGGTCAAAAGTGCACCATGACTTTATGGACACACTGTATTTGTGGAGAACTGTTGATGTGTTGAGTTTCCCTCTTTCCCTTTGAGGGGGTTGTGGGGTCCCTGCTCCTCATTTTGAGCTTGGCGAAAGGGGTTTCAGTGGGGCCACTGGAAAGTATGGTATGTGTTCTCTGTAATTTGGGGCATGGTGGAGTAGTGTCTGACTTCCACCTGAGGAACGGAAAGGGTAGAAGATAGCTGCCAGCAGACCCAAAGGACAGGTGTCTGCTCTGGCTGCCCTCAGCTCTGAAGTTGGTGGGGAGAATATCCATGGGTGTTTCCCCTGAATTCAAGGTGGGCCATGCACGAGAGACAGAAACACCCACACACATACGCAGGTGCACACACACGCACACACACACAATGAGCACTCACGGGGCTTATTCTTAGACCCTGCCCAGGAACAACACCTGGAGGAACAATAAGACCAGAGGCGGATTAAGGTTGGTTGAGTCCCCGGGCACAGAAGAAAATATTGGGCCCCCTTAAAAAGAAAGAGAAAGACAGGGAAAATAATAATACATGTTTAACTATATATTTTTTAAAGTTACTTCCCTACTTTATTTTAATTAATTAATTAATTAATTAATTTTTTACAGGGACAGAGAGAGAGTCAGAGAGAGGGATAGATAGGGACAGACAGGAATGGAGAGAGATGAGATGAGAAGCATCAATCATCAGCTTTTCATTGCAACACCTTAGTTGTTCATTGATTGATTTCTCATGTGTGCTTTGACCGTAGGCTTTCAGCAGACCGAGTAACCCCTTGCTTGAGCCAGCGACCTTGAGTCCAAGCTGGTGAGCTTTTTGCTCAAACCAGATGAGCCCGCGCTCAAGCTGGCGACCTCGGGGTCTCAAACCTGGGTCCTCCGCATCCCAGTCTGATGCTCTAACCACTGCACCACCTCCTGGTCAGGCTTAACCATTTTTTAAAATAAATAAAAAATCTTATGTACTATCAATGGTAAAATTACACATATGAAACCCAACTTGGTGTCATAAGAAAAAAGTATAAAGTTGGGGTTTTGTGGGACCCTTCAGAAGTCGGGGCCCAGGGCGCGTGCCTGGTGCCCGGTGTGCCCGCCATGAAATCTGCCTCTGAATAAGACCATAGCAGAGAGAAGCTGCAGGTATAGTTGGATTCCTGGGGGTGACAAGGAAGCCCCAACCAGCAGAATGAGATGAATTTACCAACATTAAAGGACTTGACAGATGAGACAGCTGCAGAAGATAGACGGAAGGGGGACTTAAGGAAATGTCCCAAAGTCCTTAGCTATAGATTTCTGAAGGGTTGGGAAGCCCCAAATCAGCTTTTAACAATAAATAATGAAGAGATCTTTTCCTTTCTTCTGACATTATAACCCTTGAGGGATCAGAAAGTGCAGGTTAGAAGGATGACTAGAAATGCTAGGTGGTGAAAGAGAAGAAATCAGTCACACTCTTCCCAATACAGTTGTCCAATGTGATCCACACCTGAGCAGTATTCACTTAATCTGCAGGAGAGAAGCTTGAACTTTATGTTAAGAATGAAGTTGTTATTACCTTAGACATATTAAACGCAGATTGGAGTCTTTTTTGTTTAGGACTTAAAGTGACCATAAGATTGGCTCTTTCCTAATAGAGACTAAACCAGAAGTCGTGGGGCCCAGTTCAGTTTCCATCCAGGGGCAGAGGAGGACATTCAGGTTGCATATACTGTATTTGTAAAAGTGTAGAAAAACATTTCAATGGATAAACATCCAGCTGTTCACAGGGTTACCTCTTGGAGGTAGAATTGGATACAGGGCATGGATGTACTTTTCTATTTTACTATGGGTATTTCCCTTCCAAATTGGCAGAGTTTGAATTTAAGATTTTTAGATTTACATTTTTGAAGTCTACCATAATTTAAGTTTTTATGCATGTGTGCTTACTCAAATGAACAAACATTCTACATACTCACAAAGAGTGAATAAGTGTGTGTGATTTCAGAACTTAAGGGAGTTATATTCTTAGTGTATCCTGACTTATTTGTTAAAAAAATAATTGGCATGAGCAGTGCTGACATTTCCAAAATAGCCACCCACCTGTGTTAGTGACCTCTGATCAGGCATTCCTCCTGCTTTATGTGTCGGCACCTCTGGCTTGCAGCAGAAGGAAACACTGTGTCTGGTTTCACCGTGAAATTCATGGAGCTCTCTGCTTGATATAATATAAAAGACCTTTATTATTCAACCTGTGCATTCATCTATGCAACCACATCTCCTTAGGGAAATGCTTGAAAATGGGATTTTTGTGGCCTTCACTCCTATTTGACTTTTCTCCCCTTCGCCACCCCCCCTTTCCCCATCCTCACCCAGGTATCTATTAGTTATCTCTTTCAATAACACTGTTCTGGCTGCATTGAAAGTGCTTTTTAATGTAGGCGATGTACTTCAGTCATAACACCAGGTCACTTTCTGAGTAACATTTTATGGGATTGATTAAACTTGAGCACCATAACTGTTGACTTTACAGGCTAGAAAAGAGACTCAGAGTGTTACACTCAGGACAATTTGTGCCCCACAATTTTGAAAAATCAGATAGAGATAAGAGTTTAATGTGTTTGAAAAAAAAAAAGCTGTCATCTATTTTTGAGCCTTCTGTATTTAAAAAACCTCAATGTTTAAAATGAAATATCTTTACACTAATGAAGTTAAGTTACAGTAAATAACTATATAAAAGAAGGTGGACTTTTTAATTGTAGGTGTGATGATAAAGATTTAAACTGGTTTCTTCATGTGTTCAAAACTAACTGCCTAATTTTTCCTCTTTTACTGTTGAAACATGAAGATACATTTGCTCTGGTGAAGTTTTCAAGGTTGTGAGATGATGCAAAGCTAATCTTTTATTAGCAAAATGCATCTTTTGGACTAAAGTGCAGCAGAATCATGGATCAAAAAGGTAAACTTAATAAATCTGTTTGGGACTTGGATACAGAAATTGTTGACTTTATCTGCACACAAAAGTATGTCTCCAGTGGCTTAGTGATGTGGATCATAGTTAGCAGAAACATATTAAGGAAAGGATGAAAAACGGGAACAGGACAAATACCCACCATTAATTCATAGGGTTGGTTTTGTACTGTGTCAGCTTAGGTACGTTGGAACTATGTCTCTCAGAATCTCCTTCTCTCTCTAGTTCTGTGTTAGGGTTGACAAGTAGAAACACATGGGTGAGTTGGCTGGCGAAAGTACCCCAGTAGTCCTCAGCAGTCATTGCACTTGGAAGGTCAAAGACCATCTACATTGTTGCCGGTTGCTGGAAGGTGATGTGCAGCTGGCTGATCTGCCTCCTTACTTCCTTGGTGGAGTAGGAGCGGGGCTCCCAGCTCCTCCAGCTCCGGCTGTGTTAGCAACTTCAGTTTCTCTGAATTCTGGGCCACATACATGTGAAACTCAAAGGTGGGCTGTGCCAGCTTCTTCTGCAAGTCACTTTCATTATTGGGGTTAGATGAGGTGAGAGTCAGCTACAGATTTCAATTTGTTTTTCTTTTCCTCAGTTAGTATCTAGCATTTCTTCTTGACTGCCTATCCTACTGGCCTCCACACCTGATACAGGTGCCACACCAGACACACAGTTTACAGCCTTCCAGAAGCCTTTTCGTTGTAGAGAATGAATGCTGTTAATCTTGAATTACTTGTCTGAAAAAATATTGCCATCTCAATTAACTTATGTTTTAGCTCCTATTTTTTTCTTAAATTTTATTTTTGCCACTAGACTTTAAGAGATTCTGGCATAAAAAACCTGCTGAATAATTTTTTCTAATATGTACTATCTGATTAAAATTTGCAATAAGTATAGAGCAATCTGAACTTGGTATATTAAATGATTTTCAAATTGCAATGTGCTGCACTTTTCAGTTACATGCGTAAGTAAAATAAATCAACTTCTGTCTTATCAGCATTGGGGGAATTTTTCCTGTGTGATCATTGTATTTTTAAGTCAGCAATATACACACTGTCTTTTTAAATAAAGATGATATTACTAACTTTTCTTTAGTAAGGCTTATGTCTGAGTTGTGATGAAGCTATGTTTTTTTTTTTTTTTAAGTGAGAGGAGGGGAGACAGAGACAGACCCCTGCATGTGCTACAACTGGGATCCACCAGAAAGCCCCTTACTGGTTGATGCTCTGCTTATCTAGGCTGTTGCTTGACAACTGACCTATTTTTAGCACCTGGGTCATGGCTCCACAGAGCCATTCTCAGTGTCTGGGGCCAACTCGCTTGAACCAATCAAACCATGACTTTGGGAGAGAAAGAAAGAGAAAGAGAGAAGGGGAGGGGGAAGGGTGGAGAAGCAGATGGTCACTTCTGTGTTCCCTGACCAGGAATGGGACCTTGGACATCCATATGCCAAGCTGATGCTCTACCATTGAGCCACCTGGCCAGGCCAGCTGTGTGTTTTTTGTTTGTTTAAAGTACCCTTTCCAGAATAGAAGGAAGCATTTACTAAATGATAGGTATTACCATTTCAATGATATAATTTAAAAAAAATTTTTAAATTGACTTTAAATATGAAAACATTTCCCTTAATATTATCATTTTTGTGTGTGTGTATTTGGCAGTATGATCTACCTAGATGTAGACTGAATAGTGAGAATGTTATTGGGCAGATAATTTTTTTTAAAGAGAGGGAGAGAAGAAAGGACAGACAAGGACAGACAGACAGGAAAGGAGAGAGATGAGAAACATCAACTCATAGTTACAGCACTTTAGCTGTTCATTGATTGCTTCTCATATGTGCCTTGACCAGGGTCTTTCAGTTGAGCCAGTGACCTCTTGCTCAAGCCAGAGGCCGAGGCTTCAAGCCAGTGATCTTTGGGCTCAAGCCAGCAACCATGGAGTCATGTCTATGATCCCACACTCAAGCTGGCGACCGTGGGGTTTCAAACTTTGGTCTTCAGTGTCCCAGGGTCAATGCTCTATGCATTGAGCCACCATCTAGTCAGGCTGGGCAGATAATTTTTATAGTAAGTGCTACTTTCATTTATTTGAAGCAATGTGGGTGTGTATGTGTTTGCTTATACTCATTAATACATAAACAAACACCAATGTTAATTTGTAGACTCAATCATTGTACATTTTACTTTGTATTTGTCTCTAAAATGCAAGTTGAAGTTTTAACCCTGGCACGTTGTTCTGAAACAGTCACTAGTGATAGGAAAATATATGATCATGTCAAGGCATAATCTAAAAGTAGATGTCCTACCAAAAGAAAGCTGCTAACATTTATTGTTTGTTTAGAAAGTACAGCCTTTACGTTCATTTGTGTGTATGTACACAAATCCATATATGCATTTATATACATTCAGTCATATAATATGCACAAATATATATATAGTATAATGCACAATAATATATAATATATAATATACATGGTCTACAATTAACTGATTATTATCAACCAGAATATTTTATATTCTGATCCTGTCCTATAATCTTTCTATAAAGCTTACTCTGAATTCTGTAAGGATGCAACAAACCATCTCCTTTCTGTCCTTGTCTTTGATTCTATGTACTCAGGGACTCAATGATGATGTCCTTTATTCTTCCCTTTCTTACTTTCCATTCTGGTTCCTCTTTCCCTTGTCTCAATGTTCCTATCAAGCTGTATGGCTTCAGGTACATCAAAAATTAGTTATCTTTTTCCAAATGTCTGGAGACTCCTAGTATAAATTCATATATATATATATGCATGCAGATTTTCTGAAGCAAACCTCTCTCACTCTACTGCACTTGCAAATTTCCCAAACACTGTTATGATAATACTAGGTGATTTATTTTACATAAGGATGCATCTGAAGGGTGAAGCACATTGTGATTTGCAAACCATTTAACCTGCTAAGATCAGATTGTTCTGCTTTATCTGCAAAGTTCACCCACAAGGAATTTAATATAAAGGCTTTTATTCTTGTTGTTTCATGTATTGTACTTTCCTGAGATGTGATGGATGAGTTTGAAATGGGTGTGTGGGGGAGGAGAGAAAGAAATTAGCCATTCTATGGAAAAGCAACCCCTAACCCTCCATTTCCCACAAGACTGTTGAGAGTATTCAAGGACTCCCGAGAGAATAACAGCACAGTCTCACAGGGAGTCATTATTACTCAGATGTAAGGTGAATGGGCACAGGCCCAGGAACAATGAATCAGAATACTGTCTCTCTAGCTCATATTATTACTTTGAAACTCACATAGAGAGTAAGTGACTGAGTAAGTGACCCTCACTAAGAGCAGAGAAGACACTTCAGTTTGTTCCCTTTTCTCTCTCTGCTAACATTCATTGCATTTGGGTGGTGTTGTACCAGGGAGGTATAATACCAAGACTGGTGTCCTTGTTTTGCCACTAGCTCATGTGATTTTGGGCAAATTGCTTTACCTTTTTGGATCCATCATGTATAAAATGAGTAGGGATTTTCTAAGGTCTTTGCAATTCTCAAATTTTATGATTGTCTTATATATCAGCTTCCTTTACTTTCCTTAAACTCCTTCCCTTCCTGAACTATGATTTCCCATCTCTTATATCCTTTTATGATGGACATATGTATTTATATATATGATTAAATGTTTATTGAGCCCCTACAGTGTACACTGGGGTATAAATATTGAACAAGAGAGTAAAGAAACCCTCCTTTCAAAGAAGAGGGGATGCAGATGAAAAAATATTAATTATTTTGTTACCTAGAGTAATATTCTAGGAATGGGAAAGTAGAAGGAGTCATGGGACTGGCACCTGCCTCCTAGAGATTAGGAAAGAGATACTGGAGAGGTAGCAGTTTAGTGGAGGCTTGAAAGTTAAGTAGGAGATAACTGAACAGGTGGGAGATACTTAGGAGGTCAATAGACAAGGCTTAGTCATTGATAAGACATAGGGTGGTGAGGGAAAAAAAAGAGTAAAGATAATACTCAATTGCTCACTGGCTTGTGGATAGTGGATGAGTTGGGGAAAACAGAAAGAGGAGAGGGAAAAGCAGTGAGTAGGTTGAGAGTGTTTAGCAGAAGTTGATTCAATTAGAAAGTCACTAGTAATAATACTGTGGTAGGCAGTTAGACAGACGTGAGCAGAGCAAGGACTATAGGCCAGGCACAGAAGGTCACTATAGCAACAGGCAAAACTGGGAAAACAAGGATCTCACCTTCTGAGTGACCTTTCCTCCCTTAGCTGTTGATGCAGTTTAAAACTCCTGACCTTTCATGTAGCTGGTCGTACAGTTTGGCTCCTCCCTGACCTTTTCCCCCTTGGCATGTTGTTAATTGTGCAGGCTAGACCCCTTTAGAGGGGAACAAACAAGGGGCCAGAGAATAGCCCTTAAACTTTAAGCCCCAATGTAATGCTGGTGGTTGAGGTCAGGCAGGTTTGCATTGAATTTAGGCAGATGGTAGAAGAACTGCGGAGCTTGGAAGCATTGGGCCATTGCCCATTTATTGGAGGCTTACAAAGACAGGAGAGTGAATAAACAAAGGAAAACCTGCTTTTTTGCAGTGAAGGGCAAGGGATCAGGAAAAGCACACCTTGTAGTAGTGGGAGATTGATCTGGGAGAATCGCCCCCAAGGGAAAGCACCCAAAGCCTTACATAGACTATAAGCACATGGCGCTGCCATGTGTTCATGCACTAGTTGAGTCAAGTGCTTGCAGCCAATAAACCAGTGAGCACACCTAACACAGCTGTTTCCCCCACATTCCTCCCCTTTAGGGTTGCTCACCTCACAATCTACGTGACAGGTATCTTCCACATGGTCCCTGAGCAAGGGGTGAGATACATTACATAAATAGTATAAACTACAGCAACAGAATTACGAAGTACAAGTTATGGGCAAATTGAGAGAGTGGTTAGCAGCACCAAGAGAGGCAAATCTTTCCCTTCTGGCAGAATACAGGCTAGAGTTCTATCCACAGACAGCACAGTAGCTGGTACCAGAGGCCGCCTCAGGCCACCAAAGCTTCAAAAGAACTTTATTAGACCTGCCATCAAATTTTTCCCTATCTGCCGCAGTCACAAGCAAATCTACCCACATCTGTGTGCAGTAACCTTTACAGGCCCATTTCTATTGTTAGTTGAGGGGGCAGAAAGGGCAGCAGCCCTCACAGCATTATAATTCTGTGCTGCCTCCAGCTCCCTCCAATATGCTACCGTCTGTGTAACCATGCTGATGGGCTTCTCCACATAGGGGCTCAAGATAGACACTAGTGACCAAAATAGGGCTAACAGGGCACTACAGAGAATAAGGTCTCGCATCTGTGCCATAAACACTTCCTCATCTGGCCCATGGGATTTCAGGTTGAAAGCAGCATTCTTCATACCTAGTTCCCAAAGGACCTGGGGCAGCTCACTATAGGACTGCCACCAACTCATTGCACCTGGCAAGTCCCCAGCATTCTGCCAGACCATCCGAATGGCAGCCATCACCCATTCTAATAGGGTATGGTCTCCTGGGTTGCTGTGGCAGTTCTGAAGATGCTGCCTCAAGGAGGAGTGTATGGTAATGGCAGCTAATTTCTCCATCTCTGTTCCACAGAGCATGATGTCATTCACCCCTATGTCCCACAACCGCAGCAACCAGGCTGCTAGGGGTTTGTTGGGTTTCTGCCTGAATTTCACCCCTAACTCTATCAGCTCTGCCTGGGTGTAGGGCTGCACCACCTCCTGGTTAGGCTATAGACATTTTCTTTCAGCTAGTCTTTGGGAACCTTTCTTTTTCTCAGTATTTGACTATGGATGTGGGATCACAACTGTGGTCTTTTCAATATTATACCCCTACTGTCCTCTACCTTTCTTGAGCTTTAATTATTTTTAAACTATATTGGCGCTTTCCCCTCCAGAGGAAAATCATGCTTCCGCTAGAGAAGACTAAATGAAATAGGTGTTTGACTACACCCAGTGGGTTGGCCAGGATGTTTTCTTTGTCTTGTGAAAATAAATAGTTTAAAAAGACACAGTTTGGTCTTCTGAATTTTCCCAATCCTTAATCCATTCTAGATTTTAACTTCCAATACAATATTTCTACAGCTTCTTGGACTTAGAAACATTCCTTATAGGTTATGTCCTCCCTCTTTTTTCATTTTTGTACAAGGTTTTAAACCTAAGTTTATTAGTGTACAGTCCTTAGCCAGTTACTTTTTCTTTTTCATTGGAATAATCTTTTATTGTACAGTATTGTCAGCATTTGGTTAAAACTCTTGTGTTCTTCATGACCCGTTTCCCCACATAAAGTTTCTGTTAACATTCATTCACCAAGGGCTGAGGACATATGTGTTATGGAAAGATTATGTGATGAAAGTTGAACATAAATATTCCAATATCTATCTAGCTATCTATTTGTATGGACTTGTTTATATACATTTGTATATAGTTGTATATAATATTTTTTAGTTTTATAACATAAATATTTATATAGTTGCATACATATAACTTAAAAAAGTTTTCTCTCTCTTTATACATAAACCTTAAATATGGCTAAGCACAAGTTTATTGAAGAGATTTAAAAGGTATTTTTTCACTGAAGGGCACAAAACCCCCTCAAACTTTCCAAAAATATTATTACAGGGGTGCTCAGGTTACAAGAGTCTCAACAAATGATGTTTTTAATTTATGATGCTTACTCCCATGAAAACTTTAAAAAATTGTGACACGTTTTGGCTTATGCCGTTAGAATCATACTTACGGACTACGTGGGCAGACTAGTTTGGTTGTGTGCAGTGGGAGAATAGACAGCCTATGAGCGAAGGAGTTGGCGTCCCCTGTACACTTACCGACGCCATTTTGGACTGTCAAAAGTGCAAATGTTCTGTTTGTGTTGCTTTGTTTGACAACGTTTTGGCCCTTATCATGATTCCTATATTTCTTATGTCCTTTTCCTTTTTTGTGGCTTAGTTGTGCTTTTATGTTCTTGTACGTGATTTTTTTTTTTATATATTTTATTTATTCATTTCTAGAAAGAGAGGAGAGAGAGAGAAGGGGGGAGGAGCAGGAAGCATCAACTCCCCTTTGTGCCTTGACCTAGGCAAGCCCAGGGATTTGAACCGGCAACCTCAGTGTTCCAGGTTGACGCTCTATCCACTGCGCCATCACAGGTCAGGCCTTTATGTTCTAGATTATGATTTTACAACTGTGTGAGGATACCTGAGTGACTTAGGCTAGGGGGTGTTTTGACTCACACCAAAATTCGTGTTACGTTACTGTTGTAGGAACAGAACTGTGTTGTAAGCTGAGGACCCCCTGTATTTTAAAGTTGGAAAACAAAAGAAAAGAGGATCGGATTAAACCTTTTGGAGAACCTTGCTGTACTGTGAATGTATCCTGGAGATCTGTGTTCTTCTGAACTCTACCTCTCAGGCAGGGAGTCACTTCTGTGTTGAGGTTATTCTGCTATGACAGATCAGCACATCTCATCCTGTGGTTTGAGACTCACTGACACAGCAACTTGAACTTTCCCTTTGACCTTTCTGAAATTCAACTTTTGGCTTGCAGAGAAATCTGTGTTTCATTGACTGTGAAATTAGGAGAATCTCCAAAGAGTATAAAATGATTAGCTTTCACTTTTGGATGAAAACATGCCAAGGACAAACTCTGATTTTTAAAAGATCCTCTTTATAGAGCACTGTACCTTATGAAACCCCCCGGGAAGGCAGCACCCCTGAGAGCTCACTGCTGGAGCACTGAAGCCAAAGTCTCTCAGTCCTGCTCATTACCTCTCATCTTAAAAAAAAAACAAAACACTTTTTAAATGACTTTCTAAGTTAGTTTGTTTTTGTCCTTGATAGCAGTGTTATTAGAGATGATGATACAATTGTCAGGTGATATTTACTAAAGCTTCAAACAGTGGGTATTCAAATACCCTGTATTTCTTTAGATTCCATTGAACGGACACCTTCTTTCTTCGACCCTCCCCAGCTGAGAAATTGTATTTTCTGGGCAAGCATATCACTTTGTTTATACTTTTATTATATTACTTATCACCTATGTTTAAGTCATTTGTTTATATGCTTTCCCTCTGGACCGTAAGCTGTTCAAAGGCAGGATCTCGCTTTTACAAGCCTGTGTGCTCCTAGCATATGACACACGACTTGGCACATAGTGTTCAACTAAATGTTGACTGCATGGACTCATTAGTTGAAAAATTCAAAACACAACTTTTGTAAGGGTGGTTTCAGTGGAATGCAGTGGGAGTGAGTGTGGAAATAACCTATTACTTATATTTTATTTGTAAATTGGTGTACTTGGAGACCTACACCACATATACAGTCCTATAGAACAATGACATCAAGGCCCCCCCCCTCTCTTCTTCTGTTTTATTGTATTAAAATAGCCACCCATCCAGTTCTGAAACTGGTGGTCTCTATAGGTAGAGCGCCAAAGTACCAGGAGGCCCTTTCAATTTTGAGAGCAGCCCCTAGCTTAGCAGAGGGAAGTTCAAAAGGAAATACTAATCCGCCCACCCTTCGTAGGTAAATTTTACTCCACCCAAATTTTTAAATAACTATTTTAAAGAAACAAAATGCCCAGTTCAGTGGAAAAGGCAGCTATTGCTTTGATATCCATTTCATATCTTTCCCTTGAAGTCAGGGAGTTATATTGCTTCTGTGAAATAACTTTCCTTCTTTAGTGTTTCAGTTTGATTCAAGGATTTTTGATCAAGCATTCAGGGGTTAGAATAAATAAAAGCCAGCAGTCCGGTAATTGGGATATCATTACTATCTAGTAACACACTGAGCACTCAGCTTTGCTATGCTATGTAACCTTTTTCTTCCGTCTTTCTCCATGATATTACACCCCCACCCCCTCGGAAAAAAAAAAGGCAGTAATGTCATTGCAAGCTTCAGAAGTTAGCATTAAAATGAATACTTTTTAATTTCTTTGGATGAGATAGGGCTCTGGGCTCTGGGACAATGCTGATGGATGATGTTTTAATGCAGCTGAAATGTTATTTTTACTGAACCAGGGAAAACTATAAATTTTGCTTCATTGCCACTGATGGCTCTATGCATAAAACTATGGTGGCGCCCCTCGGCCGTGAATAATCACCTCAGCACGGCAGATGTTACTTTTCGGGGAAAGCAATTCTTATGCCGAAGAATTGTGGAAAGATTAATTGTCTACAGCTGTTTCATGGCCCACAGCAATCTTGATACATTTATGATAAGTTTAAGAGCTCACTAGAGGCAGCTCCTATTCCCTGTTGTGAGAAGGGGGCGGGGGAAGAAGCCAGAGGCTTTATTTTGACACCTGGATTCATAGAATCTGTCAGCTCCATTACAGCCTTCATAGAAATCAGACCACTGGCAGTTTTGAAATGATTGTAAGTGAGGTAAGATGCAGGAATTATCCAGACGTAGATAAAGAAAAGGAGACTGAGAAGAATTATTCAAATTTGTGCAAATGAATTGCTTCCATTTTTCCTCCCTCTGCCAAGTGGAAATTGAATGTGACCCGCTCTGACCTTTCTCTATTAAGTGCTGCAAATTGCAGTAAATGCACAGTTCTGAGTGCCCTAATGAGACAGAGCCCCAGCAAAGCCTCATTAATAAGGGGAGTTTGACCTTGCTGGTCAGCCCTTCATTCGATATTGAAAAGAAATAAGAAAAAAGAAGAGATGACCCACTGTAAATTTTGAACAATACATTTGATTTAGTTTGCATATACTCCCAGCCAGACGTTCTCAAGCTTTTTCCTTCTCCTGTTTCCCTTCAGCCACAGGCTTAAAGGAGTTAGTTATACTTACCTTTTAGGCCCCAATGGAATGTGGTGACAGAGATGGGGTGAGTCTTGCCAAAGCCAGCACCAGGCTTCACCCTGGATGAAAAGGACATTTATCTCCTGCCTTCTTGTTCCTTGTGAACGAGGTTCATGAGTTCTTGTTTTACTTTCTTCCTTCCTCTCCTACCCCTCCCTATCACCCTCTCTCCCTCTCTTCTTCCCTCTCTCAATTCCTCCCTCTCTCCTTCCTTCTTTCTTTCTTTTTTCCTTGTACATAAAGGAATGCGTCCCTTATGAAGTGTATGTGTGTGTATAACAGAGGGGTTGGCTCTCTGGTTTTTATTGTGGCTTTGTGCAGACACAGGCTGAGATACTTTCTTCTTGTCTGATACAAGAAATTCTAGGGCAGCCTGACCAGGGGGTGGCGCAGTGGATAGAGCATCGGACTGGGATGCGAGGACCCAGGTTCAAGATCCCAAGGCCACCAGTTTAGAGGGTAGCCCATGGACCTGGAACAGGGACTCATCATGCCCCCTGGGTCCTCTTCTTAGATGTCTTGTATTTAGTTACAAATATAATTCTTGGCTTCCTTTAAACCAATGCTAGTAACACCTCTAATTCTTCTCAGGGAATTTGTTGAATACATGGAAGCCCTATAAGCAAGGCAGACAACAGTTCTTAAATTTATTTGAAGAATGTGTTGAAACACTTAGGGATGTGTTGAAACGTTCCTTATAGAACCTTTTTAAAAAATTTTTTTTGTTTATTTTAACTTACTGTGTTTACATGGATTCAAGTGTCCCACTGAATATAACTTCCTCACCCCCACCCCTGTGTTCCTTTTTATTCCCCCTTTGTCCCCCTCCCCCTATCTCCCTCCCCCCTTCCCTTTAGAGGATTTGCTGTCCTGTTATCTATATATCTGTGTTATGTATATATAATTTCACTAATCCCTTTACCTTCTCTAGTCCCATCCTCTCATCCCTCTTTCCTCTGACTGCTGTCCCTCTTGTCCCCGCTTCTGCCTCTATTCTGTTCTTCAGTTCACTTTGCTCATTAGATTTCACATATAAGTGAGATCATATGATATTTTTCTTTTTCTTTCTGGCTTATTTTACTTAGCATAATAATCTCCAGGTCAATCCATGCTGTTGCAAAAGGTAAGATTTCCTTCTTTCTCACGGCCGCATAGTATTCCATTGTGTATATGTGCCACTGCTTTTTAATCCACTCGTCCACTGATGGACACTTAGGCTGTTTCCATATCTTGGCTATTGTAAACAATGCTGCAATAAACATGGGGTGCATGTCTTCTTTTGAATCAGTGATTTGGTATTCATAGGATATATTCATTCCTAAAAGTGGGATAACTGGGTCAAAAGGAAGTTTCATTTTTAATTTTTTGAGGAAACACCATACTGTTTTCCACAGTGGCTGCACAAGTCTGCATTCCCACCAACAGTGCAAAAGGGTTCCCTTTTCTCTACACCCTCGCCAGCACTTATTGTGTGTTGTTTTGTTAATGAAAGCCTTTCTGACAGGTGTGAGGTGGTGTCTCATTGTGGTTTTAATTTGCATTTCTCTGATGATTATTGACATTGAACATTTTTTTCATATGCCTATTGGCCATTTGTATGTCATTTTTGGAGAAGTGTCTGTTTAGTTCTTTTGCCATTTTTAATTGGATTATTTACCTTCCTGGTATTGAGTTTTAGAAGTTCTTTATAAATTTCAGTTATTAACCTCTTATCAGAGGTATTGGCAAATATGTTCTCCCATTGTGTGGGTTGTCTTTTTATTTTATTTTGTTCTGGTATCTTTTGCTGTGCAAAAGCTTTTTAGTTTGATATAGTCCCATTTGTTCATCCTATCCTTTATTTCACTTGCCTGTGGAGATAAATCAACAAAGATATTGCTACAAGAGATATCGGAGAGTTTATTGTCTATGTTTTCTTCCAAGATGTCTATGGTTTCATGACTTACATTTAAGTCTTTTATCCATTTTGAGTTTATTTTTGTGAATGGTGTAAGTTGGTGGTCTAGTTTCAGTTTTTTGCGTGAACTTGTCCAATTTTTCCAATGCTATTTATTAAAGAGACTGTCTTTACTCCATTGTATGCTCTTACCTCCTTTGTCAAATATCAATTGACCATAAAGGCATGGGTTTATTTCTGGATTCTCTGTTCTGTTCCATTGATCTGTATTCCTGTTCTTATGCCAGTGCCAAGCTGTTTTGAGTACAATGCCCTTGTAGTATAACTTGGTATCAGAAAGTGTGTTACTTCCCACATTATTCTTCATTTTCAAGATTGTTGAGGCTATCCGTGTTCTTTTTTGGTTCCATATAAATTTTTGGAATATTTGTTCTATATCTTTGAAGTATGCCCCTTATAGAACCTTAACATTTGAAAATATTTTAGAAGTTACCTACTCCAGACTTCTTGCAAAGACTGATCTTGTAGTATCTTTTTTTTTTTTTTTGGCTTTTTATTTTTTTTTAAATTTATTTATTAAATTTAATGCAGTGACATTGATAAATCAGGGTACATATATTGAAAGAAAACATCTCTAGATTATTTTGACATTTGATTGTGCTGTGTACCCCTCCCCCATAGTTAAATTGTCTTCTGTCACCTTCTATCTGGTTTTCTTGTGCCCCTCCCCTCCCCCAACCCCTCTCTCCTTCTTCGCCCCATCCCCCCTCCCTCCACCCCACACCCCTGTTGCCATCACATTCTTGTTCATGTCTCTGAGTCTCATTTTTATGTCCCTTCTATGTATGGATTCATATAGTTCTTAGATTTTTCCTGTTTTACTTATTTCACTCCATATAATGTTATCAAGGTCCATCCATATTATTGTAAATGATCCGATGTCATCATTTCTTATGGCTGAGTAGTATTCCATAGTATATATGTACCAAAGCTTTTTAATCCACTCGTCCTCTGACGGACACTTGGGCTGTTTCCAGATCTTTGCTATTGTGAACAATGCTGCCACAAACATGGGGGTGCATTTCTCCTTTTGGAGCCGTTCTATGGTGTCCTTGGGGTATATTCCTAAAAGTGGGATAGCTGGGTCAAAAGGCAGTTCGATTTTCAGTTTTTTGAGGAATCTCCATACTGTTTTCCACAGTGGCTGCACCAGTCTGCATTCCCACCAGCAGTGCAGGAGGGTTCCCTTTTCTCCAAATCCTCACCAGCACTTATTCTGTGTTGTTTTGTTGATGAGCGCCATTCTAACCCGTGTGAGGTGATATCTCATTGTGGTTTTAATTTGCATTTCTCTAATGATTAGTGATATTGAGCATTTTTTCATCTGCCTATTGGCCATCTGTATGTCCTTTTTGGAGAAGTGTCTATTCATCTCTTTTGCCCATTTTTGGATTGGATTGTTTGTCTTCCTGGTGTTGAGATTTACGAGTTCTTTATAAATTTTGGTTATTAACCCCTTATCAGACGTATTGTCAAATATGTTCTCCCATTGTGTGATTTGTCTTTTTATTCTGTTCTTGTTGTCTTTACCTGTGCAAAAGCTTTTTAGTTTGATATAGTCCCATTTGTTTATATTGTCTTTTATTTCACTTCCCTGTGGAGATAAATCAGCAAATATATTGCTCCAAGAGATGTCGGAGAGCTTACTGCCTATGTTTTCTTCTAAGATGCTTATGGTTTCACGGCCTACATTTAAGTCTTTTATCCAGTTTGAGTTTATTTTTGTGAGTGGTGAAAGCTGGTGATCTAGTTTCATTTTTTTGCAGATAGCTGTCCAATTTTCCCAACACCATTTGTTAAAGAGGCTGTCTTTACTCCATTGTATTTCCTTACCTCCTTTGTCAAATATCAGTTGTCCATAGAACTGTGGGTTTATTTCTGAGTTCTCTGTTCTGTTCCATTGATCTATATGCCTGTTCTTATGCCAGTACCAGGCTGTTTTGAGTACAACGGCCTTGTAGTATAACTTGATATCAGAAAGTGTGATACCTCCCACTTTATTCTTCTTTTTTAAGATTGCTGAGACTATTCGTGTTCTCTTTTGGTTCCATATAAATTTTTGGAATATGTGGTCTATATCTTTGAAGTATGTCATTGGTATTTTAATTGGTATTGCATTGAATTTATAAATTGCTTTGGGTAAAATAGACATTTTAATGATGTTTATTCTTCCTAACCATGAGCACGGTATATACTTCCACTTGTTTGTATCTTCCTTATTTCTTTTATCAATGCTTTGTAATTTTACGAGTACAAGTCTTTAGTCTCCTTGGTTAAATTTACTCCTAGGTACTTTATTTTTTTGGTTGTAATTGTGAAGGGGATTGTTTCCTTAATTTCTCTTTCTGACTGTTCATTGTTGATGTATAAAAATGCCTCTGATTTCTGAGTATTGATTTTATATCCTGCCACTTTGCTGAATTCATTTATCAGGTCCAGTAGCTTTTTGACTGAGACTTGAGGGTTTTCTATATACAATATCATATCATCTGCAAATAATGATAGTTTTACTTCTTCTTTTCCAACTTGAATGCCTTTTATTTCTTCTTGTCTGATTGCTGTGGCTAGGACTTCCAGGACTATGTTAAACAAGAGTGGTGAAAGGGGCCACCCCTGCCTTGTTCCTGATCTTAAGGGGATTGCTTTTAATTTTTGCCCACTGAGTATGATGTTGGCTGTGGGTTTCTCATAGATGGCTTTTATCATGTTGAGGTATGTTCCCTGTATTCCCACTTTGCTGAGAGTTTTGATCATGAATGGGTGCTGGATTTTATCAAATGCTTTTTCTGCATCTATTGAAATTATCATATGGTTTTTCTCCTTCTTTTTGTTTATGTGATGAATCACATTGATTTACGAATATTGTACCAGCCTTGCCTCCCCAGAATAAATCCCACTTGATCATGGTGTATGATTTTTTCCATATATTGTTGGATCCGGTTTGCTAATATTTTGTGGGGGATTTTAGCATCTATATTCATCAGGGATATTGGCCTATAATTTTCTTTCTTTGTGTTGTCTTTGCCTGGTTTTGGAATCAGAATTATGCTCCCCTCATAAAAGGAGCTTGGAAGTCTTCCTTCCTCTTGAATTTTTTGAAATAGTTTGAGAAAGATAGGAGTTAATTCTTCTTTGAATATTTGGTAGAATTTCGTTGTGAAGCCATCGGGCCCTGGACTTTTCTTTGTTGGGAGTTTTTTGATAACTGTTTCAATCTCATTTGTTGTAATCGGTCTGTTTAGGTTTTCTGATTCTTCCAGATTGATTTTTGGAAGATTGTATGTTTCAAGGAATTTGTCCATTTCATCTAGGTTGTCTAGTTTTTTGGCATACAGTTCTTCATAGTATTTTCTTACAATATTTTGTATTTCTGTTGTGTCAGTTGTTATTTCTCCTCTCTCATTTCTAATTTTATTTATTTGAGTCCTCTCTCTCTTTTTCTTGGTGAGTCTACTTAAAGGTTCATCAATCTTGTTTACCTTTTCAAAGAACCAGCTCCTAGTTTCATTGATCCTCTGTATTATTTCTTTAGCCTCTGTCATTTATTTCTGCTCCGACCTTTATTATTTCCTTCCTTCTATTACATTTGGGCTTTACTTGCTGTTCTTTTCCTAATTCTTTTAGATGCAGGGTTAAGTTGTTTATTTGAGCTTTTTCTAGCTTCTGAAAGTGTGCCTGTAGTGCTATGAACTTCCCTCTCAATACTGCTGTTGCTGTGTCCCATAAATTTTGAGTTGTTGTATGCTCATTGTCATTTGTTTCTGGGAATTTTTTAATTTCTTCTTTTATCTCATTCTTAATCCATTCATTTTTTAATAACCTGCTATTTAGTTTACATTTGTTTGAGAATTTTTGAGCTTTTCTGTTGTGGTTCATTTCTAGTTTCATGCCATTGTGATCGGAGAAAGTGCTTGATATGATTTCAGTCTTCTTAAATTTGTTGAGAGCACTTTTGTGCCCTAACATGTGGTCTATCCTAGAGAATGTACCATGAGCACTTGAAAAGAATGTATATTCTTTTTCTTTAGGGTGAAAGGTTCTGAAGATATCTATTAAATCGAGTTGATCTAGTGTTTCCAATAAGTCTGCTGTTTCTTTGTTAATTTTCTTTCTTGAGGATCTATCTAGTGATGTTAGTGGGGTCTTGAAATCCCCTAATATTATAGTATTGCTGTTGATCTTGCCCTTTAAATCCATCAAAGTCTGCTTTATATATTTGGGTGCTCCTATATTAGGTGCATAGATATTTATAATAGTTATATCTTCCTGTTGGATTACTCCCTTTATCATTATGTAGTGGCCTTCTTTATCTCTTACTATAGCCTTCGTTTTAAAGTCCAATTTGTCTGATATAAGAATTGCTACCCCAGCTTTTTTTTCATTTCCATTTGCATGAAATGTTTTTTTTCATCCTTTTACCTTCAATCTATGTGTATCTTTTGTTCCAAGGTGTGTCTCTTGTAGACAGCATATGTATGGGGCCTGTTTTCTTATCCACACAGCTACCCTATGTCTTTTGATTGGATCATTTAATCCATTTACGTTTAAGGTTATTATTGATATGTAGTTGTTTATTGCCATTTTATTCTTTAAAGGTGTATTCCTTTTTTGCTATATTCTTTCCCACTTTGATCTGTTTAAAACATGCCCCTTAACATTTCCTGCAGCATTGGTTTGGTTGTAATGAATTCCTTGAGTTGTTTTTTGTCTGGGAAGCTTTTTATTTCTCCTTAGATTTTAAATGATAGCCTTGCTGGATAAAGTAGTCTTGGTTGTAGGTTCTTGTTCTGCATTACTTTGAATATTTCTTGCCATTCCCTTCTGGCCTCAAGTGTTTCTGTTGAGAAGTCAGATGTCATCCTTATGGGGGCTCCTTTGTAGGTGATAATTTTTTTTCTCTTGCAGCTTTTAATATTTTCTCTCTATCGCTTAGCTTTGGTATTTTAATTATGATGTGTCTTGGTGTGGGTTTCTTTGAGTTTCTCTTTAATGGAGTCCTCTGTGCTTCTTGGACTTGTGAGAGTTTCTCTTGCATTAATTTAGGGAAGTTTTCAGCTATGATATGATTGAACAAAGTCTCTATCCCTTGTTCTTTTTCTTCTTCTTCAATAACCCCTATGATGCAGATGTTATTTCTCTTCATGTTGTCACAGAGCTCTCTAAGGGTTTCCTCTGACTTTTTGAGTCTCTTTTCTCTTTTCTTCTCTGCTTTCATGCCTTCATTCCAGTTGTCCTCCAACTCGCTGATTCGATCCTCAGCTCTATCTATCCTGTTTTTAATTCCTTCCATTGTGGTCTTTATTTCTGATATTGTATTTGTCGTCTCCAACTGATTCTTTTTTATACTTGCTATTTCTTTATTTAGGTGTTCATAATGACCATCCATTGTTGTTCTAAGATCCCCAAGCATCCTTACAATCATTATTTTGAACTCCGCATCTGGAAGTTTGATTATTTACATATCACTCAGTTCATCTCCTGAAGGTGTCTCTTGTGGTTTCATTTGGATTGCACTTCTTTGTCTTCTCATTGTCTGTTTTTGGGTTTTTTATTTGTAGAGTTGGTTGAGTCTAGACTTGGTGTTGTCTGCCTCCAGTTTTCAATTATTTCTAGGTCTTCTTGGGTTGGTATCAGCTGTTATCTGTAATCCACTTTTGGATTTGGGCAGCTTTGAAGTCTTGATTTGTTTGTTTTCTTAACAGGTGATAGTCTTTTTACTGATCTCAGCAGGGGGCTTCCTTGAAACTGTATCCAGGAATGCGGTGGGTGTAACCTGAGACTCTGAAGGCCTCTTTAGCCAATTAATCTCTCTGGGGGCAGGGTGTTTTCTCAGCTTCAGTAGGGGGAGGTGTATCTCAGATCTCCGTGGAGATCTAGTTACTGCCCCTCCTCCCCACTTCTTGTTTTCAGCTGTATCTTGTTGCGCTGATTGGAGCTGGATAGATGTCCAGAGATCTCTGATCTGGAAGAAATTCAGCTCTGTTTTGTGAAAGGTTCAGTCCCTCCCCCAGCTATGGCCGCCTCCAGCATGGATGAGTCATCTTTTTTAGATTGTCTTCTTCATTCCTTAGCCCCTCACAGTCTGTCCCTCTCTCTCTCCTTTCCACTTGGGAGATAAGTTGGTGTTTTCAACACACCTCGCTCTCTGGTCGCCAGGCAAGTGGCTGTGAGCAGTAGTTTCTGCCCTTTTCCCTTGTGTGAGATCCCCTCTGGGCTCTCAGCCTCACACCCCCCCTTCGTTCCTGTAAGCAGGGGAGATTCCAGCATTCCCTACCAGGTTTGTTATGGCTTCTTCTTTGCTCCTTGGTTTTTGAGAGCTGTTCTTGTAGTTCAGAGTTGGTTTTTCATGCTGATTTTTCCTAAATTGATTTGTATTCCAGTTTGGTGGTGAGAGCTGGGTGTCTGTGCGTCTGCTTACTCCGCTGCCATCTTTTCAGTCTCACTGAGTCTGATCTTGTAGTATCTTGATATTGAACATAAGCAAGTACCTGAGAATTGGGCTGTTTCATTACTGGAAGCTCTGACTTGGGGGAAGTTCTTTCATATATATTATAAAAAGAAAATATTGTTATCATGTACTGATCATATTCCAAGATCCAGTTTGAATGGAGAATATGAAACCATCAAAATGAGATGGTTGGCCCCTGGAAGAACCACTTTACCAAACTGTGTTTTTGGGTTATACTTTTGGCTTCCCTGGAGGCATATCTAAGGATCTGCAGCCTGAAAGTCATTGTTAAAACTATTTAGGAATATTGTTGAAGGTTTCTCCTATGCAATGTTGATTTCATGAGGACCCACAGGAAAACATCTTTGTTTTTTAGAAACAGACAAAGCTAGACTTGTTTTCAGGCACTGGTTTGATTTTATCTAAATGAACATGTGACTTAAACTTGATTATGTTTCTCATGTTTCTTTGACTATGGAAATACTCAGAACTAAGTTTGTAGTCTACTTATGGCAAATATGCAGAATCTTATGGCATACATTTTTGAATAGATAATACCTGACTCTGGTACAAAGTTAAAAATATATATAAAAAGAGTTATAGTAAATGTATGTCTCTGTCTTCTCTCATTTTTCCAGCTAACAAGTTGTCTTTTTAGAAGTAACCACTTTTACCAATATCTGAATGTTCTCTACTTTTATAACATAAACTAAGATGATTATAGGTTATGCTTTGTGCTAAAAGTGAAGAACAATTGAATGGTTTGAAGAGGGAAGTCAAATAGACCAGATTACACATTGGGTAAGGCTTGTTGGTTTGTGTTAACTGGAGGTACAGAGGGACAGCTGGGAGACTGCTTTTCTTTTCCAGGGAGGTGGTAGTAAAGGAGGATAGAGCTAATAAAGAGGGACTGACACCATCAAGATTTAGATACTGAGTATGAGAGACAGGGAGATTCAAAGATCACTGTCTAATTTCTAGCTTCAGAGATTGTATGGCTACTGTAACAACCTGTGGAAACAAACAGGTTAGTTTGGGAGAACATGAGTTAAATTTACATATATTGAATTGGAATAGATTGAGGAACTGAACACCCAGTAGGAGGGTCAGGATAAAAGTCTGGTGTTAAGATAAAAGATCTGGGTTGAGTAAAATGATTTTGGAATTGTAAGTGTAGAGGTCCCAGGAAAAGACTTCTAGGAAAAGACTAAAAGTTCAGGGTATCATCTAGGAAAAGTGAGGAGCTTAAGAAGAGTGTTGAAATATGACAGACTGAAATGTTTAAATATTTTGCCTTTAGTTGTCTTTTCTCTAGCCTACTTCCAGTGCCTCAGGCCATCATGGGCCCAAGTAGATGTTAGTGAATAATGCACTATTTAATCACTACCTAATTCGTAGAACCCTTCTAACCACTTTCATCTCTAAATTGTGAATGGAGGTGTTGAAAAGATCGTATTTGGATGCAATCCTCTACATAAAGTATAATCTTGGCAGATTATAATGAGATTGAATTGGACAGTATTTGAAAAAATTAATGTAAGTAACTGTCAGAGGTATTTTGGCTGCTACATAATTCTAACAGCATATATTAAGTTTGTGAGAAGTTAAGACCTTAGAAGTAGTTTTACACAAACTACTCTATTGCTCTACGTATATATTTTAAAAATGCATTTAAAAACATAAATGAGTTTATAGTTAAAAATGAAATATGTTTAGTTTCAATAGATAATACTAGGCTGTTTTCCTAAGTGATTACACCAATTATGCATGAAGATTATAAGGAATTTGTGTTGTTGCATATCTTGACCACCACTTGCTCTTGTCAGGCTTTTCATTCTAGCCATTCTAGTGGCTGTGTGTAGCGGCATCTCATCATGGCTAACAGTTACATTTCTTGAATATTTAATAGGTTGAGAATCTTTTTTTTTAAATTAGGATAAAACAAATTTTAATACATTTAATATAAAAATAAATCCTGAGAAGTTTTATAACTGTTTACAATTCTGTAAAGCCAGTAGGCATGGCCACTATCACAGCAGCCTGGCCCATGCAGGTTTGCATTGGATTCATACAGTCGGCAAAGAAACAATGGAGCCAAAAACTGATGGGCCATAGTCTTTAATCCTAGCTTGCACCTGAAGGGCAAGCAAAAAACACACACTGGGCTCCAAAACCCACTCACATTCAGTGCTCACAAAGCTACTGACTTATCTGAGTTTCCTAGAATCAAAGGTTTCTAGCTCACCAGACTTTATTCACCTCTGTTCCCCATCTCCTTCCTTCTCCAGCATCAAACTCTGCACTAACTCATTCTCACTCAACACTCCGCCATCTTGGCTGCTTCCCCTGGCCTCCTCCATGTGGCCTCTCTTTGCTCTGCTCTCTCCTCTAATGCTAATCCCAGGAACCAAGAGGGCAAGCTCCTGTTCTGCCCCCATTTTATAGTGTAGAAATCCAAACCTTTAATCCAATATACAAAATAGGGAAGTCTCTAATACAAAGTCACTTATCTGGGGCATGATGGGCTTGTACCACCCCACATCAAAAAGGGTGGGAAAGGCTTAATCCCAAAACCAAGCCACAGGCTACAAGGATTCTGCCTGCCCACAGCCCACAGAGAACACATTAATATCACCTGGGCAACAGCCTCCACATGGGCAGCGCCATCTTTAACAAAGTGAGCATAATATATTTTATCCGCCCAACAAATTCTTAAACAGTTCTCAATAATAAGAACCACATTTAACTATTCTTTTTTTTTTTCCAAGGAAAATTTTTTTAATTATTAATTTTAATGCCATAAGAAATGATGACATTGGATCATTTACAATAACATGGATGGACCTTGATAACATTATCTGGAGTGAAATAAGTAAATCAGAAAAAACTAAGAACTATATGAATCCATACATAGATGGAACATAAAAATGAGACTCAGAGACATGGAAAGAATGTGATGGTAACAAGGGGTGGGGTGAGGAAGGAGGTTGAGAATCTTTTAATGTTCTTTGATTATTGAATATCCTTTTTATAAAATGTCTCCAAAGACTTATTTCTGTTGGGCTTTTGATATTTTTTTTATGTAATATATATTTTTAAAATTTTAATTTATTGTGTTTAAATAGATTCGAGTGTCCCCCTGAATGCATTCCCCCATGTTCCCCATAACATCTCCCTTACCTCCCTCCTTGTCCTCCCCCATTCCCTCCAGGATTTGCTTTTCTGTTCTCTATAACTGTGTTATGTGTGTATAATTTCACCAATCTCTTTCCCTTTTCTGATCCCTTCCTATCATCACCTTTCCCTCTGTCCACTTTCCATCTAGACTCTTTGATCCCACTTCTGTCTCTATTCTGTTCCTCAGTTCATATTATTCATTGGATTCCTCAAATAAGTGAGGTCATATGATATTGTTCTTTCTCTGCCTGGTTTATTTCACTTAGCATAATAGTTTCCAGGTCCATCCATGCTGTCGCAAAAGATAAGATTTCCTTCTTTTTCATGGACCCATAGTATTCCATTGTGTATATGTACCACTGCTTTTAATCCACTTATCCACTGACGGACACTTGGGCTATTTCCAGATCTTGGCTATTGTAAACAACACTGCCATAAACATGGGGGTGCATTTCTTCTTTTGAATCATTGATGTGGTGTTCTGGAAATATATTCCTAAAAGTGGGATAGTTGAGTCAAAAGGCAGTTTCATTTTTAATTTTTTGAGGAATCTCCATACTGTTTTCCACAGTGACTGCACCAGGCTGCATTCCCACCAGCAGTGCAGTAGGATTCCCTTTTCTTCACATCCTCACTCATTCTGTGTTGTTTATTGATCAGCACCATTCTGGCTGGTGTGAGGTGATATCTCATTGTGGTTTTAATTTGCATTTCTCTAAAGATTAGTGATATTGAACATTTCTTCATCTGCCTATTGGCCATCTGTATGTCCTCTTTGGAGAAGTGTCTATTCATTTCTTTTTCCCATTTTTTGATTGGATTCTTTGTCTTCCTGGTGTTGAGTTTTACAAGTTCTTTATAAATTTTGGTTATTAATCCCTTATTAGACATATTGTCAAATATGTTCTCCCATTGTGTGATTTGTCTTTTTATTTTGTTCATATTGTCTTTAGCTGTGCAAAAGCTTTTTAGTTTGATATAGTCCCATTTGTTTATCCTGTCCTTTATTTCCCTTGCGTGTGGAGATAAATCAGCGAATATATTGCTGCTAGTGATGTCGGAGAGCTTATTGCCTATGTTTTCTTCTAACATGCTTATGGTTTCACGGCCTACATTTAAGTCTTTTATCCATTTTGAGTTAATTTTTGTAAATGGTATAAGTTGGTGGTCTAGTTTTATTTTTTTTGCAGGTAGCTGTCCAATTTCCCAACACCATTTGTTAAAGAGACTGTCTTTACTCCATTGTATGCTTTTATCTCCTTTGTCAAATATCAATTGTCCATAGAGCTGTGGGTTCATTTCTGGGTTCTCTGTTCTGTTCCATTGATCTATATGCCTGTTTTTATGCCAGTACTAGGCTGTTTTGAGTACAATGGCTTTGTAGTATAACTTGATATCAGGAAGTGTGATACCTCCCACTTTATTCTTTTTTTTTATTTTTTATTTTTTTTAATTTTTTACTGAAGCTGGAAACAGGGAGAGACAGTCAGACAGACTCTCGCATGCGCCCGACCGGGATCCACCCGGCACGCCCACCAGGGGCGAAGCTCTGCCCACCAGGGGGCGATGCTCTGCCCCTCCAGGGGGCGATGCTCTGCCCCTCTGGGGCGTCGCTCTGCTGAGACCAGAGTCACTCTAGTGCCTGGGGCAAAGGCCAAGGAGCCATCCCCAGCGCCCGGGCCATCTTTGCTCCAATGGAGCCTTGGCTGCGGGAGGGGAAGAGAGAGACAGAGAGGAAAGAGGGGGTGGGGGTGGAGAAGCAAATGGGCGCTTCTCCTATGTGCCCTGGCCAGGAATCGAACCCGGGTCCCCCGTACTCCAGGCCGACGCTCTACCGCTGAGCCAACCAGCCAGGGCCCCACTTTATTCTTTTTTAAGATTGCTGAGGCTATTCGTGTTCTTTTTTGGTTCCATATAAATTTTTGGAATATGTGATTTATATCCCTGAAGTATGTCATTGGTATTTTAATTGGTATTGCATTGAATTTATAGATTGCTTTGGGTAATATAAACATTTTAATGATGTTTATTCTTCCTAACCATGAGCACGGTATATGCTTCCACTTGTTTGTATCTTCCTTGATTTCTTTTATCTATGTTTTATAATTTTCTGAGTACAAGTCTTTAACCTCTTTGGTTAAATTTACTCCTAGGTACTTTATTTCTTTGTTGCAATAGTGAAGAGAATTGTTTTCTTAATTTCTCTTCCAGACAGATAATTGTTGGTGTATAAAAATGCCTCTGATTTCTGGGTATTTATTTTATATCCTGCTACCTTGCTGAATTCATTTATCAGGTCCTGTAGTTTTTTTACTCTAACTTTAGGGTTTTCTATGTACAGTATCATATCATCAGCAAATAATGATAGTTCTACTTCTTCTTTTCCAATTTGGATGCCTTTTAGTTCTTGTCTGATTGCTGTGGCTAGGACTTCCAGAACTCTGTTGAATAAGAGTGGTGAAAGGGGGCCGCCTGCCTTGTTCCCAATCTTGAGCGGATTGCTTTCAACTTTTGTCCATTCAGTATAATGTTGGCTGTGAGTCTGTCATAGATGGCCTTTATCATATTGAGGTATAATCCCTGTATCCCCACTTTGCTGAGAGTTTTGATCATGAATGGGCGCTGGATTTTATCAAATGCTTTTTTTGCATCTGTTGATATTATCATGTGGTTTTTCTCCTTCCTTTTATTTATGTGATGAATCACAATGATTGATTTGCAATATTGTACCAGCCTTGCCTCCCAAGAATAAATCCCACTTGATCATGATGTATGATTTTTCTCATGTTTGCTAATATTTTGTTGAGAATTTTAGCATCTAAATTCATCAAGGATATTGGCCTATAGTTTTCTTTCTTTGTGTTGTCTTTGCCTGGTTTTGGAATCAGAATTATGCTCGCCTCATGAAAGGAGCTTGGAAGTCTTCCCTCCTCTTGAATTTTTTGAAATAGCTTGAGAAGGACAGGAGTTTTTTCTTCTTTGAATGTTCAGTAGAATTCACCTGTGAAGCCATCTGGCCCAGGGCTTTTGTTTGTTGGGAGTTTTTTTGATAACTGTTTCAATCTCATTTGTTGTAATCAGTCTATTTAGGTTTTCTGATTCTTCCAGATTGATTTTTGAGAGATTATATTTTTGAAGGAATTTGTCCATTTCACCTAGGTTGTCTACTTTTTTGGCATACAGTGCTTCATAATATTTTCTTACAATCCTTTGTATTTCTGCTGTGTCAGTTGTTACTTCTCCATTCTCATTTCTAATTTTATTTATTTGAGTCCTCTCTCTTTTTTTCTTGGTGAGTCTGGTTAAAGCTTCATCAATCTTGTTTACTTTTTCAAAGAACCAGCTCTTGGTTTCATTGTATTTTTTTTTTTTTAGCTTTTATGTCATTTATTTCCTCTCTGGTCTTTATTATTTCTTTTCTTCTACTTTCTCTTGGCTTTACTTGCTATTCTTTTTCTAGTTTTTTTTAGTTGCATGGTTAAGTTGTTTATTTGAGCCTTTTCTAGCTTCTTACGGTATTCTTGTAATGCTATGAACTTCCCTCTCAGGACTGCTTTTGCTGTGTCCCATAAATTTTGAGTTGTTGTATGCTCATTTTCATATGTTTCATGGAAATTTTTGATTTCTTCCTTATCTTATTGTTGACTCATTTGTTATTTAATAACATGCTATTTAGTTTCCAAGTGTTTGAGTGTTTTTCAGTTTTTCTATTGTAGTTGATTTTTAGTTTCATGCCAGTGTAGTCAGAGAAGATGCTTGATATGATTTCAATCTTCTTACATTTGTTTAGGTTCGTTTTATGCCCTAACATATGGTCTATCTTAGAAAATGCACTGTGAGCACTTGAAAAGAATGTATATATATTCTGCTGCTTTAGGTTGAAAGGTTCTGAAGATATCTATTAAATCCCATTGATCTAGTGTGTCCCTTAATTCTGCTGTGTTTTTTTTTTATTAATTTTCCTTTTTGAGGTTATATCCAGTAATATTAGTGGGGTATTGAAATCCCCTACTATTATAATATTGTTGTTGATCTCGCTCTTTATGTCCATCAAAGTCTGCTTTATATATTTAGGTGCTCCTATATTAGATGCATAGATATTTATAATGGTTATCTCTTCCTGTTGGATTGCTCCCTTTATCATTATGTAGTGACCTTCTTTATCCCTTACTATAGTCTTTGTTTTCAAGTCTATTTTGTCAGATATAAGTATGGCTACCCCAGCTTTTCTATCATTTCCATTTGCATGAAATATTTTTTTCCATCCTTTTACTTTCAATCTATGTGTATCTTTTGTTTTGAGGTGGGTTTTCTGCAGACAGCATATGTACGGGTCCTGTTTTCTTATTCATTCAGCTATCTTATGTCTTTTGATTGGAGCATTTAATCCATTTACATTTAAGGTTATTATTGATATGTCATTGTTTATTGCCATTTTTTTCTTTTACTAGATTTTTTTCTGCGCTTTGTTCTGTCTACAGCAGTCCTCTTAACTTTCCTTACAGCATTGGTTTGGTTGTGATGAATTTCTTGAGTTATTTTTTTATCTGGGAAGCTTTTTATTTCTCCTTCAATTTTAAATAATAGCCTTGCTGGACAAAGAAGTCTTGGTTGTAGGTTTTTGTTCTGCATTACTTTGAATATTTCTTGCCATTCTCTTTTGGCCTCAAGTGTTTCTGTTGAAAAGTTGATGTCATCCTTATGGGGGCTCCTATGTAGGTGATTGGCTGTTTTCCTCTTGCAGCCTTTAGTATTCTTTCTTTATCTCTTAGCTTTGGTATTTTGATTATGATGTGTCTTGGTGTAGGTCTCTTTTGGTTCTTTTTAATTGAGTTCTCTCTGCTTCTTTAACCTGTATGACTGTTTCCTGAAACAATTTAGGGAAATTTTCATCTATAATTTCTTCAATCAGGTTCTTTATCCCTTGTTTTTTTCTCTTCTCCTTCAGGAATTTTATTATGTGGGTATTGTTTCTCTTCATGTTGTCTCAGGGCTCTCTTAGAGTTTCCTCAGACTTTTTGATACTTTTCTTTTTGCTGTTCTGCTTCCCTGCTTTTATTTATCTTGTCCTCTAAGTTACTGATTTAATCTTCTGCTTCTTGTAGCCTGATTTTTATTCCTTCTAGTTTAGTCTTCATTTCTGGTTTTGTGTTTGTCATTTCTGTCCCATTCTTTTTTATGATTTCAGTCTCCTTTTTGATGCTTATAATTTCTTTATATAGGTGCTCATTAAGTCCATTTATTGTAGCTTTGAGATCCTTAAGCATCCTAATAATCATTATTTTAAACTCTTTAATCCGGTAATTTGATTACTTACATTCCATCCAGATATTTTTCTGGAGATTTTTCATGTTGATTCATATGGCTTACATTCCTCTGTCTTCCCATTGTCTCTGTGGTTTGCAGGCTTGTTCGAGTTGTGGTCTCCTTAACTAGTATAGCCCGTTTTCCATTTTCTATATCTTAACTGGGTCAAGTGTGAGGAGCCCTTCCTTAAGATGTCACTCTAACAAGAGTTGTTAGGTCCTGAACTGATGCCCTCAGTATCTAGCCTCTGGATGTGCCCTCCATGGACCTTCTTGGCCAGAACCTGGCACAGACCAATGGAGGTCGCTGCCTATGACTAGTCTTTATCTATCTTTTTGAGCAACAGGTGATCCAGATCCTGTGGCTGCCTTTGCTGAGCCCAGGTGCTGTTGTTAATATCTACTTAGGCTTGCTTTTATCTACTTTTGGCCTGGAGTATGTTTGTTTAAATGTTCAGGTTCTCCTGAGATCTGCTTTCTGCTGCCTCTTCTTGGTGGCTAGTTGTTGGGCTCAGTACTATAAATCAGGGTTTAGGTAAGGTATTGGATGTGGCTTGCCCCTTAGCCTCAGGTATTGTTCTATCTAACCTTCTATTTTCTTTTCTTTTCTTTTATATTTTTCTTTCTTTTCAGCCTTTAGAAGGGTGTAGCCATAGGAGTCCAATGGGTGTGGCCTTTGTGTTCCCAAAGTGCAGTCTGTCCACAGGCCCACCCCCACCACTGCTGCCGCCTCAGATGTTCAGGCATGGACGTTGTCGGTGCTGGCCCGCCGCTGCGGTCACCACGGCTTTCACCTTGCTTCCACAGGTAGAACTGCATATGTGTGCCTGGTCTGCAAGCGTTGGCTGGCCCCTGGCCACCACACTGCCCCCGTGTGCAGAACTGCTTTCCTGCATCTGGGCAGCAAGCCTCTGCCAGCCTCTGACCTTTCCCCCTCCCCCGCTTGCAGAACTGCCTTCATGAGTCTGGGTTGTAAGCCTTGGTTGCCCCTCCCTGCCCTGCCCCTGCTCCTCCCCCATGGGTGGGACTGCATTCATGCATCTGGGCTGTAAGCCTTGGCTGGCCCTTTCCTCTGCCCCACCCCCACTGGTGGGACTGCTTTTGTGTGCCCCGGTTGCAAGCCTGGGTTGGTTTCCCGGTCTCCATCTCGCTCTTATGTGTTGCTTTGGTGCGCCTGGTCTGCTAGCCTGGGCAGGTTCCCCAGCTTCCACCCCACCCCTGCGGTGGGACTGCATTCATGTGCTTGGGCCACAGTCGCAGCCGGCTTCTGCTCTAGTGGATGGGACCGTGCTCCTGTGCCCTGCTGCCTCCTGCCCTCCGGCAAGCACTCAGCAGTGTGGGGTTGGTGTTGTAGCTCAGACCTTAGCACCCAATAATGTATCCCTGATGGGCTTCCTGCTTCTAAGCAATTATGCTCTGAGTGTAGCAGGAGAGCTTCTGTTTTGCTGGTGACCTGCTTCCCTTTGCTGGTATTGCTGGTTCTAGAAAAAAAAAAATTCACTTTAGATTTGGGTAGCGACTCAGTGCAGGGCTAGGGTGGTTGTCCCTCAAAGTGTTTTTTCTTGTGTCTCCTAGATTACACTCTCTTCCTGCTACTTTGATCCTCTCATCTCTCCCCATCCCCTGGAGCCCTGGGTGAGTGGTTGTGAAAGAGGTTTTTTGCGTGGTTCCTTTAAGAATAATTCTGGGTCCGAGAAATCTGTCTCTTTCTTGCAAATAGTATCCTGACTTGTTTTGTAGCTAAATACTGTCCATACACCTTATCCAGGCTCCAGGGCTGCAGGCTGGGGCTTTGGTCCTGGAGCCCAAGACCCTCCCCTCTCTGGTAAAACCCCACCATGATGTGAGTCTCTCTGGGCTGTCGCTCACTCCTGGAAGCTGGGCAGCTCTCTCCACGTTTCAGCTTTTCCTACCAGTCTCAGTGTGGCTTCTTTGGTGTTCTTTGGTTATAGATTCCTCTTGGTTTAGCCCAAAGTTGGTTTTTCCAGATGATTGTTCTTAAAATTAAGTTGTAATCCACTTTGGTTCTGGGAGGTGGAAGTTGGAACATCCATCTACTCCATCGCCATGTTGCTGCCCTCTTTGTTATGTAATATATCTCTCCATATTTTATATACAAGCCTTTTGTTGGTCATACTTTGCAATTTTCAAATATCTACCTTAGTAATGTACTTACATAATTTGATGTATATTTATGAAAATAAATGAACTTTAGCTATATATAAATATGTGGCAATGTGGGTAACTCTAGACGTAAAAGATTACATATTCTATGACTCTATTTGTATAAAGTCCAAAACCAGGTGAACCTCATTCATAGTGTTATAACTTGGGACAGTGGTTACTTTTGGACACAGGATGGGTGATAATTAGGAGAGAGTACAGAGAACTTCTGAAATGCTGCTAATCTTCAATTTGTTGACCTGGGTAGTGGCTGTGTGGGTGTATTTATTTTTAATAATTAATTGAGCTGCATACTTTTGATTTTTGTACTTTTCTGTATGAAACAATATATCCATAAAAAGTTAAAAATGGTTTTGGGCTGTGTAGTTTGATGAAATGTAGTTGATGATGAATTTACTAAAACTGGATTAAAATGTTTCTAAAGAACAATACACGTTAAAGAATATGTACATTTCCCTGTTTAAAAACAAGCATGGTGTCGGGATCAGAATTAGGGTTGGTGAGAAGTTAGAAGTGAATAAACTAGCAATTTCTAAGAGAAGTTATTCTCATTCTATATTGAAAATTCTTCCTGAAACATATTCTGAATGTTCTCTTCAGAGTTAACATAAGGCCTGGATGCAGGCAGGATGTGGTGGACAGAAAGGCCTCACTGGGGACCAGAGGCAGACTAGCTGCCTCTGGTCCAGCTGTGCATAAAATCCCCAAAGATAAACACAGAAAAACAAGTAGCTTTGAAAAGACAAAATATTCACAATTTCAAGATGCAAAGATACTATGGTTTTTTTTTCTCCCTCATGGGATGAATTAGAAAATAGTTTCTCAAATAGGTTTTACATAATTTCTTAGCCTAAAAGAAACCAGCTAAATCAGAGAGTGGAGTCTGGAGCAAATTTTCTGATTTTTGACTCACTATATTGGTTTCATTGGCATATGATTTTACTTACACAATTTTTGTGTGTGTGTGTGTGTGTGTGGTTATAGTGTGGCTTCTGTATGTAGTTCAGATTACTTAGTTCACATTTAGACTCAGCCCCTTATAAGCTGTGATGAAGCACATTATTTAGTTTCTCTTTAAGATGGGAATAGAAACACTATGCACCCCCACAGGGCTCTTCTAAGACTGAATGAGAGCATGCACACAGCTGCTCTTCTACCCACCCAGTCCTGTGTCGCTCTGTGTTCCTGCTACTAGAGCTTCTGAAAACAGTGTACCACTGCCTAGTGGGCTGGCCATATTTTTCTTTAGTTTATTTCATTGTTGTTTTATTTATAAGGACTACATTAAAAATTATGAACTTCACACATCTTTTATTAACTAACTTAGACACTGCTTTAATTAGCCAAGGAAATGAAATTTTATTAAAAGCAAGGTGAGCATACAGGGCAGAGGTAAATGAGACATCCTGCCATGGTTTCTTTCAAGATGCTGATGGGAAGCAAAGTTTTGCCAGTCCTAAAATATGCCTTTTGGAATATTGAGTTTCAGTTCTTTATAAGGAACAAATAACTCAGAAAGAACCTTGGACTATCCCTCTTTACCTGCCTGAAGGAATTTAGATAGAAGACTTGTACCAGGAAGGGATCGGTCATCATAGATAACTATAGGTTTTTTTGAATTAAAAATGTTTTTCTCATTGATTGAGAGTGAGAGCGAGAGCGAGAGCGAGAGAGAGAGAATTATCAACTTGTTGTTCTAGTTAGATTCATTTTGTTGTGCACTCATTGGTTGCTTCTCATCCATGCCCTGACTGGGGGTTGAACCAGAGATTTTGGTACACTGGGATGACATTATGCTCACTGAACCATCTGGCCAGGGTCATAGCTATAGTTTAATATGAACTAGTGTGCAGTAGACACAGAGGAACCTAACAAGAGCCATTGGTCAAAGTCCCCTCTGTGTCGCATTGTTAAAGATGGCCCAGCAAACATTTATTTACGAAACATTTGCTTTTCTTTCTCATGTGAATTTTCTTCTTGTCCTTTAAAGTTCCAAACCACAGCCTTCCCCGCTCCTTTTACATCAAGTTATTGAACTCAGATTATTTTTTATTATTACTTCACTAATTTTTTATTAATTTTGATGGGGTGACATTAATAAATCAGGGTACATATGTTCAGAGAAAACATCTCCAGGTTATTTTGACATTTAATTATGTTGAATACTCATCACCCAAAGTCAAATTGTCTTCCGTCACCTTCAATCTGGTTTTCTCGGTGCCCCCCCTCCTCCCCCCCCATAACCACCACATTCTTGTCCAAGTCTCTGAGTCTCATTTTTATGTTCCACCTATGTATGGAATCATATAGTTCTTAGTTTTTTCTGATTTACTTATTTCACTCAGTATAATGTTATCAAGGTCCATCCATGTTGTTGTAAATGATCCGATGTCATCATTTCTTATGCCTGAGTAGTATTCCATAGTATATATGTACCACATCTTCTTTATCCCATCATCTAGTGAAGGGATTTTTGGTTGTTCCCATGTCTTGGCCACTGTGAACAATGCTGCAATTAACATGGGGCTGCATGTGTCTTTATGTACCAATGTTTTTGAGTTTTGGGGGTATATACCCAGTAGAGGGATTGCTGGGTCACATAGTAGTTTTATTTTTAGTTTTTTTAGGAACCACCATACATCCATAATGGTTGTACTACTTTATATTCCCACCAACAGTGGATGAGGGTTCCTTTTTCTCCACAGCCTCTCCAACACTTGTTATTGCCTGTCTTGTTGATAATAGCTAGTCTAACAGGCATGAGGTGGTATCTCATTGTAGTTTTGATTTGCATTTCTCTAATAGCTAATAAAGATGAGCATTTTTTCATATATCTGTTGGCCATTTGTATTTCTTCCTGTGAGAAGTGTCTGTTCATGTCCTCTTCCAATTTTTTTTATTGGATTGTTTGTTTGTTGTTGAGTTTTATGAGTTCTTTGTATATTTTGGATATTAGGCCCTTATCTGAGCTGTTTGAAAATATCATCTCCCATTTAGTTGGCTGTCTGTTTATTTTGTTGTCAGTTTCTCTTGCTGTGCAAAAACTTCTTAGTCTGATGTAGTCCCATTCATTTATCTTTGCCTTCACTTCTCTTGCCTTTGGAGTCAAATTCATAAAATGCTCTTTAAAACCAAGGCCCATGAGTTTAGTACCTATGTCTTTTTCTATGTACTTTATTGTTTCAGGTCTTATATTTAGGTCTTTGATCCATTTTGAATTAATTTAGTGCAAGGAGACAAACTGTAGTCGAGTTTCATTCTTTTGCATGTGGCCTCCCAGTTTTCCCAGCACCATTTGTTGAAGAGGCTTTCTTTTCTCCATTGTGTGTTGTTGGCCCCTTTATTGAAAATTATATGACCATATATATGTGGTTTTCTTTCTGGGCTTTCTAGTCTGTTCCAGTGGTCTGAGTGTCTATTTTTCTGCCAATACCATGCTGTTTTGATTGTTGTGGCTCTATAATATAATTTGAAGTCAGGTATTGTAATGCCCCCAGCTTCGTTTTTTTCCTTAGGATTGCTTTGGCTATTCAGGTTTTTTTTTATAGTTCCATATAAATCTGATGATTTTTTGTTGAACTCAAGTTTTATTCATCATAAAATTCATACAACTCCTCATCAGTGTCAAAAAAGTGGGAAATGCAAGTAAAAAAAAATCTACAACCATTCTATAAGACATACCCAGATTTTAGACCCCACATTTTTTGAAGAATGTGCATCTAATACATGGGGAAATATGGTAATCTCTCTGATGTTAATTTGATTTGATTATTAACCTGGGTGGAAGAACTATGAAGGTGGGAGAAAGTTATTTTTTACACCCCACAATGCCATGTCCCTCATAAGAGGTACTGCTTGCTCAGGTCTTTTTTTTTTTCTTTTAAATTTTTTTTAATAGAGACAGAGAGAGAGTCAGAGGGATAGATAGAGACAGACAGACAGGAACGGAAAGAGATGAGAAGCATCAATCATCAGTTTTTCATTGCGACACCTTAGTTGTTCATTGATTGCTTTCTCATATGTGCCTTGACCATGGGCCTTCAGCAGACTGAGTAACCCCTTGCTAGAGCCAGCGACCTTGGGTCCAAGCTGGTGAGCTTTTGCTCAAGCCAGATGAGCCCGTGCTCAAACTGGCAACCTCGGGGTCTTGAACCTGGGTCCTCGGCATCCCAGTCCGACGCTCCATCCACTGCGCCACTGCCTGGTCAGGCACTCAGGTCTTATTTGATAAGAAAAGTTTAATTCTTGCTATGATACAGAACTTTTATTCCAGTAGAACTTCATAAGTAATCTACAAATTCAATTCAAAGGAATATTTATGAACATATAGGGATCTTCTAATTTTTGGACCATTCAGAATTAGCAAAACCACGTTTTCATTTGAAGGGTAGGTCTGGGACAAAAGCACGTCATGTTCCTTGAATGACACCTGTGTCTCTACTTGTGGTATGTTGGAGGGCCACTTCCCTACCTACTGAGCATGGGCTTAGTGGGATAATTTAACATTTATATGAACAAAAATGGCTCTTTGGCAAGAATGTAAAGCTTCTGGAGCCTGCCTTTCAGTGGGCCAAATTGTCTGGTAAGGGAGTTGTGGTAGATAGAGCTCTTTAATTTATTGTGTTTGTCTTTTTTTAAGTATTTGCAATCCCTTTGGAGGCACACCCTTTGGGAAGTGTGGACCAAGGACTCTGGATATGGATGTTTCACCTGGTGTTTTGGCATTCTCTTTACTATGCAGTGGCATCCTGTTGGAAGAAGTTATTTTCAGTATTGTCTCACACCTGGGATTTCCTTTATTTTCAACTCAGTCAACAGATCCTTGGCATATTCCTTTTCATGTGTGTTCTTGGAGCTGCAGACATGATTATCCAATGGAAGAAGTTTTGGTACTGTGTTATGACCAGGCATTGTCCAATTTATGCCCACCCTTCCTCTCTCATTCCATCCTTTTCTATCTTCTAATGTTTCTTCTCACTGCCATTGGTCATTCAGTGACTATTGTACTTGAGTGGGCATCAGAATCACTTGCTTGGTTGTACCTTCGGAACTTCTGATTCACTATGTTTGCCAAGTTTTTGTATCTGTAGCAAGTTCCCCAATGTTTCTGATGCTGCTGGTTGGTGGGAAGGAGGTGAATCATACATTGAGAACTATTGCAATACTGAAACAAATTGGCTAGTAAGTAGCATATTGAAAATAAAGAACATGAGCAGACTGGTGCAGCCACTGTGGAAAACAGTATGGAAATTCCTCAAAAAATTAAAAATGAAACTGCCTTTTGACCCAGCCATCCCACTTTTAAGAATATATCCCAAGAACACCATATCACTGATTCAAAAACAGAAATGCACCCCCATGTTTATGGCAGCATTGTTCACAATAGCGAAGATCTGGAAACAGCCCAAGTGTCTGTCAGTGGATGAGTGGATTAAAAAGCGGTGGTACATATATACAATGGAATACTGTGGGGCCATGAAAAAGAAGGAAATACTACCTTTTGCAACAACATGGATGGACCAGGAAACTATTATGTTAAGTGAAATAAGCCAAGTAGAGAAAGAAAAATATCATATTACCTCACTCATTTGAGGAATCCAAGGAACAATGTGAACTGAGGAAAGGAATTAAACCTGAAGGGAAGGGGGGAGGGAGCTGTTGGGAGGGAGGCAAGGGATATGTTGAGCGGGTTACGGGGGAGGGGGGATGCAATCTGGGCAACAGTAGAATCTATGTAAACACAATAAATTAAATAAAAAAAATAACATGAACTTTGGAGAAATATAGAAATTGATTTGAATCTTGACTTTTTTGTTTAAGCTGCATAATATAGGGTAGGTATTGTAAAAATCTTTCTCACTCTGTTTCCTCACCTGGGATAACATTACTCTACATAGAATTTTTAGGAGGACTAAATAAGGGATGAATGCCCTTTTCAAATTTGGCACATGATAAACAGTTCATGTTTGAGAGTCACATGTAGTCCACATTGCATAGATGGATGTTGTTATAAATCAACATCCAAACTTATATTTTTTACTTTTCTGAAAATATCATTTGGAGATATTTAGGTAAAAGAGTAGTTTCTATGTGATTGCTTCAGATAAAGTTTGATAGTAAAGTCAATAGGTCAGTTTATTGTTAAGCTGAGGACCAAGACATGCTGTTTCCTTGTGTAAAATTGAAATTATAACTCAGGAAAGAACACATTTAGTATGTGGGATTTATATGCTGATGCTGTTAAGGGGTACCAGAATATGCTACCTCAAAATGTGCCTCCTTGGCTATCAATTATTTTGAGCAGAAGTACCCAAAAAATGTAGATGAAAAAGTAGCGCCATACTACACCTGACAAAGTCAGGGGAGGCCAGCATGGCAGGCCCTACGAACTCAGAGACTAAAAGCAACCACATAGGAATGTCTGAACACAAAATTTCTAATTAAAAGCAAAGCATGATAGATAGTCACATCCTAGTCCTGTGGTTTCCTTTACCACAGTCAGTCTTTACCTTAAGTAAGTCTGTCTATTGTCTTTTTGCATCTAAGATACCATACCTTTGGAATGGCACAGCAGTCCTCTTTTTCTGGACCCCTCAGGGTACACCCACTGCACCATTACTATCTCTGTGCACTGTAAATGTTAATTGCTAATTATCCTGTACCCACCATTCTAAAAGAAGTATGTGTCTCTCTATTTTACTCTTTATCTAATCTCAGAGATTTCTTCACTTTGCCTTCTTCTGTCCTTTAATCTACAACTAATGAATTTCATATAATTCTCTTTACATCTTCTTCATTGATTCTAGTGTATAAAATAAGCTGTAGCCTGACCAGGCGGTGGCGCAGTGGACAGAGCGTCGGACTGGGATGCAGAGGACCCAGGTTCGAGACCCCAGGGTCACCAGCTTGAGCATGGGCTCATCTGGTTTGAGCAAAGCTCACCAGCTTCAGTCCAAGGTCACTGGCTCCAGCAAGAGGTTACTCGGTCTGCTGAAGGCCCACGGTCAAGGCACATATGGGAAAGCAATCAATGAACAACTAAGGTGTTGCAACGAAAAACTAATATTGATGCTTCTCATCTCTCTTCATTCCTGTCTGTCTGTCCCTATCTATCCCTCTCTCTGACTCTCTCTCTGTCTCTGTAAAAAAAAAATTAAAATAAGCTGTAGAACTACCATTCTCTAGAGCATTTTCTCAATCTGTTGAGTTTTTGATTCCTGGCAACTGTAGTCAGTTTGGCTTAAATAAATTCATGAGAATTCTTTACAAGTTTAGACTTGTCTTATGGCATCAACTAGAGCAAGCAGGCGCAGTAAAAACTCTAAAACAGGACATGGGTTTAAAATAATTTTGTAAAATAATGTACATTTATAAAGAAATTTCCATTTGTAGAGGTGTACCTCCCTTCAGTACTAGAAAGAGGAAGACTCTCAACAACTCTTATGAATGGAAAAGACACTGACTTAAGTCTGCATAACAATCCTTACCAAACAATCCTTGTTACTACACTTTTTCTATTCTCTCTACCCTAATAGCCCCAAACCTGTTTTCCTCTGTTTAGGCTAAGATGGTATATACACTAAAAGTCTAGTAACTCCTTTGGGTTACTCATTGCTGAGTGTTCCCATATGTACATGATCAATATGCATGTTAATAAACTTCTGTTTGTTCTCTTGTTAATCTGCCATTGGGCAGTCTAATTTATAGAGTCCAGTTGGAGAATCTAAAATAGGTAGAGAAAAATACTTTTTTTCTTTGCCTATACCTTTTTTTTTTTTTTTTTTAGTGAGAGAGACAGAGACAGAGAGAGGGACAGATAGGTACAGACAGTCAGGAAGGGAGAGGGATGAGAAGCATCAATTCTTTGTTGCAGGACCTTAGTTGTTCGTTGATTGCTT
This sequence comes from Saccopteryx leptura, assembly GCF_036850995.1. Classification (NCBI taxonomy): domain Eukaryota; kingdom Metazoa; phylum Chordata; class Mammalia; order Chiroptera; family Emballonuridae; genus Saccopteryx; species Saccopteryx leptura. The sequence continues at coordinate 65,068,665 of NC_089507.1, forward strand.
TCTCATATGTGCCTCGATTGGGGAGCTCCAGCAGAGTGAGTGACCCCTTGCTCAAGCCAGCGACCTTGGGCTCAAGCCAGAGACCATGGGGTCACATCTATGATCCCACGCTCAAGCCAGTGACCCTGTGCTCAAGCTGGTGAGCCTGCTCTCAAGTTGGATGAGCCTGTGCTCAAGCTGGGGACCTTGGGGTTTCAAACCTGGGGCCTCTGCATCTTAGCCTGATGCTCTCTATCCACTGTGCCACTGCCTGGTCAGGCCCTTTGCCTATTCTTCTAATTCTGTGCATTAAAAAATATTCTCAGCACTAGTAAAACCATTTATTTATTTAAAAAATTTAATTGTGGCAGAAGACACATAACATAAAACCTACCATCTTAACCATTTTTAGGTATACAGTTCAGTGGAATTGAGTATTCACATTTTTGTGTTAACATCACCACCATCTATCCAAAGAATTCTTTTTATTTTACAAAACCGAAACTCTGTACCTATTAGTAACTCTCCAGTTCTCTCTTGACCCCAGGCCCTGGAAATCACAATTCCACTTTTTTGTTTCTATGAGTTATTTTTATTTTTTTTGACACCATCTTCTTTATCTTGGGTTGAATGATGTCTCCTCTCCTGGGACCCCTTCTCACCTCACCTATCACAGATTGGTCTTCCCATTTAGATAGATTTCTCATCTATTCACACATGCATTCAGTCATTGCAAAGGGATTTATTGTTTCCCTACTACGTGCCGGGCTCTAAACAGAGAACATAATGTTTCAATTCAGAGTTTTTATGTGTACATTTTCTTGAGTTGTCTAGTTTATTTTTTATTTTGAGATTCTGCCTATTTTTGTCTTAGTACATATTTCATATAAATAGCTCTTTAAATATTATTTAATCACCAAAAAGATACTGAAAATAGTGATGAAGACTGAGGAATTTATTTCTGGAAGAAATAGAGAACTAAGATATCGTTAGCAAAACATCAGATAAAAATTCTTTTACTTTAACTTTTGGCCAAAATGAACACTGATTTTACCTTATTAACTGAAACAACTAAAGTGTTGGACAAAATATACGAAACAAAATGGTTCTAAAGCCATTGAACAAACTTATCCTTGAGAAATAGGAAACAAGGTGAGTCCTGCCACTGCTTCTGCTTACTGTCTGGAGCTGTTCCCCAGGGAAGGGGACCCAGTCAGAGCCTATTACTCTCAAAGGGTTAAAGAGACAAATCTGGAGAGGTCAAAGCAGTTAAAGTTTCAGGACACAATACTGGAGAGGAGAAAGCCACACAGAGAGAGACCCCTGGAAATTTGCAGAGGGTTTCAACTTGGTATTCAGTTTATTACTGATCATTGCATGTATATAATGAACTACTCTAGGCTAGGGAAAGAAACATCCTAGAGGGTTAGAGGGAACAATATTAAGAACTCAGAAAGATCTGGGAATAATTCCTGTCTTAACAGCCAGGGAAGAAAACCTCATAATTCATGGGTCTTTTGGAAAGTATTATTTTGCTTCAGTATTAGGAAAAAACTAGACCTAGAGTAAGTGCTACTCTAGTCTAATATGAGAAAATATAATAATTTGAAACTGACCCAGAAAGGACCAGATAATAGAATTATTATAAAAATGACATTAAAACAGCTACTATGATGGTAGTCTGTGTATTTAAGAGCTAATGGAAAGATTGAACAGATTAAGTAGCAACAGGGGATAAAAAAACCCCAAGTCAAAGAAAACTATAATGCCTGAGACAAACATTTGATGGAATTAACAGCTGATTAGACACTGTAAGAAAAGAATAGTGTTGTATACATAGTAATACAGACTTTACAAATGAAACACAGAAAAAAAGACAAAAAATAATTTAAAAGAGCATTGGTGAACTCTGAAATAATTTCAAGCAGCTAAATATTTATGAAATGGGAGTACCCAAAGAGGAAAGGAAAAAACAAATATTTGAAGAAATAATTGTTCAAAAGTTTTCTAAATTCAATGAAAATTGTTAGCCCACAGATTTAATAAGCTCAACAATCACAAGAAACATGACAAAAGCTACATGAACGAATATAATAAGCAAATTGTGAAAATCCAGTAAAAAAGAGCAACTCCTAAAAAGCAGCCAGATGAGATTGGAATATTCAGGGTGGTGAGGATGGACCTAGAAGATATTATGTAAGTGAAATAAGCCAGTCAGAGAAAAACAGATACCATATGCTTTCACTTATATGTAGAATCTAATGAGCAAAATAAAGCAGAAATAGACTCATAGATACAAAGAACAGACTGACAACTTTCAGAAGGGAGGAGGTTGAGGGGGCTGGGTGAAATAGGTGAAGGGTTAAATAAAATCAACCACAACTCATAGACACAGAGAACAGTATGGTGATTACTAGAGGGAAAGGGAGATGGGGTAAGTAAGAGAGGGGTGATAAATGGTGACAGAAGGAGACTGGACTTTAGGTGGTAAACACACAATACAATATACAAATAATGTATTATAAAATTGTACATTTGAAACCTATATAATTTTATTGACCAAAGTAACCCCAATAAATTAAATAAAAATATTTTTAAAAGTCCCAAGTAAAAAAAATATTCTATTTTGAAAAAAAAAAAAAAGAAGAAAGACATTGTTAAAAGCTTAGATTGTCCATTGCTCTTCATATGAATCTTAACATAGAATCTTTGGAATTTTTTTGCTATCTTCCCAAATATAGTCATGTAGCACAAAAGCATTCAAGGTGTGAGTATACACAAGTTTTCCCAATTTTCCCTGGCCAGATAGCTCAGTTGGTTAGAGTGTCATTCCAATATATAAGGGTTGTGGATTTGATCACCAGTCAGGGCACATACAGAAACAGATTGATATTTCTCTCTCTCTCTCTCATCCTCTCTTTTTAAAATCAGTAAGTAAATTTAAAAAAAGTTTACTTAATTTTTCATTGACTTCATCCAGTGCATTATTATATTTATAAAATGTGGATTGATATCAGTAAAATTAGCCATTAAATCACACACACACACACACACACACACACACACACACACACACAGCCAGAGAAATAGAGCATACAGAGAAACAAAGATAAGGATGACAGATGTCTTGTTAAAAAACACTGCAAGTTATAAGATAGTGATTTAGTTTTAAAGTAATGAAAGAAAAGAAACCCAAACCCTGTCAACCCAGAATTTTATACCCAGTTAAAACATACAAGTATTCCTTGCTTTTGCACTGTAGCATGAGATTGTAAAGTCTTCATACAAACTGAAACTGTGCAAAGCTATTTTAATGATCAATGGGAAAAATACCATTGTTCCATGACCTTTAAAAAATTTGACAATTAAAAACCCTCTTAATGTCAACTATAAATATAAAGGGAAATAAGTATAAAACTGATAATGTAATTAGAACACTGTAATTTTAAAACATTAGAAACAGTGAAGATTAGAGTTTTATTTTTTTGTAAAGAACCTATTAAGAATAGTGTTAATAGTACTTGCATTCTTCTTCTCATATAATATGAGATGAGCATCATTTCTATGTCTTGGTGAATTGTTATATTTATTCTAAGTTTAGATCAACTTTTAATATTTTATATTTTTCACCTTCAGTATTGTTAATGTGAAAATTTTGCTGCCATCACTTTCCTATGGGACATCATTTTCTATTTCATCAAAATCACTTCCCTCACTTGTGTCAGTGGGTTCACCTTTATTAAGTTTTTCTTGTTGCATATATAGAGTCTCTCAAAGTGGTGGAGTCAACATTACCACAGTTCTTTCTTTCATTTATGATCAATTTAAATTTCTATCATTCCAACATTATCATTTTTGTGTTTTTGCTCTACCTGCCGGTTTTGGGGCCAATTTTTTCCTTTGGCTATCCATTTTTGGTAAAATGTTTTGTGGGTGTATCACTAGAGGCAGTACAGCTACTTGCTTTTTAAGTAACTGTCAGAAACTGAATACATAATTCACGGACTGAACAGCTGGTAGCAAAGTTTGTACTTTATGTAATTATTCATGGTTCATATACCATTGTAACTAAACTTCAAACTCTGTTGTTGGGGAACTAGTATTATTTAACTAGACAATTGTAATTGAAATATGTATATATATGACCTGTACAACATGAGGATTGCTCGTATTTTAAAAACAAAAGTGAGATAGCTTGACTGGTGGTGACACAGTGGATAGAGTGTCAACTTGAGATGCTGAGGTCCCAGGTTTTAAACCCCAAAGTCATTGGCTTGAGTGTGGGCTCATCCAGCTTGAGCACATGATCACCAGCTTGAGAACAGGGTTGCTGGCTAGAGCATGGGATCATCGACATGATCCCATAGTCACTGGCTTAAACCCAAAAGTCACTGGCTTGAAGCCCAAGGTTGCTGGCTGGAGCCCATGGTCACTGGCCTGAGCAAGGTGTCACTGGCTTGGCTGCAGCTACCTCCTCCCCCCAGTCAGGTCAGTAGGTTGCTGGCTGGAGCCCATGGTCACTGGCCTGAGCAAGGGGTCACTGGCTTGGCTGCAGCTACCCCCTCCCCCCAGTCAAGTCAGTTATCTCTCTTTCTTCTTATCTCTCTGTCTCTCTCTCACTAATAACACCCCCCAAAAGCAAACAAGAAAACAAAGGTGAGATAAATATTCCTTTCAACATTAAAAGAACTTGAAAGAGTCATTAACTATAGACCTGAATTACAAAAAATGTTAAAAAGTTTTTTAAACAGAACAAAATAATGCCAGATGGAAACCTGAGTCTACATAAAAGAATGAGGGACACCAGAAATGGTAAATGCATATATAAATATAATGACTTTTTTAATATTTAAAATTTTTATTTTTAAAAATTTATTTATTGATTTTTAGAAACATTGATCTGTTCCTATATGTGCCCTGACTGGGGATTGAACCCACAACCTTTTCATTTTGGGAGGATGCTCTAATCAACTGAGCTATCTGGCTAAGGCATTATTTAAAAATTTTAAAATCATAATGAACTCTTTTAAAGCAAAAACTATGACTAAATATTTTGGAGTTTATAACCCATTTGGAAGTAAATGTTTGACAAGAGCACATAAAGACCAGGAAGGAAGAACTGGAAATACCCTATTATAAATTTCTTTTGTTTTGTGTTCTGTGATATAATATCAAATGAAAGCACACTATAACAAATTAAAGATGTATATTCTAAACCCTAAAGCAGGCGTCCCCAAACTACGGCCTGCGGACTGCATGCAGCCCCCTGAGAACATTTATCTGACCCCCACCGCACTTCCGAAAGGGGCACCTCTTTCATTGGTGGTCAGTGAGAGGAGCACTGTATGTGGCGGCCCTCCAAAGGTCTGAGGGACAGCGAACTGGCCCCCTGTGTAAAAAATTTGGGGACCCCTGCCCTAAAACAACCATTAAAATAAGACAACAAAAATATAACTAATAATTTAAAGAACACGGAATGGAATTATAAAAAGTATACAGTCCAAAAGAAGATAGAAAAAAAGGAAATAAAATGAAGAGATTGGCCAAGTACAAAAAATAACAAAATTGTGGATTTAAACCCAAGCATATCAATAATCATTTTAAATGTAAATTATTTATACCCTGTAATTAAGAGGGATAGATTATTAAATTGCATACAAAAGTGACACTCAACTGTCTGCTGTCTACAAAAATTCACTTTAAATATAAAGACACACAATAAATAAATAAATAAATAAATAAATATAAAGGCACATCAATTAATAGTAAAAATACCATGTTAGCATTAATAAAAAAGTTGAAATGACTATTGGTTTTAGAGAAAGTAAGCCTTATAGCAAAGAGTATTATGAGGGATAGAGTAATTTTATTTAATAAAGAAGTTAATTAATCAAGAAGACAATATTAGTGAAACTAATGAAACATTCAAACTATATGAAGCAAAAACAAAAATAACTTCAAGTAAAAATAGAAATTTGTAGTTACAGTCAGGATTTCAACACTTTTTCTTAGTAATGATAGATTAGAAGGGTTGAATAACACTATCAGCCAACTTCAGCAATTTGACATTTATAAAGCAAGCCCTCTATCCAACAATAGCAGAAGAAAACTTATTTTTAAATGCACATGAAGCATTTATCAAGATATTCTATAGTCTGGACCACAAAACAAATCTCAATAGATTTAAGATGCTTCAAGTCATACAAAGACCTTCTTTAATCACAATAAAATAAATTAGATCTCAATAACAGAAAGATATCTGGAAAATCTCCAAATATTTGAAAATTAAACAATGTATTTCTATATAACAGATCGGTTGAAGAATAAATAAAAAGGAAATAGAAACTGTTTTGAACTTAGTGAAAATAAAAACACAACATATAAAAATTAGTGAGATGTGCTGAAACAGCACTTAGAAATTTATAGCAACAAAAGCCTATCCTAGAAAAGAAGAAAGTCTGGGGTAGAGGTGAAGGAGGGGATGGGGGATGAGTGGTGATGGATGAGGACTTGGGTTGGTGGTGTGAGCACACAGTGCAGAGATGTGGAATGGGTACCTGAAACCTGTGTGATTTTGTTGACCAGTGTAACACCAATAGGTTCAATTATCAATCAATCAACCAATCAATAAACCAGCATCTTGGTGGCATTTAATAAATAAATCAACAACAACAACAAAAAAAAAAAAAGAAGAAGAAAGTCGCAAACCAATGCTCTCAGTTTCCACTTTAAGAAACAAAAAGTAGAGCATGAATTTGGTTTAATTCTTCAAAGTAAGCAGAACAAAAGAAAACAAAGACTGTGCTAGACAGGGTTTTCTGGAGAAACAGAACCAAAGCTGGTGATATAATTTGGTCTGTGTCCAGAGGCCTGAGAATTGGAAGATGATGGTGTTAGTCCCAGTGTGAGCCTGAAGGCCTGAGAACCAGGAGTGCAGATGTCTAAGGGCAGAAGGAGATGGAAGTCCCAGTTCAACCACAGAGCAAATTTTTCCTTCTTCTGTTTTTGTGTTTTAGTCAGGACCTCAACAGTTGGATCATGCCCACATGTACTAGTGAGGGTGATCTCTTTACTCAATCTATCGATTCAAATGCTAATTTCTACCAGAAACACCCTCAAAGGTACACCCAGAAATAATATTTTGCCAGCTATGTGGTCATACTTAGTTCAGTAAAATTGATATAAAAAATTAACTATCACAAACCAAGTGAAAATAAAAAAAATGATGTAGATAATCAATGGAACAGAATAGATTTTTTAAAAAGATAAATAAAATTGATAAAACCTCCAGCCAGAATAAGGAAAACAATTAGAGAAGACTCAGATTAAGAATGAGACAGGTGATTGTCATGGTGAGAGTGAACTACCCAGAGACCAGAGGAAATGCTCTGAGGGACTGAGGGGATGCAACAGCCCTGGTCAGCAGAATAAAGGACTAAAGCCCCATCCCCAGCCTTACTCAGATATTTATTAGCCAGTACAACTAACTCAAGGAAGCAGACAGAAGTTTTCAGGTGGTAAAGTTAAGGATAAGGAACATGCTAATTTCTCATCTCTGTTCTGAAAGTCTAAACATTTCTGTTTTTCTGTTGCTGAATCTAACCAGCTCTTTTGCTGTTTCCAGCACACACTGTTTCCAGTACAGGTCAGAGAGGCCCCTGGACTTTTGACCGCTTATGGCTTTTACTAGGGTACCGTGCTGTCTCTAATTGTTGTCCTAACTCTGCATATTTTCAGAGCATATTCCTATAGGTGATGATATTACTAAAGATTCAGCAGATATTAAAAGGATAACAATGTAACATTTATGAAAAAATCTTTCAGATTCAAAAACTTAGATAAAATGGACTTTTTGAAAGACACAGGTTGCCAAAATTCACTCAAGATAAAATGGAATACCAGAAGAACTCTATTATCTGTTAAAGGAATAGAATTTTTAATGAAAAACCTTTTGCTAAAAAAAAAAACTTAGGTCACAGATGGCTTTACTAGTAAATTATTCTGAACATTTCAGGAATAAATAATTATTCAATTATACAAAATTGAAAAAGAAGTACTTCCCAACTCATTATATGAATCCAGTATTACTGTGGTATCAAAACTAAAGATATAAACATACACAAAAAATGACAGATCAGTATTCTCATAAAAGTAGATGCAAAATTTTTAGACAAAAGTTTAGTAAATGGGATGCAATAGTGTGTATAAAGGATAACATATTATCAAATGCAGTTTATCTCAGTAATGCAGGATGGGAATGATATTTGAAAAGTAATGCCTGACCACGTGGTGGTGCAGTGGATAGAGCATTGGCCTGGGATGCAGAGAACCCAGGTTCAAAACCCCTATGTTGCCTGCTTGAATGTGGGTTCATCTGGTTTGATAATGGGCTCACCAGCTTGAGTGCAGGATCGCTGGCTTGAGCATGGGATCATAGACATGACCCCATGGTCTCTGGCTTGAGCCCAAAGGTTGCTGACTTGAAGCCCAAGTTCGCTGGCTTGATCCCAAGGTTGCTGGCTTGAGTAAGGGGTTACTCACTCTGCTGTAGTCCCTGAGTCAAGGCACATATGAAAAAGCAATCACTGAACAACTAAGGTGCTGCAATGAAGAATTGATGCTTCTCATCCCTCTCCTTTTCTGTTCCCATCTGTCCCTCTGTCTGTCTGTCTCTGTGTCCTATATAAAAAAAAGGAAAACTAATTAATGGACTTCACCATATCAGCAACCAAAAACATAAAAAATAAGTGATGATTTCAATAGATTCAGGAAAAGCATTCCAGGAAATCCAACATTCATTCTTTTTTTTTTTTTTTTTCTGAAGCTGGAAACGGGGAGAGACAGTTAGACAGACTCCCGCATGCGCCCGACCGGGATCCACCCAGCACGCCCACCAGGGGCGATGCTCTGCCCACCAGGGGGCAATGCTCTGCCCCTCCGGGGTGTGGCTCTGCCGAGACCAGAGCCACTCTAGCGCCTCGGGCAGAGGCCAAGGAGCCATCCCCAGCGCCCGGGCCATCTTTGCTCCAATGGAGCCTCGCTGCAGGAGGGGAAGAGAGAGACAGAGAGGAAGGAGGGGGTGGGGGTGGAGAAGCAAATGGGCGCTTCTCCTATGTGCCCTGGTCGGGAATCGAACCCGGGTCCCCCGCACGCCAGGCCAACGCTCTACCGCTGAGCTAACCAGCCAGGGCCTCCAACATTCATTCCTAATAATACTCTGAATAATGTAGGAAAACTTTTTTAACCTGATAAATGGCACCTAAGAAAACCTTACAATTGAAATTATACAAAATGGTGTGAAAGTAAGTGTTTTCATCCTATGATCAAGAACAAGACAAGGATGTCCACTTTTTCTACATCTATTTGTATTATACTGGGGGTTCTAACTATTGTAGTCAGGCAAGAAAAAAAGAAATAAAAAACAACCAGATTGAAAAAGAAGTAGTAAAAATATCTTTAATCATGGACAATATATTTAGCTATGTAGAAAATCTTATGGAACTACCAAAAAACTCCTAGAACTATTAACTGAGTTTAGCAGGGTCTTAAGACACAAAATTAATATTACAATAATAATAATAATAATAATAATAATAATGTATGGTATTTGTGTGAAGGTAGACATATAAATCAATGGAACAGAACAGAGAGTACAGAAACCAACCCACACATATGTGGTTAATTGATTTTCTCTAAATTACAAAGACAATATAGTGGAGAAAAGAGAGTCTTTTCAACAATTGTTGCTAGAACAATTGGATATCTACATGTAAAATAATGAACTTGAATATATACTTGGAGCCATAAATTAAAATGAATTTAAAATGGATCAGACCTAAATATAAAGCCTAAAACAATGAAACTTATAGAAGAAAAATAGGAGAAAATTATTGTGATTGCATATTAGGCAAATATTTATTAACCAACACAATTGCATGTTCCATAAAAAAATAAATATTCAAAATTAAGAACTTCTTATCATGGAGCACTGTTAAAAGAATGAAAAGACAACACAGACTGGGAAAAATATTTACAACTTGAATATTTGATAAAGACTTTTTAAGGATATACAAAGAATTTTCAAAACTTAATAATACAAATATATAGTAATAATAATAAAAAACTCAATAAAGTAATGGGCAAAAGATTTGAACAAGAACTTTATCAGGGATTATATATGGATGGCAGAACTAAGTTTAGTCTCCTCATATTGGTATTGAAAGTGCTCCACAGCTTGATTACTTTCTACTTTTCCTGGAAGTAGTGTGTAGGGTTATGAATATGAATTTTGGAGTAGGATTTTTGGTTTCTATTCTCTCTATGCCTCATTTTTATTCATTGAACATTTAAGAAAACATATGAGATCATAGTACACATATATTTACTTTCTTTTTTTATTTTAACAGATACACTTCTGTTGTATAAACAGACAATAAACACCCTTATATCTATCTTTGTGTACTTTCTCTTTTATCTCACCTCATGGCAACTCGTGGACAGTGCAGTTTGATCTTGTGTATTCGGTGTCATGCAGACTGCAGCACATACAGTCTATTATTATTCAAGGGGATCATTTACAAAGACTTCATAGAAGGTTTCTAGTTTTATGGACTAGATAAATGAAATAGAAATCTTTTCAGTGGTGGGATTCAAATAATTTAACAACCGGTTCTCTGCCCTGATGACTCTGTTTTAAGTATAAAAAAATATACTGAAAGGTAGTTTATTATTTCATGCATTTAATAATTAAGAACAATAAAAGCTTACACAAAACTAGATTATAAGAAAGTTTTAAAATATTAATGGAAAAATATTAAATAATACCTGACAAAAATAATAAAACTTAAGCTATTTCCATATTAATTCTTTCAAAAAAAGTTTTTATTATTTTTAATTTATTGTGTTAACATGGATTCAAGTGTTCCACTCAATATAACATCCTCACCCCCACCCCCATGTCCCTTATTACACCCCCTTTGCCCCCCTCCCCCCTTCCCTCTGGGATTTGCTGTCCTGTTGTCTGTACCACTGTGTTATGTATATACAATTTTACTAATTCCTTTACCTTCTCTGATTCCATTCCCTGAGCCCCTTCCCTCTGACAGCTGTCCCTCTGCTTCCTGTGACCCCGCCTCTGCCTCTATTCTGTTCTTCAGTTCACTTTGTTCATTGGATTCCACATATAAGTGAGATTATATATTTGTCTTTCTCTGCCTGGTTTATTTCACTTAGCATGATAATCTCCAGGTCCATCCATGCCATCGCAAAAGGTAAGGTTTCCATTTTTTTCATGGCTGCTAGTATTCCATTGTGTATATGTACCATAGCTTTTTAATCCACTCCTCCACTGACAGAAACTTGGACTTCTTGATTGGTGTCCTCACTTGCAGCTTTTTTCACCTACGGATGGAATAAACATTACTACGGGCACTTAGAATACACTGTTGCACAGAGGAACGTTAAAAAAGAGTAAGGAATGTAAACTTGTGATTTCCACATTGGACAGCTGCCCATGTGCCCACCGTAGAGAGAACCCTGATTACAAGTGCCATTTTACCAACTAGTTCCCTGAACTCAACAAAAAATTAGGTATTGGTACTGCTGAACCCATGTAAACTGGCTGAATCCCACCACTGAAATCTCCTCTTATTATTAAGGAACAAGAAATACACACTCGGCCCTGGCCGGTTGGCTCAGTGGTAGAGAGTTGGCCTGGCGTGCAGGAGTCCCAGGTTCGATTCCCAGCCAGGGCACACAGGAGAAGTGCCCATCTGCTTCTCCACCCCTCCCCATCTCCTTCCTCTTTGTCTCTCTCTTCCCTTCCTGCAGCCGAGGCTCCATTGGAGCAAAGATGGCCCGGGCGCTGGGGATGGCTCTGTGGCCTCTGCCTCAGGCACTAGAATGGCTCTGGATGCAACAGAGCAACGCCCCAGAGGGGCAGAGCATCGCCCCCTGGTGGGCATGCCGGGTGGATCCCGGTCGGGCGCATGCGGGAGTCTGTCTGACTGCCTCCCCGTTTCCAGCTTCAGAAAAATGAAAAAATAAAAAAAAAAAAGAAAGACACACAAAGTCTGTGCTTGTTCCTCAATATTTGTTCTCTCTAATGGAATGTGTATAATAATAGAGAGCTATCTGAGCATATGGCTACTTAATTAAAGATTATATCCTTAACGCCCTTTACAGCTAGTTGCGGCCATGTAACTATGTTTTGACTAATGAGAAATGAGCAGAAAGGATGGGTGCAATTTCCACATTGTGGAAGGGGAAGTGCAAATAAGAAAGAAAACCTGCCCCAAAGAGTGTTTTTGTCCCCTTATGGCTGAAATGTGAGCGGTCATCTTGGACTGGGAGATGTTGATGGCGGAGCAGTAGACAGAAGGAGCAGGGTCCCTGATGATAGTGAGGTTACCATATTAGGCCTGGATCTTCTTGTTAACCCGTTTTTCAAAGATAGAAGTAAATGCCTGTTTTATTTAAGCCACTGTTATTTTCAGTTCTTTTGTTGTAACAGAAATACACATAAACACAGTACAAGTAAATAAATATATATACACCCACATGAATACACACACACACACACACACACACACACACACAATCTTGGTTAATAAACTATCCAAACCAGAACAACCAACTTTTTAATGTGGAGATGTTTTAGATTAAAAATATGTCAACATAATTCAACTTGACTACTTTCCCTGTTTTTATAATCAACATTGTCTTTTGGCAACCTCAATAAAACCTGACATTGGTTAAATATGGAATGATGAATAAGGGCAGTTAACAAGGCATAAATCAATCAGACTTTCTGATGAGATCATAAGCTACAGTAACAACGTACTTTACATCAGTAAGTTCTCAAGTGCCTAATATAAACTAAACTTTCTAAATGTTTCCATGCTAAGTATAATTTTTAGGATGAATGTATAAAAAGCATTTGAAGTCAGAGGCTAAATGGGAATAATAAAATAAAAACAACGTACTTATTCTTTCTGACCTGAGAATATGTTCCCAAGACCTTTCATTATAAATTTACCCAAAATTTTATGTTTTACATTTTTTTTTCATAATATATCCAACCAATCGTTTATACCAGCTTCTGAGAAGATCTTACAAATTACAAAATTGTTTACCGGTTTATCGTTTATTCTTAAGGAGATGGAGGAAGTGGGTAGGGTGGGCTGTCAAAGATGGGATGGAACTCATGAATCTCTCAGAGTGAGGAAAAGCAGGCGTTCCAGAACATTTGTTAATTCAGTGCCAAATATTTATTTAGTGCCTATTATACTTAATGTGTTATTCTAGGTGCTGAGGGTTTGAAGTCTAATGATATTTAATTTGTATCCTGAAGATATTTATAATTTAATTGGAAGGTTAACAAGTAAACTGACTATAATACAAAATGAAGTCATTGTTCTCTTTTTTAAATTAACTTTTGTTATTTTCTAGAGGCAATTCTATGATGGATCCATTCAGTGCCGCACATTCCTGGATCCAGTAATTGGCCCATGGATGTCAGATAACTATGGCCAATTAGAGACTTTCTTCAGCCTTAATATCTAGAAGCTGGGAAAAAGAGGGTCTCTTTTTCATTTAGATCTTGATTTTCTATCCCTTGAAACCAGCAGATTCCTAATACAGCCTGTGTAGGAATTTCCTGGAGGGCTTTAGATATTTCATAATTTAAAAAATAAATGAATATGTGATTTATTGTGTGTCACATATAACCTTTATGATGTCTGCCTTCATGTCTGTTCTTTGTTTTTACCCTCCCACCATCCTCCTTCCCCTTTAAACTTTTCTCCCCCCCCCACACACACATACCCACTACCCTCTAAGCAAGATTCAGTGCCTTCTATACATTTTCGAGATGAAAATGGACTCCACAGGTATTGGTGAGCAACATAGATATTTTTGAGGATATGTAGGAGAGAGAGAAAGAGGAAAAAGTACATTATATAGTAAGTAGCTTTGTACAGCAAACACCTTTTTAGTAATCTTTTCAAAGTTTCTCATTGGCCCTCTGACGCTGGTCTTCCTTTTCTCTCTCTACATTTCCACATTTCCCAATTCTGATTTCTGACACCTGGATCTTTCTCTCTGAATCATTTAGTTCTGTCGCGGCTCATCCAGATCCACATTCCTCCATCTATCACTCCATCCAACAGACAAAAGATACCCTAGTTGCTAAAATCTACTTTTCTTAGGGAATAGCAGAGAGAATGTAAATACAAAAAGTTTAAGTCATTTGTAAAAACTGACCAAAAATATATATATCTGAGTATAGAGATGATTTAAATTGGGAATGTGAAGTATTCTTGGATAAGTGCGGTCTAGGGCAGACTGTCTAGGAATAGAAAGATACTTTTCAATTGGGGAGTTTATCTTTCAGTGGTTGTATATTATAAGGTTGGTGTTATCATAAAGACTCTGTGTGAATGTATACTTTTGCTATAAGGTATTTGACCTGAAGTATACTTTACTGATAGATATTTGACCTCAGAGGTGGTGCCTAGGCAAAGAAGTCACCATGTAATGTATCTAGCCTCCTGGACAGAGTTTGCAAGTGACACAATGGACAGTCATTATTATTCCTCCGTTTTTATGTTCTCCCCTTTACTCCTGTTCCTTTCTTCCAATTCTAATATTTTTAGGATCTAAGATGCAGGAGGAAGCTGGAGGTGCCAGGATGCCCCGAGTCTCAGGTTAGGTACATGGATGATTTCTTTTTAAAGCCAGGATTTCCTGTTCACCTGAAATGATGGCTTGACATACTCATAGATATATTTTAAATCCTGAAACAACAGGAGGATATAAATATCTAAAAATTTAGAATTTTTGAAAAATTGTCCACAGTTCAGTTTTGGAACAGGAACACATTATTCTGATTCTCATCTCCAAAGGCAGTTTGTCCCATTTTTATTTTGTATTGCTAGTGGTTTAAGTGTATCTCTGTAAGGCCTCTAAAGCTATCTGGCAGTTAGGCAGAGTATAAATAATCTTTATTGTTATTATCATTGTATGTAGCATTCACTCTGTTTTGCTGCCATTAATAAACCATTCAAGCAATGTTGTTGCAATGTATAATATTAGCAGAAGACTCCCTGGGGAGACATATAAGCAGGTGTTTAATATTCTGCTTGTTTCTCAGTCCATCTCTCCACAGGCAGAGATGCTAAAGCATGTTTAAAGTTCAATTGAGAAAAAATCTACAAGATACAAAAAGCAGAAAATATGTTACTGTAATACATAGAATTGCTTTTGGTTTAGCATTTTTGCTAGATTAGATCATAAATTAACTAAGTTAATATGTCCTTGAAGTTTTTATTCTTCTTTACTTTTGATTGAACATACAAAATAATTCCCACAGACCTATATATAGATATATATCAGAAGTAATTTCTCAGCAGCTGGGTCAAACTAGTCTAGATAAGCTTACAAACCAAGTGAATTTACCTCAAAAATACTCAATTATGAACTACCTCTTGAGCAGAGTTAGCCTGTCTTCTGTTCTCTTCTCATAATTCCTCCTGCTGACTTGGTAGAGCTCAGCTTCAGTCTTGAAATTTAAGTCCAGTAAGATTATGTAGTAACGTCTGGAATCATTGGCATTTTAAGAAGAGACAGTGAAGTAGTGCATACGAATGAATGTATAACCAAGTGCTGTTGTGTAATATGACCTTGAAGATTTTCAGAGAAATATTGGACTCTCAAGGCTTAGGTGGGAAAACTAATCACAACAGCATGCTGTTGACTGCCAGGTTTTGTGGAGTTTTAAAATAGTTTTATCTTCATTGCACTAGTTAGTTGTTACTCTCATCTTCATGCAGAATTTCTTTTGAGACTTTGCTTGGGGATATTTTTTATTGTGTAACAAATGATCTGAAAATTTAGTGGCTTAAAACAACAACTATTCATTTAATGTAGGATTCTGTTGTTCAGTAATTTGGGTTGAGTTCAGATTGGATGTTCTTCTGCTGATTCTAAGTGGGCTCATTCAGGCACCTGTGGTCAGCTGCTGGTTGACCATGCTGTCTTGTTTCTGGGGTTGGCTGGCCATGGAGTGGGGCAACAGGATGCCTGGGCCACAGTGTCTTGCATCATCTGGCACGCTAGCCTGAGTTCATTCCCATGGTGACTCAAGAGTTGTCAGCATAACCAGAAAGAGGAAAAGCTCCATTTCGCAAGTGCTTATAAGTCTCTGCTTTGGTCATATTTGCTAATGTCCCATAAACCAAAATTAGTCACCTGGCTGAGACTAGAGTCATAATGGGAAGAACTGAAAGTGACCTGGCAGGGGTGCATGCATACAGAAGTGGAATTGATTTTGACAGTTTTGCAATCTCTTACAATAATAAAGATAGCCTTGGATAACCAGAAGTAACTGTAGACATTGTGCATTAACAGATATTAGTCTTTGATACCATGTCATCTTGTCTAGAAAGGGAGCATTGTGTTTTGAAATATTCTTGGCCTTGGATTTCAGAGAATTACCTTCTTGTTTCTGGGACTATTGCTAATCACTGTGTGACATGGGAGAACTCATCAACTCTCTTTGGGTTGCTAATTCTTTAGATTTTAAATTGAGGTATTGTTTCTAGGATGGAGATATTTTGAGATTTCAAATGAATGCTTCTGCCTACACGATACTGAAAGATTTGGAAAAGGACTTAGAAAAGAATTTAAAAAAATAATAGAATAACAGAGCTCATTGAGTCTAAGATGGTATTCTTTTTTTTTTTTTTTTTTAATAAATTTTTATTAATGGTAATGGGATGACATTAATAAATCAGGGTACATATATTCAAAGAAAACATGTCTAGGTTATTTTGTCATTAAATTATGTTGCATACCCCTCGCCCAAAGTCAGATTGTCCTTCGCCACCCTCTATCTAGTTCTCTGTGCCCCACCCCCTCCCCCTAACTCTCCCCCTGTCCTCCCTCCCCCCACCCCTGGTAACCACCACACTCTTGTCCATGTCTCTTAGTCTCATTTTTATGTTCCACCAATGTATGGAATCATGTAGTTCTTGTTTTTTTCTGATTTACTTATTTCACTCCTTATAATGTTATCAAGATCCCACCATTTTGCTGTAAATGATCTGATGTCATCATTTCTTATGGCTGAGTAGTATTCCATAGTGTATATGTGCCACATCTTCTTTATCCAGTCTTCTATTGAAGGGCTTTTTGGTTGTTTCCATGTCTTGGCCACTGTGAACAGTGCTGCAATGAACATGGGGCTACATGTGTCTTCACGTATCAATGTTTCTGAGGTTTTGGGGTATATACCCAGTAGAGGGATTGCTGGGTCATAAGGTAGTTCTATTTGCAGTTTTTTGAGGAACCACCATACTTTCCTCCATAATGGTTGTACTACTTTACAGTCCCACCAACAGTGAATGAGGGTTCCTTTTTCTCCACAGCCTCTCCAACATTTGCTATTACCCGTCTTGTTGATAATAGCTAATCTAACAGGGTGAGGTGGTATCTCATTGTAGTTTTGATTTGCATTTCCCTAATAACTAATGAAGCTGAGCATCTTTTCATATATCTGTTGGCCATTTGTATCTCTTCCTGGGAGAAGTGTCTATTCATGTCCTCTTCCCATTTTTTTATTGGATTGTTTGTTTGTTTGTTGTTGAGTTTTATGAGTTCTTTGTAAAGTTTGGAAATTAGGCCCTTATCTGAGCTGTTGTTTGAAAATATCATTTCCCATTTAGTTGGCTGTCTGTTTATTTTTATATCAGTTTCTCTTGCTGAGCAAAAACTTTTTATTCTGATGTAGTCCCATTCATTTATCTTTGCCTTCACTTCTCTTGCCATTGGAGTCAAGTTCATAAAATGTTCTTTAAAACCCAGGTCCATGAGTTTAGTACCTATGTCTTCTTCTATGTACTTTATTGTTTCAGGTCTTATATTTAGGTCTTTGATCCATTTTGAATTAATTTTAGTACATGGGGACAGGCTGTAGTCGAGTTTCATTCTTTTGCATGTGGCTTTCCAGTTTTCCCAACACCATTTGTTGAAGAGGCTTTCTTTTCTCCATTGTGTGTTGTTGGCCCCTTTATCAAAGATTATTTGACCATATATATGTGGTTTTATTTCTGGGCTTTCTATTCTGTTCCATTGGTCTGAGTGTCTATTTTTCTGCCAATACCATGCTGTTTTGATTATCGTGGCCCTATAATATAGTTTAAAGTCAGGTATTGTAATGCCCCCAGCTTCATTCTTTTTCCTTAGGATTGTTTTGGCTATTCGGGGTTTTTTATAGTTCCATATAAATCTGATGATTTTTTGTTCCATTTCTTTAAAAAATCTCATAGGGATTTTGATGGGAATTGCATTAAATTTGTATATTGCTTTGGGTAATATGGCCATTTTGATTATATTTATTCTTCCTATCCAAGAACAAGGAATATTTTTCCATCTCATTGTATCTTTTTCGATTTCCCTTAACAATGCTTTGTAATTTTCATTATATAGGTCCTTTACATTCTTTGTTATGTTTATTCCTAGGTATTTTATTTTTTTTGTTGCAATCGTGAAGGGGATTATTTTTTTGAGTTCGTTTTCTAATATTTCATTGTTGGCATAGAGAAAGGCTATGGACTTCTGTTTGTTAATTTTGTATCCTGCGACCTT
The DNA here is from genome assembly GCF_036850995.1 of Saccopteryx leptura. Taxonomy (NCBI): domain Eukaryota; kingdom Metazoa; phylum Chordata; class Mammalia; order Chiroptera; family Emballonuridae; genus Saccopteryx; species Saccopteryx leptura. Next base: position 65,087,289 of record NC_089507.1, read on the forward strand.
ACTGTATTGGTTTGTTGTTTCTAATAATCTTTTTGTGGAGTCCTTCGGGTTTTCGATGTATAGGATCATATCATCAGCAAAAAGTGATACCTTTACTTCTTCTTTTCCGATATGGATGCCTTTTATTTCTTTGTCTTGTCTGATTGCTCTGGCCAGAACTTCTAGCACCATGTTAAATAAGAGTGGAGAGAGTGGACAACCCTGTCTTGTTCCTGATTTAAGGTAGAAAGTCCTCAGTTTTATGCCGTTTAAAATGATGTTGGCTGATGGTTTATCATATATGGCCTTTATCATGTTGAGATATTTTCCTTCTATACCCATTTTGTTGAGAGTCTTAAACATAAAATTGTGTTGTATTTTATCAAAAGCCTTTTCTGCATCTATTGATAAGATCATGTGGTTTTTGTTCTTTGTTTTTTTGATATGGTGTATTACGTTAACCGTTTTGCGTATGTTGAACCATCCTTGAGATTCTGGGATGAATCCCACTTGATCATGATGTATTATTTTTTTTAATATGTTGTTGTATTCGGTTTGCCAGTATTTTGTTTAGAATTTTAGCATCTGTATTCATTAGAGATATTGGTCTGTAGTTTTCTTTCTTTGTGCCATCCTTGCCAGGTTTTGGTATGAGGGTTATGTTGGCCTCATAAAATGTGTTTGGAAGTATTGCTTCTTCTTCAATTTTTTGGAAGACTTTGAGTAGAATAGGAACCAAGTCTTCTTTGAATGTTTGATAGAATTCACTAGTATAACCGTCTGGGCCTGGACTTTTATTTTTGGGGAGGTTTTTAATAGTTTTTTCTATTTCCTCCCTGCTGATTGGTCTGTTTAGGCTTTTCTGCTTCTTCATGACTCAGTCTAGGAAGGTTGTATTGTTCTAGGAATTTATCCATTTCTTCTAGATTGTTGTATTTGGTGGCATATAATTTTTCATAGTATTCTACAATAATTCTTTGTATATCTATGATGTCTGTGGTGATCTCTCCTCTTTCATTTTGGATTTTATTTATTTGAGTCCTGTGCCTTTTTTCCTTGGTGAGTCTTGCCAAGGGTTTGTCAATTTTGTTGATCTTTTCAAAGAACCAGCTCCTTGTTTTATTGATTTTTTCTATAGTTTTTCTGTTCTCTATTTCATTTATTTCTGCTCTGATTTTTATTATCTCCTTTCTTCGGCTGGTTTTGGGTTGTCTTTGTTCTTCTTTTTCTAGTTCCTTAAGGTGTGAAGTTAAGTGGTTTACTTCGGCTCTCTCTTGTTTGTTCATATAGGCCTGAAGTGATATGAACTTCCCTCTTATTACTGCTTTTGCTGCATCCCAGAGATTCTGATATGTCGTATTTTCATTTTCATTTGTCTGTATATATCTTTTGATCTCTGCGCTTATTTCTTCTTTGACCCATTCATTTTTTAGAAGTATGTTGTTTAGTTTCCACATTTTTGTGGGTTTTCCCCCTCTTTTTTGAGTTGAATTCTAGTTTCAAGGCTTTATGATCAGAAAATATGCTTGGTACAATTTCAATTTTTCTAAATTTGCTGATATTGTCTTGTGGCCCAACATATGGTCAATTCTTGAGAATGTTCCATGTACACTAGAGAAAAATGTATACTCTGTCGCTTTGGGATGAAGTGTCCTGTAGATGTCTATCATATCCAGGTGTTCTAGTATTTCGTTCAAGGCCACTATATCTTTATTGATTCTCTGTTTGGATGACCGATCTAGAGCCGTCAGCGGTGTATTGAGGTCTCCAAGTATGATTGTATTTTTGTTAGTTTTTGTTTTAAGGTCAATAAGTAGCTGTCTTATATATTTTGGTGCTCCTTGGTTTGGTGCATATATATTAAGGATTGTTATGTCTTCTTGATTCAGTGTCCCCTTAATCATTATGAAGTGACCATTTTTGTCTCTGAGTACTTTTTCTGTCTTGTAGTCAGCATTATCAGATATGAGTATTGCTACACCTGCTTTTTTTTGGGTTTTGTTTGCTTGGAGTATTGTTTTCCAGCCTTTCACTTTGAATTTGTTTTTATCCTTGTTGCTTAGATGTGTTTCTTGTAGGCAGCATATAGTTGGATTTTCTTTTTAATCCATTCTGCTACTCTGTGTCTTTTTATTGGTAAGTTTAATCCATTTACATTTAGTGTAATTATTGACACTTGTGGGTTCCCTACTGCCATTTTATAAATTGCTTTCTGTTAGTTTTGTATCTAGTTTGATTCTTCTCTTTTGTTTTTCTATCATTTGTTTTTGTTTGTTTGTGTTCCATACTTCTTTCCTCTGTTGCTACCTTTTTTAAGTCATGTGTTTTTGTGGTGGTTTTTTCTAGGGTGGTTACCATTAAGTAATGAAAAGGGTACCTACCATATTCATTGTAGTACCCTATCTTATAAGTATTTCTGCACTTCATCGTCCTTTGCTACTGTTAATCTCCATTCTCCTCCCCCCTTTTTTTTCCTTTGTTGTCACAGTTTAAGTTTGGTTTTATTGTGTTCTTGGTGGAGCTGTTACTTGTGGTGTTGTTTTCTTTTGTTCTTTGAATCTGGTTGGAAAACCCCCTTTAGTATTTCCTGGAGTGGGGGCTTTCTGTTGATAAATTCTCTCATCTTTTCTGTATTTGTGAATGTTTTTATATCTCCTTCATACTTGAAGGATAGCTTTGATGGGTATAGTATTCTTGGCTGAAAGTTCCTCTCTTTCAGGGCTTTAAATATTGGGGTCCACTCTCTTCTAGCTTGTAGAGTTTCTGCTGAGAAATCTGATGATAATCTAATAGGCCTTCCTTTATATGTTGTACTCTTCTTTTCCCTGGCTGCCTTGAGAATTTTTTCTTTGTCATTGGTTTGTGTCATCTTTATTATGATGTGCCTTGGAGTGGGTTTGTTGGGGTTAAGAAAACTCGGTGTTCTGTTTGCTTCTTGAATTTGAGGCTTTAGTTCTTTCCACAGGCTTGGGAAGTTCTCGTCTATTATTTGTTTGAGTATATTCTCCATTCCATTTTCTTTCTCTTCTCCCTCTGATACACCTATTATTCTTATGTTATTCTTTCTGATGGAGTCAGATAATTCCTGTAGGGCTTTCTCGTTTTTTATTATTTTTGAGTCTCTTTCTTCTTCTCTCTGTTGTGCCTCAAGTTGTTTGTCTTCTATTTCACTAATCCTATCTTCAATCTGGGTTATTCTGCTAGCTAAGCTTGTTACCTCGTTTTTCAGCTCGTGAATTGAGTTTTTCATTTCTGTTTGATTTGTTTTTATAGTTTCAATTTCCTTGGTAATATATTCTTTGTGTTCATTGAGTTGTTTTCTGATCTCCCTATATTGCCTTTCTGTGTTTTCTTGTATATCTCTGAGTATTTTTAAGATTTCTATTTTAAATTCTCTGTCATTTAGCTCCAAGGCTTCCAATATGTTAAGTCTTTTCTCCATAGATTTTTCCACATCTATTTGTGTTACCTCTCTTTCTTTTGTATCCATAATATTTGATTTCCTCTTTCTTATTGGCATCTGAGGGTGGTCTTGTTGATAGCACACCACCACAGGTGCACTTCCTCGCGGCTTGAATGAACGTCCCTGCGGTAGCTTCCTCCACACCCTCGTCTCTCAGATTCAAGTGATAACAGTCCTTTCGCTTTCAGTTTGTGTGGAACTCCGGAATGCTCCGAAGATAAATTTTCCTGTTTCTAGTTGATAAATTTGTTGTGATTTTGGGGAGATCTGTCGGACGCGCTGCTCACGGCGCCATTTCCGTGACGTCACAAAGATGGTATTCTTAATGAGGGGAAGATGAAGCCAGAGAAACTTAGTCAAGACTCTGTTAGGGGCTAAAAATAAGGTCTCTAATAGCCAGTCCACCAGCTTTTTCTATATTTCTAGGTGTTTTGTCAACAAAAATATCAGGAATTGCTGTATTTTTTTTCTTTTTCTTCTTTTTTTTCCAAGTGACAGGAAGGGAGATAGACAGATTCCTGCATGTGCCGGGACTGGGATCTACCCAGCAACCCCCATCTGGGGCCGATGCTCTGTCCACCTGGGGCCATGCTCAACCAAGCAGTTTCTAACACCTGAGGCAGAGGCTCCACCAGCAACCCTCAGCACGCAGGGCAATGTGCTTCAACCAATTGAGCCATGTCTTTGGGAGGGGAAGAGTGAGAGAAAGGGGAGGGGGAGAGGTGGAGAAGCAGATGGGTGCTTCTCCTGTGTGTCCTCCTAGAAATCAAACCGAAAGACTCTGATCTCTGTTAATGAACAATGTCTATAGTTACTTCCGATTATCCAAGGCTATCTTTATTATACTTGACCACTGAGTCAACTGGCCAGGGTCGAATCTCTGTATTTCTAAGTACGCTTAGCAACTCACAAGCTTCAGTTAACTCCCCCAAAGTATTTTTCATTCAAGGTTCTTGGTATTATATATATATATATTGCATCTGTGGTCAGGTGAAGGCCACCCTGAAAACAAAATATTTCATTATGATAGTTCAAAAAAGTGCTCACTGCACTTACTGACATTCTCTCTTTATCCATTCTGCCAGTTGCTGCCTCTGTTCCCTACTGGTTCAGGTCCAGGGGTGGGAGGGTACAGGGAGTGAGAGCACATGGCTGGTCCTTTAGTAATCTGGCACTGGGGAGCTTTTCAAGTAGCAAGTACACAATTACTGGATCTTGTTCTCATGCTGCCCTTTGGTGAGTTCATCAGAGATCCTGCACAGGGGACCTCTTACTGTAGCTGCTGAGCTTCCGTTGTCCTTCCTTCTGTTGTGGTCACATTATGTTATGGGGTGGTCCTCTTTGGTGAGAAGTTCAGTTGTCTTTTTTTGGGGTCTTTTCTCTTTCCTCTTGTTTGCTCGCTAATCTAGCCAGAGTCTTACAACTTTAGATTTATTCTCTCAGGAGTCAGGCACCAGTCTCTATGTTCAACAAAGTCTGAAGCCCCCTGCCAAGTTTTTATTGCATCTCCCTTTATTGGGGAGAAAGTACCTTGTTATTCTCCCCCTGAAGTTGGGAAGAAGCATGTTGCAGATCAGGAACAACAATTTCTAGCATTGACATCCTTTTCTCCAAATAGCCTCAACACTTAGGCGAATTCTCTGTCTTCTTTCATGGAACCTACACACTACATTTGCATGATTTCCCAGTCTCTCAGCACAACCAACTTACATGGTTTAGCCCCTCATTTTAGAATATGGGACACATGGCACCCATTGTATTATTTTCAGCCCTTGGTTATTGCTCAGCAAAGTGTATAAAAGATTAGCTATAGTTTCTTCATCTGAAAGACAAAGAATTTGGACATCTTCATCTTTGGATATTGCTATGGGCTAAATGAATTGTGCCCAGCCAAATCCATCATTTATTGAAACCCTGACCCCTAATATTTGGAGGTAGGGATTTTAAGAACACAATTAAGATTACACGAGGCCATTAGGGTTCCACAGGATTAGTGGCTTTATAAGAGAGAGAAAAATCTTTTTCGCCACACGCATGCACTGAGGAAAAGCTATGTGAGAACCTAGCAAGAAGGTGGCCTGTCTGCAAACCAGGAAGAGAGCTCTCACCAGAAACGGAACCTTGCTGGACCTTGATCTTGGACTTTCAAGTTTCTGGAACTGTGAGAAAATAAAATTTCGGCGTTTAAGCCTTGCAGTCAGTGATATTTTGTTATGGCTGCCCAAGCAGACTAGTATAGACGTCTTTATTTATTTATTTATTTTTATATAAATTTTTATTAATGTTAATGGGGTGACATCAATAAATCAGGGTACATATATTCAAAGAAAACATGTCCAGGTTTTCTTGTCATTCAATTATGTTGCATACCCATTACCCAAAGTCAGATTGTCCTCTGTCACTCTCTATCTAGTTTTCTTTGTGCCCCTCCCCCTCCCCCTTCCTCTCTCCCTTCTTCCCTCCCACGCTCCCCTCCCCCCCACCCCCGGTAACCACCACACTCTTGTCCATGTCTCTTAGTCTCATTTTTATGTCCCACCAATGTATGGAATCATGTAGTTCTTGTTTTTTTCTGATTTACTAATTTCACTTCATATAATGTTATCAAGATCCCACCATTTTTTTGTAAATGATCCGATGTCATCATTTCTTATGGCTGAGTAGTATTCCATCGTGTATATGTGCCACATCTTCTTTATCCAGTCTTCTATTGAAGGGCTTTTTGGTTGTTTCCAAGTCTTGGCCACTGTGAACAATGCTGCAATGAACATGGGGCTACATGTGTCTTTACGTATCAATGTTGCTGAGTTTTTGGGATATATACCCAGTAGAGGGATTGCTGGGTCATAAGGTAGTTCTATTTGCAGTTTTTTGAGGAACCACCATACTTTCCTCCATAATGGTTGTACTACTTTACAGTCCCACCAACAGTGAATGAGGGTTCCTTTTTCTCCACAGCCTCTCCAGCATTTGCTATTACCTGACTTGTTGATAATACCTAATCTAACAGGTGTGAGGTGGTATCTCATTGTAGTTTTGATTTGCATTTCTCTAATAACTAATGAAGATGAGCATCTTTTCATATATCTGTTGGCCATTTGTATTTCTTCCTGGGAGAAGTGTCTGTTCATATCCTCTTCCCAATTTTTTATTGGATTGTTTGTTTGTTGTTGAGTTTTATGAGTTCTTTGTAAATTTTGGATATTAGGCCTTTATCTGAGCTGTTGCTTGAAAATATCATTTCCCATTTAGTTGGCTGTCTATTTTGTTGTCAGTTTCTCTTGCTGAGCAAAAACTTTTTAGTCTGATGTAGTCCCATTCATTTATCTTTGCCTTCACTTCTCTTGCCTTTGGAGTCAAATTCATAAAATGTTCTTTAAAACCCAGGTCCAGCCCTGGCCGGTTGGCTCAGTGGTAGAGCGTCGACCTAGCATGTGGGAGTCCCGGGTTCGATTCCCGGCCAGGGCACACAGGAGAAGCGCCCATCTGCTTCTTCACCCCTCCCCCTCTCCTTCCTCTCTGTCTCTCTCTTCCCCTCCGACAGCCAGGGCTCCACTGGAGCAAAGTTTGCCCGGGCGCTGAGGATGGCTCTGTGGCCTCTGCCTCAGGCACTAGAATGGCTCTGATTGCGGCAGAGCAACACCTCAGATGGGCAGAGCATCGCCCTTGGTGGGCATGCTGGGTGGATCCCGGTCGGGGGCATGCGGGAGTCTGTCTGACTGCCTCCCCGTTTCCAGCTTTGGAAAAATACAAAAAAAAAACCCCACCAAAAAACCCAGGTCCATGAGTTTAGTACCTATGTCTTCTTCTATGTACTTTATTGTTTCAGGTCTTAAATTTAGGTCTTTGATCCATTTTGAATTAATTTTAGTACAAGGGGACAAGCCGTAGTTGAGTTTCATTCTTTTTGCATGTGGCTTTCTAGTTTTCCCAGCACCATTTGTTGAAGAGGCTTTCTTTTCTCCATTATGTGTTGTTGGCCCCTTTATCAAAAATTATTTGACCATATATAGGTGGTTTTATTTCTGGACTTTCTATTCTGTTCCATTGGTCTGAGTGTCTATTTTTCTGCTAATACCATGCTATTTTGATTGTATAGATGTCTTTAACTCAAAAGAAACAGAACAAACTGTCTAAAACTGCTCATGACTTATGAGGGTTCCCATATCTCTAGGAATAAGCTCGCTTCACTCTCCAACAGCATTTAAGAATCAAAAAAGCCTCCCTTGACTGTTGAGGATGTTTATCTGCCTTGACCTGTCTGTCATGTCCAAACTCCAGTCTCAGCCATGGTGCTCACATTGTTAATGTTATCTCAACAACTAAACAAGCTTTAGCCTCCCAACTTTTCATTTTCTCAGATTTCTAGTACTTGGCTATCTCATGTACTGATTTCCTCATCCATGACATCAGTAGTATAGCAATTTCCTGTAAACTATTGTTTGATCATACTGAAATATATTAACTGTAGTGAGCAATGAAATTGCCTGCACTGTTATTGTGTGCACCACACTTTAGAAAGAGTGACAACTCCCAAGAGAGTACATTCACAGCTTGAAATTTGTCATCTCCTCTAAACCCAGAAAAATGAAATTTATATGGAAGTGGGGAGCAGAAAGCCAAGAGAAATTACAGTCATTCCCTAAAAACGGCATTTCAGCCAGGGAGGGACTGCATATGCAAAAGTGGCCCCATAAGATTATAATGGAGCTGAAAAGTTCCCATCACCTGTGATCTGGTAGCCATCTCAACATTGTAGCACACTGCATTACTCATGTGTTTGTGGTGATGCTGGTGTAAACAAATCTACTATGCTATAAAGCATAGGGCATACAATTACAGTAGTAGACTACACCGTTGAGGATTCAGTATGCTTTATGATGTTTGCACAGTGATGATATCACCTAACTACACATTTCTCAGAACCTATCCCCGTCATTAAGTGGCGCATGAGTGTATTTTAAAAATCAATTTTGCTGCATTTCAAGGCTTTCTCTTACATCAGAATTATGCTTGCATCCACAGTAACAGGCTTTGGGAATAAGGAAAACAGAAAGCTAAATTTCTTTGTATTCAAAAGATGTCTCTTCTTTCAAGTTCTAGAGTACCTTTTGTTGATTTCAACATTTGGCATGTAAAATTTAAGCTCCTTAAACATAGGGAATATATATCCTGACCTATGTATCTCTGAGAGCTTCTAACTAGATCCCTAGAAGGAGAACAGTCCAGATAAAATTCTGAGCACAGTGCTGGTCCCATACTAAGCATGCAGTAAGTGTTAGCTGTTATTATTACTTCAAAGAAGATGCATACTAATTGTTGATGGATTGACTTCTCTTCTGCGACTATTCTCTGCTTTAACTATTCTGTGGAAAGTTATGTAAACCTGTAAAACATTATTCTATGGTATATTAGGGTTAAGGATTGAAAAATGAGGGGTAAGTATAATTGTTTTTTGACCTATGTTATCAATTAATACTTAGTGATTTTGAGCATAGTTTGTATATATATATATGTTTGTGTAAACCAAAATTTAATCACATAGAAGAACAAGCAGAGATTGCTTTGTTTGAAACTATTCTCTTAAATGATTCTAAGTAATGCTTGAATCCTGTTTAAAAAAACTGCCAAGTCTTCTTGCATCAATGTCCCAATTTGCATATTACTTTACATATTATGTCCCAAAGGCTTCAATTCAAAGGATGGAAAATAAAATTAAATGAATCAATTAGTGTATCTTACTGCAATTGTATTCAAACCCAATATTAAGGGCATTACATACAAATTACATAACAGATTTAGAAAGCAATTTAATTTAATCACATCCTGGATTAGGAGAAACAGGAGCCCAGTCGAGAGCAGGAGAGAGCCGCCAGTCAGCCATTGTGCTGGGGGCTGGGGAGGAGCCAAACCATCCCAGTACTGTACCCCTCACTCAAGGCTGGGGTTTCCAGGAGGGGCCTTTATCTTTCATAAAGAGGATTCTATTTGTCCTGTTGCATTTTTGACCATTTGATTTCTGGTAATGTTATAATTTTAAACTTGCTTCTGAATAGCCACTAAGTTTGAACAGTATCCATATGCTGGGGAAATAATTTGAAGAACTGGCTACTCTGTGCATATTTTCAGTCCTTCCAACCACTTTTAAAAATTCTTCCCATCTTGCTCTCCAAGGTTCTTTCATTCAGCACAGTCTAGGCATCTAGACCCATGCTATGCAACAGAGGTGACTGTGTGGCTGAAGAATTGAGGGTTTAATTTTATTTCATTTAAATTAATTTAAATTAAACATTTTTATTTATTTTTTCTTTTTGCAAGAGAGAGAGAGACAGACAGGAAGGGAGAGAGATGAGAAGCATCAACTCATCATTGTGGCACTGTGGTTCATTGATTGCTTTCTCGTATGTTCATTGAAGCGGGGGAGGGGATGGCTCCAGCAGAGCCAGTGACTTCTTGCTGAAGCCAGAGACCTGGGGCGTCAAGCCAGTGACCCTTGGGCTCAAGCCAGTGACCATAGGGTCATGTCTATGATCTCATGTTCAAGCTGGTGACCCCGCACTAAGCTGGTGAGCCTGTGCTCAAGCTGGCAACCTTGGGGTCTCGAAACTGGATCCTCAGTGTCCCAGATTGACAATCTATCCACTGCAATACTGCCTGGTCAGGCTAAATTAAAAATTTTAGGAAGCTGATACAGGATTCAGTTATTGGAAGAGTTGTTTATTACATTTGGGTCAACTTCCATGCATGAATCTACTTTTTTTTTTTTTTTTTGTATTTTTCTGAAGCTGGAAATGGGGAGAGACAGCCAGACGGACTCCCGCATGCGCCCGACCAGGATCCACCCGGCACGCCCACCAGGGGCAATGCTCTGCCCACCAGGGGGCGATGCTCTGCCCCTCCGGGGGGTCGCTCTGCCGCGACCAGAGCCACTCTAGAGCCCGGGGCAGAGGCCAAGGAGCCATCCCCAGCGCCCGGGCCATCTTTGCTCCAATGGAGCCTTGGCTGCGGGAGGGGAAGAGAGAGACAGAGAGGAAGGAGGGGGTGGGGGTGGAGAAGCAAATGGGCGCTTCTCCTATGTGCCCTGGCCGGGAATCGAACCCGGGTTCCCCGCACGCCAGGCCGATGCTCTGAATCTACTTTTTGACTTGACATTTTGTGAATCTAGAATGTACACCGTATTTCTTAGTATAAAAAAAGATGTAACACATATCTCATTAATCATTTTTATGTTAATTACATGTTGAAATATTTTAGATACATTTTGTTAAACAAATGATATTATTAAAATGACTATGTATTTACTTTTTAAATGTAGTCATCAGAAAATTTAAAGTTACATTGTTTTGTATTTCTATTAGACAGGGCTGAGCTAGACAGAATGAAATCAGAAATCAAAGGTGCAAAATATTTGGGTTTTAAATTCAAATGCCACAGATTACTAATATGGTAAGGAATTTAGAAGAATACATGCTTTCTTTTTTTTTCTGCTTCCCTCAGACAATATTAATATTTCTCAGCTGGAGGGAATAAGTGAGAGATGCCAGGTGAGAAAGAGCAGGTGGGTACTTACAGGTTCTCCAGTATCCATGTGGGAGTCACTGTCTACTGCCTGTGCTGAGGACCTGTGTGCCCATGTGAGCTGTCCTCTTGGCTGGGCAGTGCAGATAAGGCACCACATGTAGCCTGTGGTGACCTTGCTTAGCCCTCACCCAGCCCACTCTGTGGGGTAACTCCACCTTCCAACTGCACTTCCTCTGGTTCCCCAATGCCTTCTTTTAATGCTCTTGGCTACCTATAAACAGAGAGTGGAGCTCTGGGCACCTGGAGGAGTAGTGATATTGTGCAAATGAAAGTCACTGCCCCAGCCAAGGGGGAACAAGTGCGACCAGCTCAAAATGTGCCAAGGTCTAGGCAGAAGTTGGAGACAGCTTCTCATCCCTACTGTCTAACCACTTTCACCTTTTATAAGAGTATGTGGACTCTGAGATTTCAATAAGGCTGCCCATTGTTTGTTTTTCCCACTGATTTTCTTAATTTCAGGGAAGCTTTTGGTTGTGAGTCATGATTCACTTTTTGTTTTTTTTTTCCTTGAACCATGCTTTGCAGTGTAGGTTATATGTCACTTCTGTGTTCAGACAATGGGGCAGGTTGTATTGCCCCCAAATGGCCACAGCAATATTTGCTATCTCTCATGCTCTTCAGAACCTTGCCACTCTTATAGAGAAATGGAGTCTGCTTCCCCCTCCTTGAAACTGAGTGGCATTTTGTAGCTGTCTTGATAAATAAAGTGTGATGGAAGTGAAGCTATATGATTCAAAAACTAGGTCCTACATGATATGGTATCCAACTGATGCTCACTCATGCTCTCTCTCTCTCTCTAACACTTAAACATACAAATTATTAAAAGGATGGAGAGCACCCATTGGCCTCCTGGGGTTAGCAGGCAGGCTTTAGTTAAGGTGATTCTATTTCCAAGTGCATTTTTTAGCTCAAACTAGCCCATGTTGAAGACAATATAGAGATGCCCATGTGAAGAGAAACAGAGGTCTCTTGACTGCAGATATCATCAACTCCTTCATGGTTTTTTTTTTTTTTTAGCTGTGGCCTCTGACATTATAAAACAGAAAAGATGTCTGCACTGAGTTTTGTCTCAGTTCTTGGTCCACTCATAAAAAATGTATGGCTTTGCATTACTAAGCTTTAGGTAACAAACAAAAGTATATTGATTGATTTTAGAGGAAGAGAGAGAGAGAGAGAGAGAGAGAGAGAGAGAGAGAGAAAGAGAGGGAGGAAGAGAGAGGAAGAGAGGAACATCGATCTGTTCCTGTATGTGCCCTGACCAGGGATCCAACCAGCAACCTCTGCACTTTGGGACAATGCTCTAACCAACCGAGCTATCCAGCCAGGGTGCTTTAGGTAATTTTTATGTAGCCATAATAATAGAAACACACAGTACCCAGTGCTTATCCATATTATCTCACCCATGAAACTACATCCATTATAATGATCTGATTGCTTTTCTTTCCTTCCTAGACTCTTACGTTCTTTGTGAACAGATCTAGATCACATCTGTCAGTCTATTCCTTATACCTTCACAATATCTGCAAAGTAAGGACCTAACAGTGTTTGAGTTTTTAAAAAATAGATAAGAAGTAAACGGTTTTGATTTCTGACAGAGAACAGGAGTTAAGAAATGAGAGTTTAGTGTTATGACAATAATGACGGAGGAAAATATTTACAGACATAGTTCATCTGGGTTTTAGTAAGATATTTGACAGAGGCCCTCGAGATATTTTTGCATCAGCTAAATCATAATGGTTAGGAGGATTTGTAGTCTATTTTAAATCTAGATCTAAGGAATGTTGATGTATCATTTGTATCAGCCTCAAGGGAAGTCTTTAGGAGAACATGCCTAGAAATTTAATGTAGCTTTTTCACATTTTAAGTAAAGACATTCATAATATACTTATCAAATTGGGTTAAAATATGCTAACCAAAGAAAAAGTAACTGTACTAGATGAAAGAATCAGAACTCTAAAAGACTTTGACAATCTACAGTAGAATAATGGGCTAAAATAAATGGAATGAATTTAGCAGAGATAAAATGTATATAAAATATACAGTTTTTATTAAGAAAAATAACTTGTAATATATATATATATATATATATATATATATATATGATAAATATATATATTACTTAACATGGACTCATTTGAAGGAGAAGTAAGAGATTTGGATTGCCTGAACGCTCACTAAGCCACCATAGTATGAAGTGGCTGCTAAGGAGTGTTCCTGCAATCTAAGTTCTGTTAATAATTAAGAGAATTTTTAGCTCAAACAAAGATAACAGTCCCACTAGAGTAGAGCTTTTTTTTTGAACACTAGTAGTTAACACATGCTAAGTTCTTGGTGTGATCTACACTACTCCAAGGGTTTATATGATACAGCTGATTGATTCTTTAAAGCCACCCTATAGCGATAGATACTATCTTAACTTCCATTCTATAAAATGAGGAAATTGAGCAGAGAAGCATTAAGTGATTTTTCCACGTTGCACATCTCTTTAGTGGCAGGGCTGGATTTGAACAGATGCCAGAACTTGCTCTCTTAAGCACTACCCAAGTTCAGGCATCTCATTCTGGAGACACGGGGAGCTGCCATGTGTCCAGAGAGGCTAGCCAGGATGGTGACACAGTAGCCAGAAATAAGAGTGGAAAGTGATTGAAGGAACTGAAACCCCTGAGTTGGAGAAAAGACAAACTGAGTGGCTGTTTCTGCTTTGCACATGTATAAAAGGCAGTTTGGACTTGAAATATGAAATAACTGTTTTACAGAAGAGAAATAAAAGGCCTGGGACGCTGGGCAGCAGTGGCCGATGAGGCAGGGCTGCGGCAGTCGGGCCGCTGACAGGGGTGCAGGCACGCACTGCGGGTTCCTCTCTGGTTCTGAACTTTGAAACTCTGGGATGTCCTTTGATTTTTTTCTTTTTTTTTAAATGTTTTTTTTTTAAATTTATTCATTTCATAGAGGAGAAAGAGTGAGAGTGAGAGAGAGAGAGAGAGAGAGAGAGAGAGGAGGGAGGAGCAGGAAGCATCAACTCCCATATGTGCCTTATCCAGATAAATGCAGGGTTTCGAACCGGCGACCTCAGCATTCCAGGTCGGTGCTTTATCCACTGCGCCACCACAGGTCAGGCTGATTTTCATTTTCATTTTCAATGTTCCTTAGACTTGAATGATTTTTTTTTCCTGGTGTTTTAGGATTTTGTAGATTTATTTTGAACTTTGGTTAATCATCTTAGAAATTAAATGTCCTTCTGGGTTTTGGAGTAGAGCTGAAGAGCCTGTGATTTTGTTATAGGGATGTGATTCATAGACTTAAACACAGTGCTTGGAGCAAAGCAGCATTCAACTGATGTTGGAAACACCTTTGATATTTTCATTGAAATTATTTCCCACCTAAGAATTTACCAATTCTTTTTCAATTTTATAAAACCTGTAAGAAATTCATATGTTATAAATAAATCTATATTGTATTCTTCATTCCAGACTGGTTCTTTTTTATGATTTCTATGTCCTTTATCATGCTGTTGAAGTTCTTACCAAGTTCCTTGAGCATTCTTATATCCAGTGTTTTGAACTCTGTATCTGGTAGTTTGTTTTTCTCCATTTCGTTCAGTTCTTTTTCTGGAGATTTCTCATTTTTTCATTTGGGAAACTTCTTTTTCTTCCCATTTTAGCAGCCTCTCTGTGTTTGTTTCTATGTATTAGGTGGTCTGCTATGTCTCCTAGACTTGGGAGGGTAGTTTTATGTAGGAGTTGTCCTGGAGGGCCCAGTGACACAGCCTCCTTGGTCACCCGAGCTGGGCACTCCAGGTGCACCTCCCATGTGGGTTGTGTGTATCTTCCTGTTGTAGTTGAGCCTTGACTGCTGTTGGCATTTCCATGGGAGGGACTGTTGCCCCCAAGCTGATAGGTGATGAGGACTGGCTATGACCACAGCAGAAGAGCTGCTGTGTAGGGGCTAAACCTATGGAGCGGAACTCACTTCAGTGAGGCTCTGGTGCCCACTGAGTCTGCCCCTTGAGTGTATCGCTCATGGAGGTGGTTGGGTGGTGGTCCAGTGTGGTCTGAAGGGGGCCAGCA